>NC_136421.1:234047245-235285995 GCF_052625555.1 Lactuca saligna
TTAACCAATTTTCCATAAAATAAAGCTTTTCATTCAAAACAGTCCAATTCCATTCCATTTGTAATATTTAGAAATCTAATTCTATTATGATGTTTCATTAAAATTATATTCCGAGTTCATTCCACTTAACCAATTTTCCATATAATAAAACTTTTTATTCAAAAAGTGCAATTCCATTCCATTTGTAATATTTAGAATTCCAAATTTTCCATTACAATGTTTCGTTACAATATCATAATTCCATTTCACTTAACCAAAACAACATTTTCATTCAGTCATGATACATGATCATCTACATAAGGCAAAAGGATCCCTAATTCAAAACAACATTTTAATATATAAGAAAAACAACACAACCAACACAACTTTATGACTAAACAACTTCTAATTGACTTTCTGCAACTCTTGTCTGTTAACCAAATTGGTGTTCTTCTCTTCTTCGATCTTCAACCTGCATATACTAATTTCATTCTTTAAGGTACGTAGTTTCCACCAAAGATTACAGTCCTCTTCTGATTTCATCCTCTCATGGCTTATTCCATCTGTCCTCACTTCATCCTCATCTACCCATTTCCAAAATTTACATCTTGGACTTTTTCCATCCTTCAAGAAATTTTTAAAAAAGGTTAAATTGAAGAATGAAGAAGAACAAGTTAACAAAATTCACAAAAATTGATTTACCAATGAGTTTTGACAAACTCGAAATGGTCTTCCACGATTTTCAGGGGTCCTTGAATTCTTCACACGAGATGTCATTTACAATCACATGGATGATCAACTTGCAATACCTATTGTTGTTTGGAAAAAGAAGAAGAAGAAGAAGAAGAAGAAGAAGAAGAAGAAGAAGAAGAAGAAGAAGAAGAAGACGACGACGACGAAGAAGAAGAAGAAGAAGAAGAAGAAGATGAGGAAGAAAAAGTCATCAATCGATCTAGGTTTTTTTATCAGTAGTCATCATATCCTCTACTATTTATATTGTAAACAATGACAAAAGCGTACAATGTTACGTTGGTGGTCAGTATTTCAATGTATTAGCCACGTAGATGCCACATCATCAAAAACTTGTGTTTGTCGGTAATAATGGGTATTTGTGACCTTATGAAACAAGTTAGTTGGGTAAATGAGTACAAAAAAACAAATATTACCTAGATGTGAACATACCAAATAGTTAGTTACATTAATAAGTCATTTTCGCTTTTTTATTTTGTTGAGAAAATTGATAAAACCATTTTCTTTATCTTATATTTTTTTTTACTACATACTCTAAAAAGAACCTATTATTATTTTATCAATATAATTATACTTTTATGATTTTACTAATAATTTAGAATTGAGATGA
This sequence comes from Lactuca saligna, assembly GCF_052625555.1. NCBI lineage: Eukaryota > Viridiplantae > Streptophyta > Magnoliopsida > Asterales > Asteraceae > Lactuca > Lactuca saligna. Next base: position 234,048,585 of record NC_136421.1, read on the forward strand.
ACTAAAACTACAAAGCCAAAAAAAATAAATATCCTAAACATGACAAATGTTAATTTATTTTGAACTAGGTATGAGACCCATGTGTGTATATATGTGTGTGTGTCTATATATATATATATATATATATATATATATATATATATATATATATATATATATATATATATATATATATATATATATATATATATATATATATATATATATACAGTGTTGTAAAACTCATAGAGTTGTCCGATTACTCGGCCCCTCACCGAGGCGAGTTACAGAATCTGAGTACTCTTCGATCGGCCCCTTACTTAAGCGAGCAGTGTTGTAAAACTCAGCCAACTTGGTGATTAGTATGTATAATATATTTAATGATTTATTATTTAACACACACACACACATGTTACTATTACTACATATATATATATATACATATATATATATATATATATATATATATATATATATATATATATATATATATATATATCTTAAATTGTCAGTAAATATTCACAAAGTGAGGCCATTGTGTGTTTTTCAGTTTTTGTGTATGTAAAGGTGTAACAACGTAAATTTTCAAACAAATTTTTTGTTTTAAAACACAATAAAACTCATATCACACTTCCTCAAAAACCACAAGTGTCTCAAATGTCAACAAATCCACAAGTAAAATTCACTATCCCAAAATCATAAAAATAATCTCGCTCCAGTGTGTACTATCAAGCCGGTGCCTTCTCGTGATCCTTAGAGGTACCTGAAACACATAACATATAACATGGTAAGCATGAAGCTTAGTGAGTTCCCCAAAATACCACACATATCTCATTAGCCTCTCATGGTTGTACTCAAATAAGACCCTCCGATCAATGTGTCTTAGTAGGACCCTCCAATCCCACAACTCGGGTGGACCCTCCGGTCCTAATTCAGTAAGCTCAAAATAATACATAACACAAATCACAAAGACATAATGCAGGATATTACAATAATCAATATAACACGTAAGACCCTCCGGTCACATAAGGATTACCACACTAGGTAAAGTATGGTGAGAAGACTCACCTCGTAAGCTAGCAAGTAATAATCTCGTACATGAATCTCAAACTAGCCTCCGCCTAACACATAAGATAATAATCCTTAATTAACACTTAAATCACGATTCGAAATAAACTAGGTTATTGTCTCTCTCAAACTCTTGGAATGGGTAAAAGACCATTTTACCCCTCCATGGTTCCCATTCTTCCTGCCTTGACCAAACCCTAAAGTCAACAGAAGTCAACACTCGAGTCAACTGTCCATGTTAACCTGACTCTCTGAGTGCATCTATGTGACTTGCCCAGTCCCCCTTGTTCCTTCAGAACATCGCAAAAACCAAACTCAGCTCGTCGAGTTGTCCCATCAACTCGCCGAGTTACCCATGTCCACACTCATTGGGGAAAACCCTAGCCAACTCGTCGAGTCAGCGAGTCCCTTCAGTCTGAATTCTCATTCATATGTTTTAAGGCAGATCTACTACTCCACACTCTAGATCTAGGCTCCCAAGGCTCTAATTTCACATAATGCTTTGATCTTTACGTTCATGCATGGCACATTTTGCTCCAAAATGCCAATACAACTCTAACAAGGGTGGTTAAGCACAATAACTCTTATACGACTGAATAAAGCTGGAACCTTTGAACTCTATGGACCTCACAAGGTCCAGATATGAAGTCTAGATCTCCTGATAGAGTCAATGCACTCAATGTCCCAATAAAAAGGTCGTAAAAGCCCTAACTTCCATAATCATGAGATCTAACCAATAAGATGAGAAAGGTGTAGGCTTTTTACCTTCCACAGAAGCTCTAGACAATATAGCACTAGATCCAATAGTTTCTCCTTGTTCCTTGCTGGATAATCTCATGTTCTCCTTAAAAGATGCACTGGATTACTCAAAGATTAGCTCTATAACTCTCTTAGCTCACTATAAACGTTTAGGGTTTCACTCAAGGGAGTTTGGCAACTGGTGAGGCAGAAATGAGGACATAAGTTACCTTAAATAGGCCCTAACTCCGGAGATTTAGGGTTTCACCTCACAGCAACTCGGCGAATCAACTCTCTGACTCGTCAAGTTGGTTATTAAACCCACGTGGCCAATTCTACCCTACTTGACGATTTGGGCTCACAACTCGTCGAGTCACTCAATAAATCTCAAAATAAATACATAAATAATATACATGGGAGCCCGGATCTTACAACATGTATCTAATTTTGTTATATATTTCAATCAACTTATGATTTTGACATATATAATTTCCATAAAAATATTTTTACATGAATTAACGAATCTAATCACTCCCCAGTACTGCAAAGTACTTGCTACTCGGTACGCGGCTGAGCAGGTACAGAGTAGCGAGTTCTACAACCACATATATATATATATATATATATATATATATATATATATATATCAAGGTTTATATAATAAACATTTTTTAAATTATAATTTTAAAATAATTATAAACAAAATAATGAATAAGTAAATTATTCAATATGTACTAATAAAAAAACTATGAAAATATTCCAAATACGTTTTATGGATTAAAACCTAATATTTTGATTATTGGATGTGAAAGAGTTCTACTGAAATCTACCAACAGAACACATATTTGGTTGTATTTGTATACACATCTTAATTTCACCAATACAAGAATAAATAATAAGGCAAAATAAGTAAAAAACTACTAAAAAATAGCATAACCTCAAGATTTGTTATTCTTTTACTTCTGTGCCAAGACACATATTTAGGACAACAACAAAATTGCATTTCGTATGATGGACTATATGTGTGCGTGTTTTGTGGGTAGGGGAGGGGTAAAGGGTTGGGAGATTGCACAAGGGCTTAAGAAATTGATTTGCAAAATCGACGTACAAGAAAATTGCATCATGCATTGGTTCGAATCCTGTTTTATTAATCTTTTCCTACTGAACACTATTCTCCTCAAGATGATGAAAGTTTAGTGGCATAGCAGAATCCTTCTACGTTTTGTATGATTGGATTTGTTGAATAACTTGTTCTCCAGGATCCACCTCTATTGATCTAGCAAGAGCCATTCTAATGTCAGGAATCTACGTAGTTGGAAACTTGCAAGCAGTTTTTTATAAATAGTTGTTATTTATTTTAAATTGATACTATTATTTTCTTATAATTTGATGGTAAAGCGAAAGAAAAGAGCATCAGGGAAAAGTGGGAGGGTAATATAATCATCTTACTTTAGGGGAATAAATGTATTAACAAAGTCTCAAAAAAAAGAAGCAAATATGTAAAAATAAATAAATAAATAAAATAAGACAAAAAAAGAGCTTACCTAGGGACCAAAGATGTTTGTTCCACATATAGCCTCTACTTTCTCAAAAATAGAAACCACTTTTCTCTGTGGTTTATTTATTTTTCCATCTGGCATATCCACAATAAAAGTAAGGTAAAAATTAAATAAACAAAAGCAATCGCTTTAAAAAAGTATAAACATATTTTAATTATCACCACTACAAATAAAATGAGATTTAGTGGCATAGAAAAAGTGACACTAAAAACCAAAAAAGTGCTTCTAAAGGCCGTTTAGGCAATCAGCAACACAAAAAAAATGTCACTAAAAGCGCCATCACTAAAAGCCTTTAGTGGCACTTTTTGATTGTGTCACTGCTGGCTTATGAGGTTTTAATGGCATTTTTTTACTATGCAACTATAGAACTTATAGATTTTAGTGGCACTATTTTTATGCCACTGTTTAATTATAAAATAAATATTATTCCAATGCTTTTAGTGACACTTTTTTAATACAAAAATATACTAATAATTGGGTTGATTTTTATAAATTTTAAGTGAAATATAAAATAATATTAAGACAATTAAGAAGAAGAACACACTGTGTTTACCTCAAGTACGGCGTGTAAAGTTGGAGATTCGCGCTGAAAAATTGTCTTGTCGGACACGCGTTTTTAATGAAGAATACAACGTGTTGGCTCCTAAAACACGCTGTGTTGCACTGTTCTTCAGGAATCTATTTATGGATTGTTTCTCTTCGAAACCCTCACTTATGTTGGATCTTATTTCCACTTTTGGAAACAAGAGACATCCCTAGGTGATGTGGATTGCAGAATTCGAATAGAAGCTTGAGTTTGAGGAGATCTAAGGCAAAATCATCTTTACTTTACTTAATTCCTTTGTTTACATCATGTTTTCAATGTAAAATTTCGTTTTTATGATTTTTTCTGCTGAAGTCATGGGCTAAAAACCCTACTTTCGTTTAGAGTAGAGAATCTTATGACTCGGTGTTTATTTTGTGGTATTGGATTATGTTGATTTGATTATTAATCATGCTAAGTTTGTTAAAAGAACTTTATATGTAAATAAGAATTATTTTATGTTAATTACTAAGTTAATTGAGATTGTATGAACATCTTTCTTGATTATTTACATCTTATAATTTTGTGACCATCAAGATTGTAAGCCTAGTGTTTTGGAAAAAAAAAACTAGGGTTAACTAGAGAATAAGTTAATTGATATGTGAGCTATATATGATGAGCAACCATATATGAATTAATTTAATCAACCAATTCAATTACTCACCATTACAAGTCTTGCATGATTCAAACTTAATACTAGCAAACACATTAGTTTAATCAATTGATCACTACTTGAATTGATTTGTTTTCTAGTGAATTAGTAATAATGAACATGAACCTAATCATATTAGAAATCGGTAATTGATGACACATTAAACCATTGCATTTTCCATAAAATCAACTAGAGGAGTAAGTGAATCGTATCTAAACTAAAGTATCTTTAATATTCTATATTCAAATCGTCTTTTGTTCTTTAATTAGTCGGTAATTGTTTCTTTGCTAAGTGGTTATCTAAGTTTCTAGTCTTGTAAAACTAGAGAACCCCCCCCCCCCCCCCCCCTTTAATTATTGTTAAATTATCAACATTAGTAGTAGTTTTAATTACTATTACTGTTCTCAGTGTTTGATGACTTACTTACCTGCACTAAAGTATTATTCGATTTTCTACACTGCCTATCGTGTGTTGGTTTTTGTCTAAGTTAGTGAAGATTAAAACTAGTGTAGTTTACACGTATCAGGTTTTTTGCGCCGTTGGTGGGGAGCAGTTCTAAAATAGTTAATTTTATTTGCTAATTGTTATCGATCCTTTATGTGAGATTTATCTCATATAAAGTTACATGTTTTCTATTTTAAGTTCTCTTATCTTTTTATTTTGTCTTTGTGTTAAACATGTCATTGTCAGTAATAACCACGTCATGTTTTTCGTGTTTCTAGTTTTCATTGTTCTTTGTTTTTGTTCGTTTTACGCGTGATTTTCTGTTTTGTTTCAGTTAGTGTATGACTCGAAGATCCAAGTATCTAGTAGTACCACCATTGTAGAATCCAGTATCGGATTTTTGCAAAAAGAAGGACAAAACAACCGGGGAATCAAGCAATTTTGAAAGCTTCTACAAAACCCACGACAAGATGGCAGCGGATTACGAGCCTGAAACACCTAAATCTAATGATAAGAGTGAACCCGACCTGGAAGTAGTGATGGCGGACATTGCAGACATTTCAATGGAGGAGTACAAGAAGAGAATGTGTGATGATACTGGACGAGGTCTTGTGCAACCTGAAATTCCAACAACAACAAACTTCGAGCTGAAAGGTAACATACTCGCCCAACTGAAGGACGTCCCATTCTACGGGAAGGATCACGAAGATTCCTACAAGCATATTGATGAGGTCAACGACATAGGCAACTAATTCAACATTCGAAATGTGCCACGCAATATTGTACTACTAAGGATGCTACCAGTTACATTCAAGGAAGCCACAAATGATTAATTGAAGGTACTTCCTCTAGGATCAATAACAACATGGCCAAAATATGTGTGAAGAGTTCATTCAGCAGTTCCCCCCCCCCCCCCACTCGAAGAGTTCATTCAGCAGTTTACCCCCCCCCCCCCCCCAAAAAAAAAAAAAGGTGCAAAGTTAAAGAAAGCAATTGCCAATTTTGAACAACAATGAGACAAATCACTTTACGAAGAGCGGGAGAGAATTTAGGAGTGTTTGTTTGGATGGATCGGTTTTATCTGATCCAATCAAGTAAATCCAAATAGATTTTGGTTTTCAAAACATAGATCCGAATAGTCCAAACTAAATTCAAATGCGATCCAGTCAAACCAAATTAGAATTCGGTTGGATCGGTTTTTACAATTCAGTTTTTAGGAGGCAAAACATTTTTAAAAATATATTACTTAAATATTAGCCAACTTTATAAAAGTAACTAAAAAGATTTTTCAGTTATGAATTATTATATTAATTAAAAAAATAATTTAGTAAATTTATAAATGTTTAACGATATATATTAAAAATAAGTAATAAATTGTTATTCGGTTTTTTGGACTATTCGGTTCTTATTTAACAAACCATAACCAATCCGAAATCCAAAATAATAATCCAGTTTAGCTTAAAATCAATATGAATATCCGAACCAAATAGTCCAATCCGAATTGTCCAATTCGACAACTCATTTTTAACCAAATAGTGAATAGCCCTAGGAGAGATACAAGGGCTTGCTAAGAAATTTCCCCCAGAGTGACATCAATGTGCAACAGGAGGTCTTCATTTTCTAATATGGGATAAATGTGACAACCAGGAAGCTCCTTGACTCCCAAGGACCACTCACGTAGAAAGCACCAGCTATGATAAGGGGGTTGATTGAATAATTCTCTAGACATTCAAGAGAATATCATAACCCTCGAAATGACATGACTCGAGGGACGGTGAACGTATCTTCTCATGATATGGAGGCAGTGATGGGTAAGTTCGATTGCATGGATCGTAGGAGGAAAAAGAAGGATAAATTCATCCATGCCATTTGTGTGGGGTGTGATAAATGTAGTGGTCCACATCTAACAAAAGATTGTGATCTTGATGTGAACGGAAACCAGAAGGCTCAAGTTTACTATTCAAGTGGGGATCGATATAAAGAAGATTTGCGGAAAACCAAAAAGGAATGGCTACCATATGATGAATACAAGAAGTCCAAGGAGGAGAAGTTCAAGCAAAAGGAAAGAGGGTACTTTCAAAAAGAACCGGTACCCAAAAAGAAGACGGATCTTGAAGCGATGCTCACCTATTTTGCAGTCGCGCCAGATAAAAGGCATGATGAAACCGACGCAACGATGAGAGATTAACAAGCTATGATGAGAGATCAGCAAGCCTTTATGAGGAATCATCAAGCTTCAATCCTCAACATCGAGAAAAAAACTAAGACAACTTGCTAAACAGTATAACGAATAGTCACCAGGAAGACTTCCAAGCAACACCAAGCAAAATCGGGGGGGGGGGGGGGGGGGCACACATCAATGTAGTGACAAAAAGGAGTGGCAAAATTATCATTCCTTTAATCCTAATTCACGATTAAAGTCCAAAAGTAGTTCGAGAAGTAGTAGAAGAAAACCGAGAATTGCATTGTGATGAAAAACATGGCGTGTTGAAGAGAAGAACACAATGTGTTTTTCAACTAGAGAAAATAAGAACGCTCCGGTTAAGACATTTCAGCCTCCCTTGCCATTCCCGAGTCGAGCAAAACAAGAAAAATAGAATGAAGACTACAAGAAGTTTCTAGAGCATCTTAAGGCCCTCCACATCAAGATTCCATTCATCAAGGCGGTGGCTCAAATGTCAAAATATGCTAAGTTCTTGAAGCATCTTCTCCCAAATAGAAAGAAGATGGAAGAAGCATCTAAGATAATACTGAATGAGAATTGCTCAACTGCAATGTTAAATAAACTAACAAAGAATATGGGAGACCCGAGAAGCCTAACTTTTCCATGTCAATTCGGGAATTTAGCTACACGTTATGCATTTGCTGATTCGAGAGAACTATCAATCTTATGCCCTATTCATTCTTCAAGAAGTTGAATCTTCCCGAACCAAGGCCCATATGCCTGGAAATTCATCTAGAAAACAAGACGGTGACATTTCTGAGAGGAATATGTAAGGATCTTTTAGTTAAAGTTGACAAATTTGTTTTTCCCGTAGATTTTATTGTCCTAGACATGGAAGAAGATCATCAAACCCCGATCATTCTTGGAATACCTTTTCTAAGTACCGCTCGAGCTCTAGTGGACGTGAGAGAGTCCAAACTTACTCTCTAGGTGGGAGAAGATGCCATCATATTTGGAGTAGATCGAGCAATGAAACCTTCAAGGTTTAGTGATGATACTGTTTTCTTGGTGGCCACGTTTGATAAGTTATTGAAAAAAGAATGGGCGAGTTGGCAAGAAGACAAATCAGGGGGTTCATGCTCTTATCATAGGGGGAATTTGATGTTAAAAATGACCTAGTAGAGTTGGAGAAGTTGCTTGAAGAAAGTGAATATGAATAACTTTCAAGGAACTCTAAAGAATAAACACGTCGTGTTGAGAAGATAAACACGGCGTGTTTAGATCAAAACTCGTGATCTGACGATGCATTTGAAGAAAACATGGCGTGTTTGGTTGATATCCATGGCGTGTTCAGTGATCAAAAGACACAGTTAGAACTCAAAATTTTACCAGAGCACTTAGAGTGTGTTTTTTTTTGGAAGAGGATGAACAAAATCCGGTTATAATTTCTTTTGACCTTGAACCGAACGAAAAGGAGAGTCTTGTGGAGGTTTTAAATAAATGGAAGAATGCCATTGCTTGGAAGATTATTGACATCAAGGGCATTAGTCCTTCCTATTGCTTGCACAAGATCAACTTGGAAGAATGATGTGACATCCCCATTTTCACGGCCAGAAAAGACCGATTTGTTTATGCTTTGTTTTATAAAATCAGAGTAATCTTTTAAAGAAAACGGTTGCGGAATTTGTTCCCGAAACAAGATATGATAATAACTTATCAAAACATTTCTCAAAGAGAATGTATTTTCATTTAATAATAAAACCTTGGGATGTCATGTTCCGATACAGACATATAAGCATAAAGAGAACTTACATTCAATTACACTAATGATTTATATCTCCTTTAAATCTCCATGTGAAATATGTCTTCGTATCGATACATGTGATACAAAGAAAACTGAGTGGGTCAGGCTTGGGAGCCTGGTGAGCATATACGGTTTTCATCCCATAATGTTATATCATATATTTATAAATATAGAACATTCAAACTTGTACAATTTCACCATATAAAGGCAACTTTTATCCCACCCCATCGATCCTCACAACGACACGATCTAAACTCTCGTATCTAAAATTTTCCTCTTTACCTGATCCCTACTCACGGATCTAAAACTATCCTCTTCATCGATCCATGCTCACGGATCTAAAACTAACCTTTTTCACCTGATCCATACTCACGGATCTAAAACTACCTGATCCATACTCACGGATCTAAAACTAACCTCTTGATCTGATCCATACTCTCGGTTCAATAATTGTACCCAATCCATACTCCCTGAATAAGGACAATTAACTATACCCTAATCCCGATCTGATCCATACTCCCGGATCAATAACTGTGCCCAATCCATACTCCCGGACTAGGGACAATTAACTTAGTCTTAATCTATACTCCCGGACTAATAACAAGTTTTATCTCTTTACCTGATCCATACTCTCGGATCTAAAACTAACCTCTTGGTCTAATCCATACTCCGCTGAATAACTAGATCAACAACAACAACATCGGGGTCTCTCATCTGTTTATCACACATCAACTATCTACCCATGTTCTACCCAAAATATTAGTAGATAAAAATATATATTTTTATAAATAGTTTAAAACATGTATAGCATTCTCATTCAATACCTATTCCACATAACAGATGAGGCACACCCACATAACACGTATTTCATAGAGAATAAATCAGATCTATGAGATAGAAGAAAGTGAATATACATTCAAACACATAACAACAAAGTTATACACATAACACGTATTTTGTATAAAATACTTCATAATAATGCGTTAGAAGAAAGTAACCAAATACTAACTTGATTAGAAGATGATTGGACAGCACTACGACTTGTAGAAGTAGTATTCTTCGGTAGATCTGGAAGATCTTCACAAAAACCGGGCTCCTCGTGGGCAGAACTTCGGCTCGGGAATCGCACTTCTCAGGATCTTCGGGGCCGCGGGACTTGCTTCGGGGCTCGGGAATGATATCGAGGCTTCGGGATATTTCTTGCACGAAAAACGATGCAAAAACGCGAGAAAAAGGGAAGAAATGAGCAAAGAAGTCGGTTGCCCTCGACACCCTTTTATAGGGGGCTGGAAGTCCATTAAGCTAGGCGTAAATCTACATTACGCTGGTCGTAATGGGGATAAGAACGCTGACTCTCCCCCCTGGATAGTATCAGATATTTTTAATTAAATTTAAATACCGAAATTATTAAATAAAGTTCAAAAACTCATATCTTCCTCATACAAACTCTATTTTCGACGTTCTTTATATCCCCTCGTAGGTGGGACTACGCTCTACAACTTTCGTTTAGACTCCGTTGGCTAATTTTGACTTTATTTTTATTATTTATTTTTAGTAGGCCGGGAAAGGAAAACTCCATTATAAAATCATAACTTCTTTATCCGACGTCCGTTTTCGCCTATCTTTTCATCATTTCACTACAATTAACGAGATCTTCGATTCTTGTTTAGATTGTTTCGGCTAAAAACTGCTCGATCTCAAATCGAGTATTCGGGCTGCATACCGCTAAGTCGAAACTTAGAAAAATCGTAACTTCTTCATACAAAGTCAGATTTGGACGTTCTTTTTATGCACGCCCATGGTTTAACAAACTCTACGACTTTCGTTTAGATTGTTAAGGCTAAATATCACTCTAATGTAAATTCACTTTTTACGTCATTCTGCACCGTGTCGGTTCTGTCGCGAAACTTCGACAGGTCATAACTTCTTCGTTATAACTCGGATTTCGGCGTTCTTCATATGCACGAAGCCTTGTAACATATACTATAACTTAGTTAATATTATGAGAAATTAAATTGCCTCCTACCTTTTATTCCTACAATTATTCCTACCCACTAAAATTATGACAAATCACCATTCAATTTAATTGTATTTGATATATTCCTAATATAGTGTTAATGATTTAGTTTAAAAAATATGGAAAGATGACACTTGTCATAATTTTATTGGGTAGGAACATTTGTAGGCATAAATAGTAGGAATCAATTTAATTTCTCTAAGATTATTCATTCTAAATAATCTTTCATCAAAAATTCATTTTTTTTACGCTTATCGTCTCTAAATTGACTAGCCCGGATCTACGGGCTTTACAAATGAGCAAAACCAATAGTACAACATCAAAAAAGATTAAACCTAATTATACAAGAGGTGGTCAAGAAGGAGGTCGTGAAGCTCTTGGATGTCGGGATCATCTATTTCATTTCCGATATGCCAGTGGTGCCAAATAAAGGAGGGATGACTATCGTGACGAACGAGAAGAATGATCTCATACATACATGAACGGTAATAGGTTGGCGGGTATGCATCGATTATCGCAAGCTAAACGATACCACTTGCAAAGACCATTTTACCTTACCTTTTATAGATCAAAATTTTGAACGATTATCTGGTCACCATTATTATTGTTTTCTAGATGGATTTTTAGGGTACTTCCAGATTCCCATTTCCTCAAGAGATCAAGAGAAGATAACATTCACTTGTCCAAGTGGAACTTTTATGTATCGACCACGTTTCAACGATGCATGATGGCCATATTTCATGACATGGTGGAGAAGTTTATGGAAGTCTTTATGGATTACTTTTTAGTTTTTGGTTATTCTTTTGATGATTGTCTTACTAACCTTGATTTGATGCTTGCTAGGTGTGAAAATACCAATTTGGTCTTGAATTGGGAAAAATGTCATTTCATGGTGAAAGAGGGAATCGTATTAGGTCACAAGGTTTCCAAATCGGGGATTGAGGTGGATCGAGCAAAGATTGACGCATAGCCATGTTACCCTTACCAACAAATGTGAAGGGCGTTAGGATTTTTTTAGATCACGTGGGGTTTTACCGTTGTTTTATCAGAGATTTTTCTAAAATAACAAAACCTTTGAGTCAACTACTCTTAAAAGACACAACATTCGATTTTTCTAATGAATTCTTAGAAGCTTTTGAAATTTTAAAAGAAAAATTGACTAATGCCCTGATCATTATCGCCACGAATTGGAACCTGCCCTTGGAAATAATGTGTGATACTAGTGAATTTTCTTTGGGAGTCGTGCTTGATCAAAAGGTTGATAATCATTTTCAACCCATATGTTATGCAAGTAAAATGTTAAATCTGACCCAAGAAAATTACACCACTACTGAAAAAGAGCTATTGGTTGTGGTTTATGAATTTGACAAGTTTCGTCCCTACCTTATTTTGTCCAAAACAACTCTTTTTACTGACCACTCTGCTATCAAATATTTGTTTGCCAAGCAGGATGCGAAGCCAAGACTGATCTGATGGGTGGTTTTACTTCAAGAATTTGACATCGAGATCAGGGAAAAGAAGGGAATGGAGAATGAAGCACCTGACCACCTATCCAAATTAGAAAATCCAAATCGGGAAGAGATTAAGAACATGGATATTGGAGACAACTTTCCAGAAGAGTAGTTGATGGTGGTAGTGGGAGAAGAGCCTTGGTATGCAGATATAGCTAACTATTTGGCAAACAGCTATCTTCCTAAGGGGTTAACTCAACAACATAAGAAAAAGCTTTTCTCAGAAATCAAATATTATTTATGGGATGAGCCCTATCTTTTCAGGAGTTGTGGTGATGGTATCATTCAAAGATGCGTATTTGGAAATGAGATTAGTGATATTTTGAAGCATTGTAACATTAGGCCTATGGGAGGACATCATGGAGCTTAATCAACAGCCAAGAAGGTGTTTGATGTAGATTTTTATTGGCCAACAATATTCAAGGATGCTACTACTTTTGTGAGAGAGTGTAATTCATGCTAGAGATCGGGAAATATTTCAACCAGCAACGGGATGCTCCAAAGGAGAATCCAGGTTTGTGAGGTAATCGATGTTTGGGGAATAGACTTTATGGGGCCATTTCCATCATATCGAGGGAACAAGTATATTCTTTTGGCATTCAACTACGTTTCCAAGTGGGCACAAGTGCAAGCACTACCCACCACTAATGCCCGGGTGGTTGTGAAGTTTCTAAGAAGATTATTCTCTTGTTTTGGAATGCCAAAATGCACTTATAAGTGATTGGGTAACACAATTTGCAAATGATCAACTTGCAAAAGTGTTACAAAAATACGATGTACAACATAGATTTGCAACACAATATCATCCTCAAACAAATGGGCAGATAGAGATCACAAATAGGGCACTAAAGAGAATTTCAGAGAGATCGGTGGGGAGCAACAGGAAAGAATGGTCTTAAAAACTCGATGACACGCTTTAGGAATTCCGTACCGCATTTAAGACGCCAATTGGGACTACAACTGGTGGTTGTCGAGGCCAACAAAATTAATAACCCTATATCTCTTACACTAAAGTAGTGTATAGTGGTAAAGGGATCGTATCCACGGAGATTGGCTCAATTTAAATCTCTATGTAAATCACTCGTTCAAGTACTTGTAAAACAAAAGTAAAAGTAAAATGGGGGGGGGGGGGGGGGGGGTTAACTTTTTTTATTGTTTGACTAAATTAAAACTAGCTATAATGTAAATATGACAAGTAAACAAGTAAAAGATTTGATTATATTTGATGAAGTGAAATTGGTTGATTTTGGGATACACCACATGGATGATATAGTTGACTTATCATTAGACAAAAAGGAACAACACTTGTGAATTGGTTTAACTTAGCTATAGCAATTCATAAGCAAAAATTACCTTAACTCTTTTTAGATATTAAAATGGTTAGAGGAGCTCTAACACATTCCCTTAATTAAAGTCACAAAATCAATGAAGCATATAATCTTGTGAAAATCAATTAGCTTTGAGTTCTAAGAGTTACCAAGTCCATAAGATAATCAAATGCTTACATTATAATTATGGAGGAAACATTCCCATGGTTTAAATGAAATGAAAACAAACATATAAACCATTTGTTGCTTACCAATCTCAAAGTCCATTACTTAAACAGGAAATTGATCAACAAAAATATATGTTTATTCATCCAAGATCATGATCAAAGATAAACAAACATAACAAGATGTTTAACTAGAAAACATTTCCATAAAATTCAAACACAAGGTAATAATAGTCTTCAAAACAACCAAACATCCATGGGATTAAACCCTAATCAACCATATGAGAATTTAGCCAAGCATGGCCAAAATAAAAGAAATACAAGGTAGTTTAGAAATACCAAACATTGTTCCAAGTGCAAGATGGAAAGAAATAACACCAATCTTCAAATTCTTCAAGTTTTTCCCAAGTGTTCTTGAGAGCAAAAGAGTAGTTTTTCCAAGTGATGATAATGAAAAACCCTTCAATTCTCCAGTAAAAGTGGTCAAAAATCGGATCCAAAAGTATTCCACCAACTTTCCCCAAATAGAGGCAAAAGGATAAAATTCGAATTCTTCACAGTGCGATCCACGTGGACGATTTGTAAATCCACGCGGACCGCGTGGATTCTACTGAATGGGCTTTTTGGCCCATTTGATTAGCACGCCAGCACAATCTTCTCATTAATGTTTCAGCCCATATGCACAAACTCTTGAGAGTGCAATTATACCTTCCAAAGTCTTCAAAGATGCTCCAATGCTCCTTTAATCTTCCATAACTTGAGTTCTCTTCACCTCGTCATCATTCTTCATCTAAAATTAAAACCAACATGCTCCTTTGATTATGTTGACAACAAGCCCAATCACACCACTTCATGTCCACAAGCAAATCGCAAGCCTCCAAAAGTCGTGCACTCCTTACACACCTCCAATAACAAATAGTTTTCGATAAATCCTGCAAATAAGCTCAAAAGACTGGAAAGCACCCGGTAAAGGAGAAAAGTAACCAAAAGAAAAAATATGCATGAAGATTAACTAAAATGAGATGTTTTTACTAAAAATTATTATGAAAAGAAGTAATAAAAATGAAGCTATCAACACCTTATAGTTTAGTTTTTGGGACGAACTATCATTTATCGGTGGAACTCGATAACAAGGTGTATTGGCCATTGAAGATGTGTAACTTTGAAATCAGTGAATTACGCACCAATCAGCTTTTGTAAATGAATGCCTTGTAGTAATTGAGAAATGAGTCATACAAAAACTCATTAATCTACACGGATAAGACAAAAAAAATGGCATAATGCAAGGTTGAAAGGGAACAATGAGCTTGAAGCAGGTTAAAAAGTCCTCCATTATAATTCAAGGATGAAACTTTTTCACGGAAAGTTGCACACACATTGGTCCAAGCCATTCAAGATAAAGAAAGTGTATCCATATGGAGAAATTGAGCTATTCAATGAAGATGGGTCAACTTCTAAGGTAAATGGGCATCGAGACAAACACTACGAAGAAGGGATAGCAAACAAAGAGAGAATGGGAGAAGGCATGGAGTTGGAGGAGACCGCCACAACATAGAGCGGAAAGGATTCCAGCTCAAGACTCCTAAAAACGAAGCGCTTACGGGAGGCAACCCGTCATTTGAGGTTTCATTTTCTTTTCCTTTATCTTTCTTTTACTTTTTGGTTTCTTCCTTTCTTTTATTTTGTTTTGTTAAGGATTTTCGTTCGTTATCTCCTGATAATAAAATGTTGCTTGAGGGCAAGCAAGGCCACGTGTGGAGTATTGAAAAATCTTTTATGAAAAAACATATAATTTTTTATTTTTGAACATCCTACATGGCGTGGATGAGTTGTTCCCACGCCGTGTTTGGACAAAACAACGCGATTTATCAAGATTTCACGATTCAACACAACATGTTTCCCAATCAAACACGACGTGTTGAGTTTCCAGTTACCGAAATTAGGGGGTTTATAAACTCAGTCAAAAATTTTCACAACCCTAAAAAAGCAAAAAAAAATCATGTTTCACTTTTACCCCATAGCCCAAACACGCTGAGCTGACCTCAACCACTTCAATCTTCAAATCCATCGGGCTTTACTTCAATTTCTTCAAGAAAGGTATGATTTTACATCCCCAAATCTATGTAAAGTAAAGGTATTCATGGGTATTGTGTCTAATTTCTTATTGAAATGGATTTTAGGAACTTTTCTATATTTTCTAGGGTTTCGATTTGGAGTAAATTAGGGCATTTTGGTTCGATTTTCTTGTGTTTAAGAGTACATCCTATTGTTCTAAGCAAACCCCTAGACTTATTTGATGTCAATTTGGTCGATTTGGTTACGAATGAGATATTTATTGGCGAACTGCTTGACAAACACGGTGTGTTGTTCATCAAACACGACGTGTTTTTCGTTCAATGAGCCTAGTTTTTGCAAAGAATTTTACTTTAATCTCTTTTGGTGTTTGGTTTTCTCTTTTGTTGTTCAGTTGTGCAGAAAGATGTGGAGAGGTCAAAAAAAATCAACAAGGCCCAAAAGAACACATGGATTTCCCTTGCTATAATTCTCCCAAAGTGGTTTCTCCGGCTGTATTGGTGGAATGGATGAACAAATTGGAAAAACTAAAGACTAGGGAATTTTACATCGCAAATGAAGTCAACTTGGAATGGCTTCAAGAAGTTGGGTTAGTTGAAGCAATGGATCCATTTTTACGAAGATCTTTATGGATGATGGGGTGAGAATCACATGCACGGGATGGAGGAGGCTTCTCAGGATTCAAGAACCAGTTTACAAGGAGCTTTGCTGGGAATTTTTTGCTACAGTAAGGTTCAAGGGAATGACAGATTCTTTTAATAAAAAAAATCTCACATTTTGTTTGGGTGGGGAAAAAAGAGAATGTAGTGTGGTAGAATTGTCTTGGAGGTCGGGTTAGTACAATCAATCAGAGGCCATATTCGAAGGCTTTGGTATCTTTCTAGACACTTGTCACACGACCCTTCCAGAAGGCGTGAATGGGGTGAATTGGTGGGCTACTATTTCCAATGGTGTACACATTCCAACAATAGCACAAGAAGGTGATATTCGGTCACACATTGACCACCTCATCCACCGACTTATTTCTAGTTCCATTAACATGAGGAAATACGTGGATAAAGTTTCCAACCTTGATATCTTTTTCTTATGGAGCATCCTTACACCAAGGTTTTTTTGTAATATACCTTATTGTGTGGCGAAATACTTAGTGAAAAAGGAGGCAAAGGATATGAAAGGGGTACTAAAATGTGGGAGTATGCTGGTTACAAAGTTGGATAGGTCCTATGGGTTATTTGAAAGAGGGGAAGCAAATTTCTTGACTTTGATGCTGACTCGTCGCTTCAACAATCTTCTCTACAAATGGGCTAGAGTTGTGTAAGATAACAAAAGAAATAATTATTCTATTCCCAAGGTTGATGCAGAGGTGAAACCAGATTTGGGACTAAGGGTGATGCCACGCCCCGATGACATTTGTGAGGAACCCTTGGTGATCCCCATAAAAGAGGAGATGCCAATGGATTTATATAACTGTGCCATGCATAGGTTGATGGGTTTTAGCCATAAGAACTTTCCTATGTGCGCATGCAAAACCCTATTGCTCGGATCTAGGCTTTCTAATTAAACATGCTTTGAATCCAAGACATCTAATAGCTAATTAGGTTAAATAACAATGATGAAACAGATCTAGAATCATACCTTTGAGTTCCTTGTTGATCTTGTTTGTCTTGGAGCTTCTAGAGTCACAAATGTCACTCCTCTAATGGCTTACAAACACCAATATCAAGCAAGATGATTTAGGAGAGAGGAGAGAGGAGGAATTCGGCCAGAGGTTCCTTGCTTTAGGTTGTGTGTCGAATTCCCTCACCCCTAGGGTCTATTTATACTTGTAGACTCCTTAAGGATTACCACTTAAACCCTAATTGGATAATCTTCTCTTAAGGCTATCCAAATCCATTCCATAGATAACCCTATGGACGATTTTGGCTTATCCAAGCCCTAGAAATCGTCCATCCTATCTAGGATAAGGATTTACAGTCTAAAGTGTAACTATCAAACAATTGACAGTTTATACCCTCTTATTTAATTAATCTCTTTAAGTCACCAAATTAATACCAATTAATTTATGACTTATATTAATCAAATAGCCATATATTATTCCTTATAATATTTACTCTCTCTTAACAAATCATCCTTCAAGTTGCTATGGTGAAGGCAACCCAAAAGGACCATGCACAACCGAATATAGTTACAGCCTTAGACACTATTCCAACAGTCTCCCACTTGGATAAGTCTAGTAACTATACAAGTACAATTCGGTTTGCAATCGTAGCTCTCAAAGACGCTGTCAACTCTGATCTAATCAATCTTGTCCTTTAGATAAGGGATCGTACAGTCCTCTGTTAGATATCATGCTGACAATCCTATGGAATGGTTAGTCATGCATTTAGATTTCTCGATCTCCGATTTATTCGACATAGAACTTAATTGAACACATCAATTTAGCTCTGACCGGGCCCGGCACATAAGTTAAATCAAATCATCGAGTGGCCAAGATATCTCTTCTACCCTCTTAGGATAAAATTTACAGATAAACTTCGACTTATATGCATTTACTTATTCATTAACCAACAATACACAACAATGCGTTTTATAACATCAAGTTACTGATGCGTTTTCGCATTATCAATGCATAATCAATTAACAAATAATAAACCATATATCTAGGTTTTAAGACTATATGATATTATCGTCTTGCGATCACCTTTTATATCGTATTCCATAAGGTGATTCCAGCAAGCGCGGGTTTATTCCAATGCTCAAAACCAGTTCATAAGCACTCATGAACGTTGCAGCAACCCTTGCTATGTCTAACACCATTTAGACATTCTACACACCAATTCATGACAATCTTCATTCATATCTACTCCCAACATATGAACGATTGTGGACCATTTGAACAATTCGATTATTCCTAATAAACTCAATTATTCTGTAAGTCAAAACATGCAAAGTGAAACAATAGTTAAACAACTAACATGTGACAGTAACTTTACTCATAAATAAAACTCCTTTATTTAATCATCAAATGTTAATTACATTTATCTATTATACGTTTCTAATACTATCTAATCTATACTAATATCATCCTTCAGCCCAATACTCCTAGCATGCTGCAAGTGCTTAACCCTACTCAGTCCCTTCGTAAGCGGATCTGCTGGGTTATCTTCTGATGATATCCTCTTCACTACGAGTTGTCCTTCTTCTACACGATGTCTAATGAAGTGATATTTTCTGTCGATATGTCGAGATCTACCATGATCCCTCGGTTCCTTGGTCAAGGCAACCGCACCTTCGTTATCACAGAAAATCTCCATGGGCTCCTTTATGGCCGGTACAACTCCAAGATCACCAATGAAGTTCTTTAGCCATATTGCCTCCTTCGACGCTTCGCTCGCTGCGATGTACTCTGATTCACACGTTGAATCAGCTACGGTTTCTTGCTTGGAACTCTTCCAAGTCACTGCTCCTCCATTTAGGGTAAAGACCCAGCCCGACTGCGAACGGTAGTTGTCCCTGTCGGTCTGAAAGCTGGCGTCACTATACCCTCGCACCTTCAAGTCATCACTCCCTCCAAGGACTAAGAACCATTCTTTCGTCCTCCGAAGGTACTTAAGGATGTTCTTCACCGCAATCCAATGTGCTTTGCCAGGGTTCCCTTGATATCTGCTAACCATGCTCAAAGCGAAGGCTACATCAGGGCGAGTACAAGTCATAGCGTACATGATTGAGCCAACTGCGGAAGCGTATGGTACTCGGCTCATTTCTGCTATCTCAGCTTCGGTACTCGGACTTTGATTCTTACTTAACTTGGCATTTCCTTGTATCGGTAGTTCTCCCTTCTTTGAGTTTTCCATACTAAAATGTTTTAGTACCTTCTCTAAGTAAGTATTCTGACTAAGTCCAATTAGTCTCTTACTTCTTTCTCTTACTATCCTTATTCCCAAAATGTAAGAAGCCTCTCCGAGGTCCTTCATAGCGAAGCACTTCCCGAGCCAGGACTTAACCTCCTGCAGAGTCGGGATGTCGTTTCCTATGAGTAATATGTCATCGACATATAGAACGAGGAAGCTTACTATACTCCCACTGGCTTTGACATATACACAAGATTCGTCTTCGCTTCGTACAAATCCAAACTCTTTGACTTTCTCATCGAAGCAAAGATTCCATCTGCGAGACGCTTGTTTAAGTCCATAAATGGACTTCTCAAGCTTACACACTCTATTCGGATGCTTCGGATCCACAAACCCCTCTAGCTGAGCCATGTAAACATCCTCAGCCAACTTTCCGTTAAGGAAAGCGGTCTTGACATCCATTTGCCAAATCTCATAATCATGAAATGCGGCAATTTCTAGCATCACTCTAATAGATTTAATCTTCGCAACTGGTGAGAAGGTCTCATCATAGTCAACTCCGGGAGTTTGAGTAAAGCCCTTCGCGACCAATCGCGCTTTATATGTGTGTACGTTCCCATCCACGTCGGTCTTCTTCTTGAAGATCCACTTGCACCCAACGGTCTTACGTTCGGGCACATAATCAACCAAATTCCAAACTTGGTTATCGTACATAGATTGGATCTCGCTATCCATCGCCTCTTTCCATTTCGCAGACTCCGGGCCTGCCATGGCTTCCTTATAGCTATTAGGTTCATCAAGATTTACTAGTGTACCATCACTAATATACGTGTCCCCTTCGGTAGTAATATGAAAACCATAAAACTGGGGATGAACTCTAACTCTATCGGAACGTCTAAGAGGTAAGGATTCGTCAATCGGTTCAACCGGAGTTTCCTCCTCGGGTTGAATGCCAGCGGTAGAGGTTCCTTCATCTATCGACTCTTGAAACTCTTCAAGTTCGATTTGCCTCCCACTGTCTCCTTGGCTTATGAGTTCTCGCTCTCGGAAAACTCCTCTCCTTGCAACAAAAACAACATTGTCTTTCGGTCTATAAAAGAGATATCCAAAGGAAGTTTGCGGGTAGCCGATGAAAATACATCGCTCACTTCGAGGTTCAAGCTTGTCGTGAGTATCTCGTCTTACGAAAGCCTCGCAACCCCAAACCTTGATATGTGCCAACGAGGGAGCTTTCCCTGTCCACATCTCGTGAGGTGTTTTGGCAACCTTCTTAGTTGGGACTCGGTTAAGGATATAGGCGGCAGTCTCTAAGGCATACCTCCAAAAGAAGATAGGTAGTGAAGCACGACTCATCATAGAGCGAACCATATCCAATAAGGTTCGATTACGCCTTTCTGCCACACCATTCAACTGCGGTGTCCTAGGAGGCGTCAATTGCGAAACTATTCCACACTCCTTGAGATAATCGTGGAATTCAAGACTTAGGTACTCTCCTCCTCGATCGGATCGAAGCATCTTGATTTTCCTGCCCAAATGATTCTCCACTTCATTCTTGAACTCTTTGAACTTTTCAAAAGTTTCTGACTTTTGCTTGATTAAGTAGATATACCCATATCTACTATAGTTATCGGTAAAAGTCACATAGAAGCGGTTCCCATCCTTCGTGGTTGATCTAAAGGGTCCACATACATCGGTATGTATTAGGTCCAATAGCCCCTCACCCCTTTCACAAGTACTTGTGAAGGGTGACTTAGTCATCTTTCCAAGTAAACAAGACTCGCATGTGTCATCTTCCCTAAGGTCGAATGACTCCAACACTCCATCCTTTTGGAGTTGGGCTATGCGTTTCTTGTTGACATGTCCAAGACGACAATGCCACAAGGATGCTTTATCCATACTAGTGGAAGAATCAATATTCAAAACATCATTTCCTAAGTTATCAACAATCATAACAGTTTCATATATTCCATTACATGGTATAGCTTCAAAGTAAAAGACACCATTTAGATAAGCCAAAATAGAACCATTCTCATTATTAAAAGAAAATCTAAATCCTTGTCTATATAAACCATGAAATGAAATGATGTTTCTAGCCATTTCTGGCGAATAGCAACAATTGTTCAAATCTAAAACTAAACTATTCCTAAGCACTAAAGAATACACTCCAATCTTGGTCACAGGCGACGATCTTCTGTTCCCCATGATTAGATTGATCCTTCCTTGCTCCACATCCCTACTTCTTTTTAGTCCCTGCACATTAGAACAAATGTGATAACCGCAACCGGTATCAAGAACCCAAGAAATAGCATGATTAGAATCGTTAGATTTGATTGTGTATATACCTGCGAAAGATGGATTGATCTTTCCTTCCTTGATGGCTTGCAGGTAATCCGGGCAGCTTCTCTTCCAATGTCCTATCTTGTGGCAGTGGTGGCACTCTGCCTCCCTTGGGTTGGAACAGGGCTTAGAGGGATCAACTTTGGTCCCACTAGAAGAGGAACCATCTCGGGCTTTCACCTTTCGATAGTTATTCGATGAAGCTTTCCTCTTCTTTCCCTTCCCTTGACCAATAGCCAAGACAGGAGCAGCGGATGGATTGGGAGTTGATGCAAAAGACTTGTCCTTGAAGTTGCTCTCAGCAACCCTCAAGAGACCTTGGAGTTTGCTTAGGGTAACCTCCTCTTTGTTCATGTGGTAGGTCTTCCTAAATTGGTTGTACATCGGAGGCAAAGAGTGAAGCACCATGTCGATCGCCAAGTCTTCGCCGAAGTCAACATTTAACTTGCGAAGGCGGTCGACATACCTTTGCATCTTTTGCAGGTGCACGGTAAGAGATTCTCCATGACCCATCTTAGCGGAGATCATGTTAGTGAAAATCTCGTAACGCTCTTGTCTCGCGTTTTGGTGATACCTCTCCAACAAGTCTTGATGCATCTCGTATGGATACATGTCCTCGTAGGACTTTTGGAATTCAGAGTTCATGGTGGCGATCATGATGCAATGTACTTTCGTTGCATCTCGCTCATGAGTTTCAAAGGCGGTGATTTCGGCAGGAGTAGCAACTTCGAGGTTGATTTTCTCGAGCTTCTCATCAAGGACATACTCTTTATCCTCATAGCGAGCAATGGTGCGAATGTATCTTATCCATTCGCTAAAGTTCGTTCCATCGAAGGTGACCTTTTGGCAAAGGCTCATCAACGTGAAAGAACTAGCAGCAGCGTTGTTTGCGTTTGACATCTATAGAAAGGACAAAGATAGATTAGAACAAGAATCCCTAATTATCACCCAATAAGAAAAATTAGGGCTAGGATCCAACAATAACATTTACATACTAGAAAAGGGATGCCGTAATCTAATATGCAAATAAATTGAAGGTAAGTGAATGACGATTCACTAATTCTCCATTACAAAACTTAAACTATTAGTCCTAAGTGTTTTGAGAATTCCTAGGTTCGGATGAGATTCATTGAACTATTCAACGACATGTTTAAATCTCGATATGCCCCTCTTGTTTGTGACTGGGATGCCGCGGATCACAAAGCGGGTGTGAATTACCATGCAAATTCACATGGTGCCTTCATTGTAACGATCACCTATTCGATGTGCCGGTAAACCACACACGCTCCATCGAACTATGATAAACAATGAATCACCCTTTGCCACCTTCGCTTAGAACCAATTAGTGTGCCGGTAAACCACACACGCTCCACTAACTTCTTAGCAAGGTGCAAAGTGTAATTTCATGGGATTGCATCAATTCACTTTTCCTAAAGTAACTAAGATTGGGAAATTTTTTAAAACGTGTAGTTACTTTGTGTTTCTTATTATACTTTTAATGAGAGGATGAGGTTGCCCTATCCTACCCGTTCGACTAACGACCCTCCACCAATCAAGCAAGCGGTGGGTGTGAGTTTACACCCATTAAGCGCTATTTTATAGGCCGCAACCTTATACCCACCTTATAGATCGGCTTCGTGAATGAGGCCTACTAGCGGTAAGACTAGCATTTAGTTATACATATATATATTATTCTAGTAATATCATATAAGTATAGGGTTGTATTTTAAAACCCTTTTAAAATCTAGGGTTTGAAATTTAAGTTGTCTAAATTAAAACTTTTTATCACAAATATAAATTTCAAAACTTTAGGGTAGGTTTTAAACATTTAAAACATGGAGGATCAAATAACAAATAATTCCAATTAACAATTAATATCCTAATTATCTTTATTTGATTTATCTAAGATTTCTTTCAAGATAATTATCAAAATAATTAATCATTATCATATAAGGAAATTAAATATTTTATTAGATGATAAATATCTTTAATTAGATCAAGATAATAGTCATATTTATCAAAAAATCGGATTTAGATTGATCTAATATGATTAAGGTAAGTTTCCATAAGATAATTATGAAAAAATCCCGAATCTGGCCATTCCTGACGCCTGGACTCGCCGAGTCACAAGGGGACTCGCCGAGTCCACCTTGGAACTCGTCGAGTCAGTGACTCATAAACCCAAAAATCGAATTTTGCAGGTTTGTTTCAGTTAATCAAGCAACAATTTAAAGAAAACCAAGCTAGGCTCTGATACCACTGATGGGTTTTAGCCATAAGAACTTTCCTATGTGCGCATGCAAAACCCTATTGCTCGGATCTAGGCTTTCTAATTAAACATGCTTTGAATCCAAGACATCTAATAGCTAATTAGGTTAAATAACAATGATGAAACAGATCTAGAATCATACCTTTGAGTTCCTTGTTGATCTTGTTTGTCTTGGAGCTTCTAGAGTCACAAATGTCACTCCTCTAATGGCTTACAAACACCAATAGCAAGCAAGATGATTTAGGAGAGAGGAGAGAGGAGGAATTCGGCCAGAGGTTCCTTGCTTTAGGTTGTGTGTCGAATTCCCTCACCCCTAGGGTCTATTTATACTTGTAGACTCCTTAAGGGTTACCACTTAAACCCTAATTGGATAATCTTCTCTTAAGGCTATCCAAATCCATTCCATAGATAACCCTATGGACGATTTTGGCTTATCCAAGCCCTAGAAATCGTCCATCCTATCTAGGATAAGGATTTACAGTCTAAAGTGTAACTATCAAACAATTGACAGTTTATACCCTCTTATTTAATTAATCTCTTTAAGTCACCAAATTAATACCAATTAATTTATGACTTATATTAATCAAATAGCCATATATTATTCCTTATAATATTTACTCTCTCTTAACAAATCATCCTTCAAGTTGCTATGGTGAAGGCAACCCAAAAGGACCATGCACAACCGAATATAGTTACAGCCTTAGACACTATTCCAACATAGGTATCATGACAACATTGGGCGTTGTCTCAATTATCAAAACATGCATACAGATCTCTTATTCCAGCATTTGCAGATTACATGACCGGATGGATACCCCACCTCCATCCATACATACCTAGTTGGGATGAATTATGGGGTGAAATGAAAGGTGGAGCTGGTAGAAGTGGAGCAGGAGGAGGAGATGAAGATTGGTTATCATTTTCAATCTTAGTTTTTATGTTTGAAGTTGTTTGAAGACTACTTTTATTTTTATTTTTTTTATGTGTGTGTGTGTGTGTTTGAATTTGTTTAAACTTCTAGTTAAGTAGGATTAATGTAGGATTTTTAATTAAGTCTTGTTTTGCTTGTTATTACGTGGTTGTTGTTTTTGATTTTCGTAGAATTACGGTTGAGAAGTGAAACGAATTTTTAAAGCAATGAAAGGAACCAAGCAAGGGGTAGAGTCTTTGACGAGAAAAAGAAGATTTTGAGTGAAAAATTTGATCTTGATGATCATAATTGCCAAAAGGAAGCACTTTACAGAAGATATAGAAAGGTGTACTGCATTGGTACCCTTTTTAACCAAAAAATCATCGTTGAGCAGAAGGAATGCAGTTACGAAATTACCGTCAAACATGTCGTGGTCATAACTAAACACGGAGTGTTCCAGTCAAAATATATGCTTTTTGTCTGAGTAATAAAAGATCATGGCGTGTTTCCCATATAATCACGGCGTGTTTAAGCCTCAGTCAACCTTTTCAAGTCATTGATTTCTTGAGTCCATTCCGAGAGCGTTCTTAAGTGTTTTTTTTTCCAGTTTTATACGAGATGTCAACCACACAAGACGTATGATAACCAAGGCATGCATGAGCTGTTCGCACACCAAATTCATCTGAAGAAGAGCAAAGAAAAGAAAATTAACCTCGCCACTTCTATACCAGGAGAGTTTGTTCCTTTTCTCCCCATTTACTTGTTTTTTACTATGCATAGCATGCAATGGGGACATTGCATGAATTAAGTGTGGGGTAGGGGGTTTGTTACATTATTAGAATCCTAGTATAATTTTTGAAAAATTGCATCAAAATTGCTAAGTTAATTCAGAAAAACTATGGTAAAAGAAATTATCATTATTAGGATTCCATGCTAGTATTGTGTTTGATGATTAGATCCAAACCTAAATGTTTAGTTGAGCCAACATACACTATAGTGCATTTATGGCATCCTTATCTTAGTGAAATCATGGAACAAAAACATGATCTTGCTTAGTTTGAGGAACGTAATATGTTTAGCATCGTGTACCAGAAATGTGTCCAGGAGAGCTTAAGTAGTCATTACACATGAGACTAATTCCTCTAGTCAATAAATATTGAAGTTAAATCCCCTTGCTTAAGCATATGTTTTTCTAGGATTTTTAGTTTTGAGTGAAAAAAGTGTGTATGAAAAAAAGTGTTGCAAAGTTTGAAAGAATCTACAAGTTATGAAGATCATGAAGAAATATCATCAAAGATTCAAGGTAGAAGTTGTTATGTTATTTGTTTATTTTGTAATTTTATTTTCTAGGTTATTTTTTCCGTATGTATGCTTGGGTATTTAATAAAAAATACCTTGAGGTTAAGAAAGATCTATGGGGATGGATTTAGAGGGATGCATAAAATGAGCATTGTTAAAAAAAATAAAAATAAAAAGTGGGTAAATGTTTATGAAGATTTTGAGTATTTAGGATTAGAGAGGTTCTTAGAAAAAATTAGACACAAATAAATGTGTTGCAGTCTTGGCATAATGGCTGGGTTAAATTTGGATTTTCTTATGTGGTATTAGTATGTTAAAATTTAGTTTTGCTTGGGGGCATGTAAAAGTCAAGTTTTGGGTATTTTGATATTGGCATATTTAATCATAAAATTCATGAATTATCTTAATATTTTATGTTGCATTTGTTTCAATTATTGAACAAAAGTACTTAATTAGTGTAAAATTTCTTTTGCAGCAACCAAGACATGCTAAAAAGGAAAAGGAAGCAGAATTGACAAATGGAAGCTTGGATCTTGGATTTTCAAAAAGAAGAAGAATTTTAAGAAGAACACGACGTGTTCACCTCAAACACGGTGTGTAAAGTTGGAGATTCGCGTTGGAAACACATTTTTAATGAAGAACACGACGTGTTGGATCCTAAAACAAGTCGTGTTGCACCATTTTTCATAATCTATTTATGGATTGTTTCTCTTCGATACCCTAATCTATGCTAGAAGTTTTTATTAACTTTTGGAGGCCAAAGACATCCCTAGGAGCTGTGGATTGTAGAATTTTGAGTAGAAGCTTGAGTTTGAGGAAATCTAAGGCAAAATCATCTTTACTTTACTTAATTCATTTGTTTACATCATGTTTGCAAGGTTAAATTTTGTTTTTTATGATTGTTTCTGCTGAAGTCATGGGCTAAAAACCCAACTTTCATTTAGAGTAGAGGATCTTATGACTATGTGTTGATTTTGTGGTTTTAGATTATGTTGATTTGATTATTTATCATGTTAATCTTGCTAAAAGAACCTTATATGTTAATGAGAATTATTTTCTATTAATTACTAAGTTAAATGAGATTGTATGAACATATTTTTTGATTTCTTGCATCTTATACTTTTTGTGACCATCAAGATTGTAAGCCTAGTGTTTTAAAAAAAAAAAAAAAACCTAGGGTTAACTAGAGAATAAGTAAATTGATGTGTGAGTTATATATGATGACCAACCATACATGGATTAATTTAATCAACCAACTGAATTAATCACCGTTACAAGTCTTGCATAATTCGAACTTAATACTAGTAAACTTATTAGTTTAATCAACTAATCACTGCTTGAATTGATTTGTTTGCTAAAGGATTAGCATTAGTGAACATGAACCTAATAACATTGGAAATCAGTAATTGATGACACATAATCCGTTGCACTTTCCACAAAATCAACCATAGAAGTAAGTGAATCGTATCTAAACGAAAGTCTCTTTAATATTCTTGATTCAATTTGTCTTTTGTTCTTTAATTAGCCGTTAGTTGTTTCTTTACTAAGTGTTTAAGTGATTATTTAAGTTTCTAGACTTGTAAAACTAGAGAACCCCCCCCCCCTTTTTTTAATTATCGTTAAATTAGTTAACATTAGTAGTAGTTTTAATTATTATTATTGTTCCCTATGTTCGATACCTTACCTACCTGCACTAAACTACTATTCGATTAGGTACACTGTCTATCATGTGTTGGTTTTGTCTAAGTTAGTTAGGATTAAAACTGGTATATTTTACACGTATCAAAACACAATATCATTGCTTCAATTCAAACTTGTCTAACTACAACGTTCTTGATTTTTAAAACACAAATATCTTAAAAAATGATTAAGAATTCTAAATGTTGTGCTGCTACTCAAAATATAATGCTATTAAACTAAATACTTCTTGAGGAAGAAGCACAAAAACTTGATTGACCTTGAACTTTGTATAATTATTTGGCTTGATTTTTTCTTCTTGGAAAAGAGCTAAGGTGTTTATCATTGCCTCATATCTGTCATCAAAATAATAGTTTATGACTTTAGACAACACACAATTGTCCTTGTGAATTTTAGTTTCCTTAATAACCAAACTTAAGATATTACCAAATCAAGTTGAAGTGAATAGTAATGTGTGTATTACCTCCCCTACAATAGTTGTATTGTACCATTCCTCTTTGTGTAGCTTGTTTGAAAAAGAAAACTCTATAAAATTTATAAAATCACAAAAACCAAATCAAATTAAGAATAAATAATCAGCAAAAAGAACATTGATAATATTTGAAAAATGATAACAAAAAAAGGAAAGGTTGTAACTTGTAATGTCTAGTCTCAAAACATCGAACATGACCATGTAATAAATACAATTTATAAGTTTGATATGTGATCAAATTAATGGATAAAAGTTATCACCAACTTTTGAGATACTCGTTAAATTGATATGCAAAATGCATTGAGATCCACTTGTACTAGGAATTGTGAAATCCATGGATGGCCATGGATCATGGAATCAGGTCACCAAAAGGTACACAATGGTACCTTGTATTGTACCATGCATTGTGATGCTTCCTTACAGAAGGCTGAAGAAAAAAATAACAAAAATGTTTATTACATATTTGCGTGTAAGAAAATTATACATAGTTGTCAAATACAAAGTAATACCTGCAAAATTAAATAGAATTGGGGAGTTCAAAACACTCACAATGGCCATAGCATATCTAATTCAATACTATGAAGTAACAAAAAGAGAAGAAAAATATAAAATTTAACTGATGAATGGTGAAGCCTAATTGATGTGAATGTTTTGTTGACATTTTAAAGGGAATTATAAAATCTCACTGCTTGGTTGCATCCTTCTTCTTCACAAACAAGATCGGCGCTCCCCATGGCGAACTGCTCGGTCCGATTAATTCCTTGTCTAACAGCTCCCGCAGCTGTGTATAAAACTCCTAAATCTCATGAGGAGCCAAAAGATACAGCGCCTTGGATATCAGAGCCGCACTTGGAACCAAATCAATCCTAAACTCAACCTGCCTCTCTAGAGTCACCCTGGGTAAATCCTCTGAAAACACATCGGGATAATCTCACACAATCGGAACATCATCCAAAGTCGCCTTATGCTTATCCCGAGTATCCATAACATAACCGACAAATCTAGAACAATCCTATTGAATATAACGCATGGCCCTCGCTGTTGAACACAAATATGGCCCACTCTGAGCTCTCTCTCCCTTAACCAATAACTCTCCCCCACTTGGGATTCAAATCCGAACTAACTGTTACTCATAATCGATCACTGCCTCATTGGGGATCAGCCAATCCATACCAACGATAACCTTGTTCCCACACAAAGGGAATGGAACCAAATCAATCGGATACTGTTTGCTGAACATTTGAAGGATACAACCCTGATGGACCCTCGCTACCCGGAAAGATCGATCATCTGCAATCTCGACATCTAATGGACAATCCAACTTCCCTGGAGCTCCAACAAACCTCTTGCTAAGCACAAGTGATACAAAGGATCGGGTAGCCCCTGAATCAAAAAATACCAAAGCATAAATACCATTCACGAGGAACGATCCTAAAATAAAACACATAAATATAAGCAAGCAATTCAATATAATTAAATATATAAGAAGAAGATACATACCCGTCACCACATCAGGTGCCGCACGAGCCTCCTTGATCATTCACTGGAAAGCCCTACTATCACCACAGGTGCATCCGCATTACCCAGGCGGCTGTCAGTGATCCGAAGAGTCACAGGAGCAGGTGTTGATATCGGCCCAACTATAGCCAAACTCGAACATTAGGCCTTCTTGTGGCCAATCAGATTGCAATAAAAGCGAATCAAATCAGATCATAGGGTGTTGGTGGTAGCAGTACAATCCCTGTTATAATGACTCGTCCGACCGTACTTGAAGCAGCCCGAACCACTCACCCTACACGGTCCCTCGTTCGTCCTGCCGCACTTCCTACAGCGGCTCCGACTGTGATGTCCTCTCGATCTCAAATCCTGAACCTTAGGCCTCTTGCACAATCCATTAAAGCCTGATCCTGATCAGACTACCTCTTCTTCTCCATCTCAATATTAATCTTCATCTCTCAGGCTCTTGCTACCATATCCTCCAATGTATTATAACTGGATCGGCTCACAAACTGCCGAATATCGCTCCTTAACATCTCGTGATACCTTGCCTTTTTCATTTCCTTGTCTGCCACATACTTCTGAACCAAAAGTGCCCTATCTTGAAACATCATAGTGATCTCAACCACTTTCTTAGTAGTCTGGCAGAGATCCTGAAATTCTTGCGCCTACTAATGCACCTCGATCACTGGTGCAAACTCAGCCCTGAATCTGGTCACAAAATCATCCCATGACATGGAATCAATAGCCTCATAACCAACGGAGCACCCAACCTCCTCCCACCAGTCTCGTGCCATGTCCTTTAGAATACAGGATGTCAGTCTGACCTTTTCCCCCTCGGGGCAACTGCTGGTGTGGAAAGCATTAGCAACATCTGCTAACCATGGACTACTCGCTATCGAGCCCTTCTCCTTGTAGTAGTCCGGAGCCCCTACCCCCGAAACTCCCTGAAGATCAAAGAACACGCTCCTACTAAGGTCACCATCTTAAAACGAAAAGAGCTCAAATGCTCATCCGAAATCTCCAGAATGCTCTCTTTGACCATACCAAAGATGACATGAGTCTGCTCAAGAATGCAACGCGTAATCTCAGACGAAATAAACTCCCTCATATGGTCATCCAACTTCCCGGCTCTAGAACCTGAGCCCGAGCCCTCCCCAGCACCAGAATTGCCAATTGGCCTACCTCGCAGAGTCACCATACTGGAAATAGACCATATAAACCATCAGAAGACGCATCAAAATATATTGAGGAACCACAAACTCTACAAGCTTCCTAGTTTCATCGCAACTCTCCTTGACTCGAGTACGAATCATGTACTACAAGTAGTACGGACCCATAATACCTTCCACATCTATCCACACTTTCCTCAAGGATTGCCTTGTATTCGCCAAGTCACTTTATATCCATATAATTAACCCTCAGCAAGATAAGGCTCCCAGCACTACATCTTTTCCTAGGTTTTTCTAGGGCAAACTCCATACCACTCCCCGCCATCAGTTATAGAAGGAACTCCTGCTAATTTCCTTTAACTAGCACACAAATACAATTACGTATCACCAAAACTGGATAATTCTTTGAATGAGAGGTCTCACACTACAACGGTTAGACTTAAACTTGTCAATTTATCCATAAAAAAATCTTCAACTGAAAATGTTCTAATAGTTATTTATCGATTAAAATTGCACCTCACCAAAACACTAAAACACATACTAGTCTAACGAATAAATATTCACAACAATATGTCTTCCTGGGATAATCTTTTCTGGGATAACATCTACATTATAATTACTATGTTTTGTTTTGTTTTGTTTTTTATTATTATTTTATATTTTTACATACTCTATGGAACTGTGTTTTCTTATATTTCAATGTTAGATTGTGTATATATAATTGGTTTCAAAAAGGTGACGAGGCAATTATTAAACTAACCAAAATCCTTAATGATTTATTCATTTATAGTAAAAAAATAGTATTTATCCCAAACTAACCACCAAAATCGTAGCTCACAAAATTCACCTACGATTTCAGCAATGTATATTTAAACAATTTTTTTCTTTCATTTTGCTCTTCAAAACCATAAGTTTTTAGAAACATATGGGTTTCTCTAAGCCGTTTAGGCTTTCCTTAAAAGTAGGTTTTTAAAAACTTACGATTTCATCATGAAACCTACTGTCTCGTTTTTTTTACTACTTTTTTGGAACAAAAATCAACATATTTCTATCATAATACGACTGTGCACAAGCTAAAAGAAAAATAAAATGACAAAAATGACAAAAAAAAAAAATCAAGAAAATCGTAGGTTTATTTGTACACCTTAGGTTTCGTATGAAGCTACTTCTACTAAACTACTTCTATGAATTATATTTAAAGCTTTAAGTTTTTATTTATTTATTTTTGAACAGTAAATCTAAACTACTTTTACTAAAAGGAGATGATCTGTACACAATAATTTTTTTCCAAACACAATAATTGATGCTTTAAAATGTTGTACTGTACAACTCTATAATCCATACATTGTTGTATATGACAAAAAACTGTTGTGTACGAATCAATTTCCTTTACTAAATTACTCATAGTATCACTTGTGTTCCGAATGAAACTTGAACTCTTGACCTCAAAGAGGAAGTACTATATCTAGTACCGTTGAGCTAGAAACCATTTATGATATATGATATATAGTGAAACTACTTTGTTCAAATCTTATAAATGACAGCTTGGTTATTAATGTCTCACATAGTCACGTTAGTAGATGTTGGATGATCCACTTGCCACCCAAAAAGTCAAACTTTTCATTGATTCGGACATATAATATTTTGAAAGCTGTTACAATTGATTTAGGATAGATAATGATGTTGAAATGTATGGCATTTATACTAGCGTGATATTATAAGATAATTTTTTATTCACATGGATTGTAATGTGTTCTAACTTATTATAAGCGTTTTAAAGGAAACGTTTTATATAAGTTGTTTGCGTTGATAGTGATATGATGTTAGTCTGATTTTACAAATGTTCAGATAGAAGCTATTATCCTTAGGACCTTCCATTCAGGTTCCGCATATATGTAACTCAAAAATGGCTACATATAATGGAACCCTACTTCCTTGTAAATACTATTTTGGCAATCAAATTAAGAAGAAGAAAAAAAAAACAGAATAATCTTTTCGCAGATGATACTTTTAAAGTTCATAGCTATTTCTGAAAAATCCTTAATATTTATCTAAATCTTAAAAAACATTTTTTTAATAACAAGTCATTTAAAGGCTTAAATTTACCCATTGACTTTCTAATTTGGCTTTTATGAGTTCTGCGAGATCTAACCGAGAAGCATGGGTCCCGTCTACTTAACAAACTAGTCCTTCTGTATTCCAGCAATCACAAGTTCACCCCTATAAGTTTCTGTTGTGATGTTCGTATTACATCTGAAATTACTGTAACTTAATATTTAAGTTTAAATCAATTTGAAGTTACTTAAGGGTTCTTTATCTATGTAAACCTCAATGCATATCCCATACATAACATGGGATTCATCGTTCTTGGTTTATTATTCTGTTATTTAGAATTATCAAATCTTCAGAAAATTAAAGTTATAAATCAAAACTAGTGAATGTTAATTGTAACATTCATTGATGATAAATTATCTTCATTTAAGAAGAAATGAACAACAATATAACCGGCCGAACTTGACTTTCTAACAAGCTGAAAATGACTGCACATGAATTTTGGTCAAGCTTTGCAAGCCAACTTGGTCATTGGTCAGGGCCATCAGCGAAATTCAATGTCCGCTTGAAAATTGCTTACAAATGTTGTGTTAAAAACTAAAAAGTATTTTCTAATTGGTTGACTATGAACGCGTTATATTTATCAAGATTAATAAAAAGCAACCTTTCACCCCTACCACACACATGCATATTGATGTTTTAAGGGCCATGCCTATAAAGGGTAATTTGGATATTTTATAAAATAAAGATAGAATGTTAAAATTTGATAGAATTTTAAAATATAACGTCTTCATAGGAAAAACTAAAGTTGAATGCTATAAAAAGGTAAAAGTGAAATCATGATGGTATGTATAACTAGATGGATTTACAAAATATGATGTTGTAACACAAAGAAATGAAAAGTGAGGTGGGCCAAATATCACATTTATAAATTTCTATAGAAAAAAAAAGGACCAAATGTTTGTAGTTTGCAAAAAAGAAATTGTTTTTTTTAACGTCTATTCTGCTGAAATAAATTAAAAATTAAATAAACTGATTTTACAAATATGAAATATACTTTCAACACCGAAATTTAAATATTTACAATCTAACGACAATGAAATAAAATATCAATTGCAATTCAAAACTCCATTTAGTAAACATATTTTACTAATTTTCTATTTTATTACAACCTTTTTAATTGCTATTTGAAACTAATTTACAAACCTAATAAAAAAACAACATAATGAAAGCTGAAAAAAATATAAGTAAAAAATAGACGTTATAAAAAATATAAGTAAAAGTGTTTAGAAAAAAGCATAAGTTGTAGAAAAAACGTTTTGAAACATATTTTTTTTTTAAAAAAACCTTTAAAAATAAATTATCTTTTTTAATCACTTTAAATAACATTTCAAACTTTTAAAACATTTTTATTTCACCTTTTTCAACATGTTTATGTTGTAGAAAAAGTTAAAAAACTATGTAATTTTTAAAAAAAAAATGTTTGTGAAATAGTTCAAATACACTTCAAGTCTCTGTAGATATAGATGTTTTTTCGTCGGCAGATATACGTGCTTAAAATTTTTTTTATTCAAAACATAAACATCAACTAGTATATATATATATATATATATATATATATATATATATATATATATATATATATATATATATATATATATATATATATATATATATTATGGGGATGGTTCAAATAAAAACAGTAAATACTGTGAGAACGTAAAAACACTAATTTTATGTTATTATTCTGCAATAAATTTTGTATTCACAACTTTATGTCATTATTTAACAATGAATAAATGAATATTCACAAGTTAAAACTAAAACTAGAATTTACTACAAAAATGCACATACATAAATTTATAATAAAATAATAACATTCTAATGAATATATAAATAATCAAACGTCAATATTCATATTAGAATTACTTGAACAATACACATATACAACATTCATTATAGAATAACAATATAAACATAGTGTTTTTACGTTCTCACACTATTTACTGTTTTTATTTAAACTTGCTTATATATATATATATATATATATATATATATATATATATATATATATATATATATATATATATATATATATATATATATATATATGTTTTAGTCAAAATTGATCAAGTGTTATTTAACCAAAGTGATTGAGAGATTATGGTGTTATAGTTGAAGTAATATTGAATTGAGAACAAAATCACACATGTAGTTTACAAGGAAAGCCCTTGACATATGTTAGGATTTTCAAGACAAAACCTTGGGAGGTGATAATAATCACCTGTCTTGTTTAATTGTATTGATTAAAATGTAAGTTACAAAAATGGAGGTAAGTATACAAGTACAAATGTTGTAGTAAGTCTAGTTATATGTAGTATGCATATTACATATGTATTTATAGTCTAGTCTAAGTAACTGGAAATCTGATATTCCTAGCATCCTCTTGAATAAGTATCAACACGTTGGTTTGACTTGGTATTTTTGGGTCTTAAGCTTGATGAAATCATTTCCTCTTTTAGAATGAGTATCGTGTTGACCATTTCTGCACACGTGAGAAACTAACAAGAAATATAGCCGTTAAATTTTGTTTAAAAAATAATAATAATAACAATCAGGATCCTGACATATGTCTCGGGATCTTCAAGTATCTTTGAGATGCGGGATCTTGGATAGGGTTGATGATTTTGGCCCTAACAATTGCCCCAAATTATACCTGCAAAATATTTAAGTTAATTTCTAATATTTAAAGGTATGATTTTTTTAAATAGAGATAAGGTTTTTGAAATTTAAACCCTAACAAATATAATTTTATCCATTTGATGCTCATGATGACACGATCCAATCAATTCTCTCTCTCTCGCTCTCTCTCTCTCTCTCTCTCTCCTATAACTAAGATAAATAGGGGTAAATAGCGAAGAATTTTCTTCACTTCCTCTTGTTTCCTTCCGATCATTACCAGCTATCTCCGAATGTATCTTTCTTATTCTTTCTCTTTTGTTTTTGCAATCTTTCAACCATTGGCAAAAATATTGCTCGTTCTCACGCTAGTATCACCACCCCTCTGATAAAGAATTCATTAATCAAAAGATCATGGCCTCTAATGAGACTTGCTCCTTTGATAATGAAGATATCGGGTCTCTGAAAACTAATGAGGCTTTCCCCATAGAAATTATCTTTACACCCTATGACACTTTGATTCAGTCGGACTTTGTTTCACCATCTTGGGTATGTTTCCTAAATACCCTTTTTCTTTGGGTTTTAAATACCCTTTCTATGGTATCATCTCTAAGTTTTTAAAATCACTAAGATCTTATTCATCAAAGTTATGTTGTTATTTGTAAAATCTTATCTCAGATCCATTAGGTGAACTAATACAACGATCTAGGAATAAGCTTAGCTGAGCTGGCTCATGATTATGATCTTTCAACCTTTGGGAACTCCTGCTTTTTGTTCAAGGTCAAATCCAATAAGTCCCCTCTTGTTATGAAAACGAAACATAATGACGAAGCTTGGAAAGAGAATAAATTTTTGTAAGGCGTGACATTATTCTCAATGGGGATCTCTTGCCAAAAACTTGGGTTAAAAAGGATAGGATTTACTTGTTATTTCTAAGGATCCTAAGATTCACTTTCTTATTTTGTTTATTGTGATGCAGCATTCAAGTTTGAGGAAGTTGTTCCCGCTGTTAAGGATACCGAAGACAAAGTTGCAATCTCACTTTGGCTATGGCTGATAGATCTTTTAAGCTTAAACACTCCAGTCTCCAAGAAGGTTCCTCCACCACTACTTCAACGGCTATCAATAAGGATCCTTCTTTTTCTTATTATTTGTTTTATTTTCAGGATCCTGAACTAATAAGGATCCTTTGCAACACACATGATCTAAAGCTACTCACTTCATTACTCGATTTCCCTCACTGATTTGGAAGATGACATGTTTAGCGGTGTGATCATGGTTAAGAAGGAAAAGGATGCCCCCTCTCTTCCTTTGAGGATGGCTCAGATTGATCTCACTGTAAATGTAACGCCCGTGTTTCTAGGCTAAGCACTAAAGATGATGTAATATTCTAGGTTAACCTTTGTAACTCGTTTTGAAATAATAAGGAGGAATTATGTGAATATTATGTGAGTTTTGTGCTTGTTTACTTAATTATTATAATTTAATAAGTTAAGAATAAAAATAAGTGTCGGAAATAAAATGTTAGATAAACCCAATATCTATGTAAAAAGTTGTAGTGGTTGAAATAAGGATTCTGGAGTTATAAAGAATACCGAAATCCGAGTTATGATGAAGAAGTTATGACCTATCGACATTTCGCGACAACATTATTTACACTTTAGAAAAAATGGATGTCGTAATTCAATATGCAAATAATTTAGAGGTAAGTGAATGACGATTCACTAATTCTTCACCATGAAAAACATAACGCTCAAGTTTTAAATGTATTGAGAATTCCTAGATTTCCTTAGAGATTCATTGAACTTTTCAATGGCATGTTTAAATCTCGATATGCCCCTCTCGTTTGTGACTAGGATGCCGAGGATCACAAAGTGGGTGTGAATAACCATGCAAATCTACATGGTACCCTCATTGTTACAATCACCTATTCGATGTGCCGGTAAACCACACACGCTCCATCGAACTATGAAAAACATTGAGTCACCCTTTGCCTCCTTTGCTTAGAACCAATTAGTGTGTCGGTTAACCACACACGCTCCACTAACTTCTTAGCAAGGGTGCAAAGTGCAATTTCATGGGATTGCATCAATTTCACTTTTTCCTAAAGTAACTAGGATTGGGAATTTGTAAAAGTGTTTAGTTACTTTACATAGATTCATTATACTTATTAATGAAGAGAGGATTGCCCTATCCTACCCGTTCGGCTAACGACCCTCCACCAATCGAGGAAGCGGTGGGTGAGAGTGGATACCCATTAAACGGTCATTTTATAGGCCATAACCTTATACCCCCCCTTATAGATCGGCTTCGTGAATGAAGCCTACTAACGGTAAGACTAGCATTTTAGTTATACATATACATATATATATATATATATATATATATATATATATATATATATATATATATATATATATATATATATTAATCTTGTAATAATATAATAGTATAAGGTGTATTTTAAACATTTCAAAATACTAAGGTTTTAATCTCAATTTAAATTTTTTTTGAAATTTAATACCATTTAAATTAAAGTTTTAAATATTAAAACTCTTGATTTAATAATTATCTTGAATTAAACTATTAATTTAAATTATTAAATCATAAGGGGTTATTTAAATCATGATCGATAATTACCAATTACACAATTAATTTATCCTAATCCTTTTAATCCCTCTAAATTTCGAAAATCATGGCATAGGATAATTCAAAATCTTTAATTACCATATTTAACCATTAAAGGATAATTGCATGATATGGGATTATCCAAATCCCTAAAATTTAGGATCTTATCTTGGGAAGGAGGCTAATCTCGAAAATCCTATGGTTTGCAAACCGTAGATTTCGAAATCTTGGCACTTAAGGAAAGGATTTGAAAAACCCTTTCAAATTTTTGCAAATTAGGGTTTAGGAACCCTAAACTCGAAAATCTTGCCTCCTAGGGTTTATTGGATATAAACCCTAATATGTCAAGTTCATACAATTGTATAATACTAAAGGAAAACAAGTTAACCAAAGGCTCTGATACCACTGATGGGTTTGAACAAACTATGTGTGCATGCAACCCTAGATTTGGATTTATGTTTTCTCTAATAGATATACAACATTATGAACACATGAAGAACCCTAGCATGCTCCTAGTATTTTCGAAATTCATGTAGAAAGATAGATCATGTACCTCTTGTTGTTATATTGTAATAACAACTCAAATCTTCAAACCCTAAGTCTTGAAAGCAAGTACCACAAGTGTAGTACCTCTAATGGCTCACAAACACCACAAGTAATTGGAGAGGCAATAGAGAGAGAAGAGGAGAGGTAGAAATCGGCTCTAGGAACCCTAGGGATCATGTGGGGACGATTTCTATGGCCTTAGGGGTCTTTATATAGCGTAGAGATTAAGGTTTCAGTCCTTATCCTTATCTAGTTGTTTGCTCACCAAGTAACCATAAGATAAGCCTTAATAACCCTTATCCTTGGACGATTTCAAGGATGCCTTATCCTTTGAATTTGTCCAACCTATATTTAGGGTAATCATTGCCCTACTTTGCAACTATCACATAATTACAATTCAGCCCCTCTAGTTTAATTAATTACACTTGATCACAAAATTAATTCCTAATTAATTATTGACCAATATTAATTAAACAAATATGATTTCTCTTTTAATATACTATTCTTATACTATATTAATAAATCATAATAACCTCTTTCTCTATTTATTTCTCCAATTAAGTTGCTTTGGTGAAGGCAGCCCAAAAGGACCATGCACAACCGGGTCAAGTACTTACCAAATATGGTTACGGGCTTAGACACTAATCCAACACGACCTTCACTGGAAAAGAAGATATGATAAAAGTCATGGATTGGATCTTAGAGATGGAATTGACCTTCATGACATGTGGTTGCAAGGGAAAACTACAAACCACATATGTAGTACGTCAATTCAGATGTGGTGTCGTTTGTTGGTGGAATACTCTGGGGAAGACCATAAGCCACAACGAGCCACTAAAACTAACATGACTACTGTTCTTAGTATACTTTAAATGCAAGTTCTGTTCGACCCAAAATCTACTAGAGCTAGAGAACCAATTCCTGGCGTTGAAGAAGGATAGCATGTCCATTGATGAATACACCAATGCCTTTACAGACAAAATGGAGTTGGCTTTTCGCATCGTTCTAGATGAGCTGACAAAGTTGACCGGTACGCAAAGGGACTTCCACGGGAGTATGTTTTGTCAGTACAACAGACACCTACTCTGGAGGCAGCTATTTGGGCTACTAAGTCTGTTGAGGAAATAATCAAGGGAAGAACCGCCAGCAAGGTTGAAGTTGGCAAAAAGTGAAAGTTTGAAGGAACTTCAGGTTCCAACAAGAAAAGAAAATTTTCAAAGTCTAATTCAAAGAAGTTTGGAGGAAGAGGAGGAGGCAAAGCGAAATGGTGTGAAAAGTGCAAGAAAAAGCACCCTGGGAAATGTAGTGAGGAAGTGACTTGCTACAAATGTGGAAAGACTGGGCATTATGCCAATGAGTGTCCATCCAACAAGAGGGAATGCTTTTGATGTAACTTGGAAGGGCACATTTTGAAAGACTGTCCGAAAAAGAAGGAGGCAGCAAAACCCTACATTCCACCAAAACTGAAGGCGAGATCCTTCCAGATGACACTTGAAGCTGCAAAGGAAGAAGCTGATGTCGCTTCAGGTACCTTTATTGTAAATGAATTTCGTGCCCAATTTTTTTTTTTAAATTTTGGAGCTAACTACACCTTTATTTCTCATGAATTTGGTAGAACACTAGCTTTGCCTGTTGAGAGACTAGTTAATGCTTTAATAGTCGAGGTTGCTAGTGGCAAGTTTGTACCTATTATCCATCGCATAAAAAACATCTTTATCGACTTGAATGGGAATAAGTTCCACGAGGAATTATTGCCTATTGAGTTAAATGGTTTCGGCATCGTGCTGGGAATGGATTGGCTTAGTGCCAATGATGACGAAATATTATGCAAGAAGAAGATAGTATGAGTAAACCTACCAGGGAAAGAGTCATTTATAGTGTATGGGGATAAACGCAGAGTAAATTATGGAATCATTTCCTTAATGAAAACCAGAAAGTGTTTTTCCAAGGGATGTACATCATATTTGCTAAGAAGGAAAAGAAAGAGGTGCAAAGCATACCAGTGGTGTGTGACTTTCTGGAAGTATTTCCCGAAGATCTTCCTAGATTACCGCCTGATAGACAAGTGGAGATCAGAATAGACTTGTTACCAGGAACCACACCAATAGCAAAATCACCACATCGATTAGCACCGAAGGAAATAAAGGAGCTTATGACGCAACTTCAAGAGTTATTGGATAAAGGTTTCATTAGACATAGTTCATTGCCCTGGGGAGCCCCGGTGTTATTCGTAAAGAAGAAAGACGGGAACATGAGGATGTGTATAGATTTCAGAGTGCTGAATAAGGAAATAATAAAGAATAAGTATCTGTTGCCAAGGATAGATGACCTATTTGATCAATTGCAAGGTTCGAGCTATTTCTCAAAGATCGATCTAAGGTCAGGATATCATCAGCTAAAATTGAGAGAGCAGGATGTTGAGAAAACTGCATTCAGAACAAGATATGGACACTAC
This sequence comes from Lactuca saligna, assembly GCF_052625555.1. Taxonomy (NCBI): domain Eukaryota; kingdom Viridiplantae; phylum Streptophyta; class Magnoliopsida; order Asterales; family Asteraceae; genus Lactuca; species Lactuca saligna. The sequence goes on from NC_136421.1 coordinate 234,090,534, forward strand.
GAGTTTTTGGTTTTGTCATTTGGACTAACCAATGCTCCAACAACATTCATGGATTTGATGAACAGGGTTTGTAAACCATTCCTTGATAAATTTGTGATAGTGTTCATAGATGACATTCTGGTTTAATTAAAAAGCCAGGAAGAGATTGGCAGACACTTACGAGAAGTGTTATTAAAGAAGGAGAAGTTGTATGTGATTTTTGAATTCAAGAAGTCCAATTTTTAAGTTATGTGGTTAACCAAGAAGGGATTATGGTTGACCCATCTAAGAATAAAGCTATAACAAAGTGGGAACAACCAAAGAGTCCCATGGAGATCCGAAGCTTTCTGGGATTAGCTGGATATTACCGAAGATTTATCCAAGGATTTTCTTTGATCGCTACTCCATTAACAGCTTTGACCCACAAAGGAGCTATTTATACTTGGATAGATAAGTACAAAGAAGCATTCGAGTTTCTAAAGAAGAAATTATGTGAAGCATCGATTCTTTCTCTACCCAACGGAGTTGAAGACTTCGCTATCTATAATGATGTGTCTGGTGTTGGGTTGGGTTGTGTTTTGACCTAAAAGAAAAGGTGATAGCGTATGCATCTTGAAAGTTGAAAGAACATGAAAAGAACTACCCAACTCATGATCTGGAGGTGGCAACAATAGTATTTGCTCTAAAGATATGGAGGCATTACCTTTATGGCACGAAGTGCAAACTTTTCACTGATCATAAGAGTCTCCAATATCTCTTTAATCGGAAAGAATTGAATATGAGGCAAAGGCGTGACTACGATTGTGAGATACTTTACCACCCTGATAAAGCTAATGTTGTTGCTGATGCTCTCAACGGAAAGTCAATCTTGAAAGAAAAAGGCTAAGGGCGTTGAGAATAGAAGTTGTCTCGACAATTGTGGAAAGTATAAAGAACGCTCAAGAAGAATCTTCAGAGAAGAATGACCGAAAGGAAGAACGTTTGGGAAAAACGTTAGTGTTCAGTATAAACAGTCATGGACTGAAGGTATTCCAACATCGGATTTAGGTACCTAAGACAAGAGGATTAAGAGATCTTCTGATGAAAGAAGCTCAGAAAACCATGTACTCAATTCATCCCGGCAGCACTAAAATGTATAGGGACCTAAAACCCTATTATTGGTGGCCAACGATGAAGCTAGATATTGCAAAGTATGTGACCGAGTGTGTGATATGTGCGAGAGTTAAGACACAACATCAGAAACCATATGGGAGTTTAGAACCTTTACATGTACCCATGGGTAAATGGGAAGACATCACTCTGGATTTTGTGACTAAACTGCCCAGAATGAAGAGTGGTCACGACATGATTTGGGTGGTTGTTGATCGGTTTACGAAAAGTGCACACTTCATAGCAGCCAATGAGAAATGGTCTATGGATAAACTTGCTAATGCTTACGTGAAGGAGATAGTAAGACTTCATGGTGTGCCTTTAACTATTGTATCGGATCGTGATAGCCGTTTCACATCAAGGTTTTGGAAAATCTACAAGAGGAATTGGGTACGAAATTGTTTCTAAGTACAACTTACCATCCACAGATTGATGGTCAGAGCGAACGAACGATACAAACACTTGAAGATATGCTGAGAGCATGTACCCTGGAATTCTAAGGTAACTGGGATGAACATTTACCTTTAGTAGAATTTTCCTACAATAATAGTTTCCACTCGAGCATTAAGATGACACCTTATCAAGCTTTGTATGGACAGAAGTGTCATATGCCTTCGTGTTGGCTTGAAGCTGGAGAAAAGCAGTTTATGGGACCTGAGACAGTCCATCAGACTGTTGAAAAGTTGAAAGTGATTAGGGAAAGGATGTTAGTAGCTTAGGATCGTCAAAAGAGCTATGCTGGCAAGAAAAGAAAACCGATAACATTCGAAATTGGTGATTCAGTTTTACTTAAAGTCTCGCCATGGAAGGCACTTATAAGATTTGGTAAAAGAGGAAAGTTGAGTCCAGGATTTATTGGATCATTTAAAGTTCTTCAGAGGATTGGGAATCAAGCTTACAAGCTAGAACTACTAGAAGAACTAGATGGTATTCATAACACTTTCCATGTGTGTTATTTAAGGAATTTCACAGGAGAAGTTCCCGACATAATTCCAATTTCTGAATTAAGATTCGATGAAAGCAAGAGGTAAATCAAAAAACCAGAGGCAATCGTTGACCGTAAGACTATGAAATTGCAACGCAAGATGGTCAAATTACTGCTTGTGCGATGGAAACATGAGAATAAGCCAAATCTCACCTGGGAAACGGAGGGTGACATGATGAGTCGCTATCCGCATTTGTTTGTTGATGTGTGATTCCGAGGACGGAATCATCCTAAAGGGAAGGGAATTGTAACACCCATGTTTTTGGGCTAAGCACTAAAGATGATGTATATACTAGGTTAACCTTTATAACTCGTTTTGAAATAATAAAGAGGAATTATGTGAATATTACTTGAATTTTGTGGTTGTTTACTTAATTATTATGATTTAATAAGTTAAGAATAAAAATAAGCGTCGGAAATAAAATGTTAGATAAACCCAATATCTATGTAGAAAGTTGTAGTGGTTTAAATAAGGATTTCGGTGTTATAAAGAATATCGAAATCCGAGTTATAATAAAGAAGTTATGACCTGTCAAAGTTTCGCGACAGAACCGGCACGACATTGCGCGACGTAAATAGTGAATTCACAATAGAGCGATTTTTAGCCTTAGCGATCTAAATGAAAGTCGTAGAATACGTTAAACCAAGAGCATCCTTAAAAAGAACGTCCAAATCTGACTTCGTATGAGAAAGTTATGATTTTTCGAAGTTTTGACTTAACAATGTGCAGCCCAAAACTCGAAATTTAGATCGGGTGATTTTTAGCCGAAACAATCTAAATGAGAATCGAAGATCTTATTGATTGTAGTTTAACGGTAAAAAGAAAGACGAAAACGGACGTCGGATGAAGAAGTTATGAATTTTTAACGGACTTTTCCTATCCCGGCCTATTAAAAATATAACTTTAAAAATAAAATCAAAATTAACCGACGGAGTATATATGAAAGTTGTAGAGCATAGTCTCACCTACACATGGATATAAAGAATTTCAAATATGGAGTTCGTATGCAAAAGTTACGAATTTTAGAAGTTTGGAAATTTGGAGTACGCCCAGCGTATAAGAGTACGTCCAGTGTACTCGTGTTCATGGTCTGAGTTGGGCCACGTAGCCTACTACTTTGTATGGTCGACACGTGTACTTAGCTACGATGCGTCCGAGATGATCCAACCGTACGCCTAGCGTGCTTGGTGTACGCCCAACATAATGGACCGCCTCGCAGTATGCCCAACGTACAAGGATATTTTGCCCAGAGTAAATCGAGGTTCTAGCCCCTATAAATAGAACTCGAGGGCAGCCGGATTTTGTTTACTTTCTTTACACCTTTACACCCCTAAACTCTCTCCTAAATTGCAAGAAATACCCCCGAAGCCTAGTATATTGTCCTAACACCCGAAGCAAGTCCCGACGCTCCGAAGTTCCCGAGAAAATTATATTTTGAAGCCGAAACTCTGCCCGCATGAACCCCGGTTCTTGAGAAAATATCCCGGTTTCGTCGAAGAATATTATTTTAAGAGACGAGGTGCGGCCCAATTATCGTCTTAACAAGTGAGTGTATAGCCACTTTCATCTTACACATAGATATGAAGTATTTTCTATAAAATACATGTTATGTGTAATTATATTGTTTGTTTATTTAAAATGAATGTTGAATGAATGTTTTATACAGGTTTTAAACTGTATATGTATTTTTATCTACAAAAATGTTGGGTAAAACATGAGTAGATAGTTGATGTGTGATGAAATAAAATGATGAGAGGCCTCAATGTTGTTGTTGATTCAGGCATCTAGTGGAGTTTAGATGACAACCACGGACTCTTCTAGACAGTCCAGTGGAACGTTGGTAGGCTCGCCACCTGTAGGTGTGAATGAGCTTGGGTGTTCATTTGTTGTACTCCATCCCCCACAGGGTTGCCTTATTTGACATAAATTGATGAGAAACCCCCAAAGCAGTGTTGTCGCCCCAATGAAAGTCCTTAGGCTAGGTCCCTTGTGATAGTTGTTTTAGGGACTTAAAGTGAGGATAACGGGAATGAGTAATCGAGTTATTGTTGTTTGATGAAATTAATAAGTTTATTTATTGTGGTTTGAAAACCCTATATGCTTACCAGGCTCCCAAGCTTGACCCACTCAGCTTTCTATATTACAAGTAGTGGACCCAGAGCATAGTTGGACGGTGAAGAGAGATTTTTTTTATTATAGGGCAGTAGTTGTAAATAACTGTTGTAAGGCCTATAATCAACTGTTTATGCTTTTGGTCTGTATCGGAAAATGAGATCCCAAGGTTTTGATATATAATGAAAAAATATATTTCTTTAAGAAATGTTTTGATAAATTTTTATCATGTTTTGTTTTGCGAACAAATTTCTCAACATCTTTTAAAAGATTACTCTGATTTTATTTTAAAAGCATAAATTTTATCGGTCTTTTCTGACCGAGAAATTGGGGATGTCACAATAAAGACCCTAGGTTCCCTGAAGAAGAAAACTGTTAAGGCTATAGATTTGAGCCTAGAAAATTTCCAAGCTGAGGAAGCACTCAAGAAGTTGGTCTATTTTTCTCAAGTTGTAAGTATTTCTAGAATTTTGATATTTGCTTTTAAATTTTACGATCTCACTTTCATTGATGTTGTCCTTGTTTCAAGTTTCTAGTCACATTTCTCAATCCACTCCTAATCTAAAGGTCTGGGCTGACAAGCTCGAGCTAGCCTTAAAGGAGCAGGAGAGGGTATGGAAGGCCAATAATGAGGATCTCCTAATGAGGTTGGAGCTGTTGAGAAAAGAGAATTCTGAGAAAGAGTAGGAGCATGTTGCAGATATTCCGGAGGTGGTTGCTGAAGTGAAGGGTAGCGTTGTTGTTGCCATCTGGGAAGCGAAGATCAAACTTGCAGAGGATGTGGCTAATACAGGATCCTGGAATGTGATTGGATGGCATGAAGCCCTAGCCAAATTAACTAGTGAGCTTGTTAATACTAGTCAGGATCATGCATGGCAGTCAAAGGTAGGAGGAGAGGAGAAAGAGTCAGAGAAGGTTCCAAGTGATGGCAACCATATCGTACTTTTGGTTTGGCTTAAAAGACAATTTGGTTGCTTTTGGGGCTATAAGACAATTTTTTACTCTATTTTTGTAGGGTTAGTGGGTAACCCCATTTATTTAATGTTATGGTTGTTTATATTTTCTTACGTGGTTGACATGATTGATGTGGTTGTAGTAGTAGGTCTTATGAGGATCCCTAGATGATTAGGATCCTAAAGACTTCCTGTTTTACAAGAACTCTTGACATCTTAATAATTTGAGATAGTTAGTCATCTATTTAGGATTTTGAAACAATTAGGATCCTTAAAAAGATAAACCTTTAGGTATAATGCAGGAAAATAGTTTTCAATAAATAAGGATAGATAGAACCTGATGACCCTTAGGTTTAGTTTTGACCTTTTGAAGACATTTGACTTAGGATAAGTTTCATAATGTAAATCCTTTGGTTTCTCATGATCTTGAAGCTCGTATAGGGAAGGATCCTTCTCAAGATTATGCAACTTAGGACTATGGAAAATCCCTATTTAGCTTTTGTTGAGTAAAATACCAACTTTAAAAAAAATACTAGGGAAGATCCCAACTTAGAAAATAAATGGGGAAGATCCTAACTTACAAAATAACTGGGGAAGATCCGAACTTATGAAATTATGGGAAAAATACTAACTTAAAAAATTATGGGGAAGATCCCAACTTAACAAATTCTTGGGAATATTTCAACTTAAGAAATTTAAGGGAAGATCCCAACTTAAGATAATATGGAAATTTTATAAACCATAGATTAAACGTTAGGATCTTAACATATATCAAGAAATAATAGGGTTTCCAAGTCACTAAAGCGTGGAATGATCCCTTTATTCACATCCCATAATTAGATATTGTGCATCCAAGCAAGGTTTGAAAACCTAAACTCGTGTGAAAGAGGTCATTAACTCTTTAAACTTTAGAGGGGATTAAGTACCCTTAGTCAGAGGATAGATGATTAGTCTCTAGTTGTAGCGGTTAGGATCCTTGAATCTATACAAAAGTAAAGGGTAAAGAATATGTACCTCAAATCTATTAGAAAATGAAATATTTAACCTACATGAAATACACTTTTAGGTGTATAGCATTCCAGGACCTTGGCAAGATGTCCATGTCGAGAGTAGCCAGCCAATATACCCCCTTTCTTGCTTCTGAATCAACAGGATATGGCCTTTCCCATTTGGGTGCCAACTTCCCTGCATTAGGATCCTCGGTATTTTGGAATGCTTTCCTTAGTACCAACTCACCAACCTGGAATCTTCTGAATTTTATGTTTTTATTATATGCTTTAGCGATCCTTTGTTGGTGAGCAGCAATGCGGATCTTGGAAAGATCCCTGAGTTCATCGATAGTGTCAAGATGCTGGGCTAGAATCTCATCATTACCACTTCAGTTGGGATCATATCCTCTATTCCAAACACCAAGGAATATGGATTTTGATATGTGGATATTTTTTATGTAGTCCTATCCGCCCATAGGACGAAAGGAAGTTCCTCAACCCATCTTCCTTTCTTTTCGTCTAGCATTTTCTTCAAATTGTTTACTATGATCTTGTTGCTAGATTCTTCTTGACCATTAGCTTGAGGGTGAATAGGAGTGGTCATTATCATTTTAATCCCCAATTGGTGCAAAAGTATCTAGTTCTTTTACTTATGAAATGGGATCCGTTATCACATATGATTTCGGTAGGGATCCCGAACCTAGTCATGATATTGTGTTTTATGAATGAGACTACCTCTTTGTCTCTTACTTGAACAAAGGCTTCAGCCTCTATCCATTTTGAGAAATAGTTTGTCATTACTAGCATGAAGACCTTTCTACCAGTAGCTATTGATAACTTACCAACTATATCTATTCCCATTTCATGAATGACTAAGAGGAGATGATAAGGTGTTGACGTTTCATTGGTTGATGAAGGATGTTGTTATGTCTTCGACAAGCATCAGATTTTTGTGAATGTAAGAAAACATCATTTTTTTCATTGTTGTCAAGTAGTACCATGTCCTTATTATTTTGGAGCATGAGGACCTGCCCCCAGTTTGGTTGTCACAATCACCTCCATGTATGTCTTTTAGAGCTTCTACAACTTTGTGATCTTCCAAATATCTTAGATATGGACCTACCATGGACTTATTGTATAACTTCCCTTAGATCATCAAAAAGTTTGAGACCTTCATCTTGAATGCTTTGTCGCTTCTTTCTTCTTTTGGGATCGTGCCATTTCGGAGGTATTCTATAATCGGTTCGATCCAGGATCTTGAGCATCCCATAGGATCCTGGTTATTTGCTTCAGGATCTTGATTTTTAGGATCCTGACGAGGGGGTTGAGGATTAGGATCCTCGATTGCTACAATGTTAGCCATCTGATCATGATCGTCTGGATCATCTAGTCTTTTGGTAGGATCTTCAATTGTCAGTATCATCACATGGATTATTGGGATCCTGGTCTCTGGTGGGATCCTAAGCGAAGATCTTAATTGGCTAATGCATCGGCTTCGGCATTGTCTTCTCTAGGAATTTGGTTTAGGCTAAAAGTTTCAAATTTGGAGGCTAATATTTTAAGAATTTGAAGGTATGATGCCAGCCTTTCACCTTTAACTACATAGGATCCATTAAAACGGCCAGCTCTCAATAATGAATCGACATATACCTGCAGATCCGTAATTTGAAGATCCTTGGCTAGCTGCAGTCCCATGATCAGTGCTTCGTACTCTGCTTCGTTATTGGTTGCATCAAATTCACAACTAATTGCCTAGGGTAGGATCTCCCCTTGTGGCAATTTTATTATGATACCCAGGCCAGTTCCTCTTTGGTTGGATGCTCCATCAGTGAAGAGCATTCATTTTCGCATCTTTTCTTCTTTTAGAAGTTGTCTAGATTTCATTTCCACTTCGGCTTGTAGATCAGCACTAAATCTAACCACAAAGTCTGCTATTGCTTGTGACTTTATTATGGATCTTGGATCATACTTTATGGCATATGTACTAAGCGTCATCAGCCACTTAGCCATCCTTCCTGACATTTTTGGTTTTCTCATAACATCCTTAATTGGATAGTTAGTTTTTACATGTATGGTATAAGTCTCAAGATAATATCTTAACTTAGTAGAAGTAGTAACTAGTACAAGTATTAGTTTTTTGAGATGAGAATACCCAGTCTCATGATCTAGGATACTTTTACTTAAGTAGTAAATGGGATGTTGATCCTCGACAAGATCCTTAGCCATAACTGCACTTATAACATTTAAGGATACTGAAAGGTATAGGAGGAGTGGCTCTCCATCTAATGATTTCACTAATTGGGGTGCTGAAGTATTTCTTAAGTTCTTAGAAGGCATTTTCATGCTCCTTGGTCCACTCGAACCTCTTGTTTTTCTTTAGGATGTTGTAGAAAGGTTTGTACCTCTCTGAGGATTCTGAAATGAACTTGCTTAGAGATGCTACTCTTTCAGTCAACCTCTAGATATCTTTGGTTAAATTTGGGGATCTTAGATCAATTATGGCTTTGATCTATTCAGGACTCGCTTCTATCCCCATCTTTGTTACCATATAACCAAGGAATTTTCATGCCTTTATTCCAAAGTGACATTTGGACGAATTCAGCTTCGTTGTATATTCTTCTAGTATTTCGAAGGCCTCTTGAAGATCCCTGAGGTGATCTTTAGCTCTTTTATACTTGACTACCATGTCATCAATGTAGACTTCCATAGTGTCCCCCGGTTTGTCCTTGAACATTCGCTTCACCAATCTTTGGTATGTTGCTCCTGCATTTTGAAGGCCAAAATGCATAGCAATATAGAAATATATACATGTAGGGGTAATGAAGGCAGTATCTTCTTGATCGGATGGTTCCATTTGAATTTTTTGGAATCCTGCTGAAGTGTCCATGAATGTTAGTAGCTAGTGTCCTCTTGTAGTGTCTATCATTGAGTCTATGTGTGGTAAAGGGAAAGGATCCTTTAGGAAACCCTTGTTAATATCTATGTAATCCACATACACTCTCTATTTTCTAATCTTCTTTTAAACCACCACCACGTTGGCTAGTTATCTTAGGAATTTTACCTCTGTAATCATCCCTGTCTTGAGAATTTTGTCAGCTTCTTCTTGAATTATTTGGTTTCTCTTGGGTGTGATTTTCCTTCTTTTCTAATATGCATGCCTGAAAGAGGGATCTATATTGAGTTTATGAGTTATAATTTCTTTATCTATACCTCTCATATCCTCATGCTTATAAGATAATGTTTTGTTTCTATCTTTTAAGAATTTTATTAGGTCCTGCATGATCTGATGTTTCTATCTTTTAAGAACTTTATTAGGTCCTGCTTGATCTGATCTAGTATTGAGGATCCTATGAGGACTTTAGCTTTAGGATCCTCAAGGTTTAGGGGCACTTCCTTTATCTCTTACTTCTAGCATGTCTCGTGCCCTCTGCTTTAATTGCTATATTTTTCGTGGTACCATTAGCACTCTTTAGATTCTTGCTAATCCCTGATGATCTTCACTGTCCCCCATGGGGTAGGCATCTTGATGCACTTATGGTACATTGACGAGACTGGTCTCATGCCATGGATCCAGGTTCTACCTAATATAGCATTATAGGAACACAAAGCATCAATAACACAAAAAAATTGCATAGAATTTACCCCCTCATGTAGATAGTTATCTTGATTTCTCCAATTGTGTGCTTTGTTTGACCATTAAATCCTATTAGGACCAAGGATCTTTTGATTACTTTGCATTCTAGGATGTTCATCCTGGTTAGATCATCTTAAAGTATGATGTTCATTGAGGATCCTCCATCCACCAGGATCCTTTTGATGAATCGATTGGTGATATATAGGGTAAACACCAATCTATCGTGGTGAGGATCCTGGATGTTTTCTCTATCCTATTCGTCAAAGATAATCTCCTTGTTGTGCGTTATTGACGTGTTCTTTCAGGGTCTTTGTTCCCTTTTTTTCTTGGATACTTTTTCATGCCTTTTAATTGCAGAATGAGAAGTTCCACATATGTCAGATCCTCAGGAAATAACATTGATTACCTTGGTGTACAAGGGAGAGGATCATGACTTTTCCAGGATCTTTGTAGGGACTTGCTCTTTTTCCCTATATCTTTCTTTTCTCCTTCCTAGGATCTCTCTGAGATATTCCTTGCTCATGAGATAACTAATATCCTTCTTGAGAGCTATGTAGTCCTAAATGTTGTGATAGAAGTCCTTATGATATGCACATCACTTGGATTTGTCCTTCCAGCCGTTTGAATTCTCTCCCTTTCTTAGCCATCTCACTTTGTCACCAACATCTTGCATCACAAATATTATACCTGAAACATCCATAGAAAAGCAATAATCAGTAATATTGGGGAATACATCCTCTTCCCCTTCATCATCAAGGGAATTAACCCTATGGTGATCAGGTTTAGAATATAGTTTCGACTTACAGGATCTTTGGGCCAAGGATTTGGCCTTCCTATTAGGGTTGTCATAGGGATTCGGTGTACCGTCTCTCTTTATTATTTCTTTGTCCTTTTTCAATCTGATGAATTTTAGTGCTCTACTCCTGACTTCATCCATTCGTTTGCATGGAGTCATCATAAGGTCTTCATGGAATGGAGAATCCTTCTTTAGGCCCATATTAAAGGCATCCACTAGAGTTTCCATGTTGATGTTTTTTATGTTAGCACTTCCCTGCCAAACATGCTTACAAATTACCTTAAGGATTCTTTTGGATCCTAGACCACTCAGTAGAGATCACTAGTGAACCTTTCGAATATTCTATTGCAAGAAAATCGGTTATTGAAAAGATTAACTAAGTGATCAAAAGAGGTAATAGAGTAGGGAGGAACATTAAAAATGCATTTTAAGGCTGATCTTATAAGAGTCGATATGAAGCTCTTGCATAAGCAAGCTTCCTTTAAGTGTGACGGAACAGGAATGATTTCCATTCTCTCTCTATATTGTATAATATGTTCTTCAGGATTCATGGTTCAATCGTAAAGCTTCATACTAGGAGTTTGGAAGCACTATAGAACTTCAGTATCAACTATTGAGGGGATAAATCTTGAGATCATGTGACTGGCAGGGGATCCCTCTGATATAAGTTTAACCACCCTTGGTACGATTGAGATCATCTATCTTAGTTGTTGGAGTTCTTTAGCCATGATTGGGCTTATTCCTACATCAAGATCGACTGAATTAGTAGTATTAGTGTTATTGTTGAAGAAGTTATTAGTATTTTTGTTATTAGGTGTATTGAAGGTTTCGTTAAGATCCTGGTTCATAGGAGTTTGGATGCTTGGTATCACTCCCTTGGTTAGGGTAGTAATGGATGTTGGATCTGTTGATTCCGAACATTTCCCTAGGGATCCTATTTGTCAAAATTCAGCCTTGGTTGTAGGATTGAGGGTGTCGCCTCATGGGGTTTACAGATCTCTTCTCTTATCCTTTCTACTTCCTTAAGCAGTGTTCTATTGTCTTCCTATTGCTGAGCCACATGCTACGTCAACATATTCATCATGGATACGAGTTCATTATTAGAGACCAAGGTAGGAGAATCTTGGGATCCCAGGGATCTAAGAACAATCGGATGGGTGTTCTTCTTCAATGCATCGGAAGTTTACCTTTGACCAGGGAGTCCACTTAGAGGGGGTGGATGATTTTTCTAAGGAATAGAAGGAACAAAGGAAGAAGAAAGGGTTGTTTATATAGACATTATTTTCGAGGATTAAGAACACCACAGCCCCATGGTGGGCACCAAATTGTTTTGTTCAAAAATCGATCAAGTGTTATTCAACCAAAGTGAATGAGAGGTTGTGATGTTATAGTTAAACTAAGTATTGAATTGAGAGCAAAATCACACAAGTAGTTTACAAGGAAAACCCTTGACCCTTATTATCATCTCCAACATAAAAGCTTGGAAGGTGATAATAATCACCTACCTTGTTTAATAGTATTGATTGAAATGTGAGTTACAAAAATGGAGGTAAGTATATGAGGACAAATATTGTGGTAAGTCTAGTTGTATGTAGTGTTCATATGTGTGTTTATAGTCTACTCTAAGTAACTAAAAATATGATATTCTTGGGATCTTCTTGAATAAGTATCATGTTTGACTTGGTATTTTCGGGTCTTAAGCCTAATGAAATTGTTTTCTCATTGAGAATGATTCCTGTGTTGACCGTTTTTGCACATGTGAGAAATAAGCAAGAAATATAGCTGTTAAATTTTGATTAAAAATAATAATAATAACAATCATGATCTAGGCATATGCTTTAGGATCCTCAGGTATCTTACATATCTAAGATCATGGATAGGATCGAGGATCTTGGACCTAACTATATATATATATATATATATATATATATATATATATATATATATATATATATATATATATATATAGTTATATATATATATATATATATATACACACACACACAATGTACATAGATAAAAGGTGTTGTCAGCAAGAAGGACATCAAGAATATCTCATGATTGCTCCACATAACCTCTTGTTGGGCTTGTTATGGACAGATCCTCAACCCTATTCACGATACCGGATTTTCAAGAACTTTCAAGACCCCAGACATATCTCAAGATCCTAACCATTATTATATCTATTTCCTATCATTTCTAACAGATATATTTCCAGTCTTTTTCTCAGATTTGCAGAATTAGTCAACATAAGTCTCATTCTTAACAAATAAACACTTCAATCAGGCAAAAGACCCTAGAATATCAAGTTAAACCAATGTGTTCATTTTTATTCGAGAGGATCTCGAGAATATCATACTTATTGTTACTTACATTAGACTATAAATGCACATGTATTTATCACACAACACACATCTAGACTCATTGCAATACTTCTACTCGTATATTCATGATATCATCTGTAACTCATATTTCAATTAACACAAATTAACATGGCAAGTGATCATTATCACCTCCCAAGGTTTTGTGTCAGAGATCCTACCAAGGATCAAGGGCTTTCCTTGTAAACCACTTGTGTAATCTTATTTTAATTTTGACAAACACTTTACCAACAAACACCACAACCTCTCTTTCAATTTTTCTTGATATCCACTTAGTCGAATTTTGACCAAAACAGGGCTCATGATACAAATGATTACAGTATTTTAATTACATCCTAGATATGATGGTAATATGTGGGTTAGCTTAGGATATTTGAGTGGTATGTGTCTACTTCTTTTGTTTCTTTAATCAAAACAAGAAAAAAAAATTAAATGGCTAAAGTAAGATAAAAACATGCTAAATATGGAACAAATTAAGTAAAATAACTAAAGGGAAAAAAAGTCAATAAACCTTAGCTTTCAATTACGGTTTGTCAACTATACAAACATGTATAATTTATCACCTCAAACTTTAAATCTAGTAGCAAGAAGTACCAACAACACAATGTTAATCTAATTTTGGTACTTATTTGAGATTTTTGTAAGGTTTTTGGTCCATGTCTCATGTAATATGATTATTGTTTTTGGGACCAAGATCACGAAACCAAATTGTTATATTTTTAATAAGGAAAAAAAAGTGTGGATTTGTAAAGGATAATTCCCAACTTAGTTATCACTATACAATAAGTGAGAAGGAAAACGGGCAACAAGTTGCGTCGCTAAGCCTTTTTGAATGATAAAGCTAATTCTTTTGAAGACTACATCTATAGATCTAGGGATATAATATTTCTATGCATGATACATTGTACTCTATAAGGAAGTTCCACCACATCTGGTGCTAGGAAACCAAACATATCAAACGAAAATGGTCCGAACACATGTTGATTTTCCATACATAGTTTCTCATGTTTTCTAGCCTTTCATGAAGTAGCTTATAAACAGTTTGTCCTACATTGGAACCCCTAACCCTCAAGCCTACAATAAGGGATACCCATGTAAGGTCCACACATATATGTTTCCCTCCAACCCATCCAAAAATCAAAATGTCACCCAGTCTAAGGGTTGACCTTCCTTTTGTCGGGCCAGTCAAGAAATTCACAAGTACCTTTTTCTTGGCGAAAACCCTGGTACACTTAAATATGTCAAACAAAACATACCTAACCATATCGTGTCTACATTTGAACCCCGATATTCCTTACAATGAATTGTATGCTCTCCAAAAGATTCCAAACATGCCTTGCAACACACCGGGCGTATCTTGTTAGCTAGGAATATCGGGATCATGAGTCAATATTTAAGGATAGTATGATACTGCACATGAGACATATGTAGACAAGCCCATATATAGGGAGAAAAAAATATTGAGAATGTAGTGCACGTCAAGACTGGAAGACTGCTTTTTACCGAGCCATCATGTCGAAATGCACCTCCATATCTTGGACAATTTTACTAAAAAGGGAACTCTCTGGTGTATAATGGGATTTAGGGGGCAATGTCCTTAGTAGTAAAACCTCTAAGTTTAAATTCAGGAAGCTTGTTACGATGAGAAGCCAAGGCACAAACTTAATCAGAATCCATACCACATATGTTGCTATCCTATAAGATGTGCTCTTGCAACACCCAAGATTGGGCCATTAAGGCAACAAAAGCAGATGATGTAGCCTCTACTTCTGAGTACAAACACAAAACACCAAACCTAATTGGTAGGAAATCAATTCTCCACTATATTTCGCCAAAGAAAGAGCCACCAGAAACTAGAATGTCATCAATCACCCCGTGTAACCCTTTGTTAAAGAAAAATGCCACATTTTCCATGTGAACACGCTGGTACATCCTCAACCCAAAGAAAAGTTTAGAAATACCCATACAAGACTGAAAAAGAAGGAGCTCACTCTGGGGGTCAGACAATTGTGGAAGAAGGTACATCAAATTCACGATGTTTTTGGCTCTTTTTATAGCTAAGCTGCTAATGAAACTAGTATATCTAATAACAGCTCCCCCAAGAAGTTTCACCACCAATGACAACATCCCAATGCCAACTGGTAATAGCCCCTCATGAAGCTTCCTACAATTACAAAAGGTCCAAAGGAGCTCGGTTTTCTTGATATTCAACTGAAGGCCTAATTCTGCACCAACCACCTTAATGATGTCCAATGCTTTGGCCACATCCTCTGAATCTCCAATAATTGTGTCATCATCAAGGTACCATGCATGAAGAAGAAGATTGCAATTGTCTCTAATATTTATGCAAAAGCAGGTCCAATACAAGGGCAAAGAGAAGTGGTCCCAAAGGATCTCCTTGCTGAACCCAATAGTGGACCAAATATGGGTGTCCCCTAGATACAACCTTGTTGCTTGACATTATAGGAATTATACCCATAAGGATATAGAAAGGAACCTCAATCTGACCTCATGAAGTAATGTGGATCTTTCCACAAGGTTAAAGGAATTGGAGAATTCCATGATAAGCAATGAAAGAGACTCATCATCGTGGCGCTCACTCAACACCCTGTTAGCGCTATGCAATATGCTAAAAATCATTAACATATTTGGCCATTTATTTAACCACACCTTTCATAGCCAACTTGGAAACCAAACATCTCCAGATAGTGCCTACTGCAATAGATCATATCCCCTTTTCAAGTTTTAAGAGTGGTGTAAGAGGAGCATAGATAATAAATTCTACTAAACTCGAAGGGAATCTTACCCCAGGCCATAGATTAACCACATATGTAATAATACGTATGATTTCTTTAGATATAGCTGAACCTTCTCCACAAAGAGCATGCAAAATGTGTTGTGCTCTCAAACCGTCTCTCCCACACGAGGTTCCTTTAGGGAATGATTTAATGCTCCCAAGGACATAGTCAATATCCAATACAAGAGGAGGTTCTAAAAATATGGTGCTTGGCATGGATAGTGGTGGTGGCTTGTATGTATGCTTATCCTCTAATGCCTTCGTGGCATCATCCCGTGGTATCATTCGTAACGTCCCAAAAATACAATCCAAAAATTTCATTGTAAATCATTAAGAAAACCATAATATCAAACATCATATAAAAATCATAAGTCGTGTGTCTCGAAATATCATAAACATCTGTCAAATATATCACAGTATAAACATCCCAGGCTAAACAATTGATGTGTGCTTTGCAATCATCCCGAGCTCTTCCCCTTGCTACAAGAAGTACTTGAAACCAAAACTGAAAACTGTAAGCACGAAGCTTAGTGAGTCTCCCTAAACTACCACATACCATACACATAACCACATAATCACATAAACTGGGCCGCCTCCCCTTCCTCTGACCCCGTCCGGCATCAAACAGAGTCCGACATCAGGCCCCGCCTGACATTGAGCCCCGCCCGATATACAAATCTGTTTCTACGAGGCCCTGCCTGTCTCTGGGCCCAGCCTGCTATACACATACAAATAAAAACATATAATCATGCTAGTACATAATGAGTCATATACAGTACTGAATATTCCATTCCTAAGGCCTCGCCTATCATGGGCCCCGCCCCTACTCTGCTAATGATGAGATATGAAACCCCGCCCATACTTAGCTAGTGGTTAGATACGGGACCCCTCCCACGATCACATCCCTACCAGGCACACACAAGTATCATAAAGACAATAAGTATAACTAAACATGCATTCCTTCATCGGGTACCACCCGACATCAAACCGTAGTTTGGAAACAAACATATAAACATTCCTCAGGCCCCGCCCGACATCGGACTGAAGTCCGGAAAGCATAAAGACCTTCCTCGAGCTTTCCCCGGCATCAGAAAGAAGTCCGGAAACATATAAAACAAGCACATGCAATAATCACAAAGACATCAATCATACAAACATCCCTCAGGCACCGTCCGACATTAGACCTTAATCCGGAACATACTAACATACATAAATGGGTCAACATTGGTGCCTTCAACCCATTCCTATAGGATAAAACTTACCTCAAATATCAGGTGAAATAGTTATACATCTCTGCTCCTGCCACTGGTTCTACCCACGCCCTATACAGAAACAACCCCTAAGATACCATTCCTTTCTCAAGACCCCTTCACAGGTCAAACTTGGTCAAAATCAAAGTCAAAGTTAATGCTTGGTCAAAGTCAAAGCCAACACTCTGAGTTGACTAAACTCGTCGATTCATCCTCCTGACTCACCGAGTTCCCTTACTACTCGTAGCCGTGATAAAGCGAGTCAACTCGTCGAGTTCCTCCTCGGACTTGTCGAATTCTACCCGGTATAGAATCGGGACAAATTAACTCAACTCGTCGAGTTCTTCTATGGACTCGACGAGTTCCTTAGTCTGCTTGGCCCATCTTAATAGATTAATCCTCTACTCTTCAGATCTAAGCTTCATATTTCTCATATACACTGAAAATGTCCTTTTAAGAGTAACGTTTTCAACTTTACCTGTTAGTACCTTTACTTAATGGATTTAGCTAAAAGGAAAGTTGTCAACTTTACCAGTTAGTACCTTTACTTAATGGGCTTAGCTCAAACCCTAACTCTTTACGAAGTAGATCTTGGTCCACAAGCCATCCATACTCCAAACTAAAGCATACAAACAAAGATCTAGACTCTAGACACTACATGAACACGTCAAGCTTCCAACTTTCACTCCATGCATGGCCTTTTGGAGCTTAAAAGGCCAAAATGACATCCTATAGCTTGCATTCAGCTTCAATGGCCATAAAGTTTTCACCTTTTATGCCATGAAATCTCTCCATGGTTCCAGATTTGATAGTGTACTAAGTTGGGACGTCCATATCCTAAAGATCAATATTATTGGATCAAAAACCCAATAAAATGATGATAAAGAGATCTAAGAAGCTACTAAGCAAGCTTTTGACTTTATTACCAGAAAGTGATGAGAATGAAATGCAGTACCTGGATCTACTAGCTCTCTTTTTTAATCCCCAAGCTTCTCCTTCCTTCACAAGCTTCAAAACATACCAAGTTTCTCTCAAGGATGGCTCACAACACTCAAACTAGCATTAGGGTTTCTGGACTCAGGGTTTGGACAATGGAGACTGGAAACCCTAGAGTTTAAGATGTATAAATAGGTTATAAAATCCTGGATTTAGGGTTTCCTAAACCCAATCTAATTCATCGAGTTGGTCCCCTCCAACTCGTCGAGTTGGTCTTCCAAAAACACACGTGACAACATTCTTACTCGTCGAGTTCTCACCCTTGAACTTGATGAGTTTCCTTCTTGTTTGGAAGTTGGCCTTCTGGTTTCCAAGTGTTACATCATCTCCATACGGAGCAAACCCCATGGAACATAATACATTCATTATTGTTGTAAAATTCCCATCTGCAACCTTACAAAGACATTCCCTGATGTTGGTGTTGCCCAATGTTCTTTCCTCCTAAATTTACTCTTCTTTTTTTACTTTGTTGCTCTAGCCTTGAATTCCCAACCAAGTTTTTAACAAACTTTGATATGCCATCATTAGTACCCCAAGTAGCTAAAGCACTTAGGATATTACTTTGATTGAAGGACTTCTTGTTCCCAGACCTACCTTTTTGCCTATTCTTGGGCCTAAAAAACTAAAGAGTGCACCTAAGAAGAATTAAAAATGTAACACACGCATCAACAGACCCGGGATGTGCAAACACCTTGGAAAAGGCTATTTTTAAATCCTAAGAGTAATCCATACGATAGTTATGAGGGATGCTTTTTACTATGGTGATAGGAAGCTTAAACACATGATCAAGGAGCTGAGCAATGAGCATGCAACACCAACCCCTCATTGAGGTTGGCCTCTGGTTTATTTGGTGACGTCTTTTGAATACCAAAAATATGTTTGTTCATCTCATCAACCCTGCCATTAAATTTAACGAGACCATCTGAGTGGTGACATAAGAGACTCAGGACATGTAGACTCATGCAATCCATATATATCCATTGACCACATATGTAATAATACGTATGAGTTCTTTAGATATAGCTGAACCTTCTCCACAAAGAGCATGCAAAATATGTTGTGCTCTCAAACCGTCTCTCCCACACGAGGTTCCTTTAGGGAATGATTTAATGCTCCCAAGTACATAGTCAATATCCAATACAAGAGGAGGTTCTAAAAATATGGTGCTTGGCATGGATGGTGGTGGTGGCTTGTATGTATGCTTATCCTCTAATGCCTTCGTGGTATCATCTCGCGGTATCATTCGTAACATCCCAAAAATACAGTTTAAAAATTTCATTGTAAATCATTAAGAAAACCATAATATCAAACATCATATAAAAATCATAAGTCGTGTGTCTCGAAATATCATAAACATCTGTTAAATATATCACAGTATAAACATCTCAGGCTAAACAAATGATGTGTGCTCTGCAATCATCCCGAGCTCTTCCCCTTGCTACAAGAAGTACTTGAAACCAAAACTGAAAACTGTAAGCACGAAGCTTAGTGAGTCTCCCTAAACTACCACATACCATACACATAACCTCAATGATAGTTGTTTTAACTGCTATGTAATCAAATAAATTATGTTTGTATTTGGAATATTCAATGAAAATCAGTTATTATCATTGCTTCTTATTACATACCACAAGTAACAACAAAAAATACAAATTAGCAATATGGTACATGTTAAAAAAAAATTCAAGCGATTTCATGTGAAAAGTCAGCCCGATCACTTCTTATTATGCATTGCTCCTTAGCCGCCTCCAAAATATCTTCTTCATGTCATTCGGCATTGCATTTTCGATCTGTGATAAATGTTGATGAAAATCTTTACCTTTATTCTTAATTCCTCAAAAAAAAATATTTACTTCTTCATTTGTTCCATAGGCTCTATGACCTAATTCATTGTGAAAAATATATGTCAAGCGGATCCAAAGTGATCCTACTTGAAAATGTGGGGGATTGATGACGATAATATCATCCGTAATCTTATTCCAATAATGTAGGAGAGTGTTATCCTCCTCCGCAGTTCAGGAAAGTGGTACATTTGTCACCATTTTCTGATCTCCTCCCATGGACTTCATTAATATTGGAACAACCCAAAATAATTCCGTTAACGATATTAATCTTCCGTTACTTGAATGATTGTTCTTGTAAAATGATTTTGATTTTATGATAATAAATTAAATAAGACGGTGTTAATTAGTATCTAAAAGAATTAATCAATATTTAAAAGGTATATAGATTAATTTATATATAATTCATTTGAAAGGCATAAATGATGTTGAGGGGCCTAAAGTGACATTAAAGAAACTTAAAATCTTAGCTTGTCTAGGGTTGGGGTTTAAAGTGTAAAAATACGTAAATGGAGGGACCAAATAGCAAAATTAGCCAAAAAAACTCTCTTTCAAAGAGGGGCATTTGAAAAAAAAAAAATATTGTTTATTCGCTTATAGCTTATTAGCTTATAAGATAATAAGTTAGAGGGTGGTAACTTATGAAAAAATGGCTTATTAGCGATTTGCCACTATTATAGCTTATTAGCTTATTCATGGGCTATTGTTTTGTTGTTGTGTTGATCAACAAGAAGAAAGAAAAAAAAATTGAGCAAGCGAATGGGTTGAGTGGAAGACGGGAAACAAACATGCTTGGGTATCGAGTTCATTGGTTTCGCATAAGGGAAGGACAAAAATCCCAAACATGGTCAAACTTTTGATTTAATCTTTGTTATGTGTTTAAGATGCGATTAATAGCTTTTAACTATCAATCAACCGCCCAATACCATTGGAAAACTACCTCCGCCCCACCATGTGCTTGTAGTTGGATTTGGAACTGATTCGTAACTTTTAGAGTTTGTTTTTTCTGGTCAATTCATGTCATGTTGATATTATTTTGCTTGAAGGGTTAAATACTATAAGTATGGGTTGGTTGCATGTTGGTGTGGGTTTTTGTAATGGAAATCATATTGAGTAACCTTGATTGTTTCTTCCTTTGATTCAATCTTTTATAGATATTGGTGGAAGTTGTTAGACCTTAATAATGTCCGGAATATACTCCTAAAAGTACATAATTAACACATAAGTATGTGTATGTATTTGTAGAAAAGACTAAACAAATATCTCATTGTATCCATGTGTATTGTGAATGTTATGTGTGTTTGAACCTATAAGAAGTTCGGTAAACATAACCAATAATGAAAATATGTAAAAGAAACATTTGAGTCTCATTCACATAATTCCTACAGTCTTGATGGGTTAAGCCAAACTTTAAAGCCTAAGATGACCTTTTTCAAAATCAAATATTGACAAATTTGTTGACCTATCTTGCAAGGGATGTAGAGCTCATTTTGGTCCGAATTAGACAAAATCACTATAGGAAACAAGTTGTGGGAAATTGGGTCTAGTTTTCAGAAACTCTAATATCACCCCTTTTGGAGTTTTAGATTCTGATTTATGCTCAAAACACTGATCGGGGGTCAAGCTCGAAAATTCAAAAACTCTAATATAAAGGAATATAAACCTAATTGTAATAATAACATTATATTTGTGAAAGTAGTAAACTTGAAAACACTTAGTAATATGATTTTTTGGGTTTGTTTAAGGTATTTAGTAGTAGTGTTTGGAGGTTGCCTATTTTTTTACTTTACTCCTAACAGGATTTGAGGTGAGTTAATCCTTGTTGTAAACTTTAGTAAATTGTTGGGAAAGTGTGTATCTTAGGAATATATCAATTGATCAAATTTGATATGTTATGCTATATGTCCCTGTTTGTATATGTTATATGTGTTTGATGGATTGAAAGTCTACCATGGAAATATAACTGAGGGTGTATTGCATGCTAGATGTTTTATGTAATGACGTGGAGTGAATTATGAGGGTATGTTCATGATAGTGTAATGACTACGGGTTGATTATGATATGTGATTATTATACATGTTATGTTATAGAAGATTTATTTGTTTATGGTATAGTACAATTTCATGCTAGTGATGTAATATGCTTTAATTTGGTGTTGATAAAATAGGCATGATAACATAGTGATGTATAGTGTCATATAATGATGTAATATGCTTTAATATGGTATTGATATGATATGCATGATTACATAGTGATATAATGTGCTTTGATAAAGTGCTTGATTAATTATACATGATTACATATGGAAGAATAATGATGATTTGTGTATGGCCCTTATGTGTTAATTTAAAAAAATATTTAATCTAGGTAAAACACTTAGAAGGGAGAGGGTAGTAACCTAAACTTAGGTGTGTATCTTATCTGAATATAATGATGACCTATTAGGTTGAAAGAGTACCTAAAGGAAAAGAGATTTTTAGCCAAGGCATAGCTAAATGGTTTTTCTAGAAAGCTATTTCGATACATGGTCTCTCGAGGAAGGGTTGGAGTGATGTTGGTGGGGTGTTGACGCCAGATCAAACATCACATTTGAGTGGAGGGTAAATACGATATAGGATACTAGTTGTACCACTCTCGAATGATAAACACATTGTAATTGTACATGCAACATTAGAGTAGTGAATGCAACATATCCAGGACAATGTTACGAGTGAGAGTCACACCTCATTTAGTGCAGTGGTTCGAACCGGCCACGTTAGTAGTGAATGGTGTAATTTCTTTTGGGGTTAGCAATTATATAAACCGATATTAGGAAAGAATAACGTGGTGAATTAAGAGAAGAAATAATGTTATGGCTAATAAAATTATTAACTATAACGAATAATAACTATTAATAATTACTACGAAGATTAAAAGTATTGATAAGGCGAAGATTAATAAATGCAATATATTATAGTGATGATATGTGATTTGTCTCTGAAGTAACACTATATAAAACATGTTATGTGATGATAGTTTGATTGGTTGATCCGTATGAGATATGCATGTTTTCACCTTCATTTTACTTATGATTGGCTCACTAAAATGTTGCTAACACTTCGTCTTGTTGTTTTTTGTCATGTTATGCCTTGCAATGATACAAGTTGCTTAGGCGTGGGCCTTGGTGAGGTGGGGAACTTATTTTGGGTAGTTATGTTTTATGATGATAACACTTGGACATGTCTTATTGGTCATAATCGTGGTATTAAATTAACATACTTAAATGGAGGCCTCAAATCCAACCCAAACACATTAGCTATTGGAAAAGTTTATTCGTAGTATGTTGCTATTTTCTTGCATTTAACCTTAAATTTGCTTCAGATATTAACTAATTCCTCTCTTTTTGAAGGTTGGACAACTTGGAATCAAGATCATCGTCACTGGTATTCAGGTGTGACTAACATATGTAGGTTAACGGAAGAAGTCATCCAAATGTGTGTTTTTTGGTTTTTCCTCTAAGTAAGTTGGTGATGTTTTGGTCATAATGCAATTTATTATACCATTTATACATATTTTTAATTTTATTAGTACATAGGGACCATGTTTATAATTTTCTTTTACGCATTTAAATAGGGCATTGTAAATTTAAAATTAAATAGGGACCATTTATATAACTTTATATTTCATAAGGGTAATACGATTATTTTTTATCATTCACCACAGTCAGTTAAAAATATGATTAAACAACATGATTTCAGTCAGATGTGGACTCAGTCAGAAGCTCTAACTTAATCAAGAACTATCAAACGATACTAAGGGGTTGTAGGCAACTAACAAGTTAACGACTGGCAGCGAAAATATTACAAAAAAAGTACATGTTCTACGCATTTCTTGCTATATATTTACGCATATACATATAAATCTAAGTATATTAATTTGTAAAACGAGTTTGGTTTGTTGAATTCATTGTTGAAAACAAACAAAATAAAAAAAAACAAAATCTTCAAAGGATATAGGGGTGCAAACGAGCCAAGCTACTCGTGAGCTACTCGGGATCGGATCGCTAAAAGCTCGACTCGAAACCGATTTTAGACGAGCCCGAGTCGAGCTCGAGCTTAATCTTAAGCTTATTTGTTAAACGAGCTCGAGTTCGAGCCTATGTCACTAAACTCGATTAGGCTCGTGAGCCTAAACGATCCTTTATGTAATATGATTTCTTATTTTTTTATATATTAAAATAAAAACATATTTGTGGATTAGGAATTTAGGGTCTTAGTAAGCGAGCTTGTTAACGAGCTCGAGCCGAGCTTAAGCTTATTTAGGCAAGTCAGACAAAAAACGAGCCAATCACAAGCCCGAGTCGAGCTTGTATGATTATTTACGAGCTCAATCCGAGCTCAGTACAAGAAGCTTGAATCGAGCCGAACTCGAGCTCGAGCCTCTTAGAACTTAAACGAGCCCGAGCCGAGCCTGGAATGACATTCGGATATAAGACGTGGGCCCCATATTTGTAGGACCAAACTTCACTAATGGGTCATAGGGTTGAAACATTTTTGTATACTCCAGAAGGCCTTATTATGAAATGGATGGTCATTTTGCCGAAAAAATGATTATTTTCTTTTAATTGTCATTAGCATTTGGTTTATATATATATATATATATATATATATATATATATATATATATATATATATGTGAGTTCAATTGAGAATAAAAAAAAAATTAAGAATGAAGGAATCATTCTCAGTCACTCATTTAATCTAAGCATAAAAAGACACGGTGGCAAACTTGTAAATATGTTAATAACCTTCAATGTCAAATACGTAACTATAGAGAATTTGATAATAGTTCGTTCATCCTCAAAATTTCTCCTCCAACCTTTGACAATCATCAAGATTTCTTCAACTAAACCATAATCAATGCCATCCAGTGTTAATCAATCATCTATATTCATAGCTGGGAGGTTCGATGTTCAAGACAAATTCGCAATCCAATTCATCAATTTCATCGATTTGTTAAAGTTCATAACGGATTTGGAACTAGAGTTTCCCAAATTCGCAAACGAAATCAGTTGGAATCAGAATTTCTTCGTTGTTCTTGAAATTGGAATCGAAGTTCTGGACTCGCAGTCACAGTTGACATTGAAGGACTCAGAATCGGTACTCACAGGTTCCCAATTGGATTTTCGGAAATCAAAATCAAAATGAAAAATCGATCAGACATAGGATGTCGTATCTGAAGTCAAAATCGAAAGTATATGATGATTTGGAGTTGATAACTTGATGTTTTTAACATTTTTAAAATAGTTAACTTGTATGCACTCCAACTGTTTGATGAAATGCATAAACTAAATTACCACGTTATATTCACATATGAGTATATTTTCTCACCTGAATCAGTATATGATTATTAAAAACACAAAACAAATATGCAAGTCTGTATGTCATTCATATGTGAATAACATATAAAAATTATATATATATATATATATATATATATATATATATATATATGTGAAAATACCTTCTAATATTCATAAGTGAATATATTCATAAGTAAATATACCTTGTAATATTTATATGTGAATATACTGTGTAATATTCATAAGTGAATATACTATGTAATATTCACATGTGATATACCATGTAATACTATGTAATATTCACATATGAAAATATCATTTAATATTCATAAGTGAATATACCATATAATATTCACAAGTAAATATACTCTGTTAATATTAACAAATGAATGCATCGTCCAATATTTAAATATGAATATACTATGTTTATTATATGTTATATTCATATATGAATGATACTTAAATTGTAAAAAAAAAAAAAATCATACTTTTTATTCATAAGTGAATAATGAATGTATTTTAATAAAACTTGATGCATTTTTATTCACTTATAAATAACGATAGCTGAAAATATTTAAAAAAAATTATTATATTTTAAAACTATATCAATATAGATGTCTATTTGTAGAAAATAAAAAATCATGAATTTTGGTATATTTAAAATCATTTTTCGATAAAAATAATTTCTTGAATATAAAAACAAACGAAAAAAACTATGTTTTTGTATATATAAGGTAATAATTAGCATAGTTTAAGGAAATATGTTTTCTTGGGAAACACATGTCTATTAATTTCTCATTCCCGCTGGTAAGACGGAGGCTTTTACGGCAAAAATAAATGAGTGACTGAGAATGATTCCCCATTCTCAACCTTTTTTTCTCAATTGAACCATCCCCTATATATATATATATATATATATATATATATATATATATATATATATATATATATATATATATATATATTTGAACTATCCAAGTATTTTTTTTATAAACAAAATTCAATTATAAATATGTGAATTTAGTTGAGAAATTAAGTTTATCTTAATTAGCCAATTAGGGATGTACAAAAACAGGATCTTGTCCACAAACTTGATTCGATCAAAATCGGATTTAGTGGATCTAGATTGGATCAATCCGATCCGCAAGATCAAATACTAAGGCTTAAATCGGATTTAGTGATTTACGTAAGACTCTCTATTTGTGAGCCGATCACCAAAGATCACCATAAAATGTATTTAGAAAAAATAAAAAAAGCAAGAATTCTCTCTCATTACCTCAACATAGGCGACCCCTCTCTCTCACACACACTCTTTCTCTCTCTCTCTCTCTCTCTCTATATATATATATATATATATATATATATATATATATATATATATATATATATATATATATTCTATTTATTTTCTTTACAAAGACTTTATCTTATTAAAAAGGGAATAATATTTATTAGAAAAATAAATAAAATACTTAAAAATCCATAAAATGAATCTCTCTACAAATAAGACCAACATTTGATATATTTTTATGTTTTTTTAAAAGGAAAAATCGCAATAAAGTCCCTAGATATTGACCTAATAATCGATTGGGTTAATATCACAAAAGTCCTATGTTTTTGGCACTAAATTGGAAAAAGCCCCGAATTTAATTTTTCATTTACTGTGACCATGACATTTTTTTTGAGTTATCGTTTGAGGGCAAAGAGCCGGTCATTAACAGGTAACATGTATCATCCGGTCACCACTAAGCTATTATGTAGCCATCACCTTTCACGAACCATCACTGCTAAAGGGTTTTTCATGCATCTGAGAAGGTTTTGATGCTGAGAAGAGTTTTACAGTCCCCAATTTCGCAACTTGAAGCTTCGAAATCGTTGGTGAAGTAAGGTTGGAAACAAGGTACGTGTATGGAAACAAGAAATTGATGATTATGAGGGTGGTTATCTTCGTCTATGGAGTTCCAAGTTTGAACTAACAAGTTGTGTTTTTGTTTTTTTATGAAATAGATGGCTTCTACTTCTGGAACTAAGAAGCCTAAAGGGCCTAAGCTCCCTGAGAAGACATATCTTCCAGACTCTAACTCCGATGAAGATGCATTTGAATTTAGCTTCTTGGATTTTTCTGAAGAAACTTTCAAAGCCCCCTTAAGACTATGTGATGATCAGTTGCTTAAATTATTGTGTGATGAAAACGTATTAAGGAGGAGTATTGATGGAATGGTAGATGATGGAGACATTCCTGGTGTCTAACAAAAAGAGCATGCCCACTTATATGAGGACAATGAAGATGTTGGTGTGGAGTATATGGTGTATGATCCCAATGTTGACTGGAAAGATATGAGGCCCCGATTAGGAGACTGTTATGAATCCCCTGCTCAACTCAGGTTTGCTTTAACTAACTATGCAGTCCATGGAGGGTACCAACTTTATTTTGAAAAAAGTGATAGAGTGAGGGTTATAACTAAGTGTGGTAGTGGAACCAGGGACATCAATGATAAGAACAAAATGTAATGTACATTTAGGGTTGCAGCTGGATGGAAGTACAATGAAAGAACTTTCCAGATAAAATTTTATAATTAAATGCATCTGTGTGCTAGGAATTATCATTTTGGTTCCTTGGTTACTAGTAGTTGGTTAGCCAAACACTACCTGAAAGATGTAATCATGAAACCCAAGATGACATTGCTAGATATGCAAGCAGATGTGCTACAAATGTTTTCAGTGAGTGTATCTCTTGGGAAATGCCAAAGAGCAAGGGCTACTACAATGGGGATGACAAAAGGGAAGTTAGAAGACCACTATGCCAAGGTTTCGGATTATGCAGCTGCAATTAGGTTGAGTAATCTAGGTACAACTTGCTTGGTGGGGGTAGAAAATAATATGGGGTTTAACTATTTCAAAAGGTTTTATGTTGGCTTCAAGGCTTTCAGAGATGGATGGAGCAGAGGATGTAAAAGGGTAATAGGACTAGATGGTAGTTTCGTGAAGGGGCAGATTAAGGGGGAAATTTTAATTGCTATTGGGAGGGATGCAGACAACCATGTCTACCAAATAGCATGGGTAGTTGTGAATGTTGAGAATAAGGACAATTGTACCTGGTTCATTGATAATTTGGTTGCTGATTTGGATCCTGGTGCTAGCAATGGATTGGTTGTTATCTCATACCAACACAAGGTACCACAACATACACTAGTATACAATATATATTTGTATGTCGCAGTCATTAATATTTACATGTGTTGTGTTGTGTTTGTTTGTTAATTATAGGGACTTTTACAGGCTGTGGCAGACCTACTCCCTAATGTTGAGCACAGACAATGTGCTAGACACATCTTTGCAAACTTTAGAAAGAAATTCATAGGATTAGAGCTAAAGAGTTTGTTCTGGGAAGCTGCTATGAGTACAGTATAAGGGGACTTTCTTGCTACAATGGAGAAGATAAAGAAGATAACAGAAACATGATACAATTATATTATGGCAACGAAACCTGAAACTTGGTGCAGAGCATTCTTTTCTCATGGGTATGCTTGTGAAGCAGTAGAGAATAGGGTTGCAGAATGCTTCAATGCCATGATCAAACAAATAAGGAAGAAGCCTATAATCACACAATGCTAAAGGAAATAAGGATTCTCCTTATGAAAAGGTTTTTTCATCAAGGTCAAGAGGCCACCAAATGGAGGGGTAATTATGGGCCTAACATACAACTGAAGCTTAATGAATTTGGGAAAGATATGAGGTAATATAAGTTTTTATTGGCATGTATCCAAAAATATTAAGTATGTATTTATATGTGTACTTTGTTTGTTTTGTGTGTAGGTTGTGGACAGTGGTGTTAAGTGGTGGTGATGTGTTTGAGACTAGGTATGGCTACAATGGATACAAGGTTGATTTATCTAATCACACTTGCACCTGCAACTTGTGGATGTTGTCGGGTATACCATGTGTGCATAGTCAAGATGCAATCAACTATGTCCATAAAGATCCAAGTGAATTCATTTCTTCTTGGTTCCACAAGGACAAATATGTTGCAACCTACAGTCAGAACATACAACCTGTTGGTGGAAGCAACTTGTAGCCAATGACCGAGTTTATTAAACCATTACCACCCCTAGTTAGAAGGATGCCTGGAAGACCCAAAGTAAATAGAGTGAAGCATGCATCTGAATCAGAAGATGCCAAATACCCATCTCAAAGGTTAAAGGTTACTAGGACTGTGAGGTGTGGAAAGTGCCAACAACTTGGGCATAATAAGATTTCATGCACACATGATGAGGTACCTAAGCCACATATCCCAAAAAGGAAGATTAGAAGACCTAGGAAAGATGGGGGAGGCCAACCTATCTTTGATTAATTCCCTCAAGCTGAGCCTACTATACCAAGAAGTGATGATGCTCCTCCCACAGTTTCAGAATGTGGTGATCAAGTTGGTGGGCGTAATGTACCAAGAAGTGATGTTACTCCTCCCCCAGTTTCAGAATATGGTAATCAAGTAGGTGGTCCTAATGTTAGTCCTCTAAAAAGGACTAATATGATGGAAAGGAGAGGACGGAAACTAAAGTGTCTGGATCAAGGAACAAAACACCAAAGAAAACACCTAATGGTAAGAAACATAAGAGTAATGCAAAAGAGGATGTATCCCTAACCTGTGATGAGGATTTTGTTGATCTTTTTACTTATACGCCTAATGGTAAGCAAGGTATGAGTCAAGTAACAGAGAATGTTCAGGAACAAGAATATGATGACAATGAGGTGAAGGTGAGTGATAGACTTACTTTACAGGAGTTGCTAGTGTCTGGATATACACATGCTGATGCAGTGGCTGCTATGAAAGAGGTATGTTCTGGTAATCACTATTTTTGGCTTTCATATATAATGATGTGGGTGGTCGTTGTGTTGATGTTCCCGAACAAGAAGTTAAAGTTATGAATAGGCGTGTAGTAAATAAAAGTAAAAAGAAAAAAGTTATGATTCAAAAAGATGAAAATGTGCATGTTTACGGGGATTATGTTGAGGTTGCTGATGTAGCTTTATATATAACCGACTTAGAAAACAATTCTGATGGAGATGAGTTGGGTGATGAAGTTAAAGCTAAGTTTCCCGATAACCTTTTGGCTTTCATATTGTAGACTTACTAACTACCCCTCCATATTGTAGGTTTATGGAGAGGTTGAGGAACAACAGATTGAAGAAAAAGAGGTTGAGGAAGGAGTTGAAGATAGAGAGGTTGAAGAAGAAGAAGTTAAAGGCATACAGGTTGAGCAAGAAGAAGTTGAAGGCATAGTGGTTGAGGAAGAAAGAGTTGAAGAGAGAGAGGTTGGAGCAAGAGTCCTACCCTCCAGAAGAAGTTATGGTGCTTACAATTTCCATTGGGAGAAAAAGAGGAAACCCGCTGAAAGAATTAGGAATTTGAAGCTCAGGAAAATGGTTGAAGATTTTGATGGTGGTGGTTCCTCCAAAACCCCTTGGGTTTTAGAGTAAGGAGTTGTGTTTAAGGGTTCAATGGGTAGAATGGGCATTAGTAAATAGGTTGCCCTTTTTGTAAACATCTACTTTTGGTACACTTGTCTTTTGGTAACAAGCTTCCAATGCATATCCATAATGTTTGGTAGAATTGGAAGTTTGGTTCTAATTAGGTTAAATGGTATGATAGTGGTTTTTGGGAAGCATTGTAAAGTACATTACCATTTTTGGGCTGTTAACTGACATTGATATTTGGTATGATTGTTAAGTTATCAATATATATATATATATATATATATATATATATATATACGCCTTGATCACTATAATTGTTCTTACCTTCCATATTTTGGTTAGCTTGGTAAGTAGGTTTATACATATGTATGTGTTAAAGGACTTAATACATTGTTATCATCAAGACATAATAAGTTGTTGTCATTGCCATCTCTTACAAAACCAAAAAATTGCCATACATAACACATGCATCTACTTACTGCCTAACTTAACCAAAATACCCTTACACCTAAACTACTACTACCATTCCACCTGAACCTAACTAATGCCCACAACTTCACAGTGCTTTAACCATAACATGGTGAACCATAAACCCCATCACTATCACAACCACCAAAAGCATGACCATCATAAGTAGCTCCACCTTCAACATGTTTAAAATATCCAGTTGAACTTCTTTGTTGTTCTTGGCCTCCTCCGAAAGCTTCAAAACCTCCATTGCAAATGTTTTCTTGTTGTTAGCCTCCTCCAAATCCATATGGAACTTCCGCATAGTTTCCTTGTAGTAAGTGTTTAGCAAGGGTGGATCAAGCCATAAAAAAAAAAGCCGCATTTTTTTTTGGAGTCCTACACAACAATCATTTGTTCATAATGGTTCAACAAGACCACAAAAAATTACTTAATATTACCTGATAGTTTGGACACCCCCTGAATTTCCTCCATGGATTATCGACAGTTTTGGAGATCGAGAATGTCGCAGGTTCATCACAATCGCATCTCAAATCTTCAGACCAATGATTCCTTAAAGCCCACTCTTTGTAACCTTGTGTGTGCGTGTTGGAGGAGCTTACCATCTTTTTTGGTTTGAAGGTGGAGAGAAGAATCGACCCAAAACTACCTGCAACGTTCGACTAAGGGAGCAACCTGCTGAAACCGGCTCTTTGCCCTCGAACGATAACTCAAAGAAAATGTCGTGGTCACAATAAATGAAAAATTAAATTCAGGGCTTTTTCCAATTTAGTGCCAGAAACATGAGACTTTTGTGATATTAACCCTAATCGATTTAGTCCCTATATATACTTTTTTTATTCAATTAAGTCCTAAATACCGGTAATCCTATTCAATTTAACCCTTTGACCCGGTCAACAGGTTATCCAACTTTTAAAAATCACATTTTTGGCCAAGATTTCAAAATTTATTACAAATTTGGTGCAAAATTTACACTTTTGGCCTAGATTTTAAATTTTGTTACAAATTTGGTCCAAACTTTAACCTTTTTTTTTTTTTTTTTTTTTTGTTGTCTAAAATTAGAATTTTATTATGAATTCATCCTAACTTTAGTTTTTTTTTTTACAACCTTCTAATATGATTTTTCTTTACAAAATCATATTTATACAAAAAAATGTATTTTCACATAAAAATCTTATATTTTATATATAAAAGCTTTTTTAAAAGTTTTTTGTATATGAAATATCTAGTTATAAAAATAAGTATTTATTAAGTATCTAAATACATACAAATCCGTTTTTATAAAAAAATGTATACAAACACCTATCACCTTTATATATATATATATATATATATATATATATATATATATATATATATATATATATATATATATATATATATGCACACAAATAGGTGTGTATCTGATTTTTTTTGTTAAAATTGTGTTTGTTTATATTTTTTTTTATAAAAACGTGTTTGAATAATTTTTTTATATAATACGTGTTTGTATACATTTTATAAAATCGTGTTTGTATACATTTTATGAAAACGTGTTTGAATAATTTTTTATATAATATGTGTTTGTATATATTTTATAAAATTGTGTTTGTATACATTTTATAAAATGTATACAAATACATATTATATAAAAAATTATTCAAACACGTTTTTATAAAAAAATATATAGATAAAATAGGTGTTTGTATATATATATATATATATATATATATATATATATATATATATATATATATATATATATATTGTAAAATATGTTTTTGTATACATTTTTTATAAAAACGGATTTGTATATATTTATATAATTAATAAATACCTATTTCTATAACTAGATATTGTCATATACAAAAAAGTTCTTATATAGAAAATATAAGATTTTTATGTGAGAGTACGTGTTTTCTAGTATAAATATGATTTTATAAAAAAAAAAAAAACATATTAGAAGCAATTCTTTAAGAAAAAAAAAAGTTGTAAAAAAAACTAAAGTTAGGATAAATTCATAATAAATATCTAAAATTCCGATAAAAATGGTAAAGTTTGGACCAAATTTGTAACAAAATTTAAAATCTGGGCCAAAAGTATAAATTTTAGACCAAATTTATAATAAACTTTGAAATCTAGGCCAAAAATGTAATTTTTGAAAATTGGATGAGCTGTTGACCGGGTCAAGGGTTAAATTGAATACGATTACGGGTATTTGAGACTTAATTGAATAAAAAAATATATAGAGACTAAATCGATTATGAGACCAATATGTAGGGACTTTGTTGCAGTATGGATTTGGTAGGATTTGTAATATATGTAAAAATTTTGGTTTAATTGAATTATGCACGTGAAGAAAAAAGAAAAAGATTTTTTATTAAATATTTAGATTGGGTTGTTAAGTAGGATAGCCCAAGGATTGAAAACGGGATTCGGCTATATCCACACAAAGTCAGAGTTATTCGTGGGCTTAAATCCATTCAAAACTGGATCGGATCCAAATCGGATTTGTTGTGCAAACCAGATCGGATCTTGATATAAATAC
The DNA here is from genome assembly GCF_052625555.1 of Lactuca saligna. NCBI lineage: Eukaryota > Viridiplantae > Streptophyta > Magnoliopsida > Asterales > Asteraceae > Lactuca > Lactuca saligna. The sequence continues at coordinate 234,124,208 of NC_136421.1, forward strand.
GTGAATAAAATCGGATTGGATCCGGATCAATTCAAAGATAGCGACGACTCTGCCTATTTCCTGCATTTGACAATTCTTTTTTCCCCCTTTATTTTCCCGCCGGAGACCGCCATTACCGAGTACTTTCACGGGTTCGCTCGGTAAAGCAAAAGCCAGAGAACGCCGTCGTCATGGCATCGACTTCAGCACCTCGAAGCGATGCAGGTGCATCGAGGATAAAATCCGCTGCTTCCACCCTTTGCTACGATAATCAATCGCTACTCGCCGTAAATCCTTGCTCCTTTCATCGTTTGCTTTCATCAACATCATTTAATTGCGTATCAAAAGACTGTTTGACTGCATTTTTTGTTCAGGATATTCGAAAAGCTCTGACTACCATGAAGGAAATTGGGGTTAGTCTGGAGAGACAACACAAAACCCAAATGGTACATCGATTTTATTTCTAGGGTTTCAATTTGTCACTCCATGCCAATTACATAACAACCGTTCTTGATATACGAAAGAGTTGCACAGTACACCAGCAATACCTAAATCGATACAGAGATTGAATCATTTAAATCGACATTGCCACAGGTGAATGAGCTCGAAGCTGAGTTAATGGAGTTACTGAAAACTTATGAGGAATGTGCTAATCTTTCTTCTGCAATTGATAATGTTGGAAACAGTTATCGCCCCAGTGAACAGGTGTCTGGACTAGCCATCCATTCCAAGTTCTTTTATCTAACTCATTGTTCTTCATTCATTCTCGTATTTCTTGGTTAGAGATTCTGTTAACTCCAATACAATTCTCGCTGATTACTTTAAGTTGCAGCTGACTGATTTTAAGAGCTTGATAGACAAAGAGATGGCAAATGCCAAACGTCGTTCATCATCTGTCCCACAAGTTAATCAATTATTACGTCAGTTCAGAGAAGCTATATGGGTAAGTTTCCTATTCTAATATCATTATAACTTCGATTCACTAGTACTAGATATTGTTATTAAAGTGGCAAGTTATGCATCAAGATAGTCTTTTGTTTTTCCTTCAGTCTATATACTCAAGTGTTTTTGAATATAAGTTGACTTTTATTCATACAGAATGTGCATAATTCTGGACAACCCATGCCTGGTGAAGAACAGGAAGATATTGTAATGACTAGCACACAAAACATCCTTTTAAATATAACTTGTCCCCTAAGTGGCAAACCTGTTATTGAACTCTCTGAACCTGTTCGCAGGTTTGATCTCTATCATTTGATTCACATTTATCACTTTATATATATACGCAATTTCCTATTTCAACAATGAATTATGTGTTTGTATAGACATTGAATCATATAAGATAAGTAAGTATTACAGATAAATTTCATCAAATTTTACAAAACTCCAGCAATGGATTATAAAACCTCCTGTCAACATATAATCTAGCTCATAATTGGTATTGTTATATTGTACATATAAGCGGTTGATTGTTTGAGGGTAATGTGGGTATTTTAATCAAAACTTCTTGTAAGTTGTAATGACCCTTTTTTGCATTGCTACTATGGATGTCACTTTTAAGATCTCTTGTTGATTAATATATGCTATTACAGCATGGATTGCAAGCATATATATGAAAAGAAGGCTATCATGGAGTACATAAGGTCAAAGCATGGTCAATCTAAATGTCCAATGGCAGGTATGTAATTTAACATCTCTTATTTATTAATATGTCAAAGTACATTGCTATTTCCTTCAATTTCTGATCATGTTTCTTTTTTTTTTCAGCATGCCCTAAAATAGTTATTGCAGAAAGAGTGTTTTGTGACCCGTTATTACGCATTGAAATTGATGAATCACGTGCGATGAACAAGCAGACTGAAAGACCGAATATCATAGAGGATTTCACACAGGAATCTGAAGAAGAAGATTCTGACTGAATTACATCTTTAAAAGAAACCCTAGGAACTTTCATGGTATTTGTGTTGAAAAAATATGCAACTACAAAATTTATCCCTCAAATCTTGATTTAAAGTTGTTATCTTTTGGTGGGGAATTTTTGTTGTGTCTTGTTGTGGAATTGAGAGGGCATACTAACATGAAGGAGAGTTATGTTTGTTTGCATCTTGGAAGATTGTAAGAAAGTTCCTAGAAAGCTATTTTTTGGATCCCACCTATTATTATTATTATTTTCATTAAATATTGTTTTGATAAGATATTGTATGATAAATAATGTTTAATAATAATTGAGAAAATATTGTAGCTTGAGAAAATGAAATATATAACAGGGTAAGGGCATCTACAATGGTTAACATCACAATAACTTATTACTTTCGCTGTATTAGCCTTTCAATAACTTTAGGATCAAAGAGTCTGTAGCCTAGCAGCATCAGAAGTTGAAGAAAATGTGCCTTTTAGCTCAAGGTTGAGAGTTTAAGTTTTGTTGAAAACAAAATGTATAGATTTAAGAATATGATAGTGAGTGTGTTTGTAGATTTTCTAAAAAAAAGCTTTTCAATTACTTTTTTTTAACAAAATATGTATTGTAAAAAGTTTCCTTTAATGGTTAACTTTTTCAATAGTTTATTTTTGGGGGTGTGTGTAAAAAATTAAGTAAATTATCCTCAAGTATTTTAACTATCATAGAATTTCCTTATATGTAATATATCTTTTTAAACATACATCATATTTTTTCAAAATAATATTTGTTCATACTATTATCTTAATAAATAAAAATCTCATAAAGTATTATGTGATGATAATAGTTTTTAAACTTTGATATCTGTCATTTTGAAAATTTTGAAAATAATATTTTTAATGACACAAATTTCTATAAAATATATTCATTTTAGTTTTATTTATTCAATTAAATAGATAAACTAATCACAAAATAAAATAATATAAATATTTAAATATAATTAAGATATAAATTAAATTCTTATTAAACATAAGAGAAAAAAAAGAGAAAATTACAAATTTGGCCTAATACACTAATTACTTTGTGGAAAATAACAAAAAAACCCAAATTTGCAATTTTAGCCACTAAAATCGCAGATGGTTTAAACCTATCTGCGATTTCATCAAACCATCTACGAATGTACAAGTGACTAAAGCACGCATGTGCTTTAGCCACTTGTAAATTCTCATGTGGTTTTTTTTTTGGTGTATATATATATCGGTTTTCAAGCCAAAATCATAGATGGACATAGTTCATCTGCGATTTCCTCTTATTTTCATCTGTGATTTTCATGTATTTATTATTATTTTTTTACTACGAAATTGATGGGCTTGACTATAAAATAACCTTATTATATATAAATTTTTACAAAAAATTATCAATTTAGTTGTTATTTCTTTGAAAAATTTGCTTAAAACCTCTCGAAAAAATGATTGAATATTTGGTTTGCCTTGTAACTAGTAGGAGATGACAAGTTACTGAAATAAATCTGGAATACGTTTGTCCACATGGAGGTATTTCTGAATTTGTTTTGATATTTTCTGAGTATATTAGTTATAGTGAATTTGTATCTTTGGTGAGAAGCAAAACCGGTTTTTTAGACAAATATAAAATTAGTCTTTGTTTCCATCATCCTAAATTGAATCATTATATATCCATGGTTGAAGACATGGATGTTAGAATGTTGATAAACGTAATCAAATGTAGTGGAGGAAGGGTTGCTAAAGTGTTTGTGGTGGCTGATGAATGTGATGCGGATAAGGAGGGTGGTTAGAGTGGAAATGAGTCGGTTGCTGATTTATGCAGCGATAAAGTGAGCAACAATCCGATAGGGACTTTCAATACTCCTAGTGTACCTCAATTTCACAGTGTTACTGAAAATGTTAATGTTAGGTATTCACCTATTCATTATGTGGATCTTGAGAATTACAAGTATGTTGGTAATGATGATCTTGGTACATATCTTAATGACATCGGTGATTGTTGTGTTGATATTCCCGAACAAGAAGTTAGAGTTATGAATAGGCGTGTAGTAAATAAAAGTAAAAAGAAAAAAGTTATGATTCAAAAAGATGAAAATGTGCATGTTTACGGGGATTATGTTGAGGTTGCTGATGTAGCTTTAGATATAACCGACTTAGAAAACAATTCTAATGGAGATGATTTGGGTGATGAAGTTAAAGCTAAGTTTCCTGATAACCTTTTTTTTATGGTATGCCCCCTGTACCATCATCTCCAATTGATATTAATGAATGGGACCCTTAATGAATATATCCTAACACAGATGATAGACACCAATCTTCAAAAGATTGAATGTCTCAGTATATTTAAGAACAAATATCTTCTAAAATGGGCTATTGGGAAAAAAATGTCTTTGAGAAGGTTTTCAGACGACAACAAGTAGATCCACCAAATCAAGGTATGAGGTTGTGTGTATTTCGAAAAATTATTCTTGGTTACTAATAGCAAAAGGAATTAAAAATTTTGGCAGACTTTTCCAAGTGAATAAATTTGTTGATGTACACACATGTTCTTCAACAATTTTGCAACCTAATCATCGACAAACAAACAAATATGTTTTAGGTGAATATCTTGCTAATGTTTTGGCTGAAAATTATAGTAGAGTATATCGGGGAAAATATATAATTAATGATATGAATGCTCAATTGAATATCAATATCTCATACCATCATGCTTGGCGTGCGAAACAATATGCATTTTTGTTGTTAAGGGGTACGAAAGAGGATTCTTTTTCCAAACTTCCGGCTTATTTCCACAATTTGGTCAAACATAAGCCGAGTACGGTGACACAAATTCAAACTGATGGTGATGATCGGTTTGAGTTTTTGTACGTCACACTTGGTTTCTCGGTTAGTATTATATTTTTTTATTATTAAATATTATTGTTATTATTATTATTATTATTTTGGTGTATTTGAATAGATATACAATGTATCGTAGGTACGCGCTTTTGTCAATTTTGTAAACCGACCCTTGTAGTAGATGGAGCCCACCTAAATGGCGAGTTCAAAGGTACAATATTACTTGCAGTTACTAAGAATGGACAAAATCAAATATTATTGGATGCATATGGTATATGCAAAAATAAGTGCACAGATTCTTGGACATGGTTTTTTCAAAAACTACGTGATTGCATAGGCAATATGGAGGAGCTTACAATTATATTTGATAGGTCTCCATCTATAGCGACATCCGTTGTGAACATTTTTCCTCACACTCATCGCGGAATATGTGGTGTCCACTTGTATTTCAATGTAGTAGCTAGATACGGGAAGAGTAAGACAGTTATATGAATTTTTTTGGGAGTCTTTTAGGGCGTATACAGTTGATGCTTTTGATGCTGCCCTAGAACTTATGAAAAAGACAAAAGAACCGGTATGTGAATACTTAAAAAGTATAAATCCTGAAACTTGGTCTAGGGCACATTTTAGAGGGAACCGATACAATCTTATATCATCTAACAATGTGGAGTCTATAAATGTGTTATGTAGACACGCACGTAAGGTACTGATACTTATGTTGATCGATCTTTTTGTGCAACAATGCAACAGTGATGGTTTCAAAGACGTAACTTTGCAAGTATTAAATTTTAATATTAATGTTTTTGTTATATTTTATTGATCTTAACTGTGTAATTTTGTCTATTTTTTAAACGGAAGCAACAACACTCACCCCTTAGGCCGATGATATTGTAAAAGAAAACAAAAAATCTTTTAGTAATTGGGATGTTCACTTGATCTCAAGTACGAAATGTGAGGTCAAAAAGGGGGCACAAAACGTAATTGTTGATTTCCAACAAATGACATGTACATGTAGGCATTGGCAACTTGATGACATACCTTATGGTCATGTCATAATAGCGGTCAACAATTACCAAGACCGCTTGAAGTTTGCATTAAATGCTTACTATACCGAAACACTGAGGAAAACGTATGAGGAATCAGTAAACCCTTTGCCAAATCCATACGAATGGGAGATCCCTAATGATTTGATGATTGTTAAGCCACCTATAATGGAAAAACTTCAGCCAGGTAGGCCAAGAAACACAGATCTCATTCCATCCCAAGACGAGGACTCAATTAGAAAATAGTGTTTTACATGTGGTCAAGTAGGACACACGAGAAACAATTGTTCTGGAAGGGTGTCCGGTAGTGGAGCAAGTCGCACGAGAATTTCTACAACAGAAACGACATTTAATATTATTGGTGGTTCTTCGAGTTGGTCACAAAGCTATGATGCCGATTTTGATATAAAACATCCTTAAATTGAAGTGTTGTTAACTTATTATATATTGTAATGTTTTTATTAAATCTTATAAGATGTTGTTATGCATTCATATTTTAAGTTAGTTTGCAGATTATAACAACAAATAAAGCTTTTATATTTTGATTTAGTTTGTTGATTATAACAAATGAAGCTTAACGGTAAACAAACATGTTAATCTAAAAAAACACCAAACCCAACTGATGATAATGTTACAACAATTTTTTAACTAATTATTAAACTTAGGGAACTACAACGGGTACTTCTCTTTCTCGATTGTTATATAATCATCCCTAATTCTCATTTTATCTTCCAAAAGATCTTTTTGCACCCGAAGCTGTATCATCTCCGTGTCCTTGTCAGCAATTCATTTTTCAGTCATTTTGATTGTCTTCTTAGTCTTTTTTTTATCCATTCTTCATGCTCTTTGATTTTCTTTTTATTGAGGTCTACCCATTCTTGAGCTTGTTTGCATTCCAATGCAATAACATTACAATGTTCATTGAGAAATCAGGATGACTCTTTATCCTGATTTTTTTGTTCTTAAGCCCTTTTCAATTCTTCAAAATTTTCATCCGACATACATGGGCCTGCTGAAGAGGGTATAAAAAAAGGGTTGACTAGATCATAGTAGTAACAATCTACTTCGTTGCATGAGCAAATTTCGAACTTTTCGGAGGAACTCATATATGGTATCATGATCTTTAGTTCCTTAATATTTACGCCCTCATTTTTATTTGACAACTATTCTTATTATTTATCTTTAAATTTACAAGGACCAAAATGCGGGTTTATCAGTTGGGTTGATGCAGAGAAGGACGAATCTTCTATGGTGATAGCTAAGGTAGCTAAGTCTAATAAACACTTTCAATCAGAATATAAGAAGTTGAAGATAGCATTGGTTTGTAGTTGGGTGTTGTTTTTGACAATTATTCTTTACAAATTGTAAGCTTTTTAATTTTTTGATAAGTTTGAAGTTGTAGCGTTAAAAAAATGGTGGAGTCGTTGTTATGTTTTAACTGTTGAAGTACTACATTATGAATGAAATAATTATTATTTAATGCTTGATAATCAAATCAAACATTCAATTACATACATACATATATATATATATATATATATATATATATATATATATATATATATATATATATATATATATATATATATATACTAGAAAAGTTTGAGACCCGTTCTAAGCATGACCCACGGAGGGTAATCTAGGTATATATTTTTTATCATTATCTAAAGTATATTATGCTCAAAACCAAAAAAAGGGAAAGTAGAATTTTATAAATGGGTGAATTGTCAAGAGTTAGACGTCAATTCAGTGTAGACATGTTTTATAAGGGAATGCTGATTATCTAACTTACTAATATTGTGGTTGTTTATAGCTTTCATAGTAAATAGTGCCACGACTAAGACACTGACAATAAATCAAGATGAAATCAGGGGAATCCCCTTTGTATGTCTGTGTAGCTTAGGAGAATCACCATGATATATAAAGATTCATGGAAACATAGATTATAATCTAAAGTGGCCAATGATCATTTTGCATAAAATATATGGGCCGCACTATATCTTAGTCGACTACAATGAACTCACAGAAACCATTTTGACACTAAAGCTTTCCCTTCTATTGATCAATTTTGCGTAGTGTAGGGATGAATAAACACTGATGTTGGTGTTTTTTCTTCAATAAAACGGAAAGAAACAATTTTTTTGAGTTAGAATTTCATCAAACACTTGGTGGTCTTCCTTATTGACGATTGACGAGCACTGATCTTGGATTTTAAATCCTTCTCCTTTCTTCATTACCACTTAAGTTGAAATTAATCGTAGCTTCTTAAAAAAACTAACTTTCCCATCTTCCTTCTTTACCAGTAACAAAAGATGGACATTTCCCTTGTGGGTCAATGTGCAAAAACTTTGCCACACATGGTTGTTTTCTATAAGTTCACTTCATCTTCTTCATTTGAAGCTATATACAGTTGGTCACTCTCTGTAAACTTCACAAAATAAATCATGATATAATGTTAGTTTTGTAAAGATATCTAACAAAATGTCAACCTTTAGCACTATTTTTCATTTAAACTTGCTAAAATTGAAAATTATAAATAAATATCTCAAGTGTAAAAGAGGTTATTGTTAGGTGCATTTCATGCATTCATTTTTTATAGTTTTAGTTCATAAAAGTGCATTATATTTAGGTTTAGACTCATGCATTTTGTATAATTTCGGGATTTTTCATGATGCAATTCCATTCACACGCTTTTAGGATATTTCAGGGACTTATGAAGGTTAGGTCGGATTTTGGGAGGAGAAGAGACGATTTTCAGAGCTTTTGCAAGTAGATTAACACTTGGAAAACACTTTAATTTCTTTTTGTAAGTCAATTTGAAGTTTAAACTTGTTTGATTTGTAGTCCAACCTAGATATGTGTGGTTGATTTTATTATCATTTCCGAATCTGAATTCTTAAGTATGTGTTGTTAGACTGTAACTTGAATTTGACTTATGTTTAACATCTAGTAATCTTTGATTTGATCTTAATCATATGTTTGATTAGTTCTCTTTTTCATTTGATCAATGAACTAGGGTTCTATTCAATCTAGTTAATCAAATCATGAAATTCGTATATGTTTTATGATTTGATGTTAGTAACACTCACTTACTTGGTTGTAATTAGATCAAAATTAGTGCAATCAAAGATTAAATGTTTATATTCCCAAGCTTAAGAGGAATGTTAAACATTGTTGGTAATTAGTGCAAGAACCTAATGTCATTTAATGATTTAATGCAAGAGCTTATTTGGGTTGAATCAGTTAAATGAAGTTTTATTTAAAGAGCTTATTTTGAATAAAATACTTTTGCCAATTTGGATATTAGAGTTTATTAATATCCAACTTACCAACCTAGATTGAACATGAGTTATAATCATATTACATCTTTCAACATAATACATATATAAGAGTCAGAATCGGAAATGTACTTCTTTTACTGCGTTTGTTTTCAATCTTTCTTATTTATGAAGTTTAATTCAAGTTTAAATACAAACCCCCATTTCAATATTACTTGTATTATGTGTGAAAATATGGTAAGATGAAAAGTCCCGTATCTCTGTGGACCGACCCTGCTTACTCTATACTATCTTTAGTATTAGAAATAGCAGTGATTTGAGTTATATTAATATTATTTTATCCCATCATTTGTTGGTTTGACACCCAAACAAATTGGCGTCGTTGCCGGGGACACGGTGTTACTAATTGTTTATGCCAAGCATTTTGTGAGCAGGGGCTTTCAAAAAAAAAAAAGTCAGGTAGAAGATAAGTTTTCAATTGAAGGAAGTGGTGAGAAGGTTAATGTTTTGTAAAGGCCCACCTACTTAGAACAAAGCACATTTAGGGGCCAAGTCGAGCCAACGACTTAAAACAAGGGCAGCTAACCGGGAGGCAACTCGAGGTTATTTTTGTCCTTTCTTTTAAAACTTTTTAGTCTTTAGTAAGTTTTAATTTTTTTTTATGTCCCAAAGGGTTTTAACTTATTTTTTTATGCCTAGAAAATGAATCTCCGGCTCCAAAAGTACTTCATGGATAGCTTGGGGAGGATGAAGAGAAGGTTCTCACCACAATTGCAAGGCTCCAAGAACGATTTGGTAAATTCTTTCCATATCTTTAGTCGTTCATATTTTGCTTAAAAATTCAATTGGTTTGCATTTGTGGCTGTTTTGGACCCATTCCCAACCCAGCTATCATCCTCCACCATCCGACTCTCAATAGGCCGGCTATATCTCTCTCCAAGCATCGAGGATGATGCTTATTTTAAGCTTGGGGAGGGGCATCCATCCATGCATAAATCCCGTTGCATGTAGGTTGCATGTAGTTTTGTACATATTGCATTAATTTTCATTTCATTTTCTTTTTCATTTTTTTTTTCTGCATGGAAAATTTTTCAAAAACCAAAAAGATTTCTTTCTATTCTAATTTTTAATATTTTCTTTGCATCTAAATTTTTGCATTGCATTCATAGCATAATTAAAAAAAAAACGATCCAATCCAAAGCAACCAAATCTTCTCAAAACAGTTGAGATGGTAAGTGAGTTGTGTGCCTTGAGATTTTACTTGCTATTTTTATTAAAAAAAATCTAAAAGCAATTTAATCACATGAGCACATCTCCCGAAGCTACTTGTGCAAAGCAGAAAATGAGAAGATTGTCAACACTGGAGCATAACAGCGGGTATGAGTCGATTCTTTGGGATATATGACCGGTCTTATGAGTAGTAATGCTCAATTGAACTTAAAATGCCAAATTCAAAAGTTCATAAAAAGAATGCAAAATCTCAATGTACCGCCTTCCAGCGCTCTTAAAAGTCCTTTCTACTCATTCTCTTTTATATACCCTGCTTGAGGACATAGATTTCAACTATACTTACAGGTTTTTGCATGTTAACATTTAGTCCCCTGAAAAATGTCTTAGAAGTCCTCACGGTAATAGACCGTGAGATGTCCCACAATAGAAAAGTCAAGGACGGAAATATAAGGAAATTGGCCAAATAAACAAATTAATAAGAGTGTTATGTGTTAACTTAGTTATTTGTATATGTGTTATATTAAAAAAATATATATATTATTAAGTTAATCTGTGACCTTTGGGATTCGAACAAGTAAACTCTGAGGGGTGTTTTACACCTAATCGCCTAAAGCTAAATTGTTTGGGACTGATTGAGTTGAAAATTCGTTACACGGGTTCCATAGAAAGTCATGAACTTAATAATAGCAAATAAAGCTAATCTGTGGCCTTTGAGGTTCGGGCAAGTAAACCCGAGGGATCTCTTTAAATCTAACACACTAAGGTCATTTGATTTGGATGTGTTGGTTGAAAGCCTGCTACATAGATTTCAAAGAAAGCCATGAGCTTTATTTATAAAAAAAAATGTAATTAGAAAGTTTGTACATAGTTGTGTTTATAGTTTAATTAAATGTTGTGTTTAGGAAAAATGAATGGCTGTCAAAAGATTCCCTTGGACTTGGATTTGAATTTATGACATTGGACTGAATGTTAATTACTTCAACTGGTGTAAGTGGTTTGAAGTTTTGTAACCAATCGGGATAAATATTAGGGAATTTTTAGAAAAGATTTTTCAGAAAAAGATTGTTGTTAACCAACAAATAGCTGGAATCGGGCATTGTTATATTTTATGAAACAAAGATGGTTGAGCATGTTTTGTCATATATAATTTCACGAGAGTAAGACCATGATTGGTTCCAAGAATTGACTTGATAATATTGAAAAGGAATAAGTGTTGTGATCTTTAATTCTGTTGAGTTGTACTAGGGAGTGGCCAAAGTCTTGTTTCTATTATCATTTAATATTGTGAGACTAAATCAAAGTTAACTCGAGGCATGACAGGTACATTCTCAACTATGGTACAAAACAGGGTAATTGGGTTGGATCATTTCATGTTTGTTTTGATTTCATGCATTAAGTTTCAAATAGTTTTAACTTTAATTTTCTTTTCTTCTATTCTATTTTATTTCCTCCAGTTTAAATCTTCTTGTTCTTTCTTGAGGACAAGAAAGGTTTAAGCTTGGGGAGATTTGTTAGGTGCATTTCATGCATTCATTTTTTATAGTTTTAGTTCATAAAAGTGCATTATATTTAGGTTTAGACTCATGCATTTTGTATAATTTTGGGATTTTTCATGATGCAATTCCATTCACACGCTTTTAGGATATTTCAGGGACTTATGAAGGTTAGGTCGGATTTTGGGAGGAGAAGAGACGATTTTCAGAGCTTTTGCAAGTAGATTAACACTTGGAAAACACTTTAATTTCTTTTTGTAAGTCAATTTGAAGTTTAAACTTGTTTGATTTGTAGTCCAACCTAGATATGTGTGGTTGATTTTATTATCATTTCCGAATCTGAATTCTTAAGTATGTGTTGTTAGACTGTAACTTGAATTTGACTTATGTTTAACATCTAGTAATCTTTGATTTGATCTTAATCATATGTTTGATTAGTTCTCTTTTTCATTTGATCAATGAACTAGGGTTCTATTCAATCTAGTTAATCAAATCATGAAATTCGTATATGTTTTATGATTTGATGTTAGTAACACTCACTTACTTGGTTGTAATTAGATCAAAATTAGTGCAATCAAAGATTAAATGTTTATATTCCCAAGCTTAAGAGGAATGTTAAACATTGTTGGTAATTAGTGCAAGAACCTAATGTCATTTAATGATTTAATGCAAGAGCTTATTTGGGTTGAATCAGTTAAATGAAGTTTTATTTAAAGAGCTTATTTTGAATAAAATACTTTTGCCAATTTGGATATTAGAGTTTATTAATATCCAACTTACCAACCTAGATTGAACATGAGTTATAATCATATTACATCTTTCAACATAATACATATATAAGAGTTAGAATCGGAAATGTACTTCTTTTACTGCGTTTGTTTTCAATCTTTCTTATTTATGAAGTTTAATTCAAGTTTAAATACAAACCCCCATTTCAATATTACTTGTATTATGTGTGAAAATATGGTAAGATGAAAAGTCCCGTATCTCTGTGGACCGACCCTGCTTACTCTATACTATCTTTAGTATTAGAAATAGCAGTGATTTGAGTTATATTAATATTATTTTATCCCATCATTTGTTGGTTTGACACCCAAACAGTTATACACCAAATATTCCACAAATGTCACAACTATTGGCAACTCTCAGATCAATATACAATCCACTTTCACTAATGTGTACTCATAAACCGAAAACAAGAAAACTTGTGATAAAAATCACAAATTTATAAGAGAATGATATTTAAGCATCAGTAATCATGTGCCAGGGTAGTGATTTTGCTTGCAGCAATATTAAGAGTATCCAACACACGCGAGGAATTAGGATTGCATTTGCTTTTGACAAAAGTAAATTCTTTAAATTACAAAAATGTTCTAACAGATCTTCAATTGTGTCATAAGTCTCTCGGTATCTACCTTGTCTAGTATCTACCTTGTCCCCAATCCAGTGGCCATATATTCAGTCCATATAATTATGTCCAACACTTCCAAGTGACTTCTCTTTTGAAATGCACTCCATTGATCAAGTTTTTACATGATGGGATTATTGAGCCTCCTTCATGTTTAAAAGTATAATTTGAAGTATCAGGATTTTTTTTTCGAAATATGAAACATTTAAAAATATAAAATCAAACAATTATGAACTTAAATTGTTCATTACCAATGTAGACCATGTAAAACTGTTTCCACATGCTTGTAACTAAGTAGTTATTCTTTTATTAGATAATGGTACCAATACATTTACTTACGTGAGGATTTTAATTACATATTTTATTAAAATTTAATTCAGTTTTAGAAGTGTGTTCACTTGGTTGTTTTTTCTTACAGGGAGAAAATGTCTTTAGGTTTCATTTGATGGTGAGGTAGCTGATGTGTAAGTATATGATATTGCTGACTTGAAGTATTAGGGAAGTAAATATGTTCAGTTTTATATGTTGAGGATGTCATTATGAAACCTAAATTCCATGTGACTTGGGTTTTAGTTAATTCTCGGGGATTGATGGATATTTGTCCAACTTTTTAATAGGCCAGGATGTAGTTGACAATATAAACTATGAAATTTGATGGAAGGGTAACATATCCCAAATCTTCAAAGAAAGTATGTAAATAATCTAACATTTACAGGTACTGTTTTGTATTCAACATAGGGATCAATGATTGACATATTTACATATGTAGAATTTCCTATTAAGAAGTTAATAGAGATGAACATGACAATAAGCAAAGATTGAAAGCAAACGTATAATGGATATTGTTGTCTTGGTTCGTGAAAGTGAAATTGTATTGCTATAACGGGTAAAAGCTAAAGTACATTATAATTGTAATTTAACATTGAACATGCAATGCCATAAATGTTGCAATACAAAGAATAGAAAGTAGTATGTCATGAAAGAAAAATAAATGAACTTATGATGTTTTCCACGTTTACCATTTTTACAAATACACATAATTTAATCAAAAATAACAAATACAAATAAGTCTTTAGACATCGAAAGAGTTGAAATAACGGTGAAACTTGCAATGATCGGCCAAATCAAATTGAATGCTTCAGTTAAGTATACTTACGAGTCATACCTCCTTGTTCATGAACCAAGACATCAAGATCTTTAAAATTTTTGTTTACTCCCCTGCAAAAAGCCAAAAATACCATGGAAATGTTACATAGGTAACCTGCAAATTTTATTATTATTATCATTACTTACACAATCAAGTGAAAAACTTGCCTTTTGGAGTTGTGACTACATCAAACACGAATTTGGGCCTTTGATAATAAAAATCAATAACTTATTTTCTTCTTGTCATTTGATCATTGAAGTTCAAAAGATGACAATTATCCTAGGCATTTCATCAAACACACTGTGTGCATAATCAAATTTCCTTATTTGGTAAGACATAATCGAAATCTTATTACTCATGTATGTAAGACACAATCCCATAAAAGATTACTCGTGTATGTAAGACACAATCCCATAAAAGATTACAAACTAAAAATAATCAATCCAAAATTGGAAATAAAAACTTAATCCATGAATCAGTTAGATAATCTACCTTTGTGTTTTGGTGTCTAGGAACATAGATAATCCAATTCATCAAAAAAGAATGAAAGAAGTAGGGATGTTTTGAAATTGATGTTTTAGAAAAAAAATGTAAGGATATATATATATATATATATATATATATATATATATATATATATATATATATATATATATATATATGAATTACCTTTCAAAGGGATGATAAATACCTGAGAATCAAGAAAAGTGTTCGATTCAATTTTGGTGCACCAAAAAAAACTCGATCAAGAAAAAGAAAGAAGCAAGTACAGTCACAAAACTACATAGCGCATCACAGTGAAGGGTCATCTATAGCGGTGTATTGTGAAAGGCGGTTAGTGAAAACCAAGTGTCTCCAAGAAATGTGTTTGGTGGAAGAAGGCGGAGGCGGTAACCGAAACATCTATCTCAGTCGTCGATTGTTATGGGAGGAACCAAATATGGAGTTGCGCTTAGAGGGGAAGGGGAGTCGCTGAATCGGTGGGATACTTATGTAGAGAATGTGAGAGTTTATAGGCGAAGTTAAAAACACCTATTGTGGTACGTTGCATCGTTACGAAGGTAACATACATGGGTCAAATGAACTCTATAGATTTGACTTTGGCGGAAGGAGATAAACAAGGTGTTTATATCCATATATATTAAACCAGAAACCTAATTACATCCCCTAAAACAATCTGAAACCTTCAATGTTTTTTATTGATTATTTTAATCCACTAGATTAATTTTGCTGTTTTCATCATAAATAAAGGGAACTACAAATATGCCTTTGTTACCATCTAAAACCAATTTTCCTCCAAAATGCGGATTGCTCTCTTCCTATTTCTCTCTCCGATGAAGATAATATCAAGAGCTGATGATCTCTCCAATTTCTATCCATGTTATTCCTCCTCAAAATCAATGATCATTAAGCAATCTTATTATATATAAGGAGCCACATATCTTCTCCATCAATGCATCTCCTCCGTCATGTTTGTCACCAACAACTTGAAATTGAGATTGACTACCAATGATTATTCCCAGTGTGCTTTTCTTCTTCTCAATGTATGCATTATTTTTAATTTTTTTTTTGTCTCAATTGTGCTAATAAAAATGTTATTGATCTTGCCTACTTTATATTCTATTGATTTTGCTAATTCAAATGTCACTGATATTGCCTACTGTATCTTCTTTTGATTTTGCTAATAAAAATTTCGATTGATATAGCCTAATGTATCTGTATTATTGTCAATTTGTTTTAAGTTTAAATAACAAACTACGTTGACCAAGTCAATAATTGTCAATTTGATTTAATTTTAAAGGTAATCTCCTTAATCTTTGGCTTAAGCCACTGAGTTTGTTATTCCACAAACATGATATTATAACAATAATTTTTTTTATTGTTTGTAACAAACTATGTTGACAAAGTCTATTATTGTCAATTTGTTTTAAGTTTAAATAAAAAACTATATTGACCAAGTCTATTATTATCAAATTGTTTTAAGTTTAAATGTAATTTTCTTATGAACAAGGGTATAATTGTCAACATGAGCACATACTCTAGAAATTTTAATTTCTTTCTTGAATCTTATATTCTTTTCTATATAGATTATCATTCCAATTATACCGTCAATCATAAACGCTTTCCAAAATAATTATATATATATATATATATATATATATATATATATATATATATATATATATATATATATATATATATATATATCATGTTTCAATATATAGAATCTAGACATTTATGATTAAATTGTTTAATAAGAAAATATTATCTTTAAATTTTTTCAAAATCATGTACCCTTATCAATTTATAAACCATCACTTAATTTAATCTTATTAAAAAGGATTTAATATCTATTTTTGATACATATTTTTATTTAATATAAAATCACAACACATGTTTTCCAATTATATATCTATATTTGTTAACCAACTTTAATTCTATTATCTTCACTAATATCCTTTAATTTCATTCTTTGTATAATCATTTTTATGGTATGTTATGATATCCATTTATGCATTTCTCTTCTCTCCAACTTTATGTACTTCATATTACATTTTACAGTATACAACATATATGAATACCAACAATGGAAGAACCAATCAAAAACGTCGCCATGCTCACCACTGTAGAACATCACAAACGGTAAACTTTTAATTTAATATTATCATTAGATGTTCAATATATATGATTTATTGATTTTCTTTTTATGTAATATATATTCCCGTTAAATTTCATATTTAATGTCTAATATATTTTCATTTAATCCACCTTTATCATTTTTTTTGAAGAAAATAACTTCTACATCCCCACTAATTGTCGAGTTATTTGAAAATGTCCGGAATTACATTCAACCTCATCATCCCATAACGTCCTACGACTGAATTTGCAACATAGAAAAATTTCATTAAGGTCGCCACTTTCAAAAATAGCCAATTAGAGTAAATTATTAATAATTACTTTTATATTATTCTCTCAATGCCAGTCAAAACCATATTGTGACATCCCCATTTTCACGGTCAGAAAAGACTGATTTGTTTATGCTTTGTTTTTAAAATCAGAGTAATCGTTTAAAGAAAACGGATGCAGAATTTGTTCCCAAAACAAAATATGATAATAATTTATCAAAACATTTCTTAAAGAAATGTATTTTCATTATATAACCAAATCTCGGGATGTCATGTTTCGATACAGACACATAAGCATAAACAGATGTTACATCCAATTACAATAATGATTTATATCTCCTTTAAATCTCTTTTTGAAATATGTCTTCGTATCAATACTTGTGATACAAAGAAAACTGAATGGGTCAGGCTTGGGAGCCTGGTGAGCATATAGGGTTTTCATCCCACAATGTTATATCATATATTTATATAAATAGAACATTCAAACTTGTACAATTTCACCATATAAAGTCAAATCTTATCCCACCCCATTGATCCTCAAAACGACACGATCTAAACTCTTGTATCTAAAATTCTCCTATTTACCTGATCCCTACTCAAGGATCTAAAATTATCCTCTTCACCCAATCCGCACTCATGGATCTAAAACTAACCTTTTCACCTGATCCATAATCACGGATCTAAAACTACCTGATCCATACTCACAGATCTAAAACTAACCTCCTGATCTGATCCATACTCTCGGATCAATAATTGTACACAATCCATACTCCCGGAATAGGGACAATTAACTATACCTTAATCCTGATCTGATCCATACTCCTGGATCAATAACTGTGCCCAATCCATACTCCTGGACTAGGGACAATTAACTTAGTATTAATCCATACTCCTAGACTAATAACAAGTTTTATCGCTTTACCTAATCCATACTCCCGGATCTAAAACTAACCTTTTGGTCTAATCCATACTCATCCTTTTATCACACACCAACTATCTCATCTACCCATGTTCTACCTAACATATTTGGAGATATAAAATACATATACATCTTAACTCATTTAAAAACTATATAAAACATCCATTCCACACTCATCTCAAATAAACAACAATATATACACACATCACACGTATTTCATAACAAATACTTCATATTTATGTGTTAAAAGAAAGTAACCACACAATCACCCAAACATATACTTAATACATTCAAACAATACTTGTATTATACTCGTGTTTATGATAGGGACTATACACCCACACATATAAACAACTTTATATTATACACATAGCACGTATTTCATAGAAAATACTTAATATTTATGTGTTAGAAGAAAGTAACTATACACTCACTTGATTAGAAGATGATCGGACAACACTACGGCTTGTAGAAAGTAGTATTCTTCGGTAGATCTGGAAGATCTTCACAAAAATTGGCTTCTCACGGGCAGAGCTTCGGCTTGGGAATTTCACTTCTTGGGATCTTCGGGGATTCGGGACTTACTTCGGGTCTCGAGAATGATACCGGGGCTTCGAGATATTTCTTACACGTAAAACGAGGTAAAAACGCGAGAGAAAAGGAAGAATGGAGCACCAAAACTCAGCTGCACTCGACATCTATTTATAGGGGCTGAACCACCGAATTACGCTGGGCATAACCTGGATAAGCTCGTTGACTCCCCCCCTGGATAATATCGAAATTTATAATTAAATTTAATATTTTAATTATTTAATAAACTTCAAAAATTCATATCTTCCTCATACGAACTCCGTTTTCGACGTTCTTCATATCCACGCGTAGGTGAGACTACGCTCTACAACTTTCGTTTAGACTCCGTCAGCTAATTTGGAATTTATTTTTATTATTTATTTTTAGTAGGCCGGGACAGGAAAACTTCGTTATAAATTCATAACTTCTTCATCCGACGTCTGTTTTCGTCTGTCTTTTTACCATTGCACTACTATAAACAAGATCTTCGATTCTCGTTTAGATACTTTCGGTTAAAAACCGCTCGATCTCAAATCGAGTATTCGAGTTGCATACTACTAAGTCGAAACTTAGAAAAATCATAACTTCCTTATACGAAGTCAGATTTGGACGTTCTTTTTATGCACGCTCGCTGTTTAACGAACTATACGACTTTCGTTTAGATTGTTAAGGCCAAATATCGCTCTAACGTAAATTCACTTTTTACGTCATTCAGCGTCGTGCTGATTCCGTCGTGAAACTTCGACATGTCATAACTTATTGTTCTAACTCGGATTTCAATGTTCTTTATATGTACGGAATCCTTGTAACATATACTACAAATTAGTTAAGATTATTCCTTCAAAATAATCTTCCTTCAAAAAGTCATTTTTGACGCTTATCGTCTCTAAATTGACTAGCCCTAATCTACGGGCGTTACACATATAAAGACTATTAATTTTTCCAAATTTAATAATTGTTATGACAGTTATAAATGGTTTGTATACGTCGCCGACTTCAAATGTCCAAACAAATAAAAATGCAACAACTTTCAAGAATGTAAGGATGCATCACAACTCTGGTAATAGTTATCTTATTGTTATATTACTACTTATTATATTTTTTGTATTTAATTTATTATAAATTTAATTTCAATACATGTACTTTAATATTACATATACATATTTAAATTTTCATTGTCATTTATGATACAATTTTTTTTCAAGAAAATCGTATCTTCATAACGTCTGTTTCTCAAGTTACTCGGGAAGTTACTTCATCACATTCAACATCATCCTCGTGTAACCACATATGGCAAAATGTGCAAAATTTATTTATTTCCTCAAGGTTGCCACTGTCACATATCACTGGTCAGGGTAAGTTTTTCATAATTTTTTTATGTTTACCTAAAAAATTTAGATAGTATAAAAACTTTAATATATTCAATATTTACTAACATAAAAAAAAACTACCAATGAATAGTTGTAAACAGTTCAAGTACGTTGCCAATTTCAAATCACCAAACAATTCAAAATGCAACAACTTTCAATACAAGCATGACCTATCTGAACCATGGTCATATATTTCAAATTATGTCATTGTTAATTAATACATAGTATTTTTTATTTTATCATATAATTACATTTGTTATATATCACTTTATACATTTTTTTCACGTTTAAAAATTACTTCACAATTCTTACCAACACAATCATTGATCTTATCTGATAATTATTTTTTCCAAAAAAATGTGCTACATTGCAAGAAAATAACACAATAAAACGACAAGAGGGAAATGAAAACAGTTCAATACAAATGATATTCGGTTTTTTGATTTGAATGAAGATTTTGTGGAGAACTCAAGCAATACTACTATTCTTTCTCAACCTTCCTTCGGTTATACTGATAAGGTTGATTACCAAGGTATGTTATCATCTATTTTTTTAATACATCCACTTATACATTTTTGCACTAACTTTTATAAATATTGATTGTCTTATTAATAGTTTAAATTATGTTTATTTTGCAGCACCAAGAAAAAGAAACAAACATCGGTGCCTTATAATTCAGTTGGTCAAAATGATGTAAAGATTGACACCCAGACTAAATGTACTGCCATAAGCAAAGGTACTGTTTCTTTCTATTTTAAATTTTAAATTTTGGTTATCCAATGGAAATTATCATTTCAATATGTTATCACCCTTTTCATATTACGCTTATAGTATATATTATGTGATGAGTTTTTTTGTTTCTTTATAGATTATTTGGATTCTGGTGATGCAGTATACTTTTGCTGTGTATGTAAAACTAGGGTTTGGAAGGGAGAAACAATAAGAGGAAATAAAGATTTAAGGAAAGCCTCTTATTCCATATGTTGTTACAATGGAAAAGTAGAATTACCAAACTTGATTCACCCACCTCAGTTATTGCTTGATTTATATAGGGGAGTTACTGAAAAATGTTATAACTTTATAAAAAATATTCATAGATACTATATCATGTTTGCATTTACATCTATGGCTGGTAAGACTGATCATGCCATTAACTATGGAGGTGGTCCTTATGTTTATCGAATGCATGAACAAAATTATCATATTGTAGGCAGCTTACTACCAGAGTCCATAGGAAGGCGAATTACCGAAATTTTGACAGTTGTATATATAAGATACAGATCACGAGGTTGACAACAGATTCAATGCATACGAGTATGTAAATACATTCTATCATATAATAGCATTAAATACACACAAAAACACACAAACACACAAATATATATATATATATAGGATATAGATCCGGTAAGAAATTTTTTTTGGTAGGAAGGTAAGAAGTTTTTTTTCTACATATTTTTTTGACGAACAAAATAAATGAATCACTAGATGATTCATTTGTAAGATGATTCACAAGAAAAAATTCCCAAAAAAACATCTTTATGATTCATTTTTAAGTAAATTAAGAAAAATTCATTTTTATGATAATTTTAGTGAATAACAACAAAATCATTGTATAAATGAATCATCGAGATGTTTTTTTGAGAATTTTTTCTTGTGAATCATCTTACAAATAAATCATCGAGATGTTTTTTTGAGAATTTTTTCTTGTTTGTTTGTTTGCGAAAAAAATATGTAGAAAAAAAACTTGTTACCTTCCTACCAAAAATTTCCTTCTTATTTGATCTTGACTCTCTCTCTCTCTCTCTCTCTCTATATATATATATATATATATATATATATATATATATATATATATATATATATATATATATATATATATATATATATATATATATATTTAAAATTTTTATTATGTCTCGTAATATTTATATCCATGATTAATATAGTTCAAAAAAGAAAAAGTCAACATCTCATAATTCAATGGGAAATCCTTTTTCACTGGAGTTCTTGACTCTTCATGAGCTAATGGGTTTATTGGATTTTATAAACCCATTAGTTAAGCAATTTAGAATGGCACATGATCGTTTTGGATCAAATCCAATAGAGTGTATTATGATTAAATTGATTGGGACAAGAGAAAATGAGGGTAGACAGTATAATCTTCCTACCATAAGTGAGGTCAATGCACTAATTGTAGGTGACATTGACGGTTCCAATTCATGAGATATTGTTTTGGAAACTTAAAGTCATCAACTTCAACGTATTAATGAGTTGCATCTGCAATATCTTTCACTTCAATATCCTTTATTTTTCCCTTATGCCAAAGATAGATTTCGATTGGATATATTACATCGTGGTGTTGAAGAACCAAACTCCAAAGGACGAATAACACTGACAATGCGAGAGTTTTTTGCTTATCGTATACAACAGAGAACTAATGAAATATCTTTGATATTATGTTCCAGAAAACTCTTCCAACAGTTTTTGATTCGTATACAATGGTTGAAAATGATCGGCTTAATTATATTCGGTTTAACCAACCAACATTACGTGTC
Source organism: Lactuca saligna (assembly GCF_052625555.1). Lineage (NCBI taxonomy): Eukaryota > Viridiplantae > Streptophyta > Magnoliopsida > Asterales > Asteraceae > Lactuca > Lactuca saligna. The sequence continues at coordinate 234,146,867 of NC_136421.1, forward strand.
GCTCCTTATGGAGACTTGGCCGATGCTGCTCCTGCGATGGGAACCCGTAATATTATTCCATCTTCTTTTACGGGTGGAAGCCGTTACATGCAACATAATTATTTAGACACAATGACATTGGTAAGTATTTTGGTTATCCTGATCGTTTTTTAACCGGTACATGTAATCCTAAATGGCTAGAGGTAATTAGATTCATTGAATATGAAAATCTTAAACCAGAAGACAGGCCCAATATTTTGACAAGAATATTCAAAATAATACTTGATTCACTAATCACTAGACTCAAGGAAGAAATTTTTTTGGGTGAAGTCGATGGAGGTATAAATCTAAAATCTCATTATTCATATTATTTTATTTTGATTTTATAATATCATGCGTTAACCAAGTAACACATTTGCATCATACAGTTATATATACGATCGAGTTTCAAAAAAGGGGTCTTCTACATTGTCACGTATGCCTATTTTTAGAAAAATGTCTAAACTTACAAATCCCGAAGACATAGATCACGTTATATGTGCTGAATTGTCAGACAAGGAACTTGAACAAGATTTGTATCAAATTGTTTCTGACAACATGATACATGGAACTTGCGGCAATGATTTTCCATTTATGCCATGTATGAAAAATGGCAAATCTTCTAAACGATTTCCAAAAGACTTTACAAATGATACGTATATTGACGATGATGGTTATCCGGTTTACCAAACACATGACAATGGAAACAATGTCTTGAAAAACAGAGTTTCTTTCGACAATAGGTATAAAAATTAAACTTTTATTTACATAAACATTTTTTCTTTATAAATGTTATCTTTTATAGGAAAGATATGTTAGATGATCTTAATTTTCTTTATGACATTTTGTTTTTTTTTCCAGATATGTTGTTCTATATAATAAGATACTTTTGAAGCAATACCAAGCCCATATGAATCTTGAAGTGGTGTAATCAGCTTGGATCGATAAAGTACATTTTTAAGTAAATTAACAAAGGTCCAGACATGATCACCACGTATTTTTATGATGCCAAAAATAACAAAAAACAATATAAAGAAAATAACGATCGTGATGTAATTGTTGAGTATTACAATTGTTGTTATATTTTTGCTTGTGAGGCGTGTTGGAGACTTTTTAGGTACAACATTCATTACAGAACACCACCTATTGAAAGGTTATCGTTTCACCTACAAGACAAACAACCTGTTGTGTTTAAACCATCCCAACGTGTTACTAATGTTGTTTCTAATCCAACTATTGATGCTTCTCAATTTTGGCCTGGATGGAATGTAATAGCTACGACGAAAAGGCAAGGGAGTTATCCTATGTTGAATTCCCAACTCAATATGTTTGGAATAAATCAGATAAAATATGGACAAGAAGAAAAACAAAGACAAAGTCCTTTGGCAGAATTAATCATGTGTTTCCCATGTCTGGTGATGTTTATTACTTACACATTTTGCTCAACAAAGTAAATGTTCCTACTTGCTGTGAAGATATTAGAATGGTTAACGGGACCGTTTATGACTCTTACAAAGATGCTTGCTACGCTCTTGGTCTATTAGACGATGACAACGAATATCTTCTATACAAGAAACGCATCATTGGGTCACCACTTCTTTCTGTAGGTCTCTATTCTTTATGTCGATTACATCAAATAGTCTATCCCGACTTCATCAAGTTTTTAAATAGACATATAATTGTCTTTCTGATGATGTCGTTCACGTTCGTGAACAAGAAATAGACGTGAAAGGTATATTTTTAAAGAAACTAAACCATTTACACAAAAAACGTTCCCACTTTAATTGATATTATAAATAAATTATTTCATAATTTTTTAATGTTTTCAACTTGAAGCTAAAACCGAAAGCAATTTACCACCTAACGTTGTCGTCCATTGAGAAATCTTTATTGAGTTATGGACTGAGTCTTAAGCAAATACCCAATATGCCATTACCTGATCACAAATATATTCAAGATTCTTGCAATATGTTAATTCAAGATGAGCTTAATTATGATCCGTCCAATCTTGAATTTGAACATCATTCAAAATTAAATGTCGAGCAAAAAAAATGTTTATGATATAATTATGAATGCAGTTAACAACAAAAAAAAGTGGTGTCTTATTTCCTCTATGGTTATGGAGGAATAGGAAAAACATTTGTTTGGAAGACATTTTTTGCTGCTATTAGATCTAAAGGTGAAGTAGTTATTAATGTTGCTTTAAGCGGAATTGCAGCACTCTTGCTTTCTGGTGGTTGGATAACACATTCAAGATTTCATATACCAATTAACTTGAATGAGAATTCATTTTGTTATATTACGCTAGGTAACGATGTAGCTTCCCTGTTGAACAAAGCAAGCCTTATAATTTGGGACGAAGCCCCACTGATGCATCGTCATTGTTTCCAAGCAGTTGATAGGACACTTAGAGATATCAGCCTTCCGTCGGACAATGATAAACCATTTGGAGGCATGACCGTTGTATTTGGAGGTGACTTTCGACAAATTATTCTAATAATAAAAAGAGGAAATCATTCAGATATTATGCACACATCAGTGCATTCATCAAGATTATGGTGTGAACATATAGTTTTACGTTTGACTGTAAACATGAGGCTTCAGGTCGGTTGTCCAAACAATGATTTCGAGGAGACAAAATCATTTGCTGATTGGATTCTTAAAATTAGCGAAGGTACTATCGGTGATCCTAATGATGGTGAAGTTGAAGTTGAATTTCCAGAAGATGTGATCGTTCCATCTACAGGTGACCATATTCATTCAATTGTATCCTGCATTTATTCATCCTTTCAGAATCATCTTGATAATCCATCGTATTTTCAAGATAAAGCTATTTTGGTCCCTACTAATGAAGAAGTTGATGCTATCAATGACTACATGTTAGAATTGATTGAAAGATGAAGGGAAAACATATATGAGTTTAGATTCCTTATGTGAGACTGGGGTAGAAGATTCTTTTAAGGAATCAATATACTCTCTGGATGTGTTGAACGCTTTTAAGGCCTTTGAAATTCTCACCATAAACTTATACTAAAAAAAGGTGTTTTGGTCATGTTGCTTCGTAATATCGACCAAACCAGAGCACTATGCAATGGTACTAGATTACAAATCGTAAGGGTTGGAGGACACCTCATTGAAGCACAAATCATATCTGGTAACTTTTTCAATAAGACTACTTATATACCTCGCATGAAGTTGACCCTATCCGATAAAAAAATTCCATTCCGTTTTTAGCGTAGGCAATTCCTAATAGCAGTTTGTTTCACTATGACCATTAACAAAAGCCAAGGAAATTCATTATCAAATGTTAGATTATACTTGCGTAGATTGTCTTCACCCATGGTCAATTATATGTAGCTATTTCTCGTGTAACAAACAAAAAATGTTTGAAGGTACTCATATGTGACGAGGAAGGTCGTTCAACTAATAAAACAAAAACATTGTCTACAAAGAGGTCATGCAATGTTTATAGATATTTATCGATTTCAGTGTTTCTTCGTCACATTTCAATAATAACAATAGCCATAAACTTTCTTTTATAATTATTATGCAATATATATAAATGTTTTTATAATTTTTAATACGTTCCCCCGCGTTTAACGCGAGTTATAATAGAGTAATTACAAAAATGATGCATGCGCTTCATTATTGAGAAATCAAGATAAAAGATGGATGAGATCCTGATGCATTGGTGAAGTTGGTGAAGTTTATGTCATAATATATTTAATTTAGTATTTAAATCAATAATGGAAATTGGATGTCCATTAACAGCGCATCAAAATCATCAATATCTGTTGGTTCTCTTATTATTTTATCAACAATGGATTCACTTTATTAAAGCATCAAGTTCAGATTTTTATCATTGTAAAATGATAAAATTGCAGATAAAAGGATACATAAGAGCTTTTTCACATAACTTCTGTTTATATGAAACAATAGGATCATTTGAACATATCTTTACATACTTTCTGGTCAATATAAAGAAAATCAATCATAAGTGTCAATGTCAAGTGAAAAAATTAAAAAGATAAAAAGATATAAATCAATACAAACCCTTTGACAATCCTCGAGGGCTTCTTTAAACTTTTCCATTGCAAGTTATGCAGCACCACATTGGTAATAACCTTAACAAGGGAGGAGGTTTACTGAACTTGAATCAACTCAATCTCCCTCTACTGCACTTCATAAAGTCACTTTTTCATTGAATAAATTGATCCACCGGTATTATTTCAATGACTGGTAGACATTCAATTCTATAATTACCACTATTAAAATGGAACACAGGTCACCTTATTCACATAGACACGTCTATCTTTTCTTGCAACCAATCATTTTAAGTGTAACCTTCTGTACACATAGAAACAAATGATCAGGATAGAGGGTATCCTAAATGAACACTTAGAAATGCTCTTAATGAATAATCAATTCACATTTCTCTCGATCGTAGGTAGCATGTATGTAGCAAAAGGGGTATCTGAAAAATTGTATTAAATTTTTATCCACTTAAAATCGAACATCATAAAACCTATAATATGTAACACATGTGAATTTACTTTCAAATGAAAAGTAGGGAGGGCAATCCCAGAGGATAGTGAGAAGAGAAAATTATCAGTCGATGAGGCGATACAAAATCAGGGAAAAGAAATCTCAAATTGTGATTCACGTTTTTTCCACCCATTTCTTCCCTCTTTTCCCTTCCTCATAATTCAAAAAGAAAAATAAAAATAAAAATCCTGCCACAATAAGCAACTTCCTTCTCTTCTCTTTCCATTCGATAGATAAATTATCAAAAGAAAACCCTAAATCTAAAGGGTATAGGTCTCGCTTGAATCTGTTTTGTAGAAAACCAGGGTCAGATCAATTAGGAATCAAAATTTTTCTTCGTTTCTTCGATTTGATAGAGGTTTTGGAAACATCGATTGATAAGGTGTTGGGGAGATAAAGAATAAGAGAAGAAGATATTTTTTTTTCACTCTATGTATCCTGATTTTCACCCAAAAATATCTGGAAATAGAGGTTTGAGATTTATAACATGGGGGTGATGAGTTTTATAGGTGGGAACCGGTGGATGGGGCAATCGACAATGGCCGAAACATCGTTGATCAACCGATACGACATAGTGGACAATGAGGCGGTTTGAATCGAGTTTGACATACACGACGTCGTTCAAAGGGCGGGTACATGGCGTGAATAAAACCCTGTAAATTTGACGTTGGCGGGTGGAGAAAAATAAGGCTTTTATATATATATATATATATATATATATATATATATATATATATATATATATATATATAATCTAACTACATAGGACTATTACACGATCCCCAATAAATTTTTGCCATCCTAAGACTAAACTCTAAAGCTAGAGTTTTTGAGTCAATAAGTTTACATATTGGTTGGCCTGAAACTATTTGTTCTATAAACATACAAACGTAAACACCGCAATCTCCTAACTCAATATTTTGTTGGGGAACATTTGTTTCAAAAATGAATTTCATATCCAATGGAATCCTTGGGATGTTCCTGTGTGCCCAGTAGTTTATCTTGTCTAAATGATCAGCCACTCGAGCAACAAATTTGCTAAAGGTTCCATCAGACTCAAATTTTTGGTAAGTACTCCTACCGAGACTATTATAAATATGGACTTCCATTGAATCCAATCGTAGTTCCCGAAATAACCAATGATTAGGAAATGAAATGGGCTGGCATTAGGACCTACAAAAAGTTTAAAATATAACACGATACAAAAACAAAATGACAATAATGAAATTAATTTCTAAAATTAAATAACAGTGTACCGTATCCACAATCCCACCAAAGAACCATGAAGTCGGGGTATGTAGCAATACCATGCATAAAAGCCCTCCAATCCAAACCATCCTCCAAGTAATGGCAAACAAAAAAATTAGGAGGCATTATTGTATACCGATCACTATCAAATGGTATCTCCACCAACAATCTAATCCAAATCGTCATATGCTGCGAAAGTTGTGATACTTTTGTTATTGATTAATAAATAAAAAGCAATTAGAATAAAAATAAAATAAAATATAGTTACCGCTTCATCCAACCATCCGCTGTGTGAATGCTCAAACAACGCACTCCAAAACTCTCTATCTAAATCCAAATTGTAGAAACGGTGCTCCAGTTTATATGCATGAAAAAAATAATTTTGTAACACAACCTTACTGCCTGCTACATAAGGTTGCAGGCGCAAAACCGAGAAGTCATGAACAACAACGAATGTTGGAGGAGGAATGAGGGTTGTTGATTTGGCATCAACCTTCTTCTTTGGTCTTCACTTTTGCTTTGGTGGCGTGTGCAACTAAAACAATATTGAAAGTGTAAGTCATTATGTTTCAAATAATTCACATAAAAGGTATAATTATAATAATATAAGCTTTCAAATTAAATGAACACCTCGGTGTAAGGAGGACACTTATAATTTGATGGAGTTCGAACCCTAGGTCTATCAGGTGTAACTTCGTTGCCATCAAAAACATGATCATCAAAATCATTTGCGGTCACTGTAATTATTACATCTTCCTCTAACACCTAAATTAATAAGATATAATCATTAATAAAAAAAATGTATGAATCTATTAAGAAACAAAAAAATAAATGCAAGTATAGCAACCTGTTCAGGTTCATTATCATAAAAAACGAACACATCATCATCGAATTTATTTGTACTATGCCCCACTTTGTCTATCCTCTCGTCCAACTCCTACATTAAAATTAAAAAATTATAATTATTAACTAAAGGCGCCTTATCATTTAACAATTAAAATCGTATTTGTAATATATATATATATATATATATATATATATATATATATATATATATATATATATATATATATATATATATATATATAGGGAAAAGTGAATATACCCTTAAGGGTATACAAGCTTAGGTACCCAAACTCATCATAATACGTCATTTTGTTTGCTATATTCATTATAATGTTCTTTAACGTCAATTCCTAACTTGACTTACAATCAAAATTTTCGAAATTTCACTATTATCTTCCTGCTACATCACATCTTTTTACCGAACACCTACTATGTTATATATATTATAGTTGAAAATGAAAAATATGTAAGAGGGAGATAAATATGAAATTTATACAAATCTTGGAAATAAATAAAGTTATAAGTTGAAGTATAAGAACATTGGACAATTATAATGTATATATATGATAGAAAACGACATAGTATTGTAAGTTTGGGTACCTAAGCTTATATACCCTTAAGGGTATATTCACTTTTCCCATATATATATATATATATATATATATATATATATATATATATATATATATATATATATATATATATATATATATATATATATATATATATATATAATAACATTGTTGTCTTCAATATCATCAAAAACATTTTCATTGGTTTTATTTTTATTCATCGACTCATCTTCTACAACCTACATTTTCAGCTATAAAATATAACAAAAATTTACAAAAATGTTAACAAATTATATAAAAAATGTAGGGTGTAACTAACTGTTTCACCAAAATTTGTTTGGAATACTGCAGGTTCCAAAAAGCTGATGTTGTTCCATATGTTTTCATTATCCACTTCTTCTACAAACACCTCAGTAGGTTTTCGGTTCATAAATACTTGTTGCTCCAGTGCATGTAGCTGTTTCAACACCTCCTCTAAGCTTGGTTTCCCACTATGTCCACATCCACCGTGAGAGCGACCACTAGAAGACATACTAGATGAAGATGCATCTTGTCTCCTAAAATGGTCCCATACTGGCGATGAAATTGAATTGCGTTCACCATATACATACTCTTGAAATGACATATAATAAGAAGACTTCATCTCATCATCACTTGGTCACATGTTATTTCTTGGTCGTTGTCCATCCTAAAACAATTTAACGTATTAAAAATGCATATAAAACTGTAATAAGGAAAATTTTAAAGTTAAAATAATATTTACAAACATTTGTCATTTCAAAAATCTTGTTCACATCAACCCATTTCAATTTTTTCGTACCACTCCATCATTTCATCCGAGGTGTGTCTCGGTTTTTTCTTAACGCAAATCCACTAGCACGAACAGCTGGAAGCATCTCATATATCCATATCTACAATTTTCACGATTATAGTAATAAAAATTAAAATAACTAACATAGCAATAACATCTTATTTAAAATAATAATAAATTTGTATACCCTAAATGGCACTGTAAATCTTGAAATGGAGTATTTAAAAGTTTGTCGATGCTCCGGTAGTGAAAAATATTTATCGATCTTGTTCCACGTATCCTCAATGTTGTCATAGGTAAAACCCCAAAGATAGCTACCCCAAATAAAACTGCCAAAAAAATATTAATTATAATATACATTAACATTAATAATATGAAACTTTCAAAGTAAACAAAAACTACATGTTCCACACATCCAAATTCTCGGCAAAAAAAAAAGTCTTGCGGCATTTGGTCGTTTATTACTTTTCCCAAAAATCATTCACACAAAACGTATATAAGACAAAGTCTAACTGCATCATTGTCGGTAGCTTCTAAGAATGAATGATTTAAAATAAAACTTTTCAAATCACATATTTTCACTGAACCATTTGTATGGTTCGGAAATAGCTGTTCACACAATAAACATCTTTTTTTTACTAGTAACTTTTTTATCTGAGACTTTTGCCAATCATTTTGGGATACACGCCAAAATTAAACCTAATTATCAAACAAAACTCTTTCGGGCCATAAACCACTTTTATATCTCCCACTCTAAAATATAACCGTTTTATGTCATTTGGAAATAAAACGGCGTCCTGCCTTATCTGATGAAGAAACATTTTATGGAACAACAATCCGTCCCCTTGTAAATGAGGGACGTCTAACAAGTAACCAAACACAGTTTGTCTAAACCTATCGCGCAGTGTACCATGTAGCACCTCTAATACTTCCCAAAATGTTACACCTCGATCCTTTTAAGTTGACAACAGCTTTAACATTAAAAAATTTATAATCATGCTGAAAAAACAACAAAAAACTAGAAAACTTAACAACTATTTCCTTTAAAAATATCGGGATATTAAATGGAATAAATAAATAATCCAACATTCAAATTACAAACATAAACAATGCATAAAGCAACATTAAACAAAATTTTCTATATTCTTGCTCAAAAACATAAACATATTGTAACCATTTTTCAACATAAACGACAAGTAACAAACTACAAGTAAAAAACTAGAACATATTGAATCCAATTTACTTAATGTACAATAATCCAATGCACATTTTATGCAATCTATACATGTACATTCATACAATCAATAACCAAAAACATATTGTAAGAAATTTTTCAACATAAACGACAACTAAACAAATGACAAGTAAAAAACAACAACATATTGTAGACATTTTACTAAGACATTTTACTAAATGTACAACAATCCAATGCACATTTTACGCAGTCTATACTTGTACATTCATACAACCACTTACCAAATAGCATCAAAACTTTAAGGCTACTAATAAATAATACTCTATCTATCAATTACAACATAATTACCAAATAAAACACAATATAGTTTCATTTTTTACAAAAAATAATAGAATAAAGCATAAATAAAAAAACATACACTAAATAAATGTTGATTAAAACATAAAATGAGTTAAGATTGTTGGAGAAATCGTCAAAGGCATCATAGAAAGTGAGAGTTTCTTCAACTTAGAAAGTGAAAATGAAGAAAAAAACGTTTTTATACAAAAACCAACACAAAATCGTAGATGGAACAGCAAAATCGCAGATGGACCATTCCATCTGCGAACGTACAAGTGCCTAAAGCATAAATGTGCTTTAGGCACTTGTACGTTCGTAGATGGACTTTCAAAATCGCAAATGGCTTTATTCCATCTGCGATTTTTAGGGGCTAAAATTGTAATTTTGGGTTTTTATGACTATTTTCCACAAAGTAATTAGTGTATTAAGTTAAATTTGTAATTTTCTCTACAAAAACATGTAATGTAGAAAAAGGGGGGGAGAAAACCCTTCGTGTCTCTGATATCTACTCTTTTTTTTTTCGATGGATGTGGAACACATATAAAAGAGAAAAGAACGAAATGTAAGGAAATCAGGTGGAGGAAACAAATTAGAGAACAATTGTGGCACGTTGATACAACACTGACTCAAAACCAAGCGGTATCCAGCCATGCCAAACTATCTAAGTTGGTAGCTTCCAACTAGAGCTGTCTATATGCTACTTCCCTTTTATATATATATATATATATATATATATATATATATATATATATATATATATATATATATATATATATATGGGTAAAGTGAATATACCTAACAACCTTATATAAGCTTAGGTACCTAACTCCATAATACTACATCGGTTTGTATCATATTTACAATGTAATTGCCTAAGATTCTTAAACTTCAACCCCATAACTTGATTACTTCAAAAATCTTTGAACTTTCACCAATATCTTTCTTTTACATCACGTCTTTCTATCGAATACCACCTGATGGGCTTCATATCCTACCGCTACAAATGAAAGGATGTAGGAGAAATATAATGATGAATTTCCAAATTTTTTTGAAGTAAATCAAGTTTAGGGGTGAAGTTTAAGAACCTTGGATAATTGCAATGCAAAATGACTTAGTTTGATGAGGTTAGGTACCTAAGCTTATATAAGTTTGTTAGGTATATATATATATATATATATATATATATATATATATATATATATATATATATATATATATATATAATTTGTTAAGTTTCTTCTTGCAAAATCACTTTACCCTATATATATATATATATATATATATATATATATATATATATATATATATATATATATATATATATATATATATATATATATATATATATATATATATATATATATATATATATATATATATATATATATATATATATGGAATTCATTAAAAAACTTATATCTTTATGATAAACAAAGCTTTTCAAATAAGTCTTCCAAATAGATTTTTCTTAAAACAAGAAACCACTATTAGAGATATTATAACATGAAAACTATTGTTAGAGATACTATAGTAGGAAACTGACCAAAATGGGAGTTGTGATTACACATAATTATCACCTTGAAAATTTATTTACAAATAACATTTTTTTGTTTAAAAAATACAAAATTGCTTAATAAAAGTTTTTTTTTTTTTTTTTTTTTTTTTTTTTTTTTTTTTTTTTTTTTTTATGAAATTAAAAGTTTTTTTTGTTATGATATGATATTATTTCTAAAACTGATGATATCATTTTTCAATTGTTTTGAGAAAAAAAGTTACATTGATTCTAAAATATTATCTCACAAAATTTGTTTATACAAATGAGTAGTTATTTTATGATATTTGCTCAAATTGATGATATCAAATTCTTTATGGTATCTGAGCAGACTATTTGAACCTGCGATAAACCTTACGGTACATGGCCGAGATACTTTGGAAATGTCAAAAGATGAAGGAGTAGATCTCGTCGATGCCAACTCACCCTACTATATTCACACATCTAATTACCCCAAACATATGCAGATAAATGACTCATTAATTGATAATAACTACAACGATGGGGCTTAAGAGATAAATAACTTTTTCTTTTCCAAGAAGAAAATCGGTTTCATTGATGAGAAGATCGAGAGACCTAATGAAAAATCACAAAACTACATGTTATGGATGCGTAGCAATGCAATGATAAAAGGTGGTTGCCCACCGTCATGGAGAAAGATATCAGAGCCAACACGAAGTAAGCTAATACGGAAAAGGAAACATGTCTAGATCTTGAAGAAGGATTTGAAAAAGGAATTGCGCCAATGACGTATGAGTTAAATCAGTCACTCACAGTTACGCGACAAGATGTAGCCTCGGTGTCTAGTTACTACACACAACTGCGTATCCATTGGGACAAAATTCAACATGTGTCACTTGTTCCCTGTTGCACTTGTTCCAATTATTCTTATGACATCGAGAAAAGGCCCAATGAATCTAAGGAGAAAAGAGAGACTATGAGTTTCTTATGAGATTAGAAAATAAATACTTATCACCAAAACCCCAAATTCTTGTCATGAAAACAACACCTGTACTAGGGATGTCTTACCACCCTGTGGCAAGTCTAGAACGTAAAACCACATGGTTAACACTAGTTGCAGGTCCGTCGTATGTTTGTCTTGTGTAAAGTGGGAGAAGAACCAACGTGGTGTAAACGCCTTTTTTTTTTTTTACTTTTTTTTTTCCTTTATATATCTTTAACTTGTATTTGACTATTTTTTTTATTAGATTATACCTTAAATGAATCGGGTATGTGGCCAATTCGAATATAAAATGTGGGCTTTAGAAAATCTTGATTTATGCCTCTTTTTTTGCCAAAAACATTAAAATGGATTAAGGTACTTCACTTCAAATATTTAAGGTGGGTCACAATTTATACATAAATATAGCCTCTTATAGAAAAAAATAATTAAGTGGGTCAAATGACCCACCTTCAAAGCATAAAAACTCGTCCCAGTTACTGCCTAGTGTCCTAAGACAAACAACAAAAGAGCCATACATGTGTTGAAGAGTGTTAGATGCCATTTTATGCATTTTTTTATATTAGTTTTTGTTAGTGTTTTGCATCGTATATTATGATTTTTCATATGCATTAATTTAAATAATGTTCAACTCATGTATTCCGTTAGAATTCTCGTACTGCGCATGTTTTATGTCATTTTCAGGCATTTTGAGTGGAACAATAATTTGAAAGTAGTTTGAATGCATTTTTGGAGCTTAACAAAGCTAAAACACTCAAAGAATTTGGAACCTGGGCTTAATTTCGTGTTTGAAACGCGTATTTTGGAAAAAGAAACATGATTGTGTTTTTCCTCCCGTCATTGTGTTTTATGTTCACAACTTTTTTGAGCCAAAAATTAGTTTTTAGGACTTCGAAGAACTTACATGATCGTGTTTCTCATAAAAATAAAATTGTATTTTTGGTAAAAATGTTCTAAATGACAATGTACTTCATTTAACCGGCTTCAGAAAATAACACGACCATGTTTCTCATAAACACGATCATGGGATCGACTGATTCCTGATATGCTGCTGCCTCTTACCTATAAATACTCCCCATTGCTTCCTGATAAAAGGATATGAGTTCTCAGTTTTTCCGACGTTTTTGATGTTTTTGGGCAATTTATGAGATCTGAAGATCGCGACTCAACAAGTTTGTTTAGTTTTTATCGTTTTTATGTTATAATATTATTTTTATTATTTGGATTTGTTTTTAGACATGTTTGACTAAAAACCTTAGTTTTTAGTTCTACAAAGATTAATATTTTTTTTATGTGATTAATCATTAGATTTGATTTTTATTATGTGATTCTATCTAGTGGCAGGCCCGATCCTATATGAGTTGGGCTAAATCCCAGGGCATCAAAAAACTGAGGGCATAATTTTTATCCGATATGTATTACTATATATGTTACGTTGGCCCAACAGTCCAAAAGAAACCAACGAAATCTGGAGAAGCGTCCGCTAAATATTTGAAGCCCGAAGTCTTGAGAACTGCAATCGATCAAATAGGTATTCGTTGATACCCTTGAAAACTGAAAATCCAGTGGTATACGGATATCGATGAGTCGATCAATCGAGTTCTTAATCAACACATCAATATTCAATCGATCATCTAAATGCTATGTCAAGTTCTATTTTTTCAAGTTTCGATTTCTCATTCTAAATCAAATAGGTATCTATTTTATATTCTCTCAATCTCTCTAAACCTATAGTTCAGAGTTTGATTTTTTTTTTTTTTCAAGTTTCACTCTCACAATCGCCAATCTTAGTTCCGACATCCGAATTATGACTAAGAGGACAGTCGACAACCAAATATGTTGCCTTCTCCTAACGCAAGAGGATAATGAATGTAGGCGAGTTCTTTTTGAGTTTTTCTTTACTTCAATTTTTCTTATTTCTTGTGGATTCTGATTTCTTTTTGGATTTTTATTGGATTCGAGTATAGTTAAAAGAGTTGAAGTCTCAAAAGATTTCTCTTCTATATGAGCTTCAATTTTTAAGTCAAAATTTGATGCTGATTTGTATTTGGACTTTTAATGGCACAACCTATAAATTTATTTCATTGTTGTTATAATACTTCGTTTTTTCTTATTTGTTTCTGTTTTTTGATTTTTTTTTACTGATTTGGGTGGATTTTTTACTTAACCTATTGGATTCGGTTATAATTAAAAAGAGTTAAAGTCTCAAAGATTTCTTTTCTGTTTGAGCTTATTTTTGAAGTACAAATATGATGTTGCTTTGTATCTGATTTTTGTAGTTTACTGATTTTCTTCAGGTAAATTTTTACTATCTCTGTGACATAAAGACATTTAATTTGTCCTCTAGACAAGTCTACGGCCTTTTTTTTTGTCTTTTAAAATTTTGTGTTCTTGTTTTCTGATGTGAATCAGGATACATACAAACATTTAATTATCTATTGAACTTCAGAGTTCTATTCCTTTTTTTTTTATATATTTTATTTTATTACGATTTGGAATTTTAGAGAGAGAACGTATAAATTTATTCATTGTTGTAGTATTGAACTAATGTAATATTTTTTTTTATCTATATTTAGTTTTTGGTATGATTGTTCGAAAATAATTTTTTAGTTGATTGTGAAATAAAAAAATAATGTTTAAATTTTGAGTCCAATTTGACAAATGATCAAGAATATGATATTTGATGGAATTGGTTTACTTATTGATTTACAAATTTTGTAGAAGTTGTTGTCGGATGAAGCACACAAAGCTAAAAGTCGTTGGACATCTATCCAAATCGTATCGAAAGTGAATTTTTACAATATATTGATTGAAGAAGAGATATTTTCGCTTCAAAAAAATATACGAAGACATTATGTTTATGTGTTTTTGTAGGTTTTTGGTTGTATTATTTGTTTAATTGTAACTTTACTCCATTTTTATTATACAAATCTTTTATATATATATATATATATATATATGGTTTGTGCGTACGTATAAAAGAGCATAAAAATCTTATCTCGCCCCAGGTAGTAAAAACATGGACCAGTCCTAGCTAGTGGTTTCAGTTTTGTGCTTAATTAATGTTTGATTTTAATTCTTGTTAGCCTGATCACCTAGTTTAGGATTAAATCATTCTAGTTAATTAGTTGTTGAAATCCGTAATTGTTTTGATAAACTGGTAATAAGTAATAATTATCAGATTGGTTCCGTGTTGGGATTTAATTTTGATATAAACTGAAAATCATATATTTTTACGTTTCCGAACTTATGAGAAGTATTGAATATTGCTGGGAATTTTACATTGTTAGTAATTTCGCTTTTCTAACTTGATTAAGAGCTTGTTTAATTAGGTTAGTAAAAAGTTAAGATTAACTGAAGAGCTTGTTTTGGTTAATTAGGTATATGAAAACTTACTAGAACTTGTTAGTATTTTTTCAATACCAGCTTAGATAGAACATATCTTAAATAACCATATCTATATTGATTGCATAATTAGGAACATCATAGCAGAACTGAAACACTCTTTATTATTAAATTTTAATAAGTTTATTTTCACTGCAATTTTTAGTTTTAATTAATAAACAAAAATCTCCCTTTTTATATTTTATGTTTTTTACTAGTATGTGTCTTGCACAAAAAGGCATTGAGTTTTTAGGTTGTGCAATTGTGGATTCGCCCATGCTTCCATGTGCTACCCACTAGTACAACCAAGCAATGATTTTTATTTGTTTAGACGTTAACGACGTGTTTAACAAAGAGACCAATTGCTAAAGTAGCGACTTTCCAAAGCTTCACACCCGGATGGAAAAAATATCAGTACTGATCTTAACCAACAGAAGAAAAGGTTTGTGCAAAAGGATACAAAATGAAGAAACAATGATGAAGAAGAACAATGTAACTTTTGAGGGAAGAATGGTCATAATATGGATGGTTACTTCAAGTTAATTGGGTATCCTGATTGGTGGTCAACCAATATGAAACCAAAAAAAACAAGACGCAGGGTGTAAACATCGACTCAGGAACCAATCGAATATCGGGCTTACTAAATGAGCAGAACCAAAACCTCCATAAACACTTATCCAAGAACAGAATGAGCAAAAGTGTTGCCCGAAAATCAACATGGCTGATAAGATTGAACTTGATGATGCATGGGTTATTGACTCGGGTGCTACTGAGAAAATAACTTGCAAATAATAATTACTCAAAAATAAAACAAGTAATTTTTTAGAAACTCACTTCATAATACCAAATGGAGATCTCATTCATATAGAGGGAAAAAAAGTTGCATGCTTCAAAACGGGGTCAAATTTAACAAGTCTTGCATATTCCTAGTTTTAATTGCAAGTTAGTATCTATTAGTCATTTTTGTTTTATGCAGGGCTTACACTCGAGGAGCATGAGCGACATGGGTGAGTGTAAACGAGGTCTTTACTGAATAGACATGTTGGTAAAGCAAAGATGAGCAATGATGACAACGCCTGATGAATTATGAGATAAGAGGTTAGGTTATGCTTATGGGTCAAAATAATGTCAACTCAATTTTTTAGAAAGTTTTTCAAATAAAGTAAAAGACAAAGCTTATCATTTTTGTGTTAAAGCTAAGCTTATTAGGCTTCCCTTTCACCAAAGTTCAATAAAAACAAGTGATTGATTTGATTTATCATTTATTACATGTTGATGTTTGGGGCAAGTATCGTACACCTTTGTTTTCGAGTGCTAGCTATTTCCTTACCATTTGATATTGAATGATTGTTAGTGTATCCCACATCGGTGCAACATGGTCTATAAATGACTATATAGGTTGGAGCTCCCCTTCTCTCCACAAGGTCTCTTTTGGAGATACAATCTTGGGATCCACATATATTTACATGGTATCAGAACCGACATCTTGCACCTCTATAGTTCAGTACATCCCTTTTTATCCTCATCGAACCTCCAACTCTGAGGGGGAGTGTTGGTGTATCCCATCGGTGCAACATGATCTTATAAGTGGTTATATATGTTGGTGTTCCCCTTCTTTCCATAATGGCTCTTTTGGAAAGACAATCTTGGAGCCCACATATATTTACAACGACAAAATGATGCATTGATATCATTGCTCTCCTTTATAGTAGAATTAACTTATTTTCATAAAGTTTTTTTTATCGGTTGCTATGAAAGCAAACTACAATAAATTAAAACTTATCTTTGTCAACAGTCGTAAAATCATTGAGTAAAAATAAAAGAGTCCACCAAGTTATGAGGTCAATGTGGCTTCACACGATATGTGATGCTCGATTTCGAGCTCAATGGACACTTATTTTAGGCTCGATCTCGATTTGAAATGACATAAATTTAAGAGATAACGTGTTGGATATATGCACCAATATATGAGATTTGTATTCTGGTGTCAGAAAAGACTTAAGAGTTTAAGTTTTGAACATTAAAGACTAAATAAAAAAATTGTTAGATCGGGTTACGTAAGACTGATCTTACGATCTTAGATATGATCTTATTACAAAATCAATGTTATTGGTATCAAATTAGGACTAGCACTTGACAAGTTCAAAGTGTTCAAGTGACAAGGGCCCATTAATATGGAGGACCGAAAAAAGTTACGTGATATTGTCTATACTCATTAGAAGCAATAACCAAAACAGAAAACAAATTTGGAAGACAAAAATATTGGGAAGTATTAGAAAATCATGCAAAAAGTCGTTTTGGAAAGCCTCAAAGAAATTGAAAAGGTATCGTGATCACAAACATACATGCTTCTCTTTTTCGATGTTGTTCGTTCTCAATGACTCCAATATCTCACCAAGTAACCATTGGTTTTTTTTTCTTTAAGTGACTATTTATCCATCATCTCTGTAAATATATGTGGAGCCTAAGATTGACTCTCTAAAAGAGTCCTTGTGGAAAGAAGGACTCCAACATATATAGTCACTTATATTCCCGTGTCGCACCAATACGAGATACACTAACACTACCCCTCGGAATCGGTGACTTTGATACCATATAAATACATGTGGAGTCCAAGATTGTCTCTCCAAAAGAGCCCCTATGGAGAGAAGAGAGACTCCAACATATATAGCCACTTATATTACTGTATCGCACCGATGCGAGATACACTAACAAACTTGTCGTTCTTCTCGTTTTTTATATGATTTATGCTTCTCATATCTCTATTCTTGCCTTCAAGTGAAGTCGTTCTTCTCATTCTTGATATGATGTATGCTTCTAATATCTCTATTCTTGCCTTCAAGAGTTATGAGTTCTATTATTCTCACCATTAAAACTAATGAGGTTTGTGTTTCTAGTTCTCAAGTTGATTTTCAATATTTTTGTTTTGTTTTGTTTTTTTTGTGTTTTTGTGTTTTTTTTTTTTTTTTTTTTTTTTTTTTTTTTTTTTTTTTGACTTGTTGTCGGTTGGGAATTGGTATATATATATATATATATATATATATATATATATATATATATATATATATATATATATATATATATATATATATATATATATATATTGAACTGCAATCAATATATTAGAAAAGCCAGTAGGGAAGTAAATGAACGATACAAGAGTATTAAAAAAAACAACAAAAACCTATAGCCAAGACTCTATGTTGGATAAGTGGAATCAATTTCAATTATGTTGGATAAGTGAATGAATTTCAATTGAGAAGTTAATGGGCAATTGTCTAATTGATGTAAAATATGAATTTACTTTTGGACTTTGGTATGGGTATGACAGTATGGCACATACGAACCATCTGGAATGACACACATATGTTTTAATTGTTAGTGTGATTAAGGTGTATTGGTTAGTTGTTTACTTGTATTTGGTTAGTTGATGCAAATATTGATACAATAATATGCATTGGGAGTTGATATTTTTATTTATTAAATCGATTCATCGATATGAGATACAACACATTGCAATTATCGTACAAGTTAATAAAAGATATATTTCAAATGAATAGATCAATTTATTAAATGAAAATATCACTTCCCATGTATAATGATATATGTGTTTCACTATAATTAATTCCATCCAAATTTCTTTATTTCATGTGATTAATTCCTTTCATATGACTTAAACAATGAAAACATAAGAATAAACAACTTTTTGAATAAAAGAGATTCATCAATCTTTTTTATTTTTAAATTTAATAATTTTAAGACTCAAAATCGGTCCGATAAAGATCGTTTTTTCTTACGATCAAGATTTCAATCCTAACAAAATTTCATTTATGTGTTTACATATATAGAAAAGTTAAAAACATTTATTGACTTAAATAAAGAGTTTGTACGTCTATTATAACCACCCTTATTTTTAGTTTTTCTCTTCTTCATTAAGGACAACACATCAATCCATATGATCTATATATAGCCTCGTTGGCACATAACTGCCCGCTGTCGGGAATTCAACAAATACGTTTAACACAGACAAATGATAAACGAACTTTGGTAAAACTTATTCTAAAAACTTTAATAACTAAAAACTAAACACACTTTTTAATTAAAAGATCTTTATGCCCATAAAACATTATATAATGCTATTGTTAGATAATATATGATCTTAAAAAACCACACTAACAACAACTTGATAAATTAATTTCTTGTAATTAATTGAAAAAATATTATTTTATGAAAATAATATTTTTCTGTTAAAAGTATCAAATAAAACACTTCGTATGTTTTGTATAAATCATATGCTTTTAGATAAACTAAAGACACATAGTTTTTATAAAACTAGAAATGTATTTTTATATAAAATGGAAGAGTGTTATCACTCTTCCCCTCCATAACCACCAAAGGGGAGGGGATGAGATGTCTTGCTTGTTTTAGCTTCATAAAGGATACCACCTGTAACGTTCGCATCTTTTGCTAAGCATTATTATGATGATGTAATAGTTAGAGTCAACAATTGTAACCTAATTATATAATGATGAAGAATTATTTGAGTATTATTTGATTTATGTGTAAATTATGCGCAATATACGTGATTATAACGATATAATAAAATAGGAATAACATACGCGTATATCTTTGAAGAAAGTTAAAGTAGTCGTAACAAGGATTACGGAGATATAAGAAACGTTGAAATCCGACTTATAACGAAAAAGTTATGACTCGTCAAAGTTTTGCGATTAAACCGACACGGCTCCACGTATTGTAAAAAGTAAAATTTTGATAAAATACTTTTTAGCCTTCGATTTATAAAGAAAAGTCATAGTACACATTAAACCGATAGTGTGCATATAGAGAACATCCAAATCTGACTTTGTTAGATGAAGTTACGAATTTTCTAAGATTTAGTGTATCAGTATACAACCCGGAGATAGAATTTTAGATCGATCGATTATTAGCCGACACAACCTAAAAAAGAATCAAAGATCTCATTAATAGAAGCTCAATAATATAAACATAGTTGAAAATAGATGTCGGATGACAAAATTATGAATTTTTAACGGACATTAACTGTCTAAGTTTGTTAAAATATAACTTTAAAAATATGTTCAAAATTAGTCAATAGAGTCTAAACGAAAGTTGTAGCTCTCGTCGATAGCTACACGTGGATATAAAGAATGTCAAAAACGGAGCTCGTATGCAAAATTTATGAATTTTACAAGATAATTAGTTTTCGGATTAACCGAAAAGCAACACCTCGCACGATCTAGCACCACACCTACCAAATGGCTTCTAGCCTAGCGGTATTCGGTGTTTCCATCCCATCTTGATGTTGAGGGTTCAAGTTTCACAGTGGACATAGGTAGAATAATTTAGGTGTAGTTTAGTATATTTGTCGTTTCAAAAAAAATCTAACACCACACCTTCTTCCCCACGGCTTACCACCAGATGCTGACACGTGGCACATTACGCCATGCGTAATTTTTGATTATGCCCTAAGTGTTACGCCCCGCGAAATTTTTGAGTACGCCCTGCGTACTCGGTGTTGGCAGCCTATAAATATAAGTCGAAAATCACTCTTTTCCTCACATTTCTATCCAACTCTCTCCCAAACCTCCCCAAAACCTCTAAGCTTTTCTCCAGCACTTCCTAGCTATTATTAATGAAGCCTCGAAGTGCCAGAAAGCCCCGAGGTGTGGAGGTTTCGGCTTAGAAGTTCTGCCCATGTAGAGTCCGGTTTCTCACTAAACCACATGTAAGTTGAGTTATGATTATCGTACTTTAAGTATAACTTATGTTTAAGTTCATTATCATTATTATGAACCTATAAAAAAGATTTATCAGTGATTCAAAGTCGTTATACTGATTGATCTACTTACGGTGATGATGTCTAGGCTGGATTTAGTGAGGTGTTTAAAGTGAGATTTCCAAATAGTATACTTTGTATACCAAATGGACCCGACCTCCGATATGATCCTACCTAGTTGTTCCTTACTTGATAGATCTTGAAGTATAATTTGAATTAATGATGAATCTAGATTAATAATTAGTTACAATAAATATTAGACTAAGACTTAGTGATAATGACACTAGGTTACGTCAAAGGAAAAGACAGTTGCTAGAAGCAAAGCGCTGTGTGAATTTTGAATCGTAAATTTAACAAGTGCATAGTTTCTTTCATCTCACACATAGATATGAAGTATTTAATATAATTTACATGTTATATCTTCTTATTGTTTGTATTCCTGATATCTATGTTTGATGAACGATTTATACATATTTTACTTGATTTAAAATGTGTACATATTTTATACCTATTAATATGTTAGGTAAAAAAGAGTAAATGAAAGATGATGAAAAATGAAAGATGAGATAAATGACGAGAGGCCTTGATTTTAAAGCTGATCCAATCATCTAGCGGAGTATAGATGATGACTATGGAGTATTCTAGACAATCCAGTGGAACATTGATAGACTCGTAACCTGTAGGTGTTTTTGAACTACATGTTCACCAAGTGTACTCCATCCCCTTCATGGTTGCCTTACTGAAATATATTTCTGAGGAATCCACTAAGCATTATTATCAATCCCGAAGATAATCCTTAGGCTAGGTCCCTTAAATTTGATGTTTTAGGGACAGAAAGTGAGGATATTAGGAACGGGTAATCGGGTTGATTGATTTGATGTAAATAAAGAACTTAATTATTATGGGTTTGAAAACCCTAGTGGCACAAGAGCATCGGTGTGACGATCAGATGAGAGATTTATGGGTTATAGGCCAGTAGAATAATAGATGTTGTAAGGCCTATGTTATTTCCGTTTATGCTTATGTACTATATTGACGATGACATCCTAACATTTTTAATATAATTAAAATAAATTTCTTCGGAAATGTTTTGATAATATCTTTATCATATTTTGGAAACAAATTCCTTAATATTATTCTTCAAAAGGATACTCTGATTTTTAAATAAAACATAAACAAATCAGTGTTTTCTGGCTGTGAAATAGGGGATGTCACACCACCATGCCTATTGACTTACGATATATGAGAATTATGGTCTTAAGTACTTATGGAGGACTTTTCCAAGTATCAATGAGAATCTTTTGAGCTAGTTTTGGTTCCTTCTTTTGCTCCCAAAACTGTATGAATTTATCATTCTCTCTACATCTTCTTAATGAAATAAGTAACTAGAAGAAAGCTAGACACTTTGTTTCTCTCTTTAAGTTATTACTTGTGTGTTAAATTAAAGCGTAAAGAGTTTTACATTACTACAAGATTTTTTCTAGCATCTCTATGAAGTTTATCTTTTGTTGGTGTCCAAAATAAGAAGTTTTGTTCTACATTCTACATCAACTTCCTAATTGCCAAATGGAATCAAAGTCTTCAAAGGTTGTATCATTTTCCTTTTCTATGGTTGTTTTAATCTTTCCTAGCTTTGCAAAATGATCCTTGGTGGGTAAAATGGTTTTAGTTTATTCAATCAAAAAAATGAATTTCGTTGCTAAACTCATAGTTTTGACTATTTATTTTAGACTATTTTTGAATAAAACCCAACATTAACGTGGTTAGGTCAAAGTGACCAACATCCACAGACGAACGAGAAAAAGGGGGAAAATGACCAACACTCATAATTTTGCACCTCATTTGAGTTATAAAAAAAATATCTAGCTAACAAACTGCTACAAATGATGCGCTATCATAATGATTACTCTTTTGTTTATGCTCACAATAACTAGCAAGGAGTAATGATGGGGATGTGTGCATATTTATAGGTAAGCATAAAAAAATCCTAATTCTAATGGGCCAGACCCATCCATAATTAGCGCATTAGGGGGATGCCATAATTTTCAATCAATCACGAGACCCTATGCAAATATTTCTAAAATGTTCAACATTGACGTATGTGCATGGCTACCTAACAAGCACATAAGAATGCATCATGCCAACCCCAACGCATCATAGGAGCACCTTTAACTGTAACATCATAAAATCAATATAAAAATTTCATTTTTCAAAACCAACCAAAACCCATGAATGTTTTACAAAACTGTATCGTCCAGGAGGTATTTAAAATTTATGAATTTTGTTTTTTATACAGTACCACGTCGTGGTGAAGGCATCCCACGACATGGTGAGGGTTGATGGGTTGCGGATTTTAAATGGTCGTCATGGCGTGGCAGTTGTTTAATGAGAAACCCTAAATTTATAGGGTTTCAACATTATTTAAGGGGATGTGATGGCTAGGGTTGCTCACCCTCAGCCTCCATCACAATCTCTTAGCCTCCAAGAAAACCTTAACTCCCTCTGTTGCTCTCTAAGCTTTTTGGTGTTGATTTTTGAAGATTAGAAGAAGGAGGAGGTGACCTCTAGGCTTGAAATCAGCAAACAACTATTCTCACTATCTTATTGTGCTTCTTTTGGACTCTTGTAAGTCCCCAAGTTCCAAGCTTTCTGATTACAGAGTGTTAGATCTTGTATTTTGTCCCATTTCTTCTTGATCTTGTTAGATGGGATGGAGGGACTTCATAAAGGTTGCAACTTTATGAATCTATGGATCATTTGGAGTAGTTCATGGTTTAATCTGAATTTTGATGGTTGGTTTGTGCCATGCATAGTGGTCATAAAATCCCATTTTGACCTAAGTTGAGTCCAATACTTGCATTGGACATGTAAGTTTAAAAAGCATAAAACTTTAGCATGGTTTTGGTCTTATAAGCTCTTCTGGAGCAAATGATCTTGAGAGTCAAGGAATTAAGTGGTTCTTGATGAGTCCTTGCCAATCTTTATCCTTTTTAGATCTAAGACTTGATATCTAGACCTCTTGGTGGATCTCAAGTGATAAAGGTGGCGACTTTAACCGTTTTGGACATTAGAGATGATCAGATCTGGACTTTGGAACCCTTGGAATTGAAGGATTCATCTTAACTCATTAAGACATTTTGGATCCAGTCCCCACAACATGACGACTGGGGGACTCACGTCTATTTCGTCGTTTGAAGGCCACGATGTGGAGGGTCTATCTTAACAGCTGATTTTGACTATTGACTTTGACCTAGATTTTTACTAGGGTTTGACCTAGGGATACTTTAGATAATTTGACCTATACGCTGAGATTGTGTCATTAAATTTATTAGGGTGATTGGTATAGTTGATCTCAGAGCGGCGTGCTATTTAGTTTGCTTAAATATATGTAAGGTGAGTTTTCTTACTATATCTATGTTTCGAAGGCACCAATGTCGTCCCATTACTTGTTATGTGGTATGCTAGTTGTCTTTGTAATGCTTGCCTGAAAAACCAAGATCTGGACCCTGGAAATTGTATGAAAGACTAGGATCTAGCCCCTGATACTTGTATGTAAGACCGGGATTTGGCCCTTGACATTGCAAGGAAAGAACATGGGGGTAGCCCATGACACTTGTATGTAAGACCATGATTTGGTCCTCAACATTGAAAGGAAAGACCATGGGGGTAGTCCATGGCACTTATATGTTTTGTGTATGTGGTATTTTAGGGAACTCACTAAGCTTTTTGCTTACAGTTTATGTTTATGGTTTCAGGTACTCTTGATTCAAAAAATGAAGGGCTTAGTGTGATGGCACAACATCCTCCCCTCATGTTTTTCACATTTGAAATAATTTGTACACTGATGTTTTAAATATTATTACATGATATGGGTTTTGAAAAATTAATGGATTACTTGATAGACTTTTAAATGAAATTTTTTATTACAATTTCCGACACATTACAAAAACATAGTTTCCAAAGTGTAAAAATCACAAATCAAAGTATCCCAAGATCAAATCTCATAAACTCTGAAGGATGTGCATGATCAAGCCTTCGCCTTACCCCCAATCATCTGAAGTATCTAAAACATAAAACTTAAACTGTAAGCCAAATCTTAGAGAGATCCCCACCACACAATCAAAACAAAATACATAATTCATGTTGGGTCCATAGTCTCCCGACTGGATTGCCCTGGACCACAACCTTCCAGTTGGTTTACCACTTTGGCCTACAAGCTCCCGATTGGATTACAAATCTTGCCCACAATCTCCGTATTGGATTGCCACTCTAGACCACAATCTCCTGATAGGATTGCCACCGGTTTTGTTGCCAGACATCATAAAGCAGTGCAACCTCAACCCAAACCACACTATGTCGACATATGCAATAGATAAACATATAACCATTAAACAGATAATCACGCAGATGTAACATATCACTAGAATATAACAACATCATATATACCAGGATACATAACTGAATGGGCCAAGATTGGTGCCTTCAACCCACAAGTACAGTGAGGTAAACTCACCTTATAGTCTGAAAAGATAGCAGAAAAGACCGCTGCTCCAAATGCCAACTCTATAACTCACCTATACAATAAACAATGAACTAAACTCAAACTACAACTCAAAATACCCAAAGTGCCCTAGGTCAAACTTTCTTAAACCCCAGGTCAAAGGTCAAAGTCAGAAAGCCAAAAAGCCAAGGAAAGTCAAAATAACTGAGTACCCCCCCTAGGTACTCAGTTACTACGTTGGGCTTGTCGCAACTATCCCAAACCACGTGACTCTAACCCAGTACATGTAGCATACCTCTTGGTACGTTCAACATACTCCATCTAAACCCAATCCTTTTTATTAAGTGATTATTTCTTAAATACTTTTCATCTAAATTCATATCTATACCCAAAACATCATTCTAAGTAATAAAGTTTCCACCGTTATGACTTTCCGTGGCTAGAAAATGTCCAAAAGCTAAAACCCTAACTTAATAATCCATCAAGACATCATAACTATTGCATGGAAGGGATAGAAGGACTAGGATCACATTTTAATGATTCCTAGCACCTAAAAACATCTAAAAGGACAACTCTTCTGGTTAGAGTAATCCATACTCATGAACACCAAGCTAAAGGGACAAAAAAATGAAGACAAACTCAAGGATAGAAAGATCTAAGAAAATAACTCATCAAGTTTCAAACTTTCTACCTTCAAAGGATGCTTGAGGGTGAAACCCTTCTGGATCCAAGATGCCTTGAGCCACCAAGATGATTCCAGTTCCTTCTTTTTCCTTGATCAACAACAAAAATGCACTCTTAAGCTCAAAAAGGTTCACACAAAAGATTAGGGTTTGCTAGGGATAAATTGGGAAGTGGATGCTGATGAGGAAAAAAGGTATTGAGAAGTTAATGAAACTTAAATAGTGCCCAAACCCTAAAAATTAGGGTTTGAGCTTATGCTACGTACGCCTTACGTACGTAAGAGTATGCCCAATGTACGAGAAAGATTATGCATCCCCCATAATGGGGCTTTGGGACCAATTTTGCAATAAATTTCACACTACGTGGTTGAAATGGAAATTACCTAAATAATGGGTGTTACAATTCTCCACCAATAATATTAGATATCGTCCTCGAAATTAATCCTCACTACTTTCCAAAAATAACCGAAAACTTGGACAACTCTTCCACAACTCCAAACCAAACTAAGATGTCGACTCATACAGGCAACTGCCTTCCTATACTACAATCGAAACCCAATATTAGATAAAATTATATACTTTGATTAATAATGAATCCTTGAACCACTAACTTTAACCACTAAAGAATAACCATTACTACTCTGCCCGAAATACAGAAATCTAATACCTTGTCTGACTCCTAAACAGGAAAAACCAACCCGAAACACAGTCAATATGACTTCACTTCGCAACTCAAACCATATGAAACTATTCCAACCAGTAATTATCTTGTTGATACCACTAGAAAACAAAACCTATGATTATTCACTGTTGTTGAACCCTCCACTCAAAAACAAGGCGACTCCCAACAGGAGTCTCAACTAAGTAACCGTTGTAGTGAAACATGAAAACGTCAACATATTCCACAAACTCCCTTTAACCACTTCGAAATCAAGGCATCTTATAAAGAAAACTCAAGAGACCACTCGGAAACCCACATGTACCAGCAAACAATCTAATAACTTGAGAATACTCAATCACAACAACTATCTTTTTCTCCTTAACTGTAAGATCCAACTTCCAGTGAGAACTGTTAGATTAGGTGTCTAAGACTATACCTAAATCAGTATAATCTTGAATAATTAGCAGAGTCCTTTTGGGTTGTCCTCAAACCTAGTAATTGACTGGAATGTTTTTTGGGAAGAGAGAATGATTTATTAATTTTTTGTATGATTAATAAATTAATTAGAAATCAAAATAAGCAATTTATTAATATATTATGAGAATAATGTAATAATTATAAATAGTATTGTTTAACTAAAAATTAATAAAAAGATTAATTGGAATTAATTTTGGGATTAATTAAAAGTAGAAGGACTAAAGGTGACAATGTTAAAAAGTTGAACATCGACCAATTCTAGAACCTCCTATAGAGGTGATAGTTTCCAAAGGTATTATTGGGCTTAAAGGAAGCTTGGAATGCCTTAGGGAGGAAGCAATGGGGTAAGAGTTATTTAAAAGGAACCTACCTTACATACAACGTTCCTAACACCTATATAAACCTCTAAGGGTTTAGAATTTCGAAATCATCTCATTCAAGAGCTTAGATTCAAAATTCATCCTTCTTTTCTTCTCTCCTCTTTAGCTTCCAATTGCTAGGGTTTGGGTGTGATCCATTAGAGGAACGAGACTTCTGGTGCTTGCTTTCTAAAGACCAATCAAGAAGGAATATTTTTTTTTATTTTCTATGATAAACAAAATGTATGTTTTTTAATAACCCTTTCATAATTTCAAAAATAGTAATATACTTTTGGGGTTCTTGATATCCAGTTGTTTGTTGCAAATCGATGTGAGAACATGTATCCTTTAGGTTGCATGTGAACTTAGAGTTTAAGTTTTTCTGTCAAAATAAGTTTTTGTAACTTCTAAAACCCATCATGGTATCAAAGCAATTATTCTCATTGATCTTGCACAAAGTTGAATAGATCAAAATAAGGGTTTATAGAAACTAAACCATAAGGAGACAGTTTTTGAAAATCCCTAGGGTTCTTGAAACCGTAGCCTCCACCCTTATATTTTAATTTTTTGCAAGGGTTTTAGAAACCGTAGCCTCTTTTGCCCATTTCCGAAAATTAAGGTATCTCATTTAGGATTTACCTTGTATCCTTATTTTTTATTTTAATAACCTCAAAATTTGAACAATCAAAACTTGATAAACCCTAGCCTATTTTCGAAAATTAGGAGGCTTATGATTAATTGAATTAGTTTAATTGGTTAACTATAAATAATTATTTAATCCATAATTAATTAATTAATTAAATTAATTGTTTAACTAAAAGATAAAGATTAAAAATTTGGTTTATTTTTAAATTAAATTAATATTTTTTATTAATTTCAAAATTTTAAATTTAAACCTAGTATTTTAGAAAGGTTTTAAAATACACATTATACTATATATTTAATTAAAAGATTAATATATTATATGTATAAGACAAGTCAGCCAAATCGCTAGTACGTCTCATTCACGAAGCCATACTATAAGTGGAGTTTTAAAGAAACGACCTAGAAAATGACCGTCAATGGGTATCCACTCTTACTCTCCGTTCTCTTGTATGGTGGAGGGAAGTTAGCCGAACGGAATTGATAGGACATAATCTCACTAATAAGTATAATGATATAAAAGGACTAGAACTTTCTTTAAAAAAATCATACTCTTGTTACTTTAGGATAAATGTGAAATAGTATGCTAATCCATGAAAGCACACATCATATTTTAATATGTCATTAATGAAACGTGTATGGTTAACCGACACACTAATAGGGACTTTAAAGAGAAATTATGGGAATCTTGAGAATTATCATTGTTGATGGAGCGTGTATGGTTAACTGGCACATCAATGTGAGATGATAAAGGCATTGAGGTTGTCAAGAGAATTTGCATGGTTACTCACATCTCGTTTGTGATCCTCGGCATTTCAGTCACAAAACTAAGAGCATAATCCAAGATTAAATATGCCATTTATAAGATTCAATGAATCTCAAAGAATCTAGGAGTTTTATAAGATTGGAATTGTTAAAAGCCTTACCTACCTAAAATAGATTCGAATTTGATTACGGAATCCCACTTCAAAGCCTAAATCGAAAATATGTTTCCTAGCCTTACCTACTTAATTCTCTGATACCAACTGTGACATCCCAAAATTCACGGTCATTTAAAAAAATTTATTTATGCTTATTTTAAAATCAGAGTATCCTTTTGAAGAATGATATTGCATAATTTGTTCCCAGAAAACATAATAATGATATTATCAAAGCATTTCTGAGTAAATGTATTTTATTTAAATTAAAACATTGGGATGTCATTATCAATATAAAAACATAACCATAATCAAAACTTACATTAATTTATACTAATGATCTACATCTCCTTGAACCCCTTAGCACAATGAATCTTTAATATTGCTACCTGTGATACAATAAACTGAGTGGGTCATATTGGGAAACCTGGTGAGTAAATAGGGTTTTCAACCCACAATAATATAGGTAATTTGTTTCTTCACATATTTCATGTCAAACAATTAACCCGATTACTCATCCCCCACTATCTTTATTTATTCTTCCCTGAAGATTTACCCGAATGATCATTTCCTACATTGTATTTACCTCTCATCACCTTACATCCCATTTCCTTATATGTTTTTTTTCCTAAGGATCATCGCCTACATCGTATGGGCAGTACTGATTCAAGGATTACTCCCCCAATACATGTACAGTAAGGGTTAGAGTATCATCGCATGAATACATAGTTACTACATTGCCTGGACTCTTAATTCATCAGCTACATGTTATAAGCTTGCTGATGTTTCCACATGACTTGTTCAAATTAGTCAGTGGTCGCCATCTATACTTTGGTAGATGACTAAATCGCAACATCTCAACATCGCATGTTAAGTTTATGGCATCTTATAATCATCTCTTATCTCACCTCACCTATTCACCATCACATATCTATCATCACCTAGTTATCATCACCTTTCTATCATCACCTATCTCTCATCAATCATCTACCCATCTTTATCCAACATATTTATAGGTATAAAAATACATATACAGTTTAAATCATGTAAAACATATATAAATCGTTCATCTAGCATAGATATCAGGAACATAGATAATAAGCACATATAACATGTATTAAATACTTCATATATATATATATATATATATATATATATATATATATATATATGTGTGTGTGTGTGTGTGTAAGATGAAAGTAACTATGCACTCACTTGTTAAAGTGATGACTCAAAAATCGGGTTGCGCTTCGCTTCTAACAATTTTCTTTTCCTTCGATGAAACCTAGTACCATTATTACTAAACTTTAGTCTAATATTTATTGCAACTAATTATTTGTCTAGATTCATCATTAACTTAGAGTCTACTTCAAGATCTATCATTTAAGGAACAACCAGGTAGGATCATATTGGAGGTAGGGTCCATTTGGTATACGAAGAATACTGTTTTAGAATCCCACTTTAAACACCTCTCTAAATCACAACCTAGACATCATCCCCGTAAGTAGATCAATCAGTATAAGGACTTGGAATCACTGATAAATCTTGTTTATAGGTTCATAATAACGATAATGAATTTAAACATAAGTTATACTTAAAGTATGGTAAGTGTAACTCACTTACAAGGGGGTTTAGTGAGGAACCAGGCTCTATGCGGGCATAGCTACTGAGATGAATGCTTTTATTCTCAAAGACTTCTGGCACTCCGGGACTCCCTACTAACTCTTAAGAAGGATTAGAGAAAATCCTTGAGGATTTAGGGGGATTTGGGAGAGAAGTTGAGAGAAGGTGTGAGGAAATGATGTGATTGCACCTCTATTTATAGGCTAAAAATTAGGCAACATGGAATGTTACTGATCCCAAAACATTGTGTTGGGGTGCCAGGTGTCACCATATGATGGCAAGGCGTGGGGAAGAAGCTGTGGTTGACATGGTGCCATTGTCATCTCCAGAATTTAACCCTAAAATTAATTATCTTCTAAATTCCGTAACTTTCGCATACTAGCTCTGTTTTTGACGTTCTATATACCCACATGTAGGTATCGCCGTGATCTACAACTTTCGTTTAGACTCCGTCGGCTAATTTTGAATTTATTTTTAAAGTTATATTTTAACAGGCTTAGACAGATGAAGTCTGTTAAATAATCATAACTTTATCATCCGACGTCCGTTTTCAGATGTCTTTATATCATTGTGCTCCTATTAATGAGATCTTCAATTCTCCTTTAGGTTATGTTGGCTAAAAATTAATCGATTTAAAATTCGATTTCTGGGCTCTATACTACTATGCGAAATCTTAGAAAAAATCATAACTTCCTTATACGAAGTCAGATTTGGAAGTTCTCTATATGCACGCTCTCGGTTTAACATATACTACGAATTTCACTTAGATTACTAAGGCTAAAAAGTAGTTTATCAATAATTTACTTTTTAAGATACGCGGAGCCGTGCTGACTTTGTCGCAAAACTTCGACGAGTCATAACTTCTTCGTTGTAAGTCAGATTTCAGTGTTTCATATATGTACAGAATCCTTGTGACATATATTTTAATTTGGTTAAGATTATTTATCCTAAATAATCTTCTATCAAAAAGTCATTTTTAGCACTTATTATCTCTAAATTGACTATCCCGAATCTACAGGTGTTACAATTATCTCCCCCTTAGGATGATTACATCTCAGAATCATCAACAAAATAGGGATTGTATAATGACTCCATACATTATCTTTTCATCCTAGGTAATAACCGTAACTCTTATGTCCTTTCAAATTAGTTTCTAACTTTTGGACCACATGACTGTTGGCGGTGCTCAATCTTGCACGCACTCTTTGTACTAGGTTGGACTTTCAATTATAAATTTCGAGTTACAAACTTGATCTTTATTGGAGACTCCTGCTCCTTCGTAAATAGACTTAACTTTAGATAAGTTCTTTACTTTGATTATCATGATAGACCGATGGGTCATATTCTAATTATCTCTCATCGAATGATGCAACGTTTATACTCAAGTCTTTTAGAGACAAATTCTAAAATGGAATATATATTCCTCCATGTTCTAATGTGATATAATCACCTTCTAGCATCTAAGACTTCTATATACAAGCTTCTTAATTTAACACCGATCGCGATACTTCAATTGATCGCTTCGATTATCTTTCACTTCAATCTTCTGGCTTAATTCAGATGTTACATCGAACTTGGTTCTCTGAACCACGTAACATACTTATCTTAGTCATACTTGATTTGATATGACCAATAGGATTGGAATAAAAATCATCTTCTTAGTCATTACCGAAACGATGGTAACGATAGACATGAACAAAACAGAATCAATTACTAGCGCCTTGGTAACCTTGTGATTCTAGCTAATCGAAGTGCGAGTCCTGTGCTTTCGGTAGTATAAGCCTTTACTACCTATCACACTTATTCATACTCGTCCCAAGTATTGTCTCGTAGTCCCCAAGTTCTTATTTCCTAAAATCACAAAACAATTTAACACATACGAATGTGTCCAAACAATCATATAATTTTCCCTATACTCTATTTGGAATTCTTCCATGCGTATCTTCCACAACAATTCTGATTCAACTAGGCTGGTGGTGGAAATGCCAGACGATGGGATAACTTCATGGATTATACCAAAAGTTATTTCTTTCTTCTAATCAAAAGTGTACTTCTCTCGTACTAGACATATTATTTATTAGACATATTCTAAAGGCACGATATCGCTATTATGATATCTTCCAATAGGTATCATTCACTATCTTAAGCCTTCTCATTACCTCCATTTGCTCAGTCTAACATGGTTCACATTATTACTTGAACTTCTGCTTTTGTGATAGGTTTGGGTGCAAGTGCAACGACCAATGCTTGACCCATCACATGCTTAGGCTCAGGTTGTCAACTTCCGTTTCCTAATCTGCTTCAAGTTCCCACCATGTCGATTTATATGCCAAATTAGACGTTTGGTGTGCAGTGAAGAGAATTAAGATATGAAAGATTTACTTACGATAGAAAGATAAATCTCCTTATCACTACGAAAAGTTACATGCCAGTTCTAAGGTCGTAGTTAAACGTTCAAACATCTGAACACATAAAGTTTCTAGATCCAGTCGGTAATAGACCATGGATCCGATCAAAAGGTAGAACCATAAAGCATATAAGGCATCTTATAGCATAAAT
Source organism: Lactuca saligna (assembly GCF_052625555.1). Classification (NCBI taxonomy): domain Eukaryota; kingdom Viridiplantae; phylum Streptophyta; class Magnoliopsida; order Asterales; family Asteraceae; genus Lactuca; species Lactuca saligna. The sequence continues at coordinate 234,180,557 of NC_136421.1, forward strand.
AATTTAGCACATAGAAGTAAATTAGGCATCTAATCCTAAAGTAAGCTACTGCTTGTGTCAATTCAAGCGTACTACATAATAGACACACTCCTCACGATAATCGCTTAGCATTTTAAGTTTAAGCCTAGAAATTTCCTAAAATTCCTAGTTCGCTTAAACTAATTCTCTTATACCATTTGTGACATCCCCAAATTTACGGTCATTTTAAAAAATTTATTTATGCTTATTTTAAAATCAGAGTATCCTTTTTGAGTAATAATATTGCTGAATTTGTTCCCAGAAAACATGATAATGATATTATCAAAACATTTCCGAATAAATGTATTTTATTTAAATTAAAACATCGGGATGTCATCGTCAATACATAACCATAAGCATAAACATATATTATATTAATTTATACTAATGATCTACATCTCCTTGAATCCCTCAACATAATGTATCTTTAATATTGCTACCTGTGATACAATAAACTGAGTGGTTCAGGTTGGGAAACCTGGTGAGTAAATAATGTTTTCAACCCACGATGATATAGTTAATTTTTTTCTTCACATACTTCATGTCAAACAATTAACCTGATTACTCATCCCCACTATCTTTATTTATTATTCCTTAAAGATTTACCCTAAGGTTCATATCCTACATCCTATTTACCTCTCATCGCCTTACATCCCATTTCCTTATATGTTTTTTCCTAAGGATCATCGACTACACCGCATAGACAATACTGATTCGGGGATTACTCCCCCAATACATGTCCAGTGAGGGTGGTTAGAGTATCATCGCATGAATACGTAGTTACTACATCGCCTGAGCTCGTAATTCATCACCTACATGTTATGAGCATGCCGATGTTTCCACATGACTTGTTCTGATTAGTCAGTGGTGGCCATCTATACTCTGGAAGATGACTACATCGCAACATCTCAACATCGCAGGTCAAGGTTATGGCATCTCATAATCATCTCTTATCTCACCTCACCTATTCATCATCACATATCTATCATCACCTAGTTATCATCAACTTTCTATCATCATCTATCTCTCATCACTCATCTACCCATCTTTATCCAATATATTTATAGGTATAAAAATACATATATACATTTTTAAATCACTTAAAACATGTATAAATCGTTCATCTAGCATAGATATCAGGTACACAGATAATAAGCACATATATCATGTATTAAATACTTCATGTATATGTGTAAGATGAAAGTAACTATGCACTCACTTGCTAAAGTGATGACTTGAAAATCGGGCAACACTTTGCTTCTAACAATTTTCTTTTCCTTCGACATAACGTAGTATCATTATTACTAAATTTTAGTCTAATATTTATTGCGACTAATTGTTAGTCTAGATTCATCAGTAACTCAGAGTCTACTTCAAGATCTATGAAGTAAGGAACAACCAGGTAGGATCATATCGGAGCTAGGGTCCTTTTGGTATACGGAGTTTACTACTTGAAATTCTCACTTTAAACACCTCACTAGATCATAAACTAGACATCATCCCCATACGTAGATCAATCAATATAACGACCTGGAATCATTGATAAATCTTGTTTATTGGTTCATAATAACGATAATGAATTTAAACATAAGTTATACTTAAAGTATGGTAAGCGTAACTCATTTACAAGGGGGTTTAGCGAGGAACCGGGCTCTATGCAGGTATAACTGCTGAGCCTAAAGCTCTTCTTCTCGGAGACTTTTGGCACTTCGGGACCCGCTATTAACTGCTAAGAAGGGCTAGAGAAAATCCTTGAGGCTTTAGGGATATTCGGGAGAGAAGTGGAGAGAAGGTGAGAGGAAATGATGTGATTTGCGCCTCTATTTATAGGCTGGAAATAAAGCAACATGGGATGTTACTGAGCCCAACATGTGGTGTTGGGGTGCTCGGTGTCACCATATGATGGAAAGGCATGGGGAGGAAGTTGTGGCTAAGATGGTACCACGTGTCACCTCCGGAACTTAACCCCAAAAGTAATTATTTTCTAAATTCCATAACATTCGCATACTAGCTATGTTTTTTATGTTCTTTATATCCAAGTATAGCTAGCGACGTGATCTACAACTTTCATTTAGACTCCATCAGCTTTGTGTGTGTGTGCATATGTTCTGAAAATGAAATCATACATTGACAAGTTGGATAGATTGGGTATCATTTTCCCAAGTGGGTAAGCCATTGGTTTGGTTCTTCACATGCTTCAAAATTCATATGATCAGTTCATTGAGAAATTTTGTAAGAGGAATATCGATGTAGCGCTAATTGGTCTGACCAAAATGTTGATTGTTGCTGAAGTAGAAAATATTTCTCTTCCGAATGGAAAGGGATCATCCAAGATCAAATCGTTTGATCGTATGGAAAATAGACAGGCTAGTTTTGGGACCGTTCCATGTGTTGACCCTAAATAATCCATTTGTTTTTACTATTAATTGAATGGAGATTGAAAAAAAAAGCTACCCAAAATACCTTAAGGATCTTAGAGATAGTAAAGTCAATTTATTTGACTTTACTTTAGGTACATCCATTATCTGACTCCATTCTTTTGTAAGTTCCTATTCATAAACTCTTAATACATGATCTAATGATCACATTTGAATGGAATTAAAGGAGATAAAGGAAAGAAGGAAACTAGATCAAGGTAAGCTAAATCTGATCATGAGATATGGTTTTTGATCACATGGTTTGAAGATCGAAATTTGGAGCTACTAATAAGGTGTTGGGATAATTTAATAGATTGTTATTACTCTTCGTAGATGTCTAGAAACACAGTTTTCATTTTTTTTTTTGCGTTGCAAGGATGTAACACTCGGTTTTGGAAGTGCTTCGTATCTAGGGGATGAGGCCCAATCATCAGTTGTCATAAGATTTAGGGCCTTGGGAAAGGAATGATTTGGTCTATTTCAGATATAGGTGTTAGGGCATATGTGATCCAAGTGTTTAATTATGTTTTCAGAGGCCAAGGGTATAATCATAATTTGACATCTCGGTCTTTTATTGATTTTGGGTTTAACTCGAGAAGGTTTTATGGTTTAGAAGAGTTATTAGCGTAGGGCTTCTTGCCACCTTTTTATGGATATAAGATTTGTTTGAAATGGACCTCAGATGAGGAAGTTATGGCACTTTAAAGTTATTGACAAATTTGTTCCTTAACGGAGATTAATGGCAAGGTAGTCCCACACATGCAAGGAATGCATGAGCGTGTTTGGCTGGGTACGCCCAACGCAAGCTGGGTTACGCCCAACATAGAAGGCTTCATGGTCGTGGGTGGTTTGTGAGTACGCCAGGCGTACAAAGAGGTACGTGGGGTGTACTATATTCTGACCAAAACCCTAAATTTTAGGGTTTGGCACTATATAAGGAGCATTATGCCCCAAAACCCGGCCACCCTCTCACCCTTAAGCAGTTTTCACTAAACCCTAATCCATTGTTGGTGTGTTTTGAGCTTAGAAGATCATTTTGGAGTGCATCTTGGTGTTTTTAAGGAAGGTGGCCATTGTTAAAGCATCATCAAAGGAGCAAAGGCTTATAGATCCAGAACCTTATCAACATTTGGCATTCATATAAGGTATAAAGCTTTGAACTTGGTGTTTATTTGCTTAGATCTCTTGATGTATGGGTTTTTGGACATTTTTGGTCCCAAGGATGAAGCTTTATAGTTCAAATCCGATTCCTAGGCTTGGGGTTGCCACCCTTAGTGCTATTTGAGTCCTTAAGTCAGAAAGTTGCCATCATGAAGGTCTTAATGGGTTCATGCAAGTGTTAAAATCATTTTCATGGAAGTAGAATGCCATTTTTGAAGTTTGGGCTTGTTTAGGGCATGCAAAGTCACCCAGTCAGTGGCTTTATGGGTTTAGACGTTAAGTAGAGCTCAGATTTGTGATTTGGTCCCTTGGTTTGAAGCATTAAGTGCTTAATATAAAAAAGAGCTTAACAGGGGAGTCCGCTAGGCGTACAACTTAGTACGCGCTGCGTACATCTGAGTACGTCATGCGTATTCAGTCAGAGTGGGTTTCACACATGTGCGCCTCGGTTTGGGACATTCATTATACTTTTCTACTTTGGGCCTTTATGGGCCATAAGAAATCAGATATTTTGGGCTAAGAATATGTTTGGCCTTTAAGGTAACTAAGTTTAGAAAATTGGGCCATTAGGAGGCTTGGGAAGGCTAACTAGTAATTGGGCCATTGTGTGTGTGGATTTGGGCCTTAGTTATGAATCTTGTTGCGCTAGGGGTAAAATGGTCATTTTAACTCCAAGTATGGATTATGGATCATGGTTTGGACCCAATTTCTAATTAGGTAATATTTTGTTATTGATAGCTCAAAGAATTGTCAGTGCAGTAGTGAGTAGTTAATGATTTCATGTAGTGAGATTCAGCATTTGAGGTGTGTTTGCTCCTGTTTAAACGGGTCGAAGGCACCAATTCCATCCCATATATATGATTATATGTTTTTTGGACTACGGTTCGATGTCGGGTGTTGCCCGATGATTGTTTGTATGCTTTATGGATTATGGTCTGATGCCATGCGGGGCCTGAGGAATGCTTATATGTATGTTTCCGAACTACGGTTCGATGTCGGATGGTCCCTTAGGAATGTTTATATGTATCTTTCCGGACTAGAGTTCGATGCCCGGTGGTACCCGATGAATGTATGCATGTTTAGTTATACTTTTTGTCTATGTGATACTTGTATGTTCATGGTTAGGGAAGTGAGTGTGGTCGGGGTCTCGTATCTCACCACTAGCTGAGTATCTCATCATTCACAGAGTAGGGATGAGGCCCATGATAGGCGAGGCCATAGAACTGGAACTGATAGTATTGCGTATGTTTTCTTTACGTGCTAGCATGATTATTTGATTTTGATTATATATGCATAGTGGGCAGGGCCCAGTGACAGGAGGGGCCTAAGATAAACATATATGTATACCAAGCGGGGCTCGATGCTAGGTGGGGCCTGATGCCAGGAAGAGCCTGATGCCAGTCAAGGCCCGATGAAGGGGCGGGGGTCCAATATATGTGATTATGTGTATGGTATGTGGCAGTATGGGGAACTCACTAAGCTTCGTGCTTATGATTTTCAATTTTGGTTTGGGGTACTTCCAGTTGCAAAGAGAAGAGCTCGGGATGATTGCATTGCATTCACCATGATGTTTTAGCCTGGGATGTTTTACTCAGATGTTTTGATATGATACTCTGATTTGATTTTTGGAATACTATGACTTATGTTTTGATAGGATGATTTTAATAACTATGATTTTATTTAATTTTTAAAATGAAATTTTTGGTCATGAATTTGTGGGATGTTACAAGTTGGTATCAGAGCCTTGGTTTGATAGACTCGGGCATACTCTCGGGTGTGTCTGAACTCAAACTGAGGACTTGGTATAAAAATTTTCAAAAGAAAATCATTTTTATAAAGAGGATTTCAAAAAAAGAAATGGGTGTGGTGCATGCAATCAGCCGAGCTCAAGTAAGTTCTCCCAAATTACCCATACACGTTTATGTTATGATATAAATTATGAATATGTGAACTACATGCTAGATTAGTGCTAAGGATCTAGGAATGATGGCTTGTATGCCTACTGTATGAGCTTATTGAACTGCATGTCAGTACTAATTAGTCAGTGACATGATGGCCTAATTAGGATATGCTTGGTTTTGTTTACTCGATGCCCGAATGTTGCTTGCTTTGTGCTTTTAAGAGTTCCGGTTATCTTTAACTAAATAGTAAAAGAATATGTTAAGTTACATATTACAAGTACTAAATAATTTTATAAGGTTAGGTTTGCCCTATTTCACAACTCTCATCTAAGTCTAACCGTTGTAGGGAGATACCTCTCATTCGAAGAAATATCTGGTCTTAGTAATATGTAATGGTATTTGCGAGCTAGTTAGGGAGAGGTATCAGGGACTTCTTACGTAGCTGATGACAGAGAGTGGGTCAGAGATTACCCTAGGGCAAGCCTAGGATGAGATTAGCACTGAGAGCAGTAGTAGTGAAAGGGGCTTGGTGGAGTCATGGAAATTCTTGAGGAAAGTACAGATAGATGAGGAAGGTAGTATGGGACCGCACTACTGAAAGCATAGGATCCGTACTCGAGTTAAGGAGGGCTGAGATAAAACTAGGAAACATGTAGTGCATGTGTGATCCCTCGATAGTGATGAGTATTTTAATGGTTGTTGTAATATGTTGAAGCATGGTGACGCTACGTACTAAACCAGTTGACAGTTCTGGTGTGGGCAAGGGATCAAGCTCGGGCTCTGGAGCCGGGCAGCATGATGAACAGATGAGAGCGTTTATTTCAGCGGAGATTACGCATAATATCATTGGCCAGACTCCTGTGATCTTCGGTACGGTCAATGAGGGTATCTTGGAGATTCTTGATGAGAGGCTGAGTGCATTCCGCATTGAGATGGCGGCCATGATAGGGGTGCGCATGTTGACATTCTGGGAGTTTAGAGCTTGTGGAGCTCCATACTATCATAGGGCTAAGGACCCTATTGCTAGTAGTCGGTGGTTGGTAGATGTCACCAACGCTTTTCGTACTAGCTGGTGTCCTGAGGGGGATAAGGTCCAACTCACCTCCTACCTTCTGAATGACATAGAATGTGATTGGTGGGAGGAGGTTGGACATGCTATTGGATATGATGCTGTTATTGATGCGATAACATGGAGTGACTTCTCGGCCATGTTCAGGTCCGCGGTTGCACCAGTGATTGAGGGGCAACAGCTAGCACAGGAGTTCTAGGACCTCCAGCAGACTACAAAGATGGTGGCTGAGATCACCGCTATGTTTAGGGAGAGGGCCCTTCTTGTCCCGCATTATATGGTGAACGAGAAGATGAAGAAGGCCTGATATCACGAGATGCTGAGGAGCGACATCAGGTAGTTTGTGAGCTGGTCCAACTGCAAGACGTTGGAGGATATGACCGCTCGATCCAGGGCGAGGGAGATCAACTTGGAGACAGAAAAGAAGAGAAAGCAAGACGTGGTTCAAACATCCATGGGATCGGGCAAGTGACCCAAGGTATCAGATTATAGATTAAGGGGTCATCATGACTGTAGTCGTTGTGGCAAGTACAACAGTACACATGAGGGTGCGTGTAGGAGTGGCGGTGGTGGTTATTCTAGCTGCTTCAAGTGCTACCAGATCGATCATTATAGCAGGGATTGTACTGCTACCACCACCCATGGATTAGACTTGATCTGCTTTCATTGCAGTCAGCGGGGCCACATTCTAGCTGCTTCGAAATGAAGTATAAATATCCTCTCCCTTACTTATAGCAAAAAAAACTTTTCAAATTTTGCAACTTTGCAAAATTCTTAACCTTTTTTTTCCTATAACCAGACTTGCAACACTTCACATAATAATCATGCTCCCACTATCATGATAATTATATTCCTACTAGCATAAAACTTATGCTCCCACTAGCTTTGATGTGTACCCAGAAATTAGTTGGACTTCTAGAAATTAAAACTTATTGACTTTTTTACCAAAGTTCAGATTTTTGATACGAGATGCTTCAATAAGCCTTTATCAAATCTCATACACCTTTTATTAGAAAGGTCATATGTGTGTCTAAACTATTTCAGAACTTACAACAATAAGTCCCGAGTGTTCAAACTATTTTCCATATCTTACAATTCGAACTATGAAGAGGGATCCCGTAATCATAATCGAATTTGATAATGAAATTAACACAACTGTTATCCCCTTAAAATCTACTTAGTAAAAGTGTTTCCTCACAATCATTTTCATGAATCGGAGAGAAACCTTATGAAACTTAGATTTTATGTTGTATGTGTTCCTATCCATGTAAATCTGTCATTTCCAACCATTACAATAAGATAAGGTCTATGAGAAACTCAAGCTCATATGGACTGAACTTGTTCAATCTTAATTTCTTGCCACTTAGTAGTACAAGGGCCTACCATGTCTTCCAAGTTGTTAAGCAGCTCACCCTTACTGATTAATGAAATTTCACCGATTAAGGTACTTGGCCTTATGCAAATAATTAAGAACTCACATGCATAGTCAACTTTAACTAGAATGGGCAAATAAACAATAATATGTCAACATGATAGGTAACGAACCTCAATGCGTGACTAGTGACAAATGATAGGTTTATTCTTGATTAGTTCTTGAATATTTTCAAGATCTTTAAGACTCCCACTGACCTCTTTAAATATAAGATTCTCTTCCCAAGAAAATTTTCTTGACAAAAAAATATTCAATAGTTAGTGCGGATTTTTATCAAGAAAGACACTTCATATAATTGGTCTTAGTTGGTCATTATCTTATCTAAAACATCAAAACTACCAATTTCAAATGTGTTATAAACCTGCTTAAGATATGTCACTCAAGGAATAATCCTGGAGTATGACTCTAAGACTCAATTTTGGAACGAAGTATGATTCATATTTTTTATTTAACCATATCAGCAGCTCCTGATTCCTCTTCTTAGCCATACAAGTACACTAAGGTGTCCTTAGAGGATCAATTGTGATATGTTTTTCATAATCATTAAGATGATCATAAAACACGATACTAAAGTACTCTCCTTTCCATTCAGATTGGAGAAACTCTTACCTTTCTGCCTAATTAATTCTTCCTATTCCTTCTGCTATATATTGAAACTTTTTCAATGATTCAAAATTACACTTAATCTTGTAAGCATAATCATATTCACTAAACTCTTAGTAAATCATGATGAATACTCTTATTCTTCTTTGTGGTGGACCTGGTCCAATACACAACAATGTGTACTAGATCCCCTAGTCCTTCACTTGACTCACATATACATGTGAACAAGAAGATAGTCTTAATTTCCAAAAGATGAAAGTTCTCATTCATCATACAATACAAGTTACATGATTCCAAATTTCTATCCAATTGAAACTTTGGTGATGAGAATCTTTCCTTATTTGGTAAATTTAGACACTACCACAAAAGAAAGAATCAAATCCATTTTCTAATATTCCTAAACATAGAAACATACAAACATCAATATTCACAAATGCCATTGTAAGGAAATATAAAATAAGATAAAATCAAATTTTTCTTTATTTATAAAATTTCAGAAAAACTTTTCCTTACAACGGAATTACAAATGAAAACTATGCTACTACATATTTCTAAGCAATCTATCATAACTCCTAAGTAGCAGCTCAAAACTCTGATTATCAAATCATACGATCGAAATCCATCTCTTCGCGATCAGACTCATCATGCTTTTCCTTTAAGCTTCCTTTCTTTTCTTCGATCCTACAAAACATCAAAATGAAATCTCATCACATCATGTATTAAGAATATTCAATTAGGAACTTAATAAAGTTAGATAGTGGACTTACCTCAAGCATAGCCAAACACTTTGACTTTAGTATCCTTGTGATCCTTTAGGTAAATATGGCAGCTTCACATCCAATGTCCCTTCTCTTGGCAGTAGAAACAAATAGACTCTTTCAGAATGGCACACAGGACAATCCCAGACTTAGTCTTTTCCTTTCCACTTGGAAGAGAAATCTTCTCTGGACTTCCAATATTTCCATTGTCAATGTCCATGGAAGTTTGAGAAATAGATCTTCCAATCAAATTTGCATTACCATTGCGCCAAATCATTGTTGATTCAGCAGCAAGTAGCAAATATGTAAGATCAATAAGGATCATGTCGTGATCTGTCATATAGTAGTGTTTAAGAAACTGACCATACGACTCAAGAAGTTATTTGAAGAACAAAGCTAACAGCTAACTTCCACGACACAACGACTCCTAACATTCTCAGCCTGTCAATGTGTGACTTCATCTCCAAGACATGTGCACACATAGACCTTCCATCTTGGTGTTTGCTTGCCAATAGGGTTTGAGTGACCTTGAACTTTTCAAATCGATGAACATGTGAGTCGGGGAGAATAATTGAAGGAGGTGGAAGAACTGAAGTATGATTTCTAGGGACATCATCTTCATGAGGAAAGCGTCCATAAGATTCATGGAGACCATAGTTATCAGAACTAGACATCTACAAGGGAGAAATTCAAGTTAAGTTGATTTAAGACCATAATATAACACCCAAATGAAATATTAAGGCTACGACGCAACACAATAATTTACAATTCGGAAGAGGGATGTCGTAATCCAATTGCAAATTATTTGTTGGTAGGTAAATGACGATTTACCAATTACACCATTAAAATGAAATTTTAAATGAAACTCCTAGATCTTTTGAGATTCATTGAGCTTTTCAATAGTATATTTGATCTTGATTATGCTCTTCAAGTTTGTGACTGGGATACCAAGGATCACAAACAAGGTGTGAATAACCATGCAAATTAGCTTGGTACTCTCAATGTTATTTATCACCTAATCAATGTGTCGGTTAACCACACACGCTCCATTGATCAACGATAACTTATGAGAAACCCATTTCCATTCTTCATTAGTCCACATTGGTGTGCCGATTAACCACACATGCTCAACTAACTGACTAATAAGGTGCAATGTGCAATTTCATGGGTTAGCATCAATTCACATTTTTCATAAATTAACTAAGATTTGGGAATTTATAAGGGTTTAGTTACTTTATATTTCATTATACTTTTAATGGAAGTTTGTGTCCTTTCCTACCCGTTCGGATAATGACCCTCCACTAGTCAAGAGTGTGGTGGGTAAGAGTGGATACCCATTCAATCGCCATTTTATAGGCAATTTCCTTAAACACCCTTTATAGACTAGCTTCGTGAATGAGGCCTACTAACGGTAAGACTGACTTTTTACTTATACATATATAATATACTAAACTTTTAATTTTATATAGTATAAGGGTGTATTTTACACATTTATAATACTTGGTGATTTAATCTATTAATCAAGTATACTTTTAATTTAATTAAACTTAAACTATTTAATTATAGATTTATTAATGCTCTTTTAATTAATCTTTTAATTAACTATTAACAAAGCCATAGTTAAAAAAAAAAACTTTAATTCTAAATTTAAGTCATGAAGCCAAAAGGTTCTAAATATAAAAGATTCAAAATTAAAAAAATATTTAATTAATTTTTAAGTTATGAACCCAAAAGTCATCTTTTGAAACCTTTCAATTACTAGAGTTAATGTTTCATAAAAGAGACCTTTTAAGTTCCAAAACTTGAGGGAAAGTTTTGTAACTCTTGAACAACTTTTGGATTCCAAACTTGATGAAAAGTTTTGTAACTCTCAAAACATTTAGATCAAATTTAAAACTAATAAAATAATCATATTATCTTTTACCAATTTGACCTAATACAACTCACTTATTGCAAGACAATTCAAATCAAATTACAAAAATAATTAGTTTATCATATAATCTAGTAATTATTTTATAATTTGACAATTTATCTTGTTATTGGATGGGGATAAACATTACGATATTAGTAAAATCGAATTTGATGATCCAAAACAGGCGAAAACTCAAAAAAAAAAAAAAACCTGCCATTTGATGATCCAACTCATCGAGCCAGACTATGGACTCGTCGACTTCATGATCATATGAGTCAACTCCTGGAGTTCACGACTCGTCGAGTCTAGCAGTCAGACAACAAAAACCATGATTTTTCAACTTTGAAAACAATACAATTTCATCTATATAACAGAATACACCCATGACTCTGATATAACTGTTGCGTTTTATGTACTATAATACTCCTACGGTGTACATACAACCCTAATGCTTTGTATATAAGTTTTCTATAGTTATACATGCAACAAAATTATCCAAAGCATGAAGCCAACAACTAGCATACAATTTGCCATTTAAATCATAAAAAACTAGTTAGAAGAATACTTTTATTTGTAGATTGTAGTTGTTGGCCTTTCAAGAGCTTAGCACCTCAAGTGTGATGACTCAAATGGTTCACAAACACCATGAACAAATGGAGGATAATGGGAGACAGAGACTATGAACCACCAAAAACGGATAGCATCTTCTTGGAATGCACAAGTACCAATTTTAGGGTTTTACGGGTTACACTTATAGTGTAGAATTCCAAGAGTTTTAACTTGTAAACCCTAATCCACTTCTGTGGGCCTTTAATCCAATAATCCATATGATAAGCCCTTTGGACTAAATCTCCATGGACTCCACAATGATTTATTCCATATAATCAACATGGATCATTAGCCCAAACTATAAGCATTAATGATTTACTTAATCAATCTCCGTTAATTTAATTAGTCTCTTTTGTTCTCTAAATTAATTCTTGATCAATACCAATTAAATAATATTATTCCTAAATTAATATATTATACTTATAATATAATAATAAAACACAAATAACCTCTTACTCAAATATCCATCCTATTAAATTGTTCTAATGAAGGCAACCCGGTAAGGCTACAGGATGACTAGAAAACACCTGGTAAGGCTACAGGATGACTCATGGAACCTCATGGCATGAGCATATCATTCTCACGATGTGAGATGTTAACCGGATACCTTCCGAAGCTAGAAATGCAAATAGAAAGTCTACGAGGTGATACAGCCATGGCTCACGATGTGAGCTTATCATTCTTACGATGTGAGAGTACCTTGAACCCCTATAAATAGCAAGTTTGACCCTTGTTCTCATTACACAAAAATCCTTTCTCTCTCTCTCTCTCTCTCTCTCTCTCTCTCTCTCTCTCTCTTTTTGGAGGTCGTTTTCCTTCCCGAGCCTGACAACGGCGAGCCTCTGACCGTTTTTCAGTTAGATTCTATAGATCACGCTACTAGGGTGAGTTGCACGACCCTGCTTTTAATGTTTTCAGGGGAGAATGCATGCTCAATATTTTGTACAAGTTAATATTATGTTTATATGATAATATTTTCATATCAACATAAATAGTTATATTAACCGGGGTATAGTTGTTTTGTATCACATATATATATATATATATATATATATATATATATATATATATATATATATATAACCATGATATATCGAATATCCTAAAATCATACAACTATCTTAAACTTACTAGCATGTCGTTATCATGGATTTTACGTTGTTTAAAATCCGATTTTACTAATATAGCCCTGGAACTACACTCGGGAGTTCTATATACTATTTTTGTGTTATAGCCCCAAAATACAGTTGGGAGTTCTAGATACTATTTTGTGTTATAGCCCCAAAAATACAGTCGGGAGTTGTATATAGCCTTGTTATGTGTGTTATAATTATTGGTTTTATGTTAGTTAAAACCTTGTTTTACTTCAAATTATAACTGTTATACTAGAAATGTTATGAGGATAGTCTAGTAACTTAGGGTTTTAGACACAAATATGCTTTCACTATTAGAACTAACGGAACTTGATAAGTCTACATGAGTTGTGAAATTCATCAACTAAGACTGAAAATCTTAGGGGTAATCCTCTGATATATAACCACTAATCTCGTGTGAGCGAGGAAGCTGTGTATAGATCTATGCGGGTTGACACCCCCACCGGTGGTTGCTAGCTACAACCCAACATTTTGCTGGTGACGAACTTGCCCATTTTATTCCTATCTGACATCGATGAAGCGTGTGAAATTTTTCACAAGGTGCGTCACTTGTAGCATCAATAAGAGGTTTGAAACTAGCCATACAGTCGCAGTTATGCACTCATGGTAGCACAATTATACTCTATCAACATTATACTTTGTTGATATACAAGTATTAATGTTAAGTATAAGATTCCCAAACACTTATGCTTTGAGTACAAGGAACTTGTAGGTATTCTGCTTATTCATTAAGGTGTTGTTTGTTTTTTTGAAGCCAAAATGTCTGCAGTCTGCAGACCACATCTGCAAGCCTCTGCGGCAGAAGAGGTGGACCAAATGTCTGCAGTCTACAATAAGAAGTCTGTTTGTTTTTAACGTCTGCAGCTGTTGAAATAAATTAATTTTTCAAACTTAATTTCATGTCACAAAGATTAAAAATGCATTTTCAGCAATTAAAGAAAGAAAAAAAACGGGTGGTCTTTTTTTTTTGGTTAAAATGAGGTCTGAAGACCTTTGAAGACAGTGACCCATGTCTGCGCCAAGAATACCTCGCGCAGACGTTTTTTGGTCTGCGCACTTCCAAAAAACAAACACTCTACAATGGCATATGTTTGCTCAGTGTCTGTGCGATGCAGACAAAAGTGGTTGCGCAGCTCTTCACAAAAAAAACAAACAGCCCCTAAGTAAACAATTCTACCTAGCACACATACTCATATAGAATTGAAATAATATTTATACATAGCGACCTTCATTTATATAGGAATACAAATAATATTTATATGTAGCAACCTTCCTTGGTCTAGGATTTCAAAAACCTATACTCATAGTATATGGAAATTGTAGGTATATCACTTATTTAGTAAGTGAACCAGTATACCTAGGATATATACAATATGTTGGAGACAACTATGAGTTAGAATGACACTTTCAAATTATGATTTTTTGAACTTGGAAAAAGTACTATTTTTACTCAGAGTCAAAACCTGTGGACTCACCAACTTTATGTTGATGTATTTTCAAAACGCATGTGTTTTCAGGAACTTAATAAGCTGGAATGTTACTCGAGCAGGGAAACTTTTGTTAACACATATTACTATCCTTTTTTATTGGTATGGAACATCTCTCTACTAAGATGTCTGCGATATTTTGGATACTATGTAATAATGACAAACAATACAGGAATAATGTAACTTTCTATTATCAATAAAGGTATGTAATTTATAAAATTCTTTTGTATTTCTCAATGAATGTTTAATAACTGTGATACAAGAACGAAGTTACACCGCACGGTATTTCCATCGTCGGTCGGGGGTGTGGCAGATTGGTATTAGAGCTATTGAATATAGTGAACTAGTACTTTCTTAGGAAAGAAACACTATATTCTATGGCTTACTCTATTAGGTTTAGGTATATCCCTTAACCTAGAATAAAAAGTATTCATAATTATTCTAGTGAAGGACTACTTATGGGAGCGGTGACAGGATAGACACTTCGCTTTGGGTTGCTGGATTTCAGTATGGCTATATGCTAAAATGATCATGCCTACTGACTGTGGTGACTGGCTGGTGCCTTATCAGCTAGACCTAAAGTAACAAACAATAGTTAATAATACCCATGAACACAACAAACACAAAGATATAGAGTTATGTATGAACTTAGTCCCGTGATGAGAAAACATGTATATACAACCCAAAAATATAGAAAACCCAAACTCTTGATAAATAATACAACACAAGGTTTTTGGTCAAACTCCTTATTTGAGTTTTATTGTACATGGACCGAACCACAACTAAACATAGACTAATCACCTCTGTTTAATTATGGTTAGACCTATGCACAAGTAAAATTGGATACGGTGGTTGATAGACTAAAACACTTGAAGATTTTAGAAGTTTCAAGAAAGATCGCAGTTCAAGACACAAAGGAAAAACACTAAGGAACTCGAAATCAAGCAACGTCATATGCCTGAGAAAAATAAGTGTTGCAAATCCTCATAAACATGAATCATCTCTAATGTTTAGTAGAGAACTGTAATTACTCAGTCATGATACTCTAAGTATGTTCCTATTAGATATTTAATAACACCTTCGGAAACACACATATTTGTAAATCATTACGAATTATGATTACCGATGACTACTACGTTATGGAATCAATTAATATTAACGATTGTAGTATTATCACTTATATTTTCAACAATACTTTCGCAAGACTCACCTCTCTTTCAACCAATTGTAATGGGACAAATCAATGTCCCATAAAAGATCAACGAGTGATCATTCATCACCAATGCAATCACAAGCTTCAATCGAATGAACAATCAAACAACGCCTCTGAACAAAGTAAATATTGGAGCCGCAACCGTAGAAATAATAGTAGCGTTCCAAGGGATTGAAGATATGGAACATTCATGAGCTACAACCCTAGATCCTTATATGTCATTGAAAGGGTTTTAGGACTGACCCTTTGGATCAAAAAGATAGAATCCATCTTCCAAATAAGTTTCTGTCTAAATGATTGCAAAGTATGATTTGCAGCTTGTACTTTTCCGATGCGGCATTAACATGGTGGAATAGCCATGCAAACACAATGGGAATCGGTACTGCAAACTCCTTGAATTGGGAAGATCTGAAGATGATGTTAATAGAAGAATACTATCCTAGAAATGAGGTCCAGAACCTGGAACAAGAACTATTGAACCTAACAATGAAGAGTTCAGAAATAAATGCTTATACTGCTAGGTTCAATGACCTTGTTGTGATGTGTCCAACACTTGTAACCCCTGAATACAAAAATAAAATAAAAATTGAGTGATACATCTGGGGTCTAGCACTATAGATCCAAGGAATTGTTATCACTTCAAGACCCATAACCTATGACAGTAAAAAAACACATGACCTATTGTCTAACCAACACAACGATCTGAGGGGGATCCATGGTAGAAAAAGTTGAGCCTCCTATATCCGGAGTATACAAACGTAAGTTAAATGTAAGAAACCCAAGAAAATCATCTGGAAAGAAACAAGAGGTGGCAACTTTTTATGCCACTACAACAACACCAACACCACCCACGCCACCAAAGTAATATGAAGGAAAGTATACATTATGTAATCAGTGAAACCATCATCACCATGTGAATGTTTTATTTGCACAAAGTGCAAAAAGAATGGGGTACACTATTAATTGCTATAGAAGCACGACACCTGCAACAGTAAATTAGGAAACAAACACAAGAATAAACTCTAGTGGAGGAAAACATGTTACGAGTGTGGAGAAGTTGGGCACTTCAGGCGGGAATGTCCAAATTGGAGGAACCAGGGATGCAATGCACGTGGCAGAGCATTCGTAATTGGATCTAAGGATGCTATCCAGGACCCTTCTATGGTAACTGGTACGTTCCTCATAAATAACTTATATGCTACAATACACTTCGACTATGGAGTCGATAGGAGTTTTATTACTCCAACATTTAGGCAACATTTAAATCATGAGTCTAGTAAACTAAAAGAATCATATGAAGTAGAAATGGCTAACGGACAAAACAAAATTACCCAAGAAATTCTAGAAAATTGTTTATTAACTCTAAATAACCACCTTTTCCACGTCAACCTCATGCAAATTATTATTGGGAGCTTTGACGTTGTCATAGGCATGGATTGGTTATCTTTACACCATGTCAAAATCCTATGCTATGAAAAAGCCATACGATTACCCTAATTTAACGATGAAGCCCTGATTATCTATGGTGATAAGTTTGGGAAAAACCTCAAAATCATTTCTTGCACCAAGGCTCAGAAATATCGACATAAGAAATGTAGCCCATTCTTGGCTCACATTGTATATAAGAAAAGCAAAACAAAAGAAATCAATGACATACCTCAAGTATGTGACTACTCAGATGTGTTTCCTGAAGATCTACCTGGAAACCACCTGTTCGAGAGAGGATTTGAAAGAGATTTAGTGTGGGTTACGGGTAGGGTTCTTGAAGGTTTACTATCGCTTGGTTTTTTATCAGAACAAAGATGAGTGCACATTAATTCATGTAAGTTTTGATCTACATCTTCCCTATCCTGTGAAATTAAACAAATGTATGTCTTTGGATGATTATGGTTTCATAGCTTTCATGTTTTATTGAAATTCCAATCACCACTATTTTAACATTTTATTTTCTTTTCCTGAGTTGATACCGTCTATAAATTTTCCTCTATATTCCTACCATAACCTCACTTCTCGCTAGCCTTGAAATAAAAAACATAACCCATGTAATGATAAATGCATGCAACTAATCAATACCATGCACCTGTGATACCAGATGATGTTAAAGCCTTACTCATCTCCATACACTCGTTGAACATGTTAGTTGATGAAGTCAAACAATGTGATTTAATTAAGGAACAAAAGAAATAAAAGAAAGGGCTTGATGAATCCACATGTTGTATTCTCATATCATGACAATGTGAACTATGGATGTTACTTTGTCCTCCTAAAATGATATGTATATTCTAGTTTATATTTAAATAGATGGTGAAAAAAAATTATATATTTAGATTGTAATTACTTTTTAACTTCAATATTATATACTAATATCCATATGTGGTATAAGTAAATTATAAGTTGTAAATTGAAGTAAAATCATAACGGAGACTAATAAGGTAAAAAAAAGTTATTAATTGACTATTGAGTTTCATTATAACTTTTCTCATTTCTATTAATTAATATTAGTTATATACACTAATAAATTGGAAACATAGATATATTTAAATATATATCATGTTTAGGTTCTTGACTACTTAACGAGATTGCAAGGTGACAACTATAGTAATTTTGTGAACTGAAAATCTAAGGTGAGTTCATAGTTTTAACTCGCTAAGGTGCATAATTGAAACATGAAAAATAGGATTCTTCTAGTCATATGTGCTAGTTGAATTTGCTTGCAATGATTATGCCTAATTAATGAAATATGTAGTCATATGTTATGCTTGATTGATGGTATGTCA
Source organism: Lactuca saligna (assembly GCF_052625555.1). Taxonomy (NCBI): domain Eukaryota; kingdom Viridiplantae; phylum Streptophyta; class Magnoliopsida; order Asterales; family Asteraceae; genus Lactuca; species Lactuca saligna. The sequence continues at coordinate 234,199,068 of NC_136421.1, forward strand.
TTTTGTTACATGATATATTGCTTGAATTGGTTGGTCATATAGCATGCTCATTTTGAATTAAAGCTTTAATAAATTGGTAGACATATGCTATAACATGGTGATAATATGATGAATTGTTATTAAATGTTTCATTGCTTGTTAAGGTTGTATGAGTAACATGTCTATGTTGTTGTGTGGTTGTTTTTGCGGGGTATATTGGTTGTATGGGTAGAACCTTGCAAGTTTAATCGGTTAAAAGAGCTTAATCCATGATGGAGATTAGTTACATAGTCTTTCTAGATGGTCGTGTGACACGTGGTTCGCGTGCATCCCGGTGACCAAAAACTGGAGTGGTGTTGGATTTATGGTGTGTCCGGATCAAGCATCACATGGGAATTAGGAGGTGTATTGGTAGAATTAGCCCCATTTGTACCGATCCTTAACGAAACTACGAAGTACTTGTACTTTGCAAAGTCGGAGTAACAAAAGTGGAAGTCTTGGGGTTGGTGAATTCAGGTGGAAGTCATGAGCTACTTAAAGAACTAAATTGGATGAGTATACGGGTAGTGAATGAGGTTAAGTTGTTAGGTAAGCTATCACTAAGAAGCCCCAACGTAGGTAATCAGTTGAAAGGTGATTATATACAATAATCGGCTGAATTAAACATGTATATGACAATCGGTTGAAAGGAATTACATATAATAAACGGTTAATTGAATTATATGTAATATCCAGTTGAATTAAGTTGATAACTATATTTGGTTGAATTGAAAGTTAAAATGATATGATGAAGTGTTGTATTGTAAATGGCTGAAATAAATTATGATATATATGGTTGAATATTGTTTGCTATTTGGTTTGTTATAAAATAAAAGTTGAATATATACATACATACACACACACACACACATATATATATATATATATATATATATATATATATCATAAGGTTGGTTATATGGTAATAAGTTGAATTTATAATAAAAGGTTGAAAAAGTAATGAAAGGTTGGTTGTATGTGAAATGTGATTATTTATATGCCATGCGTTTGTTTATGTGATATACAGTTGTTCATATATGTTTTGTGGTAGAATTGTGGTTGAACATTTATACATGTAAGCATTTAAGCATGCAATTAAATGATTATGATATGTGGTCTTTGCTTCTCATTTTTATCTTTAACTGTAACATGAATGATTGACCCATTTAGGATTTTTATGTTTTCATGCAACCTTTATGAACTCACTCAGCAGGGGCTGACACTTGAGTCTTTTCTCTTTTGTGCCTTATGATTGGTCCAGACAACTTAGAAGTTTGGCTTGGTGAGAGGGGTTGCTTATGGGGTAGTTATTCAAATTAGATGATACCATTTTGGACACGTTAGATATTGTATCCAATTAAACATTTACTTTTGTTATGTTTTAAATGTCTTAGAATTATGATTTAATTTTGAGCTAACGTGGTGATCTGAAAATGTTTTGAAATAATTAAGTCTTCAACCAATGTATTTTGTTAAAAAGTGTTTTAATAAAATATTATGGAAAAAATCATGACATTACAGAACAACCATAACCTAAAGATCAACAAATACAAAAACATTGTCACGAATCATGGTATCAACCCCATCATCCACCCTCAACTAGCTCCTTAGAATTATCATGACTTCCCTTGATTCGAGTATGGATTGTATTCTTCCATTAGTATGGGCCCAATACTACCTTCCACACTTATCCATAGTTTCCTCAAGAATCATCTCGAATCTTCTAAGTTACCTCCTCATAATGATACTACTAAAATCTACTAAACAGTGCACCATGCGTACACAACACTTCCTAGGCTTATCCTATGATCCCCACCTCACCTTGCCATCAGTTACTGAAATACCCCTTTTAGTCTCATTTAACTACCTCATGAGTACAATCACATGCACCATAGTTTAAATAATCTTAGATTAAAAGACTTAACCCTGCAACAGTTGGACTCAAACAAGAGCTGCGCAATAGAGCCAAATCCTCCAGTCTAAGATTATTTAACCTTTGTAGTATTTAACTTAACATATTCATTTAGTAGTTAATTTAAACCCAAAAGGGTCCTACTAAACATCAAGCAAGCAACATTCGAGTAGAAAAACTCTATTGGAAATAAGGCATCATAATTCAAGTAATTCTATCATGCAACTCTTGAAGATCCGTACCCTACAACTAGCATGTAGTTCTATCATAATCATTATAAGTAAATAACAGTGTCAGTATCTTGAGGTACACTTTCTTGCTCCGGTTAATCGTACACATCTTATCCTTCTTTGGTTACCTTCGAAAACAATTTTGAAAACTTTTACAGATACTTAGTTTGAGTCTGGATTCACATAAATTCTCATCTATTTCTCTCAAACCATGGCTCCGATACCAAAGTGTAACGCCCCAAAATCAAGATAAAATTTTCATTTTTCAAAACCAACAAAAAACCATGAATGTTTACGAAACATAGTTTCCAAAGTGTCAAAATCACAAGAGTATCCCAAGATCAAATCTCATAAATCCGAAGGATGTGCACGATCAAGCCTTCGCCTTGTCACAATCATCTGAAGTACCCGAAACATAAAACTAAAACTGTAAGCCAAAGCTTAGTAAGTTCCCCCAAAGTTCCACACATAGTCAAAACAATATACATAATGCATGTTGAATCCACGGTCTCCCAACTAGATTACCATGGCCCACAACATCTTGGTTGGTTTGACACTCTAGCACACAACCTCCCGATTAGATTGCCATTGGGTTTGTTGGCAACCAGCATAAAGCAGTGCACCCTCAACCCAAACCAGACTATGTCGACATATGTAACAAATAAACATATAACCACCAAACAGATAATCATGCAGATCTAACAAATCACAACAATATAGCGACTTCCTATATATCAGGATATACAACTGAATGGTCCGATATTGGTGCCTTCGACACACAAGTATAATAAGGGAAAGTTACTTTACAGTCTGAAAAGGTAGCAAAAAAGACCGTTGCTCCAAATGCCAACTCTACAAGTCACCTATACAACAAACAATGACCTAGACTCAAACTACAACTCAAAATACCAAAACTACCCCTAGGTCAAACTTGGTCAAACCCTAGGTCAAAGGTCAAAGTCAAAAAGTCAAGGAAAGTCAAATTGATTGAGTACCCCCTGCATACAGGGTCGGTCCATTATTTTTTACTATCTAGGGCGAGATAAAAAAATTATGTCCTTATATGTGTACCATACAATAACAAAAACATATATATATATATATATATATATATATATATATATATATATATATATATATATATATATATATATAATTTATGGTTTAGGTTCAATGGAAAACAAAAACCCTAAAAATAATAAAAATACATAAAAAAAATTCCTAGAGATCACAAATCTTTTTTTTTTACTTTATATTCTTTAAAATCGCAACTTTTTATATAATTTCGCTGATTTTTTTAAAAAACCAAAAAAAAATTTAAAATATAAAATAAAAAATCGATTTTTTAATTTTTTTTCCAGCGAATTTATAAAAAAAGCTGTGATTTTTAAGAATATAAAAATAAAAAAAGATTTGTGATCTCTAAGTATTTTTTATGCATTTTTATGATTTTTAGGGTTTTTTTCTTTTCCATACAACCCTTCCCTATAATTTATAATATAAAAAATACATTAATTTTTATAATCAAACAAATAATACAAACAGAACATACAAATATCACCTAAAACGATGTCTTCGTGCATTCTTTTGAAGCGAAAACGTCTCTTATTTTACAATAATCAATATTTTGTAAAAAATCACTTTTAATACTTAAAATTGCTAATCCATTCAATCTTTCTTTAGTCATGGTACTTCGGAGATACGATTTCAAAACCTTCAATTTGGAAAAACTTCTTTCCACGAAAGCAACTGTAACTGGCACCGTAAACAATATCCTATATGCAACCAACACATTAGAGAACATATTTATTCTTCTTGCATACTCCATTATTTGAATAGATGTCCAAGGACTTTCATTTTTGTATACTTCATCCGGCAACATTTTCTGCAAAATTTGTAACTCTGTGAATAAACCATTTCCTTAAATATCATAATCTTCTCCATTTTTCAAATTGGACTCAAGATTTAAACAACATTTTGTAATTCATCATCATCTAAAGAAACTAATTTTGAACCATCAAGCAAAAAAACAAATATAGATTCAAAATATTGTATTTGCTCAAATCTACTTTTCAATTGAACAAGAGTCATATCTACAAGAAAAATAAAATAATCCCTTTTAAATGCTTATTGAGAAGATTGATGTTCTTTTCGGTATTTGGAATTTCATCAAATTGTTTTATTCTTTTATAATTGTGTTTCTGAGAAAATTCGGGTTTAACTTTAACATTATTTGCTATTTCATTTGCTTGACTAATAGCAAAGTCAAACCCACTTTCCTTATATCAGTCAAAATAATTAATTAACTCCTCTAATTTTTATGGCAACATCAAGAAGCATTTCATTGGATTGTAACTTTTTACATAGCAAGTTAATTTTGTACCAAATTTCATACCATATAAGTAAACTTAAAATAAATTCAAAACTAGAAAATTCATCATTTATTAGTGAACCAACATCTCTACACACTTGTCCATTATCACTTATTTTAGATAAAAAAAATTTAAAGCTTTTCTTATTTAAGAAAATTGTGTTTTTATTGCTTTAATACATTCAATATGATTTTCCCAACGAGTAGCTGATAATGATTTAAGTGTTAGATCATCTATAAACTCAAGTAAAACACTCCATCTTTTTGTTGAATTAGAAAAAACATTATAAATCATTTGACATGTACCAAAAAAAGTTTTTGCCTTTTGGCAAGAATTTTCCATATCACACAAAACTAAATTTAAATTATGACATCCACAAGACATATAAAAAAACTCTATTATTTAATCGTTTTTGAACATCTTGGAGTTTACCTTTCATATTTGTCCCATTATCATACCCTTGACCACGAACGTAATTAATATCAAAGTCAAGAGATTTTAGGGCATATTGTAAAACATTATGAAGACCTAGACCGAATGTATCTTCTACAATTGAAAAATCTAAAAAACTCTTCTACTTTTAATAGAACACTTTCCAAATCTACACATCTTATAATCAAATTCATTTGTTCTTGGTGACTTGCATGTGGAGTGCAATCAAGAATTAGAGAAAAATATTTTTCCTTTATGATTTTTTTAATAATTGCATTTTTTACCTTAGATACTAACATTTCAATTAATTCATTTTTAATTTTATGACTAAGATAATGATTACGCGTTTCTTTGTCTTTAATCATTCGAAAATGTCATTTGAGTTTTCATAAATTTTTTCATTTGTACCAAAAAAAGTCAAGTTCTTTTTTGCTAAACATTTTACAATAGAAATAATTCTAACCATAACTTCTTTCCACTGTTCGGTATCTTTTTTTATTATCATTTCTTAAATTTCTTTGTCAATTGATTCGTTTTTATTTAACTTAATTTATGTTTCAGCCAATGTTCTTAAATTAATCATATGATCAGAACTATTTTCATGTTGTTTTAATGTTTCACTAAGTTGCTTCCAATCTTTAATTCATTTGGTTGCCAAATTACTTTTAGTGCGATTTGTTTTAAAAAGCTTACAACAAAAAATAGAAAACTTTATCAAGCTCTTTTGAATACACTAATCATTTTCTATCATAAAAATCACCATTTTTTATTTTACAAATAAAGAGGTCACATGAAAAATGTCTACAAAATGAATCTATTGGAAAAATTGAATTGGCATCAATTTCTCTATTAGGTCCTCTTTCTATTAGTAAAGCTTTCATTTTTTAATCTAAATCATGCCATACTGTAGGATCAAAAATATTAAAGCCATTTGGTTTATCTTTATCAACAAAGTCATTGTTTTCAAAATCATCAGGAATTTCAACCGAATCATTGGAAGTACTAGGTGGGTTATTAATTGGATCATTAGAATTATTTTTATTACCATTTTGATTTGTAACTAAAATATTATTCAAAGACCATCTTAATTGGTTAGCCTCTTCTTGTTCTTTTTTCTTTCGCTTTCTATTTTGAGCACCTGATGGTTGTTTTCGGGGAAACATATTAAAAACTCAACAAATCTAGTTATAAAAGCTAAGCAAAGAAAGATACAAGCTGACCAAATTTTATGAAATAAGGCTTCTAATGCCTTTAGTCTCTAGAAGTCGGAAATGTGATTAGAAATGATCTTTAGACAACAAAGTCAAATATATAGTTCCTACTTCACATCACATAAATAATAACAGAAAAGTATAGACAACAAACATTGAACAGTGAACACAATATATTTCAGAATTAAACTCCCCAAATCTAATTGTTGAATGTTGAAACAATAGAGAAATCTGAATTGTATTTGATTTTATAGCTAAAACTTGGAGAACACGGTAATAATAAATCAGATTCGATTTCTGAAAAATTGAAACAGAAATATCAAATATAAAATCTTAGAGAAGAAATCATATATATATATATATATATGTATCACTAAATCAGATTTTTAAAATAATCAAACAAAACTAAATTAAGATAGATTTCGAGTTTAAACTTACCCAAATATAATTTGATGATTTCTAAAACAACAATATCAAATATAAACACAAACAGAAGAGAAATCTGATTTCTTGTAATAAAATAGAGAAGAAATCAGGTCAACATATCTTAAAATAACCAACAAACGAATCATATGGATAAGAAATTAAGCAAATTTTAGAAACAAACCTAAAGAAATATGAAATCTTAGAGAATAAATAAGATATATGCACTATAGATCACTAAATCAGATTTATGAAACAATCAAACAAACCTAAATAAACACATATTTCTAGTTCAAACTTACCCAAATATGATCTAATGATTTCTGAAACAACAACATCAATTAAAAATACAAATAGAGGAGAAATTTGATTTCCTATAATGAAATACAGAAGAAATGATGTCATTCGATTTTAAAATAAATAACCAGAAACGAAGTAGATGAATAAACTAACCCAAATCACTACTCTCTGATTTTTAAAATAACCAAAAAAAACACAAATCAAATAAAAATCGGTGCTAAATCAGACTAAATCACAGCTGTTGGATTAACTCGACGACATTCTTTTGATGATTAAACTGAGGATTTAGTATATAAAATCAAGTATTTTTGACTGGAAGGAAACAAAAGAAAAAGATGTTCTTCCTTTTTTTTATATGGGAGATGCATTGTTTTCTCCTATCAAAACCAACGCCAATAGGATTCTAGGCGGCAGGCACGAGCGACGTTTGGCTTTACTATGAGCAATCGACAACTGTTTGGCAATTGGCGCGCCCAGCTTTCTTTCTCTCATATGTTTGTATACATATATCACTATAGGCTAAGTTTTTGGGCCATATATATATATATATATATATATATATATATATATATATATATATATATATATATATATATATATATATATATATATATATATATATAGCTGGATTTCTTTGATGCCCTGGGCCTAAGCCCAAGTCTCTCATGTATTGGGTCGGGCCTGCCCGCGTACTGAGTTACAACGTTGGGCGTAGTCACAACTCATCCAAACCATAGGACTCTAACCCAGTACGTGCATCCTACCTCTTGGTATGCTCAGAGTACTCTGTCTAAACCCAATCCTTCTTATCATATTCTTATTTCTTAAAGGCTTTTCATCTAAATTCAGATCTAGACCCAAAAAATTATTCTAGGTCATTAAGTTTCCACCTTTATAACTTTCCATGGCTAGAAAAGTTCCAAAAGCTGAAACCCTAACTTAATAATCCATCAAGACATCATAATTCTTGCATAGAGGGAATAGAAGGACCAAGATCACATTTTTATGGTTCATAGCACCTAAAAATGTTTGAAAGGACAACTCATGTGGTTAGAGTAATCCATACTCATGAACACCAAGCTAAAGTGACAAAAATGAACACAAACTCTAGTCTAGCAAGATCTAAGAAAATAATTCATCAAGTTTCAGACTTTAGACCTTCAAAGGATGCTTGAGCGTGAAACACTTCTGGATCCAAGATGCTTGAGCCTCCAACATGATTCAACTTTCTTCTTCTTCCTTCAAGAACACCAAAAATGCACTCTCGAGCTAAAAAAGGTTCACACAAAGGATTAGTGTTTTCTTGAGACAAGTTGGGAGGTGGAGGCTGATGAGGGAAAAAGGTCTTGTGAAGTTAATGAGGTTTAAATAGTGCTCAAACCCTAAAAATTAAGGTTTACACTTATGCAATGTACGCCTTGGATACCTAAGAGTACGCCTAGTATACGAGAAAGATCACGCGTCCCCCATAATGTGGCTTTGGGACCAATTTTGTAATAACTTTCACACTAATGGGTCGAAATGGAAAATTATTTGAACAATGTGTGTTACATTAATTACTTGGAGTGCATTCTCCTTGAGCACTTCACCAGCAATGCATTCTTGGATCACCCAATGCATTTTCTTAGGTCAGGGGTGCATCAGCAGACCAACACATCCATAGAAGCGTACTTAGCTCCAGTAGGAGCCCACTTGATGATCAGGAGCGCATTTGGATAAGGTTGGCATGCATTTGATAGTTTTCCAACTCTTTCTTCAAGCACCTGGTCAATTCAGAAACTAAGCATCATTTCACGAAGGGGAGCATTTTCTTACTAAGGGAGCACCTTTGCTCACCGATAACACAATCACTCAAGTCTTCACACCCCAAGACCCATGATACCATAGTTGCTTATTTTTGGATCATCTTGCTTGATCAATAATCTTATTGTGAATTTGTGGTAATTTTGAGATTTTTTTCAGTGTTTATTTTTCCCTAGCCTATGAACCAAATAAAAATCATCAGTGTTCTTGATTTGTTAGTTTTCAATATATGTTAATCTGTACCTAGTCTTAGGATGGGATTGCTTTTCTTTTTTTAGCCTTGTATTGTGTATAAATAATGGTCATCATAAGTGGAAAATTTATAAAGCATGTAAAAATCAAACAACTTTGAATGCACAAATATATATATATATATATATATATATATATATATATATATATATATATATATATATATATAGGCTTAGGTTATTTTGTTTACTAACTATTGTGTTCCAGAATGCACAAATCTAGACCAATGGATGGAATCAATCAATGGACATAATTTGAGAGTATATGATATTACAATTAGATAACATATACCATACAATCCTACAAAATTTTATCAAAATGGTATTTTGGATAATTAACTACATTTATAAAAAGAAATTTTCGGATTTTTAGGGATAATTAATTCTCCTAGTTTTAAAGATCTGATTTTTTTAATTAATTCAATTTTAATTCTAACGTAATTTGTAAAGATAACCGATTTTATTTTGTTAGAATATTTTGTTTGTTAGAATGATGTTCTTTCAGAATTTTATTCTATTAGAATATTAATGAAGAATAAAAAAATTCTTCAATCCGATGTTGAAAAATAACAACATTCTAATATATTCTTATACATCCAAACTTAAATACAATTTAATATATATTCTTACAGACTAAAAGCCTTATACATTTTAATATAATTATACATATATATATTCTAAAAGAATATCAGCAAAACTGAATAAAACTCTTAAAAAATAACAACATTCTTAAATTGTGAGTATGATCAAACTTTATTCATTCTTCAAGTTATTCTTATTAAGTCTTTAACACATTCTTCCAACCATTCATATCACAAATACAACAAAAACTAATAATGATTAAAAACATGTTACTTGCAATTAACTATCACTTTATATATTCTGGTAGAATACATTGAATAGGACATGATACATAGAATACATTCTGGAAGAATATATAGATTTTATTCTGATAGAATACATAGAGTACATTCAAAAGTATTGTATTTACTACTAATATAATTTTAGATTCTAAATATAAAATAACGAGGGACAATAGGAATTGGAATTCAGAATCACAAATTGAACCAAAATAATACACAGACAAATTAATTACATTTTTAAACAATTACATAAAACATGTGTTGCTAGTAATTCTGACAGAATGCATACCATAAGGTTAAATTCTTTAGATTCTCTTTCAGGCATTTCAACAAACACTTATTAGGCATTATCATCAAACAAGCCAAATTTAGAACAATCAAGTATGAAGAACAAAAGGAAAATCAAGAACAATCTATCATTATTTAAGTCAGATTCTAAATTACAAAATCAACTTGAATGATGGATATTTAAAATTAAAGAAGAATGAGACCACAATGGGTATACTAGTGAAATCAGAAATCAACACAAGGGATAATCGAAAATCAAAGAATCAAAAATCAGTGAATAAATCAAATGGAAAATTCATGTGAAGATTCGTAAATCAGTAGCATTCAAAGGAAGAATTACAAGCAATCAAGAAGTAGAAGAACCTGAACTCAAATAAACTTACGTTGGTGGCAGAGACCAACCTTCAAACCAACGATTCAATTGTTGGACTTCACCAGCGAATTACAAAATCAACTTGAATGGTGGTTCAATTTTGATATCGGTGGTGATTTTTGGAGCGTGAAGATGAATTCCAGAGAAAGAGAAAGAATCGGCTAGGGTTTTTTTTTCAATAGATTTTGACTTTAACATCCCATATTTAGAGGAATAAGAAACATATTAATTATCTACCATAATTAAATATGCAAAGATTACTATAATACCTTTAAATGATTTATTTAATTATTTATTTTTTCCTAAATTCCTATTGGTGCATTCATACACACAATAGTTGCTAGAAACATTTGAACTTAGCTTACTCTCACTCTCTCTCTCTTTCTCTCTCTCTCTCTCTCTCTCTCTTTATATATATATATATATATATATATATATATATATATATATATAATAATCAGTTTCTAATTTCTCACAGACCAAATCCAAACAGAACTGATAAAGCATTTATTAAATACATGGGCTGAAACAAGAGTTTGGTAATCAAGAGTGAGATATCTCATGGATCGTGTAAGTTCACTGTTTGTATTGATATTTCTCATATATCCTGAAGCACTGAGAAATTCATTTAGAATAATTCGAGTGGAACACTCAAAGTATTAGGCATAATACCATATGTTCATTTCTAGAGAGTATATGAGATTTTAGATTTCATGAGTGTTTTGAATAAGCCAAATATGAGTGTATGTAGTCATCTTTTCTAAATATGGATAAGATCAACAAAAATTATAGAAAAAATAGCTACTACGATATCTGAAATATATATATATATATATATATATATATATATATATATATATATATATATATATATATATATACATTAAGTGACTAGAACTGTCTGCTAAAGCTTCCTGGACATATAACATGGCTCCAAGTTGCCTATTTAGCTTAAAGTGCCAAAGTGATTGGTTGTCAACAACTTCTTAGGCAATTTTAGTTTTCCCCAACCATACCAAACCATATGGTTCCCCTTAGACCTCGCATATGGTGCTGCCCCTTCACCCCACAAGGGATCACCACCCATGAGCCCTATATATCTTCATGTTTGGAATTGACTTATCTTATATACATATATGCACTCTACACCTTCTAACTTGCATTAAATCATAACTTAAATCCTGATGTAGACTTTGTGATAATTCCAATCACATTAAACTATCGGTGCATTAAAATTTCCAATACCATCCATAGCTTCTAATTTCTATCTTACAAAGAATCAACCTTGTGATTCACCAATCACCATATGATGCTAATAATATGATAACTGTTATAATCACTAAAGAACGTTCTATTACTTTTTAAGTAACCAACTTAAAAGTGCTTGATTTAGCATCAGTCATCATCATCTCAAGACTATATTATAGAATTTTTGAGACATAAGAATAAGAATTTTATTGCCGCCAAATTATCATCCACAACTTAAATGGCTAATTTATACTCATAGGGATGTCAAAAAGTCCCGTGGTACCCCGTTCCCGTGAGGTCCCCATCCCGTTTGGGGGATTTTTTTTTTAAAAAATCGGGGGCTGGGACGGGGGCAGGGGAAAGGTTAACCCCCGTTTTAATTTCGGGGGCGGGGGCGGGGGTCGGCAATTCCGCCCTGAAACCCCCATGGGGTCCCTGTTAATAAATTACACATATATTTGCATATATTAATTATTTAAATACAATAAACGATAACATGATTTTGAGCTTCCAAAATTCATCAAAAAAACATATTTTTAAGTTGTTAGTATAATGTTTTTAAGATGCCATAACTTTTTTATTTTTAACATGTAAGATTCTGCTATAAATAATTATTTGTTACTTAAAAAATAGCTTCTTTTAGCCCAAAAAAAGGCATCCTGAAATCAATTGGGGGCGGGGGAACGGTAATAAAGGGGATTCGGGGACGGGGGCGGGGGTAGGAAGGCTAAACATTTCGGGGGCAGGGACGGGGACGGGGGAACTGGAAAATTCTGGGGGCGGGGGCGGGGGATGCACTCCCCTATATCGTTTACCCCCGTTGACATCCCTACATCCGTCCCATATTTATTATTCATTTTTTGACTTTTAAACTCTTTATTCTTCAACTTTGACCTTAAATATTTTTATTTGTGTTATAAATTACTTGATGAAACTTATAATAATGAAAAAAAAAAACTTTTAAAACACAATCCAATCATATATTTGCATCACGTATTATATATCAAAAACAAAAATATTTAAGGTTAAAGTTGAAGAATAAATACCTCAAAAGTCAAAAGTTGACAATAAATATGGAATGGAGGAGTAAAAATTATGAGGAGCTAAATTAAGGTATTCTAAAATTAATAATACTCTCAAATGCAAAGCTTTTCTTCAAAACCTAGGAGGATTGAGGTTTTAAGGTAATTGATATATGTTTTTGGGAAATCTTCCGAAAAATCCTAATGTTTTGCTATAATTTACGAAAAAATTTCAAACTAAAATTTGTTTATGAAAAAACATGAATTACCGGTAAAAATGATGATTTCAACATTTTTTCCTAGTTTACTGGTTTCATTACATATTCGGTTCTATTAAAGTCTCATTATTTTACCATAATTTATGAATAAGTACCAAATTAAAATTAAGTAATGATTTGACCAATTATCCATGTAACATACATTTTATCAGTTTTATTGTTGACATGGACGCCTAAGCATTAAATGAGCTGATAAGAGTGATATGATGGGTTATAATGCTACATTTACCTTAAAATTTGATATCCATCTTATCGGCTCATTTATGATTATGTATCCATATCAGTAATGAAACCGGTAAAATGTGTGTTTCCAGAAAGAAGAACAGTAAATGAGCTGATAAGATGGATGTACTGGGTTACATAAGATTAAATAGGCAATTTGAAATTTCTTATAAATTTAAAAAATAACGAAGTTGTTGCCAATTTATGTAATTATTGCAGTCTTCGTTGGATGCATTTTATATTCCGAAAAAATTACAATACATCATGATACGAAGTTTTATGGTAAACACAACATTATATAATCCAACATATCCATCTCACCAGCTCATTTAATGATATGACATCTAGATCAACAATGAAACCAATAATATATATGTTACATGGAGAAAATGGTTAAATCATCATTTAATTTTAGTATAGAACTTATACGTAGATTGTGATAAATTAATGAGATTTTGGTGGAACCATATAACTAATGAAACCAATAAATTAGGAAAAAAAAAATAGTAATATCATCATTTTTACCGGTAATTCATATTTTTTCGTAAACAAATTTTAATTTTGAACTTTTTAATAAATTAAGGTAAAATATTAGAATTTTTGTGGAGATTTTCTTTTAAGTGTTTATCAAAAATATTACTATAAATGATTAAAAAACAAATAAGTCAATAATATAAAGAGATGTCTATTTTGATCATTTTACATGTATAATTAAATAGAATTTGTCAAATACTAAAAGCAACTTATCGGCGTATTACGATTTCCATGACACAAACTAATCCAAACTTGCATGTTTTTTTTCTTATATATTATGTTTTGATACCACGTAAGCTCCTAAACACTTTTATAAAAAAATCATATGTTAGTTCTAATTAATAAATGTTCGTTAAAATTCGATAAATCAAAAACAAAACAATATCTAATTGCATTCTCGTTAACATGGATATGTTTGTGTTTCTTTGTTTCTTTGCAGTTGTCGGCATCAAGATTTTGTAAAACATGATATGACGTACTTGTTTGTATTTTGATCTTTCTTTGATGAGAGTCAGCACGCTCCAATCTTCAACATTTGTGTCTAAACAGACTTTCATGCATAGATTCAAGTATGTTATATCGCTCCTCAAGTATAAGCCATGCATACTACACGGTTAAAAAAAAATAAGAATTTATCTTTTTGCTAATTAAGTCATTAAAAATTTATCTTTTTGCTAATTAAGTCATTAAACTTGGAAAAATAACAACTATAATGACATATTTATCAAATTTAATTATCAAAAAGAATAACTTGTTAGACAAATGAGAAAATAAGATAGTTGATTATTTATATGGATACAATATGATGTGTGGTGCAGAAGTAGTCCATAAACAATGAACATGCACATGGGTAGTCGCTGGCAATAGCCATTTTCTTATTCACTTCCCAACCTCCAATCAGTTAATTACAATCCACCCTCCTTAAATTCAAGCACATTGTCATGTAAACCAAAAGAGTATGGATTTTGTTTTTACGTTCAATGCTCATTTGTATCGAATAAATCGTTTTTTTTAATGTCTTTTAAATTGCAGCAATCTCAAAAACCACATGAGTCAATCCCACTTCATCCCTCCTCCAATCATAACCATCTTCATTCACCGCTTTTTGTAGCATCGTAACAAATCCATTCAAGATCTTCATCGTTCATAAGATTTATCAAGATTCTGTGTTTAATGGAAGAACCTGGAGATCTTTTAGAAGATAGTTGGTTCTTTGGAAACTTACTTCACACAAAAACAAGAATCATTTCTCGATGTTATTCTGATCTTACTTCCAGTTCTTGCCCTCCTCTTCCTCCTCTATGTTCGAATCAAGAATCCATTGTTAAGAATGAGAGAAGGAACTCTAGCTTTTCCTCGAGAAAGCAACCACCCATTGCTCCTCGAAATCTAAACAGAACACCATCTTTGCCAAATTCAGTGGAAACACGATCCTTTATAATGAAAAACACTGACACAAGTCCGCATTTAAGTAGAACATCATCCATGACAACTTCTGAAGATGAAACTGATCAAGAAGAGGATGAAGAAGATCAAGAAAGTGAGTTTAGTTTGGGTAGATTGATAAGACAAGCATCGATGAACTCTTCACATACATCAAACCCATCTCGAAAAACATCTAAGGTACATAGTTTTGCAAAGAATATATCGAATATCAAGATTAATCTATATGTCTAATTAAAATCGGGTTTTGCATGCAGGCGATGAAGGAAAAAATGGGAACCAAACCCGAATTAGGTCAAGAAAAGATTGGTGATGTGAGGAAGACCGAGAGAAACAGAAGCAAAAACATAAAGATTAGTGGAAAGAACAAAAATGGTGGTGGTGCTCCTGCAATTCCAGGAGGATGGGTTGATAAGAGTTCATCAGAAGACATGAAAGCACATATCAAGTATTGGGCTAGAGCTGTGGCTTCTAACGTGCGCCAGGAGTGTTCATGATAGCTAATTCGTTGGAATTGGAATAAGTTTCGAGTTAATAATACAACTTGATCATGACGGAAATAACATGTCCAAAGCTTTCTTTAGATTCATTTTATGTCTAATTCTTCCAAATTGGCTGTACATTTTGTCCCTTTTCCAGATCTATAAATGTTTGATTGAACTGAATAATTGGTGTCTGGAATTTGGTAGTACTTTGGTTACACAACAAATAAAATATTTCACAAGAATAAATAGCTTCATACAAAAAAAAAATGTGAATTTTATTTATTTATTAGTTATATTTTCATCACTTTTCCAAAAGTAATTTTAGTTTGTTTATTTATAAACACATCCATTTGGGTTACGTGTTTTCTTAAGGGTATTCATAAGTCATTGAAGTATTTAGGATTCTGTTGTAATATGTATTAGTTCTGTCTCTTTGAGGGATGGAAATGAAGGGCATAAGAATCACAACAAAGAAAACAACATCGTCTGTCGTCGTCCGGAAGACGATCTCGGAACGAAGCTCCGACGATCAAATTGGTTCATTCTTTCGAAAGAAGGTGAAAAAGTGTTAGGTAAGTGTTTAAGGGTTTTTTCCTTCGATCCCTTCTCTTGGAGGAGAATGGACCTTTTTATACATGTGGTCGGGGGGACAAATCCCCACAGTATCTTTTACCGTTTCAGGTTTGACATGGATAGACGGCCTTTGATTGGTAGATCGTGCTCCTCAAGTGGTCGTTTGCCATTGATGCAGGTTTGCCATGAGCAATGTTCTGAGCGTTACACCTGTCGCTCTGAGAGGTGATTGGTACTACTTTATCTTGACACTGACATTGGCGCTTGGGCACCAAGGAATGAATATGGGATCGCGAGAACGAGGACTCGGTGTTAGGCATACGCTGCTCTTTGCCCAAATCGTCTATTAGACTGAAGGTTCCGCTATATTTGACATATTCATGGTGGGATACGTTAACAAGTCCCCTAGGCTAGTATACCTCAGCATTTGCTTAGGGTAGTTGAGTAGTTCTAGCTTAGATTTGGGCACGTGTTTGGTGGGAACAATTCATGACGTGTTTCTGATGTAAGTGAGTCGTTCTTACGAGATAGCGTCTCTTCATTTCGTTTCTTCTTTTCTTATTCTTTTTTTTTTTTTGTATAGGGGCCCTCGATCTTTAGGAATGGTTATACACTTCCTCTCTCCATAATCCGCCGTCTCATCTGTAACATTGCGATTTTTCACCAAGTTTGTTTTTATTTTTTAAAACATTCATTTAACAGAATACGTTGTGGAAGACTTTAAGATTATTTCAAAAACATCACAAATGTTACTTTCATGTCAAAACAAACCCATCAAAATTAAAGTTCACAAAACATAATGATGAATGCTCAACATGTCCGATGGTATCATAACTATAGATACTATATAAAGTTACTTAATGGTTCCCATCCTCACCAAGTCATCATGTCAAGCTGCCTGTCCCAATGCACAAAAGCCAACAAGCAAAGAACAAATGTTAGCATAAGCTAAGTGAGCCAATATAATATAGTGTTAAGAGAACACACATATCCGAAATGGGTCAAACAAAACATCATATAACATACAAAATAGCAGCCAACTTTCAACCATTTGCATCATAAATCATTTCAACCGTTTACAAAACAACATTTCACCATATCATTTTAATTTCAGTTCAACCAAATATAGTTATCAACTTAATGCAACCGAATATTACATATAATTCAATTCATCATTTATTATACGTAATTTCTTTCAATAATATTAAAGCTCAATTCAACCGATTATAATTATCACCTTAAAACAACCGATTATTACATATAATTTAATTTACCGTTTATTATTTGTAATTGCTATCAACCGATTAGCATATGCAAGTTCAACTCAACCAGTTATTTTATATATTCACCTTTCAACCGATTATCTAGTTTAGATTTTTCTTAGTGACAATCTACCCAACAACTTAACTTCATTCACTACTTGTGTGCTTAGCCAGTTTAGTGCTCTAAGGGGCTCATGACTTCCACATGAATTCATCAACCCCAAGACTTCCACTTTCGCTACTCCGACGTGCAAAGTACAAGTACTTCACGGTGTCGTTCAAGATCGGTACAAACGGTGTCAACTCTACCGATACACCTTCCGATTCTCACATGATGTTTGATCTGGCCACACCATAAAGCCAACACCAATCCAGTTCTCGTACACCAAGGTGCACACGAACCAGGTGTCACACGACCGTCTAGAAAGACCGTGTAACTAATCACTATTATGACTTAAGTTCTTTCAACCGATTAAACTTGCGAGGTTATACCAATAACACCATTATACCCTGCAAAACAAGCATACACCAAAATATCCATGTTACTCATACAACTTTAACGTGCCATAAGCATGTAATTAATATTCATCATATTATCACCGTACCAAAGCATATGACTACCAATTCATTAAACAATATAACAGCACACAATTGCAACTAACACATAACATGCATACATCAACCGATTCTAAGGCATAACCATACACAAGATGCAAACAACATACTTTGAAACAATTATTGCAAGCATTTCTAATTCTAGCATGACCCTAGCCCACATCTCGCATCAAACAAAGAAGAGTCTAGCATGCAACACCCTAGATATCATTACACATAAAAAAATTCAACAATAATGGCATAACAAATCAATCATCAAACGGGGCACATGCATCCTATATAACTAGGTTCATCCCAATCCATCTAAGATATGAGATACTCCTAACAATGTACTTTTAAAACCACAAAGTTAACTCACCTCGATATCGATCGAGCAGTTCACGTTGTATAATATTCGCGCATGAAAAAGATGTACGATCCTAGATACCCTTGTGCATCAAAACCATCCTATAGGACCAATTATATAAAAAATAAATATCTCGTCTAATAACATTTTTACTAACCTCACATTTATATTCAAGTGTTAGTCAATGGATAAAATTATATGTATCCATACTAGGATTAAAAATTACCATTTAGACCCTAATTAATGGGAACCGCAATACACAATACTCAAGGTTGAGATCTCTACCAGAAACCATAACAAACACATCTGCTTGATGCTCCAAGAAAACGTATCGACCCTCCTATGATCACGTTATCACATTGTACATTAGAGCTTCATCGTACCTCACAAACAATCGAGGTTCACCCAAATCTTATTTTGTTGGGAATCAGAAAGCAAGCCGAGCACCATATAATTATCATTCTTGAGTTAGTCGGAATCCTAACCTTACCGGGATTTCACCGGAAAAATTACTCCTCAACCGATAACCCCTCCCCTTTACAGCTCCTCCCGTTCCCACTGTTTCTCCTGATCGATCCATAAGAACAAATTACTAGAAAGATGATTGTGGTCAGAAGTTACAAGCAGTCACCGGAGGAATTCAGCTCTTCGTCGGAGTTTTAGCCACGTCGGAAAAACACAGCGCCTCCTTCTCCTTCGTTGCTACTCTTTCAATCTCCCCCACGACATCCTCTGGTTACCTTAAGCGTTCCAATTAAAAATACTTTTAGCATTTTTTATTGTAAGTAAAATGGTTGGACGTAACCGCCGGCAATGGGAAGATATCGTCGAAATTCAATGACTGATCAAACGTATGATTTAATTATAATTGGCAAGTTACATCAATGCTCCCTTATCTAGATAAGCAATAAATAAGTTCAATAGATTGACAAATGTAAATTAGACTCTCAATACAATTTTATCTATTAAACTCTACATTCCATTAAATTGAATACAATTTAATTGAATACAATTTAGAGTAAATTACATGAATGGTCCCTATGGTTTAGAGTAATTTTCGCATTTGGTCCCTATTTTATTTTTTTAACTCGGAAGGTTCTTATTGTTTGTTTTTGTTACGCACTTGGTCCCTTTCATACATAAAAAGATTATTTTGCATTTGATTTTTTAATCTATTTAAATAAACACACCCCCAACCCACCCCTCTCACCTTACCTTACTTACCCCATCATTTTTTCCCATTTAAATAATAGTCGTTTTGGGTAAGACAGAGACCAAACGTGTAACAAAAACAAACAGTAAGGACCTTCCGAGTTAAAAAAATAAGTTAGGGACCAAACGCGCAAATTACCCCAAACCATAGGGACCAATCATGTAATTTACTCTACAATTTAATGGATTGTCTAATCATTTATATATGTGTGTGTGAGGAGAGAGAGTGTGGAGTTAAATCGGGATTGAACTCCCTATATTGAGTGTCATATCATTAACTCACAATGGGTATTTTGAGTTTAATGGGATTCAACTCCCCATTAAACTACCATTAAAGATGACCTAGCTAACTCAAATAAACCATAATTACCCCATTCTTATTTTATTCTAAAACTTCATGTTTTCTAAAATTACATTCTACTCCTTCGACTTTTATAAATTTTAAGTGAACTATATTTTTTTCTTAAATATTTTCACCAATTAATTATTTTTTCTACACATTTTAATTTTAAACCAACTCTTTTAAATACTACTTGACAAACCTTTTTATTTAATTTATTTCGTATTATAACCTTGAATTGTAGTGGCTATACGAAATAAATATTCATGTAACGGAAACTAACATTGTTAACGGAATGATTTTCGGGTCGTTACATCATCCTCTTTTATCGCTTCTCCTTTCTCCCACATTTTTCCTCTCCGGTTCTTGATGGCCTTTGTTAGATCTGGAATTGCTCCGACACTCGAGGAGTTCGAGTCTCTTCAATTCCGGTTTGGGTTCATGCATGAGCATGGAGTTCAATTCCCGTCAGAGTTATCTAAAGTAAATTATAAACCACACCACCGAAATCATGGTGTTTTCGGTCCTAGACCGAGAACTCTAAGAGCTATCTAAAGTAAAGTATAAACCATAAATCATGTCCTAACACATTTTCTTTCAGAAGATTATCAATTCCTCAGTTTGAGTTCATACATGTCTGAGAGTGTGCCTGAATCCCTCAAAACAAGGCTCTGATATCAACGTGTAACATCCCAAAATTATGAGGTAAAAATTTTGTTTTTAATTCGACCAAAACATTAATTATCTTTAACTCAAACATTCATTATCCTTTTTCTAGATATTCAAAAGTACTTTATAAGAAAACAGTTATCAAAGTAATATCTCAACATCATCATAATACAGAACATGGGTAGATGCGTTACGATCAAGCGGTGTCGTTCCCTTTCGAACCAGAAGTACCTGAAACGATAACCATAAAAACCGAAAGCACAAAGCATAGTGAGTTCCCCAAAATACCATGTACATAAAAGATACAGGTACCATGGGCTACCCCTATGGTCTTTTCTCGTAATGCCAACACAAAACATACAAGTTCTATCGGCTACCCCTATGGTATTTTTTCGCAATGTTGAGGGCCAACTCCCGTCTTACATATGAGTTCCCTGAGCTACCACCATGGTCTTACCTTGCAATGTTGAGGGCCAACTCCTGGTCTTACATACAAGTGTCATGGGCTACCCCCATGGTCATTTATACAATTATCACAAAGACAACAAGCATTTTACATAACAACAAATAGGTCGACATGGCGCCTTTGACCCATGGATATGGTGAGAAAAACTCACCACCAACTGTTGAACACTCAGATAAATCTCTAGTTGCTGGTCCAATAATTCCGTGTTATCAATACCAATAACATCTGATTACTAATTGGATCCCAATCCATAACCATCAATCTAAACTAGGGTAAATGACCATTTTACCCTTTACCTAACTTGTCCCAAGGCCAAGACCTAAACCAACTACACAAAAAGGCCCAATTCTGAAACGGTCACCCAAAGCCCAATGGCCCAATCTTCCAAATTGAGCCCAAATCCCTTCGTGGGCCTTAATCCAAAACAACCCATTATAAAAGCATCAACCCAAAAATAGAAACCTGATGGTCCAACAAGACCCTAATCTCCTAAGGTCCAAACATGGGCCCAAAATCAAAGCCCACCTATTGAGTACATGGGTCGTACTCAGCTTGTCGCCTAGCATACACCCTCTGGGGCTAGTACATGCAGCGTACCAATTGGGTACCCCCAACGTACTCCTCAGTTGGTCACCCCACTTCATTAAGCACTTAATCCATTGAGACTTCAAGCCAAACTCTCATATATGATTCTATAAGACCACTTATCACGTAAAGTTGGAAACTTTACACATATGCATGGCTTAATGGGGCTCAAGAGCTCAAAAAGAGCTTAACAAAGCTCTTAAGACATGCATGGTTCAAGATACACCATAAATCTTGCACTTTTATGAATAATGGGGCAAAAAGAAGTCAAGATATGGCACCAATATTGTTGGAGTGAGTCAAGAAGCTCATCAATAACTCCAATGACTCAAGATGCATAAAATAACAACATAACTAGATCTAGCATCATGGATAATCAAGATGTGAGATTTTTACCTCAAAAATCTTGCAAATGATGAGCTAACCCCAAATCTTAAAGCTCAATACACCCTTTGGTGCCATATCTTAAACCCCAAATCTTCACAAACCACCAATAAACACCCTTTAAGGCTCAAAACTCACAAAAACACACTAGGGTTTCGATTTCTGGACCAAGGAAGGTGGAGGTTGGATAAACATGACCAAATGAGGATATCATAAGGTTTAAATATGGTGCAAACCCTAAAAATTAGGGTTTCACTCATGCCCACGTACACCATGCGTACTCCATATATGCGTTGCGTATATGGTTAAGACCCACAATCAGAATTGCACCAGTACACCTAACGTACAAGGAGTATGTACATCGTACTTAAACTTTCCTGAAGCTGGAAATCTACCCCCTAGGGACCAATTATGCAAAACATTAGCAAACCAAGGTTCTAAACTGAAAAGTGCCTTAAATCGGGTGTTATATCTGTCCTATTTGGCTTAGGTTGTCTGGATGTGTATGCAATGATTTTATTTTGTTTCTTAAATAGGCATCCTAACCCTTGGTGAGAGGTTTCGTAGAATATTACAAAGTCTTAATGTTTCCTCTAGATGAGACAAACTTGGTGCACTGCATAATAGTATTTTTTCAATTTTTGGAAGTCATAATCTTGTCTGTCTTCCTAATCAAATGTTTTGTCATTCAAGGTTAGGGCGTTGAGAGTTTTGGCTATCTCGAAGAAGTTCTTGATGAATCTCCGATAGTAGCCCACCAACCCTATGAATTAGCATACTTCAGTTGGTGTCATTGGTGTTTTCCAATCCTTAACTACTTTGATCTTTGCAGGATTGACATGAATCCCTAAAATGCTGACCACTTGGATAAGGAAATTCACTTCATTAATCCATAATTCACATTTAGAGAACTTTTGCAAAAAAAAAATCTCTTTTCTTAACAATTTAAACGCAAGTGTCAGCCATGTTTTTCCTTGGTTCGTGAATGTATCAATATGTCGTCCATGAAGACGATCATGAATTTATCCAAGTAGGGTCTACACACCTGATTCATAAGGTCCATGAATACAGTTGGTGTGTTGGTCAGTCCAAATGGCATAACCAAAAACTCGTAGTGACCATATCGAGTCTGGAATGTCGTCTTTGGAATATCTGCTTCTTGAACTCTAAGTTAATGGTAATCAGATCTTAGATTGATCTTCGAGTAGTACCAGGATCCTTGTAGTTGGTCAAATAGGTCATAGATCCTTGGGAGTGGATACCGGTTTTTAATGGTGATGTTGTTTAACTCTCAATAGTCGATGCGTATCCTAAATGATTTTTTTACAAACAATATTAGGGCTCCACATGGAGAGAATCTTGGCTATATAAATCCCTTTTCATGAAGTTCATGAAGCCGAATGGAGGGTTCTTGCATATTTGATGGAGCCAGACGATAAAAAGATCATGCCACTAGTTCTGCACCCAGGATTATGTGGATTCAAAATTCGACCTGTCTGACTGGAGGTACTCCAAGAGGATCCACTGGAGATACGCCCAAGTAGTCGCACACTCGTAGAATATCTTTGATTCCTTAACCTTGCCTTGCATATCCACCACATGGTCCAATAAAGCAAAACATCTTTTCTTCAAAAACTTTCTCGCCTCCATGAAAGAGATGATTCTTGGATTCTTTCATGATTTATCTTTGTATCATGAGGGCTTCATTTTTTGGTAGAGGTAGTTAAATGGATTTTTCCTATCATTGAACCTTCAGTCGATGAGGTGATGTCCAATCCATTTTGATGATCACATCGAGGTTTCAATGGTCATTGGTATTAGGTAGACATGAAAGACATGGTTATTTAGGGTGAGAAGGAAATTAGTGAGTATTTCTAAAGTGCTTTCTATTTGGCTGATTGCCATTTCTATTGTGTAAGTTTTATTAAGTTTGCATAATTTATGTTTTATCGTGTTTCTAAAAATGTGGTCAATAAAGCTTATATCGTTATCAGTATCAAATCATACAGAAGCATAAATATTGTTGATATAAAATGTACCAGTAACCACAGTTGGGTCCTAGTGAGCATCTCCTGCATTAATCACTATGTTCTTCCTTTGCCACCCTGATTCTTCAGCTTAGGAAAATCCTTCTTGAAGTGTCCCCGTTGGTTGCATTTGAAGCAATTATGCATTTTTCCTGCAACAATGGTTGAGGTTGTAGTGTTTGGGGTCTTTCTGTAGAATTTAGAGGTGTGACATCTTAAGTTACAGTTGTTGTAGACCATGTAATTTCCGACATGGTGAAAATTACACTTGGTACAATAGGGTAAAGTCCCAGAGTAGGACTTTGACGGAGTGGGAGTGTTTGTGTTTGCATCGTAGATAGTCATATGTTCGGATTTGGGGTTGAGGAATTTGAAGTTCCCTTTGGACACCTCATGGTACTTCCATTTGTACCCTCCATCCAGTTCTATTCCATCTGTTGGGTCTTGGTGCCCTGACAGAGATATTCTTCAGTCAAATGATAATCCAATTATTTAGCACTATCAAAGGTAGTGGATGTGGATGCAACAACCAAACCTTGAACTGGGGGAGTTAACCCCCAAATATACCTTTCAATCTTTTTGTATTCCGAGTTTACTCTACTGGGGTATAGGTTGTCGAGGTAGTTAAATTGGGAGGTGTAAGCAATCACCTCCAACTCTTTCATAGTAAGGTTCCAAAATTCTTACCCTAGGGCCTGAATTTATTATCGAGGACAATGCTCCTCGATCAACATCTGTTTTAGGCCTTCCCAAGTAATGGCACAGGCCGCATCGATGCCTATATACTTGTTATGGTTATTCCACCAAGTCAAGGTGGAATCCATTAGTGTACAATTAACATACTTAGCTCGACAGTCATTAATATAAGAACTAATGCATAACACTGCCACCATCAACTCTATCTAAAGAGATAGATAGCTCCTTTTGTGCTAAAGAAGGATTAGGTTTTGTAGGCTAAGAAATCTATGTGTGAATAGGATATGGGGTTGTTTTTGTTCAAGATCAGAATACAGCCATCATTTTCACTATTCATGGAAGATTCATTCCGGGCTCCCTCATACGTAACTAAGGTTGTAGTAATTCCTTATGGAACCAAAGTTTTCACTAGTGTTGAGTCCATTTGAAATGATAGTGGTGGGTGAACTCGCAGATTCCTTCGAGGGGCCTTTATCCTAAACATTTAGAAAAGACACACTTAAGTTGTTTATACTACTTAATCATAAACAAGTATGTAGGAGTTGTATCGTATGATAGAGTATTAGTGTAATTGGTTCCTAGAATCCCAAGGATTTCCAAATTATAGAGTGAGATTGACTCATGAAATCCTATCGATTTCCAAACGACAGGGGAAAGGTGAATAATTCAGAAATCCTCTAGACTTCCAAATGATAGAAAGGGAATTGAAATCCTTTCAATTTCAAATAATAGAGAGAATTGAAATCATTGTCATTTTTGGAAGAAAGAGGTTTGGAGACTATTGAATGATTGCCTGGGAACATATAGGTTTCCCTGCTATGAAAGTAGCAAAGCTATCGATTCTTCGGATTTCGGTGAACTAAGAAAATCTGAACATTATCCCATATTTTTAATTATTTTTATGATTTAAAATGTATATGTTTTTTTGGTGTTGATATAAGGTTTCTAAGGTACTAGGTATCTGCAGTGAATCTTGAGAACATTATTCAATCTCTAGAACCTTCAACCATTGTACTCTGTCAAATTCCTTGCTCAAGGTTGGTTGTGCACCGGCCTGACCATAAATAACATAGGTGTGCATTCAAGGTTTATTTGTGGTATAGCTTATGTATGGTACTAACCTTAGTTGAGGCATTTGACCTAAAGGTTGTGTGGGTAGGTTTAGTTGTAGGGGTGTTTAAAATTTTATTAAATGTTCTCATGCGGGTCAGAGTATATATATAACTCTTATATATTATCGTTTGTGATGTTTTTAGTATTATTAAAATTTGTTTTGTACTCCAAGACTACTATATACATACGAAGGACAAACATTAAACATCGGAGGGCAGGATTAGTTTAGTAATTAAGTTATTCTGAATCCAACAACCCTATGTGGCCCTTCAAACCAGATTCCCCGTACCATAAGTAGCCAAGAAGTAGTGTAATTAATAATAATACTTTTATTAGCTTGTTGCTATATTTGTATTTCCTCTTTCAAGGATACGATTTCTTTATAGTCAATCTAGCTCTGATACCAATCTGTCACATCGTCGGTCGAGGCGGTGGAACATGTCGGGTTGTGCGACTAAGTGCATGGATCACATGTAAACTGAATATATAACATGAGTACAACAATAAACAAAAAAGCATTTGTATTCCATTTTTGAGTTTAATACGAGGTTCTTACACATAATAATAGTACATTAATTGTCGTAACAGGTAGGCATACATAACAAAACTAGTAAGCTAGATTGTCTGAAAACCATGATTATTCGTCAACTGAATACTTGAGTTATTGATTTCCTAATAATACATGTAATTTTGACGGTCAACATAAAGTTGGTGAGAGCTACAGGCTTTCTGCCGACAACAGTAATGATATTAATAAAAGCGTTCAAAAAGTATTTTCTTTATAAGAAAACCATATTTAACTAAACTTTGAAAAACCAAAATATGTATTGGTATAAGTAAATCCATGCTTAAAACGATTTGGAAAGAATCAAGTTTATGAGTTGTAGTAAGGGAGAGAGAGAGAGAGAGAGAGGGAGAGAGAGAGAGAGAGAGAGATTCGAGTTAATATTTATAGTGATTTCTATAACCAAGTTGTGACCGAATGTACCATGCTATAATGCTTATTTGGATGTCGTAGTAATGATAGTAGACACTTATTACTCGCTTCAGTTGATCGGTCTAGGTTGTAGCTAGCAACCACATGTGGGGACGTTAAACCCGTATAGATCTATGCATATGTATCTCTTTCTGAAGATTAACGGTTATAGTAGTGTAGGTATGCTAAGTGTTTAGACTTTATCTAATGAATAGTGTCTCGTTATAAAGCCCTTAACTAAGATATGAATAGCTCTCAGCCCTAACTTAAATGTGGATAAGTTCTAGGCATAATGAATCGTATATAGTTTATAAAATTTGAGCATAATTGGTATGCATGTATAGTATAAGGAACTAGCTATTATAAACTAAGTATGATTCTTGTATAAACTTTGTACATATGCATGTATAGTTCAAATCCTTAAGAATACTACAAAGTTTTATGACATGCATTTTATAACACACAATGTCACGTAAAAATCTTAGGGTTTTGTAGTAAAAAGGCATATGTTATTTTTGAAAGTTGTGTTGTTTTAACAACATAACATATGAAAATATTTAAGTTAAAAACAAGTTTATGTGTTTGTAACATATAAAAGGTAAACCAATAATTTATAAACTAGTTATAGTTTTTACATAAAATAATGATACTTTATGTGTATTTTTGTATTATCTAGCACAAGTAGTACATCTATTTTCCTTAGAAAATATATCAAAGATGGTTCGTAACACTTACCTTAAAGTGTGGTTGTCGGGTCATAGCGAGTATTCGATGCGAGGAACCAAGATGTGTTGCTTCGAATACAAACCTTCGAGATTAATTTAGTTTCCTAAGAAATTTTAATATAAAAGGTAAACCAATAAAATTAATACCCTAAACATTACACACTAAAATAGTGTATAGTGGTAAAGGGATCGTATCCACAGAGATTGGTTCAATTTAAATCTCTATGTAAATCACTTGTTCACATACTTATAAAACAAAAGTAAAAGTAAAACGAGGGGGGTTTAAATCTTTTTGATTGTTTGACAAAATTAAAACTAGCTAGAATGTAAATATGACAAGTAAACAAGTAAAAGATTTGATTAAATTTAATGAAGTGAAATTGGTTGATTTTGGGATACACCACATGGATGACATAGTTGACTTATCATTAGGCTAAAAGAAACAACACTTGTAAATTGATTTAATCTGGCTATAGCAATTCATAAGTACAAATTACCTCAACTCTTCTTAGATATTAAAATTGTTAGAGGAGCTCTAACACATTTCCTTAATTAAAGTCACAAAATCAATGAAGTATATAATCTTGTGAAAATCAATTAGCTTTAGGTTCTAAGAGTTACCAAGTCCAAAAGATAATCAAATGCTTACATTATCATTATGGAGTAAACATTCCCATGGTCTAAATGAAAGGAAAACAAACATATAAACCATTTGTTTCTTACAACTTTGAGGGCCCATTACTTAACCAAGAAATTAGTCGACAAAAAATAAATATTTATTCATCTAAGCTCATGATCAAAGATAAACAAACATAACAAGATGTTTAACTAGAAAACATTCCCATAAAATTCAACACAAGATAACATTTAGTCTTCAAAGAAACCAATCATCCATCGAATTTAACCCTAATCAACCAAATTTTGTTTAGCCAAACATGGCTAAACTCAAAGAAACAAAGTTAGAAAAGATTTTACGAAACATTCTACAAGATTCAAGAGAAAAAATGATGAAGTTATTGAGGGTTATTGGTCTTCCAAAACCTCCAAAATCTTTAGAGAGTTGTTCAAATTTCGGATATGCAAGAGTGTGCAAAAGATGCACACCAACCTTCCCCATATAGCCCTCTAAATGAAATTCTGAAACTGCCCCTGTTGAGTCGTGCGCAGCCGCGCAGCCCTGCATGGGTGGGTTTCACAGGTGGTATCAAATCATGAGTTCTTGAGAGTTTAGGCCTCCACAACTTAGCCCGCTTGCCCTAATTCGAGTCCAAACAGCTTCTAGCACATTTTTCTTTAAGTTCACTTCATTTTAAGCCCAATTTATCTTCTCCAAATCCTCTAAAGCTCGTGAACTCACCCGATTAATGACCTCCACACGCTCGAATATTTTTCCGCATCTTGCAATTTTAAAGTTCATTTTCTCCAAGCCTTCAAATAATCATTCAGCCCACTCCATGCATCAACTCCATTATCACCAAGGCTATAATTCTCGACTTTCTCTTATTCTAATCGCCTTCCAAACGTCCTGAACACTCCCGCTCCACTAATCTCCATGAAATCTGCAATAAACCTCACGAAACTAGAAAGTACCCGAAATGGTCATAAAATAACAAAAAGGAAAATATGCATGGAAAATAACAAAATTATGGGTGAAATAAACTAATATAAACTATAAAAAGAAGTAAAGAAAATAAACTATCAGTACACGCAGTGTACGCAAGCAGATTCCAAACCCTAATTTTTAAGGTTTAATCCATATAATTAACTCAAACCCTAGCCTCCTTACCAGCCTCTCAACCTCAAAAACTCTAGATAGCCTCTTATCACTACTAGAAAAACAGCCTTTTACGACGCGCAATTTATGATACGCATTGATTCACGATACGCAAACGAGTGTGATCTAAAAATAATGTCATCTCTCTATAAATTTTAAAGATTTAGGGCGCGCATTTTGCGTACCCTTAAATTAGCGTCTAAAAAAAACACGGAGGGCGCCTATAATAAAACGTGTGTCGTCTGAGGATGTCGCTTTATAAATTTTAATGGAAACGCGCCTTCCATCCTTTAGTAGCTGAGGGGAAAAATGAAATCCTAAAAAATTAAAATCCCCGCCTTCCTTTTTGTTCCTTTCCCTCTTGCCCTAATTATCGACGTTCCTTCCTTCCCCCTGCCGACATTGACTGCCACCTACTTCTTCCCTCACACTTCGACCATCGTTACTTGCCATTCCCGGTCGTCGACGTCGATCAAGGAAAGCACGCCACCAGCCGAAAACCTTCAATCTCTCCTTCTCATTTTCTCTGTAAACCCTAATCCGTATATGGTTTCCAGTCGTTTCCCCAAAGGAAACAGATTTGATCCAATCGTTTCCCCAGAGGAAATAGATTTGAACCCTCTTGAAGGAAGATCCGGGCCCATTTATGTGATTGAATCCGCTTCGTATGTGTTCGATCCAGAGATTTTAGGGTTCTTTGAGGCGACCTCAACCCAGCAGCTCGTATCGGGAGAAGGTATTGCTGGTAAAGCGTTGGGTACAAACCAGTAGCTCGCAGGTTGTCCATCATCAGCCACACACCGTGTTTTCTAGGCCACAAAGACTTGGAGTAGATGAAATTGAAATTGAAATTGGTATTATCTAGCTGAATCGATATCGATTTGACTCCAAATTGCAGTCAATCGAAGGATTATTTGGTAAGGTGCACTCCTCTATATTGTAAAAATTGCTCTTCTTTCTCCTTTATTCATGCCTCTGATTTCGATTTTGATTCTTCTTGTATTCTCCTCTGTAAAACCCTGACTGGAAAAGTGATATCTAGATTTCCCATTCTTTCTCGTTCCTATATCCCTTTGGCACTTACCGATTTTTCTCCCTTCCTCGAGACAAACGTCGGTCACCTAAACTCAAATCCTCTAAGGATACCTGCTCTGATTCATTCCCAAAAATCAAAAAATCTCGTTGTCTATCCCACAGTTTATCAATTCAGAATTTTGGGAGACAGAATATTGCCTCATTTGTGGTTCGTGGCCTACACTACTGCTTCACCGCCCTGCTCCACTCTTATCTGCCCTAGCTTGTCCGTCCTCTACCACCTCCTTCATATGGTTATGTTTATGAATGTATGTTATTCTTGATTCAACACATTCTATGGCAGCTAAATGCAATTTTAACCTATATAGTTTTGAAGGAATACAATTTTGGAGGTTATTGAAATATTTACGTTTTTTGTAAAATTTTACATTTTCTGATAGGGATTTTTATGTGGGTTTGGTTTATTGAAGGTTTTCATGGTTCCATGGCTCCCGTTATTTATGTTATTTTATCATTACAACTTGTTTAAAAAGATCAAGATTATAACAGGTGCTATTTCTTTTTTACTTAAGAGTTGTTTCTTTTGGGACTGTTTACAAGGGCTATATTGATGAGAATGTTCGGGTTGGTCTCAATTCTCTTCCTGTTGCTGTTAAGGTTCTCAACAAGGAGGGTCTTCAAGGCCACAAATAATGGCTTGTAAGCTCCTCTAGTTCTCTGTCAATGCAGCAACTAATTCTTTGTTTTGTTTTATCTTCCTTATACCATTAATCCATATCTGTAATGGTGTTTTGTGTTGTAGACTGAAGTTAATTTCCTTGTTCAGCTCAGACATCCCAATTTGGTGAAATTGATTGGGTATTGCTGTGAAGATGACCACATATTGCTTGTTTATGAGTTCATGTTTCGAGGAAGCCTTGAAAATCACCTCTTTCGAAGTATGCAGCTTCGTACCATATATATATCTTTTTTTTCTTTATATCAAACATCTCAACCCCCCCCCCCTTTTTCCTAACTTCAATACTCTACATAACAAATAGTATATGACATCTTCAGCCATGATAGTTGTAATACCAACTTAAATACCAACAATGATCATAAAAAGCCTTTCTTGGTAACTGTATTAGAATTATTAGTGATTTAGTGGTAATTGCAAGAGGGAGAGGAAGGGTGACAATCCCTTCATTATGTTTTAGCATCTAGGTCAAAATTGTTTATTATATCTGACTTGTTCTGTCTTTCTTTCCCTTTTAACAGTTCAATTGTGCTTCATCATTTTGTCATGTTTGTACTTTGATCACAAATATGTCAAAGCTAATACTGATCTAGCATTGTTTCATTATTGTAAATATTTCTAAGGACATATGGTTGTTGATAGCTTAGTATGTGGGAAACGTGCTTATATATTTCTGTTAATACAAATAAGATTACCAAAGAGTAAAGACATTAAAAATTTATAAATGACTATTTTAGCCTTCCTAACATTCTAAATGACTAAAAAACTTGTTAAACAACACCATATTTTTTGTAGTGTTAACTTATTTTTGAAATCCTCATAAACAAGTGCGCCATTATCATGGCCAACAAGATTGATGATTGCTTTTGGAGCAGCAAAAGGCTTAGCCTTCCTTCACAATGCTGAATGACCAGTAATCTATCGAGACTTAAAGACTTCCAACAATTGCAAATGAACTGAAGAAAACTGGTATGTTACTGTTTTATGAATTATTGAAGGTTATTATTGTTTGTTTTAGATGATTAATCAGGTTAAATCTTATTACTTTTTTTTATTATAAAAAGTTAAACTTTGATGTTATAATAATCAGAGCACGGGGAAAACATGAATTTACTAAATGTACAATAAAATATAGAGTGCATAATAGAGATTAGATATTAATATTGATGTACTTGTGTGTATTTGATTTTAGGAGGTAGAAATACAATGCATGGGCATAAAAGTGGTACAAATATTCTGCTGGATGTATTGTCAAGCGGGTCACCACCTGCTCCTGCTCCTGCTACTCAAAAAAGGTCATGTACATCTAATCTCTTATCCTTGACTCAATTTAATAATAATAATAATAATAATAATAACAATAATAATAATAATAATAATAATAATAATAATAATAATAATAATAATAATAATAATAATAATAATAATAATAATAAACCCTCACCTTCACCTTTTAGTGCTTTGGATACTCTTTCATCACCTATACCTACACCTGGTGCTTCCCCTATGATGGATCTATTAGATGGATTCGGTCCAAATCCTACACCACCGCCACCACCTAGTAAGTATATTATTATTATTTTATTATTTTTTCGATCCGAGTAAATGATGCTTACCACTTGGGGAACTGCTAGGAAAAAATAAATTAAGTTTACATGACTCGATCTTGTTCATTTTACCCTTACATTCCAAAAAACAAATTTCACAATACCCATCAATTTTAAGCCAACGGGAAGGGAAAAAGGTAAAAGGGTATAAGATTTTATTTTGATGCATGAACATTGAATAGAAGAAGAGGAGAATGGGCAAACATATCCACCAATTGTTGCATTTGAGGGTGGTGCATTGAGCCTAATGTTCAACCTGTCTAACTAACCTGGAAGTCCACAAATAACTTAAATTAAAGCAAAATTCACAAAACGTCTTCCCAGGTCTATACAGATTTCATCTTCCATGCAGCAGTGCCCCAAGGTAAAAACTATATCTGCTCCCTCCCTCCCTATATCTATAATATATATATATATATATATATATATATATATATATATATATATATATATATATATATATATATATACATCTGTTTTGGTTTCTTGCAAATTTTGTCCTTATTTGAGACTTTTTATAACGTTTTTGTTCCTTTGTCTAAGTAGAATGGCTTTTGGGACCAAAATTGCAAAATTCAGCTAAGGTCCCAAATTGAAATTTTATTTTCTAACTTATTGTCTCATTTACAAACCAGACACACATACACAGTTCCTACAGCTGCATTTAGAGCCTGCTAGCAGTAATACTCTTCCTGGAAAGGCCAGTGGTTCTATAACACAGAAATTACGAGTCACCAAAAATCAACATGGCAAGGTATTTATTTATTTATTTATTTTTAATATTCAATATAGAATACTACTCTCTTGTTTTATCACCCACATGACTCATGAATGTTGTTTTGAGTAGAAATCAGTTGTGATGCACATATGAATAAGCTACAAGTTGAACAAAAAAGATATGTTGGAGGAAGGGCAAATCAGTACCTTCCCTCGCAACTTGTGAACCATCTCTCTCTCTCTCTTTCTCTCTCTCTCTCTCTCTATCTCTCTCTTCCTACTTGTTTTTGGTTTTTGGTGCAGGTGAGTCATTGTGCATATGCATATAATGTAATTATGTGTTGTGGTGCAGGTGAGTCAGTATACAACATAAGGGGTTGAAAGAGCGAGAGATGGCCTCACAGAAGCATACGCCATTGTTGACATCATGGCTGCAAGCAATTAAAATCATTCATTTTATCTTTTTAAGTTTATTTACTGATATGATTTATTAATTTCCGAAATTGCCCTCAAGTACTGCAAGTCAGAGGTGTATACAGTTAACAATTGGATGGCATTTGGACAATTGTCATTCCTCTCATATGCTCTTAACATTGGCTGCATTCAAGAAATAACTTATTTACAATATCATTGTACTTTTGTTTTCTTAAATTCTCCTTATTACAAGTTTGAAAAATCTACCTAGTTATAGGTATGCCATTGAAATATAAAGCAACTTTCTCTATGATACCTGAGTAAATATTCATGTGATTGATTACTTGACATTTATATTTATTTCTTTTCTTGTATTAGGTACAAAGTACGATTTGGATTATAAATTTCCTAATAGATCAAGACAAAACTTCAAGTCAGGAAAAGATATGGAAGCCTTTCTTTTCTGTTTAACTTTTCTTCTGAAGATATGGAAGCCTTTCTTTTCTGATTAACTTTATATTCACCATTGTTAATTGATCTTTTAGATTGCAGCTTCCATGTCATCGTACTTCAGGTGTTTAGTTACTTTTTTTTCTATTCAATGAGAAATATTTTTTCACTGTTTGGTTTAATGGAAGATGAAATCAAGCTTTGCAATTCACTGATGAGGACTGGAAACAACTGAATGACATTAGTTATTGGATACAAGGAAGATGACCAGGGGGTGTACTTCACATGAAACATAATTATGCTCCAAAACTTACAGAAGCTCATGAGTTTGTTGCTGAGTTATCATGTCATGTGAATCAGAGGAATCAAAGACAAACTGTTGCAGGGGGGCATTAATTTATCGGTAAACACTTTTGGCTCTGTTTGATTGATAACTATTTCTATATAGTAAATGTTAACCTTGGTCTTTGTGTTTTTTGTTCATAGATTACAAACACCAATTTCTTTCAAACAACAGAAGATCTAGAGTTTAATTGGGTGATTGAAGGTGATGGATGTAATCTTGATTCTGGAACTCTCAGTCTACCAACATTAGAGTTTAATTGGGTGATTGAAGGTGATTTTGGTTCTTGAAACGAGACTCAAGATATCATATTTTGGCATGGCTAGAAGCTTTGGAGGAAACGAGACTCAAGCAAAAGTAAACACACAAAGAGTTGTTGGCACATAGTAAGCTAGATGATGCAATTGTATATAAAAGAGTTCATTTTTTTATAACATTTACTCACTTTCGGAATAATTATTTGTATTTAACATATTAGTGAAATGAATTATCTTTGTTATTTATGGTATTTTATTTTGTATTATGAGATTTTTAATGTATTATTTAATTTGAAAATTAGTAAATGTATAAATAATATTTTTTTTAAACATTTAAAATTATGACACGCAAAAATGTGTGTCATCTTCATTTATGACATGGCCTTTCTTGACAGGGGCTTTCTTGATACGCATTGCGTGTCATTAACACGCGCGTCGTAAGGTAACGAAACGCGAATGTGTGTCGTCTTCTTTTATGACAGGGCCTTCCTTGATACACATTGTGTGTCGTAAACGCGCGTTGTAATTGCGCGTCGTAAATGAGCGTCGTAAATGCGTGTCGTCTCTCTTTATGACAGGGCCTTCCTTGACGCGCATTTGCGCATCGTCTGAGCCTTTTACGACGCGCAATGAGCGTCGTAAAAGGCTGTTTTTCTAGTAGTATTCTTCATCCTTGTGTGTTTTTGTCTTTGTAAAGTTCTTGGTGGTGTTTAGAAGCTTGAAAGAAGGAAGAAGAAGTTGAAGAAGAAGAACTTGAGTATCTTGAGCTCAAAGATCCGAGATTACATCACCATTTGGCACTCATTTGAGGTAAAAAGCTATAAACTTGCCTCATAAATGCTTAGATCCATGTTAATGGAGTTTTCGACCTTCTTAGGTCCCAAGAATGGATTTTTATGGTTCAACTTCGTTCTTAGGCTTAGGGTTGCCACCCTTAGTGCTAAATGTGTCCCAATATCTAGGTTCCATCTTTAAGGTCCTTTTGTGACCATGCATGAGTTCTAGCCAGTTCTATGGAAGTTAGTTGTTATATTCCAAGTTTGGGTACACTTGGCGGGTTGCAAGCCACCAAGTAAACGACTTTATGAGTTAAGACATGTTAAAAGACTCAGATCTGTAAATTGGGCTTAATGTATTAACGAAGTTTATTGCTTAACAGGGAAGTATGTTGGGCATACAAGCCAGCGCACACAGCGTACTAGCCATGCAGTCTATATGCTTACCTTATAAAGGAGTACGCCCTACGTACTCACTGATTTGGGCTTCACGACATTTGGGCCTCAGTTTGGGCCAATCTTTGGACTTCTTAGCTTTTGGGTCTTAGTGGTCCATCAGGAGTCAGTTAATGGGCCAAGGAAATTTTGGGGCTAAAGGGAAGGCCCATTTGAGGAGTTGGGCCCAATTTAGAAAACTCGGCCACTAGTGGGCCATTAGTGGGCTTGGAAAGATTAGATGAAATTGGGCCTAGGTTATGGTCCAAATTAGACCAGGGGTAAAACGAACATTTTACCCTAAGAAGGATTATAGGATTTTGACTAAGTATTGTTGTGATAATGATAGTCGGGGAATCGTTGAAGTAGCCGTTAGAGATTCCTTACCGAGAGATTTCGCAGTCCGCTTTCGAGGTGAGTTTTTCTTCAGTAGGAACGGGTCGAAGGCACCAATGCCGACCCGTTTACGTATGTTAGCATATTTTGGACCAAGGTCCGATGTTGGGCAGTACCCAATGTAGTTCTATATGTTTTTCGGACTTCGGTCCGACGTCGACGAAATCCTGAAGAATTTTTGTATGCTTGATGTCTTCGTGTTTCTTGCATGTGCTTGTTTATATGTTCCGGACTTCGGTCTGATGTCGGGAACTACCCGAGGAATGTTCATATGTTTATGTTATATGCTTCCGGATTTCGGTCCAATGTCGGGTGTGCCCCGCGGAATGTTTATATGTTTAAGTTAAGTGATTATGTTTATATATATATATATATATATATATATATATATATATATATATATATGTGTGTGTGTGTGTGTGTGTGTGTGTTGATATGTTTATATGTATATCGGATTTCAGTCTGATGTTGGGTGGGGACCAATGCTGGATCTCGGTCCAATGTCGGGCAGGGACCACTGTCGAACTTCGGTCCGATGTCGAGCGGGGCTCGATGTAGCGGGCAAGGCCCAATGTTATGTTATTACGTGATTATGTGATTATGAGTATGGTATGTGGTAGTTTAGGGAGACTCACTAAGCTTTGTGCTTCTAGTTTTCAGTTTTGGTTTCAGATACTTCTGGTAGCAAGGGGAAGAGCTTGGAATGAATGGTGCACACACCATGAATTTAGCATGGGATGTTTTTACTCTAGTATGTTGACATGTGTTTTGATATGATACTCTGATTTGATATGATGACTTATGTTTTTGGATAGAATGATATGATAACTATGATTTATTTAATAATTAAAAATGAAACTTTTGGACCGTATTTTTGGGATGTTACAATTATTTCTTTTCCTAGTTTATTTTAGCTCATTCCATCTCATTTTAGTTATTATTCATGCATATTTTCTCTTTTTATTATTTTCATCTTTATCAGGTACTTTCTAGTCTTTTTAGCTTAATTGTAGGATATTTTTTCGAAAACTATTTAGCATGGAGAATTATGGGACCTTGAATGCGGGAAGCTTGTCGTACTCGTGGGCAAAGCTATGGAACTCATGGACTTGGATTGAAAAGGAATAAGATAATCAATGTTGGTTTAAAAAAGAAGATGGAACGAGAATGGTCTTCACTTTGAATGAAGAACGATGATGAGGAAAATACGAGCTTTGAAAGATAAAAGGAGCAATGGACCATCTTGGAAGAGTTTAGAAGGCATATGTGGGCCATCAAGAACCTTGCATTGGGTTGGATCAAGATTTGAAGCATTGGAGACATAGAACCATTTAAAGATGGGCTAAATTGGCCCAATCAACACTCACACGCCGTCCATGTGGATTCACAAACCGCTCGCATGGATCGTGTAGTGAAGGATCCGGATTTTAGCCTTTTACCTCTATTTCGGGAAAGTTGGTGGTATGCTTTTGGGCATCTTTTTCAACCAAATTTTAAACCCTTTGACTACACTTTTGGGAGGCAAGGTAGGAAGATCTCTTAAAGAAAACCCATATACTTTTGCTCTCAAGAAGACTTGAAGATTTGGGGAATTTTTCATCTTTGATCTCGATCAATGTTTGGTATTTCTAAACTATCTTGATTTTCTTTAATCTTAACCATGTTAGGCTAAGTTTATGTTTGGTTGATGTTGGTTTCACCCATGGATGATAAGTTATTTTGATGATTCTTATGAACTTGTGTTTGAAATTTATGGAAATGTTTTCTAGTTGAACATCTTCTTATGTTTGTTTGTCTTTGATCATGAGCATGGATAATTAGTATTTATTTTTTTGATTAATTTTTTTGTTGAAGTAATGGACCCTCAAATTATTAAGCAACAAATGGTTGATGTGTTTGTTTTCATTGTACTTAAGCCATGGAAATATTTCCTCTATAATTATAATGTAAGCATTTGATTATCTTTTGGACATAGTAACTCATAAAACTTAATGCTAGTTGACTTTCACAAAATTACATGCTTCATTAGTTTTTTGACTTCGATTAAGGAAATGTGCTATGAGATCTTCTAACCATTTTAATAACAAATAATATTTGATGTGATTTATGCTTATGAATTGTTATAGTCGAGTAAAATAAAATCACAAGTGTGGCACCATTTTGTCTAATGATAAGTTAGCTAAGAAATCCATGTGGTGCATTCTGGTGGGTATTATGCAAAACATATTAATCATATGTTTACATGCAACCCAAAAAATTGATCTATGTTTTCTCTAATTGAACATAGAACTTGAACAAAAAAATAGAAAAGCCCTACTAGAATATTTTCAAAATACACAATTACGGTTAGAAGAATCATACCTTGATTGTTATATAGTAATAACAATGCAAATCCTTCTATTTCTAAAGCCTTGAGAGCAAGCATCGCAAATGACATGCCTCTAGTAGTTCGCGCCCAATGCTAGTAATGGAAGATGATTGAGAAGGAAGAGAGGCTCAAATTTTTGGACAGCTCTTCAAAGTAACGAGTGTCAGAAAATTTTAGGGTTGAGGCTGTTTATATAGTGCAGTCAAGAAACAATAGATAAACCCTAATCCAAGATAATCTTAAACCGGGTAATTATCCACTTTCATGTTTATCCACCAACAACTATTCTAGAAACCCTAAGGCCTATGGAAACTGTCCAACCCTATGGAGGGTTCTAGATTGCCTTTTGCTTAACTATTGAACAATTGCACTTTAGTCCCTGCACTTTTAATTAATCCTTTTAATCCCAAAATTAATTCCAATTACTTTCTTATTAAATATTACTATTTCTAACTAATATATTATTTTCATAATATATTAACAAATCATTTGTTTCAATTTATTCATCAAATAATGAATCAACCCCTTTATCCAAAATCATACAATCTAGTTGCTAGTCTTCAGGGAAACCCAAAAGGACTGTGCTACTATCAATTTAAGTATATACCAATTATAGTTATGGGCTTAGACACCTAATCCAACCATATTCCACTTGGATAAGTCTAATAACTATAGTTTCCTGTATAACTTCCAAACTGATTAGCAAATTTTAGCTCTTAAAAGCCGCTAACGAACTCTGATACAGTCAGATACATGTCCTAAGATAAGTGATCATATAATCCTCCGTACTGCAAGATATCATGTGGACATGAGACATGGAATAGATTTAATCTCATTTCCAACACTTTGTTTCCCAATTTATGATTTGTAATGAAAAAGAACTACTAATCAAACACATCAATCTAGTCGTGGTCGGGCTCGTTAGTATAAGTCAACACCAAATCATCAAAGGGCCCAAAGATATCGCTTTTCCCCCTAAGGATAAAAAGGAATAGATAAATTTTGACTTATATGCTTGTACTATTTACTCATCAAAACATACACAACAATACATTTTATAATATCAAGTTACTGGTGTGTTTACGTATCATCAATGTACAACCAACTCGTAAACAACGGCTCATATATCTCTGCATAAATATTATAGATATTATCATCTCAAAATTACTCATGATAAATTCCATGAAGTAATTCTCTGAGCGTGGGTTAATTCAATATGTAAATTCTCTATTTCAAAGTACTCAGGAATATTGCAGCAATACCATTGCTATGTCTAAAACCCTTTAGACAATCTATAATTCAATTCATGACATTATTGATTCACTACTTACTTCCAAAAGTATGATCGACTGTGGAGTTTGAATAATCCAATTATTCTGGAAGTAAAACATCCAAAATGAAACACAAAATAAACAATTGAAAAAAGGTAGTAATCCAACCCATAAATAAATCTCCATTACTAAATCACAAAAATTCAATTACATTTATTTCGTTACAATTCTCGAAACTAACTATCTAACTACTAAAACTAACATCATCATTCAGACCAATGCTCCTAGCATGTTGAACACACTTGACCCTACTCGGACCCTTTGTGAGGGGATATGCAGGATTCTCTTCGGACGATACGCTCTTCACGATGAGGTGACCTTCTTCTATTCTGTCTCTAATGAAATGGTATTTTCTGTCGATGTGCCTTGATCTGCCGTGATCTCTTGGTTCCTTTGTTAAGGCAATTGCCCCTTCATTATCACAGAAGATCTCCATTGGCTCCTTGATGGCTAGAACAACTCCAAAATCTCCGATGAAGTCCTTCAACCAAATAGCCTCCTTTGATGCTTCGCTTGCCGATATGTACTCTGATTCGCAAGTAGAATCAGCCACCGTCTCCTATTTGGAACTTTTCAAGGTAACTGCTCCTCTATTAAGGGTAAACACCCAGCCATATTGAGAAAGAAAGTTATCTTTGTCTATCTTAAAGTCAGCATCACTATACCCAATTACTCTGAGGTTATGACTTCCACCAAGCACAAGGACCCAGTCCTTAGTTCTTCGCAGATACTTAAGAATATTCTTAACTGCTATCCAGTGAGATCTACCTGGATTTCCTTGATAACGATTGACCAAGCTCAAAGCAAAATCCACATCAGGGAGAGTACATGTCATAACATACTTGATACATCCAACGGCGGAAGCTCTATCTCTGCATCAGTACTCGGGCTCAGTCTTACTTAGTTTGGTATTACTATGTATAAGCGGTTCTCCTTTCTTGGAATTCTCCATACTAAAATGCTTTAGTACCTTTTCCAAGTATGTACTTTGACTAAGTCCAATTAGGCTTTTACTCCTGTCTCTCAAAATCCTTTTCCCCAAAATGTAAGCAGCCTCTCCCAGAGCCTTCATAGCGAATGTAACACCGATAAAAGTCAAGCCAATTTAAAACTTTTAAAATCATTTAAACCCATTCAATTTTTTACAATTAGTTTTCAAAATA
Source organism: Lactuca saligna (assembly GCF_052625555.1). Lineage (NCBI taxonomy): Eukaryota > Viridiplantae > Streptophyta > Magnoliopsida > Asterales > Asteraceae > Lactuca > Lactuca saligna. Next base: position 234,240,567 of record NC_136421.1, read on the forward strand.
GTTTAAACATCAGAGTTCCCAGAAATCATAATCATCGATCGAGGAAGTGTACGGTCACGCCTTCACCTTCCCGCGGCCATCCACTGAACCTGAAACAATAAACTGAACCTGTAAGCCTAAAAGCTTAGTGATTTACCCCCAAAATACTAATGCCACACAGATAACCATATCATATAAACATATAAGCAATAGAACAACCATGCATCTTCAGTTTACAGTGTGACTGGTCCTCCCACACTGGGCCTTCAGTTCACCTGGTCCACTCTCTGAGTCTACAGTATGTTGGACCGCCTGCATCGGGCCTTCAGTCTATCCGGCCCACTCTCTAAGCCTCAACACGTCTGGACCGCCCTCTCGGGGCCTTCATCCTATCCAGACCGCTCGCTGGGCCTTCGGCCTGACTATGTGCCCTCCTAGGCCTGAAGTCTATCCGGTCCGCCCTGGGTATGTTGGCTTACATCATGAAGTAGGACCCGCCTCAACCCAACCCCCATACCAATCAAACAATCATGTGCACATAAATATCATATGCTAGCATATATATATATATATATATATATATATATATATATATATATATATGTATATATATATATAACAGGTAATCATACCAATCTAACAGATCGCTAACATAGCAACCATCCTATATCTAGGATACTGACCTAACCAGTCACTAACATAGCATCATTCTATATACCAGGATACCAACCTAAACCAAGTCACTCACATAATACCATCCTAACTACCAAGATACAGATCTAGCATATCAATAAACATATCAAGCAAATACCCAGATACAACTTTGATAAAGGGTCGGCCTTGGTGCCTTATACCCTATTGATATAGTGAGGATAACTCACCATGCAATACCGAACTGTAGAGATAAGATCAAACCCCCGAGTCACAGTCCTGAAATCCACCACCTATAACCACCATAGACCCAAGTTCTTAAATTCCCGAATTACTAAAGTACCCTTAGGAATCAAACTTGTCAACCCATGGTAAAAGTCAAAGTCAATGGTCAAGGTCAACAGTCCATGTTGACCTCAACTCGTCAAGTACCCTCAGCTACTCGCCGAGTTCCTTGCATAGAGTCACTAGAGCGACTTGTCGAGTTCCTACGGTTTGCGGTTGTAAACTCCTTGGCTTACTCGTCAACTCTCCCTTGCAACTCTCCTAGTTCATACATGTCTAAGGGTTGGGAAAACCCTAGCCGACTCGCCGAGTTGCTCATCTGGCTCACCAAGCCCACAACAATCTTCATCGGACTCGCCGAGTTGACCATCCAACTCACCGAGTCCCTTTGGTCCTTCATCTATACAAAGGCTTTTTAAGCCATGCTAAGGTTCCAAATTGTTGATCCAGCTTCCTAAGGCATGTTTATCACGTAAAGTTGCAAACTTTACGTGCATGCAAAGCTCTAATGTCTTAAAATGAAAAAAAAATCTTATAAAGAATTCTCACACTTGAGGGAAGGTTCATGCTTGTCAAAGCTAACAACTTTATGGACCTAGAGACTAAAGAGAGCTCAAATATGAAGTTTCAACTTTAGATCTTAACTCAAACACAAGAAAAGCTTCCTAAAATCCACCCAAATGAGATCTAAGATGAAATGAGGTCAAGATAACAGCTTAATACCTTCAAAAGGGTTCCAATTGAAGTAAAACTCTGTTTCCAACGAGTTCCTTTCTTCTAATCACTTGTTCCCCAAGCTTTTCTCACCAAAATCCCTCTTCAAATCTTAAACACACACCAATGTAGCATACACACGGATTAGGGTTATAGAATGTCAAGAGGTTGTAAAGGGGAGCATGGGGAGGCCAATGATCCTTTAAATAGGGTGCAAAACCACGGAATTAGGTTTATCATACTCCAGCTCCTACTCGTCAAGTACCTTCTTGGACTTGGCAAGTAGGTCACTTAAACACGTGGACCAACCCGTTGCTACTCAGCGAGTCAGACAACCAACTCGTCGAGTAGACCTTGAAATCATGAGAATTTATAACCATAAATTGATACTCAGGAAATTGATGCGTTACAATTCTCCCCCACTTGAACTAGACTTCGTTCTCAAAGTTTGTTGCGGTGAACATCCTCGGATAGTGCTCCCTCATCTCTACTTTCGGCTCCCATTTCCACTCGGACCCTCTATTGTAACGTCCATAAAAATTCCAACCAATTTAAACTTTTCAAAAACAACCCAAATTCATAAGTTATTACAAAAAGGTTTTCAATACATTTATTATCAGAGTATTTCCCATAACCACATTATAAACACATAAATCATGAGGAGCGGTACGATCACGCCTTTGCCTTGCCACAGTCTCCTGAAGTACCTGAAACATTTAAACCAAAACTGTAAGCCCGAAAGCTTAGTGAGATACCCCCAAAATACCAACCACATATACCATACACATAACATGTCGTATCATAACAGAACATAGAACAGCCATGCACTTCGGGTCTACTGTGTGACTGGTCCGCCGCACCGGGCCTTCAGTCCACCTAGTCCACCCTTCGAGTCTAGCCATATCCATCGAGTATGCAGTGTGGTTGGTCCGCCCGTACCGGGCCTTCAACCCACCTGGTCCACTCTCTAAGTCTACAGTATGACTGCTCCGCCCGCACCGTGCCTTCAGTCGGCCTGGTCCACTCTCCGAGCCTCGACACGTCTGGTCCGCCCTCGTGGGGCCTACAGCCTATCCGGACCGCTCGTTGGGCCTTCGGGATAACCGGTCTGCCCTGGGTATGTTGGCCTACAGCACAAAGCAGGACCCGCCTCAACCCAACCCCCATCCAACAAGCATGTTCACATAAATATACAATCATATAACAATTCACATCCAAACAAACCGATCCAGTAGATCACATAACATAACATCATCCTAAACAGGATATCAACCTAACCGGTCTCTAACATATACAACCCTAACTACAAGGATGCAAACATAGCAAAGCAATAACATAACAACGATACCCGGATTACAATCCGATAAAGGGTCGGCCTTGGTGCCTTAGACCCTGTCGATATAGTGAGGATAACTCACCTTGCAACTGCCAAAACTCTGAACTGAAAAGGCAGATTCCCGAACCACCGACTCACCGAAAATCCCGAACTAGCCAACATAGCAGAAATAACCATTAGATTAATCACAATATCCTTCCAAGGGTAAATTGACCAATTTACCCTTAACTCAATCTGGTCCAAGACTAAGGCCCATTATAAATATGAAAGGCCCAACACTAGGTAAGCTCTCAAGCCCACTAATGGCCCAGTTTGCTACATTAGGCCCAATCTCTTAATGGGCCTCATCCTAAGCCCACAATATATTCCTTGGTCCATATAATATGTTTTTTGATGGCCCACTAAGGCCCAAATATCCAAACATGCCCCCAAACCACGGCCCAAAACTCATGATCCATACAGACAGAGTACATGGGGCGTACCTCAATGTACGCTTAGCGTACCAGCTCCATCACGAGTATGCTGGCCGTACCTGCACGTACGCTCAACGTAGTGCTCTGTTAAGTCATTTCCTCATTAAGTGCTTACTACTCCATTCCAAGGGCTACAAACTCATATCCAGGTCTTATTTGATAACTTAAACCATAAAGTCACTGACTTGGTGACTTAATATGGCTCAAACCAACTCAAACTTCCAAAATGATCTTCTACATCCAAGAAGAGGATTAGATCTCATGCATGGGCTTAAAAGAACCCCAGAGGTTGGAACTTTACTGCTTATGGTACTCATATGACTCTAAGGGAGGCAACCCTGGTCTTAGAAACGAGCTTAACCCGCCAAGACCCAAACTTGGGACCAAAAAGGTCCATAAACTTGTACTAGAGGAGATCTAAGAGATTAATCATCAAGCTCAAGACTTGTTACCTTGCAGAGGTCCGAAATGAAGCACTTATCCCAGATCTACAACCTCTAGCTTCAAAGGTTCCTCCTTGCCAACCTTCTTCTCCATGCTTCCAAGCTTTAATCCACCAAAATGGGCTCTCCAAGGTCAAACACACCCAACAATGGAGGTGGGATGACTCTCTAGGGTTTCTGAGGATAAGAGAGTGTTTATGGAGGCTAGGGTGAGAACCATTTTGTTCCTTTTATAGTGGATGTCCCAAAAATTAAGGTTAAATGACTCTGGGCGTACTGCTTGTACGCTAGGCGTACGCCTTGAACACCCGCGACCAACTTGCACCATTACACTGGGCGTACCCACGCGTGTCCCAACATGCGTACATGGTCTTTTTCATCACTTTGGGCCATAAATGTCAATATCTTTAAAGCATCATAACTCCTTCATTCTAGATCCGATTCTGTTGAACTTTATATCCACGGAAAGGTGGCGAGAAGATCTTCGCTTCTAGCAGCACACCCCGATTCGAAACCTTCCTGAATAATAACCCATCGCTCATGAAATGCCGAAACGCCCTTAATCTTGATCTCGGGAACCCATCAATAAATATTTTAAGAACGGGGTGTTACATCTATGGTGCTCTCACTGTACCTTTAATAAAGGTACCAGCTTGTTCCGCAGAACCTTCACCCTTCTTTCCGGTATGGCCACTAGCCTCTCAAAAAAATCCAGGCGCTCACCGACCTGGATGTCATCCAACGACACTATCGCCTCCTGATCTATGATGCACTTTCACAACTGTGAAATGTGAAAGGTGATGTAAATCGCAATTGAACCTTTCTTTAAGGTCTATCCTTCCTGCCATTTTTCCATCTTGACAAAATCCTGATGATCCAAAGTATCGAAAACCCATCTTTCCCTCTTCCTATGGCGAACCCTTTGTGCTGACGGACATTAGTCCCACAATATCATACAAAATCAATCCACTAAAACACGAACACTCATGCCTGGCCCATTCAGCCTCGGGATGGAATACTAGGCATGCCTACGACAGGTCCAGTCATTCCTAGGATGGAATACCCTCGCATCCTACACATGCATCCTAGGTCATACACCGACTTCAACTCTTCGTGCTATAATATGATGTTTCCCAAACGAAGTCGAAACCTCTCTGTTCCCAACTAGTCTATCCACTAACCAAAACACAGGATGCCTCACCAAAAACTGAACCAAAAGACCGACACCAACAGCATCCCTACACGTCTCTTGAAAAGAAAACCGACTAGTTGGGCTTGCTTCCACACCCTACTGCTAACATAATGAGCACTACATGACCCAAGGCAGCCTCACCTTCTACCTGGCCTTCAGCGACCCATCATTTCCTCACTTCAGACACGCTATGGCTCCTTTACAGATAAAACCAAACCAAGACACATCACAATAGCTCAAACTAGCACCACCTACCTACCACTACCGGTCAACCAGTACGACACTCATGTCTAACCCAAATCACCCCTTCGGGTTGGAATACCATCATATCTAATCAATTCAACTATCAAGTTACAAAATCTCATGGTTTGTTGGCCTACCGCGTCAACCCTACCACTCCCCTTGAGCTACTATGCCTACGACTTACAGTCGCCCTGCACTGGGTATCTTGGCCTACTACATAAAGCAGGACCACCTCAACCTTACCCACACTATCCACTTGTAGAACAAGTTGCTACCCCATAACACATATAGACTCAGAACCTGATCATATAACTATCAAAAGCCACACAATGTCTTCAGCATACTCCGCTAGCATGTTCGATACTTGGGGACAAACCTACTGATTGTTATAGCAAAGCAACATACTCAATACTAGCACATCAATCTATACACACCTACAGAGTCTTCAGCATGACTGGACCGCCTCACCATGCCTTCAGTCTATCTGGACCACTCTCAAAACCTTCAGCATGTCTATACCGAATCTCCGACATTCAGCTTGTATGGTACGCTCCACCAACCTACAGTCTATCCGAACCGCTTTGAACTGTTAAGCATCTCCCTGGACCACCCCTCCTGGTGATCCTTCCCATGCAGACTATTCTCACCCACTTGGGGCTCCGAACTCCTGGTCCATTATGTGGACTCTAATCCCGGCCTAACCCTAGGCCTTATGTAGATCGTCCATCCTTTCAGAAATCTGTGGTTTTCTCCCTGATCCGCGTGTCTACCACTTACGCTAAATAACCTGCATACCCGTTGAATGCACTTTCGAACCCTGGCAGCTAACAGAACCCTCAATGGTTGATGCTCTATCTGAGAATTTCCAATTCTCCCCCACTTGGGACACTAACTGCTACCTATTGGTGGCAAAACCATAACACAAGTCAAACATTCCTACAAGGTATTATCACCCTTAACTATGGAATGATTAACCCCAGAGTAAACCTCTGTAGAACAACCCTCCCGGCATGGATCAACCGAACTTCAAAGAAACCATATCCCAACTGAACACTTCTGCATCTCTGTTTCATAACTACTGCTCCTGGAACGGTGATCCTCTATCCTAACTCCCCATTCCCCAATGCCCCCGGAGACTAACCGTCTACAACCCCTCGATACTAAACTCCCCTAACCTTCCTATATTCTAATGACACATGTAGAATAAGGAGGAAATATTTCACGGTATAATCATAAACAGTAAGATAAGAATGGAAACGTACCCGCAGCCGCATCTGGCACTGTCTCGACCTCCTTCACAGTATGCTGGAAGGCACGTCCCTGAGCCCTCGGAGGCTCTAATCTACGCTGACATGTGACAGAAGTCCTTAATGTAACAAGCTGTGGACAGTTGGCCTTCATGTAACCAACCTGATGACAGTGATAACAAATCCTCATGTCCTGAACTAGGGTCAACTGGTGACAATCCCTCGCATAGTGCCCCTCCACTCCACACTTGCAGTATGCACCACCGGACTTACAAGCTCCGGTATGACCCTTCCCGCACTTCACACAAGTGCAACCGCTCTGTCCTCCAACCCTAGAATCAGCGGTCTTGGACCGCTTTGGCGCCAACTGAGACTACGGCGGGGTCTGACTCTCCTCTCGCAACTGCAACTCAATCTCCAGCTCCTGCCGCCTGGCGGTCTCCTGTAAATCCAGTAACGTATCACATCGCTGAGTAGAAACAAACGGTCTAATTTCATTCTTGAGCATGCTCAAATATCGGGTCATCTGAGCCAGCTTGGAAGCAAACTCTGGGCAAAATATCGCCATCTCAATGAACATATGGGTGATCTCCATTACCGACTCTGAATTCTACTTCAACTCCAAGTACTCCTGAGCTAGTTACTCACGCTCAACCCATGGAATTTAGCGGGACCGAAACATCTCCCTAAACTGATCCCAAGAAAATGCAGCTCTCTGCTCATCCGAATAAGACCCTATCACAAACCTCCACCAGTCCTTCGCCCCGAACCTCAACATGTTCATGGCTCAACTGACCTTCTGGTCAGTCGGCCAGGAACATGTGAAAAATCACCCATCGATTTCCGATAGCCACCTGATGGCTATGATAGGGTCCTGAATCCCATCAAAATTTGGGGGCTTCGTGTTGTCGAAGTCCCGGTACTGAAAGCCCCTACCGGCTCGTCCCCTTGCTGCTGTTGTAGCTGTCGCGGTAGCCGTCTCATCTAGGGTTGCGTATCTGTCATCAAAATACTCCATCATAGCAGTCTTGATAGACCTAAATAGCTCTGGAATCAAACTCCGGATAATCTCAACCACCTCCTCATGGATGACCTCCCTAACTCGATCCTCTGTCAATGCTGGTACATCCTGACTGATGACCTCATGTGCTACCGGGGCAACATGATCGTCCTGTCCTGATCCTGATCCGGATCCCGTCACGAAGCGCCTCATAACCACCATACTAAAAATGTAACAAGAAGATATCAGACATCTGCACAATGATGGGGAGTCTAACCCCAGCCACACCCTAGGGTTGTGACTTCCTTGTTATGCGTATGGGTCTGTGCTTTCAATAGTAAGAGCCCATACTACCTTCCACACCTACCCATATTTGTCTCAAGTATCATCACAACACCCTAACAAAATACATAAACATAGTGAGCACTCAATCCTCACTCCTAGAGGGAGACTAACTATATCACAACTAACCAACCAGTCCTACACAATCCACCTACCCATGAAACCTCCACCAACCCTGTAGCACTAGTGTATGCTAGCCATACATAACGCTGGACCCCATAGACTTTTGAATATCCAATCCTACCCTAAGCCCCCAATCAGACAAGAATAGAACATTAGGCGAAATCAAACATTCTCAGGATATAAGATCTTAATTATATATAACCGTGATGCGTACACTAAATAACTATAGTAATGATGTCAATCTTATATAAAGGAACCCCTAGGCTAGCAGGCATCATGTGATCAGGCAATTCTATCATGCAATTCCTGAAGATCCCTGGCCTAGTACTACCATGTTGTTCGAACATATCAATATCAAATAACTGTATGGTATTTTAGGGACTACTTACTGGCTCCAACTAATCGTACAGTTCGCATCCTCTTTTACTTATTTTGAAAACCATTTAAAATCATTTTGATAATCTTTCCTTGATTTGAGACTGGATTTACATGGATGTTCCTCCAGTTCACTTAAACCAAGGCTTAGACTCCATGGCTGAGTTAGTAATACAAGTCTGTTTCTTGGATGCCTAAGAAATAGCTCCACCTCCAAGAAGAACCCGACCACTTGTAGAAGAGTGATCTTCTAAGTTGGTAATCCAGTTGGCATTTGAATAACCATCCAAAACAGGAGGATATCCACTATAAGTCAAACCATAATCCATGGTTCCTTTCAAATACTTGAATACGGTATTCACTGCTTGCCAATGATGTGTACTAGGATTACTAGTATATTTACTAAGCTTTCCCACAACAAAAGTTATATCAGGCCTAGTACTAATCATAGAATACATAAGACAACCAATTGCTCTAGAATATTAACGTTGAGACATTGTAGATCATTTATTAGGTAGAAATTAAGATTTGGATCTATAGGAGTGCCTACAAGAGAACAACTCTCAAAGCTAAACTTTTTCAATATCTTCTCAATGTAATGAGATTGAGAAATTGAAATACCATTTTTTCCTTTTCTAATTCTTATACCAAGAATTACATCAGCCTCCCTCACGTCTTTCATTTCAAAACTAGATGATAATAATTTCTTGGTTTTATCAACTTCATCTTGATCTACACCAAAAATTAACATATCATCAACATATAGACAAATTATAACTCCTTTACCAGAAGAATTAAATTTGCTATATACACATATGTCAGCTTGGTTTACTGCAAAACCATTAGACAATATCACATCATCAAACTTTTGTTGCCACTATTTTGGTGCTTGTTTCAAACCATATAATGATTTCTTCAACTTGCACACCTTATGTTCATTACCAGGCATCACAAACCATTTAGGTTGTTTCATGGAAATTTCCTCATCCGAGTCACCATTCAAGAATGCAGTTTTCACATCCATTTGGTGAATCACAATATTATTTATAGTTGCAAGAGTTAAGAATAATCTAATAGTTGAAATTCTAGCAACAGGAGCATAAGTATCAAAGAAGTCAATGCCTTCCTTTTACCTAAAGCTTTAGATAACCAATATGGCTTTATACTTATCAATTGTTCCGTCCACCTTCATTTTCTTTTTGAGGATCCACTTACTTCCCAATGCCTTGCAACCAAAAGGTAAATCAGACAATACACAAGTATTCCTATGAATGATAGAATCAATCTTATCCTAAGTTGCTTCTTTTAATAAATAAACATCCCTAGAAGCCATAGCTTCACCAAAAGTCTTTGGATCCTCCTCAATATTAAAACAATATTCAGGTTGACATATAGTCTCATTCCTTATTCCTTTAATGAGATAAAGTTGAAAATCATATCCAAAAGACTTAGCTTTTCTAGCTCTTGTTCTTTTCCAAGGTTTAGGTACAAAACTTGCACTACTAGAAACATCTTCAGCTTGAGTAGCACTCTTGCTGGAAGATTGATGAATCATATCCCTTGGTCTAGGTATATGTGACATCCCCAATTTCATGGCCAGAAAAGACCGATTTGTTTATGCTTTGTTTTTAAAATCAGAGTAATCGTTTAAAGAAAACGGTTGCGGAATTTGTCCCCAAAACAAGATATGATAAAAACTTATCAAAACATTTCTCAAAGAGAATGTATTTTCATTAAATAATAAAACCTCGGGATGTCATGTTCGGATACAGACACATAAGCATAAACAGAACATACATTCATTTACTCTAGTGATTTACATCTCCTTTAATCTCTCAATGCAAAGCAGCTTCGTATCGATACATGTGATACAATTAAACTGAGTCCTGGTGAGCATATAGGGTTTTCAACCCAAAATAATATATTTATTATATTCAATCATCAAACAATCAACCCAATTACCCATCCCCATTATCTTCCTTACTCTTAAGGGTCTACCCTAAGAATCATCTATTCATTCACTCCGTATTAAGCACTAAGACAATAGCTGTTAAGGCTCCTTCATAGAGCACTAATTCCATAGTTGCTATGGTTCATTCACCGGGTACTAAATCCATAGCTACCAGTGTAGGTACTAAGTCCATAGCTACCAACGTTTATCTAACAGTACTAAATCCATAGCTACCGGTGTAGGTACTAAGTCTATAGCTACCAACGTTTATCTAACAGTACTGAATCCATAGCTACCATCGTCTATCTAACAGTACTAAATCCATAGCTACCAAGGTTTATCTTGTTCATTGACAGTATCATACTCGAGATCCCTCTTGCAATACATGCCAATGGATTACTAACAGGTTTATCTTGTTTATTCACAGTATCATACTCGAGATCCCTCTCGCAATACATGCCAATGGATTACTAACAGGTTTATCTTATTTACTGACAGTATCATACTCGAGATCCCTCTCGCAATACATGCCAATGGATTACTAACAGGTTTATCTTGCTTATTGACAGTTACATACTCGAGATCCCTCTCGCAATACATGTCAATGGATTAGTAACATGTTTATCTCTATTCCTGATCCCTACTCATGGATCTAAATCTAACCTTTTGATCTTATTATCCAACTCATCTTTTATCCTACACCAACTATCCCATCTACCCATGTCCTACCCAACATATTTGTAGATACAAAATACATATACATATTAACTCATTTAACACCTATATAAAACATCCACTCCACACTCATCTCAAATAAACAACAATGTATAAACACATAGCACGTATTTCATAGCAAATACTTAATATATATGTGTTAGAAGAAAGTAACTATACACTCACACCAAACATATACTTAATACATTCAAACAATACTTATATTAAAATCGTGTTTATTAGAGGGAATATACACCCACGCATATAAACAACTTTATATTATACACATAGCACGTATTTCATAGCAAATACTTAATATTTATGTGTTAGAAGAAAGTGACCACACACTCACACGTATAAACAACAATATATATACACATAGCACGTATTTTATAAAATACTTCATATCTATGTGTAAGATGAAAGTGACTATACACTCACTTGATCAGAAGATGATCGGACAGCACTACGACTTGTAGAAGTAGTATTCTTCGGTGAAACCGGGATCACTTCACACACTTAGTTTCTCGCGGGCAGAGCTTTGGCTCGGAAACTCTTTTCTTCTCGCTGACAGTTTTGGGGTTTCGCACCACGAACTTCAGAAATTCATAACTTTCGAATATGAACTCCGTTTTCGACGTTCTTTATATCGACGCGAAGGTGAGATTATGCTCTACAACTCTCGTTTAGACTCAATTGGCTAATTTTGACTTTATTTTTAATATATTATAAGTATATTACTTATATATTATCTATAGTAGGCCGGGATAGGAAAACTCCATTCGAAATTCATAACTCCTTCATCTGAACTCCGTTCCCTCCTGTCTTTTTATCGTTCGAATACTATCGAATAAATCTTCAACTCTTGTTTAGATCACTAAGGATAGATATCTATCTACCTTAAGTTCACTATTTACGTCGCGCTGGGTCGTGCCGGTTCTGTCGTGAAACTTCGACAGGTCATAACTTCTTCGTTATAACTCGGATTTTGGCGTTTTTTGTATGCACGGAAACCTTGTGACATATACTACAACTTGGTTAAGATTAATCCTTCTAAATAATATTCCATAAAAAAAGTCATTTTTGATGCTTATTGTCTCTAAATTGACTAGCCCGGATCTACGAGCGTTACAGTATAGATGTAAATCTTTCTTCATCAAAGATAACATCTCTTGACTCTATCACAGTGTTTATAGACACAGAGTTATTAGATTCTAAAACATAGAATCTATATGCTTTGGAATAGTCATCATATCCAATGAAGATACAATCTACAACTCTTTCACCCAATGTTTTCCTTTTGGGTTCAGTGAGTCTTATAAATGCTCTACAACCCCAAACTTTGAAATAACTCAAATTTGGTACCTTTTTACACCGAAGTTCATAAGTAGTATTCTTACTCTTTTTATTTAGAGTTATGTTCAAGTTGTAACATGCAATTAACATTGCCTCACCCCCAAACCCTTCACTTAATCCAGAATAGGACAACATGGAATTAACCATTTCTTTCAAAGTCCTATTCTTCCTTTCAACTACACCATTTTGTTGGGGTGTATAAGGGGTTGTGGTTTGATGTATTATTCTGGTTGATTCAAAATAATTTGGATCATAACACTCACCACCTTTATCAGTATGCAAGACTTTTATTAGTTCATTTTTATGTAGATCTACTTGTTGCTTATAAATTTTAAATTTATTAAGAGCTTCACCTTTTGAATGTGGCAAATATTCATAACAATATCTAGATACATCATCAATAAAAGTAACAACATAGTTGTTGTTTCCAAAGGAAGGTTTTGCATGGAAATCATATAAATCACTATGTATAAGATCCAACACCTTGCTTTCCCTAACAACATCTTTGAAAGGTTGTTTGGTGATTTTAGTTAGCATGCATGTTTTATATGTTGCATTATTTTGTATATAAAAAGCAAGAATTAAACTCATTTTAGACATGTCTTTTAATCTTTTGTAATGAATGTGTCCTAGTCTACCATGCCATAATTTAGGTTTATTAAAATTATTATTGGTATTAGTGGACGACATGCAAACCGAATTATCAATAGAAGGATAATTAATATTTAACCTAATCATTCCATTACATACATATCCAAAACCCATAAAAGAACCATGTATTGACAAGATATACTTGTCACTTTCTAACACTTTTTTGTAACCATAATTATTTAATACAATTTCAAACACGAGATTCTTACGAATACCTAGAACATATAGAACATTGTTCAAACACAAACATTTCCCAGAAGTAAAAGTAAGTAAAATATATCATACGCTCTTGATTGGTTCAGTTGCAACATTTCTCATCTTCACAACAGATCCATCTTCAATTGGTTGAAAGTCCTTAAACCAATGTAGATCTTTGCAAACATGACTTGTTGCTCCCGAATCAACCCACCATACAACATTATCATCTTTCACATAAAATGCTTTAGAAATCACAAAAATATAAGTCTGAATATATTTAGAAATCTGCATGAAAACAAAAAAATCTGACCTTTTTGCTTTTCTGGATCCTTGGATCCACTTGGTCCAGTACCATCCTTGTTCACTTTATGAAAACAACAATCTTTCTTGAAGTGAACCGGTTTGTTAAAATTCCAATAAACCACTTTAGCCTTCTTGTTGGAAGACTTGTCATCCTTTTCTTTAAACTTCCTTTTTCCATTAGACTTCTTTTGATTCTTTGATCCATCTCCATCCACCATGTTCAAAGAAGAGGAACCAACTTGGTTCTTTCCTCTGGGATTGTTATTAAGTTCTTGAGTCCTTAAAGTCTCTTTAATCCATAAATGGCTTCCAAGTTGAGTCAAAGTCAATTCATCTTTGTTATATTTCATATTGTGTTTAAATCCATCCAGGAAGGGAGCAGTTTGTCAATAATCACAGCCACAAAAATGGCTTCATCAATTTTTAGACTATGTAGACCAAACTATCCCATGATCGTTAACATTTCATGGAATTGTTCCATAATAGGTCCATAGTCAACCATCTTGTAACCCATAAAGTTACCAACCATAAACTTTTTACTAGAAGCATTGTCAATTATGTACTTGTATTCAAGAGAATCCCACATTTCTTTTGCACATTCGATATTTTGATAGATATCAAAAAAAGAGTCAGACATACCATTGAGAATATGACCACGACAGATGTAGTCATCATTGTCCCACTTAGATCTCTTCCTTGTTGCCTCCAAAGTTTCATCCTCAGCAAATTTTGGCATGGGTATACTCAGAACATACACCACTTTTAGAGTGTTCAGGAGGAACTTCATCTTCTTCTGCCATCTATGAAAGTCTTGGCCTTCAAACTTCACAAATTTATCAAACTTGCATGTTATTTCCTTAACATAATCGTCACTTGCCATGATCACAGAAATACTTTAATATTTGTTAGAAATTTAGGGTATAGAAAGGCTTATAAATTCTGAGAATTATGATATCACTTCCAAATTAAAGTATTTGGGTGGTACTCCCAATCTTTAATCGAATAAGACTCGGAATACACTCAGAATACGAGAGCAAGAACATATAATTTAATTGTTATGAACTTCGAATGTACCAGAAAAATGAGACCAAAAACTGATTTATGAGTCTGAAAATTTTCATATGACAGTTAACTGTCATAAAACTACCAAAAGTGACATAAAAACAGGTATTTAGATAATGTTCAAACCAAGGATCAATTCTTTGAAAAACCGAATTTTTGATGCATTTTATGATCTTGACCCCTATTAGGGGTACTGCCCTTGGACCCTACTCCCAGGGGCGCTGCCCCCAGAACTCCATTCATTCAGGGCTTCACCCCTAAATGACAGTGTACTTTAAAAACTTGATCAAACTTAAACAAGTGTGCACTCCACACCTCCCTTACTTGTTTAATACCTATCAATATCATTTTTGGTCAACAAATTAATCCTATTACACTTAAATAACATTAATGATAACAAATCACCAACAATAAACTCTTGAAATGAATACATATAATTTGGGATTTTGCTTTGGGTAGTGATTTGTATACAATAATTTTTAGCCATACATAACAATTTATGTTTTAGATGATTCTACTATACAATTATATAAAGCATAATTTGTTGTGTTTGGCTAAAAAGTATTGTGTACGGATCATTACCCTTTTGGTTTGTCAGAAAAATGTTGTTTTTTGGATTTTAGAAACCTCTTTTAACAAAGTTAACTGTCATTTTACGATAGGAAATTGATGTTTTGATCAAAAAATATGTGAGAAAATCTACAGATAAATCCTTAAGTTTATGCTTCATAATCGATTTACTCTTTATTTTATTTTAGTTAATTAAGTCCCAAAACCGGAAATTGTATTCATTTTGCCCTTTTACCTGATTAACAGGTTATCCAACTTTCAAAAATTATACTTTTGGTCCAGATTTTAAATTGGATTAAAAATTTGTTCAAAATTTTACATTTTGGCTTGGATTCTAAATTTTATTATGAATTTAGTCCAAAATTTATATTTTTGGACTAAATTTCAAAATTTTATTACAAATTTATCCTAGATTTAGTTTTTTCGCATCGTTTTTTTCAAAAAAAAAAAAAAAACAAATATGTTTTTTTGCTTTATAAAATCACATTTATACAAATCAACATATTTTTATATAAAAAACCTTCTTTTTTCAATATAATTTTTTAAAAATATTTTTGTATACGAACTACGTATTTATAAAATTAGGTATTTATTAAGTGTGTGTGTGTGTATATATATATATATATATATATATATATATATATATACAAATCAGTATTTTTTTAATAAAAAAAATATATGCACACACATAATTAATAAAATATATATATACAAACATCTATTTTATAATAAATGTATTTGTATACAAACACCTTTTTACAATATACATACATACATATATATATATATATATATATATATATATATATATATATATATATATATATATATATATAACACATATTTTATAAACATATATACAAACAATTATAGTTTATAAAAATATATGCGAACATGATTTTATATATATATATATATATACTTAATAAATACCTAATTTTATAAACACTTATTTTCGCATACAAAATGTTTTTTTTTTCAGAAATTATATAGAAAAAGGAAGTATTTTTATGTGAAATTATGTTTCTTTAAATAAATATGGTTTTGTAAAGCAAAAAAAAATGTATTTGAAACAAAAGTTTAAGTTTCGGATCAAATTTATAATAAAATTTAAAATTTATGCCAAAAATGTAAACTTAGACCAAATTTATGATAAATTTTTGATCAAGATTATAATAAATTTTAGAATCTTGATTAAAAATGTAGTTTTTAAAAGTTAGACGAACTGTTGTTCAGGTAAAATGATCAAAAATAAATATAAAGGCTTTTTATTTATGACTTAATTGACTAAAAAATGAAGCTTAAACGTTTTTAATTGATTTTCTTATAGATATAGTTGGCTTTGAAATAAGATATTTTATTAAATACTTTTTTTTCTTATAAATACTATCATACACAAATTACTTGTTACCTGATGTGTTTTGTATTTTTTTTTTTTTTTTTTTTTTGTCAAATATACAAACTTTTATTTTATAAAAGTATTGGCAAATACGTTATACGTTTATTATTTTATTAATCTATCCAAATTCAGATATCGCGCTTCAATCAAACACCACCGGAACCACCGATGTTGCATTCCGCACCCCACCTCCTCCTCTCCTCCTCATCCGCCGTTCTCCTCCCTTCTTTCTCCCTCCTTCCGAATAGCCGTTTCGTCAGAGTACCTAACAAACCCTACTCTCTTTCACAACAATATTCGACCAGGCCTCTTGCCCCATTGCTAGCTCAACTCCCCGATGCGGCCTCGCCTGAAGAAGGACCCATCGAACTCCCCTTCTCTATACCGTCATTTATCTCCACCGACGATGACCCTACCACTCTCCAAGTCGCCACCAGCGTTCTCCTCACCGGCGCCGTCTCCATCTTCCTCTTTCGCTCCCTCCGTCGCCGTGCAAAGCGCGCCAAAGAACTGGTTCATACTCTCTCTCTCTCTCTCTCTCTCTCTCTCTCTCTCTCTCTCTCTCTCTCTCTCTCTCTCTCACACACACACACACACACACACACAAACACACACACTTGAATGCGTTCTCAACTTATCGTCACAATTTAGCATCTAGCTCTTGTATTAGTGGTATCACAGGGGTTGGATTTGTGTAAACCCTAATTAAGATGCGCAATTGAACCTATAGAAGTTATATGCGAGTATTAACAATGATTGAATTGAGAATTTTATCTATGGATTAGAAATTTAGGTCTACAGGAGTAGAAACTAAAAAGACTTTGAAGGAGGAGGCACTTGAGAGTTTAAAAGCAATGACGCCGGTTGAGGCAAATGCTCCTCCGTCGCCTCTTCAGGCGTTGCTGGGAGGTTTATCTGCCGGAATTATTGCAATTATTCTTTATAAATTCACCACCACCATTGAAGCTTCTCTGAATCGTCAAACCATTTCTGATAATTTTTCGGTATGAATCAATCCTTCACTGCTTCATAAATCATAATTCTAGTATTGTTTAACTGGGAAATCTGATTGCTACTCAATTTCTTTTTGTAATTTTACATTTGTTTGTCATCTTTCTGCTCAAATTATCATAACAAAAGTTTTTGCCTTACAGGTCAGACAAATCACTATAACCATAAGGTAAACATACAATTGTTCATCCATCTCCTCTTCCCATGACTTAAGTTTCAAGAAGATTAAAATGCTAAAAAGATGTTTGTATTTGATGCATGTAGGACTATTATAAATGGTATATGCTACCTTGCCACATTTGTTTTTGGCATCAACGCAGTAGGGTTAATACTCTACTCGGGTCAACTCGGTCTCAACTCAATAATGGGAGATTCTCCAAGTGAAAAAATTCAGAACAAGGAAGAAACACAATCAAACTCCAATCAGACGGAAACAAACATAAATGATGAAGATCAAAGCAGGCAACAGTGAGATAATAGTATTTGAAGTTTGTTTGTAGTTTCTGTGTATACCATATTTTTCATTATTATATATCATTAATCATTAATTTTGACAACGTTGGTAGCATCATATATTCTTTTCTTTTTTACCATAGCATTGTACTTAGAAGAATTCGTCTAATTATAAGCAATGTTATTAGAATCCAAGCGACTTTTATATAGATTTTTCAAAAGTAGAATGTCTTAATAAGAAAATTAAAATGAAAGCATAATGTTATAATTGGGTGAATCTTCTAAGGAATCATGCTATAACGAGAAAAAAGAATATAGAAGCATAATGCTACAACGGAAATAAATGAATGTATAATTGTATAATACACAAATAAATTCAAATATTTGTTATTTCTTACATCTATCTCTACTTTTTTAACGGATCAAATTAGTTGCATCTATTATTTTGTTCATATTTAAAGTTTTATTGTTAATATGTCAAATATGATTTAAAAACAGTAGAATTATAATATTTTTTAGAAGGTTGCAAAAAGAATACTAAACTTTGTAATAATGTAAGATATTGGACTAGTGAAGAACTGAAGATATCGAAAAGAGACGTTTATTAAATGACATTTAGAAACTGCTAGAAAGGATTGTTATGCCCTCAACTTGTTTATATTGGGGTTGAGATTGAAATTAGATTTGAACAGTTGAACTATTGAATTTGTGTTCATTTAGCCACCAAACTTTGTTTAACTTGTAAAATGCCATTGAAATAGACGCTTAACCCTTTTTTATTATTTGTTTGCTTTACATTGCAAATCACATTGATCGTCAAGGATCATATTCTTTTAATGTGTATATATAAACTTGATATATATATATATATATATATATATATATATATATATATATATATATATATATATATATATATATATATATATATATATATATATATATATATATATATATATATATATATAATTAAAAAAAAAATGCTAACAATTTAATAGCAAAGATATACGATGAAAGTTTAATAAAATTTTGAAGGACTTTGAAGAGTGAATTATTTTGTGTAGAACTGTGGATTTTCTTGGGCATATAGATGAATGATGAATCGTGAATACTACTTTTAGAAATGGGATCGGTCAAACATTGACTTCAATGTCGTTTGGGTGGTCAAAATGCAAGAGATATCATGTTTAAATAAAAAGTAAAATAGACATAAAAATATCATATTTTATATTTTTAATATAATATATATGAAAAAAAATATATATAAAAAAAAAATAAAAAACTTTGAATCTTGCATTAGAATTTTATCATTAAATGTATCAACAAAAACACTAAATTTTGTTTACCTTGTAACACACCAAACTTGTTATTTTTGTTCAAAACGGATACTTGCTATCATTGCTATATCATCGATCATAAATACCAATTTGCATAAAAAAAAGGTTAGAGTTAAATTTTACAAATTTAATAAAACTTAATAACTAGATTTAGGATAAATTTAATAATTTAGTGTCTGATTTGGACTTGACACTTTATATTAATACGATATGACAAATTTATGAAAGCCAGGATTTCAAGTAATTTCACAATTATGACAACGATCACAAAAACAAATGAACAAAACAAATCTAGTTCTCACAAATGAACAAATGCAGGTAAACAAATCAAGGAAATTCAAGAAAATTGTGTAAACACACACATATCATGGATGCATGCATAACATACTTGTACAATCCAAGTTCCTACTTCCATTCCCACTTGTACGATACCACCACTACATAATAATCAGAAAAAAAAATGTACAAGCATGCAAAGCACTAACTCAAAACCCTAACCCAGCCGCGTCGACACCAAATGTACCCCGGCTCAGCCGCTCCAACTTCCTGTTTTCCCAAACACAACTCTCCGGTAGTAGCTTAGCCGCCGCCGTTTTCATCGGCTCCGACTTGCACCTTGTCAGCACAAACGGTTCGTACCCCATCGCATCCGCCAGTTTCTGCTCTAACATCGTCGCCATCGACGGCGGTGCCGGTAATGAACAAGATGACCGCGCCGGCTGCTGTAACGACGATTGGCGTCCTCCGTCGGCCACCCTCATCACATTGTTTATGGTGGCAATAGCATTAGCAGCAGAACAAACCCTCGATTCATCTTTGCCATCCGCTTTGACCACCGGCGGCGGCGGCGGTGGAGGTTTTCTTTTATTGGAGTTTCGTCTGATGAAATCTGTACTACAAACCCATGTTTCCTTTGAAACCTCCATTGATAACTTGGGCTCATACATCATCATTAACAAACAATCCGGCAACACCATCTCACTTTCTCTCTCCTCTTTCACCTCACTTTCTCTCTCTAAAACTTCATTGCTGACCATTTCTTCCTCAAGGTTTGCAGAGATCTCTGGAACTTCAGTCATAACCATTGTTGAAACCTCTTCTTGAGCTTCTTCCATGCCAGAATCAACTTCATGTTCTTGAATCTCAAAATCTTGATTCACATTTTCTTCAAACAAAAATTCAAGACACATACTTTCTTCTTCTTGATCTTGACCCACTTCAGTGTGTTGTACATTTTCATGTTCTTGATCTCGATTAGCTTCATCTTGTTGTACATTTTCATATTCTTGATCTTGAATAGTTTCAACTTGCTGTACAACGTCAAGTTCTTGATCTTGAATTGGTTTGTCTTGTTGTACATTTTCTTGTTCTTGATGTTGAATAGCTTCATCGAGTTGTACAGTTTTTTGTTCTTGATCCAAAATCATGACTTGCTGAATATCCTTTAAATCTTGTTCAATTTGATGGTCATGGTCAACAAGTTCTTCATCGTCTTCTTCATTTTTAGCAACAGTTGGTTCCCAAGATCGATGTGTGAGAGCTTCGAGTTTCATGGGGTCAGATCTGCATCTCATCAACAACAAAGCATTTTTTGGTGGAACGCAAATGCTTACTCTTGCTTCGTCTTTATGGCCTTCGATCCTGTCGTTTATAATCTCCAGATCTTCAAACACATGTCGTCTTGATTTCTTAACAACGATTTCTTCGTCGTCGTCTTCTTCTTCTTCTTCTTCTTCTCCGACAACCAATTCGATGTCTCTCTGACCACCTCCATCTCCGTCCTGCACTGCTACCAGCCACCGTGCAAACACTGCACAACCTTGACGGTTACCCTCTTGTGTCGACACCGTCTTCTCGTCTTTCCGGCAAGGAAACAAGCAGCTGAACTCCGATCCAAGTGCTCTTAAAGCGTCACAAATTGTCACCGGAAAATGAACCCAACTCCTCTGCGGCGGCGAATATTCTTGATTTTGATTTTGATGAGTAGCATTTGAGCCAAGATTTAAACTTTCATTGAGATTTTGAGTTTTTGAAGCAAAACCGTTGAGGGGGTGTTCTAAGTTTCTGAAACTAACCTCGCCGGCGCTGTGTCTTCTTGATAATGTTCTGAGCTTTTTCGCTTGTTTCTTCTTGCTCTTCACCCTAACTTGACCAATGCAGGTGACTTTAGGTGAAGAGGGTTCCGGGTTCTCGAAACTGCCTCTCTTTTTGGCGGTGGTGGGGAACATCGCCGGCGACGCGCCGCCCTTGATGCTGCCACTGTTTCTGAGCCTACGACTGAGCGAGGTTGAGAGGGAGTTTGGTGGGTCTCGAGCTACCCCAGCTCGACCTGGACTCAAGATGGATTTGGATGAGATCTTCATGGTGTTGTCGTCAGAAAGCAATGTGGTGGTAGGTGGTGTGGTTAAGCGGATTACATTGGTTGTTTCCCGGTGGTGGTGGTTGTGGGGTTTGGTTGCATTGGTGGAAGGATGGTGAGGTGCAAGAGAGCAGTAAAATGGGCGATGATTGAGGATGATGATACGAAGATTTGTCTTTAGCAAGGTGCAACGATTGTAGACAGGGCAGAGTTAGATGACTAAATTACCCTTGATGTTTCACGAAATTTCTTTGCGTCCCAATTTTTTTGGCACTTCCGTAGATGACAGCTGCTTATTACCACGTCAGCCAAAAATAATTTACGATGGGTAACATGCATCGAGATATTTGGTCAAAGGACAAATATATGATGGGTTTTTTCTTTACACGAAGAAGATATTTAATTTATAAGATTTAAACCTCATGGTCATGGTGATAAAAAATCAAATTATCTTTTTTTTTTTCTACTTATTTGATAAAATAAATCTTAAAATCTTAATAATAATAAAAAAAATTAGTAGATTATATATATATATATATATATATATATATATATATATATATATATATATATATATATATATATATATATATATATATATATATATATAGGGAGTGGTTCAAATGAAAACCACAAAAGATTAAGAACTCTAAGAACCTACATTAGTTAATAATATTTACATGATATTTTTATTAAACATGTGAAAATCTATTTTTGTTTGTCTTTTTGAAACAAAAAGGGAAAATTATAATTTTTGCAGTATAATATTTTCATTTTTATATGATCTCATATTTGAACATGAAACTTATATAAATTACAAGTTTATACATTCCATTTATTATTTAGTTCACAATTTAATACAAACCATTTTACATTAATTCACAAACTAAAAGAAATAAAAAATTCAAACTCTACAACTACTACCACCATACGCTGCCACCAACCATCTGTACCTGCATCGTAACCATCATTTTCTTTTAAATCAGATCTGTAAATAAAGTCATGCATTAATCGCTTAAATACTACATTCACATTCTAATAAAACAAATTATTTCACTCGTTTTGAATTTAATGCAAAACTATTATTAAAACTAATGTATTCTTAGATACTTATACAACACAGAAAATAAATATATTCAGAAGAAAAAATTATCAAAAAATTTATACATGAATCATTTATATTTTAAATTGTGAATTTAATATATTAAGTCATGAATAAAATTTACATTATTTCAAAAGCAAACACAAAAATTATAAAATAATCACAAGTTAATATCAATTCATTCACAACTTAATAAAGATCTGTAAATAAAGTCATGCATTAATAACTGAAATACTACATTCACGGTTTAATAAAACAATTTATTTCACTCGTTTTGAATTTAATGCAAAACTATTATTAAAACTAATGTATTCTTACACACTTATACAACACATAAAATAAATATATTCAGAAGAAAAAATTATCAAAAAATTTATACATAAATCATTTATATTTTAAATTGTGAATTTAATATATTAAGTCATGAATAAAATTTATATTATTTCAAAAGCAAACACAAAAATTATAAAATAATCACAACTTAATGTCAATTCATTCACAACTTAATAAAGATCTGTAAATAAAGTCATGCATTAATAACTTAAATACTACATTCACAGTCTAATAAAACAATTTATTTCACTCGTTTTGAATTTAATGCAAAACTATTATTAAAACTAATGTATTCTTACATACTTATACAACACAAAAAATAAATATATTCAGAAGAAAATTAACAAAAAAAAAACTATACATAAATCATTCATATTTTAAATTATGAATTTAATATATTAAGCCGTGAATAAAAATTACATTATTTCAAAAGCAAACAAAAAAATTATAAAATAATCACAGCTTAATGTCAATTAGTTCACAGCTTAATAAAATCAATTCATTATTTAATACACAAAATCCACAGCTTAATATAGTCAATTCATAGTCTAAGAAGAAAATTCACAGTTTAATGCAGTCAATTCACAGTTTAAAACACAAAAATCATAGTTTAGTACACAAAATTCAAAGTTTAATACACAAAAAGTATGCATCCACAACCATCTTTTCAACTTAACACTCTTTATATAGTCAATTCAAAGTTTATAAACAAAATTCATAGCTTAATACAAGTAACTTCATAGTTTCATATACATAATTCACAGTTTAATCTAGTCAATTTACAAATCAAACAGAAAATTCACAACTTAATGCAGTCAATTCGTAGTTTAAAAAGAAAATTCAAAACTTAATGCAATCAATTCACAGTTTAAAACACAAAAATCACAGTTTAGTACACTAAATTCACATTTTAATACACAAAAAGTAGTATTCACATCCATATTATCAACTTAAAACACTTATTACAATTAATACACAATTTAATATAGAAAATTCACAAACTAGTATAATAAATTCAAAGTTTAATTCAAAAAAATTATACATTCACAACTTAATAGCAGTTAAAACTAAGATTAACAAAATTTAAGACAAATGAGAGATTAAAACATCAAATTCACACTTAAACAGAAAAAAAAAACAAACAAAAAAAAACTATGCCATAGAGATATACAATAGATGCAAGTAGAAAAACAAGTAGAAAACAAATACTTATGCATTCATAGCTTAAAATTAAAATTTCTTATTGAAGAAATTTTAATTGAAAATAAAGTAAAAAAAACAAGTATTGATGTATTGGGAAGAGGCTTTCTCTTCTTTTTCTTTACATTTTACTTCTTTTTCTTTACACTTTACGACCTTATCAAGAAAAAATTGAATTGATATTCTATATTTCATTTATCTGGAGTGAGTTTTTTTGTACAGACTCTGCACAGATTAAGAAGCAAAGTGGTTTCAGAGATGTGAAAAAATGTCTCAAATGCTTTTTTTTACTTGATTTTCATTTTTTACAGATCTTGTCTCATATTTTGCTAAAGTATGAATTTATAGCCTTATTAAGAAAAGTAAACAAATAAATAAGAGATTTAAACATTAAATTCACAACTTAATAGAAGAGAAAAGAATCAAAGCAAAAGTCAACATACCTGATGTATATATGGCGGTGTTTTACTGGAGATCGGAGAGAGAGATGGAGACGAGTTGCCAGTGTTTCACTAGAGCGCAAGGCAGCAGCGACAGTGACGGTTAGCGGCGCTCTATGATCTGGTCTGGAAATATCGTCAGAGCTCGTAAATCTGGAGGTGTAAATCAAAGATCTAAAGTCAAAAATTATTATTTTTCGCCGGATATCATAGATTTGTACCATACCACTTCAGATCTAAGAGCTTCGTTGATGGAGTTGCATGTCTAGGGTTTCTCCTAAGGTTTTGGAGTGGGAGGTAGTGGAAGGAACACTATCCAGGTGCTTCATTGAAAAAAGTGATGTCGCCGGAGAAGGCAACGGAGGAGAGAAGTGGTGACGGTGGGCCAACAGTGGTTAGTTTTAGTTCCCCAGAGGCATCAGTCATCGTTTTTAGTAGTGGTGATTTCTAGATCTAGATCTGATTCGTGGTGGCGGTTTCGAGATAATGATTTGATGTAGATCCGGTGAGTTTTCTTGTAGATCTGATGAAATCATATGTAAATCAAGTCAGATCTGATTCGGATCTAGTGGTTCATCGGAGATCAGAGATGACGATAGTAAAAGTGAACAGAGGAGACGGTAACTGAAGTGAACAGAGGAGGTGGTGCTGGTGGTGGAAATTCGCTGGAGTAACGTGGTTTGCTAGTGGTAGGGGCGGCAGTGGTTGGTGTCACCGGAGGAAGGAAGAAAGAAAATATGAAAGGTGTTTTTCAAGTATGGTGAAATGAAACATCTGATAAAACAATGTCCCTTTTCTTTTTGACGACTTATCAAAAATGAAAAAAAAAATCAAACCAAATATGAAAATACATTAGTGATATATATATATATATATATATATATATATATATATATATATATATATATATATATATATATATATATATATATGAATTTTTTAAATAAGTAAAAATGTGTTTTGTAACATTCCAAAATACAACCCAAAAATTTTTGTTTAATCCTTAGTAAAATCATTAGATCAATACCATAAAATAAAAACCCATACGTCAATATCTCAAAACCATAACAAAGTATCATGAGAAAACTGTATCAAGAATGTATCAAATCATATCTATGAAAAGCCAAATCAACTCCCAGGACAAAAGCTGAAGCTGTGGTGTGTGCGATGCCATCATCCCGAGCTCTTCCCTTTACTTGCAGAAGTACATGAAACCAAAACTGAAACTGTAAGCACGAAGCTTAGTGAGTTCCCCCAAACTACCACATACCATACAATAACATATAAACACATATTGGGCCTTACCCACTGCATCGGACTGAAGTCCGGAAACTGCATCGGACCGAAGTCCGGAATTAACCAGGGTCTTGCCCTCTGCATCGGACCAAAGTCCGGAAACTGCATCGGACCGAAGTCTGGAACTGACTAGGACCTTGTCCCCTGCACCTGACCGAAGTCCGGAACTAACTGCATCAGACCGAAATCCGAAACTGACTGGGACCTTGTCCCCTGCATCAGACTGAAGTCCAGAAACTAACTGAGCATAACATAGCATAGCATAAATATATCAACTAACATAAGCACATATAATACATACTGCATCGGACCGAATTCCAAAACACATAACACAAAACATGCTTCAATCACAAAGACATCAAGCAATCTAACTACTGCATCGGACCGAGGTCCGGAACTACTGCTAACTAAACGGACTGACATTGTGGTCGTAGACCCGTTCCTACTAGAAGGAAAACTCACCTTGTAGTCTGGCTGCTGAATGAACTGCTCTGGAAACTGTCTGCTACTGCTCCGGTATCTCCTCGGCTACAATTTTCATAAGTACACTCAATCAAATACTAATAACTATACTGAGGGTAAGATGACAATTTTACCCCTGGTCAAAGTCAACCTCTTGGTCAAAGTCAACATACAGTTGACCTGACTCGTCGAGTTGGGCCACCAAATTGTCGAGTCCCTACTCTCATTTCTCAATTCTGCTCGCTACTACTCGTCGAGTTTGGCGTAGACTCGACGAGTTCCTCTTTGATACTAACAATTAGTCAATTTGCATATGACTCGCCGAGTTGTATGAACATCTCGTTGAGTTCCCATTCAACATATGAACACTCCGACTGTGACTCGCCGATTCTGTTCTTGAGATATGAAGATTGCCTTGGACTCGCCGAGCCAGGGCATTGACTCGCCGAGTCCCTCCATGAATGAGTCCGATCTTCGACTCATTGAGTCCACATATAACTCATTGGTTCTACCCGGCATAATACATGGAAGGGGGAAAACTCGAGAACTCGCGACTCGACTCGCCGAGTCTGAAGAACGACTCACTGAGTCGGTTGCATGCAACTTCTAAACAGTTGATTCTACTCAAAACCAATGCATACAACTTATAGATTTGGGTTCTTAAGGCTTGGTTACCACGTAAAGTTTCCAAATTTACATGTACATATGCATGAAAAGGAATTAAAGGCTCAAAAGGAACTTAAAATAGTAGATCTAGGGCTTTCATGCAAAATGGCTCCATAAAGATGTTAGATCTAAGTTTTTGGAACTGAAACATGGCTAGATCCGAAGGCTAATCAACCCAATGCGATCTCTCTACTATAATCAAGCTGAGAAATGGATAAAATGGCCTAAATGTGATTTATAATGGAGAATCAATCATAGAAACAGAAGGAATCCGATTAGTACCTCAATAAACTCTGTAGTGGGTGCTAGATCTTGGATCTCCTTCTACTCCTTTGGATCTTGCTTCCTTCTTCTCTTCAAAACATCAAGATTCACACAAGAAATGCTCAAAATGCTCAAGGAATGGTTAGGGTTTGCTAAATGATGCTCTGAGGGTGAAGGAGGCGAGTTTGGGCTCATAACATGGTTTAAATAGGGTGCAAAACATACTTTTCAAATAGAACATTTGGTATACAAAACTAGAAACTTATCAGTAAAGGGTTTAATCCATTTTATTAAATCAAGTATAACTTAAAGGACCTTAAGTGGTTCATTCTATAATACTTTGGTTTATACATCAGGGTTATATATAATTAATACCCGATAGGTAGTTGGGTGTGTGCTTTCCGCCATACTCCTTGTTCCTTGTTTGGTTGTGGGCTTAGGGAAGATTTACACAACTAACTATCTTTTCGATATTAAATTATATATAGCTAGTATAAACCAAGTGATTATACAAGGAACCATTGTGGTTACCACTTTTACTAAAAGAAATAAGGGTTTTCTTAAAGAATGTTTTCATCAAATATAAAGGAACTATTACAATTAACTTTGTGAGTATCAAGTGAATACGTCAAGGTTATATACAACGATGATCTAACAAACAATGGGAGGTGTGTCTTCCACCTCATTCGTTGTTCCTTGTTTGGTTGTAGGCTTAGGACAGATACACACAACCAATTGTTTGTTTATTATGGGTTTTATATAACTTGTATCCACTTAGTACTCATATAAAGGATTGTAGAATCATTTTTACTTATCTTTCATCAAAGAAGAAAATATAGGATTTTCTGGAGGAACATGCAAACTTTTTTGAACAGATCTTACAACTTACTACAACTTTCTAACAATTTACTTACATTACTAAAATATTATGAACTCACCAACTTAAATGTTGATCTCTCTTTCAAAATAACTTTTATTCTCAGGAAACTAGTAGACAGGTACGCGCGCTGGGAATTCAGAAGATGGAGCATAATAGCTTCAAGTCTTGTTTTGTTATTTACATATGTAGTCTATGTTTTGTGAACCACATACTTTGTAAACACTTTCTTTCTAATGAAATGATTTTTTATTAATTTGATTACTATGATGCATGCCTTGTGATACTAAATATGACGTCCTCCACCCCCGAACGTTTCCGTTGTTCCGGTTTTGGGGTGTGACGTTATGGGTGTGACTCTTGTATGTGTTGTGTTTATATATATATATATATATATATATATATATATATATATATATATATATATATATATATATATATATATATATATATATATATATATATATATTAGGTGGCGTCCAATGTCGGGCGGGATCCGATGTCGGGCGGGGCCTGATGATTATATTATATGCTATTTATCTTTTATGATTTTTATGCATGTGGTTATATTTTCATATGTATATCAGGCGGGGCCTGATGACTAACAGATCTGTTTTGAGTGGGGTTCGATGTCAGGAGGGGCCCATTATATGTTTGATATGTATGGTATGTGATATTTTGGGGAACTCACTAAGCTTTGTGCTTACGGTTTTCAGTTTAGGTTCCGGGTACTCCCGGTTCGAAGGGAAAAGCACAGGATGATTGTAGTGTACACGCTACATCGTTCCGCATTTTATATTACTCTGATGTACTTGGATGTTATTGTTACACTTTGATTTACCATGGTTTTATCATGTTGTTTTGGATAATGGTTTATTTAATTTAAAAATCGAAATTTTTAGTCTTAATTTTTGGGACGTTACAAATGAGTTACCTTTGTTTGGTGTTATTTGGTTCGGGGGACTGCTCGGTGCAAGGAGTGAGAGTGTTGTCATGCTTCTTCGGTTCTACAATTCAAGTAAGTCTTCTCACTATGTCAAGTAGGAAAGTATATATCATTTGTATTTTAGGATAGTGGTAGTGTTAGAGTACGAGTATACTAGTTGACTATTATAACTCCTTGTTATGTATGTGTAGAATAGGACACTTGGGTCATGATATGCTAGACTGGTAGGGTCTTGCATGTGGATTGTATGAAAATGTTAGGTGTCATGAGTGGTTAAGGTAATGATAATATTGATTTATTGTTTATTGAATAATTACACTAGGGGTTATATGTGGTTAAGTTAAATAGACTAAGAACTCTTGGTCTAATGACTAATTGCATGGTTCTTATTTGATTTATTGCTATTGAGTGGGATCATCTGTTCGACAGTCTATCTGATCTCTAACTACACATGACTTTATATATTGCATGGAAACCATGATATGTCCCTTGGTATCATAGGGATAGACCATGTAAGGACCATTGTAACTATATGGAAGACCATGGAAAGACTATGGCAACCACATGAAAGACCATGAAAGGATCATAGCAACCATAAGAAAGATTGTGGGATGACCACATCATTTATACAATATGTATTGATATGTAGGGTTATTACATATGTTGTCGACATGTTGATAGGGAAACCATGATATGGACCTTGGCATCATAAGGAAAGACCATGTAAAGACCATTGCAACTATATGGAAGACCATGGAAAGACTATGGCAACCACATGAAAGACCATGAAAGGACCATGGCAACCATAGGAAAGATTGTGGGATGACCACGTCATTTATACAATATGTATTGATATGTAGGGTTATTACATATGTTGTCGACATGTTGATAGGAAAGTTGGTAGACCGATGTTGGAGTCGAGGACTTTGTGTAGATGCAATGTATGTATGGTGGAGTGTGGTATACCGAGGAACTCGGTAAGCTTTATGTTTACAATTGTGAATTAAATGTTTTGTTAGTTGTTTGTAAGAAGAGTTCTACGAGACTCTATACATGCATAGAAGACATTGATTTCCATTATTTTGTAATTTGACTCTAATAACAGTATAGTTTCAAACAGATAAATGTCACTTATTGATTTTTAAGTTAAATGTTTTAATGGAGTAAATCTATTCTTAAAATGAATTTTTTTTGGGACGTTACATACATACATGTTAATTTTCCGAT
Organism: Lactuca saligna; assembly: GCF_052625555.1. Classification (NCBI taxonomy): domain Eukaryota; kingdom Viridiplantae; phylum Streptophyta; class Magnoliopsida; order Asterales; family Asteraceae; genus Lactuca; species Lactuca saligna. The sequence goes on from NC_136421.1 coordinate 234,271,147, forward strand.
GCCACCTTATTCCACCCCCCCCCCCCCCCCCCCCCCCCGCGCGCGCGACTATTATTTCACTCTTAAAAACTCAAAAAATGGTCTAACTTTAACTTCTTATTTTTTTTATTTTATTTTTAAAAATGTATACTTTATACAAATATTATATTCTTTTTGTAAAGAATTAAAAAGCATAAATTTTAACATATTCTTTTTACAGTTTTAGTATATATAATTTAATAGAAGCCGAAAAAAAAAGCATTTTCTAGCATTTGCCAATCGGAGAAGAAAAGAGAATAGGATAAGGCTACCCTACATAGAAAAACCTTTCACCTAAACCACATCCAAAATGTTGTGTTCTTTTATATGTTAATCGATATACATCAACAAATCGCATTGTAAGGTCTAGGTAGTCCTTCCTGTCTAACAACTTAATGTTACTAACGCCTTCCATTGTAGTAGTATTTAGTGATTGACTATTGTTAGTAATCGGACAGTCAGACCAAAAGACACCTAGATGAGGTCGATTTCGAGTCGAGTGTACCCTTTTTCAAGTTTTATTTATATTTCTACAATATATCAATATATTTCTTTTATGAATAAATGGATTTTATTAGAAGAAGAGACTTTTTGAAGTCTGGAGATTAGAGATGAGCAGTTTGTCTCAAATTCCGATCTCGTACTGGTACCGTACCGGAACCGGTACCGAACCGTACCGAATTTAAAAATACGGGACGATACTTGGTACTCCAAATACATGAAATTCGGGAATCGGTACTGCGGGTACCGGTACCATTCCCGGTACCGGTGATGTTAATTTGGTTCGGTACTCGGGATTAACTTTCGATCAAATTCGGTATTCTAAAAATCGAAAACAGGACGGATCGGTACCGGTTCGATGCCACGCTCATCCCTACCGGAGATGAACAAAAGACTTGTGTTAAAATGATAGTGGTATTGTCGTAATATATTGAAAACAAGGTGGTAATTCCCATATGCGAAACTCACATGGGGAGTCTTGGAATAGGGACAACATATAGAATCCAAGAAAGCACGTGATTAACCGAATGATGAGACTTTGACAACAATCACACCCCACAACCTCACGCGCTTTAACCCTTTCGTCTACAACACCTCCACCCCACCACTTTACTCAAAATTGACACGTGCTTGAGGGTCGAGTGGCCACCCAAACCCAAAAAAGACCCTTTGTTGGCTCGCCACTTGATGCGTGTCCAACCATTGCATATAGAGACGCGCGGAGTAAGAGCGTGCAATTCGCTTTCAAAAGTTTTCACACTCCCTTCCCTCGTACCTAAAAAAGCCTAAAATGTCCTAATCACTACTCTTTTTTAAATTACAATATATCTATATAAAAAAATATTAATAATTCGCTAAAAGTTATTAAGATGATCGGTTTCCGTTATAATAAGATAATAATCGTAAAATCGAATAGCATTATAAGATTCTACAAAAAAAAAAAAAAGATAAATATATAAAAAAATACATATTCATCTATAAGTAAATTATACGGTCAACAATAAATACTAAAAACATACAAGATTTATTTCTATAACATTATTTAACAATAAAAAATTCAAAAGGGGGATTATATGTAGTTAGTCAAAAAAAGTATTTGATTTAAAAAAATATATTAACGATTCTATGATCCTAGCGTGATCTTACTGAAAAACGATCAAGTAAAATCATAATCGATTTACTTAGGTGAGATCGTAAGATCCTACAATCAATATCACGGTTTTAACAACATTGAATCACACCATCTTAACTACATAGTTAGTTTTAGGATCCACGTCTTGAAATAAATAGTAGAATGCTATTAATAGTTTGGATATGTAAAAGTTTGACTATTACTTATTAAGGTAATTAACTTTTCGGTTTGTTCACATCTAGGTAACTATTTTTTTTTGTATATATCTAGGTAACGAACTTGTTGGAAGTGTTCACATATAACCATTATGACATGCTATAGCAGGTCATAATGATCATATGTGAACACTTCCAACAAGTTCGTTACCTAGATGTGTACAAAAAAAAAAGTTACTCAAATATGAAAAATGCAAAGTAAGAATAAATTACACGAATGGTCCCTGTGGTTTGGGGGGATTTGTGTGTTTGGTCCCTAACTAATTTTTTTAACACGTATGGTCGTTACTGTTTATTTTTGTTGCGTGATTGGTCCTTGTCTTACCTAAAAAGACTATTGTGCCCTTATTAATTTATTTTTTAATTAATTTTCTTATTTATGTATTTATTTTTTTATATATTTTAAAAAATTAATAGACCAACATATTTTATACATAAACCTGAAACCACATTTGAAATTTTTTAATATGGCTCCCACGGGTCACCATCCCATCTTGTATCTTCTATTTCTTTCCCATCTTCAGTGACATCAACATCATCAACATCCTTTATTTTTTCGGTCCTTTAACTCTAGCGAACTAACACCATAACCCTGCACCACAACCCACTGCCTCTTCATCTTTAGTAGGTTGTGATGTTGGCTCGTCGGAGTTGAAGAGTCAAAAAAAGAAGGGATTGTGAAGACGTCGATGTCACTAAATATGGAAAGAAAATAAAAGATGAGATGGTGGCATGTGGGACCCATATTAAATTTCTCAAATATTGTTTCGAGTTTACGGTGAAAATATATAGATATATTGGGTCTATTAATTTTTTTTTAATATATAAAAAATAAATACATAAATAAAAAAATTAATTAATTAAAGCATAATAGCCTTTTTAGGTAAGACAGATACCAATACTATAAGAAAATAAATTAATAAGAGCACAATAGTATTTTTTAGATATATAAAAAAATAAATACATAAATAAGAAAATTAATAAGTGCACAATAGTTTTTTTTTAGGTAAGACAGAGACCAAACACGCAACAAAAATAAACAGTAGGGACCATCCGGGTTAAAAAATAAGTTATGGACCAAACACATAAATCCCCCAAACCATAGGGACCATTCATGTAATTTACTCTTACTTTTCATTGTTTATATTTGGATAATTGTTTTTTTTACACATCTAGATAACGAACTTGTTTGAGTGTTCACATATGACCATTTCGACCTGCTATAACAGGTCATAATGGTCATATATGAATACTCTTAACAAGTTCGTGACCTAGATGCATACAAAAAAAATAGTTATCCACATGTGAACAAACCGAAAAGTTAATTACCTTAATAAGTAATATTCCTTATTCGAGTTACTCACTAAATTATTAATCGAGAGATGTCTTATTGTGAAATTGTTGTAAAATTGTTGGGTTATAAATACGTAATTATGTATTGTATAGTTTATTTTGTAAAAAGTAATTCTTAGACTTTATATAGGATAAAGTGCAAGATTGTATTTGTTTTATTGGTTAGTTATATAGTAATATTTAAAATAATATTGCATTGTTTTCAAGATTACCAAAAAGTATTAAAAATTTGTCTAAAATCTCTTAAGTGTTTTAAATAGAGGAACTATGAACTTACATCGAGAAGTCACGTATTTCAAATAGAGGAACTATGGACTCAGATCGAGAAAATTACAGTGTATTAGGTTAGTTGTTTATAATTTTAATGTCTATGTTTGTTTTGGATCAACTATAATGTAAATAAATTGTAAAAAAATAAGTACTTACTCCAAAATGAAAGAAACTTGTCTCGCATTAAAATATTTATTTTATGATAAGCGGTTACAAACTTACAATAGTGAAAAATGTTATATTGCTCATGATTATATGCCTAGTTAGATATTATTTTGTTCAAAAATAATGTTTGAAATGAAAACCTTAATCTAAACTCGAAGAACTTATACAAAATTGAATCTTTTCCGTATTAAATTAGGTAATTTGTATGTGTTTTTCAGTAGTTGGATATGTTGATCATGGTTATTTGGCTTGTTAGGTATTATTTAGTGTAAAACAGTGTCTGAAACAAGAACCCCAATCTAAAACTTGATAAACTAGTCCGAAATGGTGTCTTTTTTGCATAAAATTATGTATTCTGCATGTGCTTTGTAGTACTATTTGTGGCTATTTACATAGAAACATTCACTAAAGATTTGTCTTATTATATTCATAGATTCATTTAACTTTCAATTTGTATCACTTACATTCTTTTGTAATTGGTAAAAGTCGGGTATAGTGAATCAAATGTATGTCTAATAGGTTGAAATTTAACCTCCAATTATCCTCCATGTACTCATCTAGTCATTCATTTTCCTTTTTTTTTTTTTTTTTTTTTTTTTTTCTGGTACAACTAGACTGACGATTTGGCTATTTTTTCTCATGTTTACTTTAACACATCATCAGTTACATGGCGGATCAAAACAAAACTATCGTTGTCACTGAACCAAACAAATGACATACTCAAAAACCTAAACGGATGGTATACTAGCAAGCATAACATATAAACATTACTTTTTAGCATATAGTACTAAATAGTTATTAACTATATTCAAATAAACAATTTAATTGTTCAACTTAATTGTTAACATGTACCACAAATTATTCACTAATAATACTTAATAATTGTCTACTATATTATTAATTGTTAACTAATATTAGTTAACAATTATTAATTAGTAATACTTAATATTTATTAACTAATATTACTTAATAACTATTTTAGTCTTTTTTTTTATAACTAAATTATTTATTTGTTAGTTGTTAGCAATTAAATTAATTTAAATGATCCTAGGATGTAACCAATACAAAATTTGAAAGTTAAATGTCTTATAAACTTTTAAACTTATATATATATATATATATATATATATATATATATATATATATATATATATATATATATATATATATATATATATATATAAACCTATAAACTCATATAGATACCCAAATACTTAATTTAATCATATTTAATATATTTAAAAATTAAAAACAATATCTTTAAATTAGATTATAACTAAATTACTAAAATACCTATTTTGAATCCCTCTCATCAATCTCTTTATTCATGACATGATTATTTGTCACTTCACATTCTACATAATCGATTAACAAAACCCGATGATTGCATATTACTAATCCCTTAAGAAACAATATATTTCATCTCTTATAATTGTTTTAAGAGACTTGCGGTTATTCTTTTTTAAACATATTTGTTTGTTCTTCAGTTACAAGTAAAATCCTGAAAAAACTAATCTTAACGTAGTTGTTAATATTTTATAAGGATGTATGAAGTAAATATGTCAAGAACAACGTGTGAAAGGAATAATAATGTAATGTTTCAAGTTGATTATTTTGTTTAATATATTAGATATGATTAAATTGAATGTTATATATATATATATATATATATATATATATATATATATATATATATATATATATATATATATATATATTACAAAGTAATTATAAAAGTTTATAAGGATATCTTAAAAAAATAACGCCTAAATTACATGCAAAATAGTTAATAAATGTCAATCTATACATGTTGCTTACAAGAATGTTAAATGATTCTACGGATAAAAAGAAACTTTAATAAGTACATGAGTACATAAAATTAGTTTTATGGCCGAATTTCAACACAAACCTCTTTTCTCGTCTTACAACATTTTCTGATATGAAGATTTTTAAATTGAAAGTTGTTCCTTAAAATCAACTATCATTTCACCCACCGCGCATTGAGGCGGCTGTAACAAATTTAAGAAGTAGTAGAAAGTTAATTATAACAGAAAGTAGACGAAAATGTTTTTTTTTTTTTTTTTTATTTCGTTTGAGTATAAGCGCCTTTTAATACTATAGGTTGCATTTTTTATGAAAGAAAATGTATTTCTAGTGTTGGTAGAAAACATAGTACTTAAAGTAGTTTGTTGTTTTCGTACTGATATTACATTCATTTTTTTGTTGTAGTAAAAAATGCATTGCTATTGCTTTTTTGCAATATATATATATATATATATATATATATATATATATATATATATATATATATATATATATATATATATATATAAAAGTGATGTAGTTAGTAGTGTAGTTTATCGGTAAATAGGACGAAAGCAAATTCATGCATAGAAACTTAGGACTTAAGTTGTCAGACACAAAAGTGAGAGGCTACAACTATGCCAAGAAAAATGCTTTTAAAAATAAACACAAAAACGTAAAAACTTTATGCCATAACATAGATAAAGCTCGTGGATAGGAAAATCAGATTATATGTAACACGCAGATAAACTCTTTCAAAACCAAAGCCGAGGTGGTGGAAGTGATATTTTATAATATACTACGGAAGTAGATACAGAAGTTTAGAAAACAAAAAAGGTGGAAATGACAATTTAGAAAGTTTTTAAAGTTGAAGGGGGTAAAAATGCAATTATGAAAATCAGAGGGTACAAAGTGTTCTTTTATAAACTAAAAGGAAAAAAATGATAGAAATAAAGAGTATGAGGAGTTAAAAGAAAAGTCGGGTCACCGAGCCGCCGAGTTTTCTTTTTAGAATAGATATAATGACTATAATTTTGATTATGACTCTGTATTTTTATTATTTCTCTTTCGTGAATATAACTTTGGATTTTGATCGATAATGCAAATATTTTGACGAAACATGTAATGTACAAATGTCACATTTTAAAAAAAAAAAATGGTTAATATCGTTACCTAAATAAGTAAAGAACTATTTGTCACAAAGTTTTAAAAATAAATACTATTAGAAGGTATGCAACTGAAATTTTGTGTTCATAAAATACCATATTATATAAGAGGTTTTAATGGCATTTGATTAACAAAAACAAATAGTTCGTTTCCCAGTATGATATTTTTTTAAAGACAATAGTGTTTTGTAAAACAAAAACAAATAGTAAAAAATAAGTAATATTTTTCTTGTACAAAGAAACTGGCCTCTGTTGTATACGAATGAGAGATTTAAATATTGCTTAACAGATACAAATGTAAATCCAAAGATTATGTTATGACTCTACGACATTATACAGGAATGCAGCGAAGACAAATAAAGTCACATATCACTTTATATGTAAATAAAATAAAAAAAATCCTTGGAGCTTTATTATGAAGAGAACAATGTAATTAGTAAAAAAAAAAAAAAAAACACCAATTCACAGAAATTAGGTGTGATATTTTGCATGAGATTACTGAAAGAAGAAATCCATAGAAACGGAAGTATACTAGTCAACTTGAAGAACTACTTTACCAGGAATTATCCTTGTATCTTTAGCTTGATGTGCCTCTTGCACTTGTGTAATTGGGAATGTCTTCTGCACAGGAACTTTCAGTCTCCCAGCCTCAGTCAGCCTCCGAATCTCATCCAGACCTTCTGCATCTGTCCTCATATAAGTCCACCAATACTCTGCAAAAACACTCACTCCATAACTCAAACACTCACACCTTAACTGCCCTTGTATTGCCAAAATGAAAACATTTTCTTTTCTTTTTTTCTTCGTTATGCTGTTGCCCGGACAAACGGATAAATAATGCCCTAAACCCTCTGTCTAACACAAATGAAATTGTTTGCTTGATTAAAAATTATAAAATTTTCAAAATGCGTAAACCATGATTTTTGCATCAACTCAAAAAGAAACATGTTACACATCATAATATTTTTAAAGGTGGGAAATAAGTACAAGTACAGTAGCTGTAATAAAGGAGAGATTGAGGGATATTTTGGTCATTCTCTTAGTTAGGTCAGTCTAATTGCGTATTTGATGTTAGAGAGTGGGTATCTTGGAGCGTATTAAGTGAGAGATGATCTCTGGAGTTTTCTAGCTGCTTGAAAGCTAGGTTTCAGTTCCATTCCAAGTTCTTCATATATGTACAACCATTTAATAGTAAAGTACAATCATTCACAGCAGCAGCTCTATGCTTGTAGTTTATCAGATTGATTTTAGAAAAGTGATCTCAGTCATACTTGTTTGAATGAGTTTTACCTATTCCATGAGATAACCGATATTGAATCTGTTTCTTCATCAAAATGGAAGTAGCAGTAGGAAGGCCAATAACCAGACCATATCTATCACTCAATGATGCAGACTCCCCCTAAACCAAAAACCAATACATATCAACATCAAAATTAACTTTAAAAATCCATTAATAACAACATGGTTTTGTTTTATCACCTGCAGTGTCATGTAATGTCCACCTCTTTTTAAAAGATTGATCCCTAACTGTTCCGTTTGTTGTATACCAATCGTGTCTAAAACAGCATTGTACTTTCCTTTCAATCTTACTTCCAGATCCTGTACATCATAGAAAAGTAAACACTGAGAACACAGCCTAAAAGTAAAAGACGCCTTTGCCCCTGACAAACATTCAAAATTACATCACCTCAGATGTATAGTCAAGTGCCTGTTCAGCACCAGCTGCCAAGAGGCGATCTATGCTTTCACTTTCACATGTAGCTGAAACCACACAGCCTGCTGCAACAGCTAGCTGAACTGCAGAGTAACCTACAGCTCCTCCTCCACCCACCACTAATACCCTCTGTCTGTAGACATTAAGTGACAAAATATCAGTTTTTTTTTATATAAAACTTTTATAGCCAAAGTGAAACAAATTACAAACATACCCTTTACTTATCCTGGCAGTAGATTTAAGAGCACGCCATGCTGTTAGGGCAGCGAAAGGAATTGCACTTGCATCCTGGAGGATCATGAAAGCAGCATATAGATTCGATGTAGTTGGGATAGATATGAAGAAAATGAACAAGAAAAGAGAGGTTAATGATGTTAAAAAACCATAATACATACCACATGTGAGATTGTTGATGGTTTTGGGGTAAGTTGATCTTCTGCAAGAATGGCATAATCGGTGTAAGTGCCTCTCATAGCTGTTGGATGAAGTGCCCCAAAAACTTCTTGCCCAACATTAAGAGTCTGAACAGATTGTCCAATTGCTGCAATTTCACCACTAACATCACGCCCCAAAATCAGGGGAAGGAGGGACTCAAATAGAGAACGACCATACCCTGCTCGCATCTGAAAAAGGAAATGGAACAGGTATAATTGAACAAATGTCAATGAGAAAATTCCAAATCAAACCAGAAAGATAGATGGAAGATACAAATAAGCTCAAACAGATGCAGGAATATACAAATCCATTCACTCCATGGAACCTGAATTCAACTATATTGCAGGATTAATTTAGACAGAAGGGGAAAATGAAACTAAAATTGCATCCACAAAGTCATCTAAGCCTTCCAGAAATGTTTGTTTACGCAGATTCTGTAAAGTGACTCAAATCCTTGGATGAAAGGATCAATTTAAGCATGTAACACATAGTGTTTTAAGCATTTCTAAGTTGCCTGCACTTACTAATTAGGTAGCCTCTGATTTATCCAAAATCAAGAGCAATATACCTAAAGTTCACACGATGAGAAGTTTTCTGTTAACGTGTTCTAAACTTCCACATTAAGAAACCAATCGAAAGTGATAACAATCCACACATATGCGCCTAACCTTCAACGAATTTCGATGACACAGACAGTGTTGAAATTAAACACAATCTAGAGCCACTGAATTCTATTTCCGATAAACAAACAATGAAACAGAACTGAAATTAAGAGAATGCACCAGAACTCACCCTAGTGTCGAGAGGATTAACCGAAACGGCGCGAACTCGAACGAGTACTTCATTCGGTTTGAGATCAGGAACACGGACATCATCTCGTACTTCAAGAACATCAGGACCACCGAACCGCGGCAAAAGCACCGCTCTACAGGTCGTGACAATACTCCTAATACCAAAACCTAACCTATTTGAAGAATAACGCAATCCTTCGATATAACCAGCCGTCGTTGAAATTTTGTGTTGATTAAATCGCAATAGCGACCGCATCGTGTAATTTTTCCAGTGAATGATCGGGAATTTGGAAGGTTACAAAAGAAATCAACGACGAAGATGAAATTTTAGCATGTGAGAGTGAAGAAGCGAGGTGGTGGCTAGCGGTGGACGTGTCTCCGTTTGTATCCGCAGAGGATGTCAATGTCCATTGCAAGTTTGCAACTGCATCAAAATCACTTCATTTCTATTTTTTATATTTCAAATTTATATAATTCTTTCAAAAACAAACTTTTACAATTTACGAGTTCAATCCAACGGTTCCGAGCTACACTTGACCTCAACTCGAAAAATTAACGAGCCTTCGTAATATAAACTGAAGCTCAACTCGAACAAAAACGGAGTTTGATCCAAGAAATCGAAAAGTTCGAAAATGTTCATTATGAATTTATCAATTTTAGCAAAATTGAATTAAACTCAATTCAAGACCTTCATGTTCTAACAAGCTCGAGTCATGTTATCTAGTAAAAATTCGACTCATTTGAAAACCCAATTGAGATAGCATAAGTTGAACTCGTATAAGATTGAACTTGATTTAATTTATATTTTGAACTTGTGTTTTATACTTGGATTCCATATAAATTTGATATATTTGTAGTCTAAATTAAGTACTAAAGTTGTGTTCCATAACACTCTTGGGTATGGGCACACCCAAAACCAACCGGATCACATCAGTGCAATAACAACATTCGTTTAAAGTGGACCCATTGTCACATTAACAATTAATTTAAAATTACTAAAATATATATTATATATATTTAAATTGTTAACGTTTATTAAATGATATATATTTCCATTTAATGTTTGTGGTCCCACCACCATTAAGGCTTTAAAAGTCTTTCAATTAATGCAAGACATCAATCGCGTTGATTGCAAATTGAGTCTATGTGGTATTTGAAAGAGAATTGAAACCACGGACATGGGTGTTCGTAGAGTTTAGACATACACAAATAACAATTTATTTTAAAGAAATATGTTTATGCAAAGTGACAATTTACTTTAAAGAGTTTGGGGAATGATTGTTTTATAAAGTTAGTAAATATTTAATAGTTGTTTATTGAATCATATAGAATTGAATCAAAACCTAATTGAGATTCAGTGATTTATCAAACCCGATAATAAAAGGCATACCAAAGATTATAGAACCAAATAAGAGACTTCTAATTGTAATATTAAACAATATAAATTTGACCGAGTCAGACTTTTACTTTAAAATAGTAAAAAACATTCATACATCCCCTTATATATGTTTATCCTTTTTTTTCCTTTTGGGATCACCGTATTATTTTTTAGTGAAATAAAGTTTGAGAGAATTCGAATTTGATCAACAAATGTATAGTGAAATTGTAACTAAACCAAATCAATGCAAGTTGCACCCCCTCTCTAGTTTCCACTCTCCAGAAACATCATGTGAGAGATAAATCACTACACAACAAACATGGTCATAAAACCCAGTGTCTACAAGGAGGCCAGTCTATAATTAACTTAAAACTTACACTGACTATGATTGCGGAGACTCAAATCTTGAGAGCCAAATTTTCTACTTAAGGAAAGTAAACAAAAAGAAATCACTGATAAATGGATTATGGAACAAGCCAACACTTGGACAGCAAAAGAAAAAATTAAAGTACTTGAGCCTAACTTATGACATCTATAGAATATAAGTCTATCCATCTAACATCTAAATTATACTTCTTCCATGTCATCTATCACCTTATTATCATTTCCATCATTAGTGTCTTTTGGCTTTGTCTGCTCAATTTCATCTTCCATCTCCATTGCCCCCTCAACCACGTTTGAATCATTAATACAAACAGGCACCACAGGTTCAGGTTCCTCAGCTTCAGTCTCCATGGGTACACTTGTGGGTTGTACTAGAGGCAATTCTGTTGGTACCTCAGCTTCAGTCTCCATTGCCTCGACTGCAGTTGCAGGTTGTACTTGAGGCAATCCTGCTGGTACCTCAGCTTCAGTCTCCATTGCCTTGACTGCAGTAGCAGGTTGTACTTCATGCGATTCAGCTGGTACCTCATCTTTAGTCTCCATTGCAGGTTGTAGTTGAGGCAATTCTGATGCTTCCTCAGCTTTAGTCTCCATTGCCTCAAGTGCGCTTGCAGTTGTTGGTTGTACTTGAGGCAATTCTGATGGTACCTCAACTTTGGTCTCTAATGCCTCAACTGCACTTGAAGGTTGTATTTCAGGCAATTCTGGTGCTTCCTCAGCTTTAGTCTCTATTGCCTCAACTGCGCTTGCAGTGGTGGGTTGTACTTGAGGCAATTCTGCTGGTACCTCAGCTTTAATCTCTACTGGCTCAAGTGTACTTACAGGTAGTACTTGAGGCAACTCTGCTTGTACCTCCTCAGCTTTAGCCTCGATTGCACTTGCAGGTTGTACTTGAGGCAACTCTACTTGTACCTCCTCAGATTTAGTCTCGATTGCACTTGCAATTTGTACTTGAGGCAACTCCACTTGTACCTCAGCTTTCATCTCTACAGCCTCGGGTGCACTTTCAGGTTGTACTTCAGGCAGTTCTTCTGGTACCTCGGATTTCATCTCTACGGCCTCGACTGCACGCGCAGGTTGTACTTCAGGCATTTCTGGTGGTACCTCATCTTTTGCCTCCTCAATTGCACTTGAAGGTTGTACTTGAGGCAATTCTGCTGGTACCTCAGCAGCTGTAGTCTCTACTGCCTCGAGTGTGTTTGCAGGTTGTACTTGAGGCAACTCTACTTGTACCTCAGGTTTAGTCTCAACTGCACTTGCAGGTTGTTCTTGAGGCAATTCTGCTTGTCCTTCAACTGAAGAGCTACAAACCATTGGCTCTTCCTTTGGCTGGGCTACCTCTGATTCCCCTTCATGTGGTGGTTCACTAGCGGCTAACGGCGGTGATGTTTCCGTAGATGGTGGCACAAGAGGTCCAGTAACTTGAGTTTCACCGGATACTTCACCATCAGGTATGACAGGTTGTACTTTGTGCAACTCGAGTGGTACTTCATCCATTGTTTCCACTTTTTGTGGCTCTGGTGATGGTTGCTCTGATGGGGCAGGAGCAGGGGTGGGTAAGACGGGTTCCACTTTATGCTGATCTTGTGTCTCTTTAGGTTGTACTTTCTGTTGATCTTGTGGTACATCACCTGGCGGAGCTGCAAGAACAGTGGGTGTTTCCGGTGTTGGCTCTACTTTTTGGCGCTTTGGCGGTGCTTCCGGCGGCACCACCACCACTGGTGGTTCAACTTTAAGCTGCTTTGGTTGTACTTCAGCTGGAGGGTAGACTCTCAATGTGCTGACTGAATGAATATTATTGGTGCCATTTTTAATAGAAAGGGACTCATTTACAGCATGAAGTTGCTGCAGCCTGTAATCAGTTTCTGGCCTTCTGCAAATCTTCCTCAGTGCCACTATTTCCTAAATAAATAAAAATAAAAGCAATTATTAACATCAACAACACATTAAATAATATATATATATATATATATATATATATATATATATATATATATATAAGCAGTGATATGATATATTGTTACATACTTCAGACTGATCGTGATCATAACGTACAAGAAACCGACACCGACAACCTCGTACATCGTGTCGCCTTCTTTGTGCATCTAGGACATGGGCATCAAAGTAAAGAGCTTGTTCCTTCCCTTCCTGTAAAAATTTTAAGGGTTAAATACACGAAATACCAATGTACTTTTGTTTCTATGTTTTTACAGCATCCTACTTTAATTTCTTTGTACTACAGTATTGTGTACTTTGATGCTATAAATCGGTAGATTTTTGAAAAAGCTGAAAGTGCGACATGATGGATGTTATAAATAATAAACAAATGTGTTATTTCTTGCATTTAGCACTTTATATATGGAAAGACTTGAACCTGAAAACAAAGTATGAGATCAGCAGGGAGAACTGCTACACATTCAGATGCTTCACATGGAAGAGATCTTTGTCTCACATTCTTGCGCACATGCACCCATTCATCTTCTTCAGCTCCAAAGCCAGCAAATCTCACCAAAACTTCCTGAAATTAAATTATAAAATGATATTTATCACCCAAAAAGACTATGGAAAATAAACAGATCAAGCATTGATTGAGTTGTAAAATTACCGGATCGCCCGTTTCAAGAGACCTATGTGATAAGAAGGTTGACACATCATACCTGGGAACAAGATTACAACAAAGTAATGTCATTTACATGTTAATCCAATCAATGTTACTTATATTAATACTGCTAGATACTAACCATGCACCATCTCTAGCAGATTTAGCTTCATATTCCATTTGGGAATTATCTGATATCCTTCCTGCATTTTGAACTGATCATAAAAACAAGTCAGATAACGCATAATTTGATGGACTTTTCTATAAATGGCAAGTTACATCTAACAACACTGACAAAAGTTCTACCTGAAAACGCAATTTGATTCTGAGGTGCTTGTGGGAAAGTTCTAACTGCAGCTGAAATTAATCAACAACACAAAATTACTTACACAGCAAATGACATTAAATTTTAAATTAATTCAAGATCTGTTGTACCTGAAGGAACAGTTGGATGTTGTTGTACTTGAGGCATAGTTCTAACAGATACTGCATAAAGGGGTAAAAAGGTAAAACACTTATTTATGCAACAAATTCACAACTTTTAACAATGCATGCATTATTTAACCAAACTGGTAACAAGTTAGCTCACCTGAAGAAGCAGTGTGTGGTTGAGTAGCTTGAGGTACACCTTTAACCATGGTTGACTCATCTCGGGTCATTTGTGTTATATTTAACTTCCCTGGTGATTTTCCCGCTTTAGCCCTGATAGCATAACGCCTATTTTGGAACCAATTCCACACCTAATAATGTTGAATATATGCATCAAGATGTTATATGTGAGTTACTGAGTCATGGTTTAGAAAGTATGCAGTAGTAATCACTAATCACTCAACTCACTTGTTTCATTTGAACTTCAATTTTTCCCTTGCGTTCTTCAGAATTGCTATACATAGAGATTTTATGTCAGAATCTGACATCTGATAATGATAGAGTGAAATGTTGCTGAATAATTTAAGGACTTTTTTAATTTTAAAAGTAGGTTGTTATTTACCTGAACTTTTCGGCTAAGGTAACAAGAACTTCACGTGCAGGCATTGCAGTTTTGTGTGCTTGCAAGATGGCTTCCATCTCCGCAATCTTTGAAGAAGAAAAATGCTCAAGTTATCTAAAAGGTTACTCTAACACCCCTTACATTTTATGTTACAAACTAAAATGGTCCATGCTGTTTACACAATGACACTGAGAGCCCCTAAAGCAGCCTCAAGTGCCCAATTTGGGCACCAATATCTTTAGAAAATTCATTATTTATCTTAGTTGCTGAAATTCAAGGCAAACAAGCCAATTGAATTCTATGATCAAATTTCACCAAATTACTCTAATTGACCCTATTGGGTCATAGGAAAGCAAATTTGTAAGAAATGGGAGCATCATTAAGTCCAATAACAATCTTGCATGGCAATTTTGCAATTTTTATCGTTAGAAGTAACTAAATTTTTATAAGGTTTCTTTTATTCACCTAAATGAATGATTAGAAGATTCGATGTCTACCAGTTACATGAATCATGGGAGGGATTTAGATTAAAGATTAGTCTTTACTACATTAATAATTTGATTAGTCTAACATTGTATCTTTAATTCATTAGTCTTTTTGGGTGTCTTCTGAACCCTATAAATAGGTTGTATTATATTTATTTGGGAGGATCCAAGTGAAACATATAGATTTGCTTTGAGTTTTACTCATTTTGTGAGCTGTAATTCTTTTTGTGAGTAATCATATTTCAAGAACATATCAAGAATGTAACCCTTTGTTACGCAAAGGTTCCAAATTTTCATGAGCATGTTTGTAGATGCAGGTGATAATCTATTATCCACTAGTATCCTTAAAAATGTAAGTTTTGATCAAGTCCACTAACAAAAATACACTACAAATCTTGGACCTGAGGGTGGTCAAACACATAATCATTTCAAATGAATCAATTATTATATCGAAATTATACCCATCAAACAAACTTTATATTTTCCGTCTTTAGGACGAATAAATAGTACCAATAACGATTCAAATATCAGATATCCAACCACTACAATTACTTAATCAAATAAACAGGCATTAGACGCAAGCTCAGGAATGATTATAAGAGGTTCAAAACCGAAGATATTCGCCAATTCGAAACATTCACGTTTAGGGATTTCAAAATAATTAACAAAAGACCAAGAAAGTCAATTGGGAAAACACAATAAGTGTGTATTAACGAGAGAAAAAAAAATAGAGAATAGTGACCTCGGCCTGGTTAAAGCGGAAGGAAGGGCCTCCATTACTGGGTGGTCTACCCATTTGCTTCGATTACGCTCGTCGATTTCCTTTCCCTTGCACAAAAAACCCGTCAAGAACAATCGCTGGATTCTAAAAAAGACTGCAAAATTTTGTTTTTAATTTATAACAAAGAGTTCGAGCCTCAAGTCGAGTGTGTAATGCATGAAGGCGAACGAGTGGAATTTGCAACAGAGGAGATTTGGGATTTTTTTTATCGATCAAGAAAGTAGGGGGGTTATGAGTTATGACTGGAGCTATTTTCTCGGTTCGGGTTATACTTGTCGTTCCGGATGATTTTGTAGCTTTCTTCCTTCTTCTTTTAGTGTATTCCAATAACAGTCCCTATACTATTGTTTTATAATCAATTGACCTTTTTCGTTTCTCAATCAATAAAATATTATTTTCCAATTATTAAAATTGTATACAACAACACTCGGAGAGGTTATAGGTTATGGTTATGTCCCTTCACCAAAAGACAGATTTTGGGTTTCGAATAACAAATATAATAACTTAAATAATTCAATGATTGTTTATGAGAAATATTTTCTAAAATTTTTTATTTCGACCATATAGCAGAGGATATCATGAAATGTGATTTTGGATAATCTAAGAAAATCAATTTGGAATTGCATGCATATCCTAAATCCTAAAACAAAGAATTACATTGCTTCAATTGTATTAGTCAAAGATAATATGCAAAAGAAAAAGAAACAGTTTTTCAGATGTTCTTTCTTCTATAATAATAATATCATATCATACTATACTTATAAATGAGATATTTTTTCTATCACCACAACCATTTGAAATTTTCATCTCTTTTCATATTTCTTTATAATAATGATTTCTATAATATCTATTTAAACATACATAACTTTTCACTAGCATCTAATTAACAACTATCACTCAATTGTTGATAATTAATGGTTCTTGTGACACTAATTGATTAACATTGAGATATTGATATTGTCATATATATATATATATATATATATATATATATATATATATATATATATATATATGCAATATTAATATTTTGGTTAATTGTAAAAATGTTTGATATTTATTGAATTAATTTACATTTTGCAGTCAAATAGGACACTCTTGAAGAATAAAAACCAGAAGTGACAAATATTGGAGCTTGGAAGGACTAAAGCTAAAACAGGAGTTTAACGGAGTTTAAAAGAAGAAGAATTAAGAAAAAGACTAAGCTCACGACGAGAATATCAATCTCATGACGTGATGAACAAGATTCTAGAAGATTATTACGCGGAATGTCAATTTCCTTGCCATACATAGATTACACCAAGATCACGACGTGAGGATGGATTTTCAAAAACTATATATATCCCTTTACTCATTCCATTTAGTAGGTTGATTTTAGACATATTCTGGAGAGATAACCGAGTTTGGAGGTCAGAAAAAGTGCAAAAAACATCCTTAGGTAAGAGAGATTATTGGAAGATCGAGAATTTGAAGATTATAACACTACATTCGGTTTGCATTAATTTAATAATGTCAATTTCTTATGAACTTGTGTGTTTACTTTCAGATATGAGTAGTTAAATCAGTAGATTTTTGTTTAGTTAGATGGAACCTTAAAACGATGAGTTAGCTTATTATTTTTATGGATTTTATGAAGTTGGTTTTATGCATGTGTTTGATTATCATTATCTAGCATGTTAAAGTTTTGATCTTTGTTGCTTTAAGTCAAGTTAAGTGTAGTTTAGTGACCATTAAATTATTTGAAACTTGTTTACCTAGTAGTTTAGTGACTATTAAATTGCTAGAACTAGGATTGACCACATCTCAGATAAGTAATAAAGGTAACAACTTTAGATGTGTTGGAGAACATAACTGTAATCATAATTATGTTTGATTAATTGTCTTGACCACAGATAATTATCTAGATATATCTTACATAGCTCAATTATCATTAATAACTAATTTTGTGTTTGCTTGTGTATGACAATTACATAGTAGACATGAATTAGTAAATATATTAGTAGATTAGACCAAGATTACTAATTACATATAAATTGGTAACCAACTTTATTAATCCATAAATAAGAGCTAACCTTCGAAAAAAGGTGGATTCGAAACTAAATGAAAGTGTTTTTAATATCTTGATTACAATCGTTTTTAGTTGGGTGCTTAAGTTAGTCTAAACTTGCAAAATCATATAAAAATCCATTTTTTTAATTATTGTTTGCTTTTAGATTAATTTTAGTAGTTATTTTAGTATATTGAAGTCGTTCCTTGTGTTTTATACATAACTTACTTTACTATACTATAAACTGACTAAGTACACTACATATATATATATATATGCATTAGTAGATAAGTAGTTAAGTTATAAATTTAAAGCTAGATAGGTAATATATTTTGCACACATCAGATATATAGTTCATAATGGTATATTTTTATTATAATGGTTTAAAGAGTCGTATGAGTGGTTGAGATGTAGATTAGAAACTTCATACAAAAAGATTGTCGATGGAGAGTATAAATAATAATAAAGAGGAAGATGACGACGAGAAGGAAATATGAAAGTTTATGATAAGAAATATTGCTTCATTTTCTTCTTTCTTATTATCTAAATTTATATTGTATAATTATGATTTTGGTTGGAATGAAAAATATTATATATGAAGATACTCTAATCATTATCTCTAGATTCACATGAGCAACAATATTACTTCACAACAATACAAAACAAGAATGGATACAACTAGCATAACTCATGCTTCTTGATTTTAAATTTTTTGTGGTTCAATTTATTTTAAAGTTTTGCATTTTCTTTTCATAAAAGTTATAATCATGTTCAGTAGGGCCCCAAAATGAAGTTATGCAACTAACCGTATAAAGTCTAAACCAATGGTCCATGTCATATAAATTCTAATGAAGTTTGCAAGATCGTGCATGTTAATGTTCATTCAACTTCAAATTGTATACCTAGACTTTTAAAATGATTCATTGGGTTTAACTTCTAGGATAATGTAATAGAGTGCATGTCGGCGTTTAATTTTATAGGTCTTCACAATCGCTTACATGGAAATTGTCATATAGATGACAATTATGTAGTTGATAAAGCTTATTAAAATTAATTTTGTTATATTTCATAAAAATGGTAAATTTGAGTTGTTGATATATCATTACATGCTATTATTTGATTATAAATCGTTTAATCATTTATGATCTTTTTAAACGAGACATGATTTAACTGTAAGGTAATTAAAGTGAAATAAGATTTAGTCATTGCAATTTGCACCTCTAATTTTATGTTCTGTTAATGAAAAGCACAATAGCACGAGACTCTCATAAAATACAAATCGTTTAATTGTTCTAAAACTTATGTTTTCTAATAACATATGAGGGCTAAAACTCATTGTGGGTTTTATAAATATTATTAGTCTAATTAAAATCTAGTACAAAATATTTTGACATCAATTATAAACATCTTTATATATAATTTTAACTTTTCCTTTAATTCGATGTATTTACGTAATCAATAATTTATATGGTTAATTATTTTTTTCATATGTTGTAATAGTTAATCAATTTACTCCGTAATAAAAAACTAGAACCCCAATATCGACAATTTTAAGAGCAGTTTTGGAATATTAAAATCGACATAACATGTTTCAGGATTGGTTCCAATATTCTAGGGTCGTAGGTTCCAATTTTAATAGGTCTATATATAAAAATGATCAAAAATCATAGATAAAGTTATAAATTTCAACATATTTTAACCATATATTTGTTTTGCTGTGCAACGCGCGGAATATGCCTAGTTCCCCTTATATACGAGGATGACGACAGTTATTAAAGGAAACGAAACCCTTTTTGCAATGGATGCGAACATTGGGTTTGGGGTTAGAAAATTCAGCTAGGCTCAATTTTCCTATATAGATTATAGGGGTTTTGCCACTTGACCCCACTAAGAGAACTAACAACCCCTAGACCCAACCATGGGCAATGCCTCTTCAAACCCCACCAAGTCCTCCAAAATTATATGAGTGTGCACTTCACACCTCATCCACACCTCATGTCTCAAAATATAACCAAAAGGTACTCAACTTGACTATTGAAGACATTGATCACCAACAAAGACCATGGCATGTAACTAGTTTACCGATTGTTTAGTTTTTTCACATCAAGTTAAAATGATTGAACCAATGATGATATATGTATGTTTTTAGTGAATAAAATGTATGAACAGGGCTAAATGGTTGTTTGATTGTCTAGGATTGAATCAAATATGATTGAGTTAACATAGGTTATGTATAGGAATGAATCAAATGCTATAGGACCAAATCAAAAAAAATTTATTGTGGTATCAAACAAATTACCCGACCAAAAAAGAGACATATCAAACAGACCCTATATGACATTTTTAACCTTGCATTACGACAAACAATTTTCACAATATTTCTCAAGTTTAGCATGAGTGTGTAGAATGAAAAAAGAATATCGGTAAATAGATGAATGGTCGGTGTCTTAATACTTTAAGTCATGTCATTTGGCATAAGTAAAAAAAAAAACATCTACTTAAAAAGCTTCACTTTCTTTCTCCAAATTTGCTCATTTTTCTAAAGTTGAATGTTCTTTTTTTAACATTCTTTTCAAACAAAATTTTGGCTCAAAATTGGCCTTTTACAACATGAAACAACCCCTATTAAATGCTTGACGACTTGCTAAAAATCAAACATATAGTTCCATAATGCCACCAGCTTCTATAACTTGCAACATTCAAGATTTCTTCCTGTGAAAAGTGATATTCTATGATGCAACAGGTGAAGCTTCTTTTTTATGTTTCTTGGGCTTACGTTTCTTCTGCTTTAGTCTCATCTTCACAAAATCTTTGACACTCCTTTCCCATTCCCGCCTTTTCTTCATATAAAGCATCATAGCAGCACGAGCATCTTCTATCTGTACCAAAAACGTCCACGTCAGCATATACTTCACACCAATTGACAGATATAGCAACCAACTATATCACTTCTACTATATTAGGAAACAAACTATTTTCTTTGTCAATTAATGTTGATGACATATTTTAACATAAAGATTGTACATGCATATACCAACTACACATACACATCACATAAAACCAGTGCCAAGTGATTACTTGTTAGTAATCATGAATATAGTGACATTTAACATAAAAATGTTAGTTTAATGACTTAATAAATAAAGAAAATAAGAAAATAGTTCATTAAGCAAGTGGGAAAAAATGGCTTTAAAAAAGAACTCACAGGACAATGCTCGCCATTTTGGATCTTGACACCAAGGACTTCATCTGCAAGATGTCTAAGTGCTTTTTTACGCCCTTCTCTGCATCATGTATGAGGGTTTAATGTGTCAAACAGTTGAATAAAGATTTCATAAAAAATATATATAACAAATTAAAAGAAGGGTTAAAAGAAATACTTTAAATACGGTTGATACTCGGCAGTATCTCGTATATCCTTTTTCGGGTGACTTAATAACAAGGCCTGTAATAAAAAGAAAACTTAGAAAAAAGTGGTGAAATTGAAGAAAAGAAAGAAAGAAATTTTTTTAATTGTTTTTTTTTTTTTTTTTTTGTGTTTTTAAGATATGAATTTGCATATAACCTTGAGGTCATTACGCAATGCATGGCCAACAAGAATCCGCCCTTTGAGCAATTCTGCCACTTCTTTCTGAACAACACGGAAATCTTTTGCTGAAAATAGCATTATAAACTTGTGTAAATTAAAGTAAATATAATGAAAATCCAGAAAAATTGAGTTGAATAGAAAAAAAAAATTGAACCTTTTTTTAAGTCACGGGGTCGAATGCCACTGACTTGTGTACGAAAGTCAACTACACGTTCAACTGGACGAACATGCTCATCATATATAACGTTTCCCCACTTATTTACCTGTGTTTAATAAAAAGTTAGGACTTCATAAGGGCATATTTGTAAAAAATTATCTTTATGTATTGGGTAAAAAAGAAAATGTCTACATAGCATTTCAAATTAAGTAAAAAAACATCTAAGATAACTGGAGTCTATTGTAGGGTTAAGTTAACCATGGATTAATGTCAAAAGTCAAGACTATAAGTGATGATAACTACATATAAGACTAATATGAATGTGAAATTGTGAATTTACCAGTGTGACTCTTCCAAGAGCGCTTTTGTTTCCAAGAGGGCTTACTCCAACCATTTCACAATCCATGGCTATTTCGTCTGTAATACTGTGAAATTGCTACTAATTAGTTGAAGTGCAATCCTTATAGCAATCGACTAGTGCATTTATATACAATAAAAACATAGCTTAAAAAGATTGCGTACCTTGAATCAGATGAAGTAGGAGCAAGAACATTCCCCTCGCGTTCGCTGACCTCATCATTATCAGACCTCTCTTTGCGCTTTCCTACAAAATTTGCACATTCTTACACTCATAATCAAAAAGAAAACGGGTAAACTGATATTTCCTCAGAATTACTTGCAACTTTCTTAAAAAGATTCAAACTTTGAGTTCAACATTGATATGAATTCAAATTTTCCAAGCAAAATTTGAGAAAAAAACAAGGGGATAAAAAAATATATGCTGAATATTAATCTATAGATAATTATGTGACGAATTAACGATTAGGGTTATGCAAATTCACAAACCTAAAATGGATTCTTTGGTCTCTGTTCCTGGTTTCTTGGAGGATAGTTCGGAGCCATAACCTAATTTCTGCAGACGACCAAGTTCATGAAAGAGATGAAGCCAAAAAATGATGTGTGTGCATGGTGGGTGTGGAAAAGTGAAAGGAAAGTACTTGACGAAGCTGCGCCCAGTTGGGGTTGAGCTGCTTCGGATCTTTCATTGGAAAATTCTTCAAACTGTTGGTTTCAGACCGCCGGCCGCTTTTCTTTAGGAAAATTCTTCAAACTGTTGATGTTCAGAGTTCTTTCTTTAGGTTTTAGACCCGTTTTCGTAATTCAACCTTTTGGAGATTTTTCCTTTAGGTTAAAAGTTTATTTATTTAACAAAAATTTATCTACTATATTATTTTTGTCCCGGATTATGTTTTGTTATCGAAATATATATATTTTTTTAATTTATTTGTACCATAGTTTATTATGAATCTGTCGTATGTATTAGACACGGTATTTTACTAGTATTTTTGGATATTTTAGAGATGTCAAAGACATTTTGTAACATCTAATTTCAATTTCTAGTATGTGGACTATCTTTCAATCCTCTTTCGTTGGGGTTTTGATGGGTTTATGAGGTTACATCTACAATGCATTAAGCGGAAATTTATTTAAACATTTCAAATAATTAGGGCATATGCAACCTAGTTTGATCTATGTCTTTTAAATATAACAATATACTATGAATGGCTAATCTACAAAAACTTTTCATATGAACAAAACTAATTCATAAGACAAGAAAACTAACCTTTAAGATTGTTATTATAAACAATCTTGAATTCTTACTTGAAAGCCTTTGGTAGCAAGTGTCATAAGTGTCGCGTCTCTAATGGTTTACACCCAAGGCAAGTAACTTAGGATTATGGAGAGAGGGGAAGAAAATTTCAGCCAGAAGTCTTCTCAAGTAGTAGGTCACAAAATTGTGAGCGTTTAAGACCCTTTATATAGGTAAGGTAGCTTAGAACCAAAGCTATAATTTATGGATGGAAACCCTAATCCATTTGCTTAGTGACCAAGCAACTCATGAGTCTCCCATCTACGATGCCTTGGATGAAAATTTTAGGTCCTTCCTATAAGTTTTCATCCAACCCTTACAAGGAGGTTTTAGAGCCACTTTCCTTAACTATCAATAAATTATCAAACAGCCCCTGCACTTTTAATTAATTCAATCAATCCCAAAATTAATTTCTATTAATTTATGACTAACTATTAATTAAATATTATAATTTCTAATTAATATATTATTATCATAATATATTAACAAATTATATTTTCCAAATTATCAAAACAATAATAAATTATCTCTCTCTCTCTCTCTCAAATATAATCCTATCCAATTGCTAGGTTTGCGGGTAACCCAAAAAGATTGTGCTACCATCAATTCAAGTTTATATCAGCTATAGTTATGTGCTTAGACACCTAATCCAACGGTCTCCCACTTGGATAAGTCTAATAACTATAACTGGTAGTATAACTACCAAATTAATCAGCAAATTGTAGTTAATAAAAGTCGTTGTCGAACTATGACCCAATCAATTACATTTCCTAAGATAAATGATAAAATATTCCTCCATCCCACAAGATATCATAAGGATATGAGACATGGATTATAATCAATCTCATAGTCCAAGTTTTGTTTTCTGATTTTTGATTTATGACAACTGATTTCAGACTACTAATTCAACACGTTAATTTATCCCAGACTTGGCCAAGCACTTGTAAGTCAATACCAAATCACCGAGGGGCCCAAAGATATTGCTTTTCATGTTAGGTCAAAAGGAACGAATAAACTTTGACTTATATACTTGTACTATTTATTCATCAAATCATGCACAACAATACGTTTTATAACATCAAGTTACTGATGTGTTTTCATATTATCAATACACAACTGACTTGTAAACAACAACTCATATATCTCCATTTTAAAAATATAAGATATTATCGTCTTAAAATTATCTGTAATAAAGTCCATGAAGTGATTCTCTAAACGTGGGTTTATCCAATACTCAAAATCATCATTTTCTAAGTACTCATGAACATTGTAGCAAAACTATTGTTATGTCTAATCCCCATATACAATCTACAATTCAATTCATGACAATCTTGATCCGCTACTTACTTCCAAAAGTACGTCTGACTATGGAATTTCGAATAATCAAATTATTCAGGAAGTATGTCACACCCCAAAACTAGGAACGGCGGAAACGTTATGGGGTGGAGGACGTCATGTATAATATCAACAACAATGTAAAGTAGTAAACAAGCAACAACATCATCCATTGCATTAATAATATAGTTATTATACAAATGTGTTCTGTCAAATTTTGATAAACACTAAAGCATAAATCAAAATGAAAGATAAGTCTTGAACAAGCTCCATCTTCCTTTCTCCTTGCATCGGTACCTGTCTATGATGACCTGAGGATACAAGTAATTTTGAAAGCGAGTATCAGCTTTGAAGCTGGTGAGATCATAAGTATTTAGTGTCTTAATTTGTATGTAAGAATATGTAAATATATGTATTGTAATTATTGAAAGTGTATATGAACTGTAAGTGTTTGAAAAACCCTAGAATCCCTATGATTCCTACTAGTATATGAAGGTGTCTTCTACCAAGACCTAACTGTTCTGAATGTAGTCTTCTACCAAGACCTAACTGTTCTGAATGTAGTCTTCTACCAAGACCTAACTGTTCTAAATGTATGTTTCTTGTAAGAGTATGTATTTTCCCAAGTATAACTATCATTATCCAAAAATATAGTTTCTACATTATTATGCGTCGTGTGAATGTTCACGAAGTGAATGTAATGGGAAAATGAAATAGTACTATGGTGTAGTGCTGTAAGAACTACTGCCGTACTAATTACCTTAAACCGGATTTTATATTAAGGCATTATGTGATAAATTGTACCATACTATCAACTAGTAAAAACGACATAATGAATGGTCGTAATAACGGAATGACGTTTGGCACCCGCAGACCTGCAGGTCCGGCTGTAGCTAGCAGCAAGGTGTAGGATTGTCAATCCAGTATAGATCTATACGCAAACTCACGCTCTCCCTCCAAGAGAATTCTGGCTACAACTTGAGCCATGACATTTAAGTCATGCTCCGATTTAAATCACAATAATTAACGTATTCTTGTATATGTACTTTAATGAACTGTTCTAGCTGTAATGTAATGAACTGTTCTAGCTGTAATGTACGTGCTCTCTACCTAGCAAGTATAGTAATGTAATCATTCTAGTATAGTTGTATATGTTATCGTCCTAGTATAGTTGTATATGTAATGTACTGTAATGTTCTAGAAAGTATTGACTCATGAATGAACTGACTCATTGTATGATATCGCGTTCTAGTAATGGTTCTAGTATCTTCCTGAACTACCCATATGGTAGCTTTCTAGTAATCTAAGTGGTACGTATGGACATGGATGTATACCCTTTCTACCCAAGGGCATATGTTGAACTGGAAGGACCTTTTATGACTATATATGTACACATGATATATAACTAATATTTAAACAACCTTCGGACGAATACCCAATATCCCACCAGACCACATCTCAAGGCGCGAAAAGGAAATAGGGTGGATAGCCTTCCTAAGTCTTTTAAACATTTCTTATATAATTATACATACAGAGACATGCAATTTATAATATAAAAGCATAAATCAGTTTTGTAAGACATTTGAAATATAAGTATTATTTTAAGAAAAGATCGACTTGATGTCAATCTATAAAACAATTTGAAGGCATAAGTTTAATAAAACAGTTTAAGTATAAGGAAACATTTGTTTGAAACACAGTTGTAAATAAGTTTGAAAGGAAATGTACGGAGTAAGCTGTACAGTGTAAAAAGGTGTTTAAAACATATAAAATGTTTATAAAAAGTCATTTGAAGGAAACTGTTTGGTAAAACGGCTGATGAGTAGCCAAATCATTTGAATGTTGTATATTAATCACATGTGATTTATGTAATAAGTAATATAATCCTACTTACTAATCACATGTGATTGACATAATAAGTAGCATGATTCTACTTGTATCCCCGCCATAAAACATTTAAAAAGAGTGTAAAACATTAGTTAAGGGGTATGAACTCACCTGCGGTAAGTGACTGGAATTGAACGGACTGTTATCGCACGGAAGGATCAGACAAGTGCTTGGTGTCAAGTGGAGACTTAGACACACACAATGATCCTAATTACATATGAAAACATATGTATATAAATAATTAGTGATTTTAACACTAATTATACAAGTAATAACATTTAAGCGCGAGGATAATACTTTTGGTCAAGTGCTAGGAGGCTAAAGGGTTGCAACAAAGGAGTGCAATGCCCCTAATGTGAGTTTAAGGTCAAAAGACCATATTCTTTGGAGTTTACGGCCCAAGAGAGTAAGCTCCTGGCCGTAAACTCCCAACCAAGACTTGGGATTGTACTTTCAATTACTACAACCTTAGTGGGAATTGTTTCAAGGCATATACAAGTGTTTGGGCACCATATTGACTCCTTTGGGGAGTTTACGGCCCAAAGACCCTTTTCCCTTGGAGTTTACGGCCGTAAACTCCCTTGGGAGGGTGGTTATGGTGCTTTCAAGTCCCCAACATTTCTAGGAACAAGTCTAGGCTTTAGTACTTGGCTTTCGGAGGATTTATGGCACCATTTGGTACCATTTCTTGGAGTTTACGGCCATAGAACATCGTAGGCCGTAAACTCCCTCAAACATGGGGTTCTAAATGTTTTAGCTAGTCCATAACTCATCTAGGTACTTGTCAAAATTGTCCATTGGCCTTAGGAAGTGTTTAGGGTGTCCTTTGACCCTTTTAAAGGAGTTTACGGCCCAAGAATTACTCTTGGCCGTAAACTCTTCAACACATGTGCTTTCCTTATGTTTTCTAGGTCCTAGATACTTTAGGGTATTTGTCTAACATTAAGTCCAAGCTTTAGGTGCCTTAAAAACACCATTTGAGCATGTTTTAAGGGAGTTTATGGCCATAGAACATTTTGGGCCGTAAACTCCTAACTTTTGGGTGTTTCTTGGCTGATTTCTTGTACCTAAGACACTCCTATACATGTCCAAGGTAGTTACTAAGCACGGGGAACAATCTAGGCTCGGTTTCGGGAGTTTACCGCTCAAGAACACCTTGGGAAGTAAACTCCTAAATCGGATGATTTAGCTATGTAATCTGTGTTATGAACACATTTAAAGCTTTCTAACACTACTAGAAAGAGTTACTCACAATTTGGGATAAAAACCCGAAGATCCGTCAGAGAGAAAATGGCTTTTCTCTAGTTGGAATTGTGAATAATGAATGAATTTGGTTCAGAAAACTATTTATAGTCCTGAAATATTTTGGCAGAAAATATTTCTATTCTCGGAATGGATTCTAATGATCTAGGGTAATGGAATTTACAGTGTTGCACAAAATCCTAGTGCAACCACTCTCCGAATAACCCTTTTTGGTGTAAAACCCTGAAACTGCCAAACTTATATTCTAAGCTTGAATTTTCACTGTAACTGATCTACATCTATTGGCTTGATATGGTTTATTCAGAATGAAAATTTCGGGTTGTCACATCATCCCCCTGTTAAAGGGAATTTCGTCCTGAAATTAGAATTTGGGCAAGGAAGTA
The DNA here is from genome assembly GCF_052625555.1 of Lactuca saligna. Taxonomy (NCBI): domain Eukaryota; kingdom Viridiplantae; phylum Streptophyta; class Magnoliopsida; order Asterales; family Asteraceae; genus Lactuca; species Lactuca saligna. The sequence goes on from NC_136421.1 coordinate 234,299,640, forward strand.
TGCACGAATGATCGAGTCGTGAGGAGAAAACTTCCTAATCGATTGGTTCTAGCGCACTTAAGTGAAATCGGGCTCTCGGTTGGCATCGCAACGAACCTTCACTAACTGGCAACAACGTTGCTTCGTCCGCTTGACCTCTCGGTCGAGGGTCACTACGGTTCTAATACGAAGGTGAGGATCTCGACTAGTGGACTTGCAAGAGTCCTAACGGAAAGGTATAGTTTCACGATCGAGATGCGAAGAGTAGAAAGTATGTTGCTGAGTTCGCGGAGTAGATCTAGTTTGTGCGACGCACAGGACCGATTCTGATAAGAATTCCGGAGGTCCTGTCTAACTTGGATTTAGCTTTCCACGCTTTACGAAGCGTATTAAGCCATTCCCAAAGTGAGTTATTCTAAAGAACTTGGTCACTCACTTGGAATCTCAAAAGTTCCTTTTCTTGCGTAACTTCCCAGTCAAAGGCCACTCCTTGCTGGGTCAAAGTCGTACGAGTTTCTGTAGCTTGCGAGGAGTTTTGAATGAACTAAGGCGGTAGGTCGGTAAGACCTAGAATTTGGCGAAGGAATGTCGGCGTCTCTGATGTCGATAAATGCTTAACGGTTTTTGACAAATTGAAAGAGTACTCACAATTTCCCACACCACTAATAGTGGGTCTTAGAAATTTGACTCTTCAATTTCAAAACTCGTGCTTTGAGAACATCGCTAAAAGTTCCTCTGAAGGGAATGTTTTCCCATGGGTTCCTTCTTACTACAAGGGTAGATAAGTAAGTCATTACATGAAGAAAATGATGAACTGATCCAGGTAAGAAAGACGTACCCTACTCGTTTAGCTCATAAAAGCTATGGGTGCATTGGTCCTATCTGAAGGGTATCACTACGGACTCGAAGTGTCCGCATCGAGTTCAGGAGATAGTCTTCCGGACAACTTTCCCTAACACTTGAACTGGTGATATTCGGATCCCGGATCCATTCCTGGAGGAAGTTTCTTTCTTTGCGTTTGCTCAACCATTTTGTCTACGCGCGGCAAAGATAACGATTTCTAATGAAAAATCTCGACGGAGTCCTCGATAACCGAGGTACATGCAATGCGATCCGTCGATCTCTGGAAGAATATGACCGATGTTCTCTAGGGTGAGAAACCTAGTCTTCTAATTCTATTTATGTGTAGTTCGCTAAGTTGTCCAAACTGTTCTTGTATCTCCGTGGGTGTTTAAACTATAAGGTGATCTGTTTACGGGAGTCGTACCGGGTTCTATGCTTGTTCTCATGACGATGTGATTACTCGTACTTAGGCAGTTCTTCGTCCTGAAGTTCATATTAGAATTCATACCTAATTTCACAATCACACTTTCGTGTATACGAGTCATATATAATTAAGGTTGAAAAGGTAGTCGAATAACTGGTTCTTCTTTAAGTTCACATCGCATCGGGGAAAAAGAATTTAAAGTGGAATCATCAATTCTAAACCTGTAGAACCTTGATTATATATCATTCTTATGCATACATTCTTCTGTGATAGATCAACCGCATGAATCCCTGGATTAAACTTGACGTACTGCACGAGTGGTACTTCGGGGATTTCTTCGGGAAGAAAATAACTAATAGGTACCCCTGGCATGGGTACTTCGGAGTTCTGATGTGACGGTTTCACTGGAAAAGTGATCTAGAAGAAAGGGGTGTATGTATGAAGCTGTTTTCGTGAGGATCAAATTGAATCGAGTCGTATGATAATGTCGAAATCATACCGAAACTTAAAGACATTAGATTTGAACATAAGACGTTTACAGATAAAACACAACCGTGCAACCATGAACAGAGTTACAGTACTTTAGGTTTACCACAAGACTATTGCTGCGAATAAGGTATACTACAAAAGACAAGTATACGCAGCACGAGAGTCCTTATACAGATAGGATCTCGCAAAAGGTAAGACTCTAGTTGCACTAGTTCTAGATAGTTTATAAGTCCGTTACAACGAAACGCCTAATTTATATATAACGTGGTTCCGGAGCAGGCTCTCCTGCAGCTGTGATCCTGAGAATTCTCCCATCTGCGCCAGAGTTCTTTGCTATTGGGCAATTTTTCTTAAAGTGCCCTACTTCCCCGCATTGGTGGCATGCCTGGGTAGTACTAGCTTTGGCGACGGGATTGCGGTGTTAAGCCAAAGTTATGTGGACACGAGTGCCTTCCTCGTTACTCCACCTTGGAAATTGTTTCTTAAATCGTTCTGCATCATAACTCATCTTGTGTGTAGGGTTAGTCCCGATGAAAGGGACTTGAGTGATGGGTCGTTTCGGTGCTCCACAGTCACGAGCATGATGCCCTATGCTTAGGCAATTGCAACATTGCATCTCATGGCAATTCCCATGATGATGGAAACCACAAGTATCACACTTCGGGAGTTTTCCCTCGTATGGCCTGCTCGACACTGGGATGGCAGGGGTTTCCACTTGTTGCGGTTGTATAGCCAGCTTACGGGATTTCTTGCGTTCTTTCTGGGCTTGACGCTTTCGTTTCTTGTTCTCTGTCTTTCGGATTTGCGAGCCAGTGACTGTTACTATTTGTTGGTTTCCCAGTTTGGTATTACCATCTAAACTCTTGAGTCTTTCTTCAGTCTTATTGGTGTTGCCGGAGTTTATGTGTGTAAGGAAAGTTGTCACAGCAGCTGCTACTGCAGCTTGTAATGTAGCGGTGTCGATATGGAGGGTAGGGATTTCGGTGTTCGGCTGATCGTTTTTGTATGACGACATGATTCTGTAATACGAAAATAAGGAATTTATGAGTGATTCTGGTTGACCCTGATGTACTTAGATTGTTCATGTAAAGAGTACGACCTACATCCCTATGATGCAGTCCTAGTACGGAATGGTAGTATGTTCGTAGAATGGTCTCTAGGCGTTTGTTGTTCGAGTTGAGGTATTGTGGGTTGGTGAATAACAAGATCCAACCACTGAAAGAGACTTGGAAATGTCTCCGGAGATAAATCGCTATAGTCCAATGACTTGACTAAAGTATGTTTCATATAGACTCCAATGAAAGTATGATAAGAGTACTTGAATGAAGAATGACACAGAAGTTAGCTGGGTGTCAATATCTTTGATATTCACGATGTAAAGATTCTGGAAAATGACCTTGTAAAGGTCTCACATCATATCCGGAGAAGATAGTTCCTGACAGCATAAAGACCTAGCTAAAGTACTTACGGAACAAGATAATTTCATAGAAAATGCCACATCCGGCATAGACAGACAAACACGATTCCTTTTTATAAGGGAAATAAAGTAAGGCGTCTACTACTGGCGACGGTCATCCCTCTGGTGAACTTGTAGTTCAACCAATTGATGTTCCATGTCTAGTAGGTGTCTTTCGCACACCATCTGGCGTACCCGGAGCTCTATGACTTCGGCTCGTGATTCGGCCAGTGCTTGCATCAGGGTTTCCTGGTTTCTCTCTGATCTCTCGTGTGCATCTTCTAGACGAATGGTGTGGATGGTATGCATTTTAGCATAGGCGACTACTTCTGTAATCTGATGTAGGGTTGTCCTACCTTGAATCTCATTTCGGGCCACTCTGCGGACCAAGATTGGCAAGACTATATCTGCTAAGCCCTCATTGCTCCAGTCGTAAAAGCTTCGGTCTCCATCAAATAGCATAGACTGATCTTATCCTTGGCTCCTTGTTTCCAAGCATTCCCCTCACTCAGGGGGGTCGGGCCATGAAAAGCCGGACGAGGGTTAGGAATTTGAAAGGAGCTGCTCGGGGTAGGTTTTCAAACTCTGGTTTGGAGTTAGCATCATACGAAAGGTCTTCATCATGGTGATCATTCAAGGGGAGAAGGATGATCGTTTTCTGGTTATTCTCCAAACCAACTAGCTATGACTTCTTTAGGAAGATACTGGTTGTCGAGGGGATGGAGTCCAGTTATGTTTTCTATGCGAGAATTTAGGGTAAGAGAATAATTATTAGACGAACTATCTAGATAATTATTTAGAAAATCTTCATCAGTTACATCGCTATTTGTGAAGTGCATACCAGCTATGTGTAATCTAAACAGGATAGACCTTCGAATAAGTGACCTTAATTCCAAATTCACACAGAATAGGGGTAAGGCAAAATTACCACAGATTCTAAGTCTATATCATCCTAATTACATGTAGCCTTAGTGTATCCACTTAGCAACTATTAACTTAGTAATGAAGATCCCGTTTTAATTCTCAAGTATAAAGTACTTATAGTAACAACAAATACTCATATAGTATTTTAAATTTTAATGTTATGTTCTATTGTTCTCATTGTGGTAGGGTTGGTAAGATTTTTGCATTGTTGCAACCACACACTTAAACTTAGGCACATGCTAGTCAACCCTCGGATAATATAGGTGATCAGGCTATATCTTCCCAGTTTTGACCATATGTCTCTAAGCCCACTTGTGTTGCCCAACAATCGTAATTCTTTTGTACTGTCCTAGTGACACTGATTTTAGCATGAATGCAGCACGTATACTTACTTAAATATTTTACTATTGAAAGTATAAACTCTTGGTCAGAGTATTTTTAATCCCTTATGTATTTATTGTTAGTATATCTTTTATGGGTTGATATATACTTAATTCACTATAAACAATGCTTTGATACCAATCTGTCACACCCCAAAACCAGGAACGGCGGAAACGTTCTGGGGTGGAGGACGTCATGTATAATATCAACAACAATGTAAAGTAGTAAACAAGCAACAACATCATCCATTGCATTAATAATATAGTTATTATACAAATGTGTTCTGTCAAATTTTGATAAACACTAAAGCATAAATCAAAATGAAAGATAAGTCTTGAACAAGCTCCATCTTCCTTTCTCCTTGCATCGGTACCTGTCTATGATGACCTGAGGATACAAGTAATTTTGAAAGCGAGTATCAGCTTTGAAGCTGGTGAGATCATAAGTATTTAGTGTCTTAATTTGTATGTAAGAATATGTAAATATATGTATTGTAATTATTGAAAGTGTATATGAACTGTAAGTGTTTGAAAAACCCTAGAATCCCTATGATTCCTACTAGTATATGAAGGTGTCTTCTACCAAGACCTAACTGTTCTGAATGTAGTCTTCTACCAAGACCTAACTGTTCTGAATGTAGTCTTCTACCAAGACCTAACTGTTCTAAATGTATGTTTCTTGTAAGAGTATGTATTTTCCCAAGTATAACTATCATTATCCAAAAATATAGTTTCTACATTATTATGCGTCGTGTGAATGTTCACGAAGTGAATGTAATGGGAAAATGAAATAGTACTATGGTGTAGTGCTGTAAGAACTACTGCCGTACTAATTACCTTAAACCGGATTTTATATTAAGGCATTATGTGATAAATTGTACCATACTATCAACTAGTAAAAACGACATAATGAATGGTCGTAATAACGGAATGACGTTTGGCACCCGCAGACCTGCAGGTCCGGCTGTAGCTAGCAGCAAGGTGTAGGATTGTCAATCCAGTATAGATCTATACGCAAACTCACGCTCTCCCTCCAAGAGAATTCTGGCTACAACTTGAGCCATGACATTTAAGTCATGCTCCGATTTAAATCACAATAATTAACGTATTCTTGTATATGTACTTTAATGAACTGTTCTAGCTGTAATGTAATGAACTGTTCTAGCTGTAATGTACGTGCTCTCTACCTAGCAAGTATAGTAATGTAATCATTCTAGTATAGTTGTATATGTTATCGTCCTAGTATAGTTGTATATGTAATGTACTGTAATGTTCTAGAAAGTATTGACTCATGAATGAACTGACTCATTGTATGATATCGCGTTCTAGTAATGGTTCTAGTATCTTCCTGAACTACCCATATGGTAGCTTTCTAGTAATCTAAGTGTTACGTATGGACATGGATGTATACCCTTTCTACCTAAGGGCATATGTTGAACTCGTCGAGTAGATGGCAGAGTATGCACGGGGTTTGAGCTATCTACTCGGCGGGTCGAGGTCCCTGACTCGGCGGATAGCTCGACCAGGGTGAAACCCTAATTTCGAGGTTTTGCACCATATTTAAGCATCCCAATCCCCACCCCTTGGCCTCCTTTACAACCTCCTTGTCCTAAACCCTAATCCACGAAACCCTAAACCATTTTGGGAGTGTGTGAGCCATCTTTGAGTGTTTTGTATGTCCTTGAAGCCTTGAATAAGAAGAAGGATCTTGAAGGTTCAAGTAGAAGGTTATAGATCAAGGGATTTTGTTCCATTCTCATCACTTTCTGGTAATCAAGCTCTTAACTTGCCTTATAGTTCCTTATATCTCTTTGTGGTCACTTTTATGAGGTTTTTGTCCGAGTAGCATGATTTATGAGTCATGGATGTCCCAAGTTGATTATACTTTCAGATCTGGAGTAATTAAGGGTTGTAAATGCATAAAGGTGAAAAATTTATGCCATTTGATTCTCATGCAAACCCTAATGATGTTGTTATGGCCTTTTAATCCCCAATGGGTCCATGCATGGAAGCAAGCTCGAGACTTTACGTGGTTAACTGGTATCTAGGCCCTAGATCTAGGTTCTCCTACTTTGGTTTGGGATACTAAGGCTTTTTGGACAAGATCCATGTCCTAAAGGAATTAGGGTCTTAGCTAAACCCTTCAAGAAGGGCTATCAACGGGTAAAATTGGAAACTTTACCCTTAGAAAGGTCATTTCCAGTGAACAAGCAAAGTATGGGCTTTAAATCTAGAGAGAAAGGGCTTAATCTATTAAGATGGCAATGTAACGCCTGTGTTTCTGGGCTTGTCATTAATGTTGATATAATAGTTTAGGTTAACCTTTGTAACCCATTTTGAAATAATAGAAGTTTATTATTTGAGTATTATGTGTTTTGTGCTTAATTGTGTGACTTAAATAAATTAAGGATAAAAATAAGCATCAAAATGAAATGTTAGATAAAGCCGATATCCATGGATAATGTTTTAGTATTTGAAATGAGGTTTCCGAATATATAAAGAATGCCGAAATCCGAGTTATAACGAAAAAATTATGACATGTCGAAGTTTCGCGACAGAACTGGCACGACACAGAATGACATAAAATACGAAATTATGATAGAGCGATATCTAGCCTTAGTAATCCAAACGAATGTCATAGAATACGTTAAACCGAGAGCACTCATAAAAAGAACGCCCATATCTGACTTCGTATGAGGAAGTCATGATTTTTCCGAAGTTTCGACTTAGCGATATGCAGCCCGAATCCTCGATTTGAGATCGAGTGATTTTTAGCCAAAACAATCTAAACGAGAATCGAAGATCTCGTTAATAGTAGTGAAACGATAAAAATATAGGCGAAAACGGATGTCAGATGAAGAAGTTATGAATTTATAACGGAGTTTTCCTATCCCGACCTACTAAAAAAAATATAAAAGTAATATATTTATAATATATTAAAAATAAAGTCAAAATTAGCCAACGGAGTCTAAACAAGAGTTGTAGAGAGTATTCTCACCTTCTCGTCGATATAAATAACATCGAAAACGGAGTTCGTATGCGAAAGTTATGAATTTCTGAAGTTCGGGGCGCGAAACCCCAAAACTGTCAGCCACCACGACGTGGTAAAAGTGCCACGACATGGCAGTAGCTCTGGAGTCTATTAGACCCACTTGCAATGACGCATGCAGTGACGACCCAGCCACCACGACGTGGTAAATCGTACCACGATGTGGAAAAGGCAAAATTTTCCCTATAAATAGATTTGAAGGGTCAGCCGAGTTTAGTTGCTCAAATTCTCTCTTCTCATTCATATTAACTCGATTTACGTGCAAAGAAGTACCCCTGAAGCCCCGGTATCATCCCAAGACCCGAAGCAATTCCCGAAGCTCGAAGATCCCGCGAATAAAAGAGTTTCCGAGCCGAAGCTCTGCCCGTAAGAAGCCAGGTGAGTGAAGTGAACCCCGTTTCACCGAAGAATACTACTATTAGAGTCGTGGTGTTGTCCGATCATCTTCTGATCAAGTGAGTGTGTATTTACTTTCTTCTAACACATAATTATGAAGTATTTTATACAAAATATGTGTTATGTGTATATTTTGTTGTTATATGTGTGAATGTATATTCACTTTCTTCTATCTCATAGATATGATTTATTCTCTATGAAATACGTGTTATGTGTATGTGTCTCATCTATTGATTGGAATATTTATTGAATGAGAATGCTATACAGGTTTTAAACTATGTATAAAAATATTTTTTTGTATCTACTAATATGTTGGGTATAACATGGGTAGATAGTTGATGTGTGATAAATAAATGAGAGGCTTCGATGTTGTCGTTGTTGGTCTAGTTATTCAGCAGAGTATGGATAACGACCATATACTCTTTCTAGACAGTCCTGTGGAACGCTAGCAGGTTCATAACCTGTAGGTGTTGTGAACGATGTGTTCACCGGTGTACTTTATCCCCCTCATGGTTGCCTTTATGACATCTATTGTTGATGAAACCCCTTTGCAGTAATCTCCAGCCCGATGAAAATCATAGATTAGGTCCCTTTAGATAGATGTTATGTTAGGGACGTAAAATGAGGATAACGGGAATGTGTAATCGGGTTATTGTTGGTTGTTGAAATTAAATATAATTATTTATTACGGGTTGAAAACCCTATATGCACATCAGGCTTCCAAGCCTGATTCTCTCAATTTATTTGTATTACAGGTAGTGGCGCGAGGGCATAAGATGGATGACTTGTCAAGTTATTTTTGGATTATAGACTTGTTGTTTTATATAACTGTTGTAAGGTTTGTAATGTAATGTTTATGCTTTTGGTCTGTTTATCGGAACATGACATCCCGGGTTTTTTTATACAATGAAAATACATTTCTTTAAGTAATGCTTTGGTAAATCTTATTTTTATCATACTTCGTTTTGGGAACAAATTCCACAACTCTTTTAATCAAAGGATTACTCTGAAATTGTTTTAAAAGAATAAATTAAACCGGTCTTTTCTTGCCGTGATTTTGGGGATGTCACAGCCAAGTAGACGAAAGGGCTCATCAAGTCCACGAGAGAACTCGATGAGTCAGGTCGTGTTGTCCCGTTTCAATTTATTGTTGAACTCGGCGAGTCTGTAGATGGACTCGACAAGTTAATTCGTCAAGTCGCGACTATGAGTAGCTCGATAGAACTCGACGAGTTGAATCACGATTTCAGGATTTATAAGTTAAAAGAGCTCGACTGTGACATCCCCAAAATCACGGCTAGAAAAAACCGATTTCATTTATGCTTTTTGAAATAATTTCAGAGTAAATCCTTTTGATTTAAAAGAGTTGCGGGATTTGTTCCCAAAAACAAAATATGATAAAATAATATTTATCAAAGCATTTCATCAAGAGATGCATTTTCATTATATAATCAAAACTTGGGATGTAATGTTCCGATACAGACCATAAAGCATAAACGATAACATTACATGTCATTCAACAAATATATACATATACAGACTTGTAAACAAAACAATTTGATGATTCATCCATCTTATGCCCTTGCGCCACTTCCTGTAATACAAATAAAACTGAGTGGGTCAGGCTTGGGAGCTTGGTGAGCATATAGGGTTTTTAACCCACAATAAATAAATTATATTTAATTTCACCAACCAACAATAACCCGATTACCCATTCCCGTTATCCTCACTTTACGTCCCTAAAACAACATCTATCTCAAGGGACCTAATCTAGGATTTTCATCGGGACGAACATTACTGCTAAGGGGTTTCCTCAACAATAGATATCCTAAAGGCAACCATGAGGAGGATAGAGTACACCGGTGAACACATTGTTCACAACACCTACATGTTATGAACCTGCTAGCGTTCCACAAGACTGTCTAGAAGGCGTATGTGGTCGTTATCCATACTCCGCTAAATAACTAGGTCAACAACAACAACATCGAGGCCTCTCATTTGTTTATTACACACCAACTATCTACCCATGTTCTACCCAACATATAATTAGATAAAAATATACATGTTTTATACATAGTTTAATAACATGCATAGCATGCTTTAATCAATACATATTCCACATAACAGATAAGGCACACACACATAACAGGTATTTCATAGAGAATAAATCAGATCTATGAGATAGAAGAGAGTGAATATACACTCACACGTATATCAACAAAATATATACACATAACACATATTTTATATAAAATACTTCATAATATTGCGTTGGAATGAAAATGACTACATACTCACTTGATCAGAAGATGATCGGGCAACACTACGACTTGTAGAAGTAGCATTTCTCCGTAGATCTGGAAGATCTTCACAAAACCGGGCTCCTCGCGGGCAGGGTTTCGGCTCGGGAATCGCACTTCTCGGGATCTTCGGGGCTTCGGGACTTGCTTCGGGGCTCGGGAATATTACCGTGGCTTCGGGGTATAAACGGCACGCTAAACGAGGCAAAGACTAGAGAGAAAAGGAATAAATTTGAAAAGGATTAAGGCTGCCTTCATATCCCCTTTTATAGGAGGTTGGACCCTCGCGCGTACGAGGCTACGCGGGGTGTACGCCTCGGATCGTCAGCGCTTGCGTCATTGGAGCTACTCGAGTGTTGGGCGTACAGCAGTACGCTGGGCGTACTTCAGATGAGTCCGGTGACTCCCCTTCGGATAATATCGGATATAATAAATAAATTGAAATATTAATTATTCAATAAACTTTGAAAATTCATATCTTCTTAATACGAACTCCCTTTTCGACGTTCTTTATATCCACGCGTAAGTGAGACTACGTTCTACAACTTTCGTTTAGACTCCGTCGGCTAATTTTGAATTTATTTTTATTATTTATTTTTAGGAGTCCGGGACAGAAAAACTTCGTTATAAATTCATAACTTCTTCGTCCGACGTCCGTTCTCGCCTAACTTTTCATCGTTTCGCTACTAACAACGAGATCTTCGATTCTCATTTAGATTGTTTCGGCTAAAAACCGCTCGATCTTAAATCGAGTATTCAGGCTACATACTGCCAAGTCGAAACTTCAGAAAATAATAACTTCCTCATACGAAGTCAGATTTGGGCGTTATATATATATAGATATATATATATATATATATATATATATATATATATATATATATATATATATATTCGGAAACCTCGTTTCAACTACTACAACATTATCCAAAGATATCGATTTTATTTTACACTTAAATTTTGACGCTCATTTTATTCTTAATTAATCATATCACATAATTAAGCAATTAAGCACGAAACACATAATACTCAAATAATACGTTCTTATTATTTCAAATTGGGTTACAAAGGTTAACCTAGACTATTACATTGCTAAAAATGGCAAGCCCAGAAACACAGACGTTACATCGACGGGTTGAAAGGTTGACTCGATGAGTTGTTCAACTCAGAATGTTGACTTTGACCAGAGCATTGACTTTGACTAGGGTAAAATGGTCATTTTACCCTTAAATGGATTTTCAGTTTTCTGACTAAGTATTATTGTATAAAGTTAGTCGGGGAGTCGTTTATCTAGGAATGGATTGAAGGCACCAATGTTGACCCGTTTATGTATGTTAGCATCTGTCGTACTTCGGTCCGATGACGGGGCTAGCCCGATGTAGAGTATGTGTTCTGGATTTCGATCTGATGTTGGGGAGGTCCCGAGAAGTATTTATGTATGCTTAATGTCTTTGTGATTCATACATGTTATGTGTTCTGGGCCTAGGTCCGATGCCGAGGCAAGCCTGATGTATGTTAGCTTATATGTTATGTGTTATGTGTTCTGGGATCTGGTCTGATGTCGGGGCAAGTCTGATGTATGTTTTATGTTTATGTTATGTGTTTACGATATATGATATGAAATGTATATGTCGGGGCAAGCCCAATGTCGGGCAAGAGTCCGATGTCGGGTAAGCCGATGTCAGGTTCGTCCCAATGCAGTTGGGTGGAGTCCTAAAGTTATGTTATATGTTATGTATATGGTATGTGGTAGTTTGGGGGAGCTCGCTAAGCTTCGTGCTTACAGTTTTCAGTTTTGGTTTCAGGTGCTTCTGCTAGCAAAGGGAAGGGCTCGGGATAATCGCATGACACACACCACAGCTCTTAGCCTGGGATATTTACTATGATATTTGATATGAGATTATTATATTGACATTTGTTATGACATTTTGAGATACATGGTTTATGATTTTTGGATGGTGATGATATTCATGGTTTTATTAACAATTTAAAAATGAAAATTTTGGATCGTATTTTTGGGATGTTTCACACCATCTTTGACACGTACCCAGAAATCAACTGAACTTCAAGAAATCAATACTCTTGACTTTCTTACTAGAGCATAGATTTTTGATATGTGATGCTTCGATAAGTCTCTAACTAGACTTCTCAAGTTTATACACCTGTCATTAGATAGTATGCGTGTGTGTGTTTAAACCCTTTTCAGAACTTATAGCCATATATCCTGAAAGTTTAAATAATGCATTGCCATTTTTCACAATTCGTACTATGAAAAGGGATGTCGTAATCATATTGTGAATTTGAGAATGCAATTATCACAACTACTAGCCATAATGATACTTATCAAATCTTTAAAATCTACTAGTGAAAGGGTTTCCTCGTGATCATTCATGAATTAGAGAGAAACCTTTTACCACCTAGATTTCATGGTGTATAAGTTCCCATCCATGTAAATCCTACAATCATAAGATAAGGTTTAGGAAAAAATCAAAATCAAATTTAGCTTTCATGGACTGAACTTTGTTTATTCTTTATTTCTTGCCATCTGGTAGCACAAGGGCCTACCAGTGCTTCCATGTTGTTAATCATTTCACCCATATTGACCAATGTACTTTCACTGACCAACATGCTCTACCTTCTGCAGTAAAATGGGAACCATAGATCTCATAAGCATTACCAACTCAACTTAAAGATGGCAAAAAAAAATGAACCCGATGGGGAAACCCGAAACCTGAATATTTTGGGTTAAGTAACAGATCATTATCGGGTTTTTTTATCGGGTTCGGGGCAGGGAATAGGTTATCCTTGCCCCGCCCCGCCCCGATTATATATATATATATATATATATATATATATATATATATATATATGTGTGTGTGTGTGTGTGTGCGCGCGCGCATTCGAATCTCTTTGATATTAATTACACACATTCAAAGATACAATATTTACTGTGGACAATCATTTTAATTCTTAACAATTTGGTGTAATTATCTTATTTTATATTTTGACATATTACAATAATCTTAAATGAAATATTTTTTTATATAACGTCCAATTTTTTTTTAAAGTGCTGCATCATATTTTTAATTTAAAACGGAGGCTAGAAAATGTATTTTTTTAGCAATGTAATTTTTTGTTATATATCTTATAAGACATCGAGACACTTAAACTAGAATAAAGATTTCGTTACGACTTATTGTGAACCCGATAAGATACCCAAAACCCGACAGGAAAACCTAATGGGGCGCTCCGATAAGATACCCGAAAGATACGAGACGAATTTGGGAAACCATGCCCCACCCTGAACCCACCCCATTGGCATTCCTAACTCAACTGGAAGGTGCACAAAAACAAGAATTTGTCAACTTAATATGATAGTTTATCAACCTCAGGCCGTGTGCTAGTGATAACTAAAAGGTTAATTCACGATTGACTCCTAAAACCTTTCAATATCAATAAGACTCCCACTGGCTTCTTGACATATAAGTTTCTTTCCCAATTAATATTCCTTGATGAGCTAAAATAAATATTCAAAAGTTAGTGTGGATTCCCGAAAAGAGCACGCTTCACATAATTGGTCTGAGTTTATCATTTGTATTAACTAAAAACATCACAACTATCAATTCCAAATGTGCTAGAGTAAGAAAAAATTATTACTTCACATTTCATGAGGTGTTTTAAACCTACTTAGTATAAAATCAGTTTCAAGATACGATGTGTAGTAACTAGAGCATGGCTCTAAAACTTTATTGGAAACGAAGAATAACTCATCTTTCGATTGACACATTTCAAAAATATCTAATTCCTCTTCTTAGTCAAACAATTGCATTAATATGTTCTTTGAGGATCAATTGTGATATAGTTCCACAATCATTAAGATGATCACAAAATACTATACTAAAGTACTCTCCTTTACTTTCAGATTGGAGAAACTTTTATCTTTCTGCCTAACAGATTCCTCTTATTCGTTCTGCTACTCTTTTAAATTTTCTAAAAGTGTCAAAATTATGCTTAATCTTATAAACACAACCATATTTACTAAAACATCAGTTGTCACGACGAATAGAGTTTTTCATAATTTGTGGTAGATCTGAAGATATGAAGTATTTAATATTTATATATGTTATATGTGTGTATTATCTGTGTTTCTGATATCTATGATAGATGAACAATTTATACATGTTTTATTTAACTATATACGTATGTTGTACCTATAAATATATTGGGTAAATATGAGTATATAAGTGATGAGAGATAGGTGATGATAGAAAGGTGGTGATAGATATGCGATGATAAATAGGTGATGCGAGATAAGAGATAATTATGAGATGTCATAACCTTGACCTGCGATGCTACGATGTAGTCATCTACCAGAGTATAGATGGTGACCACTAACTAATCTAAACAAGTCAAGTGGAAACACCGGCAGACTCATAACCTGTAGGTGATGTATTACGAGTTCAGGCGATGTAGTAACTACGTATTAATGCAATGATACTCTAACCCTTATTGGACACGTATTGGGGGAGTACTCCCCTAAATCAATATTGTCTATGCGATGTAGGTGATGATCCTTAGGAAAATTCCTTAGTAACAAACATATTGTTGAGAATAAAACCCTAATTGAGATTTGATGAAGAAGATGCGGAAAATAATAAAAAACACAAATATGAATATTAGGTCAAATGATCACTCGATTTATTGAATTATGAGGAACAAATTACACTTAAGAAATAAGAATCTAACTCTACAAGAAACCTCACAATGTGACGGCTACATTTTGTCTCACTCTTAACCCTAATTATGAAGGGGCCCATTGCCATCATCTATGGAGTACTATGAAACCCTACACATATAAGGAAATTCAATGTAAGGTGATAAGAGGTAAATATGATGTAGGAGACGACCCTTAGGGTAAATATTTAGGAAGGAATAAATAAATATAATGGGGATGGGTAATCAGGTTAACTGTTTGACATGAAGTATGTGAAGAAACAAATTAACTATATTATTGTGGGTAGAAAACCCTATATACTCACCATGTTTCCCAACCCGACCCCCTAAGTTTATTTGTATCACAGGTGTCGATATGAATATACATTACACTGAGAGATTAAAGGGTATGTAAATAATTAGTGTAAATGAATGTAAGGTTTGATTATGCTTATGTTTATGTATTAACGAGGACATCCCAATGTTTTAATATAAATAAAAATAAATTTCTTTGGAAATGATTTGATAATATCTTTATCATGTTTTCTAGGAACAAATTTCGTGATATTACTCTTTAAAATGGATACTCTGATTTTTAAATAAGCATAAATAAAAATTTTAAAAAATAACCGTGAATTTGGGGATGTCACAGAAATTGATATGGGAGTTCAATTTACAAACAGATGTGTATTGTGTTTGATAAGATTGAGGACCATTTGAACCCGAATATGCCAAGAGTCAGCAATAGACACACATATACTCTACATAAATTTGCATATGCATTTAAGGTATGTACACTATTTTTAATAAAAGCTTTTAAGCAATAAGAATTGTAACTTTGTTAAGTTGGTAAGTTGTTTGACATCATAATTTTATAGGTTTGGATCATGCAGACATTTCCCAACTGGAATATAGCTTGTTCCCCTATATCGAATGCTATCCCTCGGGTAGTTGCATACCCTAGGATGAGACGTTTGCATGCACCTAACTGTTAATGTATTCTCGATGTTACTAATGTATGTAGTTTAGTCCACTTAAAAATTTATAAGTTTCTATGACATAAATAACTTAAGATTAACCTTTATTTATCATTTTTATGCAACGTCCCCCCGACGAGTTGTTGCAACCTACTCATAGGAGCGTGTTGCTTTGTGGTGGATTGAGAGTGTCCAGTGGATAAATGTTGCAGATTACACTAATGTTTGAGTTATGGTTTTCTTTGTCAATGTTTCAAAACAATTTCCTTTTGAAAATGTAGGAAAAACACGTTTATCCTTCTCAACAACATTTTGTAGAATATTATGATATCGTACAAACATCACTACGGGTTTTTTAGATCAACAATATCACATTGTTGGCTACCTTTTTTACTAATATTAACTTTAGATGTAATCTTAAACTTAGCATTACTTTTGGAACTTGACTTGGTCCTACTTGAAGATTCACTTTTTTGTTGACTATGCAGGAAACATAGCGTCACAATTTCTACTTGTGGTACCGATCCTTTGGCAACGACTGCATTTTTTTTAGTCGGAACTTCACCTTGGGATGGGATACAGTTATGGTCTTTAGGTCGCCCGACTTTTCGTTTGTCCATAAATGGTGGCAATACAACCATGAATTCGTTCACTTTCGCATTCAATAGGAATTGACACATGAAACACAACCTCTACATATGTTGATCAATATGTTTCCATTGTGAAGTATGATGACGCCCATGCACTGCAGTGTTGATATCTTGGTTCCTTGAATACTGCTATATCATGATTATAAGGTATACCTGGAAATTACCATTTCCCACACATGTAGTAACGACTTTCCAAGTTTACAATACCATTTTAATTTGGTTAGTCACATTATATCTGCTTTGATTAATCTGGTATACCCAAAAAGTTGAGGATTTGTTAATCCTCCCCTCGATGACCTTCTCAGCATACCCAGTAACATCTTTTTTTACTTTCATTTATTAAAAATGATTTACATATATGTTTCCATGCACAGTAAACTACACTATAATTATTATGGAAGTATTACAATATAGGGAAACACTTACCTCCAACATTACTTCGCTAGCACCACCATTGTTGCATAGTTTCTTGAAAGAAATCAATCAACATTGTTATTGGTAGTTTTTGTGTGTCTCTTGATAATGCACTAACAGACTCGACATTGCTTGATGTCATAATATTGTACCGAACCACAGGGAAAAACGACCTTGCCCATCTCCTATTACCGATTTTGTCTAGCCATGTATGACAATCATCGTTTGGTGCATGACGTAACCTACCCAAGCTTTCTTTGAAATCAGACTCTCAGTAAGCCTTTGCAGCCTCCCAAAACAAAATATTTGTTCTCTATTTCTTTCTGATCTTTGCTTTCATATTCATCAACAAATGACGACAGTAGAGTCTGTGGTATGTATTTGGAAACACGACTTGAAAGACCATTTCAATTGAATTGGTTCTGTCTAATATGATAGCCAAATATGGCATGTCCCCAATACATTCTTCGTGTCTTTATAAAAAAACAAATCCATGACTCTCCATTTTTAGTTTTCCTAACACTAAATGCAATAGGGAGGCTTTGGTTATTACCATCCATGCCTACTGCTAGGAACATAGTGCCCAAGTGTTTCCCTTTAAGGTGTGTTCAGCCAATGATAATAGCAGGACACAAGCTTCTTTGAAATGCTTGAACCTAAAAAGTAATTAATAATCTAATTAAAGCGAACGCACGTGTATTGACACTAAATATATAGAACTTTGTATATAAAAAATATTACCGTGCAACCAATAGCCATGAAATTAAAAGTATTCAAATTTTTTGTCATCGTTCGTCTTTATATGTGTAACCGTCCCTGGATTCTTCTTTTCCAAGTTGTAACAATATAAAGGTAGTCTTTGAAAGCTTTCTTCGGGGGTCCCTCTTCATAGATTTGGGGCATACATTTTAGTATTTCATGCTTGACAGTATGAAATATGTACACAGAGACGGTCATTTAAAGTTTGTTGTGTTAGTTTCCCCCGCAACATATTACCCGTACTATCAGCTAATATTCCCTTTCAGGAAGTGAACCAATACCTTTTTATTGGCTTATCGGTGATGGGGACGCAATTATGTGTTTGAGAAAGTGTGTTTCTCCAATAGTTTAACAACTTGAAATGCATCGGTAGCATTATGTTTTGTTGCCCTTATCCGCAAGTCACAATTATCCATATAGCAAACAACTTCAAACCTGTATTTTGAAGATTTTTTTTCATTTTGTATTGAAGGCCTTCACTAACACTTTTCAATCCTAAATTAAGATTAAGTGTTTTTTAAGAGTTGGTATAACTTCATATGGGAAGTATAGTTGTGTGTTGTGGCCCCTTTACATTTTTGTCGGTCTAATTTGGGAAAAGGTAAAGGTTCAAGCATACCCCAACGGGTGGGTTGTGTTTCTTAAGAATCAGAAGAAAAAAAAGGAAACTTTTCCTATTGTGCTTTTCGGGGTTGTAAAGGATCAATTTCCTCCTATCCACCTTCATGATCATCCCCATCAAATTTAGTATAACTCTAAAAATGTTCAACCGACTCTCTGTGTGGAATTATATTACCATCATCAACCAACATCATTAGTTTTGCCTCATCATTCGTAGATTCATCAACATCAATAGTAAGGTCAACGTGAACAACAACCTTTACCTTTACACATATAATCACCAGTATATACAGGGTCATTATAAGAAGGAACATGTAACATAGATAAAAATCAGGCCAAATTTAAACTTTTTCAAAACCATTAATTATTACAAAACATGTTTACAAAATAGTATAATATCAGAGTATCCCATAAATAAATCATAAACATGAGGAGCTGTACAAACACGCATTTTCATTCCCGCGATCATCTGATGTACCTGAAACAAAAACTAAAGCTATAAACCCAAAGCTTAGTGACTTTCACCAAAATACCCACGTCATACATATATAACCATATTCGGACTGCTCGTCAGGACTTCGGCCTGACTAGAATTACCCGACCTAGGCCTGCAGTCTACCCGATCCGTCCAGGGTGTCTTGGCCTACTGCATACAGAAGGACCTGCCTCAACCATTTACCAAACCAACAAACATGTGCACATACATATAAACAAGTAAACATGTAAATCTAACCGATAACTAATCATGACAACCATCCTACAACCAGGATATCGATCTAACCGCTCACTAACATAACAACTATCCTATAACCAGGATACTGATCTAACCAATCTCTAACATAACAACCATCCTAACTACCAGGATGTAAATCAATAAACATATCATTCAATAAACCCGGATGCAAATCCGATAAAGGTCGACATTGGTGCCTTCGACCCTGTTAGTATAGTGAGGACAACTTACCTCTCAACTATCGAATCGAAGTGATAACTCAAACTCTCGAAATACGGCCATGAATTCCACCACCTATATTTACCATAAGACCTTTTCCATAAGTTCCAATTTACCAAAATACCATAGAAGTCAACTAGTCAACCCATGGTCAAATTCCAAGTCGATGGTCGAGGCCAACTGTCCATGTTGACGCGACTCGTTAAGTGCAGTTCATTGACTCATCGGGTCCTTCCTGAACTCGAGAAATCATGAAATCCCCAATTGACTCATCGAGTTTCCCTAAAACATTTCGAGTTCATGCATGTCCAAATGTCGGGAAAACCCCAGCTGACTCGTCGAGTCACCTTACTGACTCGTCGATTCCATGCAGAAGTCCGTGCACGAAAATCTTCATTGGACTCGCCGAGTTGGCCATGCAACTCGTCGATTCCCTTTAGTCCTCACTCCATTCAGATGCTTTTTAAGCCATTCCAAAGCTCCATATTGCAGATCTAAGCTCCTAAGGCATACTTCTTATGTAAAATTGCAAACTTTACGTACATCAAAGGTAATAATGACTCAAATCAAGAAAAAGAAAGGTTCTAGTAAAGGGAAATACTTTAGCCTGCTAAAGGCTGAAACTTTATGATTATAAGGACCAAGATGAGTCTAGATCTGAAGCTGCAACTTCAGATCTTAGTTCTTCACTCGAAATGGAACATCAACATGCTAAAATGGCCCTAAAACCCAAGTATAAAAAGATCTAGTTAGAAGGAGATCAAGGTAATGACTTCATCCCTTCAAATGATGCTACATTGGGGTAGACTTCATATCCACACACGTTCCCTGCCTCAAACTTCAGGATCTTCAAGCTTCTCTCACCAAGATCCACCTTCCAATCTTAAAACAGACAAATATGGAGAGAAAATGGCAATTTAGGGTTTCTGGACTCACAAGGGGTTGTATGGGAGGATAAGGGAGGCTAATGACCCTTTAAATATGGTGCAAAAGCCCAAAATTAGGGTTTCATCATCCAGCTCCAACTCGTCGAGTCATGTCTCTGACTCGGCGAGTTGGTCATTAAAACTCGTGGTCCCAAAAGTTCCTAGTCGACGAGTACGGGCATCAACTCGTCGAGTAGAACTTCCAATATGAAAAATAAAGCTGTAAAAATTAATACATGAGAGTCGGGGTGTTACAATTCTCCATCACTTGAACTAGACTTCGTCCTCGAAGTCCGTTGTGGTGAACATCTCCGAGTAGTGCTCCCACATCTCAGCCTCTCGCTCCCACGTCCATTCAGACCCTCTTCGGTGCTCCCACTGTACCTTCACCAAAGGTGCCTCCTTGTTCCGCATGACTTTCACCTTCCTTTCCAAGATAGCCACGGGTCTCTGCACATAATTCAAGCGCTCATCGATCTGTATGTCCTCCAATGATACTACGACTTCCTCGTCTAGTATGCACTTTCCCAATTGCGAAACATGAAAAGTGTTGTGGATCTGGCTGAGCTCCTCATGAAGATCTAGTCTGTAAGCTACCTTGCCCAGCCTAGCAATGACCCTGAATGGTCCGATGTATCAAGGACCCAATTTCCCCCTCTTCATGAAGTGGATCATTCCCTTCCAGGGCGAGACATTCAAGAGTACCATGTCACCGACCTGGAACTCTAACTCTGATCGGCGTAGATCTTCTGTCTACTCTATGCAGTCTGTAATTGCTGTCTAATATGTTGAATCTGTTGGATAAGGTGTCTAAGTCCATAACTATTTCTGGTATGTACTTGACCCGACCCGGCATGGTCCATTTGGGTTGCATGGCACCATGCAATTGGATAGACTAAATGAGAGAAATAACACTTGGAGATTATTAATATATTATAAGTTCTAATATATTAATAATATTATTTGATTAGTTTGATCAAGAATTAATTTAGAATTAATTAAGTGATCAAATGATAACTAATTAAATATATGGGTTGATTATGTAAATCATCCATATCTTGTATAGTGGGCTAAAAGGCTCCATGGACTATCAAGTTGGGTTCCACCCATAGGATGCTCCATGGATACTCCATGGGAGTTACAAACCCATGGGTCATGGAAATGAAGAGTCATGACACATTAGGGTTTAACCCTAGATGTGTCAACACTATATAAGTAACATGTTCTCCACCCAAAATCGGCTACACTAAGAAATAAGAGGGCTTGGCCGATTTTGAAGAAGTGTGTGTTCTCTCATAAGTTCTTCCAAGAGCATTTGGTGTTGTGTGAAGCATTTGAGGCATCACACTTGGGGTGCTAGGCTCACAAGGTTTCAAGGAACACAAACAACAACAAGGTAAGTTATTCTATCTATACTTTATGTTAAAATTGTTCCCCATGTATGCTAGATAGGAATATAACCTTGGAATTCAACTTTGCATGACAATTAGACAAACATAGATCCAAGGTTATTAGGGTTGCATGTACACTTAGGAAGTGTTAGAATGCTCAAAACCCATCAGTGGTATCAGAGCCTAGGCTTGTTTGCTCTTATTTGTGCTTAAAAGTTGAAAACAGAATCGGAAATTTTGCTGTCTGCGAATGGACTCGTCGAGTCTATAGGGGGGACTCGTCGAGTCCATGAGTATCTTCAACCAACTCGGCGAGTCAGTTTATGCACTCGGCGAGTAGGGTCGACTGAGTGCAGAATTTCGATTCAGTTGCTGGAAATGAATTAGAAACATTACCCTAAACTGTTTTGGTAATTGAAAACTTGTTTTTGGTGGTGTAATGTCTTTGCTAATTCATTTACAACAACTAGTTATCAAAATTACAAAGTTTTATGTAATTTTTGATTGTGTTCATATTTATGTTCTTGTTCTTATGATGTTTTAGATGATCATAGAAATTATTTGTAACCTATGTGGTAGATTAATTCTTGATCATAATGTGTTTTAATGGAGTCCATAACTTATCCTTAAGTTATGGAAAACCAAGAGTCACACTTGAGTTAAAACCATTAAGAAAACACAAGAGTTAGAAAAATGAAGAGTCTTCATTTTATTACTCTATTAAACTCATAAGTTACAAGAAATGAAAAGTTTTGAAAGTTACAAAACTTGCCCTCAAGTTTTGGAACAAGTAAAGTTAAGTTAAAACTTTAAGTTCCAACCCCTAGAATTTTAAAAGTTAAAATTCAACCCTTATACTTATATTATGATAATTTAATAATTATATATATATGTATAAGAATAAAGTCGTCTTACCGCTAGTACGCCTCATTCACGAAGCCGGTCTATAAGGTGGGTATAAGGTTGTTGCGTATAAAATGGTGACTTAATGGGTGTACATTCTCACCCACCGCTTGCTTGACTGGTGGAGGGTCGTTAGCCGAACGGGTAAGACAAGGACTTATAAATTCTCATTCAAAGTATGATGAATATAATAAAGTAACTAAATGTTTATTAAATTCCCAATCTTAGTTACTTTAGGAAAAATGTGAATAAGGTGCTAATCCATGAAATTACACTTTACACTTTGTCTAAGTCGTTGATGGAGCGTGTGTGGTTAACCGGCACACTAACTTGGACTTAACAAGGTAGGTAAAGGGTGACTTAAGGTTTATTATAGTATCGGTGGAGCGTGTGTGGTTTACCGGCACATCGATTGAGTGATAAACTTTAAGGGTACCAAGTGATTTGCATGGTTACTTCACACCTCGTTTTGTGATCCTCGGCATCCCAGTCACAAAACCTGGAGGGCACTCCCGAGATTGAAACATGCCTTTGAAAAGTTCATTGGATCTCAAAGAATCTAGGAATTTCTAAAACCAATAAAAACTAAATATCTAATATTTCGGTTTTCGTGGTGGAAATTGGTGAATCGTCATTCACCTACCTTTCAAATATGGTATAGCTTAGATTACGGCATACCTTTTCTAAGTTATATTATATTGTGATTGGATCCTAGCCTTAATATTACATTTGGGTGTTTTATTAAGGACTCTCTTAAATCTAAAATAAACTTGTTCTTCTCTTTCAGATGTCTTCAAATAATGCTTCTGGCTCGAATCCTAATGGCTCCTTTACTCTTATGAGTTTGTGTGGGAAAGTCACCTTTGATGGATCCAACTTTAATAAATGGATCAGAAACATCAGGATGATTACCCGCTACGAGGACAAAGAATATGTCCTTGACAAGGAGCTTAAGGAAATTGATGAGTCCACTGCAACTCCCCAGGAGATCGCTGACTTTCATACTCATGAAAGAGATGCAACCAAGGTGGCTTGCATCATGTTGGCCACCATGACAGCTGAACTCCAAAAGTCTTATGAAGATTTCTACCCTTATGAAATGCACCAAGATTTGATGGAAAGATACCATCAAAGTGCACGACAAGAAAGGTACGAAGTCATCTGCTCCATGATAACAACCATGATGAAGGACGGAGAGTCCGTCACGAGCCACATGCAGAAAATGCAAAGGTATGTGGATCGTTTGCTGAAGCTCAATGTGAACTTCTCTGAGGAGCTTGCAATAGATATCATTTTGCACTCCTTACCATCGTGCTATGATCAATTCCGCATGACATATCACATGAACAAGGAAGAGGTCACCCTCAGCAAACTTCAGGGACTTCTCAAGACCGCAGAAACAGGTCTTAAGGGGAAGTCGGTTGCTATCACTCCTACTCCAGACTCAACTCCAGTCTTGGCAATCGGGCAAAGTCGAGGGAGGAAGAGAAAGAGATCTTCAAAGGGTACCAAGGCTCGGACCCTTGATGGCTCTTCTTCAAGTGGAACCAAGAAAGGTTTCATTACTCCTTCTTCTGACCCAAAAGAGGTTGAATGTTTCTATTGCCATGAAAAAGCTCATTGGAAGCGAAACTGCCCAAAGTACCAGCAGGATGTAAAGGATGGGAAAGTCAAACCCAACCATGCAGGTATTTACACTATCATTTCTAATAACTCACCCCATTCGAAATCTTGGGTCCTTGATACCGGTTGCGGTATTCATATTTGTTGTGACTTGCAGGGACTAGGAAGAAGTGAGAATGTGGAGCAAGGAAGAATAAACTTAATCATGGGGAATAGGAAAGTTACACCTATCACCAAGATTGGAGTTTATACTTTATCGCTAAGTAGTGGGTTAAATTTAGATTTGAATAAATATTGTTATTCGCCAGAAATGGCAAGAAATATTATTTCCTTTCATGCATTGTACAAACAAGGTTTCACCTTTTCGTTTGATAATGAAGTTGGTTCGATTAATGCTTTCTTTAATAATGTACTTTATTTTAAAGCATTACCTTGTGATGGTGTGTATGAAGCTGTATCTATTGTAGATAACTTAGGAAATAATGTTTTGTGTATTGATTCTACTAATAATAATAACTTGGATAAAGCATCATTATGGCATTGTCGTCTTGGACATATAAGCAAGAAACGCATAGGCCAACTCCAAAAGGATGGAGTCTTGGAGTCGTTTGACCTAAAGTCAAATGATAGTTGCGAATCATGCTTACTTGGAAAAATGACAAAGTCACCCTTCACAGGCTCGTGTGAAAGGGGTGAAGGTTTGTTGGACCTTATACACATGGATGTGTGTGGACCATTCAAACATGCCACAAGGGATGCTAATCGTTATTATTTGACTTTTACTGATGATTACAGTAGATATGGATATGTCTATTTAATCAAGCATAAGTCAGAGACTTTCGAGAAGTTTAAGGAATTTAAACAGGAAGTCGAGAATCAATTGGGCAGGAACATTAAGATGCTTCGATCCGATCGAGGTGGTGAGTATCTTAGTTCAGAGTTCCTCGACTATCTAAAGGAATGTGGGATTGTCTCACAATTGACACCTCCCAGGACACCGCAGTTGAATGGTGTGGCTGAGAGGCGTAATCGAACCTTGTTGGACATGGTTCGTTCCATGATGAGTCGAGCTTCGCTACCAATCTCATTCTGGGGGTATGCCTTAGAGACTACCGCCCATATCCTTAATCTAGTCCCTACAAAGAAAGTTGCCAAAACTCCTCACGAGATGTGGACTAGTAAAGTACCTAAACTAGACCACATCTAGATTTGGGGTTGCGAGGCTTTCGTGAGACGCGAGACTCATGATAAGCTCGAACCCCGAAGCGAGAGGTGTATTTTCATCGGCTACCCACAGCAATCCTTTGGTTACCTCTTCTACAGACCTAGTGACAATGTGGTCTTTGTAGCAAGAAGAGGAGTCTTTCGAGAAAGAGAGTTTATAAGCCAAGGAGACAGTGGGAGGCAAGTTGATCTTGAAGAAATTCAAGAGTCAAGTGGTGAAGGAACTTCAAACTCTAGCCCTCAACTTGAGGAGGAAACTCCTGTTGAGCCAATTGACGAATCTGTACCTCTGAGGCGTTCCACGAGAGTTAGGAGTGCACCTGAGCATTACTATGGATTCCATATTATTGCAGAAGGTGAGACACTTATTAGTGATGAGACACTAGTAAGTCAAGATGACCCTAACAGCTACGAGGAAGCCATGGCAGGCCCCGAGTCTGCTAAATGGAAAGAGGCTATGGATAGCGAGATACAATCCATGTATGACAATCAAGTTTGGAACTTGGTTGAGAATGTACCAGGTCGAAAGACTGTAGGGTGCAAATGGGTCTTCAAGAAGAAGACCGACATGGATGGTAGAGTACACACTTATAAGGCTAGACTGGTTGCAAAGGGCTTCTCTCAAATTCCTGGAGTGGATTATGATGAGACCTTTTCTCCGGTAGCCAAGATTAAGTCTATTCGGGTTCTGTTAGCCATAGCCGCATTTCATGACTATGAAATTTGGCAAATGGATGTCAAAACCGCTTTTCTTAATGGAAAGTTGGCTGAAGATGTTTACATGAGTCGGCCAGAGGGTTTTGTCAACAATGAGTACCCTAATAGAGTGTGTAAGCTTGAGAAATCCATTTATGGATTAAAGCAAGCACCTCGCAGATGGAATCTTTGCTTTGATGAAAAGGTCAAGGAATTTAGCTTTTCTAGGAGTGAAGATGAATCTTGTGTATATGTCAAGGCTAGTGGGAGTATAGTTAGCTTTTTGGTATTGTATGTGGATGACATACTACTCATAGGAAACGACATTCCAACCCTGCAGGAAGTAAAGTCCTGGCTTGGAAAGTGTTTCGTTATGAAGGACCTTGGTGAAGCTGCCTATATTTTGGGGATAAGGATCTTGAGAGATCGGAGTAAAAGACTAATTGGACTTAGTCAAAGTACCTACTTGGATAAGGTTCTGAAGAGATTCAGAATGCAAGACTCCAAGAAAGGAGATTTGCCCATCCAGAGTAGCGCCAAGTTGAGTAAGACACAAAGCCCTAGCACTGAGGCTGAGATAGCAGAAATGAGTCGAGTACCTTATGCTTCGGCTGTAGGTTCGATCATGTATGCTATGACGTGTACTCGACCTGATGTAGCCTTTGCCTTGAGCATGGTTAGCAGGTTTCAGGGGAACCCTGGCAAGGCACACTGGATTGCGGTAAAGAATATTCTCAAGTACCTACGAAGGACTAAGGACTGGATCCTTACCCTCGGTGGGAGTGATGACTTGAGAGTTGTAGGGTATAGTGATGCTAGCTTCCAGACTGATAGGGATAACTTCCGCTCTCAGTCGGGCTGGGTCTTTACCCTAAATGGAGGAGCAATTTCTTGGAAGAGTTCCAAGCAAGAGACAGTGGCAGATTCTACTTGTGAATCAGAGTATATTGCAGCTAGCGAAGCGGCAAAGGAGGCGTTATGGCTGAGGAACTTCATTGGAGACCTTGGAGTTGTACCAGCTATTAAAGAGATATGATTTGTTACTTACAAGTTGGTTATGCATTGATTGTACGAAAAACGCATTGGTAACTCGATGTTATAAAATCGCGCTCTTATGTGTAATTCAATGAGTAGTAGAACAAACATATGAGTCGAAGTTTATCTGTTCCTTCTTGGATTAGAAGCTGATATTTGGGCCCCTCGATGATTTTGTTTTGACCTATGTACCGGGCCCGGTCAGAACTAAATTGATGTGTTCAATGAAGTTCTTTGTCAAACAAATCGGAAATCGGGAAACAAATGTTGGACAATAAGTAAGACATTGTTCCATGTATTTGTCCGACTGATATCTAGAACAGAGGATTATATGATCACTTATCTTAAATGGCGTACCATCATCTTCTCAGTTTCGAGAAATCTTGAAAAGAGCTACGGTTGCCGATCGGTTCCTGAAGTCATACTTGCAGTAATAGTTATTAGACTTATCCAAGTGGGAGACTGTTGGATAAGGTGTCTAAGTCCATAACTAATATTGGTATGTACTTGACCCGACCCGGCATGGTCCATTTGGGTTGCATGGCACCATGCAATTGGATAGACTAAATGAGAGAAATAACACTTGGAGATTATTAATATATTATAAGTTCTAATATATTAATAATATTATTTGATTAGTTTGATCAAGAATTAATTTAGAATTAATTAAGTGATCAAATGATAACTAATTAAATATATGGGTTGATTATGTAAATCATCCATATCTTGTATAGTGGGCTAAAAGGCTCCATGGACTATCAAGTTGGGTTCCACCCATAGGATGCTCCATGGATACTCCATGGGAGTTACAAACCCATGGGTCATGGAAATGAAGAGTCATGACACATTAGGGTTTAACCCTAGATGTGTCAACACTATATAAGTAACATGTTCTCCACCCAAAATCGGCTACACTAAGAAATAAGAGGGCTTGGCCGATTTTGAAGAAGTGTGTGTTCTCTCATAAGTTCTTCCAAGAGCATTTGGTGTTGTGTGAAGCATTTGAGGCATCACACTTGGGGTGCTAGGCTCACAAGGTTTCAAGGAACACAAACAACAACAAGGTAAGTTATTCTATCTATACTTTATGTTAAAATTGTTCCCCATGTATGCTAGATAGGAATATAACCTTGGAATTCAACTTTGCATGACAATTAGACAAACATAGATCCAAGGTTATTAGGGTTGCATGTACACTTAGGAAGTGTTAGAATGCTCAAAACCCATCAGAATCTTCTCAGTCAATTATAAATCTACCTCTGTCCACCCCATCACTCGGTGACCAACCTCACCCCAACAGACCGACATGCGACATCTCCGCCCGTACAACAACTCAAAAGGTGGGGCACCAATACTGGAATTAGAGCTTGCAAAAATCGACCCAACCCACCAATCTAACCTGAACCCAACTCAAAATTAGTTGGTTAGATTGAGATTTTCAACCCATTTAACTTAATTGGGTCAACCCGTCGAATCCATTTAATTAAATAGGTTGGGTTGGGTAAAAAATTTCAACCCGTCAACCCATTTAACTTATATATATATATATATATATATATATATATATATATATATATATATATATATATATTAAACATAAAAGGATGTAAATTAGGATTAAATTTTATTAAACATAGATAATAATAATGCAACATTATAATTTACAAATTAATACTTTGATTAATACATGATAATATTCAAATAAACAGGTCAACCCAGTGACAACTCATTTATCTAAAAGGTTGGGTTAGGTTGGAAATAATAACCCATTAAAAATAAACAGGTTGGGTTGGGTTGAAATTTTCGAAATTAAATGAGTTGAACCCGAACCCAACCCAGGTCGACCCATTGCCAACACTAACTGGAATGATGTATGTTATTGTAGGTGAACTCTGCAAGGGGTAGATGGGAATTCCATCTCCCACTGAAATCTATGACACAAGCCCTCAACATGTCATCGAGGGTTTGTATAATCCACTCGCTCTGGCCTTCGGTCTACAGATGATATGTTGTGCTAAAATGTAGTCACATACCCAGCTCCTCGTGGATTTTCTGCCAAAAGCGGGAGGTGAATCTAACATCTCGGTCAGAAACAATAGAGATCGGAATTCCGTGGCGAGCAACGATCTCGCGGACATACACGTCGGCCAGCTTCTCTGCCGACGAACTCTCCCGTATGGCTAGGAAATTGGCACTCTTGGTCAATTGATCCACGATGACCCATATAGCATCATATGCCTTCGCTGTCCTCAACAACTTGGTAACCAAATCCATCGTGATTTGTTACCATTTCCACATGGGAATCTCTAGAGGCTGCAATTTGCCATGCAACCTCTGATGCTCGGCCTTGACCATCCTACAGGTCAAGCACCTCTCGATGTACCAAGCGATTTCTCGCTTCATGCACGGCTACTAGTAGCTAAATATCAAATCTCGGTACATCTTGGTGTCTCCCGGATGAATAGAGAAGTGAGACTTATGAGTCTCCTCCATAACCGTTTACCTGACTCCACCAGACATCGGAATCCATATCGGATCGCATCAGGTCAACAATCCCTGACTATCCTGCACAAATCAAGTGTTCTTACCCTAATCCTCTCCAGTTTCCAGTTCTCTAGTCGCATCCCCATATCCTGAGCATCTCTAATCAAACTCACGAGTAGAGAATCCACCGATATCCTTATACATGTTACTGGTATGGAAGAACCAACCAACTTGCGGATTATAGTGTCCGCCATCACGTTCACTTTACCTAGGTGGTAAATGATCTCACAGTCGTAGTCCTTGACTACATTTAGCCACCTACGTTGTCTCATGTTCAGGTTCGGTTGGTCCATGATGTGTCTCAGGCTCTTGTGGTCTGTATATATGGTACAACGAACCCTATATAGGTAATGTTTCCAAATATTGACACCGAATACCACCGCTCCCAAATCCAGATCATCAGTAGGGTACCTCGTCTCATGCGGCTTCAGTTGTCGCGATGCGTAGGCTATCACCCGTCCTCTCTGCATATGGACCGTCATCAGTCCTGTGATGGATGCATCACAGAACACTACAAAATCCTCAACTTCCTCTGGGAGAGTCAAGACTGGAGCCTCGCTTAGTCGCTGTTGGAGGGTCTCAAACGCCCTCTGTTGCTTGGGGGCCCACTAGAAATCCACCCCTTCCTCGTCAGACGAGTGAGGGGTATTGCAATTTTGGAGAAATCTTGTATGAATTTTTGGTAGTACCCTGCCAATCCCAGAAAACTCCTGATATCCGAAGGATATTTCGGGACCTCCCACTGCATAACCGCCTCGATTTTGGCCGAATCGACCAAAATCTCATCCTGGTTAACGAGATGTCCGAGGAACTGAACCTCTTGTAACCAAAACTCACACTTTGAGAACTTAGGATAAAGTCGTTCCCGCCTCAAAACTCCCAATAACTCCCGTATATGCTCCTCATGCTGCTCTCGGGTCTTGGAATATACCAAGATATCGTCTATAAACACGATGATCAAGCAATCAAGCATCAGTCTGCAGATCCGATTCATCAGGTCCATAAACACTGTCGGCGCGTTGGTGAGCCCAAACGGCATCACCAAAAACTCGTAATGTTCATAACGCGGTATTCTCCACGTCCTCCTCTCTGACCCTGACCTGATGATACCCAGATCTCAAGTCTATCTTGGAAAATCAGGATTCACCCTGTAACTGGTCAAATAAATCATTTATCCTCGGGAGTGGGTAACGGTTCTTCACTGTCAACTTGTTCAACTCCCGGTAGTTGATGCACATCCGGTGTGAACCATCCTTCTTCCTAACGAAGAGTATCGACACTCCCATGGGAGAACTGCTCGGATGAATGAACTGCTTTCCCAGCAATTCCTACAGTTATGAAGACAGCTCCTACATCTCTGGTGGTGGCAACCGGTACGGAACCTTGGCGATGGGAGTCGCACCTGGCACTAGGTCAATCCTAAACTCGATCTGCCTCTCTGGAGATATCCCTAGTAACTCCTCAGGGAACACCTCCGCAAACTCCCTGACCTTTGGGACCTTTGAAACTGAAATCTAATCTCTATCTCGCGTATCCACCACATATGTTAGATAACACGCACACATGTGCTGACTATACTGTCTGGACCTTGCAGCTGAACAAAATCCTGGTCACACTCTGGTACCCTCACCATAGACAATCAATTCTACCCCTACTTGGGGTTCGAACCACTACCCGCTGACCCTTGCAGTCGATCATGGCGCTGAATCGACTAAACCAGTCCATCCTCACAATCACACAGAAACATCCTGCATTGGGATCGGAATCAAGTCAATCAGGAAGGACAACCCAAAGATCTTCAACTCACGTATTCGATAGATCGAGGAAGCAGAAACCCTGTGTCCGTTGGCGATAGAGGCTCGCAGCGGACACTCTAGCTTTCCTACTTGCACACTAAACACCTGAGATACAAACGACCGACTCGTCCCCAGGTCAAATAAAACCATTTTTGGCAAGGAGTTCACTAAAAATATACCTATTCACAGGTACAACAGATAAGCGTAAAACATATATAATAAATGAGAATAAGGATAGAAACATACCAACAACCACATTTGGTGATGCTCTGGCCTCCTCAGCTGGAAAATGGAAGGCGCGTCCCTGATCCCTCGGGAGCTCTACTCTAGCCTGCCTCTCATCGGTAATTCTCAGTGTAGCCAGTGTTGGAGCATGCGCTAGCCTAGCAGCGAGCTACGGACAGTTGGTCTTCACATGACCAACCTGATGAAAATGGTAGCATATCCTTATATCCTGAACCGGGGCCGTCTGGCGACAATCCCCCGTGATATTTCTCTCTTGGCCAAATTTGCGGCATCCTCTACGCGATCTACAAACCCCTTAATTACCTTTCCTGCACTTGCCACAAGTGCGGCCCTGTTGTCCCCTACTCTAGAATCAGCAGCGTTATACCGCTTCGACTGTTTCAGGGCCCGCCACTGCTCCTTCAACTGTAGCTCAATCTCCAACTCATGCCGCCTAGAGGCTTCCTATTGTCACACACCAAAACTGGAACGGCAGAAACGTTCTGGGGTGGATGACGTCATATTAAGTATCACAACATATGCAGTATAGTAATCAAAGTACAACAACCATTGCATTAATAGTAACAGTTTTACATGGTTTACATTACATTACATCATCAAAGTAATACAAGTAATAATATAGATGCAGCGTGGTACTAAACTGTCCTTATCTAAAAGCTCCTGGAATGTAGATGTCTAAAGCTGACCTCAGAATACAAGTTATTTGAAATGCGAGTATCAACATTTTTACAAATTCTAGTGAGTTCATAAGTATTTAGTGTCATTTCATCCAAATAACTTTATATAAGTAGTAGGTTTAAAGTATACAATGAATTAGAGTCCTTTCCAGAAAATCCTATATTTTCTAATTAAAAGCAGTCTTCTACCAAGACTGGACAGAGTTATGTGGTAAAGAGTAGTTTTCCCCTTAACATTATCATTATCAAAATATGGTATTGATTTCAAAGAAAGTAGGAGAATATCAGGGAAAATAACATATGCCTCAGCAGTGAAGACTGCTGACTAAGGCAAAAGAAATCATAGACTCCAGAGGAGTATCGAATGAACGGTACGCCTGGCTCATTCTAACAAAAAGGGAGACACAGACCCCAGACAATATCAAATGAAAGATACGTCTAGCAAGGTCTAAAAATAGTGAACACATACCCCAGACAATATCAAATGAATGTTACATCTAGAAAAATCTAAATACAGTGAACACAGACCCCATATAGTATCAAATGAATGATACGTCTAGCAAGGTCTAAATACAGTGAATACAGTGTTAAAACCTATTACCTTAATCCCA
The DNA here is from genome assembly GCF_052625555.1 of Lactuca saligna. NCBI lineage: Eukaryota > Viridiplantae > Streptophyta > Magnoliopsida > Asterales > Asteraceae > Lactuca > Lactuca saligna. The sequence goes on from NC_136421.1 coordinate 234,332,638, forward strand.
TGAATTATAAGGTAACCCCGAGATACTCGCAACCATACTAATAGACACTAGAGAACTTGACGCCCTGCAAGCGTCGGTAATAATGTGACATTGAGCTTGGTAGGTCGGGGATTGTAGCTAGCAGTCAGGGTGCGGGGGTGTCAATATCGTATAGATCTATACACATAATGCCCGCTCTCCCTACAAGAGACTCTGGTTACTATCCTGACAACGGAGAAGGCCGTGTACTGAAGATGTATCTCGTGTAGTGAGATCTGATGTGAAATACTGGACTAATGATAGAGACTCACAACTGAACTGAATAATGTAAACCTATATGTCTATGCTTGTGTACATAATGTATAACTAATGATCAAACGACTTTCGGATGGGTATTCGATCCCACCAGACCACATCTCAACGAAGAAAAGGAAATAGGGCGAACAAGCCTTCCTAAGTCCTTTAAACATTATATATATATACAAGCATAGGCATGCATTTAGCTAAGTTTAAGTGTTTAACAAAGTAGAAGTGTTCCACAAAAGTATAAGTGTTAACAAGTAGGAGCGTATCGTGAAGTAGGAGTGTATCGTGAAGTATAAGCGTATTGTGAAGTAGGAGCGTATCGTGAAGTAGGAGTGTATTGTGAAGTATAAGCGTATTGTGAAGTAGGAGCATATTACGAAGTAAAAGTGTTACAAGTATAAGTGGAGTATAAGCGTTAACAAGTATAAGTGAAGTAAAAGTGATAACAAGTATAAGTGAAGTATAAGAATAACAAGTATAAGTGAAGTAAAAGTGGTAACAAGTATAAGCGTATCACAAAGTGAAAGCATTATCAAGTAGGAGTATAAAAACATGGGAGAAATCTTTGATGAAAAACTTTAGGAAAAACCTTTATACTTAAGAAAATCACGAATTGGTATTCTTTTGTAAAATCAGTTTGAAAACCTTTGGAATTCCTTTGGAAACCTTTCATAAACTAGTTTTAAGTGAAACTTTTCTAAAGCATTCAGTGCGAAAGTCAATTTGAGGAAAGCTTTGTACAAGTAAAAACGTTTTAGAAAAACCATTTATTGTATCATACTTGGTAAAACAGTTGACAGTGTAAGAAATCGTTGTGCATGCGGGTTATCAATCACATGTGATTGATATGATAACTGGCATGTTTAACTTGTATTCCCCCCCCCCCCCCATAAAACATGTAAAAACATTTAAAAAGGTTAATTCAGGGGTATGAACTCACTTGATGTAAGTGGATCCGACGAAGGTGCCGGTTGGGTGTTTGGTGTCAAGTAAAGACTTGAACACACATTGTGACCTATTAACATATGATAACATATGTTTACATACAATTAGTACATATAATACTAATTAAACAAGTATACGCATCATAAAGTGCGGTAAACACTTTGGTTGAGCACTTGGAGTGTCCCGGGTAACATTTATGGACATGTATGGCTTGGGTAAGGAGTTTACTCTTCAAGAGTAAACTCTTAAGAGAGATCTCGGCTGTAAACACCTCATACCCATGATTTTACGGCCGTAAAATCATGGATGAGGTTCTTGAGTGCTAAATGGCCTTGAAACACTTGGGGATTAAATCTAGGTTTGAGTCTAATGCATTGGAAAGGGTTTTAACTCACAAATTGACCATTTATTGGAGTTTACGGCAGTAAACTAGGAGTTTATAGCCGTAAACTCCCCCACACATATTCCTTTGGTGTTTTAAGGTCTTAAGTGGTAGGGAATAAAGTTCTATGCATTTTCCAAGTCAAATGAAGGAGTTTAGGCATCATTTGGGCACTTAATGGGAGTTTACGGCCCATGGACCAATTCTATGGGAGTTTACGGCCGTAAATTCCTATTCCTTCGGTTTAATTGATGTTTAATGTCCTTACTACAATGGAGGTTGCTTCTAGACATTTTCCAAGGCCATAGGAGGTGTTTGAGGGCATTTCTAACACGTGAAATTGAGTTTACTCCCCTTGAAGAGGAGTTTACGGCCCAATCAAGTTCTTGGCAGTAAACTCAAGTTTACTCTCCAAAAACTCGTTTCAAGGTGTTCTAAGTCCGTTTCCATAAGTCATTTAGCCATATCTAAGCTTTAGGGGTAGTTTAGAGGGGTTTTGGGGCTTAAAAAACCCATTTCGGAGTGTTCACGGTCCAAGAGTGTTCGTGGGACATAAACACATAATATTGTCCCTATTTTATGTCTTAAACTCGAATTTGCATGCTAGATAAGCTATACAACAAGTTAGGGTAGATTTCTTACTCGTTGGGGCTCGAAACGGACGATTTTGGATCGAAAATAAATTGTAGAGAGAGAATGTAGAGAGAGAGAGAGAGTAAAAAGGGTGGAAATGAAGTTTACTCTCCCTTATATAGGGGCTTTATTTGAGGCTCAGTGGAAATCTACCCGATACTGCCGTTAAACGGAGCTTTTGGTCGCACCCGATTTGGTAGTCGTATTTTGACTTGGTTGAAACTAAACATTTTTAAGGGCATTTTGTGGGTGTTTCTGATTTATTTCAACCCTTATAAAGTCATTTAAAAAGTCCCAAATTAATTAACCAATCCATAAGTTAACGGACAATTAAATAAAACGAGGCTTATTAACGGAAAAAGGGGTTAAAAATGAAGGAATAAATTTCGGGTTGTCACACCTATAGATCTAGCAGGGTATCACACCGTTGAGTAGCAACAAAATGACGAATTTCAGTCTTGAGCATCCTCAGATAACGTGTCATCTAAGCCTGCTAAGAGGCAAAATCCGGGCAGAACATCACCAACATGCGGGTGATTTTCGTCACTGTCTCACCGTCCTATCTCAACTCCAAAAACTCCTGAGCTATTCATTACCGCTCGACCCATGGAATGTAGCGAGTGCGGAACGTATCCCAGAACTACTCCCAAGTAACCGCAACTCTCTGGTCATTTAAATAAGACCTAGTCATCAGTCTCCACCAATCCTTTGCCCCGGATCTCAACAAGTTCAGGGCATATCTGACCTTCTGGTTAGTAGGACACAAGCACGTGAAGAAACACCCCTCCACGTCAGACAACCATCTCATGGATTTGATGGGGTCCTGAGTCCCATAAAAAGTAGGGGGCTTCGTGTTGTCGAAGTCCCGGTACTGAAAAGCCCGTCCGGCTCCCAACCTTATAGTACTCGTGTATGCTAGCCAAACATAATTCTGGACCCTGTAGACTTTTGAATCTTGGATCCTCCCCTAAGCCCTTCATCAAACAAGAAAAGGAAATAAGGTGAAACCAAACATTGTCAGGCTATAAGATCTTAATTATGTACAGTCGTGATACGTACACTAAGGGGCTGTTTGTTTTTTGTGTGAAGATCTGCGCAACCACTTTTGTCTGCGCCGCACAGACAACGCGCAGACGTATGCCCTCGCAGATTGTTTGTTTTTTGGAAGTGCGCAGATCAGAAAACGTCTGCGCAAAGTCTTCCTGGCGCAGACATGGGCCACTGTCTTCAAAGGTCTTTAGACCTTATTTTAACCTAAACCAAAAAAAAAAATGGCCATCGTGCAGTTTTTTTTTTCTTTCATTTTTTTGTTAAAAATGCATTTTTAATGTTTATAACATGAAATTAAGTTTAAAAATTCAATTTATTTTAACGGCCCGCAGACGTTAAAAACAAACAGTCTTCTTATTGCAGACTGCAGACATTTGGTCCATCTCTTCTGCCGCAGAGGCTTGCAGATGTGGTCCGTAGACTGTATACATTTTGACTTCAAAAAAACAAACAACACCTAAGCAACCATAGTAATGATGTCAGTCTCATATAAGGAAAACCCTAGGCTATCAGACATCATGTAATCAGGCAATTCTATCATGCCATCCCTGGAGATCCCTAGCCTAGTATTAGCATGTTGTTCTAACATATCACATAAATCAAATAATCCGTAAGGTATTTTGGGGTTTATCTGCAAGCTCCGGCTGATCGTACACTTGCATCCTCCTTTATTATTTTGAAAACATTTTAAGAATATCGTTTTGTAATCTTATCCTCGGCTTGAAACTGGAGAAATGAAAGTGTTTCATCCAATTCACTCAAACCAAGGCTCTGATACCAATTTATAACATCCATGAAAATCAAGCCAAATTTAAACTTTTTCAAAACATTTCAAAACCATTAATTATTACAAAACTTGTTTTCAAAATAGTATAATATCAGAGTATCCCAGAAACAAATCATAAACATGAGGAGTTGTATGATCACACCTTTGTCTTCCCACGATCATCTGATGTACCTGAAACAAAACCTAAAATTGTAAGCCCAAAGCTTAGTGAGTTTCCCTAAAATACCCACGCCATACAGATATAACCATATAATATAAACATATAAGCAAACAATATGCATAATGAGCCATCAGTCTAACTGGATCGACTCCCAGTCCTTAGTCTATTTGGATCGCTCACCTAACCCTCGTCACGTTTGGACCGCCCTCCTCAGGGCTTTCATCCTGTTCGGACCTCTCTCCGGGCCTTTGGCCGGACTAGAATTATCCGGCCCGGGCCTGCAGTCTACCTGGTCCGCCCATGGTGTCTTGGCCTACTGCACACAGCAGGACCTGCTTCAACCATTTCCCAAACCAACAAACATGTGCACATACATATAAACTGATGGGTTTTAGTCATAAGAACATCCTATGTGCTCATACAAACCCTAATGCTTGGATCTAGGTTTCTCTATTGTACATGCAATTTATCCAAGACTATAAACTCTAATTCTAGCATATGGAAATCGATATTAACATAATAATGGGTTTAAGATATTACCTTGATTGTTATGTAGCAATAACAATCACATTTCCTTCTTGTATTGACTTTAGAAAGCTTAGAGTCACAAATGTCACTTCTATAATGGTTCACAAACACCAAGAGCAAGAGGATAAAGAGGAGAAGAGATGGAGGCTGCCCAAAACCGTCCAAAACCCTAAAAGGAAGCTTGTCCACGTTTTTTAGGCATAAGGGTTCTATATATAGAGAGGCTATTAGGGTTATCTAACAAGGAAACCCTAATTTGGATGCTTAAGCCCTAAGCAACCCATGGACTCCTTTAATTAAAGGCCTTGGACGATTTCTTATGGGTTTCCCCATAGAATTCGTCCAACCTTATAATATAAGGTAATCTATAGCCCAATTGCAATTATCTTATAATTACAATTCCAGTCCCTTAAGTTTAATTAATCTCTTTTAGTCACAAACTTAATTCTTATTAATTCTTGACTAATATTAATTAAACAATATGATTTCTCCTTTAATATATTATTCTCATAATATATTAATAAATCATATTTAATCCTTTCTCTCCATAATTCATCCCATCAAGTTGCTTTGGTGAAGGCGACCCAAAAGGACCATGCACCATCGGGTCAAGTACATACCAAAATAGTTATGGACTTAGACACTAATCCAACAGTATCCCACTTGGATAAGTCTAATAACTATTCCATGTATGACTTTAGATCCTGATCTGCAATCGTAGCTTTCCAAAGCCGCTGTCGACTCTGATCCTATCAGATACGCGTGACCTTAGACAAGGGATCATATATTCCTCCATTCTAGATATCGTATAAGACATGATTTATAATCATTCTCTCTGTACCATTTCTCAACTTCCGATTTATGACGACTGACTAATTGAACAAATCAAATTAGCCCTAGCCCGGCCGAGCATTTACGTTTGTCATCACTAAATCATCGAGGGCCCAAAAGATGTCGCTTTTATCATACTTTGGATAAAAGGAACGGATAAACTTTGATTCAATGTTCGCTTGCACTCACTCACCGAATCACACACAACAATATGTTTTATGACACCAAGTTACTGGTGCGTTTACATATTATCAATGTGCAACCGATTTGCAAGATACAACTTATACATCTCGGTTTCAAGAATATAAGATATTATCGTCTCACCAATCACTTGTGATACAACTCATGGAGTGATCCAAGTGAGCGTGGGTTTAATCCAATGCTCAAATCATATTCATAAGCACTCGTGAACGTTGCAGCAAACATTTGTTTATGTCTAATACTCTTTTAGACAATCCACACACCAATTCATGACAATCTTCACTCATACCTACTTCCAACATATGAACGACTGTGGCTCGTTTGAATAATTTGACCGTACTTAACCAATTAAATTATTTAGGAAGTCAAAACATGCAAAGTGAAACACAAGAATAATACTAATCCCATATGGTCTCAAACCTTTGAGTATAAATAAAACACTTTTTATTTATCACCATATCGATTACTCATTATTTGTCGTTCCGGGTAATCAACTTCTTACTTGAATTACAACACTTGTCCTATGCTCTCAGCATGCACACAATGTTTACCTATGGTTCTTACTTTGTGAAATAGATTAAATGAACACATTTCCAATCATACTCATTTCACAACTCCTAATCCTTTCCACAAGTGTAAGAATATCAAATTCTTGCCACTTATAGAATATGTTAGATTCTAATCTTTTATGCAATGATTCTTTCGTAATGTCATTGCATTGCACTAAAGTCACAATGACTATTGCCAATGAAATTACAAAGTTCTCTATAATTGTTACAATACAATTCCATAGACGTGATGTCTCTCACTCAAAGTACATTTCTTCGAACATCCTTTTGCATAAAATTTCTAATCTAGACATAGATTCTCAATATCTAACTCCCAACATGGAAACCTTTACATACATACCATATGACAACTTATTCTTAATAGAATCTTATCTATTTATAATAATGTCGATATACTCCATCTAATACTATACTTCCAACTACTCACAAGCGACCAATCCTCGACGAACTTTGGATTGTCCTTTGATAGTTGTTTAATTATCTTAGTAAAAACCAATTCTTGTCCTTTTTCCCTCTAAATGCGCTAGACATTTGGAAAATTTTAGAATGGTCAAATATTATAGCAGTTGCAATCGATCCTATACCCGAAGCGTATGGGATATGATACGATACTTTATCAATCCTTTTGCCATAATATTTTATGTGTCACATTCTCACAATTCGAACTATGAAGAGGGATGCCACAATCAGCACTATGTACTCTTGACTAAATCTATTAACATTCCACAACCTAAGCCTTTAGATTTGAAATGAAGCATAATAATCTCTCCCCTAATTATAGCAAAACAACTATTCAACTCTCACAACTTTGCAAAGTATGACTCTTGTTTTCTATAATTAATACTGCTAACTTGCAATACTTGCCTTAATAATCATACAATCATAACATTTATGCTCCCACTATCATGATGATTATTATAAACATAATACTTATGCTCCCACTAGCTTTGACATGTATTCAGAAAACAGCTTAACTTCCAGAAAAACAATACCTATTGAATTTCTTCATGTTTCTAATACCTAATGCTATGATACTCCTTTATATAATCTTATACACCTTTGCATTATATATCTCATATGTGTGTCTAAACAATTAAGACCAATTGCTAAATCTCACAATTCGAATTTTGGAAAGGGATACCGTAACCATAATCAAATTCGAGAATACAATTTCACAATTACTATCTTCTTAAAATCTCTATTAGTGAAAGCATTTCCTCACAATCATTTTCATGAAGGAGGGAATCTTATGACACTTAGATTTTAATGGTGTATGTGTTCCTATCCATGTGAATTTGTCAAAACTAAAGTTTGCGACAAATTCAAATTCATATGGACCGAACTCTCTTAATCTTGATTTCTTGCCTTATGGTAGCACAGCTGCCCACCATGTCTTCCAAGTAGTTAAGAAGCTCACCTTTTCCTATCAATGTACTTTTCATTGATCAAGGTCCTTGCCTTTTGTGCATTCAAATGAGAACTCATAGAACTCACATGCATAATCAACTCAATTGGAATGGCACAGAAACAAAATAACGTCAACATGATAGGTTATAAACCTCAAGTCGTGTGCTAGTGATGATCAATAAGGTCTATTTTGATTTGTTCTTGAAACTTTTCAAGGCCATTAAGACTCCCACTGACTCTTCGACATATAAGATTCTATTGTCAATAAACATTTCTTGACAAATATTCAAGAGTTAGTGTAGTTTTTATCAAAAGACTTCATAAATAGGTCCTAGTTGGTCTTTGTCTTATCCAAGACATCACAACTTTCCTCATTTGATGAATGTTATAAACCTTCTTAATACTTATTACTCAATGTCACAATCTTAACTCTAAGACTTGTTTTGGAACGAAGTATGATTGACTTCTTGATTTAACCATTTCTTCAATTCTTGATTCCTCTTCTTAGAGATACAATTGTACTAAGACTCACCAAGATGATCAATTGAGATATGGTTCTTAATTATTAAGACCTATCATAAAACGTAAAAGGTAATCTCCCTTCTTCTTAGAATGGAGAAACTTTTATCTTTCTGCCTACTTGATTCTTCATATTCGTTATGCTTATTGATTTAAACATTTTTCAATCAATTCAGAATTACACTTAATCTTATAAGTATAATCATATTTACTAAACTTTTAGTAAATCATGACGAATATCTTTGTTACTCTTGTGGTGGACTTGATCAACACATAACCTTGTGTACTCGATCTCCTAGTCCTTCACTTGACACTTTGTCAACGAATTAGTCTAATTTCCAAATGTGAAAGTTTATTCATTCATCATACAATTCTTGTTGTACAATTCCAAATCTCTATCCAATAGAAACTTGGGCGATGAGAAACTTTCCCTATTTGGTAAATTCTCGACATTTCCACAAACAACATAATTAAGAATCACATCCATTTGTTGTAAATATACGAACATCAATTTTTCACAACGATTTCATTGCAAGGAAATAAATAAATAAACACGTTAAACAAAATTTATTTTATTCATAAAAGCAGCGGAAAATATTTGTCCTTACAATGCAAAATCAACTGAAAAACTATGTAATAAATATTCCTAACAACTCTATCTAAGCTCAAAATCTAATCTTCAAATCCATGTCTTCATGATTAGATTCATCTTGCTATTTCATCAAGCTTCCTCTCTTTTCATCGATCCTGCAAAACATTAAAATGCAATCTTATCACATTATGTATTAAGAATCAACGATTAGGAACTTAATCGAGTTAGATAGTGGATTTTACCTGAAGCACAGTCATACTCTTTGACTCTCCCATCTTCTGGATTCTTCAGGCTCTTAGGGCAGACTTGTATCGAACGCCCTTTCTCTTGGCAGCAAACGCAAGTCGGTTCTCCTAGAACGTCCTCGGAAACATGGTTGGTTGATTCTCCCAACAAATATGCTCCATTGCTTTGCCAAATCATTTCTGATTCAGCAGCAATGAGCATGTAAATTAGATCAATGAGGTTTTCGTCATGATCCATCATATAATACTTTCTTTTGAACTCATTATATGATTCGGGAAGCGACTGCAAAACCCAGTTCACAGCCAACTTATCCGGGAATGACACACCCAACATTCTCAACCTATCAATGTGTGATTTCATTCCTAGAACGTGGGCACACACGGCTTTACCATCTTCATGTTTCATTTCCAATAGGGCTTTAGTAACATTGAATCTTTCAATTCTTCGATCTTGTGGGTTAGGGAGAATAACGGGAGGAGGTGGAGGAAGTGAAGCATGATCTCTTGTTCCTCGATTGAATCGTGGAATATTGTCTTCATGTGGAATGCTTGTTCCACAGGACTTGGGAAGACCATAGTTGTCGAACTTTGACATCTATAAAATGGGAGAAAACAAATTCAAGTTAGTTGATAGATTGAGTCCTTAATAAATCACCCAAATGAGATATTAAGGCTACGGCCCAACACAATACGCTACAACCTAGAAAAGGGATGTCGTAATCTAGTTGCAGAATATTTGAAGGTAAGTGAATGACGATTCACTAATTTCCACCATGAAAAACGAAAAAAAATTAAGTTTTAAATCTATGAAAACTCCTAGATCCTTTGAGATTCATTGAACATGTTAATGGCATGTCTAAATCTCGATATGCCCCTCTTGTTTGTGACTGGGATGTCGAGGATCACAAAGCGGGTGTGAATAACCATGTAAACTTACATGGTGCCCTCACATGTTACAATCACCTATTCGATGTGTCGGTAAACCACACACGCTCCACCAAACTATGACAAACATTGAGTCACCCTTTGCTACCTTTGCTTAGAACCATTTAGTGTTTCGGTAAACCACACACGCTCCACTGACGTCTTTGCAAGGGCACAAAGTGTAATTTCATGGACTTGCACCAATTCATTTTTACCTAAGTAACTAAGATTGGAAATTTGAAAAAAAAACATTTAGTTACTTTTCTACTTCATTATACTTATAATGGAAGGTTTTGTCCTATCCTACCCGTTCGGCTAACGACCCTCCACTAGTCAAGAGTGCGGTGGGTAAGAGTGGATACCCATTCAATCGCCATTTTACAGGCAATTTCCTTAAACACCCCTTATAGACCAGCTTCGTGAATGAGGCCTACTAACGGTAAGATTGACTTTTACTCATACATATATATAATGTTAGACTTTTAACGTTATATATAGTATAGGGTGTATTTTACACTTTTAAAATACTAGGTGGTCAAATTTAACGATTATACTTTTACTTCAATTAAATGTAAACCAAAACTTTTATGGATTTATTAAACCTCTTTTAATTATACGCCTTAATTAATTAATAAAACCATAAGGGTGTTATATGAACTTTTCAAAACAATACTAGGTTTTTAGAATTTAACATTCCTAGATTAAAATTTTAATCAACTTTTAAATTCCAAAACTTGAGGACAAGTTTTGAAACATTTCAAAACATTAGGGTTTAGAATTTAAATATACATCAAAATTAAACTTTTAATCATAATTTAAATTCCAATACTTGAGGGCAAATTTTGAAACTATTCAAAACATTTGGGTTTTAACTATTTAAATTTCAAAAACAAAACTTTTAAGTTCAAATTTAAATTATAAAACCTAAAGGGGAAAATTGAAACTTTTCATAACACAAGGATCAAATAACAAATAATATAAATTAAACAATTAATTTCATCATTATCTATATTTGACCTAATTTCAATTTCTTGCAAAATAAGTTACCCAATTAATACAAATAATCAACTTTAATCATATAAGGAAGTTATTATCTAATCAATTGGTAATTATCTTGTGTTTTGGCAAGGATATTCATTATGAAATAATAAAATTCGTATTTTATAAGTTTAAAACGAATATGGTAATTATCCTTAAGCAAAACAACAACAAAATCCGAAAATCCCTCTATCTGACGCTCCGACTCGCCGAGTAGGGCTGACTCGCCGAGTCCAGGTAGTGACTCGTCGAGTCAGGTCGAACAGAAGGCCAGAAAATGTTTTTCAGCAACATAATACATCAATACAATGGAAACCAATCTAGGCTCTGATACCACTGATGGGTTTTAGTCATAAGAACATCCTATGTGCTCATACAAACCCTAATGCTTAGATCTAGGTTTCTCTATTGTACATGCAATTTATCCAAGACTATAAACCCTAATTCTAGCATATAGAAATCATAATAATGGGTTTAAGATATTACCTTGATTGTTATGTAGCAATAACAATCACAATTCCTTCTTGTATTGACTTTAGAAAGCTTAAAGTCACAAATGTCACTCCTCTAATGGTTCACAAACACCAAGAACAAAAGGATGAAGAGGAGAAGAGATGGAGGCTGCCTAAAACCGTCCAAAACCCTAAAAGGAAGCTTGTCCACGTTTTTGAGTCATAAGGGTTCTATATATAGAGAGGCTATTAGGGTTATCTAACAAGGAAACCCTAATTTGGATGTTTAAGCCCTAAGCAACCCATGGACTCCTTTAATTAAAGGCCTTGGACGATTTCTTATGGATGTCCCCATAGAATTTGTCCAACCTTATAATATAAGGTAATCCATAGCCCAATTGCAATTATCTTATAATTACAATTCCAGTCCCTTAAGTTTAATTAATCTCTTTTAGTCACAAACTTAATTCTTATTAATTCTTGACTAATATTAATTAAACAATATGATTTCTCCTTTAATATATTATTCTCATAATATATTACTAAATCATATTTAATCCTTTCTCTCCATAATTCATCCCATCAAGTTGCTTTGGTGAAGGCAACCCAAAAGGACCATACACCATTGGGTCAAGTGTTGGATTAATGTCTAAGTCCATAACTATAATTGGTAAGACTTGACCCGACCCGGCATGGTCCATTTGGGTTGCATGGCATCATGCACTTGGATAGACTATAATGAGAGAAATAAGACACTTACGGTTATTAATATATTATAAGTTCTAGTATATTAATAATAAGAATAATGAGATTATTTAATTAGTATTGATCAAGAATTAATCTAGAATTAATTAAGTGATCAAAAGAAGACTAATTAAATATATGGGTTGATTGTGTAAATCATTCATTCTTATATATGTGGGCTTGTGATCCAAGATTCCTTATGTTGGACTAAGTCCATGGGGTGACCCATGGATACTCCATGGAGGTTAAAATCCATGGAGCATAAGGAATGGGTAAAGTCATGAGTTACATGGTGTAACCCTAATAGCCACCATATAAAAGAAACCCATGGCTCAAGAAATCGTTACACTAACACACTATGTGTATGTATGAGGGCTAGACGATTTCATGAAGTGTTCTAATTTCTCTCTAAGTTATTCCAAGTGCTTACGGTGTTGTGTGAACCATTTGAGGTGTCACACTTGGGGCACTAGGCACTCAAGCTTCATGAAGACAAGCACCATCAAGAGGTATGTATTCTATCTTGTTATATTGATAATATTGTATGCTAGATTAGGATAATACCTTGGATGTTCATATTTGCATGTATAATAGAGAAAACATAGATCCAAGGTATTTAGGGTTGCATGTACACTTAGGAGTGTTAGAATGCTCATAACCCAACAGTGGTATCAGAGCCTAGGCTTGTTTTCTTGTTATACCTGCAATAGAAGCTGAAAAATCGAGTTTTGATGCTGTCAGCCCAGCTGACTCGCCGAGTCCATGAAGGGACTCGACTAGTCCAAGGCAAAATGCATCCAACTCGCCGAGTTGTGTTCATGCACTCGACGAGTTGGACCCCAGACAGCATATCTTCGAGGTTTTTGGCTAGAAATGGACTAGGAACATTACCCTAAGTTGTTTTGAACTTATAAACTTGTTTTTTAATGTGGTAATGTTCATGCTAATCCATTTTCAAAGATAATTGTCAATAGATTCATGTTTTGTATTAGTTTAAAGGTTAGACTAATTACATGAAAAAGTTTGATTTGAATTATCTTGTTCTTATGAGTTGCTTAGATTAATAGAAAAGTTGAGTGAAAAAGTTGTTTTCAATCCAAATTAATCTAAGAGTTGAGTATAAAATGTGTTTGTGTAACTTATCCTTAAGTTACATGAAGAGTCACATTAAAGACTCATAAAACTCATAAAGTTGGCAAAGGTTACAAAAAAGATGAAGAGTCTTGTCCTTAAGTTATGGAGGTTCAAGAGTCACTTCATTAATAAATAAATAAATAAAATATGTAACCTTAATTAATTCCATAAATTATAAAATAAAGAAAAGGTTAATTCTTTATTAGTTTAAAGTCTTCCATAATTTGTCCACAAGTTATGGAACTTGAAGAGTTTTTGGATTAAAACTACTTTAAATACATAAGTTATGGAACTAATTAGTTTTGAATAATTTCAAAACTTGCCCTCAAGTTTTGGAATTTGTAAAGTTTTCTCTTATGAATACTTTAATTCCAAGTTAGCCCTTAGAATTTTAAAAGTTAAAATTCAACCCTTATACTTTATAATATTATAAGTTAATAATATATATATGTATAAGAGTAAAGTCGGTCTTACCGCTAGTACGCCTCATTCACGAAGCCGGTCTATAAGGTGGGTATAAGGTTGTTGCCTATAAAATGGCAACTTAATGGGTGTCCACTCTCACCCACCGCTTGCTTGACTGGTGGAGGGTCGTTAGCCGAACGGGTTTGACAGGACTATAATTCTCCCTTCATTAAAAGTATTAATGATAAATACTAAGTAACTAAACTCTTAATAATACCCAATCTTAGTTACTTAGGAAAACGTGAATAAGGTGCTAATCCATGAAATTACACTTTGCACTTTGTTTAAGTCGGTTAGTGGAGCGTGTGTGGTTAACCGGCACACTAACTCGTATTTAACAAGGTAGGCAAAGGGTAACTTAATGTTTATCATAGTATCGATGGAGCGTGTGTGGTTAACCGGCACATCGATTGAGGGGTAAACACTTAAGGATACCAAGTAATTTGCATGGTTACTTCACACCTTGTTTTGTGATCCTCGGCATCCCAGTCACAAAACCTGAAGGGCACACTCGAGATTGAAACATGCCATTGAACAGCTCAATGAATCTCAAAAGATCTAGGAATTTCAAATCCAATTAAAACCTAATAATACATTTCGTTTATCTTGGTGGAAATTGGTGAATCGTCATTCACCTACCTTCAAATTGTTTTATAGCTTGGATTACGGCATACCTCTTCTAAGTTATAAAATAGTTTGTTGGGTCCTAGCCTTAATATTTCATATTGGGTGTCATATTAAGGACTTTAAGATCAACTATCTTGAATATCTCCCATAACATGTCTGGTTTAGACATTTATGATCTTCCCAAATCTCTTGAAACAAGCTTTCCTAAATGAAGATGATGTCCCATGGATATCATACTTCTTTCACCTCCTCCAAATTATTCTCCCTACCCCACAAGTTCTTTAAAAGTTTAAAGTCACTCAAGCCCTATTGGCAAGGCAAGGTCTAGGTGTGATTATATCTTGGAGATGTAGTCACGTATTGACAAGCCGGGAGAGAAGGGTGTCAAAGTCTTGAGAAAGTTGGTGGTTCAATCACTTTCTAAGTCACATAGTGAGTTCCTTTGGGACACCTATGAAATAGACTATGACAAGACCCTTAATGATCTTATCTATTGTTAAGATCAACTTCCTGAAACTTTATGGACATTGACAATGGTGACACTGGAAATACAGAAAAAGCATTCTCTTCCCAATGGAAAGGGATCGGCCATAGTCAACTCGGTTGAACAAATGGTAAAGAGAAAAGTCTAAGTCTGTGATAGTCTCGTGTACCATTATCAAAGGGTCCATATGTTTAATTTGCCAAAGTAAGGGTCATTAGTTGCGAAGCTGCCTAATTTACCTAAGGATGTTAAAGTCAATAAGATTGACTCTACTTCAGGTAAAAGTCCACTACTCTAACTCTGTTAAGTTTCTATTCTGAGATTCTTGATACATGATGTGACTGGGTCACATGGTAATGTTTTAAGAATCAAAGAAAAGTAAAGGAACTTAAAGAAAAAATATGCTGAATCTGATCGCATAGATGGATTTCTATCGCGAAGTTTGAAAAATCGGATTCTTGTGCTAATTCTTAGGAGTTATGAGATATTGCTTAGGAATAGATAACAACAAGTTTTCATATGGGTTGTAAGGATAAGTTTTTCCGCATAGTTTTAAAATAAAAGAAATTTTTTATTTTATTTTAAATATCCTTACAATGGCATTTGAGGAAAAATTGTTGCTTATATGATTCCATTAATAGCAAGAGTGGAAATATGAAATTGATTCCTTCATTTGTGGTAATGTCTAAATTTACCAAATAAGGAAAGATTCTCATCACCCAAGTCTCAATTGGACCGGAACTTGGAATCATGTGAGTTGTATAGCATGATGAATGAGAACTTTCAAATATTGGAAAAATTAAGACTAATTACTTATTCACATGGATGTGTGAGTCAAGTAATGGACTAAGGGATCGAGTACATAGTCTTGTGCACTGATTAAGTCCACCACAAAAGATATAAGGCTATTCGTCATAGTTTACTAAAGCTTAGTAAATATGATTATACTTACAAGCATAAGTGTAACTCTGAGACATTGGAAAAGGTTCCAACGTATGGCAGAGCGAATAAGAAGAATCAAATTAGGTAGAAGGATAAAAGTCTCTCAAATCTGAAAAGATGGGAGAGTACTTTAGTATCAGTTTTGTGATCATCTTAATGATTAAGAAACCATATCAAAATTAGTTCTCTAAGGAAGTCTTAGTGCATTCTTATGACTAAGAAGAAGGGATCTTGAAATTGTTGAAATGGTTAAATCAAGAAGATGAGTCATACTTCGTTCCAATACAAGTCTTAGAGTCATACTCCAAGATTGTAATATGAGTGACATGTCTTAAAGAAGGTTTAAAACACTTATCAAATGTAAGAGTAAAAGTTTTCTACTCTTGTACATTTGAAATTGGTAAGTTGTGATGTTTTGGATAAAACAAAGACCAACTAAGGCCAATTGTGTGAAGTGTTTGTCTTGATTAGAATCCGCACTATCTCTTGGATGTTTGACAAGGGAGTCTTATAGGTCAAGAGGACAGTGGGAGTCTTAAAGATCTTGAAATTCTCAAGAACTAATCAAGAATGAAACCTGAAGTTCTTCACTAGCACATGACTTGAGGTTTATAACTTATCGTGTTGACATATTATGTGCCCATTCTAGTTAAAGTTGGCTTTGCATATGAGTTCTTAGAGTTCTCAATGTGTTGCACAACAACTTGGAAGCAATGGTAGGCCCTTGAGCTGCCAGGTGGCAAGAAATTAAGATTGAGTTCAATCCATATGGTTTTGGATTTGTCATTATCCGTGTCTTGTGATTATGGTTTTGACAAATTCATATGGATAGGAACTCATACACCAATAAATCTAAGTGTCATAAGGTTTCTCTCTGATTCATGAAAATGATGGTGAGGAAACACTTCCACTAAGTAGATTTTAGCTAGATAGCAATTGGGATATTTGCATTCTCAAAGTCGTTAGTGGAGCGTGTGTGGTTTACCGGCACACTAACTTGGACTTGTGAGAAGTGGCAAAAAGGTCTAACCATTATGATTACGGCATCCCTCTTCATAATTGTTTAGACACACAAATGTGCTATCTAAGCGAAGGTGTATGTTTTTTGATAAAGTCTTATCAAAACAATCTAGTATCAGAAATCTGAACTTTGGTCAGAAAATCAATAAAGTATTGATTTCTAGAAGTCGAGCTTTCTGAGTACATGTCAAAGCTAGTGGGAGCATAAGTGTTATGCTAATAATCATCATGTTAGTGGGAGCATGATAATTACGATAAGTATTGCAAGCTAGCAATGTTAATTATAGAAAACAAAAGGTTTCAATTGGGAAAAAGTTGTTTTGCTATAATTAAGGGAGAGGAAATTATACTTCATCTCAAATCTATAAGCTTAGATCATGAGGTTTTAATCATTTAGTCAAGGATATATATGAATTTCATGTTGGAATGGCTCAACATAAGGAAATTCTGTATATGGGTCCATTATTTGCGTTCTTAAATTCGATTATGATTACGGCATCCCTTTTCATAATCTGAATTATGAGAACTTGGCAAATTGAAATGGAAATGTTATAGCAAAAGACTGGTTTAGTCTTTATGTGAGACATCATGAATCGTGTCCCATATGCTTCGGATATAGGATCGATTACATGTGCTATATTCATTCTTTCTAAAATTTTCCAAATGCCTAGGGCATTAAGAAGGGAAAAGGTTTAGAACTGGATATGACTAAAAGGATTAAACAATTGTCGAGGACAATCTAAGGTTTACCAAAGATTGGTTGCTCAAGGACAGTTGGAAGTGTAGTGATAATTCTGGAAGGACCATATTGACATAATTTGTAAGGAGGCAACTCTTGTTCAGAAGTGATAGTCGAAATGGAATCTGGAAATGTTTCAAAGTTAGAATTTTCAATCTGTGTAAGATTAAGGAAACTTAATGCAAGAAGGATGGTTCCAAGGACTTGATCTCCTTTGGAATGCTCTGTAATGATTGTTGTTAAGTCTTTCTGACTTTGTGCATAATCATTACAAGAGGATCGATGCATATAAGTTTAGAATCTAACAGATTTCAGTAAATGACATGAATTTGGAATTCTTGCATTTGCAGTAAGGATTGTGAAAAAAGAATTATTGAAGTTATGTTCAATTGATCCAGTTCACAAAGTAAAGATCATAGACAAACATAGTATGCATACTTGGTGTATGGCATGACTAGTGTTTAGAAAACATAGTGTGCATGCTTGGAGCATGGGACAACTATTGTTTTAAATTCAAGAATAATGTTGATAGCTGAAAAAATATACAATAAATAATGTGTAATCATATGGTGATAAATAAAAAGTGTTTTATTTATATTCATAAGTTCTGAGACCATATTGGATTCAATTATTATTGTGTTTCACTTTGCATGTTTTGACTTCCCGAATAAACTAGGTTGTTCTTCCGGAATGACTAAGTTATTCAAACCATCCACAGTCGGTCATATGTCGGAAGTAGATATGAATTAAGACTATCATGGGTTGGCTTGTAGAGGTCTAAGTTGTTGGACAAAGGGCTACAACACTCATGAGTGCTCATAAGTTCTGAGTATTGGATTCAACCCGCGCTCATTGGAATCACTTCATGGATTTTATCACGAGTGATCATGAGACGATAATATCTTATATTCTTCAAACCTAGAGATATGAGTTGTTACTATGAGTTGGTTGTACATTGATTGCACGAAACTGCATTTGGTAACTCGGTGCTATAAAACGTGCCTTTGTGTATGATTCAACAAGTAGTAGAACAAGCCATATGAGTCGAAGTTTATCCATTCCTTTTACCTTCGGGATAAAAGCGATATCTGTGGGCCCCTCGATGATTTGATGATGACAAATGGAAGTGCTCGGCCGGGCCAGGACTGATTTGATTTGTTCAATTAGTCAGTCGTCATAAATCGGAATTCGGGAAACAACTAATGGACAGAGAGAATGATTATAATCCATGTCTCAGTCCATATGATATCTAGAATGGAGGAATATATGATCCCTTATCTAATGGACAAGTCGTTGACGAAGATCAGAGTTCATCTACAAGGTCAGAGTTCGACAGAAGCTTTTGAGAGCTACGATTGCTAGTTGGTTCCTGAAGTCGTACGCAATAATAGTTTTAGACTTATCCAAGTGGGAGACTGTTGGATTAATGTCTAAGTCCATAACTATAATTGGTAAGACTTGACCCGACCCGGCATGGTCCATTTGGGTTGCATGGCATCATGCACTTGGATAGACTATAATGAGAGAAATAAGACACTTACGGTTATTAATATATTATAAGTTCTAGTATATTAATAATAAGAATAATGAGATTATTTAATTAGTATTGATCAAGAATTAATCTAGAATTAATTAAGTGATCAAAAGAAGACTAATTAAATATATGGGTTGATTGTGTAAATCATTCATTCTTATATATGTGGGCTTGTGATCCAAGATTCCTTATGTTGGACTAAGTCCATGGGGTGACCCATGGATACTCCATGGAGGTTAAAATCCATGGAGCATAAGGAATGGGTAAAGTCATGAGTTACATGGTGTAACCCTAATAGCCACCATATAAAAGAAACCCATGGCTCAAGAAATCGTTACACTAACACACTATGTGTATGTATGAGGGCTAGACGATTTCATGAAGTGTTCTAATTTCTCTCTAAGTTATTCCAAGTGCTTACGGTGTTGTGTGAACCATTTGAGGTGTCACACTTGGGGCACTAGGCACTCAAGCTTCATGAAGACAAGCACCATCAAGAGGTATGTATTCTATCTTGTTATATTGATAATATTGTATGCTAGATTAGGATAATACCTTGGATGTTCATATTTGCATGTATAATAGAGAAAACATAGATCCAAGGTATTTAGGGTTGCATGTACACTTAGGAGTGTTAGAATGCTCATAACCCAACATCAAGTACATACCAAAATAGTTATGGACTTAGACACTAATCCAACATAAACAAGTAAACATGTAGATCTAACCGATCACCAATCATGACAACCATCCTACAACCAGGATATCGATCTAACCGGTCACTAACATAGCAACCATCCTATAACCAGGATATTGATCTAACCGATCTCTAACATAATAAACATCCTAACTACCAGGATGTAAATCAATAAACATATCATGCAATAAACCCGAATGCAAATCCAATAAGGTCCGACATTGGTGCCTTCGACCCTGTTAGTATAGTGAAGACAACTCACCTCTCAACTGTCGAATCGAAGTGATAACTCAAACTCTCGAACCACGACCATGAACTCCACTACCTATATTTACCATAAGACCTTTTCCATAAATTCCAATTTACCAAAATACCACAGAAGTCAACTAGTCAACCCTTGGTCAAATTCCAAGTTGATGGTCGAGGTCAACAGTCCATGTTGACCCGACTCGTTAAGTGCAGTTCATTGACTCGTCAGGTCCTTCCTGAACTCGAGAAATCAAGAAATCCCCAGTTGACTCCTCAAGTTTCCCTGAAACTTGCCGAGTTCATGCATGTCTAAATGTCGGAAAATACCTTAGCTGATTCGTCGAGTCACCCTACTGACTCGCCGAGTCCATGCATAAGTCCTTGCACGACAATCTTCACTGGACTCGCTGAGTTGTCCATGCAACTCGTCGAGGTCCTTTAGTCCTTACTCAATTTAGATGCTTTTTAAGCCATTCCAAAACTCCATATTGCAGATCTAAACTCCTAAGGCACACTTCTTACGTAAAGTTGCAAACTTTACATACATGCAAGGTAATAATGGCTCAAATCAAGCTAAAGAAATGTTCTAGGCAAGGGAAATACTTTAGCATGCTAAAGGTAGAAACTTTATGATTATAAGGACCAATATTATGTCGGATTAGATGTCTAATCCCATAACTATTATTGGTATGTACTCGACCCGAGAGTAGCATGGTCCATTTTGGTTGCATAACACCAGGACAATTTGTTAGGATGGACTCTTGAGAGAGGGTTATATATGATTTATTAATATATTATAAGTTCTAATATATTAATATGAAATCATATGTTTTAATTTGTATTGATCAAAAATTAATTCGGAATTAATTTAGTGATCAAAAGTGGCTAATTAAATCTATGGGGACTAATTATGGTAATTAGTTATATTTATATGTTTTAGGCTTATGATCCACGTTGGACCAAGTTTATGCATGGACACATAACGAGTTGGGCCACATGAACAACTGATCATAATACCCATGGGTATGGATTTAGGTTATACCCACAACCATTGGAATCCAACATATAAATATGTACTCCTTAGCCAAAAAAACGCCTACATACATATTCTTGGAGTTCATGAGGTGTTTTTGGGTGCATGGAGATTCTATCTCAAGATCCACCTTTGTCCTAGGTGAGTCGTGAGTCATTTGAGGCATTCTTACTTTTGGTGCTAATCTCTTAAGGCCAAATACAACAAGGTTTCAAGCTACATAAAAGGTATGTCATCCTAACTAGTATTTCATATTGTTTATGACAATTGCATGCTAGTTATGGGTTTAATTCTTTGGAAATACCATTACATGTATAATTAGAGAAAACATACATCCAAGGCATTTAGGGTTGTATGTTCACCATAGGATGTTGTAGTATGCAAAACCCAGCAATAGTATCAGAGCCATGAGTTGTTATCTATTATATTTGATGTTTTTATTGGTTTTCAAAGCAAAAAAATCGAATATTCTGCACTCTGACAGCAGAACTTGCCGAGTTCAGTGCTTAACACGCCGAGTCGCATGTTTTTAGCCTTGGACTCACCGAGTTTGATGAGTGACTCATCGTGTCCACTCACATATTTGACCAACTCGACGAGTCAGCTCATGCACTCGATGAGTTGGATGTCCTGGATGCAAATTTTTGAGTTTTTTTTTTGGCATGTTTTGGATTAGAATCATTGCCACACAGTGTTTTTGTTCATAAAATTTGATTTTGATGTTATGGTAATGTTTATTCTCATCCAAATAAAGAATAATTGTCAAAGTTTCAAGATTTGTGTTAGTTCATTTGATCAGCTAAGTTCTTGAAAATTGTTGATATGAATTATCGTTGCTTATGAGTTTGATCTTGTTCATAGAAAAAATTTACTTACTTATTGTGTTAATTGGTAATTTTATCCTAATGGTTTTTATGAACTCTATAACTTGTCCTCAAGTTATGAAAAATGAAGAGTTTTTCATTTAAAAGCATATTAAGTTCCATAGGTTATGAAAATGGAAGAGTCTCTATTTTTAATGTCATCATAAAATGTTTTATGTCTTCCATAACTTGTCTTCAAGTTATGGAATTTGAAAAGTCTTCCATAAAAAAATATTAAACTCATAAGTTATGAAAACCAAAAGTTTTTGAATTGTTTAAAACTCGCCCTCAAGTTTTGGAATTTGTAAAGTTTCCCCCATGAATACTTTAACTCTATATATTAAACCCTAACACTTTAAAGTTTAAAATTCTACCATTATACTATTATAATATTATATGTTTAATATATATATATATATATATATATATATATATATATATATATATATATATATATATATATATATGTATGTATAAGAACAAAGTCAGTCTTACCGTTAGTAAGCCTCATTCACGAAGTTGGTCTATAAGGGGTGTATAAGGTTACTGCCTATAAAATGATAGTTTAATGGGTGTCCACTCTCACCCACCGCTTCCTTGACTGGTGGAGGGTCATTAGTCGAACGGGTAGGACATGACTCTAATTATCCCTTCATTAAAAGTATAATTATAAACATAAAGTAACTAAACTTTATTAAATTCTCAATGTTAGTTATTTTATGAAAATGTGAATATGGTGCTAACCCATGAAATTGCACTTTGCACCTTGTTAAGTCGTTAGTGGAGCGTGTGTGGTTAACCAACACACTAATTTGGAATAACAATGAGTGGAAAAGGGTAGCTTGATGTTAATCATAGATCAATATATCGTGTGTTGTTAACCACCAGATTGATTAGGTGGTTGAAACATTAAGTGTACCAAGCTAATTTGCATGGTTATTCACTCCTTGTT
Source organism: Lactuca saligna (assembly GCF_052625555.1). Lineage (NCBI taxonomy): Eukaryota > Viridiplantae > Streptophyta > Magnoliopsida > Asterales > Asteraceae > Lactuca > Lactuca saligna. The sequence continues at coordinate 234,355,669 of NC_136421.1, forward strand.
TGTGATCCTCGACATCTCAGTCACAAACTTGAAGGGCACAATCGAGATTTAAACATGTCATTGAATAGTTCAATGAATCTCAAAGGATCTAGGAATTTCAATTCATTTAAAACCTAAAATTCTTTTTCGTTTTTCATGGTGGAAATTGGTAAATCGTCATTTACCTACCTTCAAATATTTTGTAGCTTGGATTACGACATCCCTCTATTAAGTTATAAGATATTGTGTTGGGTCCTAGCCTTAATATTTCATATTGGGTGTTATATTAAAGACTTAAATTAACTTGCTTGAATTTCTCCCTCATAGATGCCTGGTTATGACAAATATGGCCTTCCTTATCCTTTTGGATAAAGCTTTCCTAATGAAGATGATAGCCTACATGGCGATAAAGGTGAAAGATTAATCCCTTTATCATGCATTAATGGGACTGGAAATCATACTTTACTTCCTCCACCTCCTCCAATTATTCTCCCTAACCCACAAGTTCTTTAAAAGTTCAAGGTCACTCAATCCCTATTGGCAAAGCAATGTCTATATGTGCTCATATCTTGGAGATGAAGTCACATATTGACAAGCCGGGAGAGTTGGGTGTCGAAGTCTCGAGGAAGTTGGTTGTTGACTTGGTTCTTTAGTCACTCCCTGATGACACATCACGTCATGACCCTTATCGATCTTACCTATTTGCTTGTTGATGCTGAATTAGCAATGATTTGGAGCACTGGTAAAACAAATTTGATTGGAAGATCTACTTCCCAAACTTCCATGGACATTGAAAATGGTAACATTAAAAGTCCATAAAAGCTTTCTCTTCCCAATGGAAAGGGATCGACCATGGTCAAGTCGTTTGAACCAATGATAAAGAGAAATGCTAAGTCTGAGATAGTCTCGTGTACCATTCCCAGAATATGTTTCTTTTGCCAAAAGAATTGACATTGGTTGCGAAGCTACCAAATTTACCTGAAAGTTCATAAGGATGGTAAAAGTCAAAATGTTTGACTTTGCTGCAGGTAAATTCCACTACCTAACTCTATTATGTTCCCATTTGGAGATTCTTATTACATGATGTGACTAGGTCGCATTCTGATGTTTTGTAGAATTGGAAAAAAGAGAGGAAGCTTAGAAGAAGAGTAAGTTGAATCTGATCGCGAAGACGGATTTCGATCGCATGATTCAAAGATCATAATTTTGAGTTGTTGCTTAAGAGTCATGATAGATTGCTTAGGAATATATAACAACATGTTTTTCATTTGTAATTGCATTGTAACAAAAAGTTTTTCCGCAAATTTTAAATAAAGGAAAAGTTTTTTATTTTATTTTAAGTTTCCTTACAATGACATTTGTGAAAATTGTTGTTTATATGATTCCATTGATAGCAATATTAGAAAAATGGATTTGATTATTTCGTTTGTGGTAGTGTCATAATTTACCAAATAAGGAAATATTCTCATCACCCAAATTTCAGTTGGATAGAAACTTGGAATCATGCAACTTGTATTGTATGATGAATGAGAATTTTCATCATTGGGAAATTAAGACTAATTTTTTGTTCACATGTGTATGTGAGTCAAGTGAAGGACTAGGAGATCGGGTACAATTGGTTATATGCTGATCAGGTCCACCACAAAGAACGACAAGGCTATTCGTCATGATTTACTAAAGTTTAGTAAATATGGTTGTGCTTACAAGTTTTAGTATAATTTTGAAACATTGAAAAAGTTTCAATCTATGATAGGACGAATGAGAAGAATCAAATTAGGCAAAAAATAAAAGTTTCTCCAATCTGAAAAGATGGGAGAGTACTTCAGTATCATGTTTTATGATCATATTAATGATTATGAAAAACCATATCACAATTGACCCTATAAGGACATCTTAGTGCATTAGTTTAACTAAGAAGAGGAATCATGAATTGTTGAAATAGCTAAATCAAAAGATGAATCATACTTCATTCCAAAATTGAGTCTTAGAGTAACACTCCAAGATTGTAACTTGAGTGACATAATCTTTAGAAGGTTTATAACACTTGTAAGTTGTGATGTTTATGATAAAACAAAGACCAACTAAGACCAAACGTGTGAAGTGTTTATCTTGATAAGAATTCACACTAACTCTTGAATATTTGTTTGTCAAGTAACGTTCCTTGACAAAACGAATCTTATATGCCAAGAGGTCAGTGGGAGTCTTAAAGATCTTGAAAAGTCTCAGGAACCAATCAAGAATAAAACCTATTCTTTATCACTAGCACACGACTTGAGGTTTGTAACCTAACGTGTTGACATATTCTTGTTTCTATGCCCACTCTAGTTAAAAGTTGACTATACATGTGAGTTCTATGAGTTCTCAAATTGTTTGCATAACAACCTGAAGGACATGGAAGGTCATTGTGCTGCCGGGTGGCAAGAAATTAAGATTGAACAAGTTCAGTCCATATGAGTTTGGATTTGTCACTAACCTTGTCTTGTGATTATGGTTTTGACAAATTCACATTGATGGGAACATATACACCATAAAATCTTAGTGTCATAAGGTTTCTCTCCGATTCATGAACATGATGGTGATGAAACACTTCCACTAAGTAGATTTTAAATAGTTAGCATTGTGATATTTACATTTCTCAAATTCGATTATGATTACGGCATTCCTCTTCATAGTTCGAATTATGAGAAATGGAAAAAGGTCTAAACATTATGATTACGACATCCCTCTTCATAATTTTGTAGACACACATGTGAGCTATTTAAGAAAAGGTGTATGAGTTTAAGAAGCTTAGAGAAAGTCTTATCGAAGCATCTCGTATCAAATAACCGAACTTTGGTAATGAAAGTCAACAAAGTATTGATTTCTAGAAGTCCAGCTGATTTCTGGATACATGTCAAAGCTAGTGGGAGCATAAGTGTTATGTTAATAAGGATATCGTTATCATGTTAGTGGGAGCATGATCATTATGTTAAGTATTGCAAGTTAGCAATGTTAGTTATAGAAAACAAAAGTTTCAGTTTGCAAAGATGCAGGGTTTTGAAAAGTTGTTTTGCTATAATTAAGGGAGAGGAAATTATACTTCATCCCAATTCTAAAAGCCTAGATTGAGATTTTAATTAGATTTAGTCAAGTATATATATGAATGTTATGTTGGAATGGTTCAACATAAGGAAATTCTATATATGGTAATATTAATTACGTTCTCAAAATTCAATTATGATTACGACATCCATCTTCATAGTCCGAATTATGAGAACATGGCAAATAGAAAAATTATAGCAAAAGACCAGTCGAGTATAATGTCTTTATGTGAGACATTATGAATCATATCCCATATGCTTCGGGTATAGGATCGATTGTATATGCTATAATATTTCTATGTGTTCTGAATTTTACAAATGCCTAAGGCATTAAGGGGGGAAAAGGACCATAACTGTATATGACTAAAATGATTAAACAATTGTCGAGGACAATCTAAGGTTTACCAATGTTTGGTTGCTCATGGACAGTTGGAAGTATAGTGTAAATTTTTGGAAGGACCATATTGACATTCTGAAAAGAGGCAACTATTGTTCAGAAGTGATAGTCAAAATGGGAATATGGAAATGTTTCCATAGGTGGAAGTTATTCATTAAATCTGTATAAGATTAGAAAACTTAATGCAAGAAGGATGTTCAAAGGAATGTACTTTGAATATGAGACTTCATTTCCTTGGAATTGCTTTCCATTGGAATACTTTGTAATGTATTTTGCCAAGTCTTTGTGACTTTTGTGCATAGTCATTACAAGAGGATCATTGCATATAAGTTTAGAATCTAACCGATTTCAGTAAATGGAAAAGAATCTTGTATTCTTACATCTATCATAAGGATTTAAAATTATGAAATGAGCATCATTGAAATGTTTTCAATTGATCCATTCCACAAAGGAAGGATCATAAGTAAACATAATGTGCATTCTTGTAGCATGGGACAACTGTTGTTTTAGTTCAAGCATTAAGTTGATCATTTGAAACATTATATAATGAATAATGAGTAATCAATATGACTCAAAAGTTTTGGGGGCATATAGGATTAGTATTATTCGTGTGTTTCACTTTGCATGTTTTGCCGAATAACTAGGTTATTCAAACCATCCACAGTCAATCATACTTTGGAAGTAGGCATTGAGGCAAGACTGTCATGAATGGGTATGTAGTTTGTCTATATATTTTAGACTTAGTTGCATTATTCATGAGTGCTCCTGGAATACGATTCAAGTGTTGGATTAAACCCATGCTCATTTGAATCACTTCATGGATTTTATCACGAGTGATCATGAGATGATAATATCTTATATTTTTCAAACGGATAGATATGAGTTGCAGACTACAAGTCGGTTGCACATTGATAATGTGAAAACGCACTAGTAACTTGGTGTTATAAAACACATTATTGTGTGTGATTTGATGAGTAAATAGAGCAAACATATGATTCGAAGTTTATCCATTCCTTTTATCCTTAGAAGGATAAAAACGATATATGTGGTCCCCTCGATGATTTAGTGATGACAACCCTAAGTGCTCAGTCGGGCCTGGACTAATTTGATTTGTTCAATTAGTTGGTCTTCATAAATTGGAAATCGGGAAACAACAGATGGACAGAGAGAATGATTTTAATCCATGTCTCAGTCCATATGATATCTAGAATGGAGGAATATATGATCCCTTATCTAATGGACGTGTCATTAACTAGGTCAGAGTTCGACAATGGCTTTTAAGAGCTACAATTGCTAGTCGGGATTTTGGAGTCGTACTTGCAATAATAGTTTTAGACTTATCCAAGTGGGAGACTATTGGATTAGATGTCTAAGCCCATAACTATTATTGGTATGTACTCGACCCGAGAGTAGCATGGTCCATTTGGGTTGCATAACACCAAGACAATTTGTTAGGATGGACTCTTGATAGAAGTTTATATATTATAAGTTCTAATATATTAATATGAAATTATGTGTTTTAATTAGTATTGATCAATAATTAATTTGGAATTAATTTAGTGATCAAAAGAGACTAATTAAATCTATGGGGACTAATTATGGTAATTGGTTATATTTATATATGTTGGGCTTATGATCCATGTTGGACCAAGTTTATATATGGACACATAAAGAGTTGGGCCACATGAACCATGGATCATAATACACATGGGTATTGATTTGGGTTATACCCATAACCCTTGTAATCCAACATATAAATACGTACTCCTTAGCCAAAAAACGCCTACACATATTCTTGGAGTTCATGAGGTGTTTTTGGGTGCATGGAGATTCTGTCTCAAGAGCCACCTTTGTCCTAGGTGAGTTGTGAGCTATTTGAGGCATTCATACTTTTGGTGCTAAGCTCTTAAGGCCAAATACTACAAGGTTTCAAGCTACATAAAAGGTATGTCATCCTAACTAGTATTTCATATTGTTTAAGTCAACTGTATGCTAGTTATAGGCTTAATGCTTTGGAAATACCATTACATGTATAATTAGAAAAAACATAGATCAAAGCCATTTAGGGTTGTATGTGCACCATAGGGTGTTGTAGTATGAAAAACCCAACAGATGAGTCTAGATATGAAGTTGCAACTTCAGATCTTGGCCCATCACTTGAAATGGAACATCAACATGCTAAAATGGCCCTAAAACCCAAATATAGAAGGATCTAGATAGAATGAGATCAATGTAACGACTTGATACCTTTAAATGATGCTAAGTAGGGGTAGACTTTAGATCCACACATGTTCCTTGCCTCAAACTTCTGAATCTTCAAGATCCTCTCACCAAGATCCACCTTTCAATCTTAAAAACATGCAAATATGGAGAGAAAATGGTGATTTAGGGTTTATGGACTCACAAGGGCTGTAAGGGAGGATAATGACCCTTTAAATAGGGTGCAAAACCCTGAAAATTAGGGTTTCATCCTCCAGCTCCAACTCGTCGAGTCATGTCTCCAACTTGGCGAGTTGGTCATTTAAAACATGTGGTCCCAAAAGTTCCTACTCAACGAGGCAGAGCATCAACTCGTCGAGTAGACCTTCCAATATGAAAAATAAAGCTGTAAAAATTAATACCTGAGAGTCGAGGCGTTACAGAACATGGTTGGTTGTCATAGATAATTAATTACAAATTTGGTTACTTCCAACACTGAAAGAACCATTTCAAGAACGATTTTACCTGGGAAATCGATTAGCACCACTTTCCATAACATTATTAACAACAAATAACTGTATTGAGTTGGGATGCATAATACTAACAAAACTAAGAAAATATATAACATCACTATCGTCAAGAATCTGCATAATTATATATGATATAGGACATTGAAAAGATAGACAAATTTGATTAGTATGTAACATGGACTTGGAAGCAACCAATGTAACTAACCAAATGAAGTTGATATCATTGCTTATATCTACACCAAAACATGTGTAGTCCGAAGCAAGATATTGCATACATCCGTCGATACGCTACCATTGACCTCCATTAAAACCGACACTCGAAAAAATCCAATATAGATACTCATTTTGGAACGGATAGAGAAAGTATCAAACACACAAATATGTTATTACACACAAATATACTGCATATATGGAACAAAACCAAACAAATACCCTAATTATAGATCTCCGGAATATCACTCCGGAATGTACGACCGTTCTAAATTGTAGAATGAAATACACCTTATCGGTCCGGAATGTACGTGTGTCAGATTCCATACCAAAATCCCACCAATGAGTACCAACTCCGAAACAAAACATCATAAATACTCTAGAATATCGTATTCCGGGTCCAAAGTCTGGAACGAAATTATACGCTCCAGAATATGATATTCCGAGGTATATGGTCATCTTTACAAAAAAATAAATAAATCCAAATGATTATTTTTATTAAGAATAATGTTTGTAAGGGTTAGGTTAGTCAATTTCCCATTAAACAATATGATAATTATCTAAAAATAGAAAACACAACCCAAATTAAATATTATCCGAACATATTACATCAACTCAATCCTACGAAATCCGCTTCGTATTAACGTTTTTTTTTTTTTTTTTTTTTTTTTTTTTTTTTTTTTTTTTAATTACAAACTCCATAATTATTTATTTCATAACACCCACTTGCAATTATCAAATATACAAGGTGCAAAGTATATGTAAAAGGGGTCCTTGCACCATCATTATTTGATACATCACCTTTGGCTCATCTATGTTGACCTTTAAAAAACATTTTAAAATAAAAATATATTTTTAATTAGTTTGTAATTAAAATATTACTATAGGGTGTGTTTGAATTGTTTATATGTTTTTAAATAAAGTTACCATTTGTTCTTAATTATTATACGAACTAGGGGTAGTTTTCATGGCAAACAAATAGTCCATTGAAGATTTTATTATTGTTGGTTGCCCAATTGAGACCCTAACTTGCAAGTTAACCTACCTATGAACCACCATAAACATCCATTGTGTTGCTTTCATTTTCTTTTTGGCATAAGCCTAAAATATTCATAATATGGAAATAATTTATACTTTGTTTTCGGTTATTTTTTATTAGGGTACAAGATTTGTCACCAAATAAAGTTGTGAATATCCCATATGAGGTTCTTGCGATGACCATTGATATATGCACTTGAATATGTAATTTTTTAAAAATTGAACTAAAATGATAACTTAAAAATGTTAGCAATTATTTTCTTGAACTATTAATAATCACTTTATTTGTTTTATCAAATAACTATAAGCATGTGTTCATATATATATATATATATATATATATATATATATATATATATATATATATATATATATATATATATATATATATATATATATATATATATATATATATATATATATATATATATAAAAGCATGTGTTCATATTAAAAGTACATCCGAGTCTTATATGATAATGGATCATGATTCAAACATGAATTATTTCTAGAAAATGATTTGTTGAACAACGTTCACCTAAACAACATTTCAAGTTAATCGTATGAAATAAAAATCAAACATATAAAAAATAAAATACTTTAATATTTTAACGAAGTTGTATTATAATCATCATATTTCAAAGATAACATGATTTCATATATTCAGTTATGTTTCTACTATTACTATCAGTTGAAAATTGTGTTTTCACTTTTGATGTTAATACAAAAACAATAAAAACATGTCTACACGCTATACAAAGTACCAATAGTAACAATGGAGTTTTATATTTGTATAAATTGGTTTTTAAATACAGTCAACATACATTAAGTTATGCAATTACATGTAATTTGTTTGAATGTTTATATGAATTAAATAACCATGGAAATTATAAAATGTAATCATTTAATTATATAAGTTCAAATTGTATTAATTAAATAATTATATTTTCATTTTTGTTTTTATTTTTCCCCTATGACATTTTACTCTTTGCTTTTGCATGTTACCTCAAGTAATTTTAACTTAAATGACCATTAAAATTATAAGAACATTATTATTTAGCCATCTAAGTTCAAATTGTCATCATTTAGTCATTTACCAAGTGATAACCGTACATCAAGATGACAAAATTATATAATTTGATACATGATTAAATGCAACTAAGTTGTAAGAATTTATATAATTTGGCTAAATCGTCACCATTTTAAGTATTGAATATGATGAACATTTCAAAATAAATTTATCATAACTACTAGCCTTAAACCACTAACAATGTAACTAAATTGTAAGAATTTACATGTATCTGAGATTAAAAAAATATACAGATAACCTTCGTCCTAGACGCCCATTGCTGTACGACGTTCCCTTCTTTGCCAGCTACCTTGTTACCTTTGTAAGTTCCTATTTGTTCTTCATGTGCAATCAGGGTTATCGGAGTTAACAGAGTAACACTTTTTCATCAACTAAGCATTAAGGACCACTAAGACGCTTAAATGTCTTGTGTTTCGACGTTTGGTCGATTCAATCCCTGAACATGTATGTGAGGTTGAAAAATATATCACTTCTAAGTGCAAACATGTGCTTGTTGATCCGTGTTATATTACTTCATCATAAACTTGCATTGATTATGTATACATGATAATTTAAGTTTACATACATACATTGAATAGTCAAAATGCAATACCAAACCTTGATAGCACTTTGATATATATATATATATATATATATATATATATATATATATATATATATATGTGTGTGTGTGTGTGTGTGCGCGCGCACGCTTATTAATTAATGCATTTCAATTGAAGTTATTAGTTAAAACTAAGTGGTATTGAAAGCTTATAGTAAACAGCTATAAATAATACATCTATCCACCTTATTCAACCATCTAGCTTGCATGATCATTATTGTCCTAAACATGTAAGCCATTATACATGAATGCGAAATCATCAGGAGCCCAAAGATATACATTGAATTCATATCATATCTTACAATCCACTTCTTAATGCCATCTCCCACAACCCACCAACATTTTATAACAACTACTAAAATACCACAAACATGGCAAGACCGAACTATGGAGAGGGAAAGACACAAAAATCATAGTGACAGTGCCATGGTAGGTTTTGCTTCAGGGCACTCTTGAATTCTTATCATTTTTGGACTTCATTTATCCCCATTTTTTTCTTCAGAATTTTCACTTTTTGTTGCTCACTAGTTTTGAAATCCATGTATTACCTGAGTTAATTTAATATATATATATATATATATATATATATATATATATATATATATATATATATGTCAAAACATTTGAGAACTTTTAATTTATAAGAAAATAAGAAAGTAATGAATTATTATAATTGAAATGTTTTTTATTTTTTAAATTTAAACAAATAATTTAAACAAATAAATAAACAAAATAAATTAATGAAATTTAATTTAGAAATTTTAAAATTAAAAGGTAAGTTCATTTATAAAACTGATATTCATTGATTACAACATTTATTGCAATTATTATATTAAAGTATTATATGAAATTTAATTAAATAGAAAAACTCATAAAATGATATGTGAAAAAAAAAATTAATTCAAAATAACTACAAAATTACATTTGGCAAACTGAATGAGAGTGGGACATGTGACATTTTTTATTTACATTTATTAGAATTGATTTAAAACTAAAAGGTAAGTTCATTAATAAAGTTGATATCTATTTATTACTATATTTATTGCAATTATTATATTAAAATATTACGTGAAATTCAATAAAATAAAAAAAAATTTATAAAATGACAAGTGCAAAAAAATAATTTAAAATAACTACAAAATTACATTAAGTGTAACATATGACAAAAAACCTTTTATTTATTAGAGTAGATTTTTTCTATTCCAAATTTATTGTATTGTTTGTAAATACAAATTAAAGAGTAAAATGGAGAGAAGTTGATGAAACCGAGAAGAAATGTTACAATTTTTTGATGTTCACTAGTTCTTTTTACGGAAAAAAAAATTAAAAAGAAAAAAAGTCCTTTCAATTTGAAAGGATTTAAAAGATGATCTTGAAAATAAAACTAGAATGTAATTTTTTTTCCTTTTATTTGCCTTTCATTTATTTTTATTTCGGATCTTTTTATTTTTCTTCTTTTATTTTCTCTCTCTTCTTCATGAAGAATTTTTTGGTGATACTTTTATTATTGTTTGTTATTATTATTTATTGGTGATACTTTTTTTTTATTGTTTGTTATTATTATTTTTTCTACTTTCATAGGGCCAAGATAAACAAGCGACTGAAATCGGAAAACTAATAAAATAAAAAATAAAGAGAAAAAGCACATGGACAGCATATATATTTTTGTAATAAATTGCATAAAAATGGGTAAATATAAATAAGGAAAACGATTGCGGTTAAAGCCAAAATTATAGAAATAAGTAGACAACGAGGGTTTTCATTTTCATCAGAATCTCTTTCTTTCTCTCAAAATAATTTATCTTCTCTTTTATTGGAAAATATTTAGATCGATTTTACCATCTCCAAGGCTCCGATCAACCCTCATTAGGGTATGTCCTTCATCAATCTACACCCAATTTCCCCCAATTTGTCTTTAATTTGTTTGTAGAATCTGATTTTAAGTATTTTTAGTAGATAAAAAATCAAAACCATAAAATTGATGTTGTTTGAACATACATGGATCATCATTGCTTGAGGGAAAAGGGTTTTTCCTTGGGGATTATAAATGTGTTGATGATCGTCTTTCTTGGTAGGGCTTTTTTCTGTTGAAGGGGCTTTAAATTGGTAACTTAATACAAGCTCTGGAGTCCGTTGATGATAAAAAGGTACAGTTTTTTCGATTATTTGTGTTTTATTTTTGATTTTTCGAACTGGGTTTTGTGGGAAATTATGCTGTTTGTTGACTTGTTTTGAGAAGCTTTTTATTTGTCGATGGAAGTTGTTTGATTTTGCTTATTCGAACTGGAAAATTTTCATTAGCAGGATTAAAACGGAATTAAAAACAACGAAACAAAATTAAACCCAGAAAATTTATTTGTTTACCCAAATGCCGATTGCTAGGTAAAAAAAAAACGAAAAAGGCACCTTCTTTTGTCAAATGCTGATTGCAAGATTATACTTGTGTTCTTTCATGTTTCTTGTCATTAAAAGATGCGTGAAAAATTGGGGCAATTCTTGATTATGGTTGAATTCCTGCTTAATTTTATCAGGCAACGAAATTTTTATAGGGTTTGAACCTATGGCATTGTGAAAAGAAAGGAGAAGCTTGTAGGGTTTCTTTCAATCTTTTATAGAATTCCTTATGTTATCATGTATGCCTTTAAGTAATGATCAAAAACTGTGACTGTGGTGTTAAATCACTCGGGTATTGAAATGTACATTAAAATTATGAAATCTCTCTTGATTTGGAACAAAGAGAGCTTATGTGTGTGTTTTTTTAATCATATTTTGTGCTATTAGTAAAGTCAAACGAGCACATACTATTTAGGGTTTTATTTTATACTATTTGTCACTCGTAGCAATTTCTTATTCTTGTTCCATGTTTAGCAACTATTGGTCAAATTTCTCCGTTTATAAAGGTTATATTTTACCTAGTATTAATTTAAAAAGGTTGTGCTCTTGTTCTTTTGTCGATTAGCTTAGCTTCCATTTTCTGTCTTGTTTTGGATTATATCAGGAGTCAAAAGCACTTTCATGTTTTTTCTTATTGGTACTGTTATGACTTTTTTTTTATAATTTTGAAAATGCACTACAGAAAATGCATTTAAGTGATAAAGAATTGCAGTTTCTACTTTTTTCCATCTAAATCAACGGGTGTTGTTTCTTTCTGAATTCTGAATTAGTGGACTTAAAACACTTAATGGGGAGACGACTTAATATGGTAATCTTAATCTATAAGTGGGTGTTTTTTCTAGACTAAAATCAAAATGAACGACTTAATAGTGAACATCAGAAAAAGAGACTTTCCATTTAGTTATAACTCTTTATCAGATATATTTTAAACATCATTTATCTAGACAAGACTTAATGGGAAAAAAAGAAACATACCCACCCTCTATGTACTATGCCTAGAAGGTGAAAGGTGGAAGGTACTCTAACAGTTAGCATAAACTTAATAGAGGAAAAGAATGGTGAAATTTAGCATTTGTTTCAACTTATATAACCTTTTTATAAGGTGTGTGGTGTCATATTAGTTGACTGAACTTGTGATGTAGTGAAACGTCAAGAATATTTCAATTTTCAAGCATCATATGTAATACATTGCCTATCGGCGTATTATTTAACTTAAGTTTATTAGAGTTCCAAAAGGTGCAATTTTATAAATTTTTATGGACAACGTAATGTGGTTGCAAATTTAGACTTTAGAGTGCCATATTAAGGTTAGGCTATTAATGCTTTTTCATGTAGTCCCCTCATTTTCGCCTTCTTGCATTTAGTTTCTGTTTTTGGTGAGATTCATCTTGTTAAACCACTCCTAAAAGTACATATCCACATCTGTTCAGATCCTATAATGTATGTTTTTATATATAATAAAACCCTCTAAAAGGGGTGTTCTTTTTGACTTAATGAACTTAGTAGGGGCATGGCCTAAAGTGTTTCTTTTTTGACCTAATGCAGAAAGAACGACTTCCTATACGAAGTCTTTGAAAGGAAGCTTTTTCCTCATTACCTCCTGTTTTTTTACGAATTTGCCCTCGTATTCTCAAATGTTTTTTAGACATCATTTATCCAGACAACACTCACTAGAAAAAAGTAACATGGTCTAAGTTTGGTGGACATAAAACAAATTCTTGTTATCTTCTTGAAACGTTTCTTGATTGTGTGTTATGAAGTCTATACATAAGATTATTCTAGGGTTTCTTATGTTATCTTTATAATGTTAAAACTTAAAAAGATTGTATTTTTATTCATTTATCAGGATTTTCTTGCAAATCATAAATCAAAAAGATGGGACAACGAAACATGGTTTATACGGGTCCAATACTTGAAACAGAACATGGTCATCTTCATCCAGAACCTTATGGTGGAATCCCAAGCTTCAACCCTCAACACCTGCCCGAAAATCATACAATATTACCACCACTGCCCGGAAACAGACCTGCTTTCAACCCTCAACACCTGCCCGAAAATCATGCCCCCCTGCCCCCCCACACAATGACTCAATACGATCATCATCATCATAACGTATACATGACACCTCCTGGTGCTAGAGTCTTTCCAGTTGCCATCAATCATGGGATTCCAGATCAGATTCCATTTTCCATTCGTGGAAGGAATGATGGTCAGTTTATGGATGGAATTGGAATTGGAATTGGAATTAATGGTGCATTTAAGAGAAAGAATGCAGAAGGGTTTCCAGGGAATCTTCACTACTTTTATCCAGCAGCAGCACCTGGGCCGAGTTCTTCGGTTGCGATTCCGATGAACACAGAGGGGGGAATGATGGATGGCAGTTCTGGTTCGTTTGCGATTCCGGAGTTTAGAGGGGGGAATAGAGGAGGTTCTGGTGGAATTGGGGTTGACCCTGTTTTGGCTCATAGTAGCGGGCATTTGATTCCAGGGAATTATGGTGTGCCTGCACCATGGTTGGATCAGCAGTTTTGTGGGAATGGTGGTGATTCCATTTCCGGTGCTTTTTCATGGAATCATGCTCCCGGTTTACCTTATCTTCAAGGTATTTTTTATCAATAATTGTTTAGATTTTCATTAATTTGTATTTAGTGTGAGAATCGCAAGAATTTACCTTTGGGAATGATCCAAATCCAATCACAAGATTTCCATTTTTGGTGACTTTTAAAATTAATTACTTGGCAAGTATTACTATCATCACAATTCACAAAGCATTGAAGTATTGTTTGGTATGCCGGAATCGGAGAAGGAATGGAATGATTAATTTGCATGGGAATGGAAAAAACAAAACTGTTTGTTGTGCTTGATGGAAGAGAAGGAATCTGATCCCTTTCATTTTGTTAATTTTCATACAAATTGGGAAATTGTTAAATTTTAATGACACGAATCTCTTTTATGCATTTCATGGTTTTAATTAAATTATGATTTTATTATTTAAAATTAACTAGATTCTTTTTTATTATAATCTTATTTCGGTCTTAATGAGCTTTTATTATGTGTTTAGTTTATAGTTTTGTAAATAGCAAATTCTGTAACTATACTGTAATTTTGTCTTACACAGGGACCATTTCTGTAATTGCAGTATTATAGGGATTATTCTATATATATCACTATTACATACGGACCATTTCTGTATCTTTTTGTTACACAGGGACCATCACTATAATTTCACAATTACAAAGGGGCCATCTCTGTAATTGTGTCTTACATAGAGACCTTTACATAATTTTTACACAAGGACCATTAGTGTAATTTTCCAAACATAGGGACCACCAGACGATTTTACAGGGACCATTTCTGTAGTTTTCTTAAAACATATGCACCACTAGATAACTTTACAGGCCAACCAAACACCATCATGGAATGTAATGACCCATTCCATTCCATTACCTTTGTCATTCCATTTCCAAACAAAACCCTAATAAAACATTCCAATTAAATGAAATCCAATTTAAAATTTTTGTTTAATGCAGGACATATGAACGAGGCTGCAAACATCGGATTACATGGATATGGAAACAGGAATTCCGGAGCTTTTGTGCATGGACCCCACAATCTCCACCACCCACCACTACCACCGATGCCGCCAATGCAAGGGCACAATATGAATATGGAGTTCCATTCTCAGTTAGCATCAACATCACTCAGACTTCCTGCAAACACCGCCACCATAAATCCTTTTCAAAATGGGATGGAACCACCTGGGCCCGGGCCTAGATTTGTGGGTCCCACACCGACACCGCCAACTGGGCTTAGGGTTTATCGGCCCCACAGACGCGAGTTGATGCTTGAGGCGACTGCAAGGCATCGTGGCTTTCCTCATCTCAGAGTTCTCCCTGAAGATGTATTCATGCAAAATTCTCTCTAGTAATTATATTATTACTTACTTATTTATGCAAGGAACTGGAGTTCATACCAGTTTATGAAGCCGTGTTCTAATTTGTTACCAAGTTTTATATCTGTCTATGCAACCATATAGGTAAATAATGCATAAAATGGTAGCAAACTGAAAACATGGCTCTGCATAAATTGGTAAAAAAGTAACTTCTTTGCGTAAATAAGTTTTTCGCCTTTATAAGAATAACCTTCATGCTCCGGTTTTAAATAATTCTCCCTCCATTTCAAAATAAATACAACAATTCTTTGGTTTTGTGAGATTTGGCCGGAATAGGAATTCAATTCCATTCTGGTCTTGTTCTTGGTTGCAATATGATTATGGAATTGAAGTTCAACATTCCATCCTCTAATTCACAGTATTTCCCTCGTTAAAAATAGGGTTTAGGTCATTTTTGGTCACTTAACTTTTGACTTTGTGCTCATTTAGTCACCTAACTTTTCGATTTGTGTACATTTAGTCACTAAACCGTTAAAATAAAGTTATAAAAATGAGCACAAAGCGAAAAGTTTGGGGACCTTTTAAAACTTAAAATGAGTTAAGTGACCAAATGAGCAGAAAGCCAAAAGTTAAGTGATAAAAAATGACCTAAACCCTTAAAAGTACTCAAGTACACTTTTGTCCCTAGAATTTCACAAGTCAATGACTCTTACCTCTCCTGGTTTACCTCATCTCTCATGAATTCCATTCCACTTGTGTTGCAAAATTCAATTTCCTTATATTCCATATCCATCAAATTCCAATTCCTCTTATAGATTCATTTTTTTTTTCCCAAAACATTCTTTGATCCAAACGCCCGGTTAGCATTATAAGATTGTAGTAAATAGTAAACCTTGGATCTAAATTCCAAGAAAAACAAAATCTTGGGTTTGTTACTTTGACTAATTCATGTGTTTTTGACATGTAGGGAGTTGCAATCCTTGATATTTCTGGTTACCATGAAGTAGGACATTCAGTTGATCATCACAGAGACATGCGCCTAGATATCGATCACATGTCATATGAGGCAAGTTGTTAAACAATCATTAACAATAATAAAAAAAAAAAAAGGTTCACATTTCCTTTTTTAACCCATTCGAAAGAACCACATTTACATCAATGAGATAAAGATTATAATTTTTCGTAATGGGATTACATACAAAGATATTGTCACGTGATTCTTGCAATATTTTTGTTTCTATTTAGGAACTTCTTGCACTTGGTGAACAAATTGGAAGCGTTGGGTCACGTTTATCGGATGATTTTGTTGTAGAACATCTAAAAACAAGAGTATTTACATCATCCAAATCTTGCAATGATCAAGAACTTAACTCTTGCGTAATTTGTCAGGTATTTCATATCATAAAATAGCAACTTGTTTGATAAGTAAAAAAAAAAAAAATGAAGGATTTGTGATTTGTGTGTTTATTACAGACAAATTATGATGATGGAGAAGAAATAGGGGTGGTAGATTGTGGGCATGAGTACCATGTGGAGTGTGTTAAAAAGTGGTTGGTGGTGAAGAACACATGCCCGGTTTGCAAATCAACAGCACTTGCTGGACAACCAAAGGAGTCGGTGTCATGAAAAGGAATCCAAGAGAAATGGAAAGGGAAACATGAGAGCTTGAAAAAGATTTGGGCATCGTGTTTTTCTTTTTATATATATAAAAATATATTATATATATAAGAGTAAAAATGAGAGAAAGAAAGGTGATGGTGTTGTTTCTCTTGTTATAAATTATGGTAAATATTGAAAACGTGGGTTGGTTGGTTGAACCTTTTTGTACAGACTTTTTTTCCTGTTGGTTCACTGGGTGTCTGTCGGTGGATTGGATGATGATGGATGATGTTGTTTGGGGTATGGATGTACTTATGAATGTTAATATCAGGTTGAACATTCTTCATTCAATCTCTTTTTACTTTTTTTGCTGGTTTTAATAATGCTAACTTCACTTTCCAAGTTTGTTTTGAAAAAAAAAAAAACAAGATATTATTTACATAACAACTTCAAAACAAGTTTTAAAGCTTCTCTTTTTTCTTCGTGCAGAGATATATATAGTTGAGTACTTTACATCAGAAACTCAAGCAAAAACTTTTTATTTTCCCATCTGGCTGGTTGTGTGTACAAAAACTTGGTTTACACGTACAATTGAAGTTTTATCTCTTGTAAAAGTCCTTGTATTTTGCCTCATGGGGAAAAAAAGAAAGAATTTAATAAATGTTCGTAGATTTGAGATTTTATAACAAAAGTCATTTTCTTACAAATAAAATTTGACCGTTTGACAAAAATTTAAGAATTTTTTTATTTTTATTTATTTATTATTATTTTTTTTGGGTTTCAATTTAGTTTTATTACTACTTCTATTTCATATTTATTGTCAATTTTTGATTTTTAAAATCTATATTTTTTAACTTTATTTTTAAATATTTTTGATTTTGATGTATAATACTCTATACAAAATGGATTGTGTTTTTAATGCTTTTCATTGTTATAAGTTTCATCAAGTAATATATAAAAAATAAAAAATAAAAAATAAACAATGAGACATAATGAGTATTTTATTATAATCATATTTTATTCTTTTTATCTAATCACAAATAATTTCATTGTAATTTTACTGGCTATTTAGATAACCTCAAAGTATTTTCATTAGTCTTAATTTATGTTCCATTTGTTATCTTATTATATTTTTACATTTTCTAAAAAAACATTATCATGTTATAATATAATTATATTATTTTTTCTAACATATGATATTATTATCTAACAAAAATATAATTATATTATCTTAGTAAAATTTTTTAAATAGGTGTTTTTTTGTAATTTTTATATTATTATTTATATTAAAATTTAGTAAGTCATTTAAAAATATAGTGAGACGATGTGTGTTTGGTACGTAGAACAATATAGTAAGACGATGAAATAAGATTATAGAAAATCATTTTAAAAAACCTTTAAATTTTGATATTATTTTTGAAAAAGATCGTATTTTGTTACCAACAGTCAATAAATATTTTACGGGATAATATCACTGAGGCTTAACAAACTTTGCTAGTTTGTTTTAAAAGGTTCCCAATGCTTTTTTTGGTAGTCTAACTTAAAGTTTGTTTTTACCTACTATTTTAAACCCTTAATCTATTATACAAGGTTATAATGCCACATGCACAATTTAGTACACTGGGATCCTATGTGTAAACTTAGTCAAGTTCACAATATGTTCACGATTTCTGCAAAACAAAGATTCGATGAAACGACCACATATGAGTAGTCAAACCACTAATTGTTGGAGGAGGCTGGGTTCACGATTTTTACTGAAACCACCATATTAGCTTCCTTCCACATAAAATAACTCCAAACACGAGCTCAAAAACCAGGGTCTCAAATCCAACAAAGTTACCACTTGGAAGAGACATTTAATCAAAAGGTTTGTGTGCAAAAAGTTTTCATCTTAAATGCGAATATAATTTCTTTACATTGTTCGCATGGGAACATGTAATGATCCGTTGACAAATTATAAGGATGGTCGACAAGCCTATATGATAAGGCAAACATTGTTAAATGTTCTTTGCTAAACTTAGGTGGGTGTTTTTTTGAAAACCACAAACGAATTAAGTGGAAGTCTACTCGTAATATTTCAACGAGAACCCATAGTTCGAGTTCCTTTACAGAGCAAACCAAATCTCATAGGGATTTTCAGGGTAAAATTCCCCACATGTGGTACCATAAGAGTTAGTTTAAGGGAATTGAACTCCCAATCTCACATCCCACATGGATATAAAACCCGATGCATCAACCCAGCTAGATTGGACATCACTTGCACTTAGGTGGGTGTTGATTTGACTTTTGAGAAGGAGAAAAAAAAATTGAATTGGTAAGCGTTTGCAGACGTTGTGAACCCAAAAAACCCTAAAGCCCTTAATGTGTGTGTGTGAAAAACATGAGTTCTTGAGTTTTAAAGAGGATCAGTGGTAGAAGGAGAAGACCGACATTGATGTGGCTATATTATTAATGACAAGCAAGGGTAAGTTCATTTTTCTTAAAAGAGTAAATTATACGAATGTATAGGGTAATTTTATATTTGGTTCCTAACTTAATTTTTTAATTCAGAAGGTCTCTATTGTTTGTTTATATTACGCGTTTGGTCTCTGTCTTATTTAAAATGATTATTTTATCATTGATTTTTTAATTTATTTAAACAAACACACCCCAACCCTACCCTCACCTTACCTTACTGCCTCGCATTTTTTTTTCTATTTAAATAATAGTATTTTTAGATAAGATAGAAACAAACACATAGCAAAAACAAATAGTTGGGACCAAACGCATAAAAAAACAAACAATAAGGACCTTGCTTAAATTACCCAAAACCATACGGACCATTCATGTAATTTACTCTTCTTAAAATGGTTTTTTTAAGATACAGACCATTCATGTAATTTACTCTTCTTAAAATGGTTTTTTTAACATGGGGAAATGGACTTTAATCCCTTAGACCACCAAAAAAAACATTAAAAAAACATTAAGGATCTTTTAAAACAAAAACACAGTGACATAGTTTGTACTTTGTAGGGCCTCAATGGCATTATCTTCTTTTTTATCGGCTAAAATCATAGACATTTGCAATTTCTTGTCCTCTTTGTTTGAAAAAAGTAAAAGTCACAACTTAATTCGTAAAATGAATTTATTACAATCAAAATTGGTAAAATTTTGCTGACAAACTGGATCATGATTGGGTAGAGTGGTAAGAAATATATTTTGTTGCATATTTTTGGTTAAAATGTGCGAGTTCATTACACAACCAACTATTAACCCTTTCACACTATGGAAGGATTCATTTTTAGACGCTCCACATCGTCAATACATCACATTTTTTAAGACGATTTTATAAGATCAAAGATTTTGATGCTCAAGAAACCATCAAAACAAACATCCCAAATTACTTCAATGGAATGTTAAAAACGAAAACTGTTATAAATCTTAAGAACAAGTATCCAAATATATAATACATGATCCGATCCATAGTAGTTAACAAATCAAGTAATACAAAAAAACCAGAAAATTTTGAAGCCTCGTCACTGAATTTCTTGTTAAAAGCTCAAAAACTAACCTGATATCAAACATATCACCAGAAACTTCAAAAATCTTGATCCTCATTCTCCCCCATTTTCATCAACTAGAACAGCAACCAACTTTCTTGACAGCAGAAACATCATCTTTTGATCCAACATTAATTGTTTGCCCTTTAGGCAAAGCCCCAGGATCATTCCCAATATCAAGTGCTTTTCGGCTTACCACATGATATATCTGTGTAAGAACTTCAGTGAAAGAATCCTCCACATTCATGGCCTCAAGAGCTGATGTCTCCATAAAATACGTGTTTTCTTTTTCTGCAAATGTCTTTGCATCTTCTGTGGAAACTGCACGCAAGTGACGCA
The DNA here is from genome assembly GCF_052625555.1 of Lactuca saligna. Classification (NCBI taxonomy): domain Eukaryota; kingdom Viridiplantae; phylum Streptophyta; class Magnoliopsida; order Asterales; family Asteraceae; genus Lactuca; species Lactuca saligna. Next base: position 234,376,554 of record NC_136421.1, read on the forward strand.
AGTCTGCTTTGTTTCCTACTAACATTATCACAATGTTTGAGTCGCTGTGATCTCTGAGCTCTTTCAACCATCTTTCAACGTTTTCAAAGGTTACATGGCGTGTTGTGTCGTACACAATCAAAGCACCAACAGCTCCTCTGTAGTAAGCACTCGTGATTGCACGATACCTGTAGCCAGAAATCAGAAAATAGAAAGTGTAATTTGATTCTTACTATCTTCCCCCAATTGTGATTGTAAACCCTAAAAAACCCATAAGTTGAGACAAAACCTTCATCCGATTATCATTTCACTTAGTACGTGATTGAATCGGGTTCAATCGAAGCAAACATAGAAAAAAGAAGGAGAAGAAGAAAACGAACCTTTCTTGGCCAGCAGTATCCCAAATCTGAGCCTTGATGATCTTTTCATCAACGCGAATACTCCTGGTGGCGAATTCAACACCGATTGTTGATTTAGATTCAAGACTAAACTCGTTCCTAGTGAACCTGGAAAGCAGATTAGATTTTCCGACACCGGAGTCTCCGATGAGAACGACTTTGAAGAGATAATCGTAGTCATCGTCAGCTCTATACGCCGCCATCAGGTTTCAGTTAGTATGATTCGATGAGAGCTTCGGTTGAAGAATGAGTATATCAAGTAAACTACTTCAAAGTCTTCGATTCTTAAAAGACGATGAGCAACGAGCAGGGACGATTCATGTAGACGCAAAGAAGCGCCGACCCGTCTCGAAGCTGAAGAGATGTTGGGCTGGCAAGGAACTGTCAACGAGGGAACTAATTTGCTCTTTTATCTCTGAATTTCATTTTAAAAATATATGAGTAAAAAAGAAAGTATAAAATATATGTGGTTTTCAAAAATGTTGTCCCTACGAATGTATAAGGTCAAACTAACTATAAAATATAATATGGTTTTCAAAATTGTTGCCCCTATGATATCAGGTCAAACTTGGAAGGGGTGTTAACTTTCTTTCCCTGTTATACATGTGGTTAGGTTTTTATTGCATTTTTATTGTAATAATCGTCCCACTGTGTGCATATTAGTTTTGTATGTATATGCTCATCTTTAATTCTGGTCTTATTGAAAGTATGTACTTTTTCCCGTTTGTAACAATCACAATTATATTATTTTTACTTTGTGGATTGGTGTTTTACTTAAACCATAAGGTATGAGCAACTAGATGTAATATCATTTTGGTATCACATCACATGTCACATCATTAATGGTGTTATAAGGCTGTGGAGAGTGGTCTCAACCAAACCACCAGCCAACTCAGCATCACCTAAGTATTTTAGTATTTCACAACCAACCCACTAGGTTGTGGAAATGGTGTTCACGAGTGGGTTGGTGGTGAAGGAACAAAAAGAAGGAGAGAGAAGTAGAGAGAAAATGAAATTCACGTCTTTTGATTGGGTGTCTTCATGCGTCTTTAGCACCACTACAACCCACTCCACACTCAACCCACCAGCCTATGGGGCGGTGTTCACCATTGGGTTGGTGTGCCACGTAAATGCCACATAGGAAACTCACGCGTGAATACATTCCCACACCGGATAGCCTAACATTAACACCAAGTGGGGAAATGGACAACATGTTGTATCTTGTTATGACACCAACTTTTTTTCTATTTTATAATTTATTTTGATTTTTTTTTTAATTTAGACAAATATTTTTTAAATATAACATAATGTTTTAAAATTATAAATAGCAATTAAAAATTTTAAAGATTAAAATTAACATAAAGACTAAATTACACATAATATCCAAAAACAAAAAAAAAGAAATAACATCCAAATTAAAAAAAAAAAATACAACGCTATTTGTTATCGTTATTGTTACCAAAGAAGATATAATTCGCCAAGTCCTCTCGAAGTTGTTTGTGTTTATTTGCGTACTGGATGTCAACAACGCGATGCAAATAATCTGTTGTTCCTGGTTGAAACTGAACGTGTCTGGGCTCCGTTGGGATATAGTGTGCAATATTTTGCCCTTTATCTTCTACTACCATGTTATGCATTATGATACATGCATACATGATATATTGTAGAGTTTCTAAATCCAATGGCCGTGTTGCATGTTCGACTATATGCCACTTCGCCTTCAGCACTCCAAAAGCACGTTCCACATCCTTACGTGCTCCTTCTTGTATTCTCTTAAAAAATTTGTCTCGTTCTTCAAACGGGTGGCGGAATGCCTTCACGAATGTGGAATGCTGAGGATATATTCCATCTGTAAGGTAATACTCATATTTGTATTCGTTTCCATTCACCATGAAAGGAGCATCTGGTGCTATTCCATTCAAAAGATTGTCGAATATTGGCGACTGATCAAGAACGTTGACGTCGTTGTTGGAACCCGCAACCCCAAAAAATGCATGCCAAATCCATAAATCTTGAGAAGTGACAATCTCTAACACCAACGAAGGTGATCTGTGATGACCACTTGCGTATTGCCCTTTCCATGCTACCGGACAATTTTTCCATTTCCAGTGCGTGCAATAAATGCTTCCGATCATTCCAGGAAACCCATGGCGTTCTTCATGCGCCGCATACAATTCTTGCAAATCATGCAACGAAGGTTTTCGCAAGTACACGTCTCCAAAAGTTTCAACAACACCCCTTGACAATGTACAAACTCTCTCTTATGATTCTTTCGGACATTCTCATATAGTCGTCCATGGTATCTGGTGACTCCCCCATAGCCATCAAACGAATGGCCGCAACACATTTCTGCAATGTTGTAAACCCTCGTCTACCTCTATCATCATATCTTAATTGAAAAAATTTGTACTTAAACATAAATTAAATACAGTTTAAAAATATATTGCATATGTTGTAAAATTAAAGAAACATGTAGTACATTTTTATTTATTTTGTATAAAAGTATAGTAAACAAACGATACCGGCTTTCCAAGGCGTTGACGATTCGTAAGAACACTTCCCTACTCAAACGAGATCTTCTTTTGAAATCTTTCACCCCGTATACACAATTATCTGCAAAGTAATCGCGATATACATGTTCGTGTCATTCCTCGCGATTTCTGTTTAACATCGCACGTCTTGTTAGTAGCGGGGCTGGGGCTGGTTGTAGCAGGTCGGTAGTGTAATAATGATACATCATCCTAAAGAAAATCTCATCATCTGAATCATCGGACGAGTCGAAAGGATCCATATTTTTTTTTGTAGATAATTGAAAGTATGTAGAGAGGAGAAAAGAAAGTGTGAATTTTTTTATAAAATGGTAGTTATTTATAGGGTAAATTGTTTTTTTTTAATAGTTATTTTTTTCTAAACCGTTGCAGTTAAAATGTTTGCAAACGGTCAAATTTCCTTCGTTTCATTCAGTCGTGACGCCAACGAGATCTAATCTCGACGAGTTGCAACGAGCGGGGGGGGGGGGGGGGGGGGGGTCCGCGTTAAGACGTCGTCGCCATGTGCCACGTCACTAACGTTATATCTCGTTTGACCCATACCGATTGCTCTTAGAGGAGGTTGTTTTCTTGAGTGAGGTTTCTGGGTTGACGTTTTATTTGGAAGAGATCATCCGATCGGAGGTCATCTATGGAAACCATTATAGTTGCTCACACCTTATCTCCCATTATATTATGGGACTAGGTTATGGGGTAAAAAACTATGCAACTGTTATTTTTGATGTTAAAAATAATTCTTTTAAACATACATTCATAGATCTTTAAGATCATGACATCACTACATATCACCCACCCGTTGGATTTATAATATATTATTTTCTCATGTTTCGTTATTTTGTATGAGACAACTTTTAAAGTAGTCTGCCTCATAATAAAACTCCACTATTCAAGCCTATAAGAGATGAAACATTGTTAGATCCACACATACATGTTTCCTTCCTAAGCATCCAAAAACCAAAACATCTTGAGATTGTTTTTTTTGCCTAAAAAGTTCTTTTTAACAAAATGACTTTTTGACTTATAGTTTTTTCCAAAATGAGGGTTTAAAATATGTTTGGATTAACTTTTAAGGAAGCAAATGCCAAAAAACTAAGTCACCAAAAGTCACAAATTCCTATTTTTAAAACCACCTCTTTTTCTTTTTGCCAAAAAGTCATTTTAAAAGGACTTTTAGATTTGCCAAACACTTTTTCAAACTTCTATTTTTTTGAAAAAACCAAAAGTCCTAAAAATCATTTTGAAAAGAAATCTCAAACACCCTCTAAAAGTAGATTTACCTTCAAAAGGATCATCCAAGAAGTTCTGAGGATCATAGGTATCTTTTTTATGACAGAAACCCCATGACACACCTAAATAAGTTAAAAAAAAATAAATTTCTTAACCATATCATGTTGATGCTTGAATACTATAGTTGTCTACAAAATAACACATTCTCCCAAAAAAAGTTCAATCATGTGTTACGACAAACTAAACATATCTCATCAACCAAAAATAATGAAATATTGATGTGATATCTAATAAAAATACGATATTCATTGATGACATATGTTGGTCAAGACCATATGTATAAGCACGAAAAAAAAATCTTAAACATGTAATGCTCTTAGACACTCTAAAACATAGCTTATAGCTTGTAAGCCAGACTGGACTCCTCATGTATCTTTTTCAACAACACACATTAACCAAATAATTATTACTAATATAAATGTTCTAAACAATAATATATGATATATTTATATGCAAGTAGAAAATTACAATACTCGAGGGTGATAAATAGCCTAACTTCTACCAAAACTTGGAGACACCCTCTCGTAAATACAAAAGAAAATGGACAGACACAAGGCCATTACATCCGAGTCTGGCCAATAAATACACACATCAATACATGGTACTCTAAGGAACATAAATTCCAATAGCATTCTCCACATGCATCTTCAAAATTGACATTTCTCGACTCTTTTCCTTTTTTAAGTATGTACATGCATCCACAACATACTTAAATTCCGCACCATAAAGATGACACGCCGAAGCTGCTTTGCAAGCTAAAAGCTCCACATTCCCTGTTCACATTGTAACACATCACATAACATCAGCTAGACAAAAATTACAACTAAAAAGACGTAAATACCCTCCTCATCCTCGTCATTGAAAATGTAACGCTAAAAAGCTTTGCATAGAAGGTGGTGGATACCTGAGGAAACTTCCGAAGCGAGTATGGTTTGGGTGAAATGACGTGTCAACCACCATCGACAACGTATTCTCCAATTCTTTTTTTGTGTGTTATCTTTAAACATATCAGGGGTATTCTTGGAATGTTTTCCGAAACTATCTTTGCCTTCACCCACACAACATGACATTCTGTCCTCGTCGCATTGAGAAAGCCTTATGAAGCAAGAAGCAAACTCTCTCCAGATATGGCAGTCTGCATATGTGGCATCTAAATGTAAAGCAATCATTTCTACCAGATTTTCCGTATTGTAGAACCCTGGAAAATTATATAAAAATCAGACAAACAGCCACTTATGATTTACAGCAATCTGAACAAAAATACTCTCAAGAAAATAAAAGGCTTTTTGATGACAAAAAGAGTCTTAGAAAATAAATGTTAGATGATAACAATAACATACCATCATGATGAAAGCTTATTAGCTTTGAAAGTGAGTGGCTACAAGTTGGATCCTTTTTTAATGTGTCCTCAAAGCATGTGCACAATTTGGTTGCATCATCATTGGAAAAATGCTCCTGAAGACTAGCTTTTAACCTTCATCATTAAAAAAAAAAAAAAAGAATTTAATTAACAAAAAGTTACAAGACATAATGAATCAACTTGACACTTAAAACCCTAACATTAAGTTTTCGGCTCTCACAAATAAATAATAAAAATGATCACCTAAAAGGAAGTGTGGCGTCAGAAATTTGAACAACATTTTCCACCTCTTCTATAGCTTCCTTCACTTGATCCCCAAACAACAGCATCTACCAACATGGAGGGTGCAAATTTAGTTACATTTGAGATAATTAGAGGGTTAAAATTGTCATTTTGATTTTAAAAGTCCCTAATCTTTTAATTGTATCTAATAGGTCATTAAGCTTCTACTGTTTACCCTGTTAAATTTTGTCCCAATGATGTAATTGAAAACACATTAATTGTTTAATGACATATTGAAAAAAGTTAAGATTAGGGACTTAAATAGCAAAACAGCAATAGTTTGTGGCTAAATAGTGACATTAACCCTAAATTAGAAAGTGCAGAGAAATGCTGCTTGCCTGTATGAGAGGAAGTAAAGCCTCAAAAGCTGGTGGAGTAGAATGAAGAGCACTTCTTAAATGCTTCACTGCAGCCTTATAGTGATCAGTGTGTACTCTCTTTTGAAAAGAGAGAAAATCCTCAAGTTCATTTGTGCTTGGAAATCTCAAAGGCATCAAGAAATTTTCAACATCTGTACATGTATATACCAAAGAAATTCATTCAATGATTGAATTTTATTTCAATAAATGTTGCAAAATCAAACCTTTATTACTTACCACGAGCATAAAATATAGAACCATATCGCTTGTTGCCAGTATGAGGGAATTGAGAAGAGTTGTCAATTTGATCACTCTCAAGAGAGTTCAAATGGAATTCCTCATATTGCATTTCCTTTTTCACATTATAATCAACCTCCATTGGAACTACTCTATTTCCATCAATTGTTTTGCCAATTCTGATGGAGGTGTTTGAATCCCTTTCGAAGGCGGAATCGGAATCTTGGACTTCAACCACACATTGTCCATTGGAATGGTCGATTCCAGACATTCCTGACTGAATGGAAGTAGAAGGCTCAAGTGAATCCTGTAATTGCATCTCTTTTTGAATGGAATTGTACCATAGATGAGAAAAGGCTAACCCCGCAACCAAATTTGCTATTGGGTCACTCGTGAAGTCTGTTTCTTGCAGAAAACTGATAGAATACCATTTAGCTTGATTAGAAATTACAATAAAGTGCTTATATATACAGAGTAAAGAATAAAAAGAAAGATTTTTGACAAAAATAACCTTATAACAGCCTGGTAAGCTCCATCTGAGTCACCTTGTGAAAGACAGTAAAGGAGGAATTCTAATTGTACATCAAACCTACCCTGTCAAAAATCCAAAACTTCAATAAGGGAAAAAGACAACATATTTATATAAATTGTATGTTACTAGACTATACATACCTTTAACCACCGCCTATTTTTTGTAATTGCAAAATTCTTTTTCATCCATACTTCGTATAAATGATGGATTTTTCTTGTTTTTGTTTTTGCAGATCCCATGTGTTCTAAAAGAGCCAATGCAGCCTACATTGCAAGTGCATAAACAAGTAATTAGTTGAGCAGCAATGACATGGGTTAAACTAAAAATAAGAGAATATTCAGAAAACTAGGCAATGGTGATCAACAATTGTTTCATCTATATATAATGCTGCTATAGTTGCATAAAGAATATGACAGGATAGAAACCATTCAATGTGCTAAAGGAACAAACAGCTACCAAACTATGGGGGAGTACTGGAAGTCAAGAGAATTCCTCCTAAACACTAATAATAATAGGACGTTTCTAGTTGATTAGATGAAATTCAAAATGCATCTCTGATTTCCAAGAACATGCATTCATACTAAATTGAGGAAGATTAGGTGTAATGGTACATGGTTTACAATGTGTACAGCCGCCTTATACAAGTTAAATCAATTGCATTCGGCTTGAATCTTGGATCATGGGATGTAGTAAGTTGATTAAGTTGAAGCGTATCTGTAATTTCTTTACAAAAGGCAAATGAATATACCCAATATTTAGTCCGATTCGTCGATAAACTGTTCTCCCTGTGCGTCCCTTTCAACAACACGCTCAACACGCCGGAAGCTTCATCCCAATTTTGACGACGAATCAGTTGTCGAAGAAGGTACCGCAGTTTATTCCGATGTTCCCACCGCAAACTACGCATATCACGCCCTGAGCCTCTCTTTAAGGTATACGAGGGCTTCGTTACAGATAATATGATTCTTTTAATGTTCCTCTTCCTCGATGATGCAACGACGACGGCGTCATCGATCTTACTCCGATTTGCCTTCGTTGCTTTTCTCTTTTTCAGTTTGTTAATGTCTTCGGCTTCATCGATTTCCATGGAAAGGTCCATTGTGTATACCAGTTTGTCAATACGTAGGGCTATTGCATTCTGTAGTTCAGATAGTTCCTGGGCGAGGTGCTCCGCAGTATTATGGCGGCGACCGAGGAAAACTGAAAGTGAGTGTTCGGCGAGCGCGACCGAAGTATTCCGGCGGGGACGTTTGAACTCCTGCAAGGGTTTTCAATTTTGTTGGGTTTGGCTTTGGCCCTTCGAAGTCTGATCCATTTCTACTAGCAGGATCCGTCAATTGGGTCCAATAGGGTTCAATTTAAAACGTAACCGGGTTTTCTATTTCTTTCTATAGTAGAAAACTGAACTTTGATAATTTTCAATTTGAGATGTATAAATTCTTTATTTTTATTTTTATTCATATTTAAGTTAAACAAATTTTTATATTTATTTATTAAAGATAAATAATTTTTAGTTTTGTCTATCTTGATTATTGCTACCGAAGTAGGTTGTTAGATGTGTTAATTGATGACACGATATAAAATATGGGTTGGGGTGGATGGATTTTTATATGTAGTGGGATGGGAGATGTAAAAAAAAAAAAAAAAAAAAAAAAAAAAAAAAAAACTCCAGTGATGTGACAAATGATTTTGGAGAGATAAAACGAAATCTTAGTCGCCTCATTTTGAACCAATCATTTGGTTACCAAAATAGAATTTGTTACCTTAAATTGTTAATATTACAGTTGGGAACAAAAAAATGCCAACAAAATGTCACATTTATGCGATCAACTCATTAAACATGGTAATCTAAAAGAATGAAAACCAACTTAGTCTTGAACTCTCATTTTGACTTGGTTATGAATATTGAAAATCACCACAAACTACTGCTTAGACTTTGTATTGGAATCCATAACGATGGGATAGAGAAAGTAGTCGCCCCTTTTTGAGTCTCTTGACCCATATTAAACATAAAAATTATAACTAATTTTTTTTAGATTGTTTTTTTGGTTGAAAGACGAAATTATAATAAACTAAAAAAGAGTGAGAAAAAAACACATAGGTTGTAAGGAAGAAATAGTACGGCTGAGACATAATTTTGTCAAAAAGCTCAATTTTTCGAGTTTTTTTATCCTTAAAAAATAAATCATTCAAAAAATATCATTGCTCCATACTCATGTTAGATCATTGCATCCAATTGTTGTCTTTATACTAATGAAAAACTCATAATATCCACCCCTATGAAAGCCTTTGATTTATGATCGTCGACATGTAAATCCTTTTACATGACAAAAAGGGGGAGGTACCAATGGTACCTCCAAGATACTAGTCCTTCAACAAGTGGGTTAGATGGGCTCAAACATTTGTTCGCTTCACAGGGTTGCATTTGTTCCTCCAAGATACTAGTCTCTCTCTCTCTCTCTCTCTCTCTCTCTCTCTCTCTCTCTCTCTCTCTCTCTCTCTCTCTCTCTCTCTCTCTCTCTCTCTCTCTCGTTTGTAACACTTTGGTTTCACTTTACAATAGAATTTAATAGAAACATTTATTTATAAAATTCGAAGTACAAATATATTACTTTTTAGCCAAAGTAATCATCACAAAAACTATAGTAGTAATGATGATGATTTCGTCGATATAAAAATGCTTAAATTTGACTTCGTATGAGAAAGTTATGATTTTTTGAAGTTTCGATAGTATAGCAGTGTGCGACACAGAAATCGAAATTTAAATTAGTTGATTGTTAGTCAAAACAATATAAACGAGAGTTGAAGATCTCGTAAATAAAAATCTATCAATATAGAGATAGTCGAGAACGGAGTTCGTATGAAGAAGTTATGAATTTTGCATGGTCGTTTATAGTGTAATCTTTATAGACTGTGAAATTAAAATAGAGTAAGAATTAGTTGTTGATATCTAACGGAAAGTTGTATTACTCAGAAATACCTACGCATGGATATAAAGAACGTCGAAATAGAGCTTGTATGCGAAAGTTATAATTATTCGAAGATAACGAAAAATGTATATGAAGCGATGACGTGACAGCACTAGAGTGTGCCATGTGGCAGAGACGACAACTATATCTCCTACCGACATGATGACGTTTCAAAGACGTGTCCTAATGACAGTCGGACACATGGCACCTCAAAAGGGCGGACACGTCGTTGAGATGCGACACGCTTCCCAAGTCGGGCGCATACGTCCCTTTGAACTGCCTATAAATAAATAGTCGAACCTCTCCTTAATCCTTACCCTATTTAAACATCTTTATGACCTCCAATTCTTTTCTCTCATCATCCTCCATCACTTCACTCGACCTTAACAAACCCTAGTTCCTTATTTGAGCATGCTTGACCTTTGGTGTGAATTTTGGTGACCTTGAAGGAGAAGGAAGGAAGTAGAATCACCTTGGACGTTTGAAGAAGCTTTGGATCTGGAATCCACATCTATCTAGCAACTTCCAGGAGGTATAAAGTTCTAATCTTGGCTTGCATTTCTGTAGATCTTGTTAGCTCTTGAGTCTTGAAGCATTTTGGTCCCAAATCTTGAAATTTATGAGTATGGCATACTCTAGCCCGTATAAGCTATCCTTTCAAACGTTTTGAGATGTCTAGAATCATAAAAGTATGATCTTGGTTCTTAGTTCTTCCCTATGCATGTGCTAGGATGTCCTAATAGATTAAGAATTTAGGGTTTGTTGGTATTAAGCACTTCTAGCCATACAAATTCATAAAGTTGGAAATGACTTATAACGATATTTTGGGCTTAGATCAGGATTTGGATGTATGGACTTGATAGATTAAGCTCTTAATAAGAAGTTGGGGTGGTCAGGTGCGTACGTTGCGTGTATGCGGTTAAAACCTCGACTTCTTGGTCAAGAGCAGTACGCCCCGCGTACAGTTGAGTACGTCTAACGTACTCACCTAGGTTGAATCGGCTAGCTGTGGGCCTTGACCTTTTGACGAAGGTTAACATAGGGGTTAGGTCTTTTAGGATTATTAACTAAGCTTAAGTCACTGGTTTCATTTAAGTAATCGGTAAAGTCAGTGTTGGATTTTGTACTTGGTGTTGTGTATTTTTCTGCTACTTGTCAGAATGAGAGGTGAGTTTTCCTCCCTATACTCGTGAGTCAAAGGCACTAATGCTGACTCATTAGGTTATGTATCCTTGTAACATCCCATAATACGAGGGTAAAAATTTCATTTTTAAAACAATCGAAACACCCATTTATTATTTAAACAAATCCTCAAAGATATTTCATAATAAAAACAATTATCAGAGTACAATCCCAAAATCTCAAGGTTGCAGAAAATATGGGTGTATACGTTACGATCAAGTCGAGTCATTCCCTTTCGAACCGGAAGTATCTGAAACCATAAAAAACAAAGGTAAGAACAAATCTTAGTGGTTTCTCTAAATACCACATACCATACATAACATACGAGCCAACCATAACATACATATCCAACATTCAATAGGAGGGTCTATGTGCCAACCATAGTCTTGCCAGTATGCCACGAGCCGTATCATGGTCTTTCATTGCCAGGTCGGGGGCCAAAACCCTGGGTCTTACAGAGAATTTCCAAGAGCCACCTTCTGGTCTTGCACGCAAGCATCACAAAGACAACTAATATAATATACAACTACTTATCTACTTAATTATCAGAGTCTAAACTCAGGTCTTGCATACAGATATGCCAGGAGCCACCTCCTGGTATTTCATACAAATAACAAGGGGTACCCCTGGTCTTCCTATAATATATAAACCTAATGGGTCGGCATTGGTGCCTTCGAACTATAGTACAGTGAGGAGGCTCACCTCGCAGTGCTGAATCACACTGATAATCCCTATTGTTGGTCCGACAATTCCTCAAGTTATCATTATTAGATAACACCCAATTAACACTTGGGTCCCAACCCAAAACCAACAATCCATACATGACCATTCCACCCCTCACCTAGTTTGGTCCAAGACTAAGGCCCAAACTCACAATCAAAAGGTCCACAAAATAAATAACCATCTACAGCCCACTTATGGCCCAAATTTACAAATTGGTCCCAAACCTTTACATGGGCCTTACCCTAAAGCCCATTAAGTTTTCCTAGTCCAAAACACTTGTCTAAAAGCCCAAAATCAAAAATAAGCATCTAAGGCCCAAATATGGTCCAACTTTCCAAATTAGGCCCACTTCCTTTCATGGGCCTTCACCTAAGAAAGGTAAATAAAGTCAAAAAAAAGTCCCACCATAAAATCCAAATGGCCCAACATGGCCTAATGAAACCAAGCCCAAAACGAATAAGTCCAAGCCTTCCGCACACTCAACCTGTACGCTCAGCGTACTACATGAAAGCCTTGTATGAGCAGCGTTTAAACTTGTACGCCCATCGTACTCACTAGTCATGGCCAACATTCCAAAATCAGCTCCTAACCCATTAAGACTTTGATCTAAACTAATATCTGACTTCCCCAAGGTGGGTAATCACATAAAGTTGCCAACTTTATGTGCATGCATGGGTAATAGGACTCTAGAGCTCCAAGGAGCTTAATACTCGACTTAATACATGCATGGGACCAAAACCACCATAAAGTTTGCACCTTTATGCCCAAAGAACTCATAATTTACTCATATTTATAAGATTGAGCTCCAAAAACGACCCTAACTCTCAATCACCAACCAAAAAGGACCAAAATGACCAAAATGTGCCAAGAAAGAGATCTATGAAATGAAATGCCAAGGTTGGATTTTTATACCTTCCAAGCCACCAAAAGAAAATGCTAATGCTAGACCTCAAACCTTCCTTCAATGAACAAGTCTACAAGCTTCTTTTCTTCTTCTAGGTCCACAAAACCCAACACAAAAACCTCACAAGAGCTCAAGATCACCAAACATGGACTATCGAACGATTTAGGGTTTTTAGGATATGGAGGCTGGCTAGGAAATGATCAAAAGATTCTAAAATAAAGCTTATATAGGGCACAACACAAAAATTAGGGTTTTCCACTTCTTACTCGTACGCTAAGCGTACTCCAGAGGTACGCCTACTAATACGCTAAGGATCCGCAACCAACATCCACTAGTACGCTAAGCGTACGCCAAGCCTAACTTTTTGCATGCCCTACATACTGCTTAAAAGGGATAAAACACAATTATTTCAATTTCAAAAGTCAACAAGGAACATCTTCATTTCCATGCATTAAAATCCTAGTTATAGGATAATGCTATGCTAGTATATGACTGATTGGTAGATCTGTATGATTATCTGTATTTATTGGATCTGTGTTTATGTTTATTTGTTACATATGTCAACATATTGTGGTTGAGTTGAGGCGGTCATGCTTTGTGCCGAAGGACAAGACACTTGGGGCGGTCTGGATAGGCTGTAGGCCGTAAAAGGCGATCCAGTCATGTCGAAGGCCCGTATAGCACTCCAAATAGGTTGTAGGCCCTAGGAAGCTGTCCAGTCAGAAAGAAGGCTCATATTTGTATGGTGTTGTTTGTTATGTTGTGTGGTGGTACTTTGGGGAAACTCACTAAGCTTTGGCTTACGATTTCAATTTATTGTTTCAGGCACTTCAGATGATCATGGGAAAACGAAGGCGTGATTGTGCATATCTTCGTGTTTTTATGACATTGGATCTTGAGATACTCTGATTATGATTATACTTTTGAAACAACAATCTTTTTGTAAACACTTTATGCTTAATGCGTTGTTTTTTAAAATTTTGAATTTCTATGATTTTTAGGATGTTACAATCTCTTTATAATCCCTATTAGTGTATCAGTTAACCACTCACGCTCCACTAACAACATATAAAGCATGATGTGCGTTTTTCATGGATTAACATACTTTTCATATTTTTCCTAAAGTAACTAAGAGTGAGATTTTATACTTTTAATCATTATACTTTTAATCGTAACTCCTTCATACAGACTCCGTTTTCGTCTGTCTTTTTAACGTTGAGTTCCTATTAATGGGATCTTCAACTCTCATTTAGGTCGCGTAAGCCAAAAACCGCTTGAACTAAAATTCGAGTTTCGGGTCATGCACTGCTAAGCAAAATCTTAGAAAAATCATAACTTCCTCATACGAAGTCAAATTTAGGCGTTCTTTTTATGGACGCTCTCAGTTTAACATATTTTATGACTTTCATTTAGATCACTAAGGCTAAAAGTCGCTCTATCATAAATTCACTATTTACGTCTCCCCGGTGTCGTGCCGGTTCCGTCACGAAACTTCAATGGGTCATAACTTCTTCGTTATAACTCGGATTTCGGCGCTCTTTATATGTACGGAACCCTTGAGACATGTTATACAACTCGGTTAAGATATTTATTCTAAATAATCTTTTGTCGAAAAGTCATTTTCGATCCCTATTATCTTTAAATTGACTAGCCCGGATCCACGGACGTTACATGAAAACCCTATGTACTCACCAGGTTTCCCAACCTGACCCGCTCAGTTTATTTATATCACATGTGTTGATATGAAATCACATTACACTGAGGGATTAAGAATATATAAATCACTAGTGATAATAAATTTAAGTTTTGTTTATGGTTATGTTTATGTATTGACGATTACATCCCAAATGTTTTAAAATGAATAAAAATATTTTTCTTCGGAAATGCTTTGATAATGTATTTATCATGTTTTATTGGGAACAAATTCCGCAACATTTTTATTAAAAGAGATACTCTGATTTTTATAAAGCATAAACAAAATCGGTCTTTTCTGACCGTAAAAATGTAGATGTCACATACAACATACTCAAGGGGTCACATAATTTTGCATGGTTGGTTCACCATCTTATTTGTGAGATCTTGGTATCCCAAGCACAAATAGAGGATGCGCAAATCCGAGATTAACATGCCATTAATAGTATTAATAAATCTAAAAAAATGTAATAGTTTCATAGAGATTAAAACTAACAAAGTGCATTACCTACCTAAATAACTTTGTGGTGTGTTAACGACATTCCTTTACACATTAGCCAAATATGGATCATATCCTTAGTAAATAATAAATTAGGGTTGAAAAATTATTTAAAGGATTAATAAAACAAATAAAAATGAAATTAACATTGAATGATGTCTACAAGATAATCCACTAAAATCTATTGCTCAAAAGGATTAACCGGAAAGATGATCAATCTAATCCAAATTCGTAGTTTAAGAATAGTTCTCGTTTTCGAATAGAAAAATAACGCCTTAGACAAAGCTCTTCCTAAGGTTCCTTTAACTAATACCCGATAACCGGAAATCCAAGTTCACATCACCAACAAAAAGACAATGTTACAACCGGCCTCCAATAGAACACTATGGAATAAACAGATGAGACATATTGAATAGAAAAAACCATCTTGATGTAGAGAAGGTGTATGTGTGGGGAGAAAGAGAGCTCCAAATTTTGGAGATTAAACCCCTTCAACCCCACATGGTGGTGGAATGATGACTCTGTTTATAGGGACAATGAAGGGACCATAAATGACAATGGATAATAAAGCTTGCTATGGATTATTCATGACATGCTTTTCTACTCGATTGGTGCTATGCTTAGCCGATGTTGTCACACTCATCAAACCATATCCTATACAACTTAGTGTTGCTCTGCATGGCTAGAATCAACACCTTGGCCAATTCAGTCACTTCAATGCTAATGGACCAAGCACCATTAGTCATGTAAATAACAACAAATGGTTGTTAAAGGGTATTTTTGGTAAAATTTGTTCGAGAAACTGAAAGTGAAAGTTTGTAGTTGGTAGCTGCTCTAAAAACTAGAAGGTCTATATTTTGTGTGAAAGAGTAGAATTTTTCCACGAAAGTAATTATAAGCTTTTGAAATTTATAAAACAATATAACTAAAGTTACGAAGAGCTCTACAAAATTTCTTAAAGTACAATTTAGATTATAGGTTTTTTTTTTTTTTTTTTTTTTTTTTTCTAAAAATAAAAACTTCAAAATGGTACACAAACAAAGTTTTTTATTTGATTACAAGCTTTTTTTTTTTTTTTTTAATTAAAATCTAAAATTATATAACAAAAAATCGAAAACCAGGAAGGATGAAAACGGCCGTTTTCTAGGCGGCTGACCGGAGTAGTCCTACTCTGCACCATGTCCAGCCCTACGGTGGAAACCTTTGACTGTTACAAGATTTTCTTCTTCTGTCATTGCGGCCAAAATTCTCCCGATATCGCTCGTTCTTTCGTTTTGATGGTCGTTTCAGGGTGCGTCGGATCACTTGAATATAAAGATAGTCACAATCGGGTTTCATCAACCAGATGATGAGGTCGTTGTAAAGGCTGGTGATTGCTGCTACTAACCACCGCATTTTATCAGGTCTCTCGATCAACCAAATGGTGAAGCCATTCCAAAGGGTGGCTGCTGCTATTGACAACCACATTTTAGCACTGAAAGGCTTTATAAACAGCCATAGTCGGTTTGATAATTTGGATTGAATGGTATTGGGGACAATCATCTCCAAAACTGATTCAATGTACAGTTGCGTGAAATCCACGTACTCGTGTATTCTGGACAGTTCATCGTAATAATCATATGCCAGATTCAACGGTCTCTGAAAACATTGATCATTCTGCTGAAGTGGTATTTTGAGATCGAAGTTTTCAGGTGACCTTTTTTCAAGCAATTTCATGACATTATTATATCCTCGCACGGGAAAAATTCCAGGTTCGTCATGCTCTTCTTCTGGGTAATTGGAACGTAACTTTTGACAGAATCTTTTTTTGAAATCGAGGAAATTCGGTGTGTTTTTCGTTAAGTAGGTTTTAATTCCATCCATACCCTTCAGCGAAGAAATCATGGTCGAATTAATGGAATGAAAAGGATCTGTGATTCCATTCGTTGAAATCCACAGACACCAGTCTCCTGTCGTTTCCATCTTCTTGGCTGCCTTAAACAGGCGAACCTTAAGTTCCAGAGACGTATGAATTACAAAGACTTTAACTTGTTGTCGCTTGAGCACCTCAAGCTCTTCTTCTAACAAGCACGAACCAGATGTGAGTGGTAAGATATGGTTTAGCTCAGAACCTGTTTGTCGAAATGCCTGAGAGAGATGAGAGATGACTGATGATGTTGAGGCTAAATGTGAGCTTTCGAATATGAGAGTAACTTTGGTCTCTGTTCCAGTGGCGAGTGATGCTTTTAGAAGAAACCGCAGCATTGAGAAAGCAACCAAAGTGTTGAGGTAACTTGAAAATTTATGCATCTTCATTGATATTCTTCCTTATTCATTACATAGACTCGAATATATCTCAAAAGTTGTTTCCTATTCCCCAAATCATATGGTGATTTCAGTATAAAATAATTTTTTAAAAAAGTTTCCCAAGAAAAAAAATTCTTGTAGCTTTCAATGAAGACAAGCCATCAACAACACTTACATTGATTGCATGACATAATGCTGTAAATCATACTCACAAAAATTATATCATACTTTTATTCTCATTTTGTGAATGTTGTTATAGTAAATATGAATGCAAATGTCTTGATCCGAAGAGCTACCAATGTTTTAAACTTTAAAATGCAATGAAATTTTGGTTATTCTTAGTTTACAATGCATCTTATGTCAACTTGTGTCATTTTCAGAAGTCAACATGTACGTGGCTCTGACTAAATCATCCATATTCTCTTACATTATTACCCGTAAAGAATTATAATTTGATTGTTTGACTATATGTACAAACTTTAAACGCCCTCTAAAATTTTAAAAAAATTAAGGGATGCTAGCGACCAATATCAAAGTACAATGTTGTAAAAAGAAATGAAAGTTGGACGCTATAAAATTAACGAAATAGCAGTTTTCGGCAGTTAATAAATGTTTCTCTGGAAAATAAGCGTCTCACCCCTTCGTCCCCACCATTTGTGGATCAAATTCACTTTATGAAAATCTACAGTCAGCACATCTAACTTGTAATTTGAGTCTTTTTTGATACTCATATAAATTCAAATATTTACACTCGGTTGCCTTGTGACACTAAATCACCAACTTTTCTAAGTTGTTTGATCTAATTATTTATAATTATAAATTAGCATGAAACAATAATTGAGTTATTGTGGTTAAGTTAAAGACTTCACAAATATTTATTTTATGTCGATAATTATATTTAATTAATCTAAACATTTCATTAGTTTGTTAATTAGATTCCGTTTTCTTGCAATTCAGTGAACAGAAATTCGTAAACATGGTGGAAAGAGTCAACACGACGAGTATACCCTACGTAGCATTATTATTATTATTATTATTATTATTAGTATAATATTTTCATCCAATTAAAATTTTATTATATAGCTTGCTTTTTTTTTTCAGCTCATAAAATAATATGTTTATTTAATCATAAAGTCAACTAAATCATTCAGTTATTTTTGTACGTAGCTTTAAACAACTATAACCTTCATTTTCTAAATACAAAAACTTGCTTTCCATTAGATTATATAAGAGTAATTCGAGGAAGGTGCAATGAAGTTGCTACGCATACTAAAAAAATAAAAATCAAAACAGTATCTCCATCATACCAGATAAGTCTTATAGTTTGATTTTTTTTATTCTATTATTGGTTGACATCTTACTTATTAATACAATTGTAATTACATGAAAATTTCCCTAAACTATCCAAATGACTGGGACTTATCATCCAGAAGCATAGATATTATTTTCTTACTCGTATGATTTGGACATAAAACGTTGAACATTTCCACGACTTTCTATACTCCTTTGCAATTTGCGAATGAAAATGTAGTTAATCGACTTCAACACACTGAAGAGATATTTCTTATGTCATGGCTAAAACCTTGAAATCTTTTGTATAGTCTTTGTTGACTTTTCTTATAATATAATACTCATATACTTTCAATAATAACTGAATAATAGTCAATCAGTTAAATTAGATCACACCTTTTCCTATATATATGGTGAATGAGTACCAATAGAAAATTGGGTGAGATACTGGGATTGTGTTTTACTCTGTAGGCATACTCTTTCTTTTCCTATAATGAAAAACAAGCTTATGTCTATTATTGTTATCTTCACCATTTGTTTGTTTAAGATACCTTTTATTGTTAAAATCGATGCCAAATCTATACGAAGTAACTCTAGTGATCCATTTGTTATTGGTGCAATTGTGGATATGTCATCTCGAGTAGGCAAAGAGGCTAGAGTTGCCATGGAAATTGCCATAGATGATTTCAGAGCAAAAACGAATCAAAACTTGACTCTTTACACCACAAATTCAAAAGGAAATATTGTTCAAGCAATCCATGAAGGTAAACTCATCTAATGCCATTTCTTTTTGTTCAATATGTTTCTTTTCTTTTTGGTAAAACTAATATGTTTCATGAACTTGGTTGAAATGCAGCAACCTATCTCATTGAGACACATAAAGTGGAGGCGATTTTAGGGCTACACACTTTAAAAGAAGTGGTTTCAGTTGCAGAGGTATGTAGTGAAGCGCAAGTTCCAACTTTCTCTCTCTTTGATTCAGTTCCTCAATGGGCCCTAGATCAGTGGGCCCCCTTCCTATTTCAAGCTTCACCCTCTCAGTTTTCTCAAACAAAAGCTTTTGTTGCTATTCTTGAATCTTACGGATGGAGTCGTTTTACTTTCATATACGAAGATACTAATTCAGCATCCACTCAAATCATTCCACATCTCATGGAAGCCATTAAAGAATCTAGTACTGTAGAAATAAGCAGCATTGTAAAGCTCTCACCTTTATCCTCTTCCTTTTCATTGCCAAAAGAACTCGAAAGAATCAGTAAAGAACAATGCAGAGTGTTTCTTCTTCATTCCTCTTTGGAAACAGGCGTTCGCCTTTTTCAAAATGCAAAGAACATGGGGATGATGGAAAAGGGTTATGTGTGGATCACAACAAGTTTAATCACAGATCTTCTCCACACTCTAAATTCCTCAACTTTTTCCACGATGGAAGGCGTTTTGGGAATCGGGAGTTTCTTCTCACAGTTTGATGAATTTACCACGAAGTTTCAGAAAAAGTTTAAACTCGAACAACCTGAAGAAGAAGAAAACAACATCCCTGGGGTTTTTGCAGTTCAAGCGTATGATGCTACATTGATTGTGGCCTCTTTACAATTCGTTGATCAAAAACCAATTGCATCACATATATTTCCAATCATAAATGTTATAGGAAAATACTATAGAGAACTAGGGTTTTGGTCAGAAGGACTCGGTTTTTCTGAGTTTATTAATGAAAAAACCACTTACGACACTTGTTTAAAAAGTTTAGGCTACATTTTTTGGCCTGGGAAACCCTTGCATACTCCAATCGGATGGGCTATTCCTACAAATGCCAATCCATTACGAGTAGGTGTCCCAACAATGGCCATGTTTAAAAAGTTTGTAGAAGTGAAATATGATCATAAAAATCATAATCTCACTTACAAAGGCTACTCGATTGAGCTTTTCAAAGAAACCATCAAACTTTTGCCTTATTACTTGCCATATGAGTTTCATCCCTTTAATGGGACATACGATTCTCTAGTGGAGCAAGTTTATTTGAAGGTAAATCATATATTGACATTGTTCTTCTTATTGTTATTAAATTCTTCATTTGAGACTTTAACTTTATTCATGTAGAAATTCGATGTGATAGTTGGTGATGTATCGGTAGTATCGAGGCGATATAAGTATGCTGAGTTCACGCATCCGTATACAGAAACAGGGCTAGTGATGATAGTACCTGTCACATCGTATCATGGACAATGGTTATTTGTGAAGCCCTTTACATTAAGCATGTGGGCGTTAACAATTTTAATCAATATATATAACGCCTTTGTGATATGGCTGATTGAGCACAAAAACACCCCTGAAATTGGAGGATCCGCTTTGAATCGCACTGGAATTCTTCTCTCTTTAGCCTTCACTAGAATGTTCTTCACTAATGGTAACTTTTTAAACATTTTACACATTTCAAAATTGAAACAAACAAATGATAATCTGTTATCATCATCTTCATTCAGGTGATGAAGTTCATAGTAATTTGACCAGAATGACAACAGTGGCGTGGCTGTTAGCGGCAATAATCATCGGGCAGTGTTACACCGCTAGTCTCACCAGCATGCTCACTGTGAAACGGCTGATACCTAAAGTTGCAGATTTTGAAACCCTAAAAAATGGTAATGCAGTTGTGGGGTATGGCCAAGGGGCCCACGTTGCCAGTTATTTGGTGGATGTTCTTGGTTTCAAGAATCGAAACATTAGGGCTTTCACTTCTCCAGAAGGATACGCACGTGCCCTTAAAAACAGAGAAATATCAGCGGTTTTTCTTGAAGCTCCTTTTACTAAACTGTTTCTCGCTAAGTATTGCAAGAGCTTTATCACTGCTGGACCTACATTCGGGGATGGAGGATTTGCATTTGTAAGACTATATAAACTTTTCTTAATCTATCATTTGAATATCTGTTGAATTTGGGGATACCGAGTTGTATTTATGTTATATGATTTGGTTGCAGGTGCTTCCGAAAGGTTCTCCAATGGTGGCTGATTTTACTAAAGCGTTGTTGAATGTGTCTGAAAGTGGGACTCTACAAGAGATAGAGAGAAGAATGATTGGTTCTGAGAAATGTGTAGAGATGGATTCGGATCATGATGAGTATGAAAGTTTGGGTCTTGGTAGCTTTTGGTCGCTTCTTGTTTTGACAAGTGGGACTTCGACTATTGCTCTTATAATTTATGTTGTTATTAACTTGAGGGATTATTGTCGGATCGAACAGAAAAGTATAATTTCAATTTTTTCAGATGTTAAGAAATACTTTGTGAATCCAAGGAAACGAATCTCAAGGAAAGTTAGCGATGTAGAAAGTCCTAAAAATCTCAACTTGGAAATGACTTGAGTAGGTGCACCAATTTTTAAGTTGTCTCAAATATTAAAAACCAGAGTATCCATTTTTGTTGTGTTTTTATTATTGATATTGAATGTATAGGTATTTGGACATTGGTGTGGAAAAACTGGAAAAAAGAAGAACAATCATTATGTTCAAATAGCATCACCATGCTGGGAATGCCATTCATGCATATGATGGACATCAACAAGAACAATTCTCACCATGCTGTCATGTGACAAATGGATCGCATGAGGTCAGCTACATCTACCAACCTTTTTATAATTAAGGATATTATGAAAATAGATCAGTACCCTATAATTAAAATTTTCTAATTTACTTGAAAGATAATTTGGACTTGCATAATGTGATCCTCTTATAACTCTATTAGAGGTATGCAGATGGATTGGGCTTTCTGGGGATTTATGGATTAGATTTGGATCGGACTTTAGATGTCATTGGATCCGGATCTTGGAGCTTTAGTTTGCAGAGGTTGCAAATATTTTGGTACGACGGGTCCTCAATTTGGCTTTATCTAGGATATGTTTTTGATGGATTTGGGCTGGTTGGACATTTTGTTAGCTTTTTCTCATTTTGTATCTATATAATCAATTTTTGTAAATTTTACATTTGTAACAGTTAGTATATGCAACATCTGTGATTTGGTTTTGTTGTGTTTATATAGGTTAATTGGTTATAAATGTGGCAAGTTATATTAAGAAACAGTAAGATAAGCTTTAAGGGTTGATAATGAGAAGAAATTAAAGTTAGCTGCTATTAGTGACTTTGACCAGCATTGGCATTGGGGTCAAACTCAAGATTATGAGATTTAGTGAGATGAATGCTTTGAAGGGTAAAATGGTACAATAATGTAAGTAATTAATGAAGGGTTGGTGGTTATGCGGTCATCATTTCCTAATTATCGAGTACGAATGTGGAATTAAGGTGTAACTTAGGTAGAATAGATTAGATTTGCTGTTTCAAAAAAAAAAAATTATCATGGATCTTTACACAATACTTTTCTTACACTTAATACATTGCTCAAGAGTTTCATTTATGGAGAGAAAGGAAAGGAAGCGGGAAAATTGATAAAAAAAAATCATTGCTCCCGAGTAGGGAGAAGAGAGAAAGGAAATGAAGATTTATACTAATCTTACTTATATATTGTCTTACCAAATGGGGAGGAAATGGAGAGAAAGGAAAGAAAGATCCCTTTCTTTTCTTTTCTTTTCTTTCCTTTAGTGAACTTGGGAGCGGAGTTAAGATCTCTTGAAGAAGATGAGTTGTTGAAGACTTGAACTGATTCACACATAATATGTTCTGATCAAGGAAGGGCATCAACATGTGTTTTAAAAAGTGTGCCTAAGGCGCTAGGCAACAAGACAAACGCCACCAACCTCCAAGGCGATGTCGTGTATAGGAGGCATCGACTTTTTTTTTTGAATCATCGAATTTTTTAGGCACCAAGGCCTCGCCTTTAGGGATTTATGTACATGTTGGGCTCAATTCTACCATATACATATTAATTATTTTAGTGCTTTTTAACTGTATTTGGTTGTCAAACCAACAAATAATGGGATAAAATAATAACAAGAAAACTCAATTCACTGCTACTTCATACACTGGAGATAGTATAGAGTAAGCAGGGTCGTTCCGCAGAAATACGTGACTTCTTATTAGCCATATTCTCACACATCATACAAACAATAGTAAAATGGGGATTATGTTTGAACTCGAATTAATTCTCATAAATAAACAAGATTAATACTAAAAATCAATAAAAGAAATACATTTCCGATTCGGATTCCTATACATGCATTATGTTGTAGGATCTAATATGACTATTAACAAACTCTAATACCCAAGTTGACAAAAGCATTTTATTCAAAACATGTTCTTCAAATAAAACTTCATTTAATTGATTCAATTCAAACAAGCTCTTGGATCAAATCATTAAATGACATTAAGTTCTTGTAACAATTACCAACAATGTTCAACATTCCTCATAAGCTTGGGATATAAACATTTAATCTTTAATTACACTGATTTTGATCTAATTACAACCAATCAAGTGCATGTTACTAACATCAAATCATAAAACATATACGAATTTCACAATTTGATTAACTAGATTGATAAGAACCCTAATTCATTGATCAAGGAAAAGAGAACCAATCAAACATGTAATTAAGTCCAAATCAAAGATTACTAGATTATAAACATAAAGTCAAGTACAAATTACAACTTAACAACAAACACTTAGGAATCCAGAATCAGAAATGATAAAGAAATCATCCGTACATGTCTAAGTTAAACTACAAATTCAACTAGTTTGATCTTCAAATTAACTTACAAAATGTAAAATAAAGTGTTTCCATGATGCTAGATGATGATATGATACACCAAAATCGTCCCCTTGAAGTCTCTTGTCAAAGTTATCGTTGAATATGCCAGAAGAACATGATAAATCGGAAGTTAAGAATTCAAATTTTGATAAGATCACGTTACACGGCCCGTGTAACGTATGCTTTGGCATTACACGACCGTGTAATGACTATGATGTGCTGAAATACTTCCAAAGTGCAGCCGCGTAACGTATTCCTTGCCAAAACGCGCGGTGTAATGCAGTTCATAAAAGTCAATTCCTGATTTTCTTCATTTCTTCAATTTAGCTCTGAAAGTTCCAAAATTTCATCGAGAGCTTCCTTTCACCATCCTAAGCATGCTCCAATCTTCAAATCACCCTGAAACATCCACAAAAAATGTTGAAATATCGATAGATCCTCGATAATGTCCTTAAATGCAAAATGAATGAATATTACACTAAAAATGCAATGCAATGCTATAAATAAGCATGAAATTAGCTTATGAAAAGGTGCAATTTATGCACCTAATAATAATATTTACTTGTTGTCTATCGGTTCACCTTTCACATGCATCAATGCCGACTCTACATTTCTTTCAGGTGTTCCAAGAGTTCTAGGCAATCACAACAACTCCATGTATGTTCTTCCCTCATTTATTTATCCATGCAATTTTCTTCCCTCGTTCTCTATTTTCTTATGTTGCCATTCTTCTGAAGTCATTTCTTTTCTTCCCTTATTCCCATTCCACTAATACTATGGACACCAACAATGATACTGTTGGCATTAACGATGCAATGGATCCAGGAAAGGGATATAGTACACCTGACCCAACAAATATGCATAAATTTATTTGAAAATTTTGTGCAAAGGCAACTTCTGGAGGAGTATATCAAATAAAACAACATTTAGTCGGTGGTTTCAAAAATTGTAAAAAATTCTTAGTGTCTGAAGCATGTGTGGGAAGAAGTAAAAAACTACATGATCCAAGAAGAAGTGGAAAAAAATTCAAAAACTACCGAACCTTCGAATGTATTGGAACTTGATGACTGCGATGAAGATGATGATGACATAGGAAAAAGAAGTAGCAAGCCCCCACCTAAAAAACCAAGACAAAAAGGTCCTCTAGACAATTTTTATGCTAATAAACCAAATAACATACTCAAAGGTAGAAACGGTGGAAAACCACAAAAAATAAACGAAGTGTGTCGAAAGACCTTAGGGACCAGGCTTGTATGTGATGACTTTTTGAGCAAAACAACATTCCTATGGTGTTCACGAAGTGTCACATCACCATTTGCCAAAGAACTACTAGACTACATGATCCCAAACACAACTAAACTCCCCAATCTAAAAACCTACAACGGAACAACAAATCCAGACAGCCACATCGACATCTACAAATGGACAATGACCTCCCTCAAACTAGATGAGTGATTTTGGTGCACCTACTTCCCAACAACCCTTGATGGCAATGCATGCACGTGGTTCAAGACACTCCGACCAGGCAACATATACAACTTTGGCCAACTAAAGTATTTGTTTCTCACAAATGCCACGCAACTGTGAAAATATAAGGGCGACTCTCACTCGATCATCGCCTGAAAGTAGAAGGAAGGAGAGATGGTGAGGGAATATTTCACAAGGTTCACAAATGCCACACTAGACGTTCTAGGGCATGATGAAGATCTGATAGTTGGGGCCTTCACATGGGGACTCTTGCCAGGCCCTTTGTCTAAAAAGCTCATGGGAAAGAAACTGTAAACACGAGCAGAGTTAAAGGAGAAAGTAGAACGGTACTTGAGGCAAGAAGAGGGGGTGGCAAAGAAGCACGCATACCGAAACGCCATGGAGGCTCCCGCAAAGAGCTACATTCCAACCCAAACACTAACGCTGGGCGACAACAGGCACTTCTGGCGAGGGAAGCGCTCGCAAGGACGCTTTGGACCATTCAATAGAGACGACAGGCGAGGCCGGCGACCAGACGTTTACGTAGTCGCGGACAAACCGCAATCGCCGAAGACAATAAAAGGACGGTACTGTGAATATCACAAGAGAAAAACCCATGACACCAATAATTGCTTGGTTATGAAGAAAGAAATGGAAGAAAAACAACTAAAGGGAAACCTCGTGGAAATAGCATGAAGCCTCCGAGCAAAGTTTGACGTTGAGAATGCCAAGGACGCGTCAAGGGAACACACCCAACCTAAGGAAATACTCATGGTGCGTGTCAAGAGGGAAAGGCAAGATGAACAAGACGACCTAATAGGCATCATAACGCCAACCCATGGACTCACGTTCTCAGCAACAAATCCACGGCCTAAAGGGTGTAAGGGTGATAACCTACTAATAATCCAAGCATCCATAAAGAATGTAACTATTCACAGGGTATACATCGACACATGTAGCTCGACGTATATAATCTATGAGCATTATTTCTTCCTCCTCCCCGATAGATGGAAAGAAAACCTCAGACCCACCACTGGAAGACTAGTAGGTTTCACAGGGCACAACATATGGCCCCTGGGCACAATCTACTTGCCTCTCACACTGAACAATCACGACAAACAACGAAGAAAAAACAACTTTGATCGAGTTTGTGTTCATCCGCCACTCTACATAACACAACATCATACTAGGAAGGACGACCCTGCTCAAACTTGGGGCGATCCCGTCAACAATGCACATGATCGTAAAGTTCAGCACTACCGAAGGACCGACCACAATCCTCACCTCCCCTCCAAAAGAGTTGCAATACTTCAAAGTCATGCAGCCAATAGAAATAACACAGGAGACCAAGAGGGTAAGGGTCGAAACGATGAAAGAGAAAGAGGTGATCAATGAGGAATACCCGAACCAGTCAATAAGCGTTGGCTGTAACCTTCCAGAGCGAAATAGGGGAAAGGTACGCCTGCTGAGACAGTATAAGCATATGTTCGCATGGACCCCCATGGACATGGTTGGTGTGGACAGAAAGGTCATAGGACACAAGCTAATGATCAAACCGGGCACGAAGGAGGCGAAACAAAAGAAGAGAGTCCACGGAGGGGACCGAAACCGGACGATCAATGCAAAGGTGGCCAAGCTAACAAGGGCATGAATCTTGAGAGAAGCAGTATTCCCAACGTGGATTGCTAATCCTGTGATGGTAAAATTTTTGGATTAGTGTCTAAGCTCGTAACCATATTTGATAAGTACTTGACCCGGTTGTGCATGGTCCTTTTGGGTTGCCTTCACCAAAGCAAATTAATTGGAGAAATAATAGAGAAAGAGGTTATTATGGTTTATTAATATATTATATGAATAATATATTAAAGGAGAAATCATATTTATTTAGTTAACATTGGTCAAAAAATTAATTAAGAATTAATTTTGTGATTAAAAGAAGTTAACTAAACTAGAGGGGTTGAACTGTAATTATGTGATAGTTGCAAAGTAGGGCAATGGATGCCCTATAGGATAGGGTGGACGAATTAAAGGGGATAAGGCCTTAGAATTCTTCCATGATAAGGTGTCTAGGGTTATCCTTTGGGCTGCTTGGTGGGCAAGCAACCAGATAAGGATAAGGACTGAAACCCTAATCCCTACACCTATATAAACACCCCTTGGCATATGAAAGTCGTCAATGACTTGATTCATAGGGTTCCTAGAGCCGAATTTCATACCTCCCCCCCTCTCTCTTTCCTTTCCATTTGCTCTTGGTGTTTGTGAACCATTAGAGGTACTACACTTGTGGTACTTTCTTTCAAAGACAAGAAGAATCAAAATTGAAGATGTTATTACAATATAACAACAAGAGGTATGTAATCCCTTCTCCTTCATGATTTTCGATATTACTGGGAGCATACTAGGTTTCCTTATGTGTTCATAATGTTTTATAACTAATAGTGATAACATAGATCCAACTCTAAGGTTGCATGCACACATAGGATTGTTTGTATAAAACCCATCAGTGGTATCAGAGCCATTGGTTTTTATTTTCAATTAGTTTTCTATACAAAAGTATGAATTCGACATATTAGGGTTTATAACCAATAAACCCTGAAGGCATGATTTTCGAATTTAGGGTTCATAATCCTTAAATTTTGAAATTTGGTTAGGGTTTCCCAAACCCTTTCCTTAGCCTCCAAGATTTTGAATTCTAGGGTTATCCAACCCTTGAATTTCGAAATTGCCTACTTCCCCAAGTTTAGATCCTAAATTTTAAGGATTTGGATAATGCCATATCTTGTAATTATCTTTTAAGTGTTTAAATTTGGTAATTAAAAATTTTGAATTATCCCATCCCATAATTTCCAATTTTAGGGGATTTAAGGGTTTGGGTTAAATTAATTGTTTAATTTAATAGATATCCTCCAAGATGAATAATTCAAATTAATTGTTTAATTTTGGATAATTATTAAATCAATGTTTTAATATTGAAGATTTTAAAAATTAAAAAGTTTGATTTTTCGAAAATTTTAAATATAATTAAAAACCTAATTGTTTTAAAAAGTTCAAATCTTGCCCTCAAGTTTTGGAATTTAAATTGGTTGATTAAAAGTTTAATTTTTGAAAGTCTAAATTCTAAAACCCTAATTTTGAAAAGTTCAAATTACACCCTTATGGTTTTATTAAATTTATTAAGTGTATAATTAAAAGAGAGTTAATAAATCCGTAATTATATGGTTTATATTGAATTAAATTAAAAGTGTAATTTATAAAATTAAACCACCTAGTATTTTAAAAGTGTAAAATACACCCTTATACTATGTATAGCATTAAAAGTCTAATATTATATACGTTAGTAGACCTCATTCACGAAGCCGACCTATAAGGGGGGGGGGGGGATAAGGTTATGGCCTATAAAATGGCCGTTTAATGGGTGCCCACTCTCACCCACCACTTTCTTGATTGCTGGAGGGTCGTTAGCCGAACGGGTAGGATAGGGCAAACCCTCTCCTTATTAAAAGTATAATGAAAAATAAAGTAGCTAAATGTTTTATAAAATTCCCAATCTTTGTTACTTTAGGCAAAAGTGAATTAATGCAATTCCATAAAATTACACTTTGTACCCTTGCTAAGATGTTGGTGGAGCGTGTGTGGTTAACCGACACACTAATTGGGTTCTATAAAAAGGTGGCAAAGGGTGACTCGATGGTTGTCATAGTTCGATGGAGCATGTGTGGTTAACCAACACATCGAATAGGTGACTGTAATATTGGTGGAACCATGTATATTTGCATGGTTATTCACACCCTGTTTTGTGATCCTCGGCACCCCAGTCATAAATCGAGGGGAATATCGAGATTTAAACATGCCATTGAAAAGTTCAATGAATCTCAAAAGATCTAGGAGTTTTCAATACTTTAAAACTTAAATTTCTTTTTCGTTTTTCATGGTGGAAAATTAGTGAATCGTCATTCACTTACCTTGAAATTTTCTGCAAGTTGGATTACGACACCCCTCTTCCAATTTGTAGGGTGTTGTGTTGGATCCTAGCCTTAATATCTCATTTGGATGTTTTATTAAGGACTCAATCAACTAAACTTGAATTTCTCCCGTTTCATAGATGTCAAAGTCTGACAACTATGGTCTTCCTAAATCCGTTAGAAAAGGTTTTCCACATAAAGATGATGTTCCATGATTGGATTGTGCAAATGGAAATCATGCTTCTCCTCCAATAATTCTCCCTGACCCACGTGTTTAAAAACTTGAAAAGTTCAAGGTCACTCAAGCCCTATTGGTAATAAGACACAAAGATGGAAAGTCTGTGTGTACATACTTCTTAAAGATGAAGTCACACATTGACAAGATTTTTAGGTGTTGATATCTCAAGGAAGTTGGCTGTTGACTTGGTTTTTCAGTGACTTCCCGAATCATATGGTAAGTTTGTTAGAGAGTACTATATGATGGACCACGACATGACCCTTATTGATTTGACTCATTTGCTTATTGCTGCTGAATCATAAATGTTATTTATGCACTAGTCGAGCAAATTTTGTCTGATAAATCAATATCCCAACCTTCTATGGGAAATGGCAACATTGGAAGTCCAAAAAAGTTTGCAAGAGAAAGGCCGAGTCTGAGATAGTCCCGTGTACCATTCCAAAAGAATCCATATGTTTCTACTACCAAAAAGAAAGGGTATTGGTTACGAAGCTGCCTTGACTACGCAAGAGATCTAAGAGATGAGAGAGTCAAGATGTATGACTCTGCTTCAGGAAAAAATCCACTATCTAACTCCATTAAGTTCCTATTTGGAGATTCTTAATAACATGATGTGATAAGACTACATTTAGTGGTTTAAAGGATCGAAGAAAAGAAAGGAAGCTTAATGGAAGGAGCAAGTTGAGTCTGATCGCGAAGAAATGGATTACGATCCCATGGATTCGATGATTGGATTTTAAGTTGCTGCTTAGAGTTATGATAGATTGCTTAGGGATATGTAATAGCATAGTTTTCATTTGCGTTGTTAGGATATATTTTTCCGCAATAAAATACCATTTGATTTTGTTTTATTTATATTTCCTTGCGATGGCAATTATGAGAATTGATGTCTATGTGTTTCTATTATAAGCAATATTAAGTGGATGAGATTCTTGGTTATATTATTTATGGTAGTTTTCTAAGTAAGGAAATATTCCCATCGCCCAAGTTTCAATTGGACAGAATCTTGGAATCATATGACTTGAATCATGTGATGTATGGAAATCTTGATACTTAGAAATTTTAAGACTAATTCCTTGACAAAGAGTCAAGTGAAGGACTAGAAGGTCTGGTACACAATGTTGTTCGCTAGTCAACTCTACCATAAATAACAATAAGATTATTCGTCATGATTTACTAAAGGCTTAGTAAATGTGGTTATGCTTACAGGATTAAGTATAATTCTGAATTATTGAAAAGTTTCAATGAATGGTAGAAGGAATAAGAATAATCAATTAGGCAAAAAGATAAGAAGTTTCTCCAATCTAAGAAGAAGGGAGAGTACTTCTATATCAAGTTTTATGATCGTCTTAGTAATAGTAAAGAACCATATTACAATTCATCCTCTAAGAACACTAGTTTGGCTAAGAAGAGGAATCAAGAATTGCTATAGTGGTTAAGACATTAAGATGAATCATACTTCGTTCCAATATCGAATTAAGATTGTGACATCGAGTGACACATCTTAAATAGGTTTATAACACTTAAATGTGTAATAGAGAAAGTTTTATTATTCCTACACATTTAAAATTTGTAAGTTTTGATGTCTTGAAAAATAAAAAGACCAACTAGAACAAATTAAGTTGAGTGTTAGTCTTGATAGAATTTCGTGCTAACTCTTGAATATTTGTTTTGTCAAGGAATGCTTCTTGACAAGAGAATCATATATGTCAAAAGGTCAGTGGGAGTCTAAATGATATTGAAAAGTTTTCAAGAACTAATAAAGAATAAACCTAATCAATAATCACTAGCACACGACTTGAGGTTCGTAACCTATCATGTTGACATATACTTGTTTCTGTTCCATTCCAGTTTAGTCAACTATGCATGTGAGTTTTATGAGTTCTCAATAGATTGTATAGGGGCAAGGAACCTTGATCAATGGAAAGTACATTGAATTATAGGCGTGAACTGCTCAATAACTTGGAAGCAATGGTGGGACCCTTAATGGCAAGAAATTAAGAAGAACTAGTTTTGTCCATAATAGTTTGGATTTGTCACTAACATTATCTTGTGATTATGGTTATGAAAAATTCACCTGGATAAGAGCACATACACAATAAAATCTAAGTGTCATAAGGTTTCTCTCCTTCATGAAAATGATTGTGAGGAAACGCTTTCACTGAGAAAGATTTTGAAGATAGCATTGTGTAATTTGGATTTCTCGGATTCAACTATGATTATGACATCCCTCTTCATAGTTCGAATTGTGGGAAATGGAAAATGGATCTGAACATATGAGTTCTAGAATCATTTAGACATACATATATGAGCTGTCTAAGGAAAGGTGTATGAGTTGAGAAGCTTAGATAAAGTCTTATCGAAGCATCTAGTATTAGAAATATGAACTTAAGAAATTCAATAAGCATTGTTTTTTAGAAGGTCAACTATTTTTTGAATACATGTCAAACCTAGTGGGAGCATAAGTGTTATGCTGGTATGGATATAATCATCATGTTAGTGGGAGCATGATAATTATGGTAGGTTGCAAGTTAGCAATATTAATTATAGAAAACAAGAGTTTCACTTTGCCAAGTTGCAAGGATTGAAAGATTGTTTTGCTATAATTAAGGGAGAGAGTTTTTATACTTCGTTTCGAAATCTAAGAGCTTAGATCGAGAAATTTTAATCAAATTTAGTAAAATATATGAATTGCATTCTCAAAATTCGATTATGATTACGACATCCTTTTTCTTTATTCGAGTTTTAAGAACATGACAAATACAAATATTATGGCAAAAGACTGATAAAGTATCACGTCTTTATGTAAAACATTATGCTTCGTGTTCCATACGCTTCAAGTAGAGGATCAATCGCATATGCTGTAATAACTGACCATTCTAAAATTTTCCAAATGCATAGGGCATTCAGAGGAAAAAAAGGATTAGAGCCGGACATGACTAAACTTATTAACCAACTATCAAAGGACAATCTAAGGTTCGCCAAGGATTGGTTGCGTATGGATAGTTGGAAGTATGGTAGTGGATGGACCATACTGACATTATTATTATTAGATATGATTCTATTAATAATGAGTTGTCATATGGAAAATATGGAAACGTTTCCATATTGGGAGTTGGACGTTGAGAATATATATGTCTAGATTAGAAACTTTTATGCAAGAAGGATGTTCAAAGGAATGTACTTTGAATATGAGACTTCATATCTATGGAATTTCCTTGCAACAATCTCCGATAGAGGACTTTGTAATTTCATTAGCAGAGTCTTTGTGACTTTGGCGCTATGACATTATGAAAGGATCGTTGCATAAAATGTTAGAATCTAGCATATTCTATAAGTAGCAAGAATTTGGTATTTTTACACTTGTGGTAAGGATTGAGAGTTGTGAAATGAGTATGATTGAAAATGTGTTCAATTAATCTATTTCACAAAGTTAGGACCATAGGAAAACATAATGTGCATGCTAAGAGCATGAGATAACTGTAGTTATAATTCAAGTAATAAGTTGATTACCCGAAACAACAAATAATGAGTAATCAATATGATGATAAATAAGAGATGTTTTATTTATACTCAAAATTTTCGGGCCATATAGGATTAGTATTATTCTTGTGTTTCACTTTGCATGTTTTGACTTCCTGAATAATTAAATTATTTAAGAATAATCAAATTATTTGAATGTTCCACAGTCACTCATACTTTGGGAGTAGGTATGAAAGAAGATTGTCATGAATTGGTGTGTAGATTGTTTAAAGTGTATTAAACATGGCAAAGGTTTGCTGCAACGTTCATGAGTGATTAAGAATATGATTTGAACATTGGATTAAACCCACGCTCACTTGGATCGCTTCATGGATTTTATGACGAGGCGATTGGTGAGACGATAATATCTTATATTCTTGAATCGAAGATGTGTGAGTTATATCTTGCGAGTCGGTTGCACATTGATAATATGTCAACGTACCGGTAACTTGATGTTATAAAACATATTGTTGTGTGTGATTTGGTGAGTGAGTGCAAGCGAGCATTGAGTCGAAGTTTATCCGTTCCTTTTACCCAAAGTGGGATAAAAGTGATATCTGTGGGCCCATCGATGATTTAGTGATGACAAACATAAATGCTCGGCCGGGATAGGGCTAATTTGATTTGTTCAATTAGTCAGTCGTCGTAAATCGGAAATTGGGAACCAACACATAGACTGAGAGAATGATTTCAATCCATGTCTCATGTCTATACGATATCTAGAATAGAGGAATATATGATGCCTTATCTAAAGGACAGGTTACTGAGAAGATCAGAGTTCGACGATGTATTTGAGAGCTACAATTGCTAATCGGATTGTACTTGCATTTATGGTACTAGTCTTATCCAAGTGGGAGACTGTTGGATTAGTGTCTAAGCTCGTAACCATATTTGGTAAGTACTTGACCCGGTTGTGCATGGTCCTTTTGGGTTGCCTTCACCAAAGCAACTTGACTGGAGAAATAATAGAGAAAGAGGTTATTATGGTTTATTAATATATTATATGAATAATATATTAAAGGAGAAATCATATTTATTTAGTTAACGTTGGCCAAAAATTAATTAAGAATTAGTTTTGTGATTAAAAGAAGTTAACTAAACTAGGGGCCTGAACTGTAATTATGTGATAGTTGCAAAGTAGGGCAATGGATGCCCTATAGGATATGGTGGGTGAATTCAAGGGGATAAGGCCTTAGAATTCGTCCATGATAAGGTTTCTATGGTTATCCTTTGGGTTGCTTTGTGGGCAAGCAACCAAATAAGGATAAGGACTGAAACCCTAATCCCTACACCTATATAAACACCCATTGGCATATGAAAGTCGTACATGAATTAATTCATAGGGTTCTTAGAGCCAAATTTCATACCTCCCCCCCTCTCTCTCTCTCTTGCCTTTCCATTTGCTCTTGGTGTTTGTGAACCATTAGAGGTACTACACTTATGGTACTTGCTTTCAAAGGCAAGAAGAATCAAGATTGAAGTTGTTATTACAATATAACAAAAAGAGGTATGTAATCCCTTCTCCTTCATGATATTTTATATTACTGGGAGCATACTAGGTTTCCTTAGGTGTTCATAATGTTTTATAACTAATAGTGATAACATAGATCCAATTGTAGGGTTGCATGCACACATAGGACTGTTTGTATAAAACCAATCAAAAAAAGCATGATGGGTCATGGTGCATGTCCATCGACTATTCCGACTTAAACAAAGCATGCCCAAAGATTGTTATCCCCTACCGGAAAATCGACCAGAAGGTGGAGTCACTACATGGTTTCAAACTAAAGTGATTTTTGGATGCGTATAAAGGGTACCATCAAATCCTGGTGAGCAAGAAAGATGAGGGGAAGACGACATTCTACACAGATCATGGCAACTTCTGCTACACCAAGATGCCATTTGGATTAAAAAACACAGTAGCAACGTATCAATGACTAGTCGATTCCATATTCATTAAGCAGATTGGAAGTAACATGGAAGTATATGTCGATGACATGGTTATCAAGAATCCAAATGAAACGAAACTGTTGGAAGATGTTGAAGAAACTTTCAAGACGCTGGAGAAAGACAGGATGAAGCTGAACCCAGGGAAGTGCACCTTTGGGGTAGAAGAAGGGCAATTTCTAGGGTACTACGTAACCAGGATGGGAATACAACCCAACCCGGTCAAGATAGAAGAATTCATGGAAACACCGCCACCAAGTACCCTAAGGGATGCACATGGCTTAAATGGAAAGCTTGCAGTGCTTAGCCGTTTCATCTCAAAATCAGCTGACAAAGCCATGCCAATTTTTTGCACACTTAAAGGATGCATTGAGAAAAGCAACTTTCAGTGGACAGTAGCAACGGAGGCGGCCCTCCAATAAATCAAAGAAGCCTTGCATAAACTGCCCACATTGGCCAACCCTATCCCGGGAGTAACGTTATAGATATACTTATCGACTTTAGCCAAATCCATTTCATATGTACTGGTTGTTGAAAGAGAGAGAGAACAGAAACCAGTCTACTTCGTCAGTCGGGCATTACAGGGCCCTGAACTCAATTACCCCGCTCTCGAAAGGGTGGTCCTCACACTTATCTACGTCGCCAGAAGACTAAGGCGATATTTCCAGGCACACCAGATCGAAGTCTTGACAAATTTCCCAATCAAGCAGATATTTCTCAAACAAGAAACTTCGGGTCGTCTAGCAAAATGGGCGATAGAACTGGGTGAACACGACATCAGTTACCATCCGCGAAGAAGCATCAAAAGCCAGGAACTTGAAGATTTTTTTACTCGAAATTCTAGGGGAAGGAAAAAGCACGACCCAAGGAGAGATATTTGAGGCAGGAAAAATCCCAAAGGACAGATGGAAATGGACATTATATACAGATAGGGCGTCCAACAGAAAGGGTTCGGGGGCAGTCTTGATCCTAACCAGTTCGAAAGTAGAAGAGGTGACATACACACTTTGTTTCAATTTTTACACCTCGAATAATGAGGCGAAGTACAAAGCTTTACTCGCCGGTCTACGAATGGCCAAGCGGATGGGAGCAGAAGCAGTAACAACACTGACATCAACATGTTTCAACCACTTGTCCAAGAAGGTCCTAGTCGAAGTACTCAAGGAAAGAATCATAGATGAACAACGAGTAAACACCTTGGCAGCAGCTAGATACACATGGATGACCCCATTAACAAAATACCTACAACACAATATTTCTCCAAATAACTACCGAGAGGAAAGGAAGATACGCATAAAAGCGCCATCATATGAACTTGTGAAGGGGAGTTGTATAGGAAAGGGTTCACAATGCCTTGGTTGAAGTGTGTGGATGAAGCCAGGGGAAAAGAAGCACTCCAAGTGGTACATGTCGGTCAGGCGGGCGTGCATGAAGGGGCACACACCCTAACAGGAAAGGTGCTCCGCATGGGAATTTATTGGCCTATTATGTACAAAGACGCGATGTAACTGACAAGGAAATGTGCAGAATGCCAAACATACTCACCAATCCAAGGAAATCCCCGACCCCTCTGACTAACATCTCCAGCCCATGGCCGTTCTATCAATGGGGGATAGATATTATGGGGCCGTCCCCAGAAGCCCCGGGGAAACTAAAATACATGGTGGTGATGATCGACTACTTTACAAAATGGATCGAGGCCGAGCCAATCTCATGCATATCGGGAAGGCACATGATCAAATTCGTATGGAAGAACATACTGACTAGATTCAGAACACCCAAGACACTCATCAGCGATAACAAGCAACAGTTCGCGGAAAACCCTTTCAGAGACTGGTGCATTAGCAAAGGGATCACTCAGTAATTTACGTCAGTAGCACATCCCCAGTCACACGGGCAAACAAAAGTGTCCAATCAGATAATCGTAAGTGGAATCAAGAAAAGATTGGGGAAAGCTATAAGGAACTGGGCCGAAGAACTGCCCGCAGTGCTATGGTCATATAGGACAATGCCGAGAACAGGAACGCAGGAAACGCCGTTCAGCTTAGTGTATGGAATAGAGGCGATGCTCCCAGTAGAAGTAACGATAGGCACCTTGAGGACGATTCATGCTGAGGAAGAAACTAATTCCCAAGATCTAAGACTGAACCTAGATCTCCTCGAAAATCAAAGAGAACGGTCAGGGGTGCAGCAAGCCGCATACAAGCAGGCCGTAGAGAAATATTACAACCAGAGGGTCAACAAAAAGGTATTCAAAGTGGGAGATTATGTGTTGAGGCGGAATAAAGCAAGCCGAGCCCAACCACATGGAAAATTGGGCCCCGTGTGGGAGGGACCATATAAAGTTATTGAGGCAAACCGCAATGGAGCATACGCACTAGAAACAATGGAGGGAAGGGAAATTCCAAGAACTTGGAACGCAAGGAACCTAAGGAAATTCTACTTTTGATTAACATGAACGGTTAGCGCCTAAATCGGCAAGCCCAGACCCTTCACCTAACACATTTAGGGCAGATTATGCAACCATAGTGCTAAGAAAAGTACTTAGTGCATGAAAGAGCAAACTTCCCACACTCAAATACTTAGTGTATTAAGCGCATGCTTGACACATTATTATTAAATACTTAGTGTATTAAGTGCAAAATTCTCATACTTAGTGTATTGATGATTGAATACTTAGTGTATTAAGCACACATTATTATCAAATACTTAGTGTATTAAGAGCAAAACTCTCATATTTAGTGTATTGATGATTGAATACTTAGTGTATTAAGCGCACATTATCATTAAATACCTAGTGTGTTAAACGCAAAATCCTTATACCTTGTGTGGTGATGACCAAATGCTTAGTGCATTAAGAACATGCCTAACATATTAATATTAACACATAGTATATTAAAGCATGAATATTCTCATGCTCAGTGCATTGATGATTAAATGCTCAGTGTATTAAGAACACGCTTTGCATAAAACGCCCAATGTATCAAGCGCATACTCAGTATTGATTTATAGTATATCAAGCAAAAAATTTGGCGTATCAACCACGGATCAACACAAAAACTGCCAAAGGAATGGCCCCATCCACCAAATTAGCAGACCAAACTGAAAATGCACAGAGCAATAACGAAAGAAACCCAACATATATTAAACAAACACATCCAGTACAATAGGGCCTAAGGATCGCAACACCAAGCAAAATAAGAGTTCAATAGTATTGGTTCAAAAGACAACAAACATGTAAAGAAAAGATTTTCACACCCCAGATGGGGTAGCACATGGTGCATGAGCACCCTTTTTCAGCATCACCAACAACAAACTCACTAACAGGCTCAACCACGCTCCCACCAACAGCACCAACAACCTTGCTATCACCACCAATCCCCTCGTGAACATTACCAGCTCCCCCTCCACCACTCTCAGTCCCATATTCATTATCCACAGCACCAGCCGACACACCATCAGGAGTCCCCTCAGAGCCTGCAAAATCACAAAGCTCACAGACCCCCTAGATATCCAAATCCCCTAACCCCAACAACGATGCATGGTCCATGCTAGAAAACGATAGCAATGCCTCATTTACACTCACAGGAGGGACGCCGTCACCAGGATCAACATAATCAGAACCCACTGCAGGAACATAAACATTGCGACTGGACTCCACCCCAACAATAAAAGAAGCATGGAGGATGAGACTTATAGCATTTATAAAATATGGATGCTCAATCAACTTATCTACAACCCGTACAAGGCCCACACGCAACAGCCAGTCCAAATCATGTTGGGTAGCTTCAACACCTGCTTAAACGACGACAATCAATCTATCTCAATCAGCAACGTCGCGTTCCAAACTTTCAACTTGAATCATCAAACCTTCGTTCACCTGAGTGAAGGAATCCAACTTGGCCTCCAGAGTAGCCCTAATTTTATCCACATCAGCCTTCTCAGCCGCAAGCAACTGAAACTTCTACTCCAAACCCTGCACACCACTTCCCAACTCAGACACTTGACGCTTCAACCCAACCTCACCACTTCCCAACTCAGACACTTGACGCTTCAACCCAACCTCACGTGAACTACACCCCGCATGAACTGCCTCCATCTCGCTGAGCAGCTAGACACGCCGAGCACCTGCAACAAGGTAGAACATAGCCTGTGCATTGACATAAGACATATTATGAGAAAGAATGGGACTGCCCATGGCCTCCATGTCAGTAACTGCAGCAGGATGGAATGTATGCCGGGAAAATTCTATTACGTTACCGAGCAAAGAGAGGCAAGACTCATTGTTGAGATTCCAAGCAGGAACAAAAGTGGGAGGACCAGAGGGAACCTAACCAATACCCCCACTAGGAGGAGTTGAGCCCTGCTCCACACTACTAGAACCTTTGACCGGAGAAGAGTTTAGAAGAACTTCAAACACAACCAGAACATAAACACTAGGCTGCTCAGACAACCCTTGGGCCCCCTCGGACTATTGAACGTCGTCATCGGGGATCACAACAAGTGCCGACGGTGTTGAAGATAATGAATTTAGAAGGCGGGCAAATCCACGCCTCGTCTGAAACCGTTTGGGAACATTAGGAGCTCCAATAACCATCTCACCCATGGCTAGGATGACTTTTCACTTGGCTTGCACATGACATCAGAAATAATCCCATCTTTGTTGTCCTTACTCACCCCAACCGAACTAGAACAAGTGCCACTTAAAGGTGCAACAGTGGTAATAGGACAAGCAACTACAACATTGGTGTCGGTATCCCACTAACCACAGGGGGGTTGAGGCGGCAATAGCCATGACAATATGGTTAACTCATCGAGGGGGAGGAAGGAAATCAATCAGATCTACCTCTCGGTGTTCCAGTTTCCCCCGATAACGCTTTCGCAACACCTCAACCATGGATAGGGAGGACTCAACACTTGAAAAACTATGTGACATGCGGAAAACATGTAGACAGGGTGTATGGATCAACCAAAACAAAAACCCTAACTGCTATCAAGAAAAGAAAGAAAAGGGAGGGGGGAGAAAAGGAAGAGTAAAGGAAAACACTTACCATCGACAAAAGAGAAGAAGACCACCATCTTCCCCTAACGCCTCCAAGAAGGACTCATTCCCACACCTGCCAACAACACCTTAGAGTAATCCTCAGGAGTAACCTGGATGTTCTTCAAAAGACCAGCAACACTTTGGTTGTGCGGAAATAGTTTGGGTGTGAGATTAGTGAAGGAGTTAGCATGATATCTCCCACTGCCTGCCAAACCGTGATTCACCCATAACCACTTGTCTTGCCAGTTCTTGGGGGTCTTTCCATCGGGAATCAGGGTATGCCCCCTTGCCGAATGGAGAAAGTGCACTTGTCACAAGTGCAACAGAACCTAAAGAAGTATTTAAAGACAAAATAGTCGGGGAGAACGCCATTGGCACGACAGATCATCTCAAACACCACTACTTTGTTCACAACATTGGGAGACAACATATGGATGCTACAAACTTCCTTTCGCAGGACCTCTTCTTGGAAATCAATAAGAGGAAGTCGTAGCCCGACATCAAGGGATTTCAAATAAACCCCACCTTTGCCAGGAGGGGGAGACGTGATAGATGAACCAGGTAGTGGGAACTCGATCCCATCCGCTGAAGCAAGACCATATGTTTCCTCCAAATACTGATACGCAACATTAGAAGGAAGATTTATAGATGAATCGGCCATAGAAGAAGAGAAGGAAAGCATGGAAGAAGAAAAGTGAATAGAAGAAGAGGAAACGTGAGGGAAAAGAAAAATGATGATAAGTGCCCTAATATGAGAAGAGGAAAAGCAAGATATTCAAAATCCCTGACACATGATGTAACTGCCAACCATGATGAGCGGTCATGTTGCCATTAAAAATCGGAACGACGGGCGAATAGAAAACAGGCACGTACAGAGCAATTAAGTCCAGAACATCGTAGCTATCGCAACAACGCTACCTGTACTGGACTGGGGGACTTGATAACGTGCCCTAGCTAGCACGAAAGGGTCGCACCCAACTCAGAAGGCTGGCGTATCCGACATACCAGGCCCAGTGGGTTTAGCGTCCGCTAGCGCCCCCAAGGTTAGGGCACTCTAGCAAAAGGAAAAGCCCCCGTCAAATGCGTCCTCACAAGAGGCCCGCGCCCGTGAAAGGCATCCTCGCAAGAGGCTTGTGCCTGCCAAAGGTGCCCCAGATCTCCACGATAAAAGATACGATCAGGGGACAAAGCAAGGGATCAGAGCATTACCGGCAGGACAAATGGTAGCGCTCTGACAAGTAGAGGAGCACGATCCTCCAATCAGCGCCTCTGCTCCTGTCAGCTTAGGAGATCCTGTCTCGTACGGACGAGCATGATCGTTGAGTATAAAAGGAAAAGATCATGATCCCGATAGGCAAGATGCCTTCTCCAAGCTATATACATACACACT
The DNA here is from genome assembly GCF_052625555.1 of Lactuca saligna. Classification (NCBI taxonomy): domain Eukaryota; kingdom Viridiplantae; phylum Streptophyta; class Magnoliopsida; order Asterales; family Asteraceae; genus Lactuca; species Lactuca saligna. The sequence goes on from NC_136421.1 coordinate 234,418,335, forward strand.
CTCTAACGAAGCGTCTTTCCGGGATCCCCCTCCTGGGAAACGGCTGACGACCTCTTTTCTCTGTGATCTTGTAGGAGCAACTCAGGGACTATTATCGAAGTTTACTTAGAGTGGAAGCAAGGTCGCATCACCATCACATATCAACATGTACCATATCAAACCCTAGCTAGCATATACAGACAATCATACAAATCTAGCAAATCACTAAGCATAACATCCTCCTATATACCAGGATACAAATATAACAGATAACTACAACATATAAGCAAATGATAAACCAGGATAATAATCCAAAAGGGCCGACCTTAGTGCCTTCGACCCAATAGTATAGTGAGGAAGACTCACCTTGCAAAACTGAACAAAACTGATGAGGCCTGACTCCGAATCTCAGCTCTCTAACCGATACCTATTTCCACCAAGTGACCAATTCCTTCAAATCCTAAAATACTGAAAACACCCTCCAGGTCAAACTTGGTCAAAGCAAAGTCAAAATCAACTGGTCAACCCACTAAGTCAACCGAGTCAACACAACCGAGTCAACATAACAAGGCTGACCCATGCGAGTACGCGTTGCATACTTCGGAGGTACGCTTAGCGTATGCGAAGCCTCACAGAAGACCACTATTGGGGTGGTTAACCGAGTATGTGGGGCGTACTCCCATGTATGTGGGGCATACCCTCATAGCCTCCAAACTCCATGTTAGTTCTTAATGGCTTAAGCAATTAAGCTCATATTTCAAATCCATGACCAAAACACACCCTAGAGTCATAAAGTTTCTAACTTTATGACTTTACACGCCTAATAAGAGCTTAAAACAAGGTCTTAATCCATTAAGACTTCATACAAGATGCATGGAGCAAATCTAAGCAAAAGGACTTCATTTTCATGGCTAAGGACCTTTCCTAGGGTCTGAAAGGACAAATCAAAATGACAAGATCAAACCATGCACAAGATGGGACCCTTAGGATAAGAAAAGCAACATAAAACACCCAAAAATAGGATCTAACAACCAAGACATCAAGGTATAAACTTTATACCTTTTGGGGCTTCTCAGGAAGGCAAAGATCCTAGATCCATAAGTTTGCTTCCACTTTAAGGCTCCTTAATGCAACTTCTTCCTCCTTCAACAAAACAAGAACACACTCTTGAGCTCAAAATACACACTAAGAGGGCTAGGGTTTGCAAAAACGTCTCAAAAGATATGGAGGCTGAAAAGGTGAGGAGAAACGAGACATAATGTTGCTTAAATACCACCAAAACCCTAAAAATTAGGGTTTCCACCTGAAGCTAGTACGTCCCGTGTACATAAGTGTACGCCCAACATACAAACATGTACGCATGACGTACTCCTCCTGCCATAATCACAAAATTGCCAGTAGGGCTCAAAACATAACTTCTTGAACTTAGGAACCAAAATGACATGAAATATGATTATAGGGATGAATTTAGAAGTACCTAAACATCGGGATGTTACAGTTTGGGATGGTAGGTGGCAGTGGTAGTGGTGAGTGACAATGGTGGTTGGTGGTTGGTGGGTGGGGGTGGGAATGTGTGGTGGTTGTAATAGTGGATGTTGGGTGGTAGGTGGTGGTTGGTGGTGTTTGGTGTTGGTTTGTGGGTGTGGTGGGTTGTAGGGGAGGTGGCGGTGGTTAGTGGGTAGTGGGTGGTGGGTTATAGGTGGTGTTGATGGGTGGTTGGTGGTGGGTGGGTGGTAGGTGGTGTTGGTTGAGTGGTGAGTGGTGTTGGTTAGTGAGTTTTTTTTCAATTATTTTGTATATATATATATATATATATATATACATATATATATATATATATATATATATATATATATATAGAGAGAGAGAGAGAGAGAGAGCTAAGTTCATGTATTTAAAATAATTATTGTGTTATTGTATGCATAAATGTGGGCCAATCAAAATTTAAAATAAAAATAAATAATTAAATAAATAAATAAGGATAAATAGGTAATTTGATAATTAGTTTCCACAAATAATATTCTATAATTATGGTAATTTGATATTAATTTTTAGGTTTCAATTTTCCAATTGAATTCTCCTAAGAGCCAAGATCAAAATCCCGATTTCTCGACATCAAAATATCACTCATCAACTTCGTGGCATTCGTCTTCCGTCGATACTTGATTTCCTAGTCCGTCTTCATCGAATCACCGTATCTGGTCATCTTCACCGTCTCTAGTCATCTTCCTCGTCTTCTTCTGCCGACTGCCGACTTGCTTTCCCGGTTAATTAAAACCCCATTTTCCCTCTCTTAAGTTTCAATCATCTCAATCTTCATCGATTTTGTGGTACAACTGAGTAACTAAGACTACATTTTTCCTTTTTCGATTGTCGATTACATTCCACTGAGTTTGGGTTTAATTACATTTTATCTTTATCATATGAATGTTTGGGGTAGCTATTTCCACTCCAGTTTCACCCCCAGGAGGGAATAACAAAGGGGTTTTGGGACTAGGGACTGGGACCTGGAGGTGTTTTGATTTTGAACCCTGTTGGGTTCCTCATTCTGGAAGCCTATTTGATTCAATTCTCTACACACGATCGGATTCGAAATTATTTGAATATCAGGCACACTTTCAGATTTCAGATTTAGTGTTTGATTTAAGATGAACATTAACGATCTTCACAAGGTTTGGGAGATCAGAACGTTGAAGAGGAAGGTTGGAGGGGATGAGGCTAGGAGATTCCTTGAGAAAATTGCCAAACAGGTCCAACCCATCATGCACAAGCATAAATGGAGGCTTAAAGTTCTATCCGAGATATGGTATCCTCTTCCTTCTTCTTCTTCTTCTTTATTACATTAGAATTTTTAAATCCCTAATTTTGTATGTATATTTTATAAGTTGGTGATCTATTTTTCCCGATAATTTCTCTGTTTCCCCTGTATGTGGTTATAAAAAAATGATGACTCCACTCTAAAACAGTAGGATGATCATACAATCTTATGTTGGATGATTCAAAAATACAATCTTGAATGATAACATTGAACGAAACCTATGCAAAATTGCTTACATTTACAAGCTCCAAGGCATAGATTAACGATAATATGATAGAAACGAATGTAAGGTACAATGGGTTTCTGATAGACTCGATGTGTTTAGGTTTATTGGGAATTTGTTTTGATTGTCTAATTTTTACAGGAAATTGAAAGTTGTTTTGATGCACACCAAGCCCTCACTAAGATGCTTCAACTGAATGATATTTCTTCGTTTATAGTATTCTATCAGAAAATAATGTTTTTTTTTATGATAATCATGAACATATTCTGTTAGAATGCCCCGAATTAATTTAATTATTGGTAAATGAATTCCAATTCTATCAGAATGGAATCACGAATTCCAGTTATGCTGGAATGGAATATGGATATTTTCTCACTAATTTATTTATTGGATTTGTTTCCACAGAAGCTGATGCTTGAAGAACGGACCACGAAATTTGAACGACGTCTCTTAACAACATTATTATTTTCGAATAAATTAGTGTATTTGTTAGATTTTGATGTTTTTTCCCGATTTGAAAGTTTTTTAGTTTTATTCTTTAACAGTAAATGTAATTCTTAGCAATTGTTACATGTATTCTATAAGAATTAATATAATTTTTGTTTTAATTCTTCAATTACCGGTTCGAGAATTTGTTATTCTACAAGAAATATGTTCAAGAATATTTTTATTTTTAAACATACTCAAACATATTCTGTCAGAATGTCCTAAAAAAAAACCTTATAATTCGTAAAATCGGATTTTTAAAATTAATAGGATCTATGATCCCTTAAAATATGCAAATTTCCTTTTTTAAATCTATATTAATTGACTAAAATACCCTTCTAGTTAAATGAGATAATATTTTTCGATTATTTTTAATTCAATAATATGTATTAATCATTTTCTTAAAATAAGTAAAATGATTGGTCCATGTTTATGCATATAATAACACAATAATTATTTTGAATACAATAACCTAAGCTTTTATATATATATATATATATATATATATATATATATATATATATATATATATATATATATATATATATATATATATATATATATATATATTCATTTCAATCTAAAATAAATCTTTAGGTACTTAAAATTCCATCACCCTCTTTTTTATATTTTTACTAATAAAGAAATTTCTTGCATCTTTCAAAGACGTCGATCCATGACCAAAAACTTACATTATATTGTATGTATAAAGTAACGTTGTAAATCATACTCACAAACATTATATCATACTTTTATTCTCGTTTTGCGAATGTTGTTATAGTAAATATGAATAATAATGCGTTAATCCGAAGAACTACCAATGGTTTAAACTTTAAAATGCAGTTAAATTTTGGTTATTCTTAGATTACAAGGCATCTTATGTCAACTTAATTGTGTCATTTTCAGAAGTCAAGATGTACCTGGCTTTGACTAAATCATGCATATTCTCTGAAATTAATACCCATAAAGAATTGTAATTTGATTGTTTGACTATTTTAAATACTTTACTTGTCCTCTAAAATATGTAAAAAATAAAGGGATGCTGGGGATCAATATCAAAGTACAATGTTGTAAAAGAAAATATAAGTTGGATGCTATAATAAACAAATTAATGGAAGCACGTTGTTATTTCTTGAATTTAATTCTTTATTTTACTGTGGTATGTTGTCCTTTCCTCTATTTCTTTCAAGTTCCGTAATGCAGATATTAATTGAATAGCTTTACCAAAAAAAAAAAAAAAGTTACTGAATAAGATGAATCTGTATGGGTGAAAAAATACAGATAAAAGTAGCTAAAGTGAAATTGTGGCTTTGTGTGTGCTTTTGTTTGAACAGAAGCAAGAAAGTGTAGAACGTGAGGAAAGGGCCACCTCACAAATGGAAAAAAAGAATACATCTATCAACATGAACCGAATCAAACTATTACCAACACCTACCCTCCAAATGTTACAACAGGATCAAGCTTAGTTGGGTCAAATTGCAAAAAGATCTTCGATAATCAAAAGAATTCTTGGAAATCTTGAGGATGGTGTATAATTTACTGTCCATAACTGATTTTTGGCCCCTATGCGTTCATAATTGTATCACAAAATCTAATATGAGATAATCCCCGAGGACACTTTGTGATTCACACACAAACTAGAAAGCAATGTAGTAGAGTTGTGTAGGAATGTTCAAGATCTTAGGAGAACCAAAAAAATGGCGAATTGTGACTATATATACTCATACTATCCGAAAAATGGATAAAATTAATTAAATAACAATTTTCGACATTTAACAACAGTATCTGGAAAATAACCGTCTCATAGCTCAAGCTGCCTGATTCGTTGTGTTTGGAACTTGACCCTCACCATTTGCCTGTGTTCGGGATCAAAGTCATTTTATAAAAGTATGCATTCGGCACCAACAAACTTGTAGCAGATCACAATTTGAGTCTTTTTTTACACCCATAAATTCTAATATTTACACAGAATCACCAACTTTTTTAAGTAGTTTAATCTAATATTACTTGCTTTATTTATAAATTAACATGAAACAATAATCGAGTTATTGTGGTTAAGAAGTTAAAGACGTCACACATACTTAGTTATTTATCGATATTATATTTAATCTCTAAATATTTCATTAATTCATTTGGATGTAACAACCTATTTTCTTGCAATTCAGTAAACACAAATTCGTACACATGGTGGACTGAGTCAACAAGAAGAGTATACCCTAAGTAGCATTATTATTATTAAAACACTTAACAATAGCACCCTATACCAACGACATTTTGTACCCCTACGCCGACGACAACTCGTTGGTATAGGCTATACAGACGACTTGTCGTCTGTAAAAGGTCGTCGGCATAGCCCGTCGGTAAAAGTCAAAAATGTCATCGGGATAGATGTCGTCGTTATAGGTCAGCCAATACCGACGACTTGTCGTTAGAAAATAATCATTGGAACTGTTTTTCGAGGAAAAAAAAGGTTTTATTATATCATTTTCCGACGATAAATCATCTGTATAGAGGTCATCTATACTGATGACTTGTTGTCGGGAAAGGTGTAGGCAATTAAGATGACATGTCGTCGGGAAAAGCTGGTAACCGTTTTTTCAGTTAAGTCTTATACTATATCGACGGCATGTCGTCGGTATAACCTTTTTTTTTAGTATTTTTCACAGATTTTGTTATATATACCAAACCCATTTTTTAAAACAAATCCAGACATTATATATGCAGAATAATGTGAAACAATAAAAGATCTTACTAGATACCAAAATAATGTCAAACAAATCCATCAAAGTTCAAATTCAAGATCTACATACAAAGAAAAAAAGTCTTCAACAAACATTGTTCAAAATAACATAAAAGATCAATCACAGTCTTCCTCGGTCCCCTCGTTCTCCCCGGTCTCCTCGATCTCGTTGGTTGGTTCGAGGTTATTTTGTGGAAACATGAATTGTCGCATTGGTGGTGGTTGGAAGTTATGAATTACGGATGCCAATGAGGTATTATATACTTGTTGCATTTATTGCATGTATTGCATTTGTTGGGTTTATACAAATAAATTTAATTACCTCCTCACAACCTACGTCTGTATATGATCTACTACCATGAGCACTTATATGTGGAAGTCTGACTCTACATTCTTTACCTTTTTCCAACTAATTCCTATAACCCTCGTCCAAAAAAGATCAATCATGTCATTCCAAGCTTCGTCGTCCATAACTTTCGGTGGATTTATTCTTGCACCTTCCACATCACTATATCTGCCAACTTCATCAAAATAGATTTTCAAAACAAGTTTGTGTTATTTATAAACTCTTTGGCAGTTGGCATTTACAGCCGCTTGAACGTCTTCCCACAAATTTTACTCTGATACATATCAAGATCAAAATATGTCTGCAATAAAAAAAAATTAGTAAAGAAAATTAAAAAGTATAAAAAGTATACATATAAAAAGTATTGTGTACTTCTATCTCAGGATACATGAAACATCCTAAAAATACGGTCAAAATTTTCATTTTTAAATGATTAATAAAACCATAGTAATACAAACATCACATAAAACCATAAGTCATGTATCTCAAAATATCATAACATCTATCAAAATAAATCAAAGTAAAACATCCCAGGCTAAACTTCTTGGTGTGTACCATGCAATCATCCCGAGCTCTTCCCTTCGCCACCGGAAGTACCTGAAACAAAAACTGAAAACTGTAAGCACGAAACTTAGTGAGTTCCCCATACTACCACATACCTTGCACATAATCACATACTGCAAACATTGGGCCTAGTCTGACATCAGATGAATCCGGCATCATGCCCCGCCTAGCATTAACCCCCGTTTGGTATACATATCTATTTCTAGTAATCCCCGCCTGTCTCCGAGCCCCGCCCGCTTTACACATACAAACAATAACATATAATCATGCTAATACATAACAAACAATCACTATACTATAACTGCTAGTCTCAAGGCCCCGCCTATCTTGGCCCCGCTTTACACATACAAACAATAACATATAATCATGCTAATACATAATAAACAATCACTATACTATAACTGCTAGTCTCAAGGCCCCGCCTATCTTGGGCCCCACCCTGTTCTGCTACTAATGAGATATGGAACCCCGTCCACACTCAGCTAGTGATGAGATACGGTCCCCCGCCCACATTCATCTCCCTACCAGGCACATACAAGTATCACACAGACAACAAGTATAACTAAACATACACTACTGCCTCGGGTACCACCCGACATCGAACCGTGGCTCAGAAACATACATATGAATCTTCCTCAGTCCTCGCTCGTCATTAGACCGAGATCCGGAACATATAAGCTGCATCGGGCTATCCCCGACATCAGATCTAAATTCGGTATACACTAACATACATAAGCGGGCCGACATTGGTGCCTTCGAGCTGTTCCTACCGGAGAAAACTCACCTCACAAAATGATTGTAGAACCCTGCGGATAATCCCTTGCTGCTAGCTAGTAGATCCCCGAACTACTGATCTCTCGACTCCCCTAGCTACCAGTATCCAAAAATAACAATCAGTCCAACCCATAATTCTACTTAGGGTAAAATGACCCTCTTACCCCTGATCTAACTTGGACTATACCCAAGGCCAATTTCATCTAATCTTTCTAAGTCCATTAATGGCCTAATTTGCTAAATTGGGCCTAATCCATCTAATGGGCTGTATCCTAAGCCCAAACATATTATTGGGCCAATTTATTTGACTTCTGATGACCCCCTTATGCCCAAAATACCCAAAGTCCAGTGCTTGGCCAAACCTGAGGCCCAAAACATACCAAGCCCATAACTGAAGAGCACGTGGGGCGTACTCCTTTATACGCTAAGCATACTGGCTAAATGGCGTGTACGCTACACATACTTGCATGCACGCCCAACGTACTCCCTTGTTAAGTCACTTTTCTCATTAAGTGCTTAATAGTCTATTCCAGAAGCTACAATTACTGATCTAAGTCCTTACCGACGTCTTAATCTATAAAGTTGATTACTTGGTGGCTTGCAACCCACCAAATGAGCCCAAACTTGAAATGTAACAACAAACTTCCATGAAAAGGGCTAGATCTCATGCATGGTCACAAGTGAACCCTAAATATTGAAACTTTACTGTTTATGGGGCTCAAATGGCACTAAGGGTGGCAACACTAGACCTAGGAGATGAGTTAAGTCATAAAGGTCCATTCTTGGGACCTAAAAGGTACAAAAACTCCATTAACATAGATCTAAGTATTATTGAGGAAAGTTTCAGACTTTATACCTCAAAATGATCTGAAATGGAACCACAATCTTGGATCTACTGCTTCCCCTTTGATCCACCACCTTGCTATACTCTTCACTTGCTTGAAAAATGACCTCACAACACCAAAATTCTCTCTAATGGCCTCCAAAGATCCAAGAAAACAAAAGGGAGGATTAGGGTTTCGTGGTGGCTGTCTAAAGATGAGAGGGATGCTGATATCTAGGGTGGTATGTTCTTTATATAGTGACATACCCTAAAAAATTAGGTTTTAGGGACTCTGAGTGTATGGTGGGCGTACTTCTTGTACGCTGGGCGTACGCCTCTCTGCACCCACGTCCATTCGCCCTTATACGTTGGACGTACCCTTACGCCTACCACCTTGCATGTATGGTACTTACTTGCCAAACATTTCCATTTAAGGACTAATTCTGCCAACAACTTCAAAGTACTATAACTTCCTTGTTCTAAGTACGCTTTCAACGAACTTTATATTCACGAAAAGGTGGCGGGAAACCCTCCGCTCCTAGCCACACCTCCAAGTCTAAAACCTTCCGAAGAAACCCAAGACCCATAAAAGAGTGAATCGCCCCTACCCTTTGGCTTCAATGATCACAACTGAGTACTTCCAAAACTGGGTGTTACATCTCTCCCCCACTTAAACTAGACTTCGTCCTCGAAGTCTTCTGTGGATACATATCTCGGGTACTTCTATTTGGTTACATTAGCTACTCTAAGCCAACCTGAAAGCTCACAACTGCTCTTATATAACGCTTAAACTTGTTTGCTCAGTCCGATCCTCGAAAGGACCGCTACATTTGACCTCCTAAGGTCCAACCATTACCTTGCATGGTCACTGGCCTTTCCAAGGCAACTTTCCATAAGCAACAACCTTCTCTATCTCCGTGTGGAACAACCCTTTGCTGTAATTAAATCTCCCGTCACTCCCAGTGCTATCTCTTCGCTGCTACTCACTGAATGCTTCCTCTTATCACGTCACAATGCTGAACATCCAACCCAACGAATGGATCAGATAATCCTTCGAGTAAAAGATTTATTCCTGCAACGGTTAGACTCATAAGAGAGCTGCACAACACAATCGAATCCTTCCCTTTGAGATTATTTGATCCCACTATGAGGGACGTAACACCACTTGGTTAACTGGCCGCTCCATACAAGAATTCTCTTATCCTTGCTCTATCCGGAAGAACCGAGACTACCCTTGTCCCACTAATCTGTCATCATCTCTGTTACTGGACCCCCATTGGTTACTGAATCCCACGCTCCATCTCTCAGTCGATCCCCTACCTTAACCCTATGGTCTCTACTAGGTCCCACGTGCGCTGCTATAAGTACATAAGCCTCGCCTATGGGTCTCACCCAAACTATATTTCGGAGTGGCCTCTCCCACAGGTCTCACCTATCTAGGGCTATACGGGCCCACTCCTTCTCGAGTTTCCGCTTGCTATCCTCTCCTGATTCTTATCATGCTAACTAGGAGATACGGGCCCCCGCCCACACTCCGCTAACTAGGAGATACAGGCCCTTGCCCACACTCCGCTAACTAGGAGATTCGGGCCCTCGCCAACACTCCTCTAATTAGGCTACTAATGAATGCTACGGCTCACCTGTAGTCTTACAACACATCCTACAGTGTCTAACTGCTGGTGAATGCTACGACTATCCCGTGGTGTTACATCCTGACAAAAATCACGTCCTGACGGGAAGATTCTCCAACCTGGTTTCCCAAACCAATCATCAGCTAATCGTGAATACCCAAACTCAACCGTCAGGATGTTTCCCAAACTCCCCACTCACGCGCTCCTCTATCCATACGGCCACTCGAGCTGCTTTCTTTCTTAACATAATTGCGAATTTATTCCAGTTTCACACTTCCTTCTGCTTTTGACTACTTGGGTGGTTCTCCCCCACTTCAATTCAATTAGATCCCTACAACTCCCGGCTTGGAAAGGATTCCCAATCCTCCTTTCCATCTAATGATCGATTTGCTCGCAATCTGATGCTCACCATTATTGTTGTTCTAACTGACCAATACCAATCTATAATTCTCTTGAAAACTAACGTAACATCTCCCGAGTTCCGAAAACGCTTGCTACAGTTACTGCATCTTGAGAACCTGCTCTAAAAGGAGACATCTTCGATCTAACACTCTATAACCCATGGTATGCAGATGGCATATAACTCGATCGTAAGCAGGAAACAAAATTCCAAAGTACATTAACTAACATCGATGCAATACCATAACAAAATAAATCACAAATACAAGCTAGTAGCATAGTGAAAGATACGCACCTAGTACAACAAGGGCTGCTCGCATCTCCTCTGAAATCAACTGGAATTCCCTGCTCCTGCAACGGGCACCTCTGCCCAACCCTAACGACCTTCCGTGATCCTCATGTCGCAGGGGTAGGTGCCATCATCTGTCCTGCTGCCACCAAACTCGGACATTGGGCCTTCTTGTGCCCCCTCTGACTGCAATGGAAGCAGATAAGGTTTGATCCCTGGGTGGTGGTAACAGTACAATCCCTGCTATAATGACCGATCTGGATGCACCTGAAATAGCATTAATCGCCACCACTGCCACTCCTACATGCACCCTCGTGCGTCCTGCCGCACTTCCTACAACGACTACGGTCCTGATGAACTCTAGATCTAGAATCTGATAGCTTGGGCTTCTTGCTCGATCCAACGTATGTCTTCACCTCGACTGGTTTCCTCTTCATGTCCGCCTCTAAGTCAATCTCCCTCTCCTTGGTTCGAGCGATCATATCCTCTAGCGTCTTGCAGCTGGACCTACTCACAAATTGCCTGATGTCGCTCCTCAGCATCTCGTGGTACTGAGCCTTCTTCATCTCCTCATCTGCCACATATTGTGGAACCAGGAGGGCCTTCTCTCTAAACTTGGCGGTGATCTCCACCACTATCTCAGTAGTCTGTTGGAGGTCCTTGAACTTAGGCCTGAAAATCGTGTCGTGTTCGGGTTGGCGTGTTGCGGGTTGGCGGGTCAAAATATGCCAACCCAAACATGACCCATTTAAATATACAGGTCACAAGTTGGCGGGTTTGGAACATAAACCCATATATGACCCGCCAACCCATTTATTTATACGTGTTCACAGGTTGGCGGGTTCATGGATCAGATTTGGGTTCGTGGGTCCGAATTTTAAACATTTTAGTCTTAAACATCCAAATGAAAATTAAAAACATTCATATAAACATGTTACAGACCTAGCCTTATAGGTTATGACTTACGACCTTAGACCATCCACCATGAGTCAAAATGTCAAAATTGTCAAATGGTCTATGATTCAATGGTTTATATTATATAATACTTATTAAATATTAATACTTGATACATAAATACATTTAAAAATAAAATAATTTTTTTATTTAGAATATAAACGGGTTGGCAGGTTGACCTGTTTATTTTTTAAGAAACTTGTATATGACTCGTTTAATAAACGGGTTGGCAGGTTGAAAAACTCAACCCAAACCCATTTATTTCGTGTCGTGTCGCGGGTCGTTTTGAGAATTGCCAGCCCTACTTGAACTCCCGTGCTAACTGCTGCACCTCAATAACTGGTGCAAACTCGACCCTGAACTTGGCCAAGAAGTCACTCCATGTCATCGCGTCCAACCCAACATCATCTCCCATAGCATGTCCAACCTCCTCCCACCAATCGCACGCTCTGTCCTTCAGAAGACAAGAGGTGAGTCGGACCTTGTCCCCCTCGGGACAATGACTAGTGCAAAAAGCGTTGGCGACATCTGCGAACCATCTGCTGCTAGCAATGGGGTCCCTAGCCCTAGGATACTCTGGAGCTCCACAAGCTTTGAACTCTAGGAAAGTCAGTGTACACGCCCCTATCATGGCCACCATCTCAACACGAAGGCTCCTATTCTCTCATCTAAAATCTCCAATATACCCTCCTTGACTGTACCAAAGATCACAAGAGTCTGGTCTAGAATTTTGCATGTAATCTAAGCTGATATAAACTCTCTCATCTGCTCTTCGAGCTGCTCGACTCCTGAACCTGAGCCTAATTCCTCTCTGACGCCTGAACTGCCCACTGGCCTCTCACGTAACGTCACCATTCTACAATATAACATAACTATCATCAGAATACTCATCACTATTGAAGGATCACACACGCACTACAAGTCCCCGGTTTTATCTCATCCCTCCTTGACTCGAGTACGGATCCTCTGCTTTCAGTAGTACGGGCCCTACTACCTTCCACATCTATCCGTACTTTCCTCAAGGATTTCCTTGACCCCACTAAGTCCCTTACTACTCCTACTTCTCCCAGCATTACTATCATTTTAGGCTTGCCCTAGGGTAATCTCCAACTCAAAACCCATTCCTCAGCTACTGAAGGTATCTTCATAATTTCAATTAGCCATTACCTGAACCATCACATGTGACGAAGCTTAGATAATCCTTCGTGTAAAGGACTCATCTCTACAACGGTTAGACTCAAACGAGAGCTGCGCAATAGGGTCAACTCCAGCACTATGAGATTATTCAACCCCGATCACATGTGACTTAACATATTCTCCTAATGGCTAACTCCCATTACTCAGAGTCCCACAAAGCACAAAGCAAGTAGCATTCAAACAAAATGAAAATCTAACCAGAACATGATTAAACAACTCTATCCATAAATTAGGAATCCGTACTAGCATGCGATCCATAAAGCTCATTCACATATAACAGGCACATAAGACATCCTCATAGATCCTTAGTCCTAATATATCATGCATTTCTCCTAAGCATATCGTATCTAAACAAACATGTATGGGTAATTTGGGAGAACTTACTTGAGCTCGGTTGATTGCATGCACCACACCCTTTTCTTCTTTTTCATAGTTCCTTTCTTTTTTTAAAACTCTTTTCTTTTTCTCAAAGCTTATTTTTATAAAAATGATTTTCTTTTGAAAATTTTCGTACCAAGACCTCAGTTTGAGTTTAGACACACCTGAGAGTATGCTTGAATCCCTCAAACCAAGTCTCTAATACCAACTAGAAATATCCCACAAATACGGTAAAAAAAATTCATTTTTAAATGATTAATAAAACCATAGTAATCCAAACATAATATAAAACCATAAGTCATGTATCTCAAATATCATAACATCTGTCAAAATATATTAGAGTAAAACATCCCAGACTAAACTTCTTGGAGTGTGCCATGCAGTCATCCCGAGCTCTTCCCTCCGCTACCGGAAGTACCTGAAACCAAACCTGAAAACTATAAGCATGAAGCTTAGTGAGTTCCTTATACTACCACATACCCTGCACATAATCACATACTGCAAGCATTAGGCCTAGCCCGCTACATCGGGCCCTGCTCGGCATTGGATGAATCCGGCATCAGGCCCCGCGTGTCTCTCGGCCCGCCTGCTTTACACATACAAACAATAACATATAATCATGCTAATACATAACAAACAATCACTATACTATAATTTCTAGTCTTAAGGCCCCGCCTTATCTTGGTCCTCGCCCTTGTTCTGCTACTAATGAGATATGGAACCCCGTCCACACTCAGCTAGTGATGAGATACGGCCCCCCGTCCACACTCATCTCCCTACCAGGCACATACAAGTATCACACAGACAAAAAGTATAACTAAACATACACTACTGCCTCAGGTACCACCCGACATCGAACCGTGCCTTGGAAACATACATATGAATCTTCCTTAGTCCTCGCCCGTCATTGGACCGAAATTCGAAACAAATAAGCTGCATCAGGATATCCCCGACATCGGATCTAAATCCAGTATACACTAAATGGGCCGACATTGGTGCCTTCGACCCGATCCTACTGGAGAAAACTCACCTCACAAATTGACTATAGAACCCTGCGGATAACTCCTCGTTGCTAGCTGGCAGATCCCCGAACTGCTGATCTCTAGACTCCCCGAGCTACCATTATCCAAAAATAACAATCAGTCCAACCCATAATTCTACTTAAGGTAAAATGACCCTCTTACCCCTACTCTAACTTGGACTATACCCAAGGCCCAATTCCATATAATCTTTCTAAGTCCACTGATGGCCTGATTTACTAAATTGGGCCAAATCCCTCTAATGGGCCTTATCCTAAACCCAAACATATTCTTGGCCCAATTTATCTGACTTCTGATAGCCCACTCAAGCCCAAAGACCCAAAGTCCTGCTTGGCCCAACCCGAGGCCCAAAACACACCAAATCTATAACTGATGAGTACGCGGGGCGTACTCCTCTGTATGCTAAGTGTACTGGCTAAATGGCGTGTAAGTTGTGCGTACCTGCATGTACGCCCAACGTATTCCCCTGTTAAGTCACTTTTCCCATTAAGTGCTTAATACTCCATTCCAGAAGTTACAATCATAGATCCAAGTCCTTACTAATGTCTTAATCCATAAAGTTGATTACTTGGTGGCATGCAACCCACCAAATGAGCCCAAACTTGAAATGTAACAACAAACTTCCATGAAAAGGGCTAGATCTCATGCGTGGTCACAAGTGAACCCTAAAGATTGAAACTTTACTATTTATGGGGCTCTAATGACACTAAGGGTGGCAACCCTAGACCTAGGAAACGAGTTGAGTCATAAAGGTCCATTCTTGGGACCTAAAAGGTCCAAAAACTCCCTTAACATAGATCTAAGTATTCTTGAGGAAAGTTTCAGACTTTATACCTCAAAATGATCTGAAATGGAACCACAATATTGGATCTACTGCTTCCCCTTTGATCCACCACTTTGCTATACTCTTCACTTGCTTGAAAAATGGCCTCACAACACCAAAATTCTCTCTAATGGCCTCCAAAGCTCCAAGAAAACACAATGGAGGATTAAGGTTTCATGGTGGGTTGCTAAAGATGAGAGGGAGTCTGATATCTAGGATGTTATGTTCTTTATATAGTGACATACCCTAAAAATTAGGGTTTAAGGACTCTGCGTGTATGCTGGGCATACGCCTCTCTGCACCTGCATCCATTCATCCTCATACGCTGGGCATAACCCAGCTTACGCTGGGTGTACCCTCACGCCTACCACCTTGCATGCATGGTACTTAGTTGCCAAACATTTCCATTTAAGGACCAATTGTAACGCCCCACTCCTAGTATGTAATTATTTTGATTAAATGTTTCTTTTGGAAGAGCTACTCGTCGAGTTGTAGCCCTAACTTGCCGAGTAGATGTCGAGTTGGATGCGGGCTTTAAGTGATCTACTCGGCGAGTCCACGCCTAGACTCGACGAGTAGGCCAATCAGGAGGAGACCCTAATCCTTATGGTTTGCACCCTATTTAAACGTCCTTATAGCCCCATCTCAGCCTCCATCACCCTTAGAGCATTCCTTATCGAAACCCTAGCCTCCATTGGTAAGCTTGAGTGATTGTTGCCTTGTGAAGGGACTTTTGGTGCACTTTGGAGCAAGTGGAAGAAGGGAGAGGTTGAAGAGGTCAAGGAAGGGGAATTAGATCCAGAACACCTTCATTTGTGGTCATCCATTTTGGTAATAAAGTTTCCATTTTGGTTATTGATCTATTAGATCTTGTGTGTCCCTAAGTTGTTGCTTTTAAGCCCTAAAACCCCAAATCCTTGAAGAGAAACCTTATGGTTGGGTTATACTTCAGATCTGGACTCTCCTTACCTTCTTGAAGTGTTAAGTTTCAGTCATATTGGTGATTAAGGTCCCTCTTGAGCTTAAAACCCCATTAAGAGCTTGGTTTGGACATTTCAAGCTCCTAAAGCTATGCATGCACGTAAAGGTTGCAACTTTACGTGATAAGCATGCCCTAGAAGTCTAGATCTGTGGTTTGGAGCCGCTGCATGGCTTAAATCAGGTCTGTATAGAAAAAGGACTGAATGAACTCGGTGAGTAGAACTTTGGACTCGACGAGTCCTATGAAGATAGCCGTGGACTCGGCGAGTTGGATGAGCAACTCTGCGAGTCCGATGAAGATTGCCTTAGACTCGACGAGTTGTTCTTCAACTCGGCGAGTCGGATGAACTTGGACTTAGTATGTGTGTATCGAAGAAGAACGCGTTGAGTCTTCGCTAAGCTCGATGAGTAGAACGGGCGTAGAAATAGAACAGATGGAAGGGACTCGGCGAGTTGGCGAGCCAACTCGGCAAGTCCGGCCACCCAGGATGTTGACTTTGACCAGGATGTTGACTTTGACACGCGGGGGGGGGGGGGGGTAAATAGTCATTTAAACCCTAAGATTAGTTATTAGTATCTGACTTAGTGTTTATGGAAATTGTAGCTGGGGAGTTCCGGTTCAGCAGTCAGGCGCTCAGCAAGCAGACTTTCAGCAGCTACTTCGAGGTGAGTTACCTTCTGGTAGCGGTGGGTCTAAGGCCACAATGCCGGCCCACTAGTAGGAATTGCATGATTAGATGATTGTCTCTGTGATATTCATCTAGGGTTGCCACTACCTGTGTTATGTTTATGTGTTTGTACGATATGATGCTATGTGCTAGCGATAATAGGGGAGATAGTCCCTAGGTTACCGATCGATAGGGCCGAAGGGGCCGTCATGCCCAGCCATGCTAAATAGATTATGTGATACGTGTTATGTGGTAGTGGTAGGGGGTGAAATAGTCCTTAGTATCCGGTCGAAAGGACCGAAGGGGAGACCAGCACCCAGATATGCTAGTCAGTATCCGGTCGAAAGGACTGAAGGGGAGACCAACACCCAGATATGCTAGTCAGTATCCGGTCGAAAGGACCGAAGGGGAGACCAGCACCCAGACATGCTAGTCAGTATCCGATCGAAAGGACCGAAGGGGAGACCAGCACCCAGATATGCTAGTCAATATCCGGTCGAGAGGACCGAAGGGGTAGGTCGGGCACCCAAATATGTCTGACAATATTTGTATGTTATATGGTTATTTGGTATGCGGTATGTTGGGGGAACTCACTAAGCTTCCTGCTTACGGTTTTTAGTTGTTGTTTCAGGTACCTCTTCAGCCAAGGGGAAGGAGCTGGCGCGGTAGCGGCATATCACACACACGCTCTTGTTTTTCCGCACTATGAGACATTCTGGGATTTGTACTCTGATATTATTACGATTTACGTTCTGGTTTACAAACGCGAGACATGTTTTATTAAATGCTCTGGTCGAATGATATTTTGTGACTAACGTTTTGCAATTCACTTAATTGAAAATGAAATTTTTTGTCCATAATTTTTGGGATGTTACGCCAATTCTACCAACAACTTCAAAATACTATAATTTCCTTGTTCTAAGTCCGCTTTCGACGAACTTTATATTCACGAAAAGGTTGCGGGAAACCCTACACTCTTAGCCACACCTCCAAGTCTAAAACCTTCAGAATAAACTTGAGACCCATAAAAGAGTGAATCACCCCTACCCTTTGGCTTCCAAGATCACAACTGAGTACTTCCGAAACTGGGTATTACAATACATAGCTTCTTTGTGTTCAAGAGGAACATGCTGCCAATACCTATAATGGAGTGGTATATGTTCTGCTACAAAACTTAAGATAAAGCTTGTTAACATTTTTCCATTTTTCTCTACGAACCGATAGGTCTACCTGTCGCTATTCAAACTTTTTCCTTTAACCCGCACTTTCTTCGGGTTTGCTACAATGACACATAGAATTGGAAATTTATAAATTTAGAACTTTAAAAATATATCCAATATACTTAAGAATTTCATGTAACTTACAAGATTCACAATCCACTGCTATCTTTCGTGCGCCGCTGTGTGGAGGTCTTTCCCCGCTATCTCCTCCATGCCCCCTCACAATATGTGTTGTCATCTGTTTAACAAATATTATAAATGTACAACATCATACATGTAAACACAAACGCTTTAACTTAACAAGTAATCACTTTACGATACAAATAATAACATTTAAATACAAACACTTTACCTTATCAATTAAGAACTTTATCAATTCATATTATATACACTCAAACTAATAAACCTAAACATCTAACACAATCATACATGTATATAATATATTTAAATCTAATTTCCTTTTCATACTATCATGCAATACATCTAAAGAACTAACACAATCCTACATATTATACATTTTAGGCATCCAATTCCACTTTCCTATAATTGTTTTAATACCATTTTCATACAATCATACAATACATATAAACAAAAAATCAAACAAATTATACCCAAAATTATGAACTTTAATTATAAAACATGAGCAAAATCAGTTCCATACAAACAATTTATACCTAGAATCGGTTTCATACAACCAAAATCAGATTCATACAACCAAAATCACTTTCATACAACAATATTGCATGTATTTTGAAAAAAAAAATAAAAAAAAAGATTGCACAGAGGGTGGTCGCCGACAATGGTGGTGATGGCCGGTCCCAGAAAGATCCCAATGTTCCTACAAAATTCAACCAAAAAACCTCCAAAACCTCCCTAAAGCATTAGAAATCAACATAATGAAGAAATCACCGAACCGTTGGAATATGTTGGAGTCGCCGTTTTGACGAGGGAAAATTTTGGTGGAAAGTGGCAACTATGAATAGGATTGAGATCGACTAAGGCACCGAAGAAGATGGAACCCTATACTGACGACATGTCATCGGTATAGGATAAATGAAAACGACAACTTTTCACTTTTTCCTGCTTCATTTAAAAAAAATGAGAATAATATACCTATTTTAACGACTTGTTGTCGATGCACATGCCACATGGATTGACCTACCTCTACACCGGCGACTTATCGTCTGTATAGAGGTCAAAGAAACGACATCGTTATCGTTTATCTGCGACATTGCAGATAGAAAATAAAAATTATTTTATAAAATTTATACCGACGACGTGTCACCGGAATAGATATCAAAAAAGCAGGAATCACTTTTATTTTTTCACCCTACGTACACACATGATAAATGACATTTGGTCAACTCTATTTCGACAACATGTTATCTGTAAAAGTTGAGCTACACCGATGACACATGTCATTGGTATAGGATTCTTGTAGTGAAATAATATTTTCATCCAATTGAAATTTATTATAGCTTGCTTTTTATTAGCTCATAAAATAATATGTTTTTATTTATTTATTTATTTATCATGAAGTCAACTAAACCATTCACTTGTTATTTTTTTACGTAGTGTATACCAAAACTTGCATTCCATAAATCATAGATGAATTACATAAGAGTGATTCGAGGAAGGTGCAATGAAGTTGCTACACATACTTATAAAAGAAAAATAAAACAATATATATCTCCATCATATCAGGTAAGTCTTATAATTTGATTTTTTTTATACTATTATTGGTTGACATCTTACTTATTACTACAATTACATAAAGTTTCACTAAACCATCCAAAATAACCGGGTCTTAGCATCCAGAAGCATATAATATTATTTTCTTTCTCGTATGTTCTGTACATAAAATGTTAAACATTTCCGCTTTTTTATGCATTTGCAATATTTTCATTGTGTCTTTGATAACTTAAAAACAAATTATTTTGATTTTTATACCCTCATTATCATTCTTTCCCATTCATTGTGTGTTTGATAACTTAAAAACAAATTATTTTGATTTTTATACCCTCATTATCATTCTTTCCCATTATTTAAAAAAAAAAGAGGTATAAAAGTCAAAGCACATCGTTTTTAAATAGATGAATTAAAACATTAGTGAAAATATCACATCTCTAATGAAAATGTAGTTAGTTGACTTCAATACACTGAAGATATATTTTTTATGTTATGGCTAAAACCTTGAAATCATTTGTATAGTCTTTGTTGACTTTTCTTATAGTATAATACTCATATACTTTCAGTAATAACTAAGTTAGATCACAGCTTTTCCTATATCTCACTCTAATCTCTTTCTATATGTATGGTGAATGAGTACCAAGAGAAAGTTGGGTGAGATTGTCTTTAGGCATATTCTTTCTTTTCCTATAATGAAAAACAAGCTTATGTCTCTTAGCGTTATTTTCACCATTTGTTTGTTTAAGATACCTTTTATTGTTAAAATCGATGCCAAATCTATACGAAGTAACTCTAGTGATGCATTTGTTATTGGTGCAATTGTGGATATGTCATCTCGAGTAGGCAAAGAGGCTAGGATTGCCATGGAAGTTGCCAGAGATGATTTCAGTGCAAAAACGAATCAGAACTTAACGCTTTACACAACAAATTCAAAAAGAAATATTGTTCAAGCAATCCATGCAGGTAACTTAACTCATCTAATTAATGCCATTTATTTTTGTTCGATATGTTTTTTTTTTTTGGTAAAAAACTAAAATCGATATGTTTCATGTAATAAATTGGATAAAAAGTTTGAGATATGACTAAATTTGAACTTTGAAATGACAAATTAATTATTTTCAACTTTATCTTTTTATTTTATTGAAAAAAGAGATTTTGAGACAAATGAATATTGACTACTAGACTCCCCTTCGAGAAAGCTTCCTATCTTATTCATGGGGATTTTAGATACCGGTTTCTAGCGACTAGTTTAATCTATGGAAGTACCAATTCCGAGCGTCGCATTGATCTTCTTCTTCAGGTTTCTCGATTTCATGAGCTTTTTAAATTTCTGAAGCACCTTTTCTGCTATTGTTAATTAGCACAATCTGATAGTTAGAGTATGAGATAATAGTGTCTTAGCAAAGCTTAACGATATGATTTCTAGTATTACCAATTTAAAAGGTGTATTCTATTTTCAGAAACCCTAGAAAACGTATTTATCCACATACTATTTAACTATTCACACTCACCTAGGCCTTATGTTTTTTCTTTTTTAATACAAAAATTCTATATAAAAAAACATAAAAAACACCTTATTTTTGCCAAGAAATCTATATTTTCATACTTTTTTCCATTTCATTTATATAAGGAACAAGAACAGAACCTTTAAGGGGTCAGGGGAGACGATGCCCCCTAGGTTTTTAGCCTTAATATACTGAAGATCTCATTAGTTTATACCAAATATTGAATTTAAACATAAGAATTTAAGAGGACAATATCAGGAAATATTGGGAGGAAACCGATGAAATTATAAATTTTTTAAATATTTAATTAAAAACTGTATCAATAGAGATAATAATCCAAACCTTTAAATCTAAACTATGGACGATGAAAATTCTAAACCCTATTTATCCAAAAAAAACCTAACAGATACAATACAAACCATCTCCAAAATATATATCTAAACCCACAAAAACTTAAGCAAACAAATCTAAAAAAAAGTTAAAAACTCCTAAACCCTAACATCAGACGCCCGTCTCCAGTCACCGTCTCATTCCCATCATTGGCTGGCCGGAAACCGTCCCTCAAGGTAATCCATGTTCTCATCTTGATGATTCCTCCTTTCAACATCTCTGGTTTTCTACAGTCTCTCCGATCTATAGATCTCCTTGTATTTATTCACACGGCCTCTCACAAGTCAGATTACCTATTTTTCTCTTCTTTTAGACAATCGTTTGAACTTTGATAGAGTTTCAATTTCATTTTGTTTTTATGTGGCAACTTTAGTTTAGTGATATAGACCCCTAGTTTGCTTAGGAAACATAAAATCTTCAAGTCCCTGTATATTTATCAAGTGCCTCGAAACTATAAAAAAGTTTTATTTTTATCTCTTTGTATCTCTATATAGCATTATCTGTTTATATATATATATATATATATATATATATATATATATATATATATATATATATATATATATATATATATATTAAGATTTTCTTTTTATTGTTATAATATTTATAATATCTATATAATATCTCTATATAAGTTTTATATATTTATTAGTTATGGTTAATAATATCTATAATAATTAAGATTTTCTTTTTATTGTTATAAGACTGAATCACAAAAAAAATTAGTCGACTATGGTTGAAAAGTCCACCTTAAAATGTATTTGTTTATATAAATCTTTAACAATAAGAAATTAGTAACAATCATTAGGTTTTTAACTATGATTTGAAGTTGTGGTTTCGGCCCCCTTGTTCGGAATGCTCGTGTTCCGTCCCTATAAGGAACCACGTTGATTTTGGTTCTAAATTCATCACTGACTATTCGTCGGTAAGATGCTTAAATGGTCTGTTAATTAAGCCGGTTTATATAGGGATATGAGGATTCATTGCGTGTTTCAAATTAAGATGCTTGGTTGGTGCGTTAAATTAATCATATTTATATAGTTTTATGAGAAATTTGCTAATTTAGCCAAAAAAAGCCAAATTATTTTGTAGAAAATAGCTAAAAAAATAACAAATTACACCAACTAGCCATTAAAATCGCATGTCGGTAAGGACCATCTATGATTTCTTTAATTCATCTAAGAACATACAACCCTTTAATGCACAGATATGCATCGTCGACTTGTACGTTCGCAAAATGAATAAACCATCTATCAAATGGTCTAGCGAATCCACTATTTATGCTTTATGAAGTATAAATTCCTTTTTTTCTAAACCCCTCATTTTTGTAGTTACAAAATTGGAAAAACTCACATTCTGTGAATCAAGAACATTGACGAAGACTCTCTGATTATACCAAGACACCGTTAAAGACATCAAAAGTTAACTCCTTTTTTGGCGAATATGTGAAGAATCAATAAATCGAAATTTTTTCATGTTATATTATTGCAAAACAATAAGTATGTTATAGTTTTGGATGAAATGGTATTAGTATGTACTTACAAAGAAAGAAAATAAAAATAGAAATATTTTCCAAAAAAAATCATTAACCCATTATTTAAATGCTAAAAAAATAAATAAAAATAAATAGAAAATTATACACAATTTTACCATTTATCTTCTCTGCACACATCGTTTTTCTTATGAAAATCTCACATTTTGTATTTAAATTGCATTAATCTTAACTGTTTATATTTTTGGGGTTGCTTCGTTCTTAGGATATTTATTATTTAACAAACAAAACTCATTACACTCTGAGATTTCAATTTTGTAATTTTGTGACTATACAAATAAGGTTTCCTCCTCCGTGTTCTTGATTAAGAGAGTGTCACTACAAGAAAAACCGGGAATTTGCGGCGAAAAAAGTCGCCGGTAAAGAGTAGAAATATCGCCGGTCAAAATCGCTGCTACTGCTCTGTCACTATTGATTAACATGTCGCCGGTAATACTACTGTCGCCGCTTATAGTATCGCAAGTAATAACATTTTTTTATTAATAATTTTTTTAATCAACGGTTTTGGTGCCAAAAAACCGATATATAACGACATTAAATACTTAAAAAAAGTTGCATAATATCGGATTACTACGAAATAGTGTAACGACATCATATATAATTAATTTCATACCAAAATAAACAACCAAAGTTTTATAATTACAACAAGCTAATATCAAAGTGTCACGACAAGTCTAACATACAAAATAAAAACTAATTATCCGACGAACCATCACCTCCGTTCTCATCGTTTCGTCCTTGATCTTTCCCCGATTGAAAAAATGGATAAAGCTCATCCTTACATGCTGGGTCGTTGAGCATTGCCCGGAGATTTTCCAGCTACATAATAAATAACAATATATATATATATATATATATATATATATATATATATATATATATATATATATATATATATATATATATATATATATATATATATATATATATATAAGTTAAATTATCAAACGTAAACAAAAAACTACAAAAGTACATTGTTATTTTTAAACTATGGACAAAAAACCAAAGTACATTGCTATTTCTTGCACTTAAAACATAAACACAATTACAAAAATAATTACCAAATCAACATGCATTTATTAATCATTATATAGATACATGAGACTTTGAAATTAAATAATCTACTCTTTTTGTGCTAAGGAACCATAGATACAAGAAATACCAAAGTACATTGTTATTTCTTGCACTTAAATACAAGAAATACCAAAAGTATATTGATATTTCTTGCACTTGGGACAAAACCACAATTACCAAATCAACATGCATTTATTGATGCCAAAGTACATTGCTATTTTCAAACTAAGACAAAAAACGAAAGTACATTTTTATTTCTTGCACTTAGGACAAAAAACCAATTACCAAAGCTTTTAGAAAATAATCACCACAAACCAAAATTACCAAATCAACATGCATTGATTGAAATTAAATAATCTTGTTTTACCTATGATGGTTGTGATGACTGTGGTGGTTGTAACGTCCCAAAAACCACAATGTAAAATTTTCATTTTTAATATAATCAAAACACCCATTTATCTTTTTTTTTTCAACCATTTAGAAGTATTTCATAATAAAATATTTATCAGCGTACAATCCCAAAATCACAAGTTGCGGAAAAACATGGGTGTATGTGTTGCGATCAAGTTGAGTCCACCCTTTCGAATCAGGAGCACCTGAAACCATGAACAACAAACTGTAAAAAGAAAGCTTAGTGAGTCCCTAAAATACCACATATCATACATACATTTTCCATGGGCTACCCCCGTGGTCTTTTCCCTGAAATGTCATGGGCTACCCCCATGGTCTGATATCCAAGTGTCATGGACTACCCCCATGGTCTTTCCTTAAAATGGTGTGGGCTTCCCCCATGGTCTGACATCCAAGTGCCATGGACTACCCCCATGGTCTTCCATATAAATGCCACGGGTTACCCTCGAGGTCTTCCAATAAAGTATCACAAAGACAACTAGCATTCTATATAACAAGTAATGGGCTGGCATGGATGCCTTCGACCCATGGATATGGTGAGAAGACTCACCTCAAACCAAGATAACTGAAAACTCGAAATGCTATTACCAGAAACCTTGCACTGACATCATTAAATAATATTCAATCAATAATTGATTCTCGACCCAAACAAGAATTCTAGTCTAATAACCAAACCTTTTAGGGTAAAAGACCATTTTACCATTTTCCTTATTTTGCTAAAATCCAAAGCCCAAATATCCAAATTGACACCATAAGCCCCGCATACTCAGTTGGACGCTTAGCCTACGCCCATTATACTCAGTACACGTCACGTACTAGGAGGTATGCCCCGCGTACTCACCTTGCCCACAACCAACTTAGAAAATGCCTTAATCCCTTAAGCCAAAACGTCTAATGCTCAGATCTAGTTCCAAAACATGTCTTAATCCATAAAGTTGTTAAATTTGAGCTTTTGCATGGCTTAATTCGTCCCAAATCCAAGTTCTTACTTTGCAACTTCATCAAAGAGGCTAATACACATGCATAGGTTGATATTATCCATCAAGATTGCATTTTTATGCATTTGGGACACCTAAAACATCCATATCTAGGGACTAAACTCTTGGGGCAAACCATTCACATAAAAACAACCCAAAGAGACCAAAATGTGCCACAACCACCGCAAACTAGATCCACTCAAAAGAGATAACAAGATTAAAGTTTTTTTTTTACCTTCAATTGGTTGAAAAAGATGGGAAACTTTTGGATCTACAAGCCCCACTCCAAGTGATGATACTTCAACAAGCTCCAATCTCTTTAAGATGCACAAAAACACTTCAAGATTCCTCATAAAAGCTTAAGAACTCCAAGATGGTGGCTAGGGGTCCAATATTAGGGTTTAGGAGGCATGGAGGCTGATAAGAACAAGAAACAAGAATAAATGGGGCTTAAATAGGGGTAAAACTCTAGAAATTAGGGTTTCTTGTTAAAAGGAGTACTCCCTGCGTACCCTTAGTACGCTTCGCATACTCAAAAGAAGATAGCGATCTATTTACCCACTACGCCCACATACTTGGTGAGTACGCCCCACGTACTCGACCAAGCTGCAAAACACTTGAACTTCATTTAGCCATAACTCTTTCTTTCTAAGTCCGTTTCCGAGGAACTTTATATCCACGGAAAGGTGACAAGAAGCCCTACACTTCTATAAACTCACCTTCGCCTAAAGACCTTCTGAACAAAAACACAAAACTTCATAATGGCCCAAACTGCCAAATTACGGTTATATACCCTTGGGCTCCAAAACACAATCGAACACTCGAATCACTTAATCTATAATACCAACATCCAAAAAGGGCTACTCCTCTCTTCCCTCAAGGCCCGAAACCTTAAGATAACTAATGATCGGGTAACGGTCCCGAATGATGAAGCGATTAGAAAGCAAGTGTTATAGTTATGGGTGTGGTGGTTGTGCAATCGGCAGGATAACATAAGTTTTTCGCCCAGTGCCTCTGATATGGCCACGTCGTTTACCTAGTACACTCTTGAATGTAGCACTTTCTTGAGCGGTGTTAACTCTTTTTCACCTTCTGGCCCTTGCGTTTGTTCTAAGAGCTATCCACTAACCGATTTTGTGTTTACCAAAAGTGATTAACAATTAAGAATAAATAAACACTTAATTATATGATCAAATTATAATTTAATACTTACGTATTAGTGTTCTGCCTCGACACTAACAAATACACCATTCCTATCGACATGAGCCTTGCAAAACGTTTCCACTATCTTTAGGTTCTGTTTAACATTAAAAATTAGATTATATTTTAAAAAAAATAATGAAAAATATCGTACGTTACCTTCTTATAACAAGTACTACTATACAATCTCGACCCCCATGGTTTACGGTCGTTTGCATTTGACAGACTTTTTTGTTCCTTTCTAAAGTAGCTATGTGTTCAGCCGTTTGAAAATACTCAATTGTTTTTCTCCAATTATCAACCTCCATATCATGTGGGGGTTGGCTAATGCTCTTGGGATGTCCTCATACCCTCCGACTTGCAAAAAGTGTTCTTTTGCATCAGCTTGACGCTCTCAATAACCTTTTAACAAAGTCGCTTAAAAAACTCTCTAACAACATAGCAACACTTGGATCCTGGGATATCCCATCCAAATTAAACTATGTCTACAAAACAGAAAAAGTTAGCCAAGTAAAAACCAATCATAATTAACCATATAAATTATTCTTATATAAATAATTTACCCCTAAATGTTGTTTTATTATATCCTTTATTGTGAGGGAATTTTTTTTTTCCAAGTCCATTTATCAAAAGGGACCATCCACCACATTATTTTTCCAACTTCGCATGCAAACATGTTCTTCAGCTCTCCTACGAGATCATATATCATATCCCTATTATACTCCATGTTAATCGGTTTGCCTTTATTCTGTAAGAACGCTCTTTTAAGCTTAAGGTTTTTTGCTTTGCCTCGTGCTCTCCTGTGTAGCACAACTACAAATATAATTAAAAATTATTAGAAACAATATTTTATATTATCTGAATAAAAATAGTAAAAAAATCATAATAAGACTTACCATCCTGCTCATGATGACCAGCACCTGTACCACTTGGGAAAGGTGGGTCCTCAACTCCATCACCGCTATGTCCATGACCCATAACATCAGCCATGGTGTACAAAAACAAGAGTCAGATCGACATCATTTCCTGTAAAATTATAAGATATACAGATACAATTTCTATTACAAATGCACACAAACTAGGAATCCAAATAAAGTTTCAATTATACATTATACTTTACATGACGAAATGAATTATATCATCCTACTTTTTATTTTTTAATTATAGCATTAAATGACATTACAATTTATAACATCCTACTTTTTTTTTTTTTAATTATAGCATTGTAATTTTGAGGCTTGCCTAATTAAGTCATAAAAATTAAGACATCCTACATACATACATTCTTATTGCACACAAACACACATACATCTATCATACCTACACAAATATATACAATATATACAAATACACATATGCATACATTATACGTACATAATTTTTTGATTGCATACATGTAACACCCATAAAAATCAAGCCAATTTAAAAAAATTTCAACATTCAAAAGCCATTAGTTATTATAAAATATTTTCAAAATAGTTTAATATCAGAGTATCCCAAAAACATAGTCATAAACTGTAGGGAGCTATATGATCATGCCTTTGTCTTCCCGCGATCAAATGATGTACATGAAACCAAAACTGAAACTGTAATCCCAAAGCTTAGTGAGTTCCCCCAAAATACCAATACACTGCAAATAACACATATACAAATAAAAGCATGTACTGGGTCCACAACTTTACAGACTGTATTACCCCTAGGCCTACAGTGTGAGTTTGGATTGCCTTACGGGCCCACATCTCACATATGGATTGCCACCGAGCTTACAATACGAGTCTAGTTAGGGATGGCAATGGGTACGGGTATACCGGGTTTCGTGTTCCCCATCCCCATACCCGAATCCCCATCTCCATCCCCATACCCAACCCCATCCCCATCGGGGATTAAAAATCTATCCCCATCCCCATCCCCAATGGGTAATCGGGGATTTTTCCCCGTTACAAAGTTTTAAACTTTTATGAAAAATAACTCATAATTATATATTAACCAATAAAAAAATAACAAAACTAATATAAAACACTATAATCACCGAATGTCTTCAAACACGAACAATAATATTGAAAGTTACAAATTAAATCATTCTTTGCAAAAAAAGACATAAAAAGTCTTCCCAAAACTATACGTTTGATTGTTAGAAAACTTTATTTTGTCTAATGAACATTTGCTTATGCATTATTAAAAATAAAAACATAAATAGTACTATATATATATATATATATATATATATATATATATATATATATATATATATATATATATATATATATATATATATATATATATATATATATCGGGTACCCATCTGGGCCGGTTTCGGGTACGGGTATCGGTACCCGACAGGTAAAACCATCCTCATCCCCATCCCTGCTTTTTATATTCGGGTAATACCCATCCCAGTCCCCATCCCCGGTCAACTCGGAGATTTACCCGGTTAACTCGGGTTAGGGTTTCGGGTACCCGTTGGGTACGAGTTTTTTTTCCATCTCTAAGTCTAGTATGCCCTACCTGGCCCTCAGCTCATATCTGGAATGCTCTTGAGCCCACAGTACGAGTCTGACATACCCCCACCTGGCCCTCAGTTCGTATCTGGAATGCTCCCGAGTACTCAGTATGAGTATGGCATGCCCTCCCAGACCCTCAACTCATATCTGGAATACTCTAGGTTTTGTTGGTTACCACACAGAGCAGTACAACCTCAACCTAACCCAATTAATATGTCGACATATAACATAACTAATGCACATACAGATAATATGATAATAACACAGGTAGTCCTATAGATCTACCAAAGTGGCATAACAACTAGCATGCAAAATTAACTCATACTCAACATACTTCCAACTACTAGGATAACATATCCAATGGGCCGACATTTTTGCTTTCAACCCCTTAGTATAGTGAGGATAACTTACCTCTCAACTGTCGAATCGAAGTGATAAACTCAAACTCTCGAACGACGACTACGAACTCCACCACCTATATTTACCATAAGACCATTTCCATAAATTTCCAATTTACCAAAATACCCTAGAAGTCAACTAGTCAATCCTTGGTCAAAGTCCAAGTCAATGGTTAAGGTCAACAATCCATGTTGACCAGACTCGTCGAGTGCAGTTCACTGACTCGTTGAGTCCTTTTAGAATTGGAGTATCCGTGAAATCCCCCGTTGACTCATCGATTTTCCCTGCAACGCATCGAGTTCGTGCATGTTCAAAAGTCGGGAAAACCCTAGCTGACTTACCGAGTCCATGCTGAAATCCTTGCACGACAATCTTCATCGGACTCGTCGTGTTGTCGAGTCCCTTCAGTCCTTTCTCCATTTAGATGCTTTTTAATCCATTCCAAAGCTCCATATTGTAAATCAAGCTTCCCGAGGCATGTTTATCACGTAAAGTTGCAAACTTTACTTGCATGCAAGGCTCTATAGGCTTAGAATGTCAAATCCAAGCTTATAATGGGGTTTAACTCAAAAGGAAAGGTTCATAATTGCTAATGCTGGAGACTTTATAGCTATAGAGACTAAGATAATATCGTATTTGAAGTTACAACTTCACATCCTAGCCTATACTTGAAAATGGTTAAGATATATACTAGAAAGCCATAATCTTCAACATAAAGAGATCTAGAAAGATGGAAGGTCAAGGTAACGACCTGTTACCTTCAAACTGATGCCAAGAAGTAGAAGAGGCAGATCCACTAGCTCCTCTTGTACTACTCCTCTTATACTTCAAGTCTTCTCCTTGCAAATCACCTTCCAAGCTTGAAAATCAACCAAGAATGGAGCACACACATGAATTAGGGTTTCTAGATTCACAAGGGACTGTAAGGGGAGGCTAAGGAGGCAAATGATCCTTTAAATAGGGTGCAAAACCTAGAAATTTAGGGTATCATCTTTCAACTCCAACTAGTCGAGTCATGTCCTGCGACTCGTCGAGGTGGTCACTTAAACATGTGGCCAAAAACGTTTCTACTCGACGAGTTAAGGCATTCAACTCTTCGCATAGACCTTTCAATAGGAAAAATAAAGCTGTAAAATTAATACCTGAGAGTCGGGGAGTTACAATTCTCCCCTACTTGAACTAGACTTCGTCCTCGAAGTCCGCTGTGGTGAACATCTCCGGATAGTGCTCCTGCATCTCAGCCTTCGGATCCCACATCCACTCAGAGCCTCTACGGTGCTCCCACTGTACCTTTACCAAGGATATCTCCTTGTTCCGCATAACCTTCACCTTCCTCTCCAGGATGGACATGGGCCTCTCCACATAATTCAGGTGCTCATCGACCTGAATGTCATCCAATGATACTACTGCCTCCTCATCTAGAATGCACTTTCGCAATTGCGAAACGTGAAAACTATTGTGGATCTGACTGAGCTCCTCTAGAAGATCTAGTATGTAAGATATCTTGCCAACCCTTGTAATGATCCTGAATGGCCCAAGGTAACGGGGCCCCAATTTCCCCATCTTCCTGAAGCGGATCACACCCTTCCAAGGCGAGACCTTCAGGAGTACCATGTTACCGACCTGGAACTCTAACTCTGATCGGCGTCGGTCGGTGTAGTTCTTCTGTCTACTTTGTGCAGTTAGTAACTGCTTTCTAATCTGCTGAATCTTCTTAGTAGTTTATAAAATTGCCTCTGTCCGCCCCATCACTCTGTGACCAACCTCACCCCAACAGATGGTGGTGCGACATCTCCGCCTGTACAACAACTCAAAAGGTGGGGCATTAATAATAGAATGATAGCTGTTGTTGTAGGCGAACTCTGCAAGGGGTAGGTGGGAATCCCAAATCCCACGGAAATTGATGACACAAGCCCTTAACATGTCCTCGAGGGTCTATACAGTCCGCTTGCTTTGGTCGTCAGTCTGCGGATGATATTCTATGCTAAATGCAGTCACGTGCCCAACTAGCCATCCATAACACTGAAGAACTCGTGTATGCTAGCCATACATAATGCTGGACCCTATAGACTTTCAAATACCTGATCCTACCCTAAGCTCTTCATCAAACAAGAACAGAAAATAAAGCAAAACCAAACATTCTCAGGCTATAAGATCTTAATTATGTATAGCCGTGATGCATACACAATAAACTACCGTAATGATGTCAATTTCATATAAGAAAACCCTAGGCTATCAGACATCATGTAATCAGGCAATTCTATCATGCAATTCCTGAAGATCCCTAGCCTAGTACTAGCATGTTGTTTTAACGTATCACAATATCAAATTACCGTATGGTATTTTGGGGTCTACTTATTGGCTCCGGCTGATCGTGCACCATGCATCCTCCTTTGATATTTTGAAAACCTTTGAAAATCATTTTGAAAATCTTTTCCTTAGTTTGAGACTGGATTCACATAAGTGTTCATCTAATTCACTCAAACCAAGGCTCTGATACCAACTTGTAACACCCATAAAAATCAAGTTAATTTAAAACTTTTTTCAAACATTCAAAAGCCATTAGTTATTACAAAACGTTTTCAAAGTAGTTTAATATCAAAGTATCCCAAAAACATAGTGCCTCCCACGATCATCTGATGTACCTGAAACGAAAACTCAAACTGTAAGCCCAAAGCTTAGTCAGTTCTCCCAAAATACCAATACACTACAAATAACACATATACAAATAACATGTACTGGGTCCACAACTTTACAAATTGGATCACCGCTAGGCCCATAGTGTGAGTCTGGATTGCCTTCCGGGCCCATTGCTCACATCTGGATTGCCACCGAGCCCATATTACGAGATTGGTATGCCCTACCTGGCCCTTAACTTGTATATGGAATGCTACCGAGCCCACATTACGAGTCTTGCATGCCCCACCCGCCCCTCATCTCGTATCTGGAATGATCCCGAGTCCTCAGTATGAGTCTGGCATGTCATGCCCGATCCTCAAATCATATCTAGAATACTCCAGCGTTTGTTGGCTACCGCACGGTGCAGTACAACCTCAACCCAACCCACATAATATGTCGATATATAACATAACTAATGCACATACAGATAATCAAATAATAACACAAGTAGTCCTACAGACGTACCAAACTGGCATAACAACTAGCATGCAAAACTAACTCATACTCAACATACTTCCAACTACTAGGATAACATATCCAATTGGACCGACATTGGTGCCTTTGGCCCCTTAGTATAGTGAGGATAACTCACTTCTTAATTGTCAAATCAAAGTGATAAACTCCAACTCTCGAACCAAGGCTACGAATTCCACCACCTATATTTACCATAAGACCATTTTCATAAATTTCCAATTTATCAAAATACCCCAGAAGTCAACTAGTCAACCCTTGGTCAAAGTCCAAGTTAATGGTCAAGGTCAACCGTCCATATTGACCCGACTCGTCGAGTACTTTCAGAACTCGAGTAGTTGTGAAATCCCTTGTTGACTCGTCAAGTTTCCCTGCAACTCGCCGAGTTCATGCATGTTCAAAAGTCGGGAAAACCCTAGCTGACTCGTCGAGTCCATGCAGAAATCCTTGCACGACAATCTTCATCGGACTCACCGAGTTGGACATGCAACTACTTAAGTCCCTTCATTCCTTTCTCTATTCAAATGCTTTTTAAGCCATTCCAAAACTCCATATTGCAGATCAAGCTTCCCAAGGCATGTTTATCACGTAAAGTTGCAAACTTGACGTGCATGCAAGGCTCTATAGGCAAATGATCCTTTAAATATGGTGGAAAACTCCGATAATTAGGGTTTCATCCTTAACTCCAACTAGTCGAGTCGTGTCCTCCGACTCGTCGAGTTGCTCACTTAAACACGTGGCCAAAGACGTTCCTACTCGACGAGTCAAGGCATCCAACTCGTTGAGTAGACCTTTCAATATGAAAAATAAAGCTTTAAAATTAATACCTGAGAGTCGGGACGTTACAACACAAATATACATATACACAGTATACATACATCCATCATACATATACAGATATATATACAATACATACATATACATATGAATAAATTTATACACACATACATGATTGCATACCAACTACACATAAACATAGACAAAATACACTTATAAACATATAAACTGTTGGATTAAACAAATTTGCATACCAAATACCATATGTTTGCATACCATCAAATTTATGTAATAATTGTTAGATTTCTTATTATAACCTTGAATATGAAAAAAATAATTCTATAATTATTTTCGCTCATAAAAGTTTGCATACCATCTGTTTTAGCTCAAATACCATCTGTTTTAGCTCAAATACCATCTGTTTGCTTCCCAAATACCATCTATTTGCATACTAAAGAGAGTCACTAACCTGAAATTGAAATCAGAAGCACCTGTGGTGGTGTTTTCACTAGGAAAATCTACAATGGCGGTGGGCATGCCGGAGCAGCAACAAAAATGGCTATTTGTGGATTTCTTGATCACAAAAAGTTATTTTAGAGTGGACATACTTCACATGAGAAGAAAACCGACAGGAGGGATGGGAAATTACTTACTGTCGGTGGTTTTGTGGTCGCAGGGTCGCCGACAACACACCTAATCGCTGGTAAACTCCCCAAAATTGTTGGTATGAAAACCCCAATGGTGTTCCTATCAGTCAGAGGTGGTAATCGGAACGACCTTAAGCTTTCCAAAGGGTCGGAGTGGAGTCGGAATCGCCGGAGAAGAGAAGTGGGAGTGATAGTGAGAAAGCAAAACGTTGACAGGTGGATGAAATTGACTTAAGCTATTACCCACGACGGTAATAGCATCGACAGGGATCAATAGCGGCGACACTCAATGGTAAATGGAGGGAAGTTTTCGCTGTCAACATTTTTTAGGGTATTAGTGGTGACGGGGTCGCCGCTATTTCTATCGTCGGTAATAATCTTGTTCGATGCATCATTTAACCATTCGATTGGAATCAAGATCGACGGTTGTGGTGAAGCCTGAACATTTAACACGGATCGATGTTTTTTATCATTACCTGCAACGATATTAGCGGCAACAAAGGCATTACCGACAATATATTTGAAATGTCGCCGCTAATACCGTCGCCGGTATTAAGCACAAGAAATTTTGTAAGTACAAAATTGAGGGGTTAGAAAAAAAGGGTATTTATACTTCAAAAAGCAAAAAGAGCACATCTGCTAGACCATTTCACAAATGGTTTTGAAACGGACAAGTGGACGATGCATATCTGTGCATTAAAGGTTGTATGTTCTCTGAAGAACTAAAGAAATCATAGACGGCCAATGACCTACGATTTCAGTGGCTAGTTGGTGTAATTTGTTAATTTTTTGTTATTCTCTTCAAAGTAATTAGGATTGTTAGGCTAAATTACAAAATTTATCTAGTTTATGAGGATCCCTTGTGCATCGTTATCTACCTTTTTTTTCCCTCTATCCTACCTTCAGACAGATAACAATTTCTGGACTTGGTTGAAATGCAGCCACATACCTGATTGAAACACATAAAGTGGAGGCGATTTTAGGGTTACAGACCTTGGAAGAAGTGCTTTCAGTTTCAGAGGTATGTAGTGAAGCTCAAGTTCCAACTTTCTCTCTTTTTGATTCACTTCCTCAACGGGCACTAGATAGGTGGCCCTACCTATTTCAAGCTTCACCTTCTCAGTTTCCTCAAACGAAAGCTTTTGTTGCTATTCTTGAGTCTTACGGATGGAGTCGTTTTACTTTCATATACGAAGATATCAACTCAGCATCCACTCAAGTCATTCCACATCTCATGGAAGCCATTAAAGAATCTAGTACTGTCGAAATAAGCAGCATTGTAAAGCTCTCACCTTTATCCTCTTCTTTTTCATTGCCAAAAGAACTCGAAAGAATCAGTAAAGAACAATGCAGAGTGTTTCTTCTTCATTCCTCTTTGGAAACAGGCGTTCGCCTTTTTCAAAATGCAAAGAACATGGCGATGATGGAAAAGGGTTATGTGTGGATCACAACAAGTTTAATCACAGATCTTCTCCACACTCTAAATTCCTCTACTTTTTCCACGATGGAAGGCGTTTTGGGAATTGGGAGTTTCTTCACAAATACGGGCTCACAGTTTGATGATTTTAGCACAAAGTTTCAGAAAAAGTTTAAACTCGAACAACCTGAAGAAGAAAACAACATCCCTGGGGTTTTTGCAGTTCAAGCGTATGATGCTACATTGATTGTGGCCTTAGCATTGACCAACAACAACAGGAGCTGGCAATCCGTTGACCAAAAACCACTTGCATCACATATATTTCCAATCATAAATGTTATAGGAAAATACTATAGAGAACTAGGGTTTTGGTCAGAAGGACTCGGTTTTTCTGAGTTTATTAATGAAAAAACCACTTACGACACTTGTTTAAAAAGTTTAGGCTACATTTTTTGGCCTGGGAAACCGTTGCATACTCCAATAGGATGGGCTATTCCTACAAATGCCAATCCATTACGAGTAGGTGTCCCAACAATGGCCATGTTTAAAAAGTTTGTAGAAGTGAAATATGATCATAAAAATCATAATCTCACATACAGAGGCTACTCAGTTGAGCTTTTCAAAGAAACCATCAAATTCTTGCCATATTACTTGCCATATGAATTTCATCCCTTTAATGGAACCTACGATTCTCTAGTGGAGCAAGTTTATTTGAAGGTAAATCAATGACTCAATCAATCATATATTGTTCTTGTTATTGGTATTAAATTCTTTATTTATTCTGGCAGAAATTTGATGTGATAGTTGGTGATGTATCAATTGTTTCAAGGCGATATAAATATGCCGAGTTCACACATCCGTACACAGAAACAGGGCTGGTGATGATAGTACCTGTCACATCGTATCACGGACAATGGTTATTTGTGAAGCCTTTTACATTAAGCATGTGGGCCCTAACAATCTTAATCAATATATATAACGCCTTTGTGATATGGCTGATTGAGCACAAAAACACCCCTGAACTTGGAGGGTCTGCTTTGAATCGCACAGGAACTCTTCTCTCTTTAGCGTTTACTAGAATGTTCTTCACAAATGGTAAGTTTTAAACATTTCTCACACATTTCAAACCTCTTGTAACAGTGTTAATCTGTTATCATCGTCATCATTCAGGTGATGCGCTTCATAGTAATTTGACCAGAATGACAACAGTGGCGTGGCTGTTGGCGGCGATAATCATCGGGCAGTGTTACACCGCTAGTCTCACCAGCCAGCTCACTGTGAAACGGCTGATACCTAAAGTAACAGACTTTGAAACCCTAAAAAATGGTAATGCAGTTGTGGGGTATGGCCAAGGAGCCCATGTTGCCAGTTATTTGGTGGATGTTCTTGGTTTCAAGAAACACAACATAAGAGCTTTCACTTCTCCAGAAGGATACGCACGTGCCCTTAAAAACAAAGAAATATCAGCGGTTTTTCTTGAGGCTCCTTTCACTAAACTTTTTCTTGCTAAGTACTGCAATAGCTTCATTACTGCTGGACCTACATTCGGGGATGGAGGATTTGCGTTTGTAAGATTATAATATTATATAAACTTTTTCTTAATTTATCATTTGAATATCTGTTGAATTTGGGGATACCGAGTTGGCGAGTTGTATTTATATTATATATATGATTTGTTTGTAGGTGCTTCCGAAAGGTTCTCCAATGGTGGCTGATTTTACTAAAGCATTGTTGAATGTGTCTGAAAGTGGAACCCTACAAGAGATAGAGAAAAGAATGATTGGTTCTGAGAAATGTGTAGAGATTGATTCAGATGATGATGAGTATGAAAGTTTGGGTCTTGGTAGTTTTTCGTCGCTTCTTGTTTTGACCAGTGGGACTTCAACTGTTGCTCTTGTAATTTATGTTGTTAT
This sequence comes from Lactuca saligna, assembly GCF_052625555.1. Taxonomy (NCBI): domain Eukaryota; kingdom Viridiplantae; phylum Streptophyta; class Magnoliopsida; order Asterales; family Asteraceae; genus Lactuca; species Lactuca saligna. Next base: position 234,456,270 of record NC_136421.1, read on the forward strand.
TAGCTTGAGGGATTATTGCCGGATCGAACAGAAAAGTATAATTTCAATTTTTTCAGATGTTAAGAAATACTTTGTGAATCCAAGGAGACGATTCTCCAGGAAACTCAGCGACGTAGAAACTCCTAAAAGTCCCAACTTGGAAATGGCTTAAGCAGGTGCACCAACCTTTTTGCAAGTAAGCATATTATGAAAATAGATCATACCCTGGGGGCATGCCATCTTGCTATTCATTCTCTTATAGTTCAATTAGAGGTATGCAAACGGATTGAGCTTATGGAATAGACTCACCTTGATTCGGGCTTTTACATGTTATCAACATACAAGAAGTTGGTGCAAATTGGATCAACTCTTAGGGCTAAATTATTGTAAACTTTAGTTTTTGTGTTTTTGATGATGCAATTAGCGATTCATGATGAAATTATGGAATGCTTATGTTGTAAATCGTCTAATGTGGTTAGAGCAATGCTATCATGTTCTTAAATTCATTTTTGATGGGTTTAACCCTTTACAACCATGTTAAATCAAGAAATTAATGGTTTGAGACAATTTAGGTTTCTTAGACTTTTTTTTTTTGGTAGATCTAAGGATGTTTATGACCTTGTAATGCTATAGTTATGTTACATGGTGGTGAATCATTATGGATCAATTTTATGCTTTAAAAACATGTTTATGGATGTTTTGGTGAAAATTCACGGTAGAAATCGTGGATGTGATGGCTCAGCCATGGGAATGTATGAGGAGGCAGTACAACCATCCACATGACGTTACGAGTTAGTGTAAAAAATGGTATCATGTATAAGTATACTATTGAAAAATTGAAGCTTTTATCTTGGGGGTTGACTTAGGGTTTAAGGGCTCTAATAGGTGCATTAGGGTCCTATAGTTAGAGATGGAAATATATCTTTCGGGGCTTGGTATTTCCCATAAAACCAGACAAAGACGTTGGGTCTGATCCTGTTAGGCTAATAACCAAATAACCAGGGAGTGACGGGGGTCGAGTGCTCTATTCCCCAAACCTCACCCCATCCCCACGTTACTTTGCCATGTACATGAGGGTTTTAAAATACAAAATCGAGCCTTGATGCATTTACTCTCCTCCTCACGAAGCGTAAGCCTTGAGGCGAACCGAAGCGTAAGCTTCAGGACATAATGAAATAATAATAATAATAATAATAATAATAATAATAATAATAATAATAATAATATATTGTATTATTCATAAAAACGTACTAAAGTCCAAATCAAACATAAAAAAGATATTAAAATTCATACTAGTCTTCAAATCAAGCCAAATTAGTAATTAAAAACAAAAGCATAATACTTTTCAAATCAAAGTCAAATCATTAAAAACAAAGGCATATTAGTCTTCAAATGAAGCTAAATCACTAGAAAAGAAGGGTATCGTTATCTTCCATGTTACCATCCAAATCATCATCTTCATCTACCAGATTTAATTCAACTTTCCTCCTTTTTGAACTTGAACTTAGCCACATGTTGCAATTTCTCCACCATTTCCATATTCTTTGTCACTTGGGTCGGCTATCTATTTATCATCACAAGACAAATTCCTACAAATAAGGGATCATCACCCTCTTTTAGTTTCTTCTTTGAGACAAACTTTTGCTTCAACTTCTTGTTGTACATAATGTACATCAAGATATTCATTTTACCCATATAGTCAAGTGATTCCTTCACTTTGTATGTACTTGATTAAATGTACTCCAATTTTTTTGCAAGCTGGAGTGGAACAAGTTAGACTTAATATTTTTGTTGCAATCATCATGAGTTCGGGCACACCCACCCCAAAGTTATGCCACCATTCAACTACATAAATAAGCAAAAAATCAAATTATTATATTATTGAAAAAAAAGGTATATATAATTATAATTTTAGTATACCATGTGATCATTTAAGGTATGATGTCAAAGAAACATTATATCCAAACAACTTGCTTTTGTACTAAGAGACTTAAAATCATCGATTTGTGAATCAACTTTTTCACTAGTCTCTCGATTCAAAAGTCTATCCATGCACATGTAAAACCACCTTTTGTGGTTTTAATTGAATACACAACACTAAGGCAAAAATGAACGTCATCCACGACAATCTTCTTGACAATATTTTCATCTGGCTTCTTGGCCCAACTCAATTTGACCACTCAGTTGAAACACACACCATCTATAATGGTTACTTCAACCCGTACATCTTTTCCAGGATGGAGACATGAAACACAAGATAGATTGTAACTGTACCTAGCAAACGAAACTTCAGTGACACCATCCCAATGCGTTTGAGTATTGTATAAGACCCAAACTATCTTGATCCAAATTTCTCGTTTTGCTATCATGCCATTAATTGTTGCCAATAAAAGTTAAAGTTTGAGGTAAATTTATCCCAACCTCAAACTTGACCTCCCGCCTATGTGCCGAAACATGTATTTTCATATGATGTTGAGCCTTTAACGAATATCCTTTGAGTTCATTCAAAACTTAATCGTGCTCCCCTAAATGACATACCACCTTAAATAACTCGGAATAACTATTTTGTAATATACCACATGTAGTGAGTGCCAACCTTAAAGGATCTTGAAAGGAGTTATAGTAGCCAAAGTATGATACATGGTATTAAGCCAATACATGACCCATGATAACCAATGTGACCATTGTTTGGGGTGTACGATGCAAAACCTACTACTTCTCATAACAATGTTTCAACTACTGTTATATTTTGTAAACTGGTTCATAACAAAACAAACTGGGCATAATTCCCACTTGGTTGTAATTAATCCATTAGGAACCGAAAGTCAAATATTTATTACATACAATGCACAAAACACTTACATAACACCTTTAATGCTTGTAATAATCCATTTGTTTTGTTTATATTGATGCTTGAACCACTTACATAACAAAAATTATGTAAAATGCACAATGCACAAACCACTTAAATAACAAAAATTTATGTAAGTTAAACAACATATGAAACATTCCAAAAATACAGCCTAAAAATTTCTTTTTGATTAATTATAAAAACCATAGATACCATTTGTCATCTCATAAAAAGAACATAAGTAATATGTCTCAAATCATCATAATAAAATATTGTGTCAAAATCATGTGCCAAAATATCAAAGTCTAAACTTCCCAGGTTGAACAAAAGGTATGTGCACTGCAATCATCCTGAGCTCTTCCCCTTGCTATCGGATGTACCTGAAACCAAAACTGAAAACTGTAAGCACGAAGCTTAGTGAGCTCCCCTAACTACCACATACCATACATGTATAACATGCAACTAAGAGATACGGGCCCCGCCCACACTCATGGAGATACGAGCCCCGCTTACACTCTGCTATCTAAGAGATACGGGCCCTGCCCACACTCTGCTGCTATGAGATACGGGCCCCGCTCACACTTAGCTACTATGAGATACGGGCCCTACCCACACTCAGCTACTATAAGATATAGGCCCCGCCCACACTCAACTAATGAAAATACATACAAGTATTACACAGACAACAAGTATTCTAAATCTATCGATCAATCATATATTCATACTCAACTAAGCTATGAGATACAGGTCCCGCCCACACTCGACTACTATAAGATACGGGCCTCGCCGAAACTCGGCTACTAATCATACATATAGGGGCCGACCTTGGTGCCTTAGACCCATCCTACTAGAGGAAACTCACCTGGCAAACCTGACTACTGAAATCTCGAGTGAGGAATCTCTGACGGCTACTCCCATGACTCCCTAGCTATTATTATCACAATAACACTTAGTCAAAACCTGATAATTCTCCTTAAGGTAAAATGACCATTTTACCCCTGGTCAAAGTCAACGCTTTGGTCAAAGTCAACTTTCTAGTTGACCCAACTCGTCGAGTTCCTAGGCTACTCATAGTCGTGATCTACCGAATCTACTCGTTGAGTCCCTTCACCGACACGTCGAGTTCTAGCTTAAGCTAAAACCGGACAAACCAACTCAACCCATCAAGTCCCTCTATGGACTCATCGATTTCCTCTGTCTGATTGAGCTATCTCATTTGATTAAGCTCTTACCCTTCAGATCTAAACTCCATACTTCATCTACACACTGGGAATACACTTTTAAGGGTAAAGTTTCCAATTTTATGTTGGATTAGGTGTCTAAGCCCATAACTATAATTGGTATGTACTTGACTCGATAGTAGCATGGTCCTTTTGGGTTGTCTTCACCAGATCAATTTGACAGGATGGATATTTGAGAAAGAGGTTATTTTTGATTTTATTAATATATTATATGAATAATATATTAACTCAGAAATCATATTATTTAATTGGTATTGATCAAGAATTAATTTGGAATTAATTTAGTGATCAAAAGAGACTGATTAAATTTATAGGGACTGATTAGGTATATCAATAATACTTATAGTTTGGGACAATGATCTATGTTGGTTAGGGATGGACTAAACATATATGAGAGTCCATGAAGGTTTAGTCCAAAGGGCTTACCAAATGTGAAGAGCCATGGTGAATTAGGGTTTACCTGGAAGAAACCCTAGGAATTCCATACTATAAAAGTAACCCTTAGCATCACTAAAATCGACGATAAGGATTCCAAGGTGAAACCCTAACTGATTTGTGCTTCCTAGTCTCTCTCTCACAACCCTCAATTTGCTTTTGGTGTTTGTAACTGATTATAGGTATCAAACTTGAGGTACTAAGCTCTTGAAAGGCCAAGAACTACAAGATATAACTAAGAGGTATTCATCTAACTAGTTTTTAAGTTGTATATCTTCAATTTCATGCTAGCTAGGGTATATGCTTTGGACAAAATGAAATTGCATGTATAACTTGAGAAGCTTAGATCTAAAACATTAGGGTTGTATATGTACCATAGGGATGTTATAGTGCTCAAAACCTATCACTTTACCCACTATTAGTCCTTCTTAATGGGTTTAGCTCAAACCCTCACTCTCTAGAACATAGATCTTGGTCCACAAGCCATAATACTCTAAACTAAAGCACACTATAATAGATCTAAGCCTTGGACATCAGTTGTACACGTAAAGTTCCTAGCTTTCTTTCCATGCATGACATTTTAGGGCTAAAAAGGCCATAATAACGTTTTTAAGCTTGCATGGAGCTTCCATGGTCATACAGTTTGCACCTTTATGCCATGGAACCCCTTGTAGATCCCAGATATGGAATGTAAGTCACTTGGGACGTCCAAATCCCAAAGACCAAGTTCTTGAACTAAAACCCTAATAAAAATTGAAGTAAGTAGATCTAATGAATGAATGATCAAGTTAGAGACTTGATTACCAGAAAATGATGAGGATGGAAGGAAATCTGTGGATCTGCAATCTTCTCCTTGAACCTTCTAGCTCCTTCTTCTCCTTCTAGAACACACACAAAATCACTCAAGAATGGCTCCTTCTTCTACATCTAAATACTTATGTTTTGTTCTTCTTGTGATACTTGTTCTACTATGTAAGCATGTAAGTATGTATACCTTTATAAAAATATGGTTATATTTTAGAAGTATACTTTTAGTCAGAGCACTTCGGCCCCATTGTATTTATAGTTGAATATCTTTTATAGGTTGATATACTTAGTTCACTATAAACAATGCACTGATACCAATCTGTCACACACCTAAACCGGAACGACGGAAACGTTCAGGGGCGGAGGACGTCATGTACAGTATCACAAAAACTGTATAATAGTAATCAAAGCAACAAAAACCATTGTATTAATAACATAGTATTTACATTGTGTTCAAAACATTACTTGTTTAACATTTAAGACTATAGCAAAAGATAAGACGTAATGCCACTATGGTCCATCTTCTAACCCTTGAGAGGGTACCTGTCTACTAACTTTCTTGAGAATACAACTAGTTTGAAAAAGTGTTAACATTTAAGTTGGTGAGTTCATAAGTGTCTTGTTAGAAAAGTTATGTTCTTTGTTATTGAAAACATTAATGTGTTCTTCCAAAATCCACTATTTTCTTAGTAAATAAATCATAATCTTAGTACTTTGAAAATTAAAAAGTATAAGTATCTTATGTTTATAACATGTGATTCGAGATTATGAATCATGTAATTGGTATAACACGTACTGTTACCTCCTATGATTTCTTAGTGTATATGTATAAGTAAAAACGAACGAACAGTCGATTAGGTGATTCTGCCCTAAGCCCACAACCAAACAAGGAACAGGAAGTAAGTCAGAATTCACACATTCCACTGCCTATCGGATCTTTATAAATATGTAACTCTGATGTATAGACTAAGGAGCCATAGAATTAACGATTAAAGGTCCTTTATGTTATACTAGTTTGTAAATAAATGTTGAATCTTTTGTAAATATGTTCCTAGTTGCACCCGCTCTAATGTAAAGCATTGTTTTAGATAAACAGTTGTGATTGTTTTCAGAAAGTTGAACTGTAAACTATTCACCTGTAAAATAATGATATTGGTCCTGGGAAAAATCCTATATTTTCCTTGATAATCGGGTTGTAGTCTTAAACGTACCAAGACCAAAGGTACAAGTATAAATACCATACTTGCTTTGATAATACCTAGTTTTATTTGTAGTAAAACTAGCTGAAAATATGTTTGTTCTGTAAGTTATATGCAATGTAAATACTCCTTTTTGTCTGTTTAAATAAAAGTATATTACTACGTAAATGATTCATGTTTTCTCCATGTAAATTCCTATAACCATATTGATGACTCATGATGGCCTGAAACGACGTTCTTCAGGTGTCGGAATCATTAAGACATTTGTCACCCTAAGCCTATCGGCCTAACTGTAGCTAACAGTTTAGGTGCTGGATTGTCAATCCCGTATAGATCTATACATATATTCACGCTCTCTCTACAAGAGACTCTGGTTATAAGTTAGGACTTAGTTGGTACTTAGATAAGTACGTGAAGGCATCTCACAAATAGCTTCAATGGATTTACTAGTAATAAAGTGGAAAACCCTTTTGTTTATGTGTTAACCTGAAATTTGTAACATAGTCTCTTAGTTCCAAAAACTATACCTATTATAGTTTATAAGTTTGCTTCTATGTTGGCGTGAAACTGCTGAGTCTTAATGTGTTCTGTAAATCATTTGTAGATTCGATAGTAATGATATTTTGTGTATTTAGTAAATTTCATGCTGAACAATATGTTACGGTAAAAAAAATAAACAATTTAGATTTTTAAACACAAGATTTGTTGTGTTTTACTTGTATTCCCACCCCCCCTAAAACAATTTAAAAATTGTGAAAACTTAGGGATATGAACTCACATCTTTTTGTGAGTTCTCGATTAGTTGAGTCGTAGTTGTGTAGATCTCCATATTAGAACTTGTATAGTTAATCGTATCAATAAGCCTTAGAATAATTTGTTGGTGCTCTTGGTGTGTTCTTCGTTGTCTTCGTGAAATTATGGAGATTGGGTGTTTTCGGTTGGAATTAAGAATACGGGATGGTGTTTTCGTTTGATATCAGGTACACTTGATGATTTCAACAAGATTCTATGAAGATTCAAGGCTTTTCGGTTGCATATATATAGAAAAAGGGTTGATTTCGGTTGGTAGTTTTTTGATTTCGCATGAATATTTTGATGAGAAAAGAAGTGGTGTTTTCGTGGGGAATGTGTGTCAATTAGGTTGAGTTTTTGGTCACATATATATATATATATATATATATATATATATATATATATATATATATATATGACGTGACATGTGCCTTGAAACACGTAACTTATCTTCTAGAAATGCGAGCCAAAGGGATAGAAGTTGGGTATTCGGCCGAGAACACAATCCGAGAAGAAGTGATTGGACCGATCCTGTTTGCGGCCGAATATTGGTTTTGTTGTCCGAAGACGTTTGCGGTCAGGAGGGAGTTTGCGGTTAGAAGGCTCGTTTCTGGACCGAAGGTTCTTAGTTAAAAATGGTTCTCGGTGCAAGGCAAGTGGCTAGTCTGAGGGTTTTCGGTGGAGTCTAGATACGAGATTTCGGTTTAAGTGTTTTTACTTCTAATTTTTACAAAACTTTTAATAAAAGGTTTGTACATATCAAGATTATTAATTTAACTTTAATAATTGAACAAAACAACTAATTTTGAGTTTTATTTGACATGTTTGATTTTTGTTGACATTGGTTGACTTTTGTTGACTTTTACAGATTTGAATTAAAGGGTTGTCTCATTATCTCCCCGTGAAAGGGAATTTCGTCCCGAAATTCCATCTAGTGTGGTTATTCTTTGAATTTGGAAAAGATATGGGTACTTTTGTTTTGTTACACTTTTCTGTTCCCTAGTGAATTCAAGTTCTCGCTTAACGTTCGATTGAATCTTTATTATTAGTATGTGACCTTGTTTTGTTTAATTTGACTCTCTGTTTTAGGAGGGTAAGTTGTACTTAAAGTGGGAGAAAGTGTGGGTTTGGTGTACTTGTCTACTTTTACTTGATTCATAGCATACTTATTCAAAGTCTTGGGCAACTTTTCCTTAAACTTCATGGTAGGACTCATACTTGGTTCCTCCATCATCACTTCGTTTATACAAGTCGTATATAATTAAGATTCAAAAGACGTTCGGGTGGGTGGCTCTGCCTTACGTCTACAACCAAACAAGGAACAGAAAGTAGGGCGGAAGCACATATCCTAAATCCGTAGAATCTTAATTATATACCACACTCGTGTATACCCTTAGTAGTTATAGATTAACCGCATGGGTACTTAGTCTTTATTCTCGAATTTGACTTGTTGTACGAGTGGTTTTCCTGGGAGGTCTGCTGAGGATACTTCGGAAAAGTTATGGATTTCTGGAACACTCTCGGTGCTGTTCGCTTCAAATTTCTTGTCTAAGGAGTGAGTTAGGAAGGCGTAGTACCCCTCGCATGGGTATTTTTGAGTTTTGAAGCAAAAGATGATACTGATATTTGTGTCGGGTTTGTAGTTATAGTTTAAAAAGTTTGTGTTAAGTGATTGGTTAAGGCAAAGGGTCTTTTCGTAGTACATGGAGTTTGTATGGTGAGGACGAATCCAATTCATGTCTAATGGCGACGTTGGAATTCTTATCGTAACGGGTGTTAAGTCAATTAGGAGAAAATGTTTGTTTTAGAGCGATAGTACATTCTATGCTTATGTCTTTAGTGTTCTTTGTTTTATCCTTGTTATTACTACTGTGAAAATTTGTACCACATTTAGTGAATATAGATAATAAGAGCACTTCGATACTAAATGATAAAACCTCGTAATATGATCCCTATGATGTCCCTCTATAATCGCTTAGTCTATACAATTCATATAAAGTTAAGACTGAGAAGACAGTCGACTGAGCAACTCTGCCCTAAATCCACAATCAAACAAGAAACAGGAAATAAGGCAGAATCACTCCCTCTAACCCTGCAAAATCTTAACTATGTATGTCTCTAATGTTACACTAAACCATCATAGCTCACCTGTAAGGATCCTTAGTTTTTATATGAATAAATTGTTTTATTTGAATGAGAAGGCAATTTATCATTTTGAATTTGAATTGTCAAAAATTTTTGTGAAATTTGATGCTTAATTTTTGTTATTTGGAAAACGTACCAAAATCCCAGAAAAGTTCCTCGTTGCCTCACTATGTCCTATTTGTTAAACTCTTCCTACTCCTCCGTCATTCCACTATATTGGACAATCTCTCTTGAAATGTCCTATTTCACCACATGCATGGCATACTTGACTTGTACTAGCATCGGTAGTTGAGGTGATGTGTTGGGCCGAGGTCCTACAAAGTGGGTGGTGTGCCCCTTCTTGTTGCATTTGTTACAATGCAGCACTCGGCAGACTCCATAATAATGGTAGTAGCACTTGCTGCATTATGGAAGGTTTCCATAATATGGTGTTGTCGGTGTTGAGGTAGTAAGGTCAGTAGGGGTATGGACTACCACAACTGGTTGTCTTTTGGTAGGCCTTTGAGTCGAACTGCCTCCTTTCTCATTCACAAACCTTCGTTTCATGCTCTTGGGTTTGGGGTTTAGGGTGTCCTTGTAGGTAGACACTATTTGTTTTACTTGGTTGTTACTGCGGTTTGAATTGTCGACACTTTTTCAATTTTTGTTTGTGTTGTTAGCATTGAGATGTGCCATGACGGCTATCACGGCAGTTGTGACCGCAACTTGAAAAGTAGTTGAGTCTATTTGCAGTATTGGGGTTTCACCAGTTGGCTGGTTATTTCCATGTGAAGACATAACTCTGTTGCATGATGTGAAATGAGTTCATAAGTAATTATTTTCACTGATAGTTGTATTTTACTTATATATATATATATGTGTGTGTGTGTGTATGTATATATATAAATTTTCTCGTTTTGTTGTGCGATTCTCAATGTTTCAACCTACATCCCTATGATGTATTCATGGTATTGAGTAGAAAAAGGTTAAGTTCAACTGTCCTAGTATTATTCTCGTCCAAGCACACTTAACTGCGGAGTTCTGATGGGATCCGGTGCATTAGTTTTGGTATGATCGCACCCAATAAGTCTACAAGAAGGCATCTTTCTACCATAAGGTTTAAAAGAATGAAATGGTAGTAAGTCTTTAGTAGTTTCGATTGAACTATGTTATCTTGGTTCTGTGCGTATCATGTTCTGATTTTTATAAAGTTTTGTAAACAATTCATAATAGAAGTCTATATAGAATAAACTTATGAATTTTTAATAGTTATTGCCCTTATATGAAATTCTATAACTTGTTGTATTAGTATTTGTTGTTACAAAAGAAGTGATAAATCTAACATATAGTGTGAGTAGTGTAATCACTAACTCACTAAGTTATATCTATAACATCCGGACTCCCAGGTATATTATTTAATCATTTATTTTGAGATCTAGTGAGAAACTCGACGATTTGGTGCCTCAACTTGTCGAGTAGAGACTGATTGACCACGTGGGTCTAATAACTGACTCGATGAGTTAGAGAGTCGACTAGCTGAGTTGGCGCTGAGAGATGAAACCCTAAATCCCCAGGGTTGGGGCCTATTTATGGGAACTTATGACCTCATTTGCGCCTCACCAACTGCCCAACTTCCCTGTGTGAAACTTTAAACGTGTGTAGTGAGATAAGAGGGTTCTAAGGCTAATCTTTGAGTATTTTAGTGCATCTTTTAAGGAGAAGAAGGAGATTATTCAGCAAGGAACGAGGATAAATTGTTGGAATCAATGTTATATTGTCCAGAGCTTCCGTGGAGGGTATAAAGCCTACACCTTTCTCATCTTATTGGTTAGATCTCATGATTATGGAAGTTTATGGTTCTTACCACCTTTTTATTGGGACATTGAGCACATTGAGTCTATCAGGAGTCTAGACTTCATATGTGGACCTTGTGAGGTCCATAGAATCCAAAGGTCCTAGCTTTATTCACCCATATAAGAGATATTGAGCGTAAACGTCTTTATTAAAGTTGTATTGGCATTTTGGAGAAAAATATACCATGCATGAACATTAAGATTGAAGCTTTACGTGAAATTCGAACCTACGGAGCCTAGATCTAGAGTGTGGAGTAGTAGATCTGCCTTAAAATGTCTGAATGAGAATTGAGACTGAAGGGACTCGTCGAGTCAACGAGCTGCCTCGATGAGTCGGCTAGGGTTTTCCCCGATGAGTGTGCACATGGGTAACTCGACAAGTTGATGGGACAACTCGACGAATTGAGTTGGGTTTTGGCGATGTTCTGAAGAAACAAAGGGGACTCGACGAGTCACATAGATGTACTCAGCAGGTCAGATCAACATTGACAGTTGACTCGAGTGTTGACTTATGTTGACTTTAAGGTTTGGTCAAGGCAGGAAGAATGGGAACCATGGAGGGGTAAAATGGTCTTTTACCCATTCTAAGAGTTTGAGAGGGACATAACCTAATTTATTTCGAGTCGCGATTTAAGTTTTAATTAGAGAATATTCTCGTATGTTTTAAGCGGAGGCTAGTTTGATATTTGTGTACGATATTATTACTTGCTAGCTTACGAGGCGAGTCTTCTCACTATACTTTATCTAGAGTGGTAATCTTTGTGGGACCGGAGGATCTTAAGTGTTATATTGAGTATTGTGATATCCCGCATTATGTCTTTGTGATTTGTGTTGTGTATTATTCTGAGCTACTGAGTTAGGACCAGAGGGTCCACCCGAGTTGTGGGACCAAAGGGCCCCACAGAGACACATTGACTGGAGGGTCTTATTGAGTTATAGCCTCGAGTGGCTAATAATCCGTGTGTGGTATTTTGGGGAACTCACTAAGCTTCGTGCTTACCGTGTTATGTGTTATGTGTTTCAGGTACATCTCAGGATCACGGGAAGGTACTGACTTGATAGTACACACTCGAGCGAGTTTATTTTTATGATTATGGGATTGTGATTTTTACTTGTGGATTTGCTGACATTTGAGATACTTGTGATCTTTGAGAAAATATACATGAGTTTTATTGTGTTTTAAAATGATAATTTTGTTTGAAAATTTACGATGTTACAAGTTGGTATCAGAGCCTTGGTTTGAGGGATTCAAATATATCTTCGGGTGTATCTAGACTCAAACTGAGTATTTGAGATAAAAAATCAAAACAAAGAATTTTCTAAAATTGAGAAAGAGTTTTATGAGAAAATGAGTTGGAGCAGTGTGTACAATCAACTAGAGCCTAAACGGTGATTTCCCAAAATTCCCTTACTTTTGTGTTATGAGATACTTATGAGATATTGATTATGCATGCTAGAGGATAGGCTAGGTATTTCATATTTTAGGACGAGATATTGGTTATGCATGCTAGAGAATAGGCTAGGTATTTCATATTTTAGGATTAGAGGTGCCTAATTTGTGATGCCTTAGCCTAGGAACTGCTGCTATTTGTTATGTGCTTTGAGTATGTGCTGAGTAAGAGTATCTAGCATGAATCACCTAGAGAGAGAGAGAGAGAGAGAGAGTTCTAAGTCAAGAGATAATCTAGGAGAGATACCTAGATGAGCATATAAAAGATCTACTAAAAGGGTAGTCTATTATTCGTGAGAGTTAGAGTACTTATGAACAAGCATCCTAGGAGGAGGACTTGGGGTGACTAGAGGTTTGTGTGGAAGGTAGTATTGGGCCCGTACTACTGAAAGCATTGGATCTGTAAGCAACCTAACTAAGAATATGTAGGATGTTAATGAGCAAGTAGGGGTGAGTGATCGGGTGTGAGTATACTCGAGCGAGTCTCTGATGATTTTGTGTTGTGTTTCAGAGACATCATGGTGGGTACACGCCACAACCCAGGGAGTAGTAGGACTAGCAATGATGAGATTCGTAGGATGATTCATGATGAGGTGGCCGCAGCCATACGAGAGGCGATTTCGAAGATGTTTGGGTCTATCAATACCACTCTGATCGATACATTTAATGAGCGGTACGCTACTGTTACTGAGGTTGCTGCTGTCGCAGCCACCGCAACTATCATTGCTGCCAGGCCATAAGGAGGTGACTCGTTGTTATTTCGGGAGTTCAGCAACATGAAGCCACCATAGTTTGATAGGACTCAGGATCCGTTTGTGACGATGAGATAGATCTCTGATATCGAGGGGTGTTTTTACACATGTTCATGTCCTAATCATTTGAGGGTTCGGTTTGTGTTGAACTAGCTTCGTGCGGGGGCGAAGGACTGGTGGAAGTTTGTGACTACCAGTTTTACTCCTGCAGATCATGCTGCAGTGTAACACCGTAAATTTTGAAACAAAATTTTTAATTTTAAATTACCAACATCACATATAATAATTATCAAAATCTCAAGTGACGATGTCATAAAATATTTCAAAATATTTTTCAAAAGTAATTATTAAAATCGAGGATCCTCATTCATGACTCTTTTCAAAAGTAATTATCAAAATCCAGGATCCTCATTCAAAATAGGGATACCTAAACACGTTAGGGTTTTCTGCCAGGGCCTAGTACGCCCAACATACCCTCTGGTATGCCTTGCGTACTAGGTTGATTTCGCGTTTCCTCCATGCACAATAGTACACCAAGCGTACGCATAATTACGCCCCGCGTAGTCTATTTGCTACACATTACACAATAAGGGCTAAACTTGCTAAATCTTCAAACTACCGTGGCTCCTTCGTTACAAGTCTGATTACAATGGATCTTATACCCACGAAAAGGTGATGGGAAGCCCTATGCCCCCAACAACTCGTCCTAGTCCCCGGGGCTTCCTCATGCCCGAGTTGTAGCCCTCAAATCCCTAAATCACGGACGATCTGGAACAGGATGTTACATAGAGTGACATGGGAGAGGTTTACCCAGTTATTTCGAGATGAGTATGTTCCCCCTGTGGAAAGGGAATGTTTGGACCAGGAGTTTCTATCTCTCCAGTAGAAGATAGAGTCGGTGAATGAGATTACACAGGTGTTCCATGAGATGGTGTTGTTCTGCCCTGAGCACGTGTCTACTGAGCAGGCACGTGTGAGTTGTTATCTGACCATACTGAGGAGGGATATACGGGATTTCATGGCGAACTCATCATACCGGATATTGGCTGAGCTTCATACCAATGCCAAGCATAAGGAGATTAAGCTAGAGTTATAGAACAGAGAGGAGGAGGAGTCATGGGGGAGGGACAAGGGACCAACATAGTCGTAGCTGGCAACGAAGCGGGCTAAGCCCGCTGATACAAGGATTGGGGGCTAGAAGGGCTGCACTTGTGGTAAGTGCATCAAGAGTCATGAGGGATCGTGTCGAGCATGGATTTGCTACAAATATGGTAAAGAGGGGAATATGGTGAAGGATTGCTCCAAAGGGTTTGCAGTCTGCTTTCACTGCAACCAGACCGGCCATCGGAAGACCGAGTCCCCCTAGCTTCTTCAGGGATCAGCATAGGGATCTGCACCTCCTACTATACTAGCTACTGAGGGTTGGCTAGTAAAGGTCGAGACGTCGAGGGTTCAAGGGGGAGCCTTTCAGCTGACAGCAGAGGAGGTTCGCACAGCACCTGACGTCGTGGCCGATATGTATACTTTATTATATTCTTTTGAGATGTGTTGTGCTTATATTATGCTGTGTGTAGGTAATTTTCTTGTGAGTTATGTACCTGCTTTGGTGTTATTTGACTCGGGTGCGAGTCGATCCTTCGTGTCTTTAGCTTGTAGTCGTCACATCAGTATCTGATGTGAGGCATTGAGTCGACCTCTGAGAGTTTCAATAGCCAAAGATAATGCGGTTTTGCTACTGATGTGATTCGGGGGTGTGTACTAGAGATCTTTATTGTTAATTTTCCGATAGACCTGGTACCGATCGCGATGGCTGATGTCTGTTTCATAGTGGACATGGACTGGTTGGGTCGATTTGGAGTTGTGGTTGACTGTGAGCAACAATTAGTGACTATACGAGACCCTAATGGGGGAGTGCTTACAGTGTATGGTGAAGGTACTAGATCTGGATCAACTTTCTGTTCTATTGCCAGAGCGAGACAGTCTACAACAAGGTTGTATGGGGTTTTGGCATATATGATGGATACGTGGGTTGCCACAGAGAGGCCGAGTTCTATTGTCGAGGTTCTAATAGTGTGCGAGTTTCCTGATGTTTTTCCTGAGGAGTTTCCGGGTGTGCCTCCTGAGAGGCAGGTGGAGTTTCGGATTGATTTGGTTCTGGTTGTGACACCTATTGCCAAGGCACCTTATCGGCTTGTGCCACTAGAGATGCAGGATTTATCCTCACAGCTCCAGGGGCTGTTGGGGAAGGGTTTTATCAGACCGAGTAGCTCACCGTAGGGAGCGCCGATCCTTTTTGTCAAGAAAAAGGATGATTCACACCGGATGTGTATTGACTATCGAGAGTTGAACAAGCTGACGGTCAAGAATCGTATCCACTTCTGAGGATCGACGATTTATTCGATCAGTTTTAGGGGGCATCTTGGTTTTCCAAGATTGATTTGAGATCTGGATATCATCAGATGAGAGTATGCGAGGAGGATATTTAGAATACAACCTTTAGAACTCTTTATGGGCATTATGAGTTTGTGGTGATGCATTTCGGGCTCACTAATGCACCGGAGGCATTCATGGATCTCATGAACCGGGTGTGCAGGCCTATATTGGACCGGTCGGTGATCGTGTTCATCGATGACATCTTGGTGTATTCGAGGTCCATAGATCAGCATGAGGGGCATCTGCGAGAGGTTCTTGGGGGTATTGAGGTCAGTGAGGTTGTATGCCAAATTTGCCAAGTGTGATTTCTGGTTACGAGAGGTCCAGTTCCTGGGACATCTCGTTAATCAGAATGGGATATTGGTCGATCTGGCCAAGATTGAGGCAGTTATGCGATGGGAGGTGCCGAGATCCCCATCCGAGATTAGGATCACGTGTTATGTGTTTCAGGTACCTCTTAGGATCACAGGAAGGCATCGGCTTGATAGTACACACTAGAGCGAGTTTATTTTTATGATACTGGGATTGTGATTTTTTACTTGTGGATTTGCTGACATTAGAGATACTTGTGATCTTTGAGAAAATATACATGAGTTTTTTTGTGTATTAAAATGAAAATTTTGTTTTAAAATTTATGGTGTTATAATATCATTTTATAAATTACTAGTGTGATGTATAGAGTGCTTTCTAGTTTTCTCCTGATGGGGTATGGTTCGTTAACGATCTTTCTAGTGCCTTTCACTTCGTTAGGTATTTTCTCAGAATTCTCCTCATGAACCATCTTTTGGTTCTTCCTCAACTCTTCTGTTGGCTATTGTAATGGAGTGGTTACATCTATCTATGTTGTTCATGCAAGAACAGGAGTGTCTAAAGAATTTACGATATTAATAAAATATTTTTATTAAAAATAAAATTTTACTAGAATGATCCTTACCGGGTATTTCTATAATCACATAGTGTATACAGAATAGACCTCTGAATAAGTGATCATACTCTAAAACCACAACCAAACAAGGAACAGAAAGTAGAGTGAAAATCACAAATTGTAAGTCTATAAAATCTCAATTATGTATAACCTTAACGTATACACTCAGTAATTATAGACCTACCAGTAAGGGTCTTTAAATTTTCACATAAGTTAGTTATAGTACTTAAAATACTCCTATACTATTTTAATTATATGTTTGATTCTAGAATTTCTTGGTATATGAAGTTTGATAAGTTTCTAGACTTGTTATTATTGTATAGTGTCGTCAAATACTCCTGTAGTATTTTAAACTTTTTGTTTGGTTCTAGTATCCTTTGTATATAGGGTTGGTAAGTTTTAGAGTTGTTACAACACCACTATCATTCCCAAACACATGTTGGTCGTATCGCAAATAAATATAGTTGATCAGGCTATATTTATCCCATATATGATTACATAACTATCTAGGTTTGACTATAGTGTTCAACATCTAAATACTTTGGTTTTGTTCTTCTTTTGATACTTGTTCTAGTATTTAAGCATGTAAGTATGTATACGTTTATAAAAATATTATTATATTTTAAAAGAATACTTTTAGTCAAAGCACTTCATCCCCATTGTATTTTAGTTGTATATCTTTTATAGGTTGATATACTTAGTTCACTATAAACAATGCTTTGATACCAATCTGTCACACCCCCAACCCGGAACAGCGGAAACGTTCGGAGGCAGAGGACATCATGTACAGTATCAAAACAATTGTATAATAGTATTCAAAGAAACAACAACCATTGTATTAATAACATAGTATTTACATTGTGTTCAAAACATTACTTGTTTAACATTTAAGGCTATAGCAAAAGATAAGACGTAATGCCACTATGCTCGGTCTTCTAACCCCCGAGAGGGTACCTGTCTATTAACTTCCCTGAGAATACAAGTGGTTTGAAAAAGTGTCAACATTTAAGTTGGTGAGTTCATAAGTATTTTTTTGGAAAATATATGTTCTTTGTTATTGAAAACGTTAATGTGTTCTTCCAAAATCCACTATTTTCTAAGTAAATAAATCGTAATCTTAATACTTTGAAAACTAAAAAGTATAAGTTTCTTATGTTTATAACATGTTATTCGAGATTTTGAATCATGTAATTGGTATAACATGTACTGTTACCTTCTATGTTTTCTTAGTGTATACGTATAAGTAAGTGCGAACGGACAGTTGATTGGGTGATTCTGCCCTAAGCCCACAGCCAAACAAGGAACAGGAAGTAAGGCGGAATTCACACATTCCACTGCCTATCGGATCTTTATAAATATGTAACTCTGATGTATAGACTAAGGAGCCATAGAATTAACGATTAAGGGTCCTTTATGTTATACTAGTTCGTAAATAAATGTTGAATCTTTTGTAAATATGTTCCCAGTTGCACCCACTCTACTGTAAAGCATTGTTTTAGATAAACATTTGTGATTGTTTTCAGAAAGTCGAACTGTAAACTATTCACCTGTAAAATAATGATATTGGTCCTGGGAAAAATCCTATATTTTCCTTGATAATCGGGTTGTAGTCTTAAATGTACCAAGACCAAAGGTACAAGTATAAATACCATACTTACTTTGATAATACCTGGTTTTATTTGTAGTAAAACTTGCTGAAAATATGTTTGTTTTGTAAGTTATATGCAATGTAAATACCCCTTTTAGTCGTTGTTTTCTCCATGTAAGTTCCTATAACCATATTGATGACTCATGATGGCCTGAAACGACGTTCTTCAGCCGTCAGAATCATTAAGACATTTGTCACCCTAAGCCTATCGGCCTAACTGTAGCTAACAGTTTAGGTGCGGGATTGTCAGTCCCGTATAGATCTATACACATATTCACGCTCTCTTTACAAGAGACTCTCGTTATAAGTCAGGGCTTAGTTGGTACTTAGATAAGTATGTGAAGGCATCTCACAAATAGCTTCAACGGATTTACTAGTAATAAAGTGGAAAACCCTTTCGTTTATCTGTTAACCTGAACTTTGTAACATAGTCTCTTAGTTCCAAAAAATATACCTATTATAGTTTATAAGTTTGTTTCTGTGTTGGCGTGAAACCGCCGAGTCTTAACGTGTTCTGTAAATCATTTGTAAATTCGATAGTAATGATATTTTGTGTATTTAGTAAAATTTCATGCTGAACAATATGTTACGGTAAAAAAAATATATAATAAACAATTTATATTTTTAAACACAAGTCTTCTTGTGTTTTACTTGTATTCCCCCCCCCCCCCCCCCCCCCCCCGCGTTTAAAACAATTTAAAAATCATGAAAACTTAGGGATATGAACTCACATTTTTGTGTGGGTTCTCGATTAATTGAGTTGTGGTTACGTAGATCTCCTGATTAGAACTCATATAGTTAATTGTATTAATAAGTCTTAGAATAATTTGTAGGTGTTCTTGGTGTTCTTCGTGAAATTAAGGAGATTGGGTGTTTTCGGTTGGAATTAAGAAGATTGGATGGTGTTTTCGGTTGATATCAAGAACACTTAATGATTTCGACAAGATTCTTTGCATATTCAAGGCTTTTCGGTTGCATATATATATATATATATATATATATATATATATATATATATATATATATATATATATATATATATATGGTTGATATCGGTTGGTAGTTTGATGATTTCGCATGAATGTTTTGAAGAGAAAAGAAGTGGTGTTTTCGTGGGGAATGTGTGTCAATGAGGTTGAGTTATATATATATATATATATATATATATATATATATATATATATATATATATATATATATATATATATATATATATATATAGAGAGAGAGAGAGAGAGAGAGAGAGAGAGTCAAGATCAAATAAGAGGGAAATTTTTGGTAGGAAGGTAAGAAGTTTTTTTCTACATATTTTTATCGCAAACAAACAAAATGAATCATTAGATGATTCATTTGTAAGATGATCCATAAGAAAAAAAAATTCTCAAAAGAACATCTCGATTTTTCATTTATACAATGATTTTGTTGATATTCACTAAAATTATCATAAACGTGAATTTTTTCTTAATTTACTTAAAAATGAATCATAAAGATGTTTTTTTGGGAATTTTTTTTCTTGTGAATCATCTTACAAATGAATCATCTATTGATTCATTTATTTTGTTCATTAAAAAAACATGTAGAAAAAAAAACTTCTTACCTTCCTACAAAAAAAAAATTTCTTACCGGATCTATATCCTATGCATGAATATATGACGTGACGTGTGCTTTGAAACATGTAACTTATTTTCTAAAAATGCGAGCCAAAGGATAGAAGGTGGGTATTCGGCCGAGAACACAATCCGAGAAGATGTGAATGGACCGAGGCTGTTTGCGGTTCGAAGACATTTGCAGCCGAAAATAGGGTTTTTGTCCGAAGACATTTGATGTCAGGTGGGAGTTTGTGGTCAGAAGGCTCGTTTTCGGGCCGAAGGTTCTTGGCAGAAAACGGTTCTCAGTGCGAGGCAAGTGGCTAGTCCGTGGATTTTCGGGGGGGTCTAGATGCGAGATTTCGGTTTGAGTGTTTTTACATCTAATTTTTACAACACTTTTAATAAAAGGTTTATACATATCAATATTATTAATTTAACTTTAATAATTTAACAGAACAACTAATTTTGACTTTTATTTGACATGTTTGACTTTTGTTGATATTGGTTGATTTTTGTTGACTTTTACAGATTTGAAACTAACGGGTTGTCTCACACACACACACACACACACACACACACATATATATATATATATATATATATATATATATATATATATATATATATCCTTTTCAAACTCTATATTTATATATATGTCCAAAGACTTTTCATTCACATGCTTTATGTGGGAACATTTCCTACAAAATTTTCATTGCATAAATAAATATATTCCATCACTATAAATATTCATCTTCATTTTTCAAAATGATTTAAGATTTAAACATGTTTTTTTTTTTAATTAAGAGTAAGCTAAAGAAACTAACTTTGAGCCATCAAACAAAAATAGATTCATTAATAGTTCAAATGGTCAAATCTATTTTATAAATGAATAAGTGTCTATTCCTACAACAAATATACTTATAGAAAATTTAGGTTTATTTCCAATATTATCTACAATTTCTTTAGCTTAATTAATAATAGAGCGAAACACAATTTCCCTATATTTCTCAAAATAACTAACCAATCCCTGTAATTTTTTTTACCACAATATGATGTTCCTAACGAGTAATGTACAAATATTTAAGTGTTAATTAATCTATATATTCAAGTAAATCTTCTCATATTTTTGTGTAAGTAGTATTAACACTATGTATTATTTGAAATGTACCAAAATAAAATTTTTCTTTATGATAAGAATTTGTCGCATCAC
Source organism: Lactuca saligna (assembly GCF_052625555.1). Taxonomy (NCBI): domain Eukaryota; kingdom Viridiplantae; phylum Streptophyta; class Magnoliopsida; order Asterales; family Asteraceae; genus Lactuca; species Lactuca saligna. The sequence goes on from NC_136421.1 coordinate 234,477,558, forward strand.
ACAAAACTAAGCTAAGAATATGACACCTAAAAACCATATAGGTAGTTTTTTTATACCTTGATGCTTTCTTTTTATATTAGATACATCATCACTTAGTTCCTCGCACACAATAGATATTTAGTCAAGAGAATTCAAAGCATCTTCTAAAACATCAAGACGTTATTCTTGATTTTTAAAATCTAAGGAAAGGGATGAAAAGAAACGGAAGGAGAAAAAATTTAGTCAGATGTGTTCTTGAGTTGGAGGGGAAGGGGCGGATGTGTTCATGGTCAAATGATATCAGTTTTACAATGTTAGAGCGTTGCTCACTAACTCGCACCTCCCTGTCCTCCACCACAAACATCACTAATACCATTTCATCGTGAAATCTTTATCACAACCCATCCCCACTATATCTTTTAGGGTTACGATTAGGTTTGAAGATACCAATATCTAAAGATTAATCGGATTTTCAATTTTGGGTTTGAAGAGCCTTTATAAGAAGGAATATGAAGTTGAAGAAGAAATCCAAGGGAGAATTTTAAAACTTTCAACTTTCCCTCCCAACTCATGTAAATTAAGTAAGAGAGTAAATGCTACCCTTTCCTTCCATTGAAAACTCAAGAGCACTATTTTCCTTCAGAATCCCTTCCTTGAAAATTCTAAAGAATTAGGTGCACAAAGAACAAAACTAGATGTATGAAGACAATTAAAAACTCTAGAAAAAAAATTCTACTTTTATTTGAATACTTACTACATCTACACATCTACTATAATAAATGCAGATCAATTTTGCCAAATGTCAATCTCTCATGAGTATTGACACTTGTCATTTTATGATATTTTTTAAATAATAATATCCACATGTCAGTTTATGGGAAAATTAAAAAGCCATATAATACTTTTACTCATATCACTATAAGAAAAACGCAAGTTTGCTAGGGAAGGAAACCATTCTAAAAATTTGAAATTCCAGTGTAGAAGATGAATAGCGACATAATTTGCGACTACCGATTTCTGTCCCCAAAAACCCGTAGCGAGGGTTTTCTAGGGAAAGAGCCATTGTGTCGCAAATGTGACAACTGAATGAAATCCGTTGTAAATGGTATTCTACTGTGTATTCCATCACAAATTCCGTTGTAGTAAAACCCTAGCAAATTCCTTGGTGGTGAATCCCTAGAAAATTTTGTGGTGGTGATTCCCTAGCAAATTCCGTAGTGGTGAATCCATAACAAATTCTGTGGTGGCGATTCCCTATCAAATTATGTGGTGGTGAATCCCTAGCAAATTTCATGGTCATAAATCCCTAGCAATTTCCGTGGTGTATATTATATAGCAGATTCCATAGGGATGGATGTATAATCAATTTATAAATTAAATCTAAATTATTTTGTAGTAATATATGAAACACAAAAATAACAAACACTACTAGAAAAACAGCCTTTTACGATGCTCATTGCGCGTCGTAAAAGGCTCAGATGACGCGCAAATGCGTGTCAAGGAAGGCTCTGTCATAAAGAGAGACGACGCGCATTTACGACGCGCAATTACGACGCGCAATGCGTATCAAGGAAGGCCTTGTCATAAAGGAAGACGACACGCATTCGCGTGTCGTAACCTTACGACGCGCGTGTTAATGACATGCAATGCGTATCAAGAAAACCCCTGTCAAGAAAGGCCATGTCATAAATGAAGATGACACACATTTTTGCGTATCATAATTGTAAACGTTTAAAAAAAATATTATTTATAGATTTACTTATTTTCAAATTAAATTTGTATTTAATGTTTCATAATAGAAAATAAAATATCATATACAAAAAATAGAATCCATTGCATAAATTTAATGTCATACAATTCTATTTCTTACAAAAAATAGAATCCATTGTAAAGACTATGTACATCAAATTCCAACTAAGTAAAGTTGCATCTTGCCTTTCATAATTCTTTAAGACTAATGCTCCAAACAACTGGTTATATGGATAATCAGTTGTACATTGGCCCATCTCACTCAATAATGACTTAGCCAAATTCAACTCCAAGTCTTTACTGCATCTTGCTGATAATGCTGCAAGATTTAAATGAGGTGGCTTCATATTCCTTTCTTCCATCAACTTTACCTGATGCACAAAATACACAAACAAAAAAAAACATTGTAGAGGAAGGGGTAATTTGGGAAAATGTGAGGGGTATAATATATAAGAATGCAAATACTAAAGTAAACTGTAAAACTAATAAAGCCCTGATTTTCTGATTATTAGATAATATGGAATTCTGCTGTAAAGAATGAAAAAGAAAAAAGAAAGATAAAAAAGTAGAAACATTAATTAAAATAAATAAATAAATAAATAAAAGAGATTCTCATATGAGTGTCTTACTTTGGATCCAACACCAGTTTTTGAACTTCCTTAATTGATGAACTTGCTGCATAAAGTGAAATCTTTCCAACCTATAATCATTCAAAATTACAATTAAAAAAAGGTAAATAGTGAAATCACAAGGGTATAATGGGAAAAAAGATGTTTGCCCTCTAAAATTTGAAGCTTTGCATCATGGTAATTAGCAAGTTCACGAATCTCTGCACCTAATCATACAGCTTCTGCTAGACTTTCAGGGAAGACGAAATCAAGCCCTAACTCAACCGTTGACTGCAAAAAGCCAACACGACTCAATTATCAATTTTTGGTGATTCGTTTCCCTACTTCAATATAACGTTCTTCATTGTTAGTAACAATCTGGAGAACATTTCTTACTCCAACTTCTTCAATGATTTCTTTAAATAAACCATATAAAGCGTCTATGGAGCCTATAATGTTGATCACATCAACAGACCCCAAAAACATTAGCCCTTCAGGACAATAAACTGAGAAATTCATAAACATTTTACCATTTTTTGAAGTCAATTCATCGACTAAAACAGAACAACCACTCTTGCCCCAAGTCCCCATGCATTGATCAACTTCTGTTCTAACTTCTTGAACTGTATTCTTTAAAATCCAGCTACGAAGATCATGATATGAAGGCCCCACAAATCCTGACCCTTGTGAAGCAATTGCATAAATCATGGGCTGGAAATATATGGAGTTCACAGCATCTAAAGGTACACCAACGTCAAATAAAAACCTCCCAATTGCTAAACTAACTTGATGGTTAACCTTTTTGAATCATCATACACGGTATCAATAAGAGCAATAGCATTCAAACCTTTTCTCACTCTACATCCTTTTTTTCTTCTACCTCCACCTCTCTTACTACTTACAGTACCTTCTTCTTCTTGAGTTACTAATAAACTAGGATTGGGCTCAATAGCTTCTGCAACAGGAAGCATTACAGCTTCAGCGTTCAAAGTAGCTTGATTACCAAAAGAATCAGTCTCCCCAGAATTGAAATTAGTGATTTCTTCAGCCAATTTCTGTTTCTTTCTCTTCTTCACTACGACACCATTTAAGCTCTCTTGAATCAACAGACGAACATCAAGCTGTACTCTTAAACAACTGGATGTGTTACCTTTTTGGCCTGCGAGGTGTTCTTTAATCCTGTGAATTCCACCGCCCTTCAACATTTTTCCGCAATATATACACTTGAGTTGAACCATATAAAAACACTTTAAATGTTGTAAAATAATTTTTATCAGCTCCATACAATGAATGATAGAATATCTAATAATATTATTACAAGCTAAGCCAATATGCAGGGCCTTTATGTATTATCACATGATCAATATATAATACAGAGGGTGAGGGGAGTTAGAAACTTCAAAATCTAAATAAAAAAAAGTCAGCACAAATCTACCGTCTAAAATTTTAACATAAAACAAGTCAACACAAATGTAGTTATTAAAATTATAAGAAGTTAACACGACTCTACCTGTTAGAAGTAAGTTTAGGGGATTTAAATCTATAAGTCAACAATAGTGCTAGAAATTAATCTATAGGGTTAGGGTCTTTGATAAATATAAGAAGTCAACATTCATGAAAAGTCAACAAAAGCCTACCTATTTGTGAGTCTACCACAAGTACTTCAAACAATCTCCTCTTTCACAAAGTTTAGGGTTTGAAGGGGTGGGTAAAATGGTCATTTTACAAGGATGAGAGGGTTAGGTTAAGAAACAGTGATTTCGGGACAAAAATCTTTAATTTACTTAATAATGATTAATGATGAAAAATACCTATAGGAATGGCATCTACTAGTGTCACTAGGAAGGGCAGAAGTGTAATTAATGCACAATGTGATGGATTATTAAACCAACTCTTTATTAGAATCTCATTATTCACTTGCATCTGGAAAACCTGAATCCACCAAATAATGGAATCGGTGTTATAGATGAAAGTAAAGTTTACAATTCCATTCCATCATGGAATAGAATGGAAAAAAAAAGATTAAATTAGAAGTATTACCTGTGGGCAGTTGTCAATTATGGCAACTTAGGCAAGCTCAACACCTAAAACAATTAAATCCTTTGTGTAAATTCAATCTGTGAAAACATTACCTGTGGGCAGTCGCTATACAACTTATAGGAATGTGAAATCAGGATCACCATAGACCTTAATATTAGGTGCAGTGCCATACTCACATAAACAAACAGATCTTGCATATTCACTATCATAAACTGAGTTAAAGCAATGCCTTTACGTCCTCATAGTTAAGGGACAATATTTTAGCATTGATCTTCTAGTTGATGTACTAGCAATGCCTAACAAAGAAAATATAAAAAAAAAACCAAATAAACACAATCATCGAGTGTTCCAGAGCTTGATTCTTTTCTACTTTGGCTTTGCTCTGTATAAAATGAAAGATTCAAAAACAAACACAAAACAAACACATCTCCATAAAGTAAAATGCAGATTCTGACCTGGCCAACCCAATGCCTGAGACCTGTTATATGCTAACGAACCTGCTCTGGTGTAAACACCCTTTATTTTTTGCTTCCCGGACTTGGTTCCAGTAGAAGGTTCTACAGGAAGTGATGTACTTTCCTGGACCACCTCCACCTTTTTCTCAGTCTTAACAACCTCCTGCTTAATGTTAATGGGCACAACAGAACTCGCAGGAATTTCCACTTTTACCCCAGTAACAGTTGGAGTATTCGTGTCATCGATTTCAGGTTCTTCTTCTTCATGGAATACTTCCTGAACGAAATGAGGTGTTTTCCATAGCTTTTCTTGACCATAATCTTCTAAGAAATGTGCCCTCACTGGGTAAGTGAACCCCTATATTCAAACACATGAAAGTAGATTATTGCAGAAACCATAGCATTAGCCAAAGGTTATTATATTTATAATCCTAACCTCCATTACATCTTTGATTTGACCACATCTTTGACCACATATATAACAACAATATGTTACAAATTCAGGTGTATTAGATATCTGAAAATTAATAACAAATGATTAAAAGATAATGAAATGAAATCAATCATAAAAGCTGAAATAAAGAAAATATGTTATAAAACTAACCTTTATTTTCATGTGTTATAAAACTGACCTTCATTGTTGCTAGTTCTTCCACACACTGCATTAGAACTCCACACTCTGGTACCTATTAAACCATTTGTGTGTGGATAAGAGAGAGAGGGGGGGTAGATAGATTTGTTTCAACTTTAAATGAGAGGTGTATGCATGCAACAAAGCTCTTTTGTGTGTTTGTAAGAAAATTCTTTCAAGTAAAGTTACAGGTTTCAACCCATACTGTGAATACATAAGTAGTATAATACCTTAAATGCCCTTAAAATTGCCAAGTAGCGTAATGTACAACATCATATGGTTCACTAAAATCCTGATAAACAGAAACATACACAAGATATTAAAAAAGGGTTGAATTCAGTGTACTTTCATTGTTGAGTTTCTTACAGCATTCCTACCTTTTGCTTTGGATGGACCAAGAACTCCGAACTCCTTAGATCAACAACCTACAACCAAAAGTCGATTAAGAAAATATTGAACCAAGAAATCAACTCATTTAACAAATGAAAAAATAAAAAAATAAAAAAAAATAGAATTTTCACCACGATGGTGAACTACAGGATGTTCTGAGCCATAGAAAGTTAAAAACATGATGTAAATGAACTGAAGCTAACACGATCGAGCCAGAAATGCAGAAACCTTAACAGAAAAGAAGATAGAAAGAGACCTGTAGAGCTTTACAGATGTTTTCGAGTTCATCCCGGAGGTTGACTTTCTGGGAAGTCGTCACCACCTCAACAACACCCAAGCATGTTTCACCATCTATTTCAAACACAGGGAGGTTGAGACACCTACAAAAGTTGAGTTTTTTTTAGCATAAATCACACGTACGTCATCCCCTTCTGCAACAATTCGAAGATCTGGTGTGCATGTGGGAAATTTCTTCATGAAAACGCGACTAGGGAAACCGATAATCTCATTAGAATCATACTTAACTTCAATATTAATCTAACCTAGGGCTTGTAAACTTGAGCAATCGTTGTAGTCTCTGGTGAGGTGAGGTGAACCCGAGGTCGTCGGCGGAAAGAGATGAGCCGAGGCCAGAGGTGAGTTGAGGTAGATTCAGTAGTAGTGTAGGCAGATTAGGGTTTACAGAGGAAAGGGGAAGGAGAGAGTGAAGGTTGTCGGCTGGTGGCGTGCTTGCGTTGATCGACAACGACGACCGGGAATGGCAAGTAATGTTGGTCGAAGTGCGAAGGAAGAAGTAGGCGGCTATGTCGGAAGGGGAAGGAAGGGGCGTCGATAATTAGGGCAAGAGGGAAAGGAAGAAAAAGGAAGGCGGGGGATTTTAACTTTTTTAGGATTTCATTCCCCCCCCCCCACCCCCCCCCCCCCCACCCACACACACACACAGAGCTATTAACCCCCCCCCCCCCACCCACACACACACAGAGCTATTAAAAGATGGAACGCGCGTTCCCATTAAAATTTATAAAGCGACATCTTCATACGACACACTTTTTATTATAGGCGCCCTCCGTGTTTTTATTTTTTATTTTTGTTTAGACACTAATTTAAGGGCACGCAAAAATACGCGTCCTAGATCTTTAAATTTTATAGAGAGCTGACATTATCTTTAGGTCATCTACTTTTGCGTATCGTAAATCGACGCGTATCATAAATTACTCGTCGTAAAAGACTATTTTTCTAGTAGTGAAAAAAATCAAATAACATATATCAAAAAATAATACAATAATTATTTCTTACTTGAAAAACCCTACTGGTTTTGTTGTTCTCTAATAACATCAATAAGATCCATTGCCGATTTAAGTTGTTTATCAAGTTGCTCAACTCTTACGTTGTATTGGTATTTTTGGGCCTTCATTATTCCTTTAAGCTCTACGTTTTGCTCTTTTTGTTTAGCAATAAGCTCCCTCAATTCTTCCATTTCATCATATTTTTTTCGGAATGTAAGATACATTGGTTTTACCATCAATCTTGGGAACCGCCTTTGCAAAAGAGTCTAATCCATAAAGTCTTTTTTTTTTTGTCATGCCCACCAACAACATCATAAAATATTTTGTCATACTTAAATTCAGCACCTTCAGCTTCCAGCTCTTCCTGTTTTTCTGTATAGGCTGCTTACAAAATAATAATAATTTAAATTAAAAGATATCAAAGTTATGAATGACATTAAGGACTAGCTACAATATAAAAGTTTAATGGCACTGAAATGAATATTACATGAATTTTTCTATCTTTTTCATTTGTAAATGTGACTCAATCGTGATTATTCGTGTGTGTATACAGGAACAATTCACTATGGGGTGGATCACCTCCTAATTTCCTCTTCTGCATAAAAACCATAAAATGTAAAACATACACATAAACATAAACATTGATGTACCATTAAAAAAAATTACCAAATCATAAGCTATCTTCAAATGATTTGTGGATCCATCATTATGGGTAGGTTGTGCTATTCCATCAGCCACACCGTTACGCCTAATTTTCTTGTTATGCTCGGATTTCATCTTGTATTCATCCGTATTCCATTTTTCTTGCCATGAGTTCTAGACTTCTTGTGAAATATGAGCTAGTTTAAAGGCATGTAGGTTTCCTTGTGGGCTCCGCATGTTGTAGAGATATTGGCCATAACTTTGTGGCACTTTACTTGCCCAAGCTTGGCTCACCAGCGAGTCTATTGTTTCACCCCCAACAACATTTTTCTACATATTAACAATATAAACATAAGTTTAAATGTAAATATTTACCAAACAACAATTTATCACATATAGTTAACTATCTGGAACTCCTCCCAATATAATTCGCGTGTAACGACCCGATTTTTCAAAGGAAAATTTTCATTTTTTGATTAACCAAACACATTTCCATAAATTACAAAATCCCATATATAACTGTTTTCAAACTCATATCAATTACAACTTCTATTTAAAATATCAGAGTGTCCATAAAATGCTTGTGTGAGAGTGCATGTCGCGCCATCACGCCTTTCCCTTGCCCTTGGGATCCAATGTATCTGAACCAAATCAACAACCTGTAAGCTAATGCTTAATGAATTCCCCAGAGCAAACTCCGCACACAATCCACATAACACAAATCATATTAACTATAAAGCTACACATACCACATAAGCCATGCATACATAAACCTGTAAGGATGTTGTTGGCTCCCCTAAGGTCTTACACCTTCTTGCCATGGGCTACCCCACATGGTGTTTACCTGGGAATGCCATGCGCTACCGTACATGGTCCAACTGTCATGGGCTCCCCCCCCCCCCCCCCCCGGGGTCTTTCATGCAATAACATACATAATCAACCTAGCATATAATATCACAAATGTATCTAACATACTACATGCACATACATAAACCTGTAAGGATGTTGTGGGCTCTCCCCAGGGTCTTACACCATCGTGCCATGAGCTACCCCACATGTTCATTACCTGGGAATGCCATGGGCTACCCCACATGGTCTTATATCCAACTACCACAAGCTTCCCCAGGGTCTTCCATGCAATAACATACAATCAATAGCATACCATTTAGCACAAAGCTAACTACCATACCACATATCTCTACAAACTCTAGTGTACCACATAACATAAAACGGGCCAACCTTGGTACCTTATACCCATTGGTATGGTGAGAAGACTCGCCTCTATCTTTAGAATCCGAAGGTTGATCTCCTAACAATCCGTTGACACTCGTGTTGAACAATAATAATATTACTCAATTTTAGGGTCAAACACCATCTAAGTGAAGAACCCAAATCCCCAAGTCCTTTCACAAAGCCTTAAAAGGTCTTCCTCAGCTAATGGGCCCAAAGTCCATATCCCAAGTCATTAATGGACATCATGGCCCAATAAAGCCTAATTATAACATCCATGGTCCAAAACAGATAAACTGGCCCAAAACAAATCCAAGTCTATCTATTGTGCGTACGCTTAGCGTACCACCCTAGTACGCGCAGCGTACTGAGTCTATGGGCCTTACGTACTACGTATGCTAGGTTACGCCCAACGTACTAACAAATTACACACTTTCTCCATTAAGTGCTTAATACTCGATTTTCTCACGTTCAATGGTAAAATCTAAGCTTATTAGGACGGCCTAGGGCATAAAGTTGGAAACTTTATGCCTTTGCTTGTCTCATATGTTCCCAGCAACCTCATTAAGACCTTTTCAAGGTTCTTAATCAATTCATGAGGTCAAAACACCCATCAAGACTTCATTTTTATGTTATGAATTGACCAAAGCACCTCAGATCTAACCTTTCCAGCCTTTGGGGTTGCTCAACTAATAAGAGGAGGTTCGAAACCAACAAAAGGGACAAAACTAGAAAACCCTAGCTAGATCTAATGAATAAGATGGAAAGATCAAAGCTTTATACCTCCAGAAGCTCCTCAAGGTGATCTAGATGCAGATTCTTGAAGCCCGATGTCACTCCAAGCTTTCTTGGCAACTTCTCCTTCTTGAATGAACACTAAAATGGCCACAAATACAATCTCTAAGCTTAAAAATGATCTCACAAACTCTCTCTGGAGTAAAAGGGCGAAATAAGGCTATGGAGGCTGTCTAGGGTTAGGTCCAAAAGGCTTAAGAACGTTTAAATAGGCCTCAAGTCCAGAAATTATGGTTTTAGACGTCCGTCACGTATGCCAATCGTACTCCTAGTACGCCCAACGTACGTGTTACCCATTCGCGATCCTCCTTGCAAAGTACGCTAAGTGTACCCATAAGTACGCCCAGCGTACTTAAGGGACTTATTATGCTATATTTAAAACTCTTCAAGGGCTTCAAGGTAATACCTAATTTGGAGTATTACATCATGCATTTCTTTGCTTACTTTTCTCCAAGTGTAGCCCTCTGAATCTACTCATTGTAAAAAGGACCGACTAATAATGTGTGCACAAGGTCCTGGTGGCATGAGCCTGCATGTAATCATGAGACCGTTTTAATTGTGAATTAATATGTACGTGTACACCAAAATGTTATACATAGAAAAAAGCTGTAAGATATGATTGGTAACTTATGTTTTTTTTTCAAACATGAACAGTTAAATGTCCTTCTAGTCTACAATCTTCAAAGGGAATGTTTTCACTCTCTATATTTTCCACAACATATCCTTTCATGGTTGGTTGTGTTGGTGATGTGGTAGATTCTGAGGTAGGTGTTCGGATAGATGTATATGTTGAGGATGTGGTAGTTCTTTTAGGTAAGGAGGATGTGGTAGTTACTATAGTTGTTGAGGAAGGTAGTGTCAATTGTGACATCCTCAAGTTCACGGTCATTTAAAAATTTTATTTAGGCGTATTTAAAAATCAAAGTATCCATTTTAAAGAATAATATTGTAGAATTTTTTCCCAGAAAACATGATAAATATATTATAAAAAAACATTTATGATGAAACATATTTTATATTGAAACATTGGGATGTCATCGTCAATACTGAAACATAAGTATAAACTGACCTTACATTCATTAACACTAATGATTTACATCTCTGTTGATCTCTCAATATAATGTAGTTTCGTATCGATACATGTGATACGATGCATGTAGTACTTTAATATGACTACAAGTAATTTTTCGATGAATAAAATCCGAAAAATAGGAAAAACTATGCTTACATTTAGAGATTAGATCATAGGAATCTCTCAAGAAAAATAGCACCAAATGAATACAAAATAAAAAATAAAGCTTATTTTTCCTATTGCTGTAAAATATAAACTAAAAAGGAAATCTTTGGTAGTTCGAATTGACCGATATAAGTCAAGGGAATATCAAAGACTCATACCACTTTCTAATAAAGTTGAAGAATTAGAAATAGAAGTAATAAAACCGAACACTAAAAAGGAATGCGACCAATGAAGCATAATTTGTTACAAACATACCTAGAGAAAACAGTACGAGAGAATCAAGAACGGGTTAAGGAACCACCCTCCCTTAGCCAATTTCCTAGTGATAAGCACTACGATCAGAATTTTGGGACAAAATTCTTTAAACAGGGGGAGAATATGAAAATTGAAAATATTGACACCAATTGTTAATTGCAACAAGTATAAAAGATTTAAAATGGAATAGTTAGCAAAATGCAAGATTTCGAGCTCCAACATGTAAGAAAAACTAGTTAAATTGTACGAAGACTTTATAATTAAGTGCACAAAAAGTTGCATTAATTTGTATAGAAAGTAATATATTCCAAAAGTACACTTCGACACGATCCCAAAAATATAGATTGCATAAAGATCTGACTTCATGTGGAGAACTTATGGATTTTCCTAAACCATAAAATCAACTGCACACAAAGGATGTGTGTCGTAGAAAGTAAAAGGAAAATAGGTCGAGTTTTAGCAAAAATTATTTAAAGGAGAATCAAAGTAATCCTCATTTTTAAATCGATAAGACAAAAAATGCCAAAAAGAGGATCCATACGAGAAAGATATGATTTTTGCAAAATCATTTAGGATTATAAAAATATGAACTAAAAATAAAGTCAGAATTTTCCAATGCAACCTAAAGGAACGTCGTAGTACTTGATGATAGCTACGCGTAAGTATAAAAACGACAAAAAATAGAGTTTGTATGAAGAAGATACAAATTTAATAAAACAATATTTATGCGTTTGTGATGCACATTTAATAAAAACAATTTTCGTACGATCGTGATGTGCGTCACGCGTGACACACATATTTGACAATCGGATTCGCTGAGATACAAGAGACATTGACGAACTGGTTAATGGCATGTGTCAAAATTCATGCATGGGTTCTGAGAATTACTTACTTGAGTTTCGGATGATTGAATGCATAACACCCTTTTTTCTTTATAAAACCTTTTTTAGGAATTCATTTTCTTGTAAAAGATGTTTATAAATCGTTAGTTTCAATTCAGACACGCCTTAGGATGTGTCTGAATCTCTCAAACCAAGGCTTTGATATCAACGTGTAACATCTCCTTCTGACACATATCACAATATTAACCGTTTTGGGTTCCCAACATAAAAACTTCCCAGGGGGTCACTCATCCCTGAATTGCTTTCATCTGGGCACGCTTAACTACAAAGTTCTTATGAGATATGTTTCCCTCATGACTTTAATACATATTGCGACAATGAAGGTATCAAAACCCCTTATAAGGAATGCTTAGTTCTCATTTCCAACAGACGCGTGATCATGTGCAACCGACTTCTAAGTAGGTCGGTAAACTGCAACTGAACCTATTAAATAGATATACCCATTATACAATATACCCACCTTCACCTTCAAAATATCCTACATGACATGCTATGTAGGATGCTAACCTGTTGAACATGCTATAATTGCTACATGGTAACAATTTTGGGAGTTTAAGGTCTTAAATATCATGATTTGAACTTAAATGGGTAAATTGTGATGTTTTAGTATGCCGTTTAATTCAAAGCCTTAATATGAATACTATGATTTGTTGAATCATTGTGATGAAATCCCAATAAACTCTTGAATAAAGTTTTATATCTATTTAAAGTAATTTCTATATTTATTTAAATCTCCGCACGACTTTGAAAGCTTAGGTGTAAAAGGTCAAGCTTAGGTGTGAATGTTATACAAATCAAGTTTATAATTTAGACCACCTAAAATGCTCAAAAAGTAGAGCTTCAGTGAGGATGTGTGAATGTTATACAAATCAAGTTTATAATTTAGACCACCTAAAATGCTCAAAAAGTAGAGCTTCAGTGAGGATGTGTGAAGCTTTGTAGGAACATATTGGAGTTCACAGCCTAGCATTAACCTCCAACACTTTCTCGGAGAGTATGTGTTCAATCAAGCTCCATGTGTTTTGATCTAACTTAGTATAAAGAATGAAGTATATGATATAAACTTGGTAAATTAGGAAGTTGATGACGGTGACCAAGACCTTATGATTGACAATAATTTTTGTTAATATTAAGGCGCATGCTAAAAGGATGAAGAATGTCAAAAAAAAAAAGTTGGAATTTACCTAATAATTTTTTAAGAGTCCTTATAGCCCCTTCATGCATACAAATTTGTACCACGCCGATATGGACCATCTTTCAAGACCTACCGTTTCCCATCATAATGTATGCAATCATTATATGTAGCACATCACTATTGGTTTTGACACATGCGTTAAAAAGTAAGAATACGAGGAATCTAAAAATCCATGGAATCTTATTAAACTACATTCGGTAGTCACAAGTACTAAATCTCTTTCCGAGTATACATTGTTTTAGCCAGAATTGCATTAGGCCCTCTTCATTTATTATCAGACAATCTTTCTTCCAATGGCCCACTTCATTGATATTGTGACACACATCATTTTGGATTTGGCCTTCAACTTTGTGACTTTCACCAACCTCAATTCCCTTTGCCATTTCCCTCTCCTTATCGTAACTTTGTTGCCACACATTCTACCAAACCGGTTTCTTATATTTCTCATACAAAAAAAAGAAAACAAGAAAATTCACAAAACTGATGTAGGCAAGAAACTCATGAATAACACACGAGACTGTAAACTTCAGGAGTGAGTGGGTTGTTTTGTATATTATTGAGACTTCCTTTTTCTAATCTGTTACACCACGAGTTACATACTCAAGTCCTAGTATTGTTATCTATCAAATGAAATGACAAAAATGGCCATCATAGAAATTCATGAAGTTTTTACAATTCTCTTGCTAAGAATAGACAACCAAACGTATTTGCTACAAGATCCACGTCAACTCGTGTTCACCGGGCCCATCTGTAGGCCTGTGGGGCTTTGTGCATCGGCAACTACTCTAGATGAGTGTCCCCTTTGATACCATTTGTCTTTCATAAATTCATATATCAATTCGAAGATATTTGTGACTCCGGGATTAGATTCTTTAAATTTTCTAATGCTCATGACAACGTACACGACAAGAGCAACCGTTGATGTCCCTCCCGTTAACACAAATAGTATCGAGAAGCTCAGAGGGCTAAGACTCTCATCTTCGTTAGGAAAAGATTCGTCATCCACACACTTCTCAGATGTAAGGAACGTGTCTTCCAGTTCTTTCAGTTTCCCACTTTCCGAAACATTCATCAGGGCTTTATTAGCATCCGAAAGCCATGAAAATTCCTTCGGAAATGCCTGCACGTACAACAACAACATTTAATTTGACTTTTCAGGTTTGAAATTCGTGAAAATCAACCTCAAAAGTCAAAAGACCCACTTACGAATCCAAACCCACCAACTTTGAATGTCTCTCCGGTTCTAACGAAGCTCTTGCAGTACTGAGCTAGGAAGACTTTGGCTACCGGAGCTTCAAGAAAGATGGCGGCGATTTCGCCACTGTTTAGGGCTTCTGCGTATCGATGAGTTGAGTTATAGCTGTTGACCTTGAAGCTATTGAAACCGAGAACATCCTTCAAGTAGTAGTTGATAAAGGACCCGTTGCAGTACCCCACGGTTGCGTTCATGTTTCTGAGCATTTCAACACTGGTTATGGTGGGTTCGAGTCGTTGAGCTGTGAGCATGCTCGCAAAGCTAGCCGTGTAGCTCTGTGTGATGATTAGCGCCACAAATAGCCAAACGACACCTGCCATTCTTGACAAATTGCTATGCAACTTGTCCCCTGAAAACGATTATGTGTGAAACGACGACATTTAAGATTAGTGAAAGTTTGTAAGTTTGTAAATGGTACCTCGCAAAGTGAAGAGTGTGGTGAATGCAAGCCAAATTACTATTCCGATTTGAGTTATGATGGAGCCTTGAAGATGCTTGCAATGGGGTTTCTCGATCAACCAAATGATGAAGCCATTGTAAAGGGTGATTGCTGCTATTAGCCACCACATTTGCGCAGTAAAAGGCTTCATGAACAACCATGGCTGGTTTGATAATTTGGAGCGGATGGGGACGATCATCTCCAGACCTGATTCAGTGTATGGTTGCGTGAAATCGACGTACTCGTGCCTTCTAGCTACAATTGTTACGTCGCCTGCTATGGCGTCGAATTGCTGTTTAGAATCAAGAAAAGAAGAAGACAATAAATCAGCGATGTATCATAAATTAGGGTCCGGTGAACGTTAAAGATAGAATGGAAAATTAGGATCGGAAACCTCTGCTGGTATTTGTCTCATCAGTTCATCGTAAGAACCATAGAATGGAAAATAATCGTATGGCAGTTTCATTTCTCTCATAATTTCATCAAACACGGCGATTACGAATCCACTGATCACAGTTTCATTATTCTTGGGATTATATTCCACGTTCACGAATTGCTTAAACAGCGATCGACCAGGCACGCCGACCCTCATCCGAATCTCTGGATTTTCGGCGAGATTCCGGCGCCGTTTATTGGCGTACCACGGTTGCATCGGCCACAAAGCTTGTCCGACGCTGTCCATTGAATTGGTGTACGTGGTTACTCCGTTGATGTCATCGTCCATTGTCTCTGAAAACCCTGATCCTTCGGTCCAGTACACACTGTGATATCCCTTTCCTACCACTTTCACGATCTCGACGATACTCTGCGGGGGAAGTATTTTGTGATCAAAGTTTTCTGGTGATATTTCTTCAAACAATTTCACGGCATTGTATCCTTGCACGGCAAAAATTCCAGGTTCATCCTCCTCTTCTTCTGGGTAATCTGAACTGAACTTCCGACGGAATCTTTTGCTGAAATCTCTAAACTCCGGAGTGTTTTCCGGGAAGTAGCTTTTGACTCCGATCATGCCTTTCATTGAAGAAATCATGGAGGAATTAATGGAATGAAAACTATCTGTGATTCCATTAGTTGCAATCCATAGATACCCGTCTCCAGTCATCTCCATTTTCTTGGCTGCCTGAAAGAGACGAATCCCGAGTTCCAGGGATGTATGAATTACAAAGACTTTAACTTGTTGCTTCTTGAGCACCTCAAGCTCTTCTTCTAACAAACACGACGCAGATGTGAGTGGTACGATATGGTTTAGCTCAGAACCTGTTTGTCGAAATGCCTGAGAGAGGTGAGAGATGATTGATGCTGTTGAGGATAGATGCGAGGCTTCATATATGAGAGTAACTTGACGTATACCCCACGATTGTAAAATGGCAACCACTGCATTCATCTGTGTCGATTGTGTGGGAACTGCTTGAAAGAAAAATGGCCATTGATGAGTGGCCTGTGGTGTAGTCGATAGTGAGAGAAAAACTGGAACATTTTGATCAGCTTCACTGATAACTTCAGCTATGGCAGAAGCTTCTTCCCAATTATGACCTCCCAAAATGGCTTTCACATTGTCTTCATCAATAAGATGTTTTGCTGCATTCCCACATCATCTCTCAATATGTTAGCATATGGATACGATTCTAAACAACCGAATTAAACTTCTTTCACATGAATTTGACAACTTTTGAATAAGAAAACCAGAATAATTTACCTGCAATAGCTGCATGAAGTGGTTTGTTTCGAGAGTTTTGATGATTCAGACCAATTGTCTGATTGGTTTTGATGTTGAAATCTTGAATTGCAATCTCAATGGCTACCTTGGCCTCTTTTCCAGGCCTAGAAGCTTGATCAAGAATCACACCAATGCTGAAATTTGCACTGATCACTGATGCTTGCAGAAGAAACCACAACATTGAGAAAGCAACCAAGTTGATGAGGCAACTTGCAGAACTATACATTTTCATTCAGATTCTTCTTTATTCTTTACAGATATTAATATATATCTCAAAATTTGGTGCATATTCCCCAAATCATATGATCATTTCAACACATATTTCATCTTTTTATACACAAAAGTCCATCACACGGTTTGTTAAAACTTTCCCACGAAAGAAATTTCTTGTAAGCTTTCATTGATGGTGACCCATGTGCTGTTGTATAAAATAATATCTTAAATCATACTTACATGTAATATCAGACTTATTTTCTCGTTTTGTGAATGTTAATTGTTATACTTGTATAACTGTTTTAATATGAATACAAGTGTCTTGACATTATTACTCGTTCAAACTCTTGAAATGTTGTTAATTAGTTTACAAGGCATCTTATCTCTACTTGTGTCATTTTCAGAAGTCAACATGTACCAAGGGTCTGACTAAATCAGCCATATGCTCTTACGCTAATACATATAAAGAATTGTATTATGATTGTTTGACTATTTTTAAATATTTTACTTGTCCTCTCCAATTGAAAAAATAAACGGATGAGAAGGACCAATATTTAATTTACAATTAGGTGTCAGATTGCTAATATCTAGATTTTAAACTTTTCTACCAAGGAAATTTGTTAATTTTATAAGACATTTCTAACTAAAAAGTCAAACAAACTATTGTGTATGCATGGTTGTCAAAATCGCGATCCTGATCGTAGGATCGTACGATTCTACGATCCTAGGTATGAAAAACGATCCGGATCGTATTTGGGGTAGAATCGCAAGTAGGATCGTAGGATCGTAGGGTCGAGATCCGATCCGATCCGATCCTACCATCCTTTGATTTTTTTTTTATTTTTTTGTTTTGCAAATGAATTTTTTTACCACTTTATGTCTTTTACCATTTACCAATCCACCATTTATCATTTTTTATTGTGACTTATAACTAATATTTTGAAGTATTTATAACTTTTGAGCGAAAAATTAAATATTTGAAATATCTTTCATGATTAAATATTATAAATTAAAACTATATTCTATTTTGTGGGATCTTAGGATCTCGATCCCGATCTTACGATTCCGATCTTGCAAACCCAAAAACGATCTTAGGTAGGATCTCGATCTTGACAACCTTGTGTGTATGTTTCTTTTTCAACTTTTTTATAATTTTTTGTAATTTTACAAGTTCTATACATGGAGTTTTTCATAATTATAATACTATTTTATTCAGTTAGATAGCTTTTTTCATCTTGGTAGGACCTATAAACAATCTTTTTTTAAAAAGCATTAATATAGTTGAGATAAATTGAGATTTTTGGTTTGTTAATATGGTGTTTATGTGACAATTTTATTTTTTTGGTAAAAATACTATTATTATAGATGATGTTACGGTTCCATCTTTTTTGGTAGGATAAAAAAATAGGAATTTGGTCATGCTGACATGAGTCCGAGTGTAAGGCACACCAAATACAAAACAATCTGCTCGTTCATCTCATGTTGTCATGTTTAGTGTTCAAATGGACCCTTAAGTTGTATTCACTTGTGATTTTAAGAAAGATAAATCATAGCTTGGAAGTTTCTCAAGAACAACTAAGTGTTTGATTGCTTTAGCTCTCTTGAACCATGAACCAATAGTTGTTTTTATTCAACTAGCTAGTGCATCAACTTTCTTAGAAATAAAAGATTTATTCTTTATTCTTTACGGATATGGTCTAAAAAAAAGATTTATGTTTGTTTCGATTACAATCGACACCGGGTATTACAATTGATACAAACAAAACTATAGTAAGTCGGTGATATTCATACATAGTATAAACTATGTCTAGTTTCTATACTTCAAAAACTCATAGCTATCAATACAAGCATAGTCACTTGAACTTGAAATACATAACATTTAAACAAAAACATTCGTAAGACAAAATTTTCTAGTGAGCTACATGGGTTAGACACAAAATCATTATCAAACATTTGATAAAATATCATTTTCATTAACTTTAACAGAATTTCATGACTATGCAATGCATGTCCCCACGCAATAGACATTACAGCTTCCATTCCGTTTCCATATTCCCTTTTCATTACATTTGCTTTTATAGTTGATATGGACCTAAGATTAAGTGATCTCAGGTATTGACCACCACAGGAGAACATATCATCCTGGTATGACCCTATTATTTAGGATTCCTACTTCATGACGGGAGGTACCCTCCCAATAGAGTCTCATTAGTCCCCTTGTAGACCCCTAGGCTAGCCGGCTTATACATTACTTTTTTCATTATTATGTACTTTACTTAAATGATGCATGATCACCACATTTCTTTTCATGACTAAATCACATACAATGACATGCTTTACATAAAAACAATATCATATTGCATAGTTTAAACAAAGTATCATATCAAAACTGTAACATCCTAAAAATTTAAGATTAGGTTCTTAAATTAATAAAGTAAATAAACTAAAAAAATGATTTATATAAGTAAATCATCAAGGGATAAGCATATCATTAGTTGATATGAAGTTTAGAACGTTAGAAGTGAAAAATAACAACACTTAAAGTTAAAGGGCCAAAAGTGTCAAGTTGGAAAAGTAAGTTGACCAAGGGGTTGACTCAATTAATAGAAGGGACTACAAAAGTTATATAATGGACCGAGAATGACTTATTATGTCAAAACCTAGGTTAAAATCCCAAATATTGAAGTTTTGTGAGTTTTAGCCAAAACTAGTAAACTTGATGGATTAAATGTGAATATATTGGGGAAATAAGATGCACCTATTTCTCCTCATTCATAAAAAACGTGGAGAGGAAGGTAAGGAGCTCTCTCATGGTGATTTTCTCTTATTTTGCATCTAAGAGTTGATCCAAGACAAGATTTGGGTAACCAAGCAAAAGAAAAAGGAATCTAAAGCTTGTTAGGTACAATATATTATATTCTAATTCTAAATTTCGAATTCAAGGTTTTGCAAAAAAATCCCCAATGTCAATATTGGCTTCAATTGATGATTAGGGTTTGATTTTCTAACCCCCTTGATTGGTTTCCATGGTTCTAATCTCAATTCAGTCATCTCATTAATGGATTTGATGATTTAGGTAAAAAGCTTCATGAACCCTATAAATTCAAATTTCGGGATTTCATGTTTATATGTTATATTGGGTTATGTTCAATGACCTACATGATGTTTGATGGTAATAAATACAATTGGAATGCTTAAAGTCATCAATGATGGTAGAATCATGTTTATGCTAGAAATGGAATAGAATTGAGTGAAATGTGATGAAAACAATGAAATCCTTTGTTTATGAGCATTCGATGATTATATGACACTCATGAATATGATTGAATAGTAATAATGTGATTTGAATGCAAGAACATGAATACTTGAATGATTTCTAGTTGAATTTATGGAATATTTGGTCATAAAGGTATTTTGGGAAATATATGGATTACTACATAAATTTTGACATCTAAGAAGTGAATAACATTCATGAACATGAATTGACACTCTAAGGATGATATTGGAACAGAAACATGAAGGGATGCTAGTAAGGTTCTAGCTCTAGTGATTGTTTTGCCCCAAAGGGCAATTTGGGAACATGGAATGAAACTGATTATTCCATAGGTAGATTAGGTGTTTAAAATGAGATTAGTTATGGTTTCATTCACTTAACAACATCCTCTTGAGTTTTCAACAAGTTTGGAGCAAGTTTTGTGGACTTTGGAATGTTCACATGCAAAATAGACTAGTTTACCCTTCTTTTAAACACTTAATGATCTTTACGAACTTAAACGGGTTTCAATGAGCACTTAAGGGGTTAAGAGGAGTATTTTAGGATGATAAACAATTCTTATCCATGTGTGAGAACCCATATAATTGGTACAAAGTGAATTGAAAAGGGCATTCAAGAACTATGCAAAGTACAAAGCCTTAATGAGACAAAAATGCACATTTTAGAGCATAGTATGGTTACATAGGGTTATGGTAACACCTCTCACTATTATGGTAAACCCTACTGTCAGTACAGTGAACATTGTCTCAAAAGTTCCTGTTTTTCACCTTTATGTTTCGAAACATTACCGAAACCTTTTAAACATATACCTTTATCATATTAAAGCTTAGGAAAAAAAATAAGAACCCTTGTAGGGCTATTTTGGTCATTTTAAGGATTCGCGTCCACATATGGTGTATGTAGTGTTTGAAGATGATTTCTTTAGGGAAAGGAACTAGAAGAGGACTAGATAAACCTACGTGTGATTGAGGTGAGTACGTATTGGTATTTTCCCCATTTAGGGCACAAGGAAAAATGATTTTATGATAATGAAACACTAATGCTTGATATATGAAATGTTTTGAAATGAAAGTGTCAAATGTTTTTGGAAATGATATTTGAAAGAATGCCTTGAAGGCAAGAATGTTTTTTGAAAGAAAATAACATTTTGCAAGATCGAATGTTTTGAAATATGTTTGAAATGTTTTGAAATATGTTTGAAATGTTTTGAAATATAAATGCTTTACTTTTGAAATGAGTTTTGTTGATACTAATGTATGGAATGTGTAAAGGATGGAAAGTAATGACAAGAAATGGAAAGTAATGAAAAGAAATGGAAAGTAATGAAATTAATATATTACTCGAGCCATGTTGTCACCGTAATAGGATATAGAGGAATCTACCAAGGTGATGCCTCCTTTTCGCGAGATAGATGTCCTAATGGAAATGATTCCTTAGTGGACTAATATTGTTCTTTCCACCTTGGTATAAACTTGGGGATATTGCTAGGCCTTAAGTATAAAAATGGCAACGATTCACACCAGAATTAGCTCTTAATGAAAAAAATGAATAGAATGTGAAAAGAAACCACTTTTGAATGATGTTATGACTAATGAAATGTTTTGATATAGAATGGAATTTGGAAAAATGTCTATTTGAAATATGTTTTACAAAGATGAAATGTGGAAATGTCTACTTGACATATGTTTTGCAAATATGAAAAGTTTTCGATGAAAATATGATAAATGTTTTAGGTCACAAACCCGCATAGCTCACGAGACATTATTAGCTTACGTATCTCTTTTAATGTTATGTGCTCTAGGTTATAGATAAGGATTAAAGATGATAGAAGGAAGTTAGAAGTTAAGAGATAGAGAATAGATGTCCTAATGGAAATGATTCCTTAGTGGACTAATATTGTTCTTTCCACCTTGGTATAGACTTGGGGATATTGCTAGGCCTTAAGTATAAAAATGGCAACGATTCACACCAGAATTAGCCCTTAATGAAAAAAATGAATGGAATGTGAAAAGAAACCACTTTTGAATGATGTTATGACTAATGAAATGTTTTGATATAGAATGGAATTTGGAAAAATGTCTATTTGAAATATGTTTTACAAAGATGAAATGTGGAAATGTCTACTTGACATATGTTTTGCAAATATGAAAAGTTTTCGATGAAAATATGATAAATGTTTTAGGTTACAAACCCGCATAGCTCACGAGACATTATTAGCTTACGTATCTCTTTTAATGTTATGTGCTCTAGGTTATAGATAAGGATTAAAGATGATAGAAGGAAGTTAGAAGTTAAGAGATAGAGAATAGATATCCTAATGGAAATGATTCCTTAGTGGACTAATATTGTTCTTTCCACCTTGGTATAGACTTGGGGATATTACTTGGCCTTAAGTATAAAAATGGCAACGATTCACACCAGAATTAGCCCTTAATGAAAAAAATGAATGGAATGTGAAAAGAAACCACTTTTGAATGATGTTATGATTAATGAAATGTTTTGATATAGAATGGAATTTGGAAAAATGTCTATTTGAAATATGTTTTACAAAGATGAAATGTGGAAATGTCTACTTGACATATGTTTTGCAAATATGAAAAGTTTTCGATGAAAATATGATAAATGTTTTAGGTCACAAACCCGCATCGCTCACGAGACATTATTAGCTTACGTATCTCTTTTAATGTTATGTGCTCTAGGTTATAGATAAGGAGTAAAGATGATAGAAGGAAGTTAGTAGTTAAGAGATAGAGAATAGAGTGGAGCTTATCAAGTTACTTATTCATATTATTGATGTAATTCATATTTGCTTGCTATACTTGTATGATGTTTAATGGTAACACCCAAAGTTTTAATTGTAAATGTTTTAATGGGATCAGTTTTACTAAATGTAGGTTAATACCTGAATGTTTTTATAACTATAACACTTGAAAAAGTTTTAAAAAGTTCGAAAAATTAGGGTGGTACAAAAACAATAACCAATTTCTACATTTAGCATAGGCTCATAATACACTCTACATTTCAAAATCACATATAGTCAATACTTAATCTTGTAAAGTGTTCATTTTTTCAAAACATTTACTTTTGAAAACCTTTAGCTTACTCTTTTAAAACGAGTTTATTTATTCATTAATCATAACTTTTCATTTTCAAAATTATTTCAAACACTTTCTTATATATTTAAAGAATCCATTCAATAAAAAATTATTGTTATGCCATGTACCCCATAAGGAAAATTCACAAATACTCACTTGGGGAGACTAGGTAGCACCTAGTCTTTAATCCACTCCTTGCAATCCAAATTTTGCTTCATACCTAATTAAGCATCCCTTTATTCATTACATAAGACTACTTTTCGCATTTAAGCAACCTACTTTTAAAATTAACATAATACTTCACTAATTACATTTAGTGTAGTTTGGTCTCATTATAGAAATAAATTAATCATATGGTCTAGGTTTCCAAGTGTATCACATATCATGTAGGTCTCATTTTTCATAAATAACAACTTATTTTCATTCTACTGTTTCACTTATTTAGCAACATGCTTCTGTTCTCATAACTATGTAATGACTATACTAATCTAGTCATCCTCACATCATTACAAATCCATTTCAATAGTTACACGTGCATTATAAGAGCAAAATACTCCTCTTGGACATTTTTGCTATTTTTGTCACACTTTATCGAAATAATATTTTTTTTTTCTTGCATGTATTGCTTTACTAGTTGTTATTTAAGCTTAAACACGTTTTGTTAGTGTTTTAGACTTGCTACTATAATCCCAACATGTCATTTGGACCAACTCTCATTTCAATATTTTTTGACACTTTTCTCATTTAGGTGTTCTATTTTACCTAAACGTGATTTTCTTGAATTTTAAGATGACGTTTCTGTAACTTTCAGGTTTTAATATGTTTATAAGACAATATCAATATTTAGTTGACAAAACATCTCCCATTTTAATCACTTATACAAGATTTGGTAGTTTGAGCTGCTAAATTTTCTAATAATAATTATTTTAGTTCTAAGTTTTCAACATATTTTGTTGCCAAATCCATCCAACGTTACATAAATATTATTAAAACCATTCCACACTCATGTGTGCTCGTATATTTTAAAACTGTAACATTTTAATTTGACCATTTTGGTCATTTTTTTGGCTAAACCAAAATACCTATTTTCTCGATCCAAACTTTCTATTTCTTTCTTTTTTTACCAGCCTTGTGCATAATTTTTCCTCAACTTTGTACATTCATAAAATTTCCATACGAAGTCGGATTTAGTTGATTCTTTTTCCTATGTACTTTGTGTTGTATTGAATACAAATTAGAACAAAGAATCAACCGATTTGTTTCATTTATGCTTAAGTTACATAGCCTCAAACATGGGCTGCTTGGCATAAAAATACTAATATTTTGCACTTATAAAATTACCTATTCTTATGGGTCTTTCCATTCCAATAATGGATTATATTACTTAAATAATTTAATGTATTCTAAACTTGTTGTTATCGTATAGTAGCTTCAAAACGTTTGTATCTGCTCAAGTTCTAATACATTTTTCATAAATAAAAATCAAGTTAAAAGGATGGAATTCATGATTCCATTCCATTTTGTTATTTTACCAACATCATCTATATATTGCATAGTGTCTACTATATATTGGATGTTTGTGTTCTGTTTTGTTCTCCCAATCATTCTAGAGAAGCATACGGAAAACCTTTTATTAACCTTTCATGAAAAAGTTATATTTGAAATGAATTGGATTTTCGATGTATTTTTATAAGATTGGGGTGTTACATATCTTCCTGACAAGTAAATCCGATACAATGGAGTATTATTAACCTTTCCTCCTAGTTGGGATTGAAATCAACAAGTTGTCATTACAATATTTTTTCAAGAAATACAAAACATACCATGCTATAAATTGTGAGTATCTGACAGCAAATCTGGTTGTGAGGAGTGTGGATGTGCATACGTCAAATACGTTTTATGGTAATCAGGGGCGGAACACAAGCAATGTAACCGGAGGGGCCGAAATTAAAACTTCAAACCAAAACCATATAGATAAATAAAAAAAATACATATATATATATATATATATATATATATATATATATATATATATATATATATATATATATATATTCAGAATTATAACATATCAAAGTTCAAACGAGAAAAAATAAATAAAGAATAATGTTAATTAAATTGCACTTTAAATGGAACTTTTTGATATTTTGCATTTGTAAAGTCTTACATAATTGTTTCTGGTTATTTCCTGATAATATATACTACATAACGAATTTAACTAGCAAATATTAAATAACTAAATAATAAAATAAAGTAACAAAAAAATTATACATTCTAGCAAACATGTAACGTTTTCTGATAAAGGTACTCTCATAAATAAATAATATATTATAATTTCAAATATTTTTATTATGGAGTGTTTTACTCTCATAAATAAATAATATAACAAAAAGATAATATAATAATTAAAACTAAAATGTGTATGTAAGAGTTGTCACCATTTTATAGTCTAGCATGTATCATTATACCAATGTTCAGACTCCACCATGTAGTTTACCTATGTTCACACTCTACATACTCCATCATATTTTTGTGATAGAACGTAAGAAAGAGAAAGAGAGTAAGCGATAGAGAGAGAAAAAAATACCAGTAGTAGATATTGCTCTTGTGAGAGGAGATCGGAGTGGGAGAGGCGGAGACTAGTAGCCAGTGGAGAAAAACAGTTAGCGACAGCGAAGCAAGAGGTCGTCGTCAGAGACGCAAGAGTCCCTCGTGTGGTGACAGGGACCGGTCGAAGAGATGCAGTTGGGCGTCGATGTTATTTCCGGTGAGATTTAGACGTTTTCTCTTTTCTAATGAAGAACTTTCTGGGTCTTGGTGGTTTTTAAACTCAAATCTTCAGCTAAGAATACATTTATTACACTTTTTTATTTATAGATTTTGAGAGATACTTTCCATGTTTCGTGGATTAATTAGGTTCCTAATACCACATGGTTTCTTTTGATTTTATCAGAAATTTTCGGATGTTGGTTTGACTCGATTGTTTGTTCAGATTATTGGCTTTTGAACTCAAATCTTCAGTTAAGAATACTTAACTGCATTTGTTTTGAACTCAAATCTTCAGTTAAGAATACTTAATTGCATTTGTTTAGTTACATTACATGTAAAAGCAAACTCAAAGCAGTGGGGCCTAATTAACAAATTGAATGATCATTAAACTTAGAGTAAATTACTGAAATGGTCCCTATGGTTTGATCAAAAATATACGTTTGGTCCCTAACTTCTTTTTACACTCGGATCGTTCTTGTGGTTTGATTTTATTGCGTTTTTCATCCCTATGGTTTGCTCAAAATTGCACGTTTGGTCCCTAACTTTATGTATGTAATGGATGAAAAACGCAACAAAATCAAACCACAGGGATGATTCGAGTGCAAAAAAACCATTAGGAACCAAACGTGCAATTTTGACCAAATCATATGAACCATTTCAGTAATTTACTCTTAAACTTATTTTATATAAAAACAATATATACTAAATGAACACTATTTTAGGATAATAAACTTTAATTAAATCAAAACATATTATAATCATTTTGACGCCCATCCCATCCTACACCTATACATACACACACTTGCTGAGGCCCACACAAAAAAGCCCATATATGTTTGAGCAAGTAAGAATTTCAATGTTCTAAATAACGTAAGGCGTGATTTGGCGGCAATGTCAAGGCTTAAGTTTTTCCAAACCTTGGCGAGTCATTATGTTTTTAAGACGTGACTTAAGGCGACAATTTTCAATATAATTAATAATTTTATATGTATTTTTAACTATTATTCATTTTTATACACATATATTAGTTAAGACGGCGTTTTGAAAAAGCTTGGCCGCAGGTGCAAACCTTGAAGTCGTAGCGTGCAATGGCGGAGCCCTAACGAGCTTTTTAGAACCTTGAAGAATTTAATGAATTAATGTTTTAAAAAGTAACAAGTAACAAAAAAAAATCAATAAAAAATATTTTGATCATCTTACCTAACTGACTTTCTAGTTTATTTGACAAATCTATAAACTAAACAATAAACAATAGATTTCATTTCATAGAAATGTCACACAAACTCGTTAGAGATTCCAATTTCTTCATATTCTAATTCTTTGACAGATTCATTCATTCCAACTACATTCTGCGAACCATTCGCCTCCTAATCCTCTTCAAAATGTACACGACAAGACAAATAGTTGATGTCCCTCCCGTTAACACAAATAGTGTCGAGAAGCTCTGAGGGCTAAGACTCTCATATTCGTTAGGAAACGATTCATCATCGTCCACACACTTCTCGGATATAAGAAACGTGTCTTCAAGCTCTTTCAGTTTCCCACTTTCTGATGCAGTCATTAAGGCTTTGTTTGCCTCAGAAAGCCATGAAAATTCCCTTGGAAATGCCTGTGCATGTAACAACACAATTTAATTTGACTTTGTAGGTTAAAAAACTTTGGAATTCGTAGAATCGACCTCAAACTTACGAATCCAAATCCACCAACTTTGAATGTCTCTCCAGTTCTAACGAAGCTCTTGCAGTACTGAGCTAGGAAGACTTTGGCTACCGGAGCTTCAAGAAAGATGGCGGCGATTTCGCCTCTGTTTAGGGCTTGTGCGTATTGAGGAGTTGAGTCATAGCTCTTGATCTTGATGCTCTTGAAACCGAGAACATCCTTCAAATAATGGTTGATAAAGGACCCGTTGCAGTACCCCACTGTTGCATTCATCTTCTTGAGCATCCCAACACTGGTTATGGTGGGTTCGAATTGTTGAGCAGTTAGCATGCTGGCCAAGCTAGCCGTGTAGCTCTGTGTGATAATTAGAGCCACAAACAGCCAGACGACAACAGCCACTCTTGACAAATTGCTACGCAACCTGTCTCCTGAAAATGATTATGTGTGATACGAAGAAATCAAAGATTAGAAAAAGTTTGTAAGTTTGTAAACGGTACCTCGCAAAGTAAAGAGTGTAGCGAATGCAAGCCAAATGATGGAGCCTTGAAGATAGTTGGGGCGGGGTCTCTCGATCAACCAAATGACGAAGCCGTTGTAAAGGGTGATTGCTGCTATTAACCACCACATTGTTGCAGTGAAAGGCATCATAAACAACCATGACTGGTTTGATAATTTGGATCGGTTGGGGACGATCATCTCCAAACCAGATTCGGTGTATGGTTGCGTGAAATCGACGTAGTCGTGCCTTCTCGCCACAATTGTTACATCGCCTGCGATCGCGTCGAATTTCTGTTTAGAATTAAGAAAAGAAGAAGACAAGAAATCAGTGATATACGTCGAAGTTTAGGGTTCGGTTTTGTTGAAGATAGAGTTTTATGATGAAAGACCTCTGCTGGTATTTGGCTTATCAGTTCATCATAAGAACCATTGAACGGAAAATAATCATATGGCAATTTCAATTCTCTCATCATCTCATCAAACACAGCGATTGCGAATCCACTGATGACAGTTTCATTCTTCTTGGGATTATATTCCACGTTTACGAATTGCTTAAACAGAGATCTACCAGGCACGCCGACCCTCATCCGAATCTCTGTACTTTTGGCTAGATCCCGGCGCTTTTTATTGGCATACCACGGTTGCGCAGACCACAAAGCTTTCCCGACGTTGTCCATTGCTTCATTGACGCCATCGTCAGTTGTCTCTAAAAACCCTGATCCTTCGGTCCTGTCCACACTGTGATATCCCTTTCCTACCACGTTCACGATCTCCACAGTACTCTGCGGGGGTGGAATTTTGTGATCAAAGTTTTCAGGTGACATTTCTTCTAATAATTTCACGGTTTTGTATCCTTGCACGGCAAAAATTCCAGGTTCGTCCTCCTCTTCTTCTGGGTAATCGGAACTTGAATTTTGACGGAATCTTTTTCTGAAATCTCTAAAATCCGGCGTGTTTTCCTGGAAGTAGCTTTTGACTCCAGCCATGCCTTTCAATGAAGAAATCGTGGAATGAAAACGATCTGTGTTTCCATTAGTTGCAATACATAGGTACCTATCTCCGATTTCCGTCTTCGTGACTTCCTTAAAGAGACGAATCCCGAGTTCCAGAGACGTATGAGTTACAAAGAATTTAACTTGTTGTTTTTTGAGCACCTCAAGCACTTCTTCTAACAAACATGAACCAGATGTGAGTGGTAAGATATGGTTTAGCTCAGAACCTGTTTGTCGAAATGCCTGAGAGAGAGGAGAGATGATTGACGCTGTTGAGGCTAGATGTGAAGCTTCATATATGATAACCTCGGCTATGGCAGAAGCTTCTTCCCATGTATGACTTCCCAAAATGGCTTTCACATTGTCTTCATCAATAAGATATTTTACTGCATTCCCACATCATCTCTCAACATGTTAGCATATGGGTACGATTCTAAACACCCAAATCAAAGTTCTTTCAGATGAATTCGACAACATTTTAATAAAAGGAAATAATTTACCTGCAATAGCTGCATGAAGGGGTTTGTTTCCGGAGTTTTGAAGATATAAAACCATTGTCTGATTGGTTTTGATGTTGAAATCTTGAATTGCTATCTCAATGGCTACTTTGGCCTGTTTTCCAGACCTAGAAGTTCGATCAAGAATCACACCAATGCTGAAATTTGCACTGATCACTGATGCTTGCAGAAGAAACCACAACATTAAGAAAGCAACCAAAGAGACCTGGTAACTTGCAGAATTATGCATCTTCATTTTGATTCTTCTTTATTCTTTTACATACATTAATATATATCTCAAAACTTGGTGCACATTCTCCAAATTATATGATCCATTTTGATGTATATTACATCTTTTTGTACACAAAAGTCCATCACAAGGTTTTTAAAGTTTTCCCAACAAAGAAGTTTCTTGGAAGCTTTCATTGATGTCGACCCACGTGCTATTGTAAAAAAAAATATCATAAATCATACTCACATATGTAATCTCAGACTTATTTCTCGTTTTGTAATCTCAGAAATTTCTTGGAAGCTTTCTTGATAACTGTTTTAATACGAATAAAAGTGTCTTAATCTGAAAGAGCTATGGCCAATGGTTTAAAATGAAATGACATTTTGATTATCTTTATTACTCATTCAAACTCTTACAAGGCAAAGGCCTTTTTTGTCTACGGGTGTCATTTTCAGAAGGCAACATGTAAGAGACTATGACCTGATCATCCATCCATATGCTCTTACATTGATATCTATAAATAATTAAAGACAAAACTACAAAAAGTCCTGTGCTTAGCTGAAAATTAACACTTTTGTCTAAAAATGTTTAAACCATTAGTCCAAACATTTCATGTGAATTTGATCCAATTTCCTTTGACTTTTTTATAATGATGATTTTGTTATTTTTCCTTTTTCATTTTTTTTTATTAATTTCTTAATTTTTTTATTAAAATAGATTAAAACAATAGAAAGCCAATTAGAACACACCATCTTCATGCCACTGTCGGAGAATCAGAACGCTGCTGCCATCTTCCTTAGCAAACCCTTCGTCGGAGTTTAAGCGAACAACACCATCTTTACTCACCTTCTCAGGCGATTATGTTCCTAGCAAAACCTTCGATTCTACAGGCGATCTGGGTGGGTGTTGTAGATCCATCAGGAGGGAGGCCATGAGGAGACAATGGTTTCAAGATGAACAGAACATAAGGAAGGAAGATTGAGGAAGATCTCTGAAGTCCAAGGAATAGATCTGAACTCTTGTGAACAACGAAAAGATGTGAACTTATGCGAACGACAAACATATGTGAACTCCTACAAACGACGAAACGTCGGAGACGAAGAGAAACGAAGGCGGTGGCTAGCTTGGGTTCGTTGACGAAGATGGCGACACTGGTGGTCCAACGAAGGGTTTGCACATCGATTCAGAGAAGGACGGTCGCGGCTAGAAACTCGAGCACAGACGCCAATGTTGACGTCGGTGACAAACAGATATGATGGCACATGTGAAGTCATCGTCGGCTTCGGTAGTTTTCAGATCTACATAGTTCCTGAAAAATTGATGTTGTTGGTGGTGTTGAACTAGTGACGATGGTTTATGGCCGGTGGCGTTGGTGGTGGTGGTTCATATTTTTTCGGCAGGCAACGGGGATTGTACTAGCTTTTTTTTGGGTGTGTGTTAAAAATTACAAAGTAGAGAGTAAGAGATGGGAAGGAAGAAGAGAGTTTAAAATTTTCTTTTAATCATAAAAGTATTTAAATAAATAAAAAAACTGAAAAAACAAAAAATTAAGACAAAATCGTCATTATAAAAAAGTTCAAAGAAAATTGAACCAAACTCACAACAAAATGAAAAGTTAAAACATCCGGTATATATATATATATATATATATATATATATATATATATATATATATATATATATATATATATATATATATATATTTGTGTGTCATAAAAATGTTTTAGACTATGTCAAACTACTCCAAATTTGAAAAATGTTTTCTATCAGTAAAGAGCTCCAACGTTTCTAGCTATATTTGGATTCTTCGTATAATTATATGTGATTAATTGAAAATAATTTGTTTTTCTTCGATTTTAATGGTTGTTACGCTTATTGTATGATTATATATGATTAATATGACTAGTAAACCGTAAAAAAATAGTTATGAACCACTCTGTAATGCATAGATCTACTTCGGAATTTGTAGAACTATTCTAGAATGTCTAGAATTATTGTAGAACTAATCCATATAAAGAATTGTATTATGATTGTTTGACTATTTTTAAATACAATACTTGTCCTCTACAGTTGAAAAAAATATACGGATAACAAGGACCAATATTTTATTTACAATTAGGTGTCAGATTGCTAATATCTAGATTTTATACTTTTCTGCAAATGAAATTTGTTATTTTTTATCAGATATTTCTAACTAAAAAGTCGAACAAACTATTGTGTATCTTTTTTCACAACATATCTTTTTCAACTTTTTATAAGACAAAATTGCAAAAATGGCTCCTGTGGTATGCATTTTTTTAGAGTTTTAGTCCAAACCCCGACTTTTTTGGATTAGTAGTCATTTTTGGATTAGTTTGTATGTGAAAATGGTCTCTCCGGAAATTGAGATGACTAAATTGCCCTCTTCATATTTTTTTTTATATTTTTTCTATTTAATTTAATGTTTTATTGATAATAAATTGGGGCCCACACCCCATTCTCTCTCTCTCTCTCTCTCTCTCTCTCTCTCTCTCTCTCTCTCCATACACAGATCCATTAGGATTATTTGGAGGCTTCAGATGAACTCATTCATCCTCAATCTTAACTCTTTTAAACTTTCCCAATCTCCAAATTCATGTCTGATAAGCTCTCCAAAACAAACCTTAATCTGCAAACTTCACTTATGGATCGTCATCGTCCACCATAGTCAGACACCCACCAAAGTTGGACTGTCGCCATTCATCAAAGCTATGATCTTCTCGACTCTGCCAATATCATTTCAACCCCCGCCATAGCTTAACTATCGCCACCCAAAGATACATCCTTGCTAACAACATTCTCACTAGAACGATTCCTAAAGAGCTCACTGCTCTTCGTGATCTTAAAAAATTAGACCTCGCCAACAAAATCTCTCTAGCAAATTCCCAATTTTAAAGAGAAAATTGGATCTAAACACAGCTAGGAATGCTATATCAGAAAGGTAATCACCAATTCCATCCTTCTCTTCGCCTTCAACAAAATCATTCCAGGAATACCAAATTAATAATTTCCCGAACCCCCAAATCAATTATAAGAAGAGAAAATCCTGGAGACTTGCAGATGTTCTAATTCTGAAAATGGAATCATGGGGACTTACTTCCTGTAAACGAAAGGATAACGAAAGCTTATCATTCTACAAATAATTTCTGAAGGAAAGTTGCACTTCTAGGAGGTTACTAGAGGGTGTAACAGCGATTAATTCCAAAAACACAGGACCATGTTTAATTTGTAAGAATGTCAGAAATGGACCTTATTGAACTTCAAGAACAGATGAAGCATTTACAACCAAATTGATACAGAAGAACGAACAACTTAAAGAATTGAAACATCGGGAAAAATCTTTTCGTTCAGCTATAGAGATAATAAATGAGGAATTGCAAGAAGCTCTTTGGGAACTCTTTTTGTGTTGTTTACTGAAGAAATGAAGATCTAATTTCTTAGATGGATTTTTTCCGGTGTAGGTGCAGGCATAACGAGAGAGAGAGAGAGAGAGAATAAATAAATTAGTATTTGATTTAAGAAGAAATGAAAGAAAAATAAAAAAATAAATACTCCAAGGGTATTACAGTCATTTCACTATTTAGAAGGACTAAAAACATAATAAAACTAGCTCAAAATGACCACGAAGCCAAAAAAGTCAGGGTTTGAACTAAAACCTCAAAAAAATGCATACCACAGGAACCATTTTTGCAATTTTATCTTTTTATAATTGTTTGTAAATTTGCAAGTTCTATACATGGAGTTTTTCATAATTATAATAATATTTTATTCATTCACATAGCTTTTTTAAATCTTGGTTGAACCTATAAACAAGTTTTTTTTTTAAAAAGAGCGTTAATATAGTGGCCATAATTTGAGGTTTTTGGTTTGTTAAGATGATGCTTATGTGGCAATTTTTTTTGGTAAAAGGCCTATTATTATAGATGATGTTACGGTCCCATCTTTTTTTGGTAATTGGTAGGATAAAAAAATAGGAATTTGATCATGTTGACATGAGTCCAAGTTTAATGCACACCAAATACAAAACAATCGGTTCGTTCATATCATGTTTAATGTTCAAATGGACCTTTAAGTTGTATTCACTTGTGATTTTAAGAAAGATAAATCATAGCTTGGAAGTTTCTCAAGATCAATTGAGTGTGTAATTAATATGGCTGTCTGGAACCATGAAATAATAGTTGTTTTTAGTCTACCTATTGTTTTTCTTTCTTGAAAGTTCAAATTTATTTCAAGAACGTTGATGCACTAGTTGATGTTGTGCAATATCAACATGTTGAGTTCATAAGATTCATGGTCGACTCGTTGATTTTAAGGGCTTTGTGATAACAAGAAAAACGGGGCCCTAAATACCATTTTTTAATATATAAGGAAAACAAATTTAAGATGGTGAATTATTGTTACATAAAACTTAAAAGTAAATAAATTAATTGAAAAGGAACATATGAAACTTTATAAAAAGTTCAATGGCTAATTATGTAACTTTTGAAAACTAATTTGTTAAACATGTTAGAATGAGGGGTTGATTATGAAATATATAGCATAAAGAAATGGCTAAATATTCAACTTGAATTTAAAACATCCAAAATGTTGTGTTGGGCTACCGAAACTTTATACAATATCTTGAATAAATTCATATATATTTAATTATTAAATATATAATTTAACTAAATCTGGGGCCTTATTTTTTTTGAGACCCTATACGGCTGCCCCTCTTCTCCCCCCCCCCCCCCCCCTAAAACCGGGCCTGATAAGATTGAATCCAGAAGTCTCATCACGATTATGTGAGATAGAATATCAATGATCATCTGGAATGTATGTTGCAATCAAGTAAGTTTTGTTGGGTTTTTAATTATAAAATAATTCAAGTTAAAAGTGTATTTGCAAATTTCAGTTTTGGTCAATGATAGATATTTTTCCAAAAGAAATATTTAAGATTATTTTAATTAGAAAACTCATTACAAAATGATGTTTAAAACATTTAATTACTATGGTTTTCAAACCATTCATGACATAAAAGTCATTTGATAAAAATATGGTCCAAAAAAAGATTTATGTTTGTTACGATTACAATCGACACGGGTGTTATAATTGATACAAACAAAACCATAGTAAGTTGGTGAATATACATACATAGTAGAAACTATAAACTATGTCTAGTTTCTAAACTTCAAAAGCTCATTGCTATCAATACAATCATAGTCTTTGAATACTTCGTACGCTACATGGGTTAGACACAAAATCAATATCAAACATTTGATAAAAGATCATTTTCATAAACTTTAATGTAATTTCATGACTATGCAATGCATGTCCCCACACAATAGACTTTACGTGTTCCATCCTGTTCCATATTCCCTTTTCATTACATTTGCTTTTATAGTATGATATGGAGTTAATCACATGATGCGATCTCAGGTATTGACCACCACATGAAAACATATCATCCTTGTGACCCCATTATTCGAGATTCCTCCTTCGCGACGGGAGGTACCCTCCCAATAGAGTCTCATTAGTTCCCTTGCAGACCCCTAGGCTAGTCGGCTTATACATTACTATTTCCATTACTATGTCGTTTACTTAAATGATGCATGATCACCACTTTTCTTTTTATGACTCAATCACATACAATGACATTCTTTACATAAAAACAATATCATATTGCATAGTTTAAACATATTATCCTATCAAAACATTAACAAATTTCAAACATTTAGCATAGGCTCATAACACCCTTCTATCTTTCAAAACCACATATTATGAATAGTTAATCTTGTAAAGAGTTCATTTATTCAAAACATTTACTTTTCAAAATCTTTTGCTTACTCTTTTAAAAAAGAGTTCATTTATTCACCAATCATAAATTTTCACTTTTAAGATTATTTCAAATAGTTTCTTATTTATTCAAAGAATTCATTCAATAAAAAAATATTGTTAGGTCATGTACCCCATAAGGAAAATTCACACATACTCATTTAGGGAGACTAGGTAGCACCTAGTCTCTAATCCACTCCTTGCAATTCAATTTTTGCTTTATACCTAAGCATTCATTTCCAAACCCTTTATTCATTACATGTGTCTACTTTTCACATTTAAGCAACCAACTTTTAACAATGACATAATACTTCACTAATTACATTTAGTGTAGTTAAGTCTCATTATAGAACTAAACTAATCATGGTCTAGGTTTCCAAGTATCACATATCATGTAGGTCTCATTTTTCATAAATAACAACTTATTTTCTTTTTATTGTTTCACTTATTTTAGCAATATGCTTCAATTCTCATAACTATGTAATGACTATACTAATCTAGTCATCATAAAATTGTTCTGAATCCATTTCAATAGTTATGCTTTCATTTATTTCAATAGTTATGCTTTCATTATAATAGCAAAATACTCCTCTTGGATATTTTTTTTCCTTTTTTTGTCACAATTTATCAAAATAATATTTTTTTTTCTTGCATTTATTTATTTACTAGTTGTTATTTAAGCTTAAACATGTTCTCTTAGTGTTTTAGACTTGCTACTAATCCAAACTTGTCATTTTGACCAACTTTCATTTCGATATTTTTTAACACTTTTCTCATTTAAGCATTCTATTTTTCCTAAACGTGATTTTCTTGAATTTTAAGATGCCGTTTCTTTAACTTTCAAGTTTTAATATGTTTATAAGACAATATCAATACTTAGATGTCAAAACATCTCCCATTTTAATTATTTAGGGCAACTCCAACCACAAAACACTAAAACACACTAAAATGGTAATCTTTTAACATCAAAATAGAGTTTTTATTCCAATCACACACTAAAGGTTTACACTAAAAACATATTTTAATAATATTATAATAAATCAACGTTTTCTTTATTATTATATAATTTTATTTAACTTATTTGTTATAAGATCTAAATTAAAATCAATAATATTGGTAACTAATGAAATAAATGATTAAAAAAATTATTTTTGTGATTAAAAGATTATTTATTTGATTGATGATATCAAATTTAGATGACAAAACAAATACATTACATTAATATTCTGAAAGTTACAAATATAATATAAAATTATAATTAAAAAGCCGCTGCATTTGTGAAGAGATTATGATACCTAAAGATTATATATGATAATTATTATAGTTTTAAAAATCCTTTATGGAATAAATTATTAAAAATTTAATATAAAAGTGAGTTGGTGTTGGAGAAAAATACCCCAAATATGGCTGTCAAAATTTATCCCACAATAATAGCACGTACGGGTGGAGAAAAATTTGACACTATTCCACCGTTTTAGACTAGAGGGAGTGGAGTGCGGTAAGGGTGATATGACGCTTATGTGGCATAGGAAACACCGCCCCCTCTATGCCGTTTGGGGAGTATGGCCATTCTTGGGAGCACTCCTTTCTCTATATCTCTCTCTTCTTTGTGTTTCCTCTCTTTATAGTATACACTCCTTGAGTATGGTAAGGGGGTGTGGTAAAATGAGAGAGTGTGGCACCACTGCCTCCAGTCTTACCATGCGGTTAGATTTGGTCTTTTACAAGATTCGGTGATTTGAGCCGCTAAAATTTCTAAATAATAATTATTTTACATTCTACTTTTTCAACATATTTTGTTGCCAAATCCATCCAACCTTACATAATTTTGTTAAAATTTCATTCCACACTGATGTGTGTTCGTATATGTTAAAAGTGTAGTATTTTAGTTTGACCATTTTGGTCATTTTTTTGGCTTAACAAAAATACCTATTTTCTCGATCCAAACTTGCTATTTCTTTCTTTTTTTTGCATTTTTTTATGATAAGAGATCACACTTGTTAAGTTTAGGGCCCTTTCGAAAAAAAAAAAAAAAAACAATTTTCACTTTTAAAATAGCCGTTTACGGGCATTTTATAAATTTTGAGCCTTTTTTTTTTTTTATCAAACTTTGACATTTTTAGATTATAACTCATTATTCAAGGATAATTAACTTAATCTAAGCTAACTATATTCAATTATCCAAAAATCCAGAATTTTTAAAAAATCAACCAGAAAGTCAAAACTGACAAGCTTTTGACAGCATCAAAAGTGAATCTGGAGCTGACTTTAAACCTTCACTACATTTGCATATCATCTCCAAATGAGTTGATTCGTTTTGCTTCACCTTCCTCTCATGCCACACTATATGTTATGATAAAGAATCAATTGATTTAGACATGTATAGCTCAAGTTATAAAGCTCCAAAAATGATATCTCCACACTTTAATTTGTCAGCATTAGAAAAATTCAGCATTTCCAGCCTTGTGCAGAATTTTTCCTCAACTTTGTACATTCATAAATTCTTCATACGAAATCGAATTTGGTTGATTCTTTTTCCTATGTGCTTTTTGTTGTATTGAATACAAATTAGAACAAAGAATCAACCGATTTGTTTCATTTATGCTTAAGTTACATAGCCTCAAACATGGGCTGCTTGGCATAAAAATACTAATATTTTGCACTTATAAAATTACTTTATGGGTCTTTCCATTCCAATAATGGATTATATGTTACTTCAATAATTTAATGTATTCTAAACTTGTTTTTATCATATAGTAGCTCCAAAACGTTATCTGCTCAAGTTCTAATACTTTTTTCATAAATAAAAATCAAGTTTATTACTACTTCCATGGTTTTAAAGGATGGAATTCATGATTCTATTCCATTTTTTTAGTTTACCAACATCATCTATATATTGCATAATGTCTACTAAAATGTTAACACCATCATTTTTATCTTATTTATCTAATTTTAAAGTCCAATTTCAACACCAACCAAAGTGGATGTGTGTGTTCTGTTTTGTCTCCCGATCATTCTAGAGAAGCACAAGAAAAACCTTTTATTCTCTCTCTCTCTCTCTCTCTCTCTCTCTCTCTCTCTCTCTCTCTCTCTCTCTCTCTCTCTAATATATGCGAAAACTATATGGCTTTATTAAAATACATTTTTTTTTCTTTATAAACTAGTAATAAATATACCAGTTTTATTTCATTTAATTAATAAGGCTCTCTAATTTAGGTGCTAAATACTTTGAAAGCCCAGTTTATATTTCTTGGTGATTTAAACCTTTTTAAAAATAACCCAATAATGTTTCCTACAACTAATAAATATTTATTTAGATTGGAAACGAGTTACACCCAAATATTAGGATGTTACACATCTCATGGCCAATGGTTGTGGGTTCAAATTCAAAAACCAAATGTATGTGAGTAATAAAGCATATACGGTGCATACTGTGTGACATTACAAGTATCCACAATGTATAGCAACGATATCATCTCTCGGCAAAATGGAGGCCACATGTCTTGAAAAATGGCATACATATTGGAGGTTTATGATGCATACCTAGAGGGTTACCACATGTCATTATCATTATTCGATCTTTGTATGTATGTATGTAATTGTAAACCACATAATCTAATGGGATCTTTATTTTTTCGCATCTTATTTGTCACATGGTAGAGCTTCATGTCATATTTTCTTTTTAAACTTAGCGGTGCGTTCTGGTGTAACTTGTGATATCTCTTTTGCATTAGAAAGTACATTTCATGAAAAAGTTGATATTTGAAATGAATTGGATTTTGGATGTATTTTTATAAGATTGTGGTGTTACATACCTTCCTAACAAGTTATCATTACAATATTTTTTCAAGAAATACAAAAACATACCATGCTATAAATTGCGAATATCTTATTGTAAATCTAATTGTGAGGAGTGTGGATGTGCATACATCAAATATGTTTTATGGTAATCAAGATCTAATATATCAATGTGGTTAATGCTATGATTTTTCTCTCTCTTCATGTTTGTATGTTTATTATTCATAGAGCATTAAGGGTTTGTTTAGTATGATGAAATGAAATCATCAAAGAATGGAATACGAACAACATAATGGAATGAGCAAAGTGATTAATGAAATAGACCGTTACATTCTACTGCTTGGTTGACATGAAAAAATGGAATGAGTCATTAAAACATATTGTTTTTTATCAATAAATAGAAACCCAAGGGTGGAGGGAGTAGGATACTCCCAACCTATTGCCACTCGAACTCAATATCGACTTTTCTCTTTCTTCTTTATTCCATCTTTCCCAATCCACTATACATGTAAAACCATATTCCTAGCCCATTTAACCCACTAACTAATTAAAAACATTCAAAATTATTTTATTAAGAGCTTTTATGCATGAAGTACAAGTTTCAAAGGTTGAGAGAGAGAGAGAGAGAGAGAGAGAGAGAGAGAGAGAGAGAGAGAGAGAGAGAGAGAGAGAGAGAGAGAGAGAGAGAGAGAGAGAGAGAGAGAGAGAGAGAGGTTCCATTACAACCCGCAAGAGTAACCCAAACACTTTCTTATTGTCTTGGCGATGATAGGCATGAAGCTATGTGTTAGAGAAATTGTGGCTTTCCTATAGTTTAGTGACTTGAAATGAATTAACGTTTTTATCTTTTGTAGCCCTTAATTGCCATTTACAAATTTTTTGCAAAGCAAACAATTTCATACCTGTCTTTTGTAAGTTTGCTCACTCTCATTTGAAAGCCCTCAGGAACACATTTGAATCCCAAATTAAACTTAAGCTCTTATTTGGTTTTGAACAGTTGAAATAGTTTCACATACAAAGAATAATTGTGGACAACACCTTTATGTTTTTTATCTAATAATTCAGGAAATGGTAATGATTTAGGCATTTACCAATGTGTGATTTTTGTTTCTTCCAAATCTAGAAAATAATATGGGAACTTTTCCCGTTGGGCTTTTCGGGGCTCAATTTTCTCATCTTCAAATTCAACCTCATGGCCAGCAAATTTAGTGAAGCTTAGAAATTGTTCCACTAGGTCTCTAGGTGGAATTATATTATCATCATAAACCAACAATATTAGTTTTCCTGATCATTTGAAGATTCATCAACATCAATTTTTGGACCAACATCAGCAACAAACTTACCTTTACACCTGAAATCACATACTTGTATAACCCAATAATAAGAAGAACATGATTCAAAGTCATAGGTAATATATTACATATTAGATTACTTCTAGCACCGGAAGAACCATTTCCATCAAAACGATTTTCCCCTTAAATCAATAGATACCACTTTTCATAAACATGATTAACAACAAACAACTGTAATGTGTCAAGAGGCATACTACTAACATATTTAAGAAAATATTTGACATCACTATTGTAAGAATTTGCATAACTATGTTTGATCAAGGTCGTTAAAAAGATAAACGTATCTGATTAGTGTGTAACTGTACTTTGAAGCAACCAACGTAATTAGCCCACAAAAGTTGATATCACTACTTATATCTACACAAAAGCATATGTATTCTAGAACAATATATTGCACAGATCCCTCGGTTCTATTACCCTCTACTAGAAATAGGTACTTTGAAAAATTCCTTATACGAAACCAATTTATTAGTATACAAAGATTTATTGGTTTATCTAGCAAAAATGGCAATAAAAATACCGTTATATTAATAGTATGAAACATATCTTTGGAATGTTCGTACATTCAAGATACATGCTCCAAAATGTACGTGTGTCAGATTCCGGACAAGACTTCTGCCAACTAACGTTGACTCTAGAATGATCATAAATACTTCAGAATACGGTATTCCAAAGTGGGTGTTCATTGTCAAAAAGTTAAAAAATGATTACCTTTTCTAAATATTTCATTTATAATGGCTAGATTACCGTTGTTTGACCATTAAAAAAAAATGTATGACATAGACCAATAATAGATGTACAATTAGGTGTAATGTGTCAAATTGGTAATATCTAGATTTCAAACTTTTCCCCAAATAAAATTTGTTATTTTTATAACATTTCAAAGTAAAAAGTGTCTCAATTCAAATGAATGGAGGATTATTTGGAACATCAATAACCTTTAAAATGAAACAAACTATTTCACTAACACATTTTTTTTCAACTTGTTTATAAATTTACAATTACATGGAGCTTTTTCATAATTATAATAATATTTTATTTTGTCACATAACTTTTTTTTTCGTGTTGGTAGTAGCTATAGAGAAGTTTTTTTAAAGCTATAATATATCGAATATATCGGAGATAATTTGAAATTTTTGGTTTTGAGAAGGTGTTTCTCAGAAGAAAAAAAAAAAAAAAAAACCCCTTAATGAAAAGTCTTTTTTATTATGATGTTTTTAGGGTCCCATCTTTTCCAGTAGGATAAAAAATTGGCATGAGTCCGAGTTTAATACATACTAAATACAAAACAACGTGCTCATCCATGTCACATTGTCATGTTTAGTGTGAAAATGAAACTTTAAGTTATATTCATTTGTGATTTTTACGAAGAATAAATCTATCGCCTGCAAGTTTTTATTCTCCTTATTGTTTTTTTTTTCTTCGAAACTTCATATTTATTTTGTAGAAATTTACTGTACTGGGCTGATGGTGTGCAATATCAACATGTTGAGTTCATAAGATTGAATCTAGAAGTGAACCACTTGGATTGTGGTGACTTGGTAAGGCATGTGGAAGATATGGTGGATAACCTATTGACCCATGTTCAAATCCTGACACCACTCAGCCCTTGTGGCCATGGAGGTTCGCCTGCAGTGACTCCAGGGCATGAGGCAAAGCTTTATGTTTGCAGCGGGGGATTAGTCGGTGCGCGAAAGCTGGCCCGGAAACCCTCGTTAGGGAAGTTCCCTTTCCAAAAAAAAAAAAAAAAAAAAAATCTAGAAGTGTGTCATCACCATTAGTTGAGATATAATATTAATGATCATTTGGAATGTATGTTTAATCAAGTAAGTTTAATTGAGTTCTTAATTATCAAATGATTCAAGTTAAAAGAGTATTTGAAAATTTAAGTTTTGGTCAATGATATACATTTTTCTGAAAAGAAAAATACTCTAAAATTTATTTTAATTAGAAAAGTCACGTGCATGGTAGGGCCACATGTCATACTTTTTAAACATAATGGTGTATTTTGGTGTAGCTTGTGATATCTCTTTTGCATTAGAAACTACATTTCATGAAAAAGTTGAAATTTGAAATGAATTGGATTTTGAATGTATATCCAACAAGAGGTGTTAGTGTTTTACATACCTTCCAGAAAAGTATTTCCGATACAATGACATATTATTCTCCTCTCCTCCTATTTGGGATTGAACTCAATAAATTGTCCTTAGAATATTTTTTAAAAAAAAAATACAAAAACATACCATGACAATAAAGCTTTTTTGTGAAGATGATAAGTCGAACCTGGATGGTATGGTATAAATTGTGAAACTTCTGACTCTAAATCTGGTCGTGAGGAGTGTGGGTGTATACGTCTATGTGATATTATAGAGTAAATTACACGAATGGTTATTATGGTTTCGGGTGTGTTTATTTAAATAAATTAAAAACTCAAGGGCAAAATAATATTTTTGAAGTAAGAGAGGGACCATGTGCCTAACAAAAACAAACAGTAAGAACCTTTCAAATTAAAAAAATATGTTAGTAACCAAACGCAAAAATTAACCTAAATCATAGGGATCATTCTTGTAATTTACTCGATATTATATGGTATCTAGATGTGTGACATTAGATTGGTTATTGCTGTTACTTTCTAACAAACAAGTTGATTAATGTTCACACATCAAATGTAAACAAGTTGATTAATGTGCATACATCAAATTTATTTATTTATTTATTTTGTGGTGATAAGATTTAACAGATCATTTAAGAAATGAGATTAACAGTATGATTCTTATCGCTCTTTTCATGTTTATATGTTTATTATTTGTAGAATATTAAGGGTTGTTTCATGCAATGGAATACAATCATCAAACATTGAAAATATAGAATCAATCATTCAAACTATATTATTTTACATCAATAAATTGAAAACTACATAGAATAATTTGATAAATAAAGAAAATAATGTTATTTTATTATACTAATCTTTAATTAAATAAAGACATACCATTAAATAAATTGAATATAAACATAATTAATTCCATGAAAAGTATTTGTTTTTTTAGAAAATCTGTAAAGTAATTGTTTTTTTAGAAAATCTGTATATTTTATCAACCACAAGACTAGTGAAGAGTGACATTTTTTCAATACACATGATA
Source organism: Lactuca saligna (assembly GCF_052625555.1). Lineage (NCBI taxonomy): Eukaryota > Viridiplantae > Streptophyta > Magnoliopsida > Asterales > Asteraceae > Lactuca > Lactuca saligna. The sequence goes on from NC_136421.1 coordinate 234,521,711, forward strand.
CCATTAAGCTACAAAGCTCTTAGCGTGTGCAAATAATAAAAAAATTAATGAAAAAAACTAGATGTCATGAAATCTTAAAATATAACTGTAATAAATAATATTTTTATTCATCCTTTTTAAAATAAAGATTAATTTGTTTAGGATTATATGAGTCAAAGTATCTTATAATTATAATATATATTTTTGGAAAGAGAAAAACACCCTTTCCATAGAATGAAAATCGGCCTATAAGAAGGAATCACGGAATCTTTAATTCCATTCCTTGGTGTTGGTGGCAACTAAACATGAATTTTTTTCATTTCGTCGTAATGTTCCATTCAGTTTCCTCTTCAGTTATTGCATACAAAACATTAAGAAAAAAAAAATAGGAAGAAAGACAAGTTATATCTTACTGGTCAGCAAGCAAGCGCGCGACTCGATTATTTAAAGGTCTAAAATGTACATCCATTTATGTTTATAGAATACCATGTACAGAAATTGCTATACAAACAGGAAAATAACAAAAAGTTTTTGAAGATTTTTTTTTTTACCAAGAATCAAGAATGAACCTAGCTATGATCATATCTGCAACTAGATCCTAACCTCATAATATATATCATCGTCTGTTTCTTGTAAATCATCTATGTCATCTTGAGTCGATCGATCACCATGTGAAGCATGTCTACCACTTTCCACATTAACAACTATGCTCGATGATCGTTTCATTTTACGTTTCAAATCCTTCATAAATGCTGATATAAGTTCCAAAAAACCTTTGTTTTCCTCATCAGATTTTTTAACTTCTTTAATTCTGACGATGATGTAGATCACAAGAGCAACCGTGGACACCCCTACAGTTAACACAAATAGTACCCAAAAACTACTAGCACTAAGACTGTCTTCTTCATTAGGAGCAGAATCTTCATCAATACACTTCTCAGATATAATATGGACTTCCTCAAGTTCTTTAAGTCTCCCACTCTCTGCTACATTCATTAATGCCTCGTTTGCTTCCGAAAGACGATCATACTCCTTGGGAAATGCCTACAAATATAATAATAATATTGTGTAATTAAGCACTCTTTTAGACAAAATCCAACACTCCATATATTTTACATGGTATCAGAGCTAAAACATGATCCAAAAATCAAAGACTCTACATATCTAACAAAAGTCACCAAGATATTATAAAATTTGAAAGAGGGGAACTTACGAATCCGAAGCCTCCAACTTTGAATGTCTCTCCGGTTCTAATAAAGCTCCTACAGTACTGAGCCAGGAAGACTTTGGTTGCTGGAACTTCAAGAAAGATGGCTGCAATTTCGCCACTATTTAGGGCCTCCGCATATTGATGGGTTGAGTTATAGCTGTTCGTTTTGACATTTGGAAAACCTAGAACCCCCGTTAGGTATCTATCAACAAAGGACCCATTGCAGTATCCCACGGTTGCATTCATGTTTCTCAGCATCTCAACACTCGATATTGTTGGCTCGAGCCGTTGAGCCGTGAGCATGCTGGCTAAGCTAGCCGTGTAGCTCTGGGTGATGATCAGCGCCACGAATAGCCAAACCACAGCCGCCATTCTTGACAAATTGCTATGTAGCTTGTCACCTAATGTTACGATTATGCGTTAGCAGATAGCAGATAGCAGATAGCAGATAACAGATAACAGAAATCAGTGAATGTTTGTATGTTACCGCGCAAAGTGAAGAGTGTGCTGAATGAAAGCCAAAGGATGACTCCGACTTGGTTTATAACAGAGCCGCGGAGATCTTTAACATGGTTCTTCTCTATCAACCAAATGATGAAGCCATTGTAAAGGGTGATTCCTGCTATTAACCACCACATTGTTGGTGTGAAAGGCTTTAGGAATAACCATGCCTGGTTTGATAATCTTGATCTAACGGGTACAATCATCTCCAAACCGGATTCGGTGTAGGGTTGTGTGAAGTCAACAAACTCGTGTCTATCTGACAGAATCGTTACATCACCGGCTATTGCATCAAAATTCTGCATAAAGTCAAAAAAAAAAAAAAAAAAAAAAAAAAAAAAAAGAGATTAATAAAATGTGTTTTTTTTTTTCTGACACAATTATTTGTTTTTGTGTGTTGTTGCTAACCTTGTTAGGTATTTGTTGGATCAATTGATCATAAGAGCCGTAGAATGGAATATAATCAAATGACTGATTCATGTTTCTCATGACTTCCTCAAACACAGAGACTACGAATCCAGTGATATCACCCGTATTAACATCCACTTTCACGAATTGGTTAAATAGAGATCGACCAGGAACACCAACCCGTATCCGATTCTCTGAACTTTCTGCAAGATTCCGGCGACGACTGTTAGCATACCAAGGTTGACCCGGCCATAGAGCTTGTCCAACGTTATCGATAGAATGAGTGTAAGTAGTTGCGCCATTGATATCCTCTTCAATCGTCTCTGAAAACCCTGATCCTTCGGTCCAGTAAACAGAGTGGTAACCCTTTCCGATGACGTTAACAATCTCCACTGTAGTCGCCGGAATTGACCTCCATTGACCCAAGTTCTCAGGTGAGTTTTTTTGCAGTAATTCCACGGCGTTATATCCTTGCACGGCAAAGATTCCAGGTTCGTCCTTTTCTTCTTCTGGGTAATCGGAACGGAACTTGTGACGGAACTTTTTTCTGAAATCTTGAAACTCCGGCGTGTTTTCAGGGAAGTAGCTTTTGACTCCGACCATACCTTTTAGTGAAGTAAGCATGGTGGAGTTAATGGAATGAAAAAGATCCGTGATTCCATTAGTCGCGATCCATAGATACCCATCTCCCGTCATCTCCATCTTCTTGGCTGTCTGAAAGAGACGAATCCCAAGTTCCATAGACGTATGAATCACAAAGACTTTACGTTGTTGTCTCTTGAGCACGTCAAGCTCTTCATCTAAGAAAGATGAACCCGATGCGAGTGGTAAGATATGAATTAGCTCGGAACCTGTTTGACGAAATGCCTGAGAGAGATGAGAGATGACCGACGCCGATGAGGAGGCTAGAGGCAAGGTTTCGTATATGAGAGTCACTTTTCGCATCCCCAATGACTGTAGAACAGCAGCTACCGCTTTCATCTGAGTGGATTCTGTAGGAACGGCTTGAACAAAATATGGCCATTGATGTGGGACCTGTGGTGGAGCTGTTCCAGCTAGGGAGAGAAACACCGGGAAATCGTGATTACAGTCGCTGATAACCTCGGCTATGGCGGAAGCTTCTTCCCATGTATGACCTCCTAAAATAGCTTTCACTTTGTGTTCATCAATAAGTTGTTTCGCTGCATTCCCACATCATATCTTGACATGTTAGCATATAGCTACATTTCTAAACAACCAAATCGAAGTTCTTTAATATGAAATTGCTAAATTTTTAAGAAGAAAAAGGATAGTTTTGAAGAGAATATTCACCTGCAATAGCTGCTTGACCAGGCTTGTTTCGTGAGTTTTGAAGATATAAAACCGAAGTCTGATTGGTTTTGATGTTGAAATCTTGAATCGCTATCTCAATTGCCACTTTCGCTTCTTTTCCAGGCCTTGACGTTTGGTCAAAAATGGCACCAATCGAGGTTCCATCGATTACCTTAGCTTGTAGAAGAAAACATGACGACAAGAAAGCAAGACAAAAAAGGGTTTTAAGCATCTTGGTGAAATTCTTCGTTATTCTTTTAATTTGGATTCTTATTTAATTTTATTTTGTGATGATGGCCATATGATTTATAATGAACTTTTTGTCACCAAAAGTCCATCAAATATCACACGGTTTTGTGGAAAACGATTGTGCAAGAAATTCCGTTAAGCTTGCATTGCACTAAATGTTATAGGAGACACTCGTGACTTGTGGCACAATCATACTCGTAAGCATGATTTCATCTTTATATATTTTTAATGAGTTCGTGACGAATATATTATATATTCTATTGAATATCAGGAATAAAGTAGGGTGTTCTAGATATATAGCCATCGTCAACGAAGACATTTTCAGCAAGTTGACATTTTGATGTCCACTTGTGTATTTTCAGTGAGGACATTTTCAAACATGATCAAGAATACCTTTGTCTTTATCTATGAAGTAACTAGTTCTAAGCATGTGCATGTTTGACAATTTAGCTTTTAGCAAGCGAAACCGTAGAGGCTTGTTCCTCTTTAAAAAAAAATGAAGAAGATAACCGTAGAGGCTTGTTCAGACCACCCAATCCGTTTGACAATCAGGCAAATAGAAAAAAAAATGACACATTACTCGTATTTGACAAAACTAATTGGAAGATTTGGTTTTTAAAAATTATAAAACTATATACAAGTTAAAAGTTAGAAAACTAATTGGAAGATTCGTTTTTAAAAATTATAAAACTACATACAAGTTAAAAGTTTTTTTTTTCTTAAAACTAAGATTTTGGAAATAGTTTTTTGTTTAAAATAAATACTAAAAATTCATACTAGCAAAAGGAGTTTAGTTTTTTCTTAAAAACTATAAGATTTTGGAAATAGTTTTTTTGTTTAAAATAAATACTAAAAATTCATACTAGCCAAAGGAGTTTAGTTTTTTCTTAAAAACTATTAAAAGTTCGCTATAAACACCTCCTTTCACTACAAGGATTGTACACTATGCAGACAATAATTTTGAGCTCTATCCAGAAGATTTGTCGTCGCTAAAGCCTATAGAAACAACATGTGGTCTGTAAAAAGTCGTCGGTATAGGTCCGTCGGTAAAAGTCAAAAATATCGTCGGTACAAGTGTCGTCGGTATAGTATAGTCAGTCCAGACGACATGTCATCTGCAAAGGGTCGTCGGGATTGATTTTCGAGGAAATTAAAAAAAGTTTTATTCACACCCTATAGAGACGACTTGTCGTCGGTAAAAGTGTAACACTATAGTGACGACTTGTCGTTTGGATAAGTGTGAGCTATAAAGACGACTTCTCGTTTGTAAAAGTGAAAACCGTTTTTATAGTTGGAAAGATATACCGACGACATGTCGTCACTATAGCTATTTTTTTAATATCTTCCACAAGTTTTGTTATATATATCATTTAAAACAAATCCAAAAGGGATATTTGCAGAATAATATAAACATAAGATAACATATCATTAAAATCCAAAAGCACTTAATAAACATAACATATCATTCAAATTCTACTACATAACAAAATAACAAAAAAAAAAAAAAGTTTTTAACAAATATTGTTGTCATTACCATTTTAGTTTTCCTCCTCCTCATCATCAACATCATAAAAAAAAAAAAAAAAAGCAAGTTTTTAACAAACATTGTTGTTATTACCATTCTAGTTCTCCTCCTTCTCCTCCTCCTCATCATCATCATCATCATCATCACCACCATCATCAACATCATCCTCCACGAGTTCATTTGATGTTTCGGGGTTATTTTGTGGAACCATATTGGAATTAAACTGGAATTGTGGCACTGGTTGTGGTTGGAAGTTCGGAATGAAAGACGCGAAAGTGTTATTAAACATTTGGCTCATTTGTTGCATATGTTGTTGCATGAATTAAATTTGTTGGGATAATACAACAATTTGGGGATTATCTGAAGATTGGGATGTGGAAGCTTTGGAACGCTTGATATGTTCATTTGGAAATAAATTATTGTTGATGCTTGGTTTCCTTCCAATTCCGCGAATATGCCCACGTCTCTCACCGAGGGCACGGGCGAGGCATTGTTCTTCATTTCACTTTTAGTTCCCCCTAGTTGTGATTGCATCACCATCTTCTCTCGTTGAATGTTTTCCTAAGATAAAGAAAACAATAAAAGTACATTAATTAAAAAAAATAACTAAACTTAAACTAACTAAAATAATAATATTATACCTTAAACTAACTAAAATAATAATAACATATTTACCAAACAACTTATTAACTTTGTTTATTACTTACCCAAACTACTTCTGTTTGTGGTGTACACCAACCCCGACTTTCTTTAAATCGCATCTGTCTCCAACCGTCGATATGTTGCGGGTCTTCTCCTCTTTCTCTCTATAATAAGCCAAATACAATTAATATATTTATACAAATGTTAATAAATTTTTTATAAAATACAAATAAATTTAGTTACCTCCTCACGTCATCTGTCTGCATATGTTCTACTTCCATGAGCACACGTAATTTGAAGTTTGGACCTGCTTTCTTTACTTTCTTTGCACTGCTTCCTATAACCCTCATCCAAAAAAAGAAGATCGATCATGTTATTCCAAGCTTCGTCATCCATATCATCCGGTGGAGTTTGTCTTGCACCTTCCACATCATCATATCCACCAACACTATCAAAATAATCTTTCACGTCATGTTTGTGCTGTTTACAAGCTCTTTGGCAATCGCTCTGTACAGTCCCTCGAACGGCTTCCCACATATCTGTACCACGATACATATCAAGATCAAAATATGTCTGCAATAAAAAACAAATTTAATTAGTAAAAAAACATTTAAAAAATATAAAAAATTTCACATATAAAAAGTATTTTGTACTTACTTCAATCTGAGGATACATAGCTTCATAGTAATGGAAAGAACACGTCTCCAATTCCTATAATGGAGTGGTACATGATTTGCCACAAAGTTTGAGATAAACCTTGTCAACATTTTTTCATTTGTATTTATGAATCTATAGGTCCCCCGACGCTATCAATTTCCACAGGTAAAGGTTGACCGTTGTGCTTGAACTTTTTTCGCATATTTAAGCATCTTCCTTTTCCACGTCGACGCGTCGAGTTTGCTACATTGACGCATAGAACTAAAAATTTAAAAATTTAAAACTTTAAAAATATATCCAATATATTTAAGAAATTCATGTAACTTACAAGATTGACAACCCGTCGGTATCCTGCCTGCACGCTCATGTGGAGGTCGTTCCCCGCCGTCTCCTCCATGCCCCCTCTCAATATGTGTAGCCATCTGTTTAACAAATATTTGAAAATATACTAAACGTACTTTAAAAAAAATAATAAACAATTTTAAGCAATCAAAACGTATAATAACCGTAACATACCATCAATCAGAATCATCACTAGAACAATATACATGTACAACATCATCATTAATAAATTCGTCATCATTTATGAAATCGTCATCATTATTTGAAGAGTACGTATCACCACCATCATCATCATCATTAAAGAAACTATCATCGTTTATAGTAGGAGCCACACTTGATTCACCATCATCATTATTATCTAAAAAGTACATATCATCACCGTCAACGGAGTATGTATCATCATCATCATCACCGAAATCGACAGCCAAGGGAAATCATTTGATCGAGTGTCATTCACCACATCTATATCATTAACACCGATACTTGGATGATCCCAAAGTTTTCGATGATGAACATCTTCCACAACTCTCCAATTATTGTTTCGAGTAGGACCTTGGAGATAAAACACTTGTTTAGCTTGAGTGGCTAAGATGTATTGTTGATCGTCATACCATGTTATAACGACATACCATTCATGACTGGTATCGATAACAACCATATTCTTTTTACTAATTAAACGTCCATTATCTAATGACCCATTGAACTATTTACCATGAAAGAGTACAACTGAATAACCATGTAAATATTGCAACTCTATGATGTCCTCCAATTGACTTAGAATGGTGTACTGTCTACTCCTAATGTAAGAATGCCACTATTTTGAGTAGTACGTTGGAGATCACGGCTAAGTACAACAAATCGAACACCATTTCCTATGCAAGCAGTGTAAGAAGTTGCATCTAACGAACCATGTGCCAACGCCTTTAATTCGTTAGTACAGTCCGAAGGTGATTATCTTTCAAGGCGATAAATCTATAAGGAAATATAATATTGTACATTTAAGTAATAATATAAATTAGTTTTATATTATAAATTAGAATATAAGGTATTTACCTTTCTTTTGAACCATGGAGGAAATTCTATTTTCAAATCACTTTCGGGCAATTCTGATTTGAATTTGCTGGATGTGAGACAAAACAATTAGAATATTTTCAAGATATGATAACACTATCGAAAAAGTAATTAATAGATCACAAAACTTACGATATGTAGCCTTTCAGCTCATCCTCATCACAGTTGTTTAGTACAAACCAATGCAATGATTTTTTGGCATCTTTACAAAGTTCGGCGAGCTTCTTAGTGGACATCGGTCGACATTGTGATGAGAACACAGTGAATTGCCTTTTTGGAAGGCCAGGATCCTCATTTCTATCAACACGATTGAATTTGGTTTGCATACCCTCAAGATACATAGAGCAGAATGTCAAAGCTTCATCTGCAACATAACCCTCTGCTATTGAGCCTTCTGGCTTAGCTTTGTTTCTGACATAATTTTTAAGTTTTTTCATGTATCTTTCAAAAGGATACATCCATCTCATATGTATAGGCCCTTCAAGAATGGCTTTTTCAGGTAAATGAAGAATAAGATGAATCATGATGTCAAAAAATACTTGAGGATATATCAACTGAAGATTTGCATAAAATCTTCACCACTTCTTTTCTGGCATTTCTCATGTCGTTAACATCTAATGACCGTGCACAATTTTTTTTGAAGAATGTACACAAGTCAATGATTGTTGTTGAAACATTTTCTGGGAGAAATGCTTGAACCCCTATATATGCAGAAATTGTTGCATGAGGATGTGATGATCGTGAGACTTTAGCCCAACCAAATTTGATGCAGTATCATTCACCTTCTTATTAAAGTTCGATCCAAAACCATCAAGTAGCCTCACTCATTTAATGAATTGACAGAATCGTTGTCGATCAATTGATTTAAAAGAGTAATCAGCATGCGGTAGTATTATTTTCTTCTTGTTGTCTTCCTTATTATTATTGACTTTCTTCCTCTTGTTGACTTTCTCTTTTGGCCACTGATGTGGCCGGATGCCCATATTTTTCAAGTCTTCTCTTGCCTCTTTTTTGTCTTTGGTTTTTTCATTCATCAATGCAGTATTTACAAAACTCTCATCCATATTTTTCTACACATGCATAAAATCTATATTGTGTTTTAGCTCGAAGGAAGACCAATACTCAAGCTCAAAAAGATACTACGTTTCATCCAATTCAACTCTTTTTTTCTTGTTTCATCATTGCGCTTTCTTGTTGCACCCCCGTGCTTAGGATGTTTCCCTGGAATACGATTAGGGAGACAAGCTAATTGCTTTAATATAGCTGTATTGCTAAATCGTCTTGGATGTGGCATTCTCTCAGGTTGACCATTAAACAATAAACTTTGCCTCCACTTATGGTTCATATGCAAGAATCGTCTATGACCAACATAAGACATCTTGTTGGTGACATGAATGGAAGATGTGTCTGCGTTACAAGTAGGTCATGCTAAATAACCTTGACCGCTCCATCTAGACAAACTTCCACACGCTGGAAAATCGTTGATAGTCTATAACAACATCGCACGCATGTTGAATACGGTGTTGGTTGACGCATCTCTCATTTCGACTCCTTCAGACCACAACATTTTCAACTCATCCACCAAAGGCCTCAAGAAAACATCAATGTCCTTTGATGGTGATTTAGGGCCAGGAATCAACAAAGTTAGCATGAAAGAAGACACTTTCATACATATCCATGGTGGTGTAATGTAGGTAGTTAATATAACCGGCCATGTACTATAAGTACTATTAAAGTTGCCGAATGGATTAAAGCCATCAGCAGCCAAACCTAGACGAACATTTCTAGGTTCTTTAGCAAACTCTGGATATCTTTGATCAAAATCTTGCCATGACTTCCCATCAACCAGATGACACATCATACCATCTATTGAGCGTCCAGTATTATGCCAACTCATATCTTTAGCTGTGAATCTGGAGCTATACATTCGTCGAAGTCTTGGAGTCAAAGGAAAGTATCGCAACACTTTTTGTGGTACTTTTCCCCCCTTTGTAGTTGTGTCCACCCATCTACTCTCCTTACAAATCCGGCTATTTTGCATGGAACCGTTCTCCTTCCAAAACAAAGCACAATCATTTTTGCAAGCTGGATCGATTGATATCCTAACCCTATCTTTCTTAACTTATTTTTAGTTTCATAGTGTGAAGCTGGAATCTTGCTCTTCGGGAAAGCAGATCTTAGTAACTCTACAAGTTGATCAAACGAACTATTTGTCCATCTATTGATCACTTTAATATGCAACAACTTTGCCAAAAAGTTTAAGGCAGACATATCGCTACATTCAGGGTATAACTTGGTATTGAGCTCCTCAAACAAATCATCAAATTCTGGGTCTATACCTTGTCCCTCCTCGTCTATATTTTCTTCATTTGTATTTTGTTCCGCCATAACATCATCAATTACATCAAACATCTCATTACTTGTGGGTGGGTTTGTTCTTGGAGTCAAATTGTAGCTTAAATCCGAAGAACCGACATGTTTCTCACCGTGATAAATCCACGTAGTATATGTTTCTAGAAACCCAATGTCATGTAAGTGGGCATAAACCGTAGGCAAAACATGTCGATACGAATTCACACACGTTTTACACGGGCAACGCACTTTGCCTTTAGAGTTGACATGTTTCTCAGCAATCTTCATAAAGTTTTAAGACCTTCCAAGTATTTTGAAGACATTCGGTTCTCTCTAATCCAACTCTTATCGATCGTCATCGTTGTTTCACTTTTAAAAATTATATTATATATGTAGTTATCGAAAGTTAGATTGTATTTGTGCTAGATAAATAAATATATACCCGAGAACGGATAGAATATTCACAAGTATATAAAAAAATATATAAAGTAAAAATTAGATTGATTGGATAGAGTATTCACAATGGTTATGAAGAAGAAACTTAAACTAAAAATCAACGATTCAACATGTTTTAATAAGAAAGCCATATTAATTTGATTTTATATTTAATTTAATTTAATTTTAATATTAATATTAATTTGATTTTAAAACTAATTTAATTTAATTTTAATTAATTCACTTTTACTTCATAATTATTTTAAAATTACTAAAAGTATGTTGCTATTAATAACCTAATTAAACTAAAGCCATAATGACCAACATTAAGTCACTAACAAAATTAAACACTTTGAAACCATATTAAACACTTTACAATACAAACAATAGCATCTAATTACATCAAATAACTCAAGATAATACTTTTTAAGGTAATGTTTCTAACTTAACATAATGTATACATGAAGTTTGTTTGATAGTTCTATAAGGTTGCACATAAACTCAAATTGTAAAGATCTTATAGCCTTCTATCATAACTTTTACTTGTAGATAAGTAAAATATATAAGATGTATGCACATAGAAATCAAAATGGGCCAATATATAACATTGTATGGACTTAGAAAGCAAAAAAGCAAAATGTGGCCTTATACCTTGTTTTCACATATTTAACATTTAGACATTTAAAATTTATGCAACATTATGGTGCATAAACAAATGCATATACATATCATGGTTTATTGAAAAAAAAATCATCACTGTGGTAGTTAACAGAAAAAAGAAATCAATATACTAACCTCAAAATCGGTATTAAAGATTGGTTAATCACTGGAAATCCTTTTCTATGGAGCACTTGAAGCTTTTGCTGGCCAGTAGATAATTAATGGGGCTTAGATTTAGGGCTCCAAATTATTACAAATCAAGCACTAAGTTATTACAAATTAAGAAGCAATGAAGGACCAAAGCAGTTACCTTTATGGTGGCCGATGAACTCGAGTGCTAACACCCTGCGATCACTGACGAGCTTGAGAGAAAAATGGAGTAAGTCTCGACTGCAAACAGAATGCTGAAAGGGGTTTTTGTTACAGGAAAACACTATACAGACGACATGTCGTCTGTATAGGTACCCCAATACGTCGTCGTTTCGCTTCACGTGATTAATAAATAAAAGAAAATAAAAAAAAAGATTTCGCGCGGATCCGTCTCACCTTTCCAGACGACATGTCGTCTCTATAGCATAAGAAACGACATCGTTTTCTAGTTTCTGTAACAAGGATAATAAATAAATCGAAATTAATATTAAATCACCCTATACCGACGACATGTCGTCAGCATAGGATGACAAAAATGGTGGCGTTTTGACTTCCTGCTACAAGGAATTAAAATAAATCGAAATTATTATTTTAGAGACTTTTCCAGACGACATTTCATCTGTAAATATTTTCGATATACTGCCAAGAATTTCACGTTTCCCGCCGAGTTTATACAGACGACTTGTCGTCTCTATAGCTCTTCTGGTTAAAGGCAGGGAGTCAACGTTTGAAAACCATGTACGGATGACATGTCGTCTGCATAGGTCGACTTTTGCCGACGACATGTGTCATCTAGATAGGAGTCGTCTGCATAGCACAAGATTCTTGTAGTGTTTATGTTTGAAGAAAATAAAAGAAAAATAAAGCAAGGAGCAAGGAATTCGATCTTATGTTTAAAATATAGGTAATATGAACTTACCATTGAAGTCAAGACTAATCTACTTGTTTATTAGTAATTTTAATACATTAATTCTGTATATGCATAACGATTTAGTCGAACATACACGTTTGAGTGACCGGGTTTCAAAAATATGAAGCTGACCAGATTGTGTCGATTTGACGTTTACTCAGTTTGAACCAAACGGTGTTGTTAAATATAAATTAATTGTCTTGATTATTCTTTGAATATGGTAAAACCAAGGTTACAAATAGCGCTCGTCGGACGTTCAGTGGTCGACTGGTGCCAAGCGATTAGTCAGTGTTGGCATCGATTAATAGGGGATTAATCGGAAAACTTTAATTATTATTATTATTATTATTATTATTAGATGTAAATATCCATAAAAAAGGTCATAATATACTATTTAAACATTCAAGAAATAAGCCATTATATTACAAGTCCATAAGAAGTTTTATAATCCAAAAAAAACACATTTTCATATATTTAAATGTTCATCTTCTAATCTCCTCCGACTTCTTCCAATATTTGAACTCCATCCGATTCGTATTCACCTTCTTCAAACACTTGTTCCTTATTCCCGGGCTTGAAGTCTTCATCAAAAAGTTCTCTAGTTGTTGAATTTTGACGGGGTGCTTGATTATCATTAGTCCCGAGAGTTTTGTCATTCGATGCCGTAATCGATTCAGGGTCAACTTCATCTACATCATGATCATTACAATCAACAATCCATTCTTGAGCCGAGTAAGAATCATTTGCTAAAAGCACTTCCAAAGTTCTGACTTTTCCACACAAGTTACATTTACTTTATCCAACTTATTTTTATCCGGGCAAAAACCATATTCCCAACCAATATCATCCGAATTCCATTTATGAGCTGTGGTGACTGTAGATTCCACCGATGGTGAAGTAGAATTTTTAGATGTCATTGGTTAATCCACAACTGTTATATATAGAAAAATAACATAGAATTCAATTTTTAAACAATAATAGTGAAGTAAAATATGCTTCCTGTTCAAAATACCAATCATCATGTTCATAGTTCAAAATATAATTGAAGTAGACATGAAACATTTGTTAATTGAATTCCTATCTTTATTTTTAAGATATATAAAAATTGGACGTTATATCTTAACACAAACCACCACTTGCATTTCACTATTTTTTTTAAAACTAGTTATACATAATTCTTCTTTTCATATCCTCGAAGGGACAGTAATCCAAAAAGTCGCACATATATACCATATACAAAAATTATTTAAATGCTTCATGGAGCTAGTTTATTTAATAACGAAGCTGATTGTAACATATAAACTTTATTATTTTCAATACTAAATGAGCCACTTCTTTGAAATTATAAACTTTATTATTTTTTTCATGGTGGACCTAACCAAGAAGGCAGTAACCAATGATTTTAGGAAGCAGTGGATCCATAATTATTTTTTCAATAAACTAAGGTAGATATTTGGACACGTTAACGGGGTGGTGTGAAACATATAGAATTCGTAGATAAATACATTGTAAAGAAAATTTCTTTGGCTTATGAGTTGCGTCGTCGTAAGCATCATAGAGCAAAACACACAGTGTAATAGGTTACATACCTGAGTTGCGTTTCTGTCCTCTGTGTCAACGTCAGTTGGTATCGCCAGCGATGCCAATGTCGGAATGAGTTGCCAATGAAGCAACGATAAAATTGAGCCCTCGTCAATGTTGCGTACAGAACAATGTTTTAAAAACCGGTTTGAACCGGCCGGTCGAACCGGTTGGACCGGGAACTGGGAGAGGGAGCGGTTCAACTATCACCAGTTTTACATTGATTTCTGAACCGGATTGAATCGGCTGGTTTTTAGAGAAACCCGGTTTAATCGGTTAACATAAACCGATTAAACCTAATAAAACCACATGAAAAATAACCATTTACATAATAAAGTTTAGTGATTTTTTTCAAATCTATTAAGTTTTCTTTGAATAAAAATATATGGTAAATTTTATAAATTTTTTTGATGTCTTTGTATTCATATAAAACTATATGTTGTTTCGGTATTATACTTTATTTTCTTTGACATATATGTATTGATGTAAAACACTAAAATTTATGATTATGTGTTATTTTAACGTATTTGGATTTATTTACAACTTATTTTTATATGTATTATTAATGTTTCAACTTGTAAAATCAAATACATAATTTATATATGTATGTATGTGTAGGAAAATAGAAAAAAACATGAAAAATATAGAAACCGGTTCACCCGGCGGTCGAACCGGTTGAACCGGGAATCCATCACCATATCGGTTAAACTAATAAACCGGTTTTTAAAACATTGGTACAGAGAAACAAAAAGCGAATGAATGAAATATTAGGGCCATGATTTGATTTTGGAGCCTTTTTTTTAGTTTTGACCAGCCATTGACTTTTTTTTTTTTTTTTTTTTTTAATTCGTTGACAATTGTTGACCGATTAGGCCGATTAGCCCGCTAAGAACGGTATTGACCGATATTGATGCAAAGCGATTAATATGACCATCAAGTTCTAATCGTAACGGGCACGAGGCCGCCAAACGATTAATCGGCTGCCAATCCCAATTTCTGCAACATTGGGGAAAAAATCTTGTGCATCGATCAAGATCATTTTCATAAATAAATAAGTTTGATGGGTCAAGTCGGTAATTCTAGATTATAAAGAGAGTAAATAAGTGTGATGGGTCAAGTCGGTAATTCTAGATTATAAAGAGTTAAAACTAAATTAATATAATTTCTATAACATATAATAACGTTGAAAGTTTTGTGATTATATATGAATTGTGAAAGAAATTTGCATGCAAAAGTAAAACTACCAGGCCCGAAAAGCCATGTACAAAGCCCAACTAAATGGTTCAGCCCTTATATATAAATAGCAAGATTGAAATACCAAATGAATGCCATTATATAAATACCAAAAGTGAAATAAATTTTACAGCCAAACTAAAATAAAAACATTTTAGTAAATACCAAAAATAAATTTTACAGCCAAACTAACTCAAGGTTATTAAATAAAAACATACAAAAATTCATCTAAAATAATGTCTTTTTTAAGTAAAAACATCTCTTACTTTATGATAATCAAGACTTTATAGAAAATGACTTTCGATACTCAAAATTGATAATTTGTTTAATTTTTCTTGAGTCATGGTGCTTTGAAGATATGATTTTAATAACTTTAATTTCGAAAAATTTCTTTCTGTAGAAGCAACTATAACCGTTACCATCAATAAAACTTTACATGCTACCAATACATTGGGATAAATGTCCATTTTCTTTGCGAACTCTATAATTTGAATAATTATACAATGAAGCTCACCTTTGTATGTTTCATCCGACAACATTACCAGCAAAATTTAAAATTTAATAAACAAATATCTTCCATCAATATCAAGTTCGATCACCATTTTTCAAACTAGTTTCAAGTTTCATACAATAATATTTTAATTCATTATCAAGTAAAGATTTTAACTTTGAACCATCAAACAAAAATCCAAAAATAGATTCAACATGTTGTAGATGCTCCATTCTAATTTTCAATTGAGTAAACGTCATATCCACTAATAATAAAATAATCCGTTTTAAAAAAAATTTAGAAGATTGATCACTTCTAATGTTTGAAACTTCATTAAATTATTTTTCTACAATAAATACATTAAATAGGAAATTCAGGTTGAACTTTAATATTATATTATGTTTGTTTACCATTATTAATAACGAAATTAAATCCACTTTCCCTATCATTACAAAAAATCATCCCTTTAAATTTTTTATTGCAATATCAAGAATCGATTATTTGGATTGTAACTTTTACCTTACAAAATATGGTATTTCTTATATTTCTAAACCACCATTGAAGATTGATATTTGATCACTTCGTCTTCTTCAACAAACAATTATTAGGTGTGCGATGTTAGAGAGATTAAGAGTCATGTGCCGTACCTTCCATATGGACTTCAAATTGTTGCACGTTTAGGTTGTTGAAGCTTGAAGCTTCACTGCCTGCCCCTTCATTTGGATTGGACTTGTTTATAGTTAGTGGATCAAGAGTTTAAATGGTCCAAAATAACATATACCTATAATAGACCTATAAAAAAGATTCACCATAAGAATTTGCTCCCTTGGGTCGTGGCCCAACTCGCATAGGGTTTGGGTCGGTCCTATGACCGTTTAAGAAAAAGTGGTTTAAAAAACATGTATTTTTGTCACTTTTGCTAAATCTTGATGAACTTGATTTTGGTTTCAACCATCCAAGATCGTTGATTTGGAAAAACTGTCATTTTTCTACTTCTAATGTAGAAAAGTGTTTCTTGGGCATTTGTGATTGTAGAAGGAATGAAATTGGTCTTCAAAGACCTCCAGAACCTTTTATTAAAAATAATTTGAAAAAAATGATTGATGTGACAAATCCTACTATATAAAAACAAGTTTTGTAAGGTATGAAAACCGCTTTTCTATCTAGTTCCTATGGTCCAAATGTCAAACACATCCCAAACCATAGGTTCTATTTAAATCGAATTGGTTTCGCAAAAATCAGTTTCTAATTCAATTTGATCGGTTTGAATATCATTTTTTTTTCTCATAAACACTGTTATTTTGCAATGATTTTCGTGACGTGGTATTGTATGGTTCAGAATCAAAACTGCAAACCGCACCACATACATGGTTTGAGTTTTTCAGAAACCACAAACCACACCATGAAAGAACTGATCTGCACTATGCATAAGAATATGTATATATGTGTGTGTATGTGCATATATATATATATATATATATATATATATATATATATATATATATATATATATATATATATACTTGGGTTGTGGTGACTTGGTAAGGCATGTGGAAGATATGGTGGATAACCTATTGACCCATGTTCAAATCCTGGCACCACTCAGCCCTTGTGGCCATGGAGGTTCGCCTGCAGTGACTCCAGGGCATGAAGCAAAGCTTTATGTTTGCAGCGGGGGATTGGTCGGTGCGCGAAAGCTGGCCCGGAAACCCTCGTTAGGGAAGATCCCTTTCCAAAAAAAAAAAAAAAAACAATTAAATAATAATTTCATAAAAAAAATAAACAAAAAGATTTTTAGTATTGTTATTATGTTGAATTAAATTATATGAGATAAGGTTAGAACTTGAAGTTGTTTTGCATATACAAAGTTATATGATTAAAATAAAAAAAAAATTAATTTTTAAAAATAAATAAATCGTTATTGTTATTTATTAAATAATAATTTCATATTAAATTAAAATGTTTATATTAAATATTATCATTATGTAGAAAATACGATATAGAGACATCTTTTTATCTATATTAAATTTTATCATTTTGTACAACATATGATAATAGAGACAACTTTTTATCTTAAATAGTAAAAAAAAAATGTTTTGTATCATAAATATTACCATAATTATGTAGAACATATGATAATAGTGATGTCTTTTATAAGGTTAAAACTTTAAATTGTATTACATACATGGTTGTAAAACTTGGCTAACACAACCAAATACTCGACATGTTACTTAAACTCGGCCTCCAATCGAAGCGAGTTTGCATACCTCAGCTAGAAGACACTCGGATCCTTATTAAACTCGATCCAAATCTTAAAGATACGGTCCAAAATCATTTTCAAAATTCTGAAATTTAATTGGTCACTTGTCGACAAAGACAATCTCACCAAAGAGTACACTCAACGTCCTACAAAGTTAGATGCAATCAAGATCTCATGACTTAGTTCCTTTGAAATATTTCACAATCTTTCCTATTTATAAAGGAGAATACATTCTCTTGTTTACTCTCACGATGAATGTGGGATAAAGACATTTTAATTAAACTCATTTCTTTATTTGCTAATAATTTCATTTTGTTAAATAAAATATTAAATAATAAAAATAAAACGTTATCCAAAAAATTTATTGTTCAATAGTTCCATTTTTCAGTAATCTCGTAAGTTGCTATAAAAAATTAAGTTTTTATTGAATAACTTTTGTTAAATCCTAAAATCATAAATTCAGTTAGGTACTTAATATAGAAAGTTTGTTTATATGTATTTTCATGATTCAAAACGTCATTATAAAGCGAATTCATTTATAAAATGTAATTGAGTATATATTTCGTGCTTTTGAATCAAAGTGTCTTTTCAAACAATTATAATTTTATGTTTAGGTAGATTTTTTTTTATATTTATATAACATTATGTAACTTATAATATTATTATAAACAATTTGAATAATCATGGGAGTTTCAAATGTATGTGGTGAAAGGAAAATGCTTTATTTATCGGTCCAAATTGATCAAACTCGGACCGATTCAACTTAATATACCAAACTAAATAACATTTTTTCTATTGAAACCCGGTTTGTATATATTTTGTGTTTTTGAATCAAATTTATTTTTCAAACAATTATAATTTTATGTTTAGCTAACTTATTTAGAATATTATTATAAACAATTTGAAAAAGCATGAGTTTCAAATGTATGTGTTGAAAGGAAAATGCTTTCTTTATCGGTCAAAATTGATTAAACTCAGACCAATTCAACTTAATATACCAAACTACATAATTGTTTTTTTTTTTCAATTGAAACTCTGTTTGAACCTAAAAAAATCTTGTTCAAATCCATTTTCGGGATTCTAAAACTTAAATGGACAGTTGCCAATAAAGACAATTTCACCAAAGAATACCCTCAACATCCTAAAAAGATAGGCATAAGGAAGTCTCATAGTTTGGTCCCTTTAAAACATTTCACAACATTTCCTATTTATAGAAGAGGAAACATTCATTCTCTTGTTTACTTTCACCATCAACGTGGGATGAAGACATTGTAATAAAACACACTTTCTTGTTAATAAAACATTATTCAACTTATTTAGTAAAACACATTTCTCTTGTTTAGCCTTTCTTTATTGTTCAATAGTTCCATTTTTCTATAATCTCGTAAGTTGCTATCTAAAAAAGTAAGTTTTTATTGAATAACTTTTTGTTCAATTCTAAAATCATAAATTTAATTAGGTACTTAATATAGAAAGTTTGTTTATATGTATTATCAAGATTCAAAAGTTCATTATAAAAAGAATTCATTTATAAAATATAATATGCGTATATATTTCATGCTTTTGATCAAATCGAATTTTCAAACAATTATAATTTTATGTTTAGGTAGATGTTTTTTTATATTTATATAACATTATGTAACTTTTTAAAAATATCATTGCAAACAATTTGAAAAATCATGAGAGTTTCAAATGTATGTAGTGAAAAGAAAATGCTTCTTTTATGGTCTAAATAGATCAAACTCGGGCCGATTCAACTAAATATACCAAACTACATATTTTTTTTTCTAGTGAAACCCAGTTTGTATATATATTCCTTACTTTTGAATCAAAGTGATTTTTCAAACAGTTATAATTTTAGGTTTAGTTAGCTGTTTTTTTATATTTATATAAAATTATATAACTTATTTATAATATTATTAGAAATAATTTGAAAAATCATGGGAGTTTCAAACGTTTTTTGTGAAAGGAAAATGATTTCTTTATCGGTCCAAATTAATCCAGCTCCGGTTCAAATCAATATACCCAACTACATAATTTTTTTTTCTAACTGAAACACAATTTAAACCTGAAAAAATTCAGTTCAAAACCATTTTTGGAATTCTAAAAGTTAACTGGACACTTGTCAATATAGACAATCTCACCAAATAATACCTTCAAAATCCTACAAAGGTAGGCATGAGGAAATTCTTATGGATTGGTCCCTTTGAAACATTTCACAACCTTTTCTATTTATAGAAGAGGAAACATTCTCTTGTTTACTCTCACCGTCGATGTGGGATGAAGACATTGTAATAAAACATCATTTCTTGTTTATATAACATTATTTAACTTATTTATAATACTATTGTAAAGAAATTGAAAAATCATAGGAGTTTCAAATGAATGTGATGAAAGGAAGTTAAAAAAGAAGGTTTCAATTGCATGAGATTCAAAAAAAAATGTTAAGCTTATAAGTATGTATGATATATATATATATATATATATATATATATATATATATATATATATATATATATATATATATATATATATATATATATATATAGAGAGAGAGAGAGAGAGAGAGAGAGAAAGAGAGGGAGAACAAAAGTTCATTATTAATAAAAGTACCATTGAGTTATATATATATATATATATATATATATATATATATATATATATATATATATATATATATATATGTAACAAATGTATAAATATTTATGATTTGTTGTCCTTAAATGGAGATTGATATTGATATATAAAACCAATTTTTTTCTAGATTTTTGGTACCTTTGTACAATAATATTGTTCATGAACTGTATTAAATATTTATCGAAGATAATTCACATATAAATAGTTATGGTACTTATATTTTCAATAATTGATAATTGAAAAATTACTCATTAACAAATATATATATATATATATATATATATATATATATATATATATATATATATATATATATATATATATATATATATATATATATATATATATATATAGTTAAGTAACCTTAATTTATATCATATATTATGTTAAGTAGTATATTAATTGTACACTTTATATCTTTAAATGAAATAAAATGGTGTTGTCAATGCAATTGGGACTAATTATGCAAATTTGTGATTGCAGTTTGATCTTTCAATATCTGCAAGAGATGAGATGAGGTGTTTTGTCCACCTCATTTGCAAGTGTAATTGAAAGTGATGCTTTAAGTATTTTATAGAAAAAGTAAATACGGTTGTTGGATATGATAAAGGTTGCCCATTTTGATGTTATGATTGATGAAAAATTAACCTGTTAATAATTATTGATACAAATATGCTAGTCTAATTGATTGTACATAGTTATACTAAGAAGTATATAGTACGTACTGAATTATAAAAGTAGCTGCTGAGGCGATGACAATGGGGATGCATGTATATATGTTGCTTACAAGAAACATGCTAAAAGAATCCGTCTTTATCCACTAGACTTTTTTATAATTAAATGATAGAAAGAAAATTTGACACTTGATATTCCTATCCTTATTTTTATTCTCGTCTTTAATCATGTACAGGTTCGAAATGACTATTTTTCCACCATCGTCGAGGTTCCACGTACCTCTTGAATATCTCTCAGCGTATTTTATTTTATCTTTGAAATTTGAAAAGAAACACACATGATTTCCAACTATAAGTTTAATTATAGAGGTTGCTTGCGCGAGGGAAACAAAGGAATTAACGATGGCGATGTCTCCATCAATCCAATTGGTTTGCAGTTACTTAAGTTTTCATGTGAAGGAAAATTGGTCATAATTAGGAACTTATTTTGAAAAATTCAAAGAATTATGGTTTATTTTATAGTATATCGAACAAGCGGAAATAAATTAACAGATCAATCTTGTCACGTAAGAGCAGGTGGGTTTAAAGAAACTTCAACAGCTATTATGCAAGAAAATTCAAATGCATGTATGCACCAAAATATAATTTTCATGGCTTTAATCTCCTTGTTCAATACGGAAACGGTAAAAGAGATCTCGTTGACCCAGAATAAGTCTTGGTTTTTAAAGACTTTCTTGGATCTTTCCTCCATTTATCCACTTTTCTATATAACCTAGTACTTGAGAATTAAACAACATGTACAAAAGTAAACTTTTACCAACAATCATTAAAGATGATAAGATTTTCGAAATCTGCATCCTACGCTTCGTTGATTCTTATCCTGTTAGCAGCGAACGTTACAGGTCGGGTTTTACATTACACCACCTCTGAGTTGATTTCAGATGGCACTGATGATCAAACTGGAGAGAAAGGATCATCATCTTTCTTGCATCTCAAAGGAATCGATGATTTTCCCGAAGAACACTGTGAGCAAATGTACGGGTTCTTGCCATGTTCAGAAAATCTCCTAGGCCACCTCTTCCTCATTTTGGTTTATGAATACTTGCTATTTCACGGAGAATCGTATGTTTCTTCTGGAGGAAAACGGATTTTCCAGATTTTGGGTCCTGGAATCTTCGGTGCAAGTGCTTTCCAAGTACTTGGTTTCCTTCCTGAGTCATTGATACTTCTTGGTATGTTCCTTCATTATCTTAATCTCTCTGGATACCCTCAATCGATTGGGTCCCACAAACTGAAAATGTTAGGACTCCTCATTGGAAATTTGTTCATCATGTGCAGTATCTGGACTATCAGACACAAAAAATGGAGCTCAAGAGTATGTCCTAACTGGAGTTGGATTACTAGCTGGATCAGCTATATTCCTTCTCACTTTACTTTGGGGAACTTGCGTCATGATTGGTAGTCGAAAATTTTCTTCAGAATCTGGTTCAAGCTCTTCGATGATTAATGATCCTACGCAAAATCAATTCCGAAAACTGATTTCATTATGCACTGGTGAGCTCCGATCTTCTTCAGTTCACTTCCTAATTCAATCCGGTTACTTGTATATGTTTCCAATTAAGATTGCTCATTAATGGAGTTAATTTGTTTCCTTGTTTGTAGGTTCTGGTGTAACTACGGATGAAGAGACAAGTAAAGCAGCCAAAATTATGATTCTTTCTGTTATACCATTCACATTCATCCTAATCCCAGGATTACTTGGTGCAAATTTGTCTCGGGGATATATCTGTACAATTGCTCTTCCTGGATCGGTTTTGTTCTTGATTGTATACTTCATTTACCAGGTATATATCCTCTAAATCTATCTTTGTGAACATTATTAGATTATATTATTAAGATAGAATTAGCTAAAGATTCTCTTATGTAGGTGTTTGAGCCTTCAATACAAAAAAGAAGATTATCATACGTGAAACACGAGCATTTAGTTGTGGACATACTAAAACATCTACAGGAGCACACTGCGGATAAGATACTCAATGAAGATGGTTCAGCAAATCTAGCAACTATAAAAGGGTTGGTTTCTTGTGTCTTGTTTCTTGTTCCTTTTCATATTATCTATATATGCTTTATTTGTACTTATGTTAATTTCCTGTTGAATAAAAACTAAGAAGGAGCATTGCATTATATTTATATGTGCAGTTTATTTTCCAAGATCGATCAAGATGGTGACAGCTACATATCTTTTCCTGAACTAAAAGCAATTCTACAAGACATTAAGTTCAGGAAATTAACTTGGAGCAAAGATAGAACATTGGAAGAAATAATGAAAGAATTCGATACAGATGGTGATAGTAAAGTAACTATGGACGAATTCGTCAATGGATTCATAAATTGGCTCGATGAGACAAAGAATGCAGTGAATAAACGGTCATTCCGCTCAATTAACTCGTGGAAGGACTTGTATCAGGTATTCAAGATTCAAACGGTCATCGCATGTCTTTTTCAATAAATTCTGACAATCTGTTTTCAGATTATCCAACCATGGGTTCAGAGTAAAAAGAAAGAAGAAGAGATGATGAAGATCTTGGTATCTGAAATCATCAGACATGTCCAAAGGTTACCATTAGGTAACTTCTACAACCAAGATGGGACACCAAATATATCCGCAATAAAAGGGTGAGAAACGAAATTTGAATTTTGGTATTACACCGATGAACAAGTAGCTAAATAGGGTAATTAACACATTTTGTTGGCAATTCTAGGTTGTTTGAAAGAATCGATCTTGATAAAGATAATTTTATATCACAATCCGAATTGAAGAGATTGATCATGGAAGTCGATTTTCAGAAAGTACCAGAGAATGTAGATGAAGCAACAGCTAAAATAATGCAAGATCTGGATGAAAGTGGGGATCAGCAGATTGATTTAGATGAATTCATAAATGGATTTAGAAATTGGCTCAACTCATCCAATGGTGAAATCATCCCCAAATCGCCTGGGTCTAAAACGGATGCATCCGAAGTAAGTCAAATCACATCAAAACTTCTTTTCATTGTCATAAGTTTTATGAAGTTATCAAAATGCATGGATACGGATACAGAAACCATGGGAAAGATGGGATGATGATGATGGTGTAGATAGATCGAGCTGGGCTTGGACAAAGGCTATATCATCCTTGGTGGTAGGGATAACCATGTTAGCACTTCTGGCTGAACCTCTGATACACAGTGTCCACGATGTCTCTACTGCTGCAAACATACCATCATTTTTCATATCTTTTATCCTCGTTCCTTTAGCCACAAATGCTCGAGCAGCAATCTCAGCCATCAAAACTGCAAGCCAAAGAAACGAACGAACTACTTCCTTGACATTCTCCGAGGTTTGTTCTTTTTCCTGTTCACCTTTTTTATTAATTCTACTAGACGAAGGTGATGCACACTACGAGAATTCTGGCCATTAATAATCGACAACGTTTTAAAGTTAGCATTCTTTAATGGTTTTTTAATATCAATTTTAATGAACATGTTTTGTTACTCTCTATCACATGCAGTTATACGATGGAGTGTTCATGAACAATGTTCTTGGATTTTCGGTGCTTTTGGCTGTCATATATTTTCGAGGCTTGACATGGGACTTCTCTGCGGAAGTGTTGATTGTGTTGATAGTTTGTATGATTATGGGTACAGCAACTAGCTTTAGATCGAAGTTCCCCATTTGGACATCTTTCATAGCATACCTGCTCTATCCATTATCGTTGGTATTTGTTTATCTTGTTAATAGATTCTAATAAGAAAATTATTTTTTTGTATTGTTGACTTCATTTATCTTTTTATTAGATTTTAATAGGAATTTTTTCTATAGATGTATTCATTCATCAAATCTGTTAGTCATTGTGCCATTATCATATTTTGTTTTAAATGTATTTGTATTTATCTACTTTCCTTAGATAGGTTTTGCATCATGTATAAATTATTTGATTATTAATGAAGAAGGCAAGCATCACCATCTTTCATGGAATAAAATGTTCATCTCTCTCTCTCTCTCTCTCTCTCTCTCTCTCTCTCTCTCTCTCTCTCTCTCTCTCTCTCTCTCTCTCTCTCTCTCTCCCTTCATTTTCCGACCATGACTACTACCTTCTTTCCATTCTTTCTAACTCCTTTTCTGAACATAGACATCAAATCTCTTCCCCTATATGGTTGTTTCTCCATCAATCAACTACTTTTCTTCTTCTAAATCCTTTGTCGGGTTCTCCAAATCTCCCATGATTATCGGAAAAAATTTCACCCTACCATCACCATCTCCGATATCAAGAAATTGATTCCCATCCCTCTTTAGATGGAGAAAGGTCAATACATGACATAGTCCGAACTTTTCAAGGTACACTACAAGGCCTACCAAGCAATAAATAAAATATCGCTTACAACCACCACGACAGCCGCTATTGCTCCCATTACCGCCAACAAAGAACCACGGTAGCGCCTTGATGCTATTGTCCTCCAATGGGTTTATCGGACAATCAAATTATATATGTCACAAAGCCTGCTTGCTCCTAACTCAATGCTTAAAAAGCTTGCGAACGCGTCGCAAACATCTTCCAAGAGATCACGAATTCTCGTGCAGTTTACTGGAACACCAATCCTAGAACATCCACCTAAAAGAGTTTTCCAACGTTTATGGCTACTGTAAAGAATGGAAAATTATGGCTGATTAATTTCTAAAGGCGTGGCCCCCATCTTCGAACACTAACTTGTCATGTGGCTCTTTACTGATCTCAATGAAAATAATGATTGTCGCGCCACAATGATTTGGTAATCTACCCTAGCTACCTCTTTTCTGTAAGGTCCGTAAATCCGGGTTAGATATTTAAGATATAATAATAATTATACATTTTATTGAATAATTAAAATCGTCGAATAGAGTAATTGTTCTTCATATACATTACGAACTAATAAATATTTATCGTATACGCATTATGTGAACAAATATTAAGATTATATAATATTTATAGAAAACCTTAATATAAAATTTATCATTAAGTGGTGGAATAAAGTATAAAAGTAAAAGATTACTTAGGATAAATCATCTAAATGAAAGTTGTAGAGGCCTAACCATGAGCACGATAATATAAAGAACACTTACATCTGATTTAGTATAAGAAAGTTATAATTTTTTTGGAATTTCATGTTTGATACATACACTGTATGTGTCATAAAAAGTGAGATAGATATCAGTTGCTTGTTAGGAAAAACATTCTAAATGAAACTTGTAGTACTTTTCGATATCAAATCAGAGATATAAAGAACGTCGAATACGGAGCACGTTTGCAAAAGATACAAAGGAAACTTGGTCCCTAAGCTTGATATACAATCTTTTTCACTGTATAATCTTTATAGATTTGTAAATTTTAAATAGAAAAAGAATTAACTGATAGAGTCTGAATGAAAGTTCTAGTACTCATCGATACGAACTCGAGGATATAAAAACCATAAAATATAGAGTTCGCATGCGAAAGATATGAGCGAAACTTGGTCCCTTACTTTTAAACGCGACGAAATCTGTGCAGATGTTTAAATTTGAAATAGAATGAAAATTAGCCAACGAGTGAAGTTATAGTACTCGTCGATACAAAGTCGAGGATATAATAACCATCAAAAGCAAAGTTTGTATGAGAAAGATATGAGCGAAACTTCGTCTGTAAGCTTCGAACGTGATGAAATTTGTGCAGATTTTTAAATATGAAATAAAATGAAAATTAACCAACGAAGTCTAAATAAAATTTGTATTACTTGTCGACATGAAGTCGTGGATATAAGAATCATAAAAAACAGAGCTCGTATGTTAAATATATGAATGAAACTTGGTCCCTAAGCTTTGAACATGACAAAATTTATGAATATTTGTAAATTTGAAATAAAATGAGAACTAGCCAATAAAGTCTAAAAAAATTGTAGTACTTGTGAACACAAAGTAGGGATATAAGGAACATCAAGAACAGAGCTTGTATACGAAGATGTGTATGTGCACCCCGTGTCCATAAGCCTATACATACAAGCCAAATTGTTCTTTATTCCTTGCTTAATTTGTTCAAACTCTCTCTAGATTTCTCCATTCTTTCATGTCTGAGTTGTCTTAGTTTTTAGAATACTTTAACGAGGTTGTGTAGCCTTAGAGAGCTGATGAAAATAAGTTTTCAAAATTGATGTTCTGCCTACGAACTTTCTTAACTTCTATCAGAAAGGCGTTAGAGAGCTAATGAAAATAAGTTTTCAACAATGGATATTTAGTTCAATTAAGTTTAGATATTTGGTAGCATCATATTAAGGGTGTCTGAGATTGGAACAAAGAGTAGATCTTTGTTCTGTAACACTATCATGTGTTGATGTACAGATCAAGTATCGGAGTACAATATTGTATTCCTTTGGACAGCCAGATATGGTGTGTTTGATCAGGTAACTGAAATCGTATGTCTGATCATATTCTACAGTAAGATGACAACACTAGACTAATCTAGAAGGCCCCATGTGACATCTCGAAATTTATGGTCATTTAAAAGTTTTTTCTTTATGCTTATTTTAAATTAGAATGATCTTTATAAATGCAAAATTGATCCCATAGAAAGTATTTCCGAAGAAAATATTTTTCACTGATTATTAAAAACTTTGGGATGTCATAACTTATACAATACATAAGCATAAAGGAATATTCTTATATCCTACGAATTCCTTAAATCTCTTAGCAGATAATTACATTATCTATCAGTACCTTCGTATCACTACCTATGATACAAAGAAACTGAGTGGGTTAAGTTGGGAAACCTAGTAAGTACATATGGTTTTCAACCCATAATATTATAATCTTTAATTATATAATCTTCAATATTTAAATAACCCAGTTACCCCTTCCTATTATTATCAATTCCTAATCCTAGAATGATGATCTTGCGAGATCTTTTCCAAAGGATCTTTGATAGCAGTCATCTATATTTCCCTAAGTGATTAGACACGACAGTATGATGATACTTTGGACATAGCATGGCAGTATGTTAGTATTTTGGGTAAACACGACAGTACAATAGTACTTTTGGGTAATCATAGCAGTACAATAGTACTTTTGGGTAATCACGACACTACAATAGTACTTTTGGATAAACATGGAAGCACAATAGTACTTTGGATAGGCACATCAAGGCACAAATTATTATTACACTCATCTCTTATTAACCTGTCATAACTACTACCTCGCGTAGTCCTAGCCTAGCCTCTCATTTATCATTTCACATAACCCATTACTACCCAATCAAATTAAATTATTAAGTATGATAATATATATATATATATATATATATATATATATATATATATATATAATTTAATCAACTAATAACTATATCATGTTGCGCGCGCGCGCGCACACACACACACACACACACACACACACACACACACACACATATATATATATATATATATATATATATATATATAACAAGGCAAGACAACACATATAACATTTAAGCATTTATAATATTTGTATCTATCTATAAGTTGAAAGTAACTATGCCCACACTTGATAAAAGTGGGCGACTGACGATTTTGGCAGCGCTTCGCTTCACACTTTCAAAAGACCTAGAAACATAAAGTACAAAGCCTTAGTTTAGTTTCATAATCCTGGTGACTACAATTTATAGTCTAGATTCCTCACTAATCTAAATGTCTACATCAAGATCTATCAAGTAAGAATCATCCAGGCATGATAGTTGGGTGACACTATAGTTTCAGCCTATAGGTCTTCTAAAATCAAACGACCAAGCCAATGTAACCAGTCTAAACACCTCTCCTGTAAGTATATCACACAATATTATAGCTGAAATTATTGATAAATCTTATTTATAAGTTCACAATAACGGCTATGAATAAATATTAGTTACACTTGAATTTGGATAAGTGTAGCTTAACTTATAGAGATTTTGATGAAAATCAGGAATTATGTGGGAAAAACTCTAACCCGAGAACTTTTAATCGCTGACTATCTAACATCGCAGGATCTCACTAAAGTAGCCAAAACTATAGAGTAAAGAGGCTTAAGAGTGGAAAGTATTTCCTAGAGAATCCGGAAAAAGGTGTGAATAAATGAGTAGAATTCGTAGCATTTTAAAGGCAAATTCGGGATACGTGTCGGGCACATGGTCGGGTGGACGTCGCGCACCTATTTACGGGTGCTGATGTGGCGTTGTCTGGGTGACGACATGTATCATGATCTTGTGGTATGTCAAAAGTGCGTCATGCACCTTGACGGTGTGAGCGCCTATCTGCAAATTTTTACAAATCTTTAAAAATCTGTATTTTTTTCATACGATCTCCGTTTTCGACGTATTATATATCGACGCATAGCTATCAACGAGATCTATAACTTTCATTTAAACTTTGTTGGATAATTTTGAATTTATTTTTATCATTTATTTTTAGTAGTCCTAGCCTGCTAAAATTTGTATAACTTCATTATTTTTTCATATGATATCCGTTGATATCCGTTCTCAACAGCCTTTATATCAACTGATAGATATTGTCGAGATCTTCAACACTCGTCTAGATGTTTTTCCTAACAATCGACCGATTTTCATTTCGGTTTCTATGATGTACATTCCTATACTGAATTATGCCTAAAACTTAAAAAAATCATAACGTCTTTGTACTAAGTCAAATTTGGGCGTTCTTTATATGCACGAGTTCGCTTTTCGGATTACTACAAATTTTGTGTAACATCCATAAAAAATCATGCCAAATTTAAAAATTTTAAAACATCTTCAAAATCAACGATTATTACAAAACATGTTTCCAAAATAGTATAATGTCAGAGTATCCTAGAATTAAATCATAAAATCATGAAATATGAGGAGTTGTACGATCACGCCTTCGCCTTCCTGCGATCATCAGATATACTTGAAACAATAATTGATAAATGTAAGCTCGAAGGCTTAGTGAGTTACCCCCAAATAACAACGCCATAAAGCATATCAATAACATATAAACAAACAGCATGTATAATGAGCATTTAGCCTGACTGGACCACCTCGCAGGACTTCAGCCTATCTGGACCATTCTCCGAGCCTTCGACACGTCTAGATCGCCTCACAGGGCCTACAGCCTATCGGGACCGCTCGACAGGCCTTCGGCCTGACTGAATCCCTTTGCAGGGCCTTTAGTTCATCCGGACCGCCCTAGGCATATTGGTCTTCAGCACAAAGCAAGACCGCCTCAACCCAACCCCCTAATCAAACAAACATGTGCACATAACTATCATACGATGGCATACACAACGGTCAAACCTATCTAACATATCAATAATCATAGCAACATCCTATAACCAGGATACAGACCTAACCGGTCACTAACATAGCATCATCCTATATACCAGGATACCGACCTAACAAGGTCACTAAGCATATCACCATCATAACTACCATGATGTAAATCAATAAGCATATCATGCAATAACCCGTATACAAATCCATAAAGGGCCGACATTGGTGCCTTCGACCCTGTTAGTATAGTGAGGATAACTCCCCTCTCAGGTAGTCCGAAGCGATAGTATCAACCTCCTCCAAATATAACTCTAACACCGGCACCTACACCCATCAATGATCCAGTTTCATAAATTCCTAAATTACCAAAATAACCCCAAAAGTCAAATTGGTCAACCCTTAGTCGAAGTCAAAGTCAACGGTCAAAGTGAACAGTCCATGTTGACCCACTCGTTGAGTACAGTTCACTGACTCGTCGAGTCCTTCCAGAACTCGAAGAAATCGTGAAGATCCTAGTTGACTCAACGAGTTCCCAGGCAACTCGTCGAGTTCATGTGTGTCCAATTGTCGGGAAAGCTCTAATTGACTCGTCGTGTTGTCATGTCAACTCAGCGAGTTCATGAAGAACGCGTAACGAGAAAAACCCTCCACAACTCTTCGAGTTGAATTATCCGACTCGTCGAGTTCATGTAATCCATCCCATGTCCAGTTGATTCTAAGCTACTCCAATGCTCTAAACAGTAGATGTAGCCTCCTAGGGCTTATTTGTCACGTAAAGTTGCAAACTTTACGTGCGTGCATGGCTCCACTCATCAAAACCAATGTAGATAAGGGGTTTAAGGGATGGAGAAAGGTATTATCTTGCTAAAGTTGAGGCTTTATGACCATAAGAGCCAAGATGAGCCTAGATCTGAAGTTGTAACTTCAGATCATACCTAATACCCGAAATGAATCATAAACATTGGTAAAATGGCCCCAATCTCAAACATGAATATATCTAGTTAGAAAAAGGTCAATGTAACAACTTGTCACCTCCAAAACGATGCTAAGATATCCACATCCTCTTCTTGTTCCAAGCTCTAGTACTTCAAGCTCTTCTTTCCACAATCCACCTTCAAAGCTTAATATCACACAAAATGAAGAGTAAATAGCGATTTAAGGTTTCTGGACTCAAAAGGGGGCTGTAAGGGAGGCTAAGGGGGAAAATGATCCTTTAAATAGTGTGCAAAACCCCAAAAATTAGGGTTTCATCCTCTAGCTCCAACTCGTCGAGTCGTGTCCTCCAACTCGTCGAGTTGGTCACTTAAAACACACGGCCAAATTCGTTCCTACTCGACGAGTCAGTGCATCTAACTTGCTAAGTTGACCTTTCAAAATGAAAATAAAAACTATAAAGTTTATACCTGAGAGTTAGGGTGTTACAATTCTCCCCTACTTGAACTAGTCTTCGTCCTCGAAGTCCGTTGTGGTGAACAACTCCGGGTAATGCTCCCATACCTTAGCCTTTGGCTCCCGAGTCCACTTAGATCCCTTCCAGTGTTCCCATTGTACCTTTACTAAAGGTACTTACTTGTGCCATAAAATCTTCACTTTTCTCTCCAAAACGGCCATTGGCCTCTCTACATAGTGTAGGTGCTCGTCGACCTGCATGTCATCCAATGACACCACCGCTTCCTTATCTAATATGCACTTTCGCAACTGAGATACATGGAAAGTGTTGTGGATCAGACTAAGGTGGTCTAGTAGCTCTAATTTATACACCACCTTGCCAACTCTGGAAATGATCCTAAACGACCCGATGTATCAGGGATCCAACATCCCCCTCTTCCTAAAGCGGATCACACCCTGTCAAGGCTATACCTTCAGGAGTAGCATGTCACCGACCTAAAACTCCAACTCAGATCGGTTTCTGTCAGTGTAACTCTTCTGCCAACTTTGAGCAGTATGCAACCGCAGTCTGATCTGTTGAATCCTCTTGGTAGTCTGCAGAACTACCTCAGTCCGTCCCAAAACCCTGTGACCGATCTCACCCCAACAAACTGGGGTGCGACATTGCCATCCATACAAAAGCTTAGATGGTGGGGCACCAATACTGGAATGAAATATGTTGTTGTAGGAGAACTCTATTATGGGTAGGTAGGAGTCCCAACTCCCACCGTAGTCAATAACACAGGCTCTCAGCATATCCTCGAGAGTCTGCATGGTCCGCTCACTCTGGTCGTTCGTCTGTGGATGATAGGTTGTGCTGAGTTGCAGACACGTGCTCAGTTCCTTGTGGAACTTCTGCCAAAAATGGGAGGTGAACCAAAAATCACGGTTTGACATGATAGAGACCGAAACCCCATTGCAGGAAACGATCTAGCGGATATATATGTCGGCCAACTTCTTGGCCAATGTACTCTCTCGTATAGCCTAGAAGTAGGAGCTATTGGTCAATCAATCCACAATGACGCAAATAGCATCGAAGCCCTTTGCCGTCTTTGGCAGCTTAGAGATAAAATCCATCATGATATGTTCCCACTTCCACATGGGAATCTCTAAGGGCTGTAGTTGACCGTGCGGGATCTGATGCGTGGCGTTGACCATCCGGTAGGTCAAGCACCTCTCGACATACGATGCAATCTCCCTCTTCATACCTGGCCACCAGTAACTCAATCGCAAATCCTGCTACGTCTTGGTGGCCCCTGAGTGAATAGAGAAGCGAGACTTATGAGCCCCCTCCAAAACAATCTGTTTGACCCCATCGGACATTGGAACCCAGACCAGACCATTGCGGGTCAATAATCCCTGGCTATCCTACACAAATTGGGAGTTCTCACCTCTAATCTTCTCAAGTCTCCAGTTCTCCTGATGCGTACCCTCTGCCTGAGGTTCCCTAATCAAGCTCACAAGTAGGGAATCCACTGATATCCTTATACATGTCACTGGGCTAGAAGACCAGCTAACTTGAAGCTCAGAGCATCCACAACCTCGTTCGCTTTACCTGGGTGGTAAAGGGTCTCACAGTCATAGTCCTTGAATACATCCAGCCCCCTGTGATATCTCATGTTCAGGTTCGGATGATCCATGATGTGTCTCAGGCTCTCGTGGTATGTGTATATAGTACAACGGACCCCGTAAAGGTAATTTATCCAAATATTAAGAGTGAATAACACCGCTCCCAACTCTAAATCATGATTAAGGTATCTTGTCTCATGCAGCTTCAACTACCGAGACGTGTAGGCTACCACCAGTCCTCTCTACATGAGGACCGCTCCCAGCCCCGTGATGAATGCATCACAGAACACCACAAAATCCTCAACTCCCTCTAGAAAAAGTTAATAGTGGAGCCTCGCATAAACGTTGTTGGAGGGTCTTAAATGCCCTCCGCTACTTGGGACCCCACCGGAAATCCACTCCCTTCCTCGTCAGACGAGTGAGGGGTAACATAATCTTAGAGAAATCATTTATGAATCTCCGGTAGTACCCTGTCAATTCCAAAAATCTCTTGATATCTAAGGAAGGTTTTGGAACCTTGAACTGCGTAACCGCCTCGATTTTAGCCGGATCAACCAAAATCCCCTCCTGGTTAACGCGGTGTCCAAGGAACTAAACCTTTCGTAACCAAAACTCACACTTTGAGAACTTCGCATAAAGCCATTCCCGCCTCAAAACTCCCTATAACTCCCGATAGTGCTCCCCATGCTGCTCTCGGGTGTTGGAGTATACCAATATATCGTCTATGAATACGATGAATGAACGATCGAGCATCGGTCTGCAGACCTAATTCACCAGCTCCATAAATACTTGAGGCATGTTGGTGAGTTGAAACGGCATCACCACGAACTCGTAATGTCCATAACGATTGGTCTTCTCCACGTCCTCCTCCCTAACCCTGACTTGATGATACTCGGACTTTAGGTCTATCCTCGGGAGTGGATAACGGTTCTTCACTGTCAAATTGCTCAACTCCTGGTAATCAATGCACATCCGATATGAACCATCCTTCTTCCCAACAAAGAGAATCAGTGCTCCCCATGGAGAACTGCTCGAACGGATGAACTGCTTGCCTAACAGTTCCTATAGCTATGATGACTACTCCTGCATCTCTGGTGGTGCCAACCGGTATGACGCCTTCGCGATAGGGGCCACACCTAGCACTAGTTCGATCCTAAAATCAACCTGCCTCTTTGGAGGCACTCTGTGATGGGTTTTGGTCATAAGACATCCTATGTGCTCATACAAACCCTAATGCTTGGATCTAGGTTTCTCTACTGTACATGCTTTGAATCCAAGACTATAAACCCTAATTCTAGCATATGGAAATCGATATTAACATATAATTAGGTTTAAGATATTACCTTGATTGTTATGTAGCAATAACAATCCCAAATCTCCTTGATTTGACTTTGGAATGCTTAGAGTCACAAATGTCACTCCTCTAATGGCTTACAAACACCAAGAGCAAATGGAGAAGGTATAAAGAGAGAGGAGAGAGGTTAGAATTCGTCCTTAGGACTCCTTGGGAACAAGTACACGAATTCTAAGGCCTTAGGGTCTTTATATAGGTGTAGAGATAGGGTTTCAGTCATTATCCTTATCTAGTTGCTTATCCACAAAGCAACCATAAGATAAGCCTTGAAAACCCTTATCCTTTATCCTTTGGATGATTTCAAGGATCCTTTATCTCCTTGAATTTTTTCAACCCATATTTAGGATAACCATTACCATATTTTGTAACTATCACATAATTACAATTCAGCCCCTCTAGTTTAATTAATTACACTTGATCACAAAATTAATTCCTAATTAATTATTGACCAATATTAATTGAGCAAATATGATTTCTCCTTTAATATATTATTCTTATAACATATTAATAAATCATAATAACCTCTCTCTCTTTATTTAATTCTCCAATCAAGTTGCTTTGGTGAAGGCAACCCAAAAGGACCATGCACCATCGGGTCAAGTACATACCAAAATAGTTATGGACTTAGACACTAATCCAACAGTCTCCCACTTGGATAAGTCTAATAACTATTCTGCGCATGACTTCAGATCCTGGTCTGCAATCGTAGCTTTCCAAAGCCGCTGTCAACTCTGATCCTATCAGATACGCGTGTTCTTAGATAAGGGATCATATATTCCTCCATTCTAGATATCGTATAAGACATGATTTCTAATCATTCTCTTTGTACTACTTCTCGATTTCTGATTTATGACGACTGACTAATTGAACAAATCAAATTTGCCCTAGCCCGGCTGAGCATTTACGTTTTTCATCACTAAACCATCGAGGGGGCCAAAGATATCGCTTTTATCCTACCTTGGATAAAAGGAACGGATAAACTTTGATACAATGCTTGCTTTCACTCACTAACCAAATCACACACAACAATATGTTTTATAACACCAAGTTACTAGTGCGTTTTCATATTATCAATGTGCAACCGATTAGCAAGATACAACTCACACATCTCGGTTTCAAGAATATAAGATGTTATCGTCTCACCAATCACTCATGATACAATTCATGGAGTGATCCAAGTGAGCGTGGGTTTAATCCAATTCTCAAATTCATATTCATAAGCACTCATGAATGTTGCAGCAAACATTTGCTTATGTCTAATACTCTTTTAGACAATCCACACACCAATTCATGACAGTCTTCATTCATATCTACTTCCAACATATGAACGACTGTGGCCAGTTTGAATAATTTGATTATTCTTAATAAACTCAATTATTCTGGAAGTCAAAACATGCAAGGTGAAACACAAGAATAATACTAATCCCATATGGCCTCAAACCTTTGAGTATAAATAAAACACTTTTTATTTATCACCATATTGATTACTCATTATTTGTCGTTTCGGGTAATCAACTTCTTACTTGAATTCCAACACTTGTCCCATGCTCCTAGCATGCACACAATGTTTACCTATGGTTCTTACTTTTGTGAAATAGACAAATTGAACACATTTCCAATCATTCTCATTTTACAACTCCAAATCCTTTTTCATAAGTGTAAGAATATCAAATTCTTGATACTTATAGAATATGCTAGATTCTAATACTTTATGCAACAATCCTTTCGTAATGTCACTGCACCAAAGTCACAAAGACTATTGTTAATGATGTTACAAAATCTTCTATCGGAGATTGTTACAAGACAATTGCTTAAATATGATGTCTCTCTCTCAAAGTACATTCCTTTGAACATCCTTTTGCATAAAAGTTTCTAATCTAGTCATAGATTTTCAATATTCAATTCCCAATATGGACACGCTTCCATATTTTCCATCTGACAACTCATTTCTTAATAGAATCTTTTCTATTTGTAATGATGTCAATATGGTCTATCCAATATGGAAACATTTCCATATTTTCCAATACTATACTTCCAACTACTCACAAGCGACCAATCCTCGTCGAACTTTGGATTGTCCTTTGATAGTTGTTTAATTATTTTAGTCAAAACATTAAAGCATTTTCAATCGATCCTATACCCGAAGCGTATGGGACACAATGCGCAATGTTTTATTCGCTATGTTCTCAAAATTCGAATTGTGAAGAGGAATGCCGTAATCATAATCGAAATTTTAAGAACACACTATGTACCTTTGACTAAATCTATTAACGTTTCACAACCTAATCCTTTAGATTTGAAATGAAGCATAATATTCTTTCCCTTAATTATAGCAAAACAACTTTACTACCCCTACGACTTTGCAAGGTATAACTCTTGTTTTTCTATAATTAATATTGCCAACTTGCAATACTTTCCATAATAATCATACAATTATAAATTTTATGCTCCCACTATCATGATGATTACTATAAAACATAACACTTATGCTCCCACTAGCTTCGACATGTATTCATAAACATCTTAACTTTCAGAAAGACAATACCTATTGAATTTCTTAAGTCCATGTTTCTAATATTTAGTGCTTTGATAATCTTTTATCAAGGCTTCTTGAACTTATACACCTTTGCCTTAGATAGTTCATATGTGTGTCTTAACAATTAAGACTAATTGCCAAACCTCACAATTCAAATTATGGAAAGGGATACCGTAACCATGATCGAATTCGAGAATGCAATTTTACAATCACTATCTTCTTAAAATCTTTCTTAGTGAAAGCATTTCCTCAATCATTTTCATGAAGGAGGAAATCTTATGACACCTAGATTTAAACGGTGTATGTGTTCCTATCCATGTGAATTTGTTAAAACCAAAGTTTACGACAAATTCAAACTCATATGGACCGAACTCTTTTAATCTTGATTTCTTGCCTTATGGTAGCATAGCTGCCCACCACGTCTTCCAAGTAGTTAAGCAGCTCACCTTTTCCTATCAATGTACCTTTCATTGATTAAGGTGCTTTGCATTTTATGCGTTCAAAATGAGAACTCATAGGACTCACATGCATAATTAACTCAATTGGAACAACACAGAAACAAAATAATGTCAACACGATAGGTTGTAAACCTCAACTCGTGTGCTAGTGATAATCGATAAGGTTTATTTGATTTGTTCTTGAAACTTTTCGAGACCATTAAGACTCCCACTGACTCCTTGACATATAAGATTCTCTTGTCATATAACCATTTCTTGACAAATATTCAAGAGTTAGTGTAGCTTTTATCAAAACACTTCATAAATTGGTCCTAGTCGGTATTTGTCTTATTCAAGACATCACAACTTTCCACATTTGATGAATGTTATAAACCTTTAACACTTTTCACTCATTGTCACAATCTTAACTTTAAGACTTGTTATTGGAACGAAGTATGATAGACTTCTTGATTTAACCATTTCTACAATCCTTGATTCCTCTTCTTGGACATACAATTGTACCAAGACTCACTTAGAGGATCAATTGAGATATGGTTCTTAATCATTAAGACTTATCATAAAGCATAAAAGCTACTCTCCCTTCTTCTTAGAATGGAGAAACTCTTATCTTTCTGCCTACTTGATTCTTCTTATTCGTTCTACTATTGATCTAAACCCTTTAATCAATTCAGAATCACACTTAATCTTGTAAGTGTAATCATATTTACTAAGCCTTTAGTAAATCATGACGAATATCTTTGTTACTCTTATGGTGAACTTGATCAACACACAACTTTGTGTACTCGATCTCCTAGTCCTTCACTTGACACTTTGTCAACGAATTAGTCTAATTATCAAATATGAAATTTCTCATTCATCATGCAACCGAGTTGCGTGATTCCAAATTTCTGTCCAATTGAAACTTTGGGCGACGAGAAACTTTCCCTATTTGGTAAATTCTCGACAATTCCATAAATAACATAATTAAGAATCATATCCATTTGTTGTAGAAATACATCAATTTTCATAACGATTTCATTGCAAGGAAGTAAATAAATAAATAAATAAGTCAAACAAAATTTATTTTATTTATAAAAGCAGCGGGAAAACATTTGTCCTTACAATGCAAAATCTATTGAAAACTATGTAAAAGGAAAATTTCTAACAACTCTATCATAACTATCTAAGCTCAAAATCCAATCTTCAAGTCCATGCGATCGAGATCCATCTCTTGTGATTAGATTCATCTTGCTCTCTTATCAAGCTTCCTTTCTTTTCACCGATCCTTCAAAACATTCAAATGCAATCTTGTCACATCATGTATTAAGAATCAATAAATAGGAACTTAACGGAGTTAGATAGTGGATTTTACCTGAAGCGTAGTCATACTTTTGACTCTCCCATCTCTTAGATCTCTTAGGTAAATAGGGCAACTTCGTCTCCAATGCCCCTTCTCTTGGCAATAAAAGCAAATTGACTCTTTTGGAACAACATTTGGAACTACTTCAGACATCGCCTTTCTCTTATGATCAAACTTTTCGATCATTGCATGTGTTTCATTGCCATTGTCTATATCCATAGAGGTCTTGAAGGCAGATTCACCAATCAACTTTGCTTTTCTATTGCGCCAAACCATTGCTGATTCAACAGCAATAAGCATATAGGTGAGATCAATAAGGGTTACGTCGTGGTTCATCATATAATACTCTCTTACGAACTTACTATACGAGTTAGGAAGTGACTGAAGAACCCAATCAACAGCCATCTCTTCACCGATAACGGATCCCATCATCCTTAACCTATCAATGTGTGACTTCATCCCTAAGACGTGCACACACACCGACTTTCCTTCTTTATGTTTACTTGCCAACAGGGCTTGAGTAATATTGAACCTTTCAATTTTACAATCTTGTGGGTTAGGGAGAATAATTGGAGGAGGAGGAGGAAGTGAAGCATGATTTCTTGTTCCTCGATCGAATCGTGGAATATCATCTTCATGTGGAATGCTTGTTCCATGAGATTTGGGAAGACCATAGTTGTCGAACTTTGACATCTACAAAACGGGAGAAAACGAATTCAAGTTAGTTGATTGATTGAGTCCTTAGTAAATCACCCAAATGAGATACTAAGGCTAGGACCCAACACAATATTCTACAACTCGGGAGAGGGATGCCGTAACCCAAATTGCAGAACATTTGAAGGTAAGTGAATGACGATTCACTAATTTCCACTACGAAAAAACGAAAAAGAAATTTAAGTTTTAAATCTATGAAAACTCCTAGATCCTTTGAGATTCATTGAACTTTCAATGGCATGTTTAAATCTCGATATGCCCCTCTTGTTTGTGACTGGGATGCCGAGGATCACAAAGCGGGTGTGAATAACCATGCAAACTTACATGGTGCCCTCACATGTTACAGTCACCTATTCGATGTGTCGGTAAACCACACACGCTCCACCGAACTATGACAAACATTGAGTCACCCTTTTCTACCTTTGCTTAGAACCATTTAGTGTGCCGGTTAACCACACACGCTCCACTAATGTCTTCGCAAGGGCACAAAGTGTAATTTCATGGAATTGCATCAATTCACTTTTCCTAAGTAACTAAGATTGGGAATTTTGAAAAAGATTTAGTTACTTTAGTAATTCATTATACTTATAATGGAAGGTTTCGTCCTATCCTACCCGTTCGGCTAACGACCCTCCACTAGTCAAGAGTGCGGTGGGTAAGAGTGGATACCCATTCAATCGCCATTTTATAGGCAATTTCCTTAAACACCCCTTATAGACCAGCTTCGTGAATGAGGCCTACTAACGGTAAAACTGACTTTTACTCATACATATATATATATATATATAATGTTAGACTTTTAATGTTATATATAGTATAGGGTGTATTTTACACTTTTAAAATACTAGGTAGTCAAATTTAATAATTATACCTTTAATTCAATTAAATTGCAAACCAAAACTTTTATGGATTTATTAAATCTCCTTTAATTATGCACCTTAATTAATTAATAAAACCATAAGGGTGTGATTTGAACTTTTCAAAACAATACTAGGGTTTTAGAATTTAACACTCCTAATTAAACCTTTTTAATCAACTTTTAAATTCCAAAACTTGAGGGCAAGTTTTGAAACATTTCAAAACAATTTAGTTTTAATCTATCTTAAAATTTCGAATTTATGACATTTAAATTAAAATTTTAAATATTAAAACTCTTGATTTAATAATTATCTTGAATTAGACTATTAATTTAATTATTAAATCATAAGGGATTATCTAAATAATGAGGATAATTACCATTTATACATTTAAGTTATCCTAATCCTTTAAATATCTATATAGATTTCGAAAATATGGATGGATAATGCAAGATCTTAAATTACCATATATAACAATTAAAGGATAATTACAAGATATGGGATAATCCAAATCTCTAAAAATTAGGATCTTATCTTGGGGAGGAGGCAAATTTCGAAAATCAAGGGATTATAACAAACCCTAGATTTCGAAATTTAAGGGTTTAAGGAAAGGATTTGAAGATCTTATTCAAACTCTTGCAAATTAGGGTTTGCAAACCCTAATCTCAAAAAACCCTAGCCTCCTAGGGTTTATTGGCAATAAACCCTAATATGTTTAGTTCATACAATTGAAACCAAAACTGGGCTCTGATACCACTGATGGGTTTTGGTCATAAGACATCATATGTGCTCACACAAACCCTAATGCTTGGATCTAGGTTTCTCTACTGTACATGCTTTGAATCCAAGACTATAAACCCTAATTCTAGCATATGGAAATCGATATTAACATATAATTAGGTTTAAGATATTACCTTGATTGTTATGTAGCAATAACAATCCCAAATCTTCTTGATTTGACTTTGGAATGCTTAGAGTCACAAATGTCACTCCTCTAATGGCTTACAAACACCAAGAGCAAATGGAGAAGGTATAAAGAGAGAGGAGAGAGGTTAGAATTCGTCCTTAGGACTCCTTGGGAACAAGTACACGAATTCTAAGGCCTTAGGGTCTTTATATAGGTGTAGAGATAGGGTTTCAGTCATTATCCTTATCTAGTTGCTTATCCACAAAGCAACCATAAGATAAGCCTTGAAAACCCTTATCCTTTATCCTTTGGATGATTTCAAGGATCCTTATCTCCTTGAATTCGTTCAACCCATATTTAGGATAACCATTACCATATTTTGTAACTATCACATAATTACAATTCAGCCCCTCTAGTTTAATTAATTACACTTGATCACAAAATTAATTCCTAATTAATTATTGACCAATATTAATTAAGCAAATATGATTTCTCCTTTAATATATTATTCTTATAACATATTAATAAATCATAATAACCTCTCTCTCTCTCTCTTTATTTATCTCTCCAATCAAGTTGCTTTGGTGAAGGCAACCCAAAAGGACCATGCAGCATCGGGTCAAGTACATACCAAAATAGTTATGGACTTAGACACTAATCCAACACTCTGGGCAACTCCTCCGGAAATACGTTAGAAAAACTCCCTGACCAATGGAACCTCTGATACTGAACCCTCATCCCTGACCCGCGTATCCACCACATATGCTACATAACTCGCACATTCTTGCTGAATGTACTGTTGATCCCTTGTAGCTAAATAGGACTCTGATCCCAATATGGTGTCTTCTCCATAACCTATCAGCTCTCCCCCACTTGGGGTTCGAGCCACCACCCGCTGACCCTCGCAGTTAATCATGGCACCAAATCGACTGAGCCAATCTATACCTACGATCACACGCACATCCCCCATGGGAATCGGAATCAAGTTGATCGGAAAAGATACTCCGTAGATCTCTAACACACGTCCCTGATAGACTGAAGAAGCGCAGACTCCATGTTTGTTAGTGCAGAGACTCGCAAACGACACTCTAGCTCTCCCACTAGCAACCCGAACTTCCTCCTGAATAACTGAGAAACAAATGACCGACTCGCCCCCGAGTTAAATAATACTAGGGCAGGTAAGGAGTTCACTAATAATGTACGTAATCACAGGCATAACATATAAGCATAAAACAGATATAATTAGTAAGATAAAGGATAGAAACATACCAGAAACCACGTCTGGCGTTGCCCTGGCCTCCTGTGTTATAAGCTGGAAGGCACGTCCCTGAGCCCTTGGGGGTACTACTTGACCCTGACTCCCGTCAGTAATCCTCAGTGTAGTCGGCACTGGAGCCTGCGTCGGCCTGGGCATGAGCTGTAGACAGGTGGACTTCACATGACCAACCTGATGGCAATGGTAGCAGATCCTCATATCCTGAGTCGGGCTGTCTGGCGACAATCCTTCGTATAATGCACCTCCTTGATGCATTTCCGACATGTGCTACTGAGTCTGCGAACCCCAAGTAACCCTTCCTGCGATTTGCCACAAGTACGACCCTGTTGTCCCCTTGACATGGAATCAGCGGTCTTAGACCGCTTCGGTGTCAGCTGTGACTGTATCGGGGCCTACCCCTGCTCCCTCAACTACAGCTTAATATCTAACTCGCGCCGCCTAGTGGCCTCCTGTAACTCCTGAAGTATATCACAACGTTGAGTCACCACAACCTGGCGAATGTCCGTCTTGAACATGCTTAGATAACATGTCATCTAAGGCTGCTCCGAAGCAAACTCTGGGTAGAACATCGCCCTCTCTGTGAACATACGGGTGATCTCCTTCACCGACTCACTATCCTGTCTCAAATCTAGAAACTCCTGAGCTAGCCTCTCCCGCTCAACCCATGGAATGTAGTGAGTGCGAAACATATCCCGGAACTGCTCTCAAGTAATTGCGGCTTTTTGGTCATCATAATACGATCCGGTCATCAATCTCCGCTAGTTCTTTGCCCCAGACTGAAGCAGGTTCAGGGCACATCTGACCTTCTAGTTAGTAGGACATGAACACATCCATATCAGATAGCCACCTCATGGCTTTGATGGGGTCCTGAGTCCCATCAAAAGTAAGGGGCTTTGTGTTGTCGAGGTCCCAATACTGAAAAAGCCCGACTGGCTCCTACCCCTACCACCGTTACATCCGTTATGGCTGTTGTGGCAGCCGCCTCAGTGAGGGTTGCATAACGATCATCGAAATACTCCACCATGGCGGTCTTGATAGACCCAAACATCTCCGTTAATTGAGCCGGAACATTGTAGCCACCTCATCATGCAGGATCTCATGGATCCTAGCGTCCATCTCATCTGGCCTCATATG
Source organism: Lactuca saligna (assembly GCF_052625555.1). NCBI lineage: Eukaryota > Viridiplantae > Streptophyta > Magnoliopsida > Asterales > Asteraceae > Lactuca > Lactuca saligna. The sequence goes on from NC_136421.1 coordinate 234,565,861, forward strand.
GCTGATAGTCTTGGGAACTGGGGGTGCCTCCTGTCCACTGTCTCCTGATCCTAACCTGGATCCAGTCACGAATCATCGAGTAACCACTATGCTAAAAAACATACGAGGAAAATATCAGATATTCCATATAATAATACGGGAACCAACCCCCAACAAAGCCCAAGGGGTTGTGACTTCCTTGCTACATGTATGGGTCCTGTGCTTTTAGTAGTACGGGCCCATACTACCTTCCACACCTACCCGTATTTGTCTCAAGTATCTTCACAACACCCTAAAACTATACACAAGCATGACATGCACTCAATCCTCACTCCTAGAGGAATGCTAAATATCTCATAACTGGCGGACTCATCCTAACAACCCATCCATGAAGCTTTGACCAACATTACAACACTAGTGTATGTTAACCATACATAACACTGGACCCCATAGACATCCGAATACTCGGTCCTACTCTAAGCCCACAACCAAACGAGGAATAGGAAATAAAGCAAAACCAACATTCTCAGGCAATAATATCTTAATTATGTATGGTCGTGATGAATACACTAAGCAACTATAGTAATGATGTCAATTTCATATATGGAAAAACCCTAGGCTATCAAGCATCATATAATCAAGCAATTCTATAATGCAATTCTTGAAGATCCCTAGCCAAGTACAAGCATGTTGTTCTAACATATCACATAAATCAAATAATCCGTAAGGTGTTTTGGGGTCTATCCGTGAGCACCAGCTGGTCGTACACTTGCATCCTCCTTTATTATTTTTCAAACATCTTAAGAAAATTGTTTTAAAATCTTGTCCTCAGTTTGAGACTGGAGACACGTGAGTGTTTCCTCCAATTCACTCAAACCAAGGCTCTAATACCAACGTGTAACATCCATAAAAATCATGCCAAATTTAAACTTTTTAAAACAATTTCAAAATCAACAATTTTTACAAAACATGTTTCCAAAATAGTATAATGTCAGAGTATCCCAGAATCAAATCATAAAATCATGAAATATGAGGAGTTGTACGATCATGCTTCGCCTTCCCACGATCATCAGAGGTACCTGAAACAATAATCGATAAATGTAAGCTCGAAGGCTTAATGAGTTACCCCCAAAATACCAACGCCATAAAACATATCAATAACATATAAGCAAACAACATGCATAATGAGCCTTCAGTCTAACTTGACCGCCTCGCAGGCCTTCAGCCTATCTGGACCGCTCTCTGAGCCTTCAGCCTAACTGGACCGCATCACAGGGCCTACAACCTATCCTGACCGCTCGTTGGGCCTTCGACCTGACTGAATCCCTTTGCAGGGCCTTCAGTTAATCCGAACTGCCTTGGGCATGTTCGCCTTCAGCACAAAGCAGGACCGCCTCAATCCAAACCCCCAATCAAAACAACATTTGCACATAAATATCATACACTAGCATATATAACAGTCAAACCGATCTAACAGATCAATAATCATAGCAACTGTTGGGTTTTGCGCAATCTAACACTTCCTAAGTGTGCATGCAACCCTATAAACCTTGGATCTATGTTTTCTTCTAAAATACATGCAAATAATAATTTCCAAGATTTCTTCCTAACTAGCATAGCATAAGAATTATGAATCATAAAATTGCTAGTAGAAGTACATACCTTTTGATAGTGGTTGATTGCTTGGAGTTTGAGAGCCTAGCACCAATAGTGTGAATGTCTCAAATGGAATCAAAAATCACCACAAACTTTGGAAAACTTTGAGAGAGTAGTATACTTCCTTATGAAATCGGCCACCACTAAGTCTCACACAACTAGCGTCTACACTTAGAGCCATATTTCTTGCATCATATGCTTCTTTATATAGTGTGCATGGTTAGGGTGAAACCCTAATAACCCATGTCTTTTCCTTTCCAAGGATCCATGGGTTAAAAGCTCCATGGATCATCCATGGACTTCCATATTAGCTTAGCCCATTAAAAAATGAGTATTAGCCCACACTATATAAAATATAATAGCCCATAATTTAATCAGTCTTCTTTTTAATCTCTAAATTAATTCATAATTAATTTAAGACTAAAACTAATTAAATAACATGACTTCATATTAATATATTATAACTTATAATATATTAATAAATCGTAAGTATACAATTCTCATAAAATTATCCATAAATCGTTTGGATGAAATGCAACCCAAATGGACCATGCCGGGTCGGGTCAAGTATGTACCAAATAAGTTATGGACTTAGACACCTTATCCAACAAACTCCCACTTGGATAAGTCTAATAACTATATTTGCGTATGTTACTTCAAGAACCAACTAGCCATCGTAGCTCTCGAAAACCCTGTTGAACTATGAAGCGCCATTTTAGATAAGTGATCATATAATCCTCTGTTCTCATGATATCAGCCGGACAAATACATGGACCAACGTCGTACTTATTGTCCAGCAGTTTGTTTCCCGATTTTCGATTTGTTTGACAAAGAACTTAATCGAACACATCAATTTAGTTATGACCGGCCGGTACATAGGTCACAACAAAATCATCGAGGGGCCCAGATATCGCTTCTATTTCTAGAAGGAACAGATAAACTTCGACTCATATGCTTGTTCTACTACTTGTTGAATTGTACACAAAGGCACATTTTATAACATCAAGTTACTGATGCGTTTACGTGCAATCAATGCACGACCAACTCATAGGTAACAACTCATATCTCTAGGTTTGAAGATTTATATGATATTACCGTCTCACGATCACTCGAGATAAATTCCATGAAGTGATACAAGTGAGTGTGGGTTTATTCCAATACTCATAACTTATGAGCACTCATGAATGTTGTAGCAACCATTGCTATGACTAAACCCATTTAGCCATCTACAAACTCGATTCATGACAGTCTTGATTCATACCTACTTCCAACATATGAACGACTGTGGAGTGTTTAAATAACTTAGTCATTCGGAAAGAATAACCTAGCTATTTTGGAAGTCAAAACATGCAAAGTGAAACACAATAATAATCGAATCCAATATGGTCTCAGAACCCTTTTAAATATAAATAGAACCACCTTTTATTTATCACCATATTGATTACACATTATTCATTGTATAATGTTTCAAACAATCAACTTAAGACTTGAATAAAAACAACAGTCGTCCCATGCTCCTGGCATGTACACCTTGTTTTTCTAAACAATAGTTATGCCATACTCCAAGTATGCACACTATGTTTGTCTATGATCTTTACTTTATGAAGTAGATCAATTGAACATGATTCCAATGTTGCTCATTTCACAATCGTAAATCCTTATTGTAAATGTAAGAATTTCTAATTTCTACCATTTACCAAAAATCTGTTAGACTTTAAACTTATATGCATTGATCCTCTCATAATGATTATGCGCAAGGTCACCAAAACCTTGTCATCAGTCATTACAGAGGATTCCAAATGTGATCAACTCTATGGAAACGAAGCCTCATATTCAAAGTACATTGCTTTGAACATCCTTCTTGCATTAAGGTTTTCTAATCTTACATAGATTGAATAACTTCCACCTATGGAGACATTTCCATAGTCCCATTTTGACTATCACTTCCGAACAAGAGTTACTTCTTTTCAGAACATGTCAATACGGTCCTTTCCGACAACTTACATCATACTTCCAACTTTCCCTGAGCAACCAATCTTTGGCGAACCTTAGATTGTCCTCGACAATTGCTTAATCACTTTAGTCATATCCAGTTCTAGACTTTTCCTTTCTCAATGCCTTAAGCATTTGGAAAATTTAGAAAAGATGAATATTATAGCACATGCAATCGATCCTATATCCGAAGCATATGGGATACGATTCATGATGTTTGACATAAAGACATGATACTAGACTAGTCTTTTGCTACAATATTTTTTATTTGCCATGTTTTCAAAATTTAACTATGAAGAGGGATGCCGTAATCATAATCAAATTTTGAAAACGCAATATATATAGAATTTCTTCAAGTTGAACCATTCCAACACAAAATTCATATATATATATATATATATATATATATATATATATATATATATATATATATATATATATATTCTTGACTAAAGATGATTAAAATCTCAATCTAAGCTTTAGAATTGAAATGAAGTATAATTTCCTCTCCCTTAATTATAGCAAAACAACTTTTCAACCCCTGCAACTTCATCAATTGAAACTTTGTTTTCTATAATTAACATTGCTAACGTGCAACACTAAACGTAATAATCATGCTCCCACTAACATGATGATTATTAACATAACACTTATGCTCCCACTAGCTCTAACATATTTCCAGAAATCTGTTGGACTTCTGAAATTTAGATTCATACACCCTTTCTTAGATAGCTCACATGTGTGTCTAAACAATTTTCAGAACTATGAAAATGGATACCGTAATCATAGTCTCGATTGTTTAGACCTTTGCCACTTCTCACAAGTCCATGTTAGTGTGCCGGTTAACCACACGCGCTCCACTAACGACTTTTGAAAATGCAAATAACACAATTGATATCTACGTAAAATCTACTTAATGAAAGCATTTCCTCACCATCATTTTCATGAATCGGAGAGAAACCTTATGACACTTAGATTTTATAGTGTATGAGTTCCTATCCATGTGAATTTGTCAAAACCATAATCACAAGATAAGGTTAGTGACAAATTCAGCCTTACATGGATTAAACTTGTTCAATCTTAGTTTCTTGTCACCTTGGTAGCACAAGGCCCACCAATGCTTCCAAGTTGAACTCTGATAACTCACATGCAAATTCATCTTATTTGAAGTAGGTACATAAATAAGAATTATGTCAACACGATAGGTTGCAAACCTTAAGTCGTGTGCTAGTGATAAATTACAGGTTTACTCTTGATTAAATCTTGAAACTCTTTCAGTATCTTTAAGGCTCCCATTGTCCCCTTGACATATAAGTTTCCCCAGTCAAGAACCATTCCTTTACAAAACAAATATTCAAGGGATAGTGCGGATTCTTATCAAGACTAACACTTCACACAATTGGTCTTTGTCTCATCCACGACATCACAACTTACCAATCTCAAATGTACAAGAGTAGAAAACATTTTACTCTTACATTTGACTAGTGTTAATAAATCTTCCTTTATGTCACTCAAGGTTAAAATCTTGGAGTATGACTCTAAGAATTGTTTTGGAACGAAGTATGACTCATCTTCTTGATTTTAACCAATCCAACAATTCATGACCTCTTTTCTTAGCCATAACAATGCACTAAGACGTCCTTAGAGTACGAATTTGTGATATGGTTTCATAATCATTAAGATAATCATGAAATATGATACTAAAGTACTCTCCCATCCTTTCAGATTTGAGAAACTTTTATCTTTCTGCCTAAGTTGATTCTTTACATTTGTTTTGTCATACATTGTATCCTTTCCAATGTTACAGAATTATACTTAACCTTATAAGTATAATCATATTTACTAATCTTTAGTAAATCATGACAAATCAATCTTTGTGGTGGACCTTGACCAGCGCACACCCAGTGTACCTAATTCCTTAGTCCTTCAATTGACTCACATATACATGTGATCAAAGAATTAGTCTTAATTTTCAAAGATGAAAATTCTCATTCATCATACAATACAACTTGTATGATTCCAAGTTTCTGTCCAATTGAAACTTGGGTGATGAAAAACTTTCTTCATTTGGTAATTCAGACACTAGCACAAATGAAAGAATCAAATACAATTTCCAATATTGCTATTACTGGAAACATATAAGCAACAATTTTCCACAGATGCCATTGTAAGGATATTTTTAAAATAAATAAAATTAAAACCCTTTTTTTTTAAACTTTGCGGAAAAACTTATCCTTACAATCCACATGAAAACCTTGTTGTTATCTATTCCTGAGTAATATATCATAACTCTCAAGCAACAGCTCAAAATTCTGATCACCGAACCATGTGATTGAAACCCATCTTCGCAATCAGAATCAGCATATACTTCTTTAAGCTTCCTATCTTTTCTTTGATTCTTAAAACATCAACATGTGACCCATTCACATTATGTAATAAGAATCTCCAAATAGAAACTTAATAGAGTTAGTCAGTGGACTTTAACTGAAGTAGAGTCAAACTTTTTGACTTGATCAATCTTATGATCTTTCAGGTAAATATGGCAGCTTCGCAATCAGTGCCCCTTCCTTTGGAAACAAAACACATGGACCCTTTGGTAATGGCACATGAGACTATCTCAGACTTAGCCTTTCTCTTTACCATTTGGTCAACCGAGTTGACCATAGCCGATCCTTTTCCATTGGGAAGAGAAATCCAATGCTACCATTGTCAATGTCCATTTAAGACTTGGGAAGTTGTTCTTTTAATCAAATTTGCTTTACTGGTGTTACAAATCATTGTTGATTCCACAACACCAAGCAAATAGATAACATCATTAAGGGTCATGTCATAGTCTGTCTCATAGTAGTCCCAAAGAGACTCACTATGTTACTAAGAAAGTGATTGAACATCCAACTTTCACAAGACTTTGACACCCAACTCTCACGGCTTGTCAATATGTGACTTTATCTCCAAGATGTGAGCACACATAGACTATTCTTGCCAATAGGGATTGAGTGACTTTAAACTTTTCAAGAACTTGTGGTAGAGGGAGAATAACTGGAGGAGGTGGAGGAAGTGAAGCATGATGTTGAGGGACACCATCTTCAAGAGATTTGGGAAGATCATAGTTGTCTGAACCAGACATCTATAATGGGAGAAAATCAATTTAGTTGATTCAAAATCCTTAATATAACACCCAATATGAAATATTAAGGCTAGGACCCAACACAATATTTTATAATTTGGAAGAGGGATGCCGTAATCCAAGCTATAAAATATTTGAAGGTAGGCGAATGACGATTCACCAATTTCCACCATGAAAAACGAAATAATTTATTAGGTTTTAATTGGATTTGAAATTCCTAGATCTTTTGAGATTCATTGAACTTTTCAATGGCATGTTTCAATCTCGAGTGTGCCCTCTCAAATTTTGTGACTGGGATGCCGAGGATCACAAAACAAGGTGTGAATAACTATACCAATTCACTTGGTACCCTTAATATTATCACCTAATCAATGTGCCGGTTAACAATACACGCTCCATTAATCTATGAAAAACATTAAGTCACCCTTCGTGATCCTTACTAGTCCAAGTTAGTGTGTCGGTTAACCACACACGCTCCACCAACGACTTGGTATGGTACAAAGTGTGAATTCCATGGGCTAGCACCAAATTCACATTTTTCCTAAAGTAACTAAGATTGGGAATTAAATAAAAAAATATATATTTAGTTACTTTATAATATTCATTATACGTTTAATAAGAATTTAAAGTCATTGTCCTACCCGTTCGGCTAACGACCCTCCACCGATCAAGCAAGCGGTGGGTGAGAGTGGACACCCATTAAGTTGCCATTTTATAGGCAACAACCTTATACCAACCTTATAGACCGGCTTCGTGAATGAGGCCTACTAACGGTAAAACGACTCATTCTTATACATATATATAATAATTAACCGTTAATGTTATAAATAATATAAGTGTTGAATTTTAACTTTTAAAACTCTAGGATGTGGAATTAAAGTTTGTGTGAGAGTTTACAAATTCCAAAACTTGAGGGCAAGTTTTTAACAATTCATAAACTTTTGTATATTCATAACTTACAAGTTTTAATTAAGTGTTTAATACTTTTAATGAAGAGTCTCTTGGAAATTCATAACTTGAGGACAAGTTATGAAGTCCATAAAAGCATTTATTAGAAAAACTCTTCTAAAGTGTAACTTATGACTTCTTAAAAAAACATTTAAAAGAAAAACTTTTGGAATTCCATAACTTGAGGACAAATTATGAATTCCATTAAAACACATTAAGATCAAGAATTAACTAACAAACAATTTGCAAATAATTCCTATGATCTAACAAAACTCATATGAACATGAACATCCACATCAACCATTTCAAGAATCATGTGAACACATATAAACTTCAAATTTTGATTATAACTTTGAAATTGGTCCACCATCATCATTACCACATCAAAAACATGTTTTATGAGTCCAAAACAGTTTAAGGTAATAATTCTAGACCAATTCCAGCACCAAAACTCGAAGATATGCTGTCTGGGGGTCCAACTCGTCGAGTGCATGAACCAACTCGCCGAGTTCGATGAATTTTGTCTTGGACCCGTCGAGTCCCTTCATGGACTTGGCGAGTCTGCTGTACAGACAACACATAAACTTCGATTTTCAGTAATCTGCATCAAGTATTCAGAAAACAAGCCTAGGCTCCGATACCACTGTTGGGTTTTGCGCAATCTAACACTTCCTAAGTGTGCATGCAACCCTATAAACCTTGGATCTATGTTTTCTTCTAAAATACATGCAAATAATAATTTCCAAGATTTCTTCCTAACTAGCATAGCATAAGAATTATGAATCATAAAAATGTTAGTAGAAGTACATACCTTTTGATAGTGGTTGATTGCTTGGAGTTTGAGAGCCTAGCACCAATAGTGTGAATGCCTCAAATGGAATCACAAATCACCACAAACTTTGGAAAACTTTGAGAGAGTAGTATACTTCCTTATGAAATCGGCCACCACTAAGTCTCACACAACTAGCGTCTACACTTAGAGCCATATTTCTTGCATCATATGCTTCTTTATATAGTGTGCATGGTTAGGGTGAAACCCTAATAACCCATGTCTTTTCCTTTCCAAGGATCCATGGGTTAAAAGCTCCATGGATCATCCATGGACTTCCATATTAGATTAGCCCATTAACAAATGAGTATTAGCCCACACTATATAAAATATAATAGCCCATAATTTAATCAGTCTTCTTTTTAATCTCTAAATTAATTCATAATTAATTTAAGACTAAAACTAATTAAATAACATGACTTCATATTAATATATTATAACTTATAATATATTAATAAATCATAAGTATACAATTCTCATAAAATTATCCATAAATCGTTTGGATGAAATGCAACCCAAATGGACCATGCCGGGTCAGGTCAAGTATGTACCAAATAAGTTATGGACTTAGACACCTTATCCAACAGCAACATCCTATAACCAGGATACAGACCTAACCGGTCACTAACATAGCATCATCTTATATACTAGGATACAGACCTAACTAGGTCATTAAGTATATCACCATCCTAACTAACATGATGTAAATCAATAAGCATATCATGCAATAACCCAAATACAAATCCATAAAGGGCCGACATTGGTGCCTTCAACCCCGTTAGTATAGTGAGGACAACTTACCTCTCAAGTAGTTCGAAGCGATAGTATCAACCTCCTCCAAATACAACTTTAACACCGACACCTACACCCATCAATGATCCAGTTCCACAAATTCCCAAATTAGCAAAATAACCCCAAAAGTCAAGCTGGTCAACCCTTGGCCAAAGTCAAAGTCAACAGTCAAGGTCAACGGTATTACACCCCAAACCGAGATGGCGTAAACATTCGGGGGTGGAGTACGTCGTGTACAATATCACAACAATGCACAATAGTAACATAGCAACAACATCCATTGCATTAATAAAATAGTTAATACATGTGTGTTCTTTGTATAGTAGTATGACACCAAAAATGTAAAACAAAATAAAAGACGAGTCTGAACATGCTCCGTCTTCTCAAAAACCTGTGCTCGTGTACCTGTCTAGTGGTTTCCTGAGAATACAAGTTATTTTGAAAGAGAGTATCAACATTTGAGTTGGTGAGTTTATACGTATTTTAGTGTCAAGTGTTTGAATTTGTTTCATGAAAATATTTGCATTTTTCTAGTGAAATTGTTTGTATTTGTCTAGTGAAAATGTTTGTATACATCCCAAAAAATCCTATATTTTCTGTTCAAATGAAAAGTAGTCTTTTACCTAAGACTAGACTGTTTATATATTTTGTTATTTTGAAAATAGTGTAAAATGTATGTTTGTACTTGAAATAGTTACAAATGTATGTTTTCCATATTTGTAAACTATCTTTACTAGAAAAATAATATGCATTTCTCATGTGAGAAATCATTGTAAGAATGTAATGGAAAAATGAAGATTTATAGTAGTATTGAGTAAAAATAATCTATTGATGCATTAACTACCTTGTAACCAAACTGGTTAATTAAGGTTAAAATGTGATTAAGGTTATAACCATGCTTGATTGACTAGTGTAAAACACGAAGTTCTTCAGGCATTGAAAAAGATATAACATTTGTCACCCATAGACCTGCAGGTCCCAATCGTAGCTAACAGCCAAGGTGCGGGATTGTCAGTCCCGTATAGATCTATATACAAACTCACGCTCTCCCTCCATGAGACTCTGGTTAGAAAATGTGACATAGCAAGAGTATTGCTATGCCATTAATTAGTATCATCACATTTTAGTTATATTGTTCTTGTTATAGTATGTAAGTTCCTTCTTGTTCTCATGAATGAATAGTATACTTTGTAATGAATGGTAATAGTATGTATGTATTGAATCCTTTATGTTTCTATGAAAATGGGGATTTAATATTAGTGTATATATTTTGCAAGTATAACTATGATTTAGCCGACAGTTGGACTAGTGATCCTACCCTAAGCCCACAACCAAACAAGGAATAGGAGTTACGGTATTTAGCAATAGTCCTAAGTCCGTTAAAGCATACTTATACATAAATATATAAATGAATATGATTTTGATATAAATAGAATTCTAAATATAGTTTAAAAGAGTTTTCTAAAATGATTTTGATAGTATTTAAGCATAAGACATCCTTTTTGTTTGTTTCCATATGTAAATGTTTGACACAATTAACTTATGTTCTACTTGTATTCCCCCTCCTAAAAGCATTTAAAAAAGTAAATTGTAGGATTATGAACTCACCTTATGTGAGTGATTCGTTTGTAAGTTCGATATAGGATGATTCTTTCCACAAGTTAGCTTCCGGGACAAAACCAAGTCCTAAATAGCAATTCACGTGATATATTGGCATGAAATTAGTGAATATAACCTCAAAGGTGTTAAAGAAACAACCTAGGATGTAAGAATTACTTACAAAAGAAGTGTTAGAAGCGAAATCAAGTGACTTCTTGGAGTTCACGAATGGGCTTCAGTGTTTACGTCCAAAAATGGTTCACGACCACTTGAAGATTCAATTGTTTTCGGCTCTAAACTCAAGTGTGTGATCTTGGTGTTCTAGGTGAAACCAAGGAGATTCAACAGTTTATGACTATAAACCTAGAAATGAAGGGTGATTGATCGATGAAAAGAAGAACACTTGATGTTCTTATCAAGATCCGAAGGTGAATCAGATGATCTTCGGATGATAGTTGAGAGCAAACTAGGGGTTTTCGGTTAAAGATCTTGAGAGAAAAAGCTTGAGTTTTCAGTTAAAAAAGTAGAAGTGAGAATTATTTATGTCAAACATATATATATATATATATATATATATATATATATATATATATATATATATATATATATATATATATATATAGGGTAGAGTTTGCAGTCCGAAGGAGTTCACAGCCGAGAACCGAAGGTTTATAGTCAGAAGTGAGTTCACAGCCGAGAACGAGGTTCACGGTTACGAGATGTTTACGGTTGCGAGAGGTTTTCGGTTCTTGCAAGGCTCCTCAGATTTTGAGTGTTTAAATTTCAGATTTACAACCCTTTTAACTAAGTGTTTAACATGAAAAGGTTATTAATCTAATCTTAAGATTACATAAAAGCACAAGTTTAACTTTTATTGGATAAGTTTGACTTTTACAAGATTGAAATTATGGGTTGTCACATCATCCCCCCCCCCCCCCCCCCCCGTTAAAGGGAATTTCATCCCAAAATTAAGTCAATAGAGATACACATGGACTAGGGAAAAAATTGAGTATACTTAAGTTTCATTTGATCCTCCCATTCCCATGTGAATTTCGGTCCCCGTTTTACATTCCAACGAACCTTAACTATCGCAATACGACTTTGTTTGGTTTGCTTGACTTCCCTATCCATGATTTCAATCAGTTCTTCCAAGAAATTAAGACTCTTGCTGGTCTCGATTTCATCGAGTGGGATAACAATAGTCTCATCAGATAGAGACTTTTTTAGGTTCGACACGTGGAAAGTAGGGTCTACGTTGGTAAGTTCTTGAGGTAGTTTGAGCTTTTTATTTACGGGGAAGATTCGTGCGAGAATCTAGAAAGGCCCAATGTACCTTGGATTCAGTTTGCCACGCTTTTTGAAGCATATCACGCCCTTCCAAGGTGAGACCTTTAATAGGACACGGTCACCAACCTAAAATTCCAAGGGTTTTCGTTATTCATCTGCATAGCTTTTCTGTCTATCTCGCGAAGCTTTCAGTCGCTTCATAATTTGTATGATCTTCTCTGTAGTTTCTCGAACGATTTATGGACCGGTGAGAGTGCTGTCAGGGACTTTCCCTTTAGCTAACTGAGTATCACCCACTTCAGCCCAACACAGAGGTGATATGCACTTACGACCATAGAGGGCTTCATATGTAGCAACCTTTATGCTAGCGTGATAACTTTTATTATAAGAGAACTGGACAAGGGTTAATGAGTATCCCATGCCTTTCCAAAGTCTATCACATAGGCTCACAACATGTCTTCTAGAGTTTGAATAGTCCTCTCACTCTGTCTGTCAGTTTGCGGATGGTAGGTTGTACACATATCCAGCCTAGTTCCTAGTGCCTTCTATAGTGACTGCCAGAACATCAAGGTGAATCTACCATCTCTATCAGAGATAATAGATATAGGTACACCATGCACTCGTAATATCTATCTAAGGTAGGTTCTGGTCAGTTTCTCCATTTTTTCGGTTTCCTTAATTGGTAGGAAGTGCGTTGATTTGGTTAACCGGTCCACGATCACCCAAATGGTATCGAGACCACCCTTTGTCTTGGGCAGCTTGGTTATGAAATCCATTGTAATCTGCTCCCACTTCCTCTTACGTATCTCCGGTTGTTGTAGTAAACCTAAGGACTTTTGATATTCTACCTTAACTTTAGCACAAGTAAGACACTTGCCCACGAAGGTAGCAATCTCTGCTTTCATGTTAGGCCACCAATATAACTTTTTGAGATCCAGATACATCTTGTCTGAACCTGGATGAACGAGTATCGAGTATTTTGCACTTCGTTCATGACCATATCTCTGAATCCACCGAGTTTCAGTGTCCAGATCTGATCCATGGGTATAAGGCTTCGTCACCCTTGACTTCTAAGTTCTTATCCATCCCTCTCAGGGATTCACCTGCCATATTATCAGGTTTTAAGGCTTCCTTCTAAGCCTCCTTAATTGGTGTGGACAGATGTGAATGGATTGTCATAGTCAATGCCTTGACTCTACGACCTGAGTACTCTTTCCGACTTAGGGCGTCAGCTACTACATTAGCTTTACCGGGATGATAACGAATTTCGCATTCGTAGTCATTTAGTAGCTCGACCCACCATCATTGTCTCATGTTGAGCTCCTTTTGATCGAATATATGTTGAAATCTTTTGTGGTCTGTAAAGATAGTGCTTTTGTACCATACAGGTAGTGTCTCTAGATCTTCAGAGCAAAGACCACTACTCCTAACTCAAGATCATGTGTAGTGTAGTTGACTTCGTTTGTCTTAAGCTATCTTGAGGCATAGGTGATGACCTTTCCTCGTTGCATAAGAACACAACCAAGCCCTTGGTTGGATGCATCATAATACACCACGAAATCCTTTATCCTATCTGGGAGGGATAATATCGGTGTGCTGCATAAGGCTTGCTTCAGCGTTTGGAATACCTTTTCTTGCTTCTCTTCCCAATCAAAGGTCACGCCTTTCTAGGTCACAGTGGTAAGTGCTTTGGCGATCCTTGAGAAGTTCTGAATAAATCTGCGATAGTAGCCAGCGAGGCCTAAGAATTGGCGGATTTCCATAGGTGTCCTCGGTGCTGACCAGTTTTTGATGGCCTTAATTTTGGAAGGGTCCATGTGGATTCCATCTTCGCTGACCACGTGACCTAAGAATTTAAGTCTTCGAATCCAAAATTCACATTTAGAGAACTTTGCATAAAGCTTCTCTGCTCGTAGTGTTTCCAAGATCTGTCATAAGTGTTGACTATGCTCCTCTTTACTGCGTGAGTAGATAAGTATGTCATCGATGAATACTATCACGAAATTATCTAAGTAAGTATGGCACACCCAGTTCATCAATTCCATGAACACTGTGGGCGTATTGGTTAATCCGAAAGGCATCACTACGAACTCTAGTGACCATAACGAGTTCAGAAGGCTATTTTTGAAACATATTCCTCTAAAACTCGTAGTTGGTGATACCCGGATCTTAATTCAATCTTTGAAAAGTAACTTTCTCCTTGAAGTTAGTCGAACAAGTCGTCTATCCGCGGTAGAGGGTATTAGTTCTTAATGGTCAGTTTTTTTAGCTTGCGATAGTCAATGTACATACAGAATGATCCATCTTTCTTCTTTACGAACAAGACCGACGTTCCCCAGGGTGAGAAGCTTGGTCTAATAAATCCTTTGCTGAGAAGTTCGTTCAGTTGACTGGATAGTTCCTGCATCTCAGTTGGTGCTAGTCGGTAAGGCCATTTGGCTACATGGGTCGCTCCTAGAATTAAGTTGATTCTGAACTCGACTTGATGTTGTATGGGTAATCCTGGAAGATCTTTGGGAAAGATGTCAGGAAAGTTGCGGACTTCTGGGATGTTCTTTATGTCATTCACATTTCGGATCACATCAACCACGTGAGAAAGGAACGCATGATATTCCTTTCGTAAGTACTTATGGGCTTGAATAGTTGAGATGATTAGAAGGTTTGTGGCTGGTTGTCGTCATAGATAACTATGGTTTCGCTATTCGGTATTTTAAGACAATAGATTTTTCAAAACACAGGATGTCAGCATGATGAAGACTCAACCAATCCATGCCGATAATGATTTCGAAACTTTTAATTGAGATAGGCATGAGGTCGATTTGAAATGAATCGCTATCTAGAGAGAGGGTGCATCCTATGAATATATCATTAGTGCTCTCATTCTTCCCGTTAGCCATTGCTACGGTGCACATTTCTTTTAGTGCTTGCGGTTGTTGTTTAAGTAAGTGTGCAAGTTTTCGATTCACGAAACTCCTCTCCGCTCCACTATCAAATAGTGTGGATGCATATGAGTTACTGAGGAGAAACGTACCCGTGACCACCATATGGTCTGCCACGGATTCTTTATGACCAATGGCAAGTACTCTCCCTACTTCACCAGTGTTCCTTGCCTTAGGGCAGTTCCGTTTGTAGTGCCCTACTTCACCGCACCCGTAGCAAGCCTGTCCTGCTCCAGTACCACTAGCCTGGGAGATTGGTCTTGCTGGTGCCTTGTAGAAATGGGCAGTATCCTCCTTCCTGTTGCAGTTAGCATAGTCCATCTCCCAGCAGGGTCCATTATAATGGAAGTTGCATTTTCTGCATTTTGGCACCCAACGTATTGCTTTGCTGGTGCACAGACAACAATGGTTGTTGCAACATGAACAACCACAATTACTGTTCCTTGGCGGAGTTCTGTACCGACTGGTTCTTCTTTCTGTCCCAAGACTTCCTTTTTTGTCGTTTGTTTTGGCTGGTCCAGGGACAACAGGGGTTGTTGCTTGTGGATAGGCTACATGGATGTTGAGTCTCTGTGCCAATCGCTTGGCACTTTCGAATGTAGAGGGGTTTCGAGGACAATACGTTCCCCTAATATGTAGGTACCAGTCCCCAGGTGTACCTCTCAATCTTCTTACTCTCCGTGGGGACCATCCCTAGACATAGAGCCGCTAGATCACTGAATCTAGTCGTGTAGGCTACTATGTCAGAGCCTTTCATAGTAAGTCTCTAAAGTTCCTGTTTAAATTTCTGAACTTCACCCCTCGGGCAGTACTCCCTTGTCATAAGATCGTTCAGTGTCTCCCAACACATCATGTTAGCCATTATTAGAGTAAGTGATTTAACATGGCCATTCCACCATGTGAGGGCTCTATCAGAAAAGGTGCACTCAGCAAATTTTACTTTGCTTCCTTCTGGGTAGGAGCAGATCTGGAAGATCGACTTGGTTTTCTCAAACGATTGTGATAGAGAAATGATTCCCCCAGTCCCATTAAAGGCTTTAGGTTTTCAGTTAGTGAAGTCCTTATATGAACACTCCTTAGGGTGTCCATGACTATCACCTTGGGTAGAGTTAATACCCGTTCCACCCCCACTAGTACCGCTAGTGTTGATCTGATTTAAGGTTGTTGTTACAGCTGCAGTCACTGCAGCTTGAAAAACCACAGGGTCGAATTGAGGTGGAGGTGCTGTTTGAGTTGGAGTTATTGGCGGATTGCGCCTGTTTGATTTACGAGGAGGAATCTTTCAACTAAAAGTTTACAAAGATGAAGATAATTGTAAGAATTCAATAGTGAGTATAATGAGAGTGCTCCTTGAACTAATGTACCATGGCTTAATATGTAATTGTTTGCAATAGAGATCTACCACTAGAAAGATGAAATAATTTGGATAGAGATTTCCTAAGAGGATCAGATGCCTATCAATATCATTGGTATTATAGATGTATAGAGTTCGAGAAAATTGACCTCGTAATAGGTCTACAACATACCAATATAGAGAAAACTTTGACAGCACAAAGACCTAATGGACTAAAAGTTCAAGGTCTAAACATAAGTAGGCAAAATAATACTAGAGTCTAAAAGTAGACCTAATGTATATCCAAAAGAGAGGGTAGAGTATGCTCTACTCGCAAGGAGGGTTGTCCTGATTAATACTAGATTCTACCCTGGATTCAACCAACTAGTGTTCTGTTTCCCATACACGCCTTTCCAATGCAACTTAGCTCTGTCTAAGTTCTCTAACTTCGGCTCGGCTGGCATCCAGTTCCCTCTGTAGTGCATCAGTGTGAGTCCTTTTCATCTCCTGGTCATCGGTCAGATGGTAGAGGCGAATTGTGTTGACTCTTGAGTTAGCCCTAATTTCCATGACTTGGTCGATGGTTACTCTTCCTTGTTCAACATTGTGAGCAACACGATGGACACAGATAGGGAGCATTCTGTCAGCTGAGCCTCCCTCACTCAAGTTGTAGAAGCTTCGGTCTCCATTATAAGGAGGTGCTTGTCTTTGTTTGTGGCTCCACCATCCCAAGTTCACTGCCCACAGAGGCGTCGGGCCTTGAAAATCCCATCGAGGGTTATGATTTTGGGCAAGTTGAGGTAGATTATAGACATGTGGTTCTAAGTCTGAGTCCTCCTGAACTTCCTCTTCATTCTCTTCCTCAGAACTCGCCTCAAGGTCTTCTTCTTCTGGGACTACCGGGTTATCTTCTTTTTGTTTAGATTCAAACCATCCACCATTCCCTTGATCGGGAAAGTACGGGTCTCCCGGCAGATAAAATCTTGCCATGTTATCTAAGCGAGAATAGGGGTGTAAGAAAAATGAAATAGATGTATTACTAAAGATATTTACAGGATGATCCTTACCAGTTACTTCTATATTTACGTAGTGATCCAACTCTAAGACCATAACCAAACAAGGAACAGGAAGCAAAAGCGAAGATCACAGAATCTAATTCTATAACATCTTAGTCACATATAACCTAAGCGTATTCACTCAGCAACTATAAACCTACTAGTAAGGGTTATGTTTAGTTTTCACATAAGTAATTATAGCACAACAAAATACTCCTATAGTATTTTAAGTTTATGTTAAGTTCTAGTGTTTCTTTGTAGTAGAGTTGGTAAATTTTTAGACTTATTGCAACACCACAACCATTCCTAGGCATATGGTAATCACTTCTCGGATAGATATAGTTGATCAGGTTATATCAATCCCAGACCTAATTATATATCCCCAAGTCTACTTGTGTTGTTCAACAATCACAATACTTTTGTTTTGTTCTGGTATGACACTGTTCTAGTATGAATTCATGTATATATACTTTAGTAAAATATTTTATATTTAAAAAGTATATTCTATTAGCCAGAGTATTTTAATCTCATTGTATTTATAGTTGTATATCTTTTATGGGTTGATATACTTAGTTCAATATAAACAATGCTCTGATACCAATCTGTCACACCGCCAAATCGAGATGGCATAAAGATTCGGCAGTGGAGGACATCATGTACAGTATCATAACAAATGCATAATAGTAAAACAAGCAACAACATCCATTGTTTGTGATCCCATTAAAAGTTGACAGCACATCATCCAAAATTAGGCAAAACAATGAGTGCATAGACCTTCTTTTAGACACTAAGGACCTACTATCTAATCAGATATGGAAAAAATTATATAGTCCTATCCGCATGAAGAAAAGCCAATCAAAAAAATAATAGTGGATTGACATAATCGATTGTAAGCAAGAAACAAAGCCTTCTTCTTCTAGCCACCCCTGGCTAATCAGACATATCTCAATGCAACCTCTACGTATGGCTTCTTATACCACATCGAAGAATCTGTACCCCGGGGGCTCATACTTATTCACATTAGCGGTTGTATGAAAATTAAACTTCATACACCAAAGAGGTATCTGATGGTGATTCGTTTATTTTATTTTCATAATTAAAAGGGATAAAAGTGTATACATTTCTACCATCTTCTTGGGAGCGGTTTAATCTACTCAATTGAAAATAAATGATGAAATTACAAAATCAATGCTTCGTCCTTCTATGAGTCGAGCTAAGCCACTTTCTAACAAATCCCCTCGCACTTCAAACCATACATCAAGTCATATCGGTCATAAGGTATAAATTACATATTTCTAGTATGATGCTAATAGTAAGCAAATGCGAATGAACATGAATTAGGTTCAAAATGTACCACATACTTGTGACAAACAGAGCATGACAATAGTTTTATTGTTTGAAGGTGGTATTTTATTATTGTAAGATATACATTATACAAGACATCAATTTCTCATAGCTCTTTTATTTGGTTTGATCACCCAAAATATTCAACCCTCGGTAACACAATGCGTGGGTTTACACTTTAACGTACAAAGGATCCTAACTAGTACTACACCTAGTCGAAAAATAATCAAATATGAATTGTTAAAACGATTAGTACCGCAAGTAGTCGAAAATTTATTAAATAATCTCAGGTTACACCGGATATCATAAGTTTACTGAAACAACATTTATCGAAATGTCAATTATGGAAACGAAACCCTATAAATATTAATGAATTATACATGAATAGACGAACATAATGGTTCATAAAATCCATAGAAATTGAATGTTGATGTAGTGCGTAAACTAACATCAATTAATTGCTTTTCATCATTCATAAAAAAACACAACAAATGATATTTATCGAAATAACACTTTTCGAAATGAAATTTATTGACACAATACTTATCAAATCGATAGTAAAAGATACTCATCAAAACGAGGTCCGTCCTAAAATGGATAAATATAAACAGGTCGATAATAAATACAAACATACATGTTTGTAACTTCTCAAATAATTAATCAAACATCATGGTTAGCGTCGTAACTAACTAAAATACTGACTCGAGCTGTAATTCATCAAAACATAAGTCCAAACTAGGATCGTACATCGGCTCACTACTACTTCAGACTTGGGAGGATTATTAAATAGTTCCTCTTTTAAGCTAATAAGATCAACGATTAGCTTTTCGACACAATTTGTGATATATAACACCTTTTATTTATTTAAACTTCATGATCACAAAAAGGCATGCCGAATAGATTACAACGTGGATAGACCATATCACAACTCTAATCTAGTGCACTTACACTTAAAAAAGGCATCACAATATCACTTCTCTTAGCTCAATTCAATAAGGCATCACCATATCACTTCTCTTAGCTCAGTTCAATGAAGACTTTCAGTTATGTATGCGTGCTAAAGTGAGTCTAAAGCAGGATCGGACAACGACTCGCTTCTACTTTAGATTTGGCGAACTTATATATATATATATATATATATATATATATATATATATATATATATATATATATATATATATATATATATATATATATATATATATATATATATATATATATATAGTAGAAATGGAGGATGAGATAACTATTTCGCTAAGATTAGTTTACCGAGAGTACTTGCCGGTATATATATTTTGTAGTTAGAATTTCTTTTTTGTTTTATATGATATTTATTATATGCAATGTTTAAAATCCGGGTTTTTAGTTGATCCGGTGTGATGACCGGTTCACGGATCAACCGGTTGAACCGCCGGGTCAACCCGGTTTATGGTATTTTTCTATTTTTATATATTTTTACTTTCTTGCATAATGTATAAACATATAAAACCAATAATTTGATGTCTATAAAGTTTAAACATAGAAAAACATTAAAGAAACCGCAAACGGCTCGTTGTTTTAGTGTTCACTACTTGTATCCAAATCTCCAAAACCTATTAAAACGGGTCAATCCGATTTAACCGGTTCAACATAAGTGGTTGAACCGCGGTTTAGGGGAAACCCGACCGGTTCGATCCGGTCCGAACTTTTACAAAAAACCGTTCTCAATTGACCCGCCTTCTACCCCGGATCACGGTCCAACCGGTTGAACCGGCCGGATGGACCCGGGTTTTAAAACATTGATTATATGCAATGTATTATACTATAAATATTTTTTGTTCAATGGATGGAATTTACTTTAGCAGTTTTTCTACTTATTTGAGATTTTTTTGTTGATTTTGAAAATTATTTAGCATCCTAACTATGTAGTCATGTAAGTTGGAATACCTTGGGTGTCATTCAAAATACATTGGATTTAACTTTGTTGTTGGGGTGATTAGATTTTTAAAAATCATCATACGTGTAAGCGAGGCTCGCTACCCCTTATGTAGTGCATGTGCAATGGTTAACATGTCACCTAGTTTGTAGTAAGTGATTCCTCTACACCACCATGGAATGATCCCGCTTGATGCTTTCATGTTTGAGCCTATTTAACCATATTTTTGATGTTGGACCTTTAAGAGTCACTTGGGTATTGGGATAGATCATATTGTATTATTATCATTATTTGTTTTTAGAACAATTCCGTTTTGTTTTGTTGTATTTGTTTGAAGTTTATTGATCTTATTTAGCTAACCATTTATTGGCTTATTTGTTTATGTTGGATTTTGAATTAGTTGCCGGTTAATAAACCCTTTACCTTTGAGTTAGGGTCCATATACCATTTTTCTTGAATATGGGCCTATAAAAACATTTATCTTGCTTTATTAAAACCTTTGGTAGCTTTATTGTTTTGAATTGATATAGGAGGTTTGATTTGAGTGGAATGATTTACATAATTACTTACTCGAAATGAATCAATCTTGTGTGTTCTCGGTAAACATTTCATTATTTTGACATGTTATCACATTGAAGACTTTAGAGAGGGTAGAAATTAACCAATAAAATTAAAAAAGTCATGTTAATTAATCCTTCCTCACTATTTTAAAGAAACTAAATATTTTTTTCGAATTCAGAACATTTATTTTTCTTACTTAAAGACTCTAAAATTGTTAGGATTTAAAATCAATTGATTTTAAAATTTAAATAACCCTAGCGAGGACTGTTTCATAATTTGGTAATTATCACTACCATTAAATTTAATTAGTTAAAACGGAAAATGACTCTTGAGGGTAATTAACTTTTGCGTTTGTATTCATTTGGTTCCTTTCCTTTTTTTTTTTTGTATTCAATATACCATTGAACTTGTTGTTTGTGTTCACCATAACCCTTTTGACCGGCTTTTGACCCGTGATTGTCGGTCAAATGGTTATGGTGAACACAAACAACAAGTTCGGTGGTATATTAAGTACAAAAAAAAAGGAAAGGGACCAAATGAGAACAAACTCAACAGTTGGTTACCTTTCTGAGTCATTTTCCCCGAAAAGTTAAATGAAATTAAAGTTGCAAAATTATCAAAGACTGCAACCTTCTTTGACTACAACGTATATGAAGAGTGTTTCAGAGGGGTAACTTCGTTAAAACTTGGTCTATGTTATGCTTACTGTGGTTAGTTGTCAACACCTTTCTTCAAAAGGATATGATTGTGTATGAGAGATATATTTATCAGCATAAACATTTACCTCAAGGTATATTATGGTGATGTGTCTGCAAAAGCAGCATGATATTGTACATATTGATGTTGTATCCCATCCCATGAATTCGATCTTAAAGCTAAGTAAACTAAAAAATCATAGCACTTGTGATTCCACTCGTTTATAGTTTTGTCTAGAATCCATGATACGATAAATCATTCGATTGGAAATGTAAATGTAGTCATGAAATGCGCCTGCTTGGTCAAGATTCCCCTAATAAATATTCAAGTGCATTACAAAGTTATACATGTCTGAATAGTGTTCTTTCGTGGGTTATGTTTTGAAGAGAAGCAAGAATGAATCTCATAAAGTCATTAATATCAGTAGGAGATGACGTGTGATTTGCTGTAAATGAGTAAAGGGAAAATGACTCAGGAGGGTAACCAACTGTTGAGTTTGTTCTCATTTGGTCCCTTTCCTTTTTTTTGTACTCAATATACCATTGAACTTGTTGTTTATGTTCACCATAACCCTTTGACCGGCTATCACAGGTGAAAAGCCGGTCAAAAGGGTTGTGGTGAACACAAACAACAAGTTCAATGGTATATTGAATACAAAAAAAAAAAAAAAAAAAAGACCAAATGAGTACAAACGCAAAAGTTAATTACCCTCAAGAGTTATTTTCCCTAGTTAAAATATATAATAGATGACTAATATGGTAATTAACCATTATCTGAATTTTATCAACTCCTATAAAATATCTTTATCTCTACTAGCTTAACATGTCACCTAGTTTGTAGTAAGTGATTCCTCTACACCACCATGGAATGTTTCCGCTTGATGCTTTCATGTTTTAGCCTATTTAACCATATTTTTGATTTTGGACCTTTAAGAGTCACTTGGGTATATCATATTGTATTATTATCATTATTAGTTTTTAGAACTATTCCGTTTTGTTTTGTTGTATTTGTTTGAAGTTTATTGATCTTATTTAGCTAACCATTTATTGGCTTATTTGTTTATGTTGGATTTTGAGTTATTTAGCTAACCATTTATTGGCTTATTTGTTTATGTTGGATTTTGAGTTATTTAGCTAACCATTTATTGGCTTATTTGTTTATGTTGGATTTTGAGTTAGTTGCTGGTTAATAAACCCTTTACCTTTGAGTTAGGGTCCATATACCATTTTTCTTGAATATGGGTCTATAAAAACATTTATCTTGCTTTATTAAAACCTTTTTATTGTTTTGAATTGATATTGGAGGTTTGATTTGAGTGGAATGGTTTACATAATTACTTATTCCAAATGAATCAATGTCGTGTGTTCTCGGTAATCATTTCATTGTTTAACTTATTTTGACATGTGGTCACATTGAAGACTTTAGAGAGTGGGTAGAAATTAACGAATGAAATTAAGAAAGTCATGTTAATTGATCATTCCTCACTATTTTAAAGAAACTAAATATTTTTTTCAAATTCAGAACATTTATTTTTCGTACTTAAAGACTCTAAAATTGTTAGGATTATATATATTATTAATTGTTAAAAACTTGGTGAACTGGAACCTTTGCCAATTCTCATTTTTGCCACATTTTTTCTTTCATTTACTACTTTGGTCACACCAGTTGTTGTACTCTTTGTTTCTTTTTACTTAGCCGTCACTTTTATTTAAAAAGTTTTTTTTTAAAGACCGCCTTAAAAATTTGGTGATCGTTCTCTTCTACACTACTTTAACACCTTTATGTTTCCACCAGCCTTACCAATTAGATGCAAGAAACCCTTCTCCAACCTTCTTCTACTGGACCTTCACCCTTGCTTATGTCTATCGTCTGGGTTTGATTGTTTGACTTAATTGCGCCATTTATGTGATGATAGACTTTTGTGTTTCTTCAGAAGAAATCGTAGCTGATGGTAAGGACTGTGAAGAATCATCATCACGAAGAAGAAGAGGATGACGAAGATTTCATTTGGAGAACAACCGAGGGCTACTCACAGAAAGGTTTTTTTCCTCATAAACATATACATATTTTTTATAATTGAAATTGAACTTTTCAATTGAATGTACAGATGGAAAGATATATTCTCTCTTGCTTCCATTCCACTTCTGAATGACACACAGGCAAGCTCATCGCTTTTTTCCGGATGTTAGCCCATATTCTTGCCACCACCATCATATTCTATCATCTGGCTTTTGGTTGTTGGCTTCTTGATTTCGATCGTCATGCACAATTGGGTAGTAACAATCATAATCCAACCCCTGCTCCAATCTTTTTCTTTGTTCTTATTTCTAATTTCAAGTTCAAGACCTCAATATTTGTGTGCTTTCTGCAGTCGTGGATTTTCCATCTTGTGTGAAGTCAACGAAGAAGACGAAGGCCGGCTCCGCTGCTGGCTGTAGAGATTTCTGTTTTGGTGGTATCTCTTACTACCTGTGGTGCCCAATACAGTCCTAAATTCGATTTATTAGAAAAGGTTAGCAATCAGCATAATGTATTCAAACGATGCACTCCAAGTGTTTGTGAAAATGCCAATATCATTATTTTTTATTAATATATTGTGTGGCTGAGGAATCCAAAAATCCTTCTATAATTCTTACGAGTGAAATTTAACACCATTTGAAAGTGGTCCCAAAATTGAAAGGAATATGTGCAATTAGGACCAAAATTCCAAAAGTAAAAGTTTAGGTCTAAAGATTGCAAAAAACTTATGGAACTTAGACCCTTAGTGTTTAAGAAGTAAGTGGAAGCCATAAACGATTTCACCCACACCTTCAAAATCGCTGATCAGGTGCTAATTTGTATACCACATTCTTCACAAAATGTCTAAAATACCCTTTTCTTTATTTGGTTTGATGTAATTTCATTTTTTTTGTTATGTATAGTTTTTTTTGCAAGCAAAGGCAATATGTCCTTTGGATCCACTTGTGTATAATGAGCTTGAAGTTGTTGCTTATCATATGAAAGAGTACATATTCTTTACTCCGTTCTTTATTTGAGTAAACCAAAAAACTAACCATTTTGCCCTTTGGTGTATGTAGTATGTTACTTCTTCTACCTAAAATCCAAAAATGAGTATTTTGTCTGAAAAATATTCTTATAGCCAAGTTTTGTTTCAAATTTCGTTGACTTTTGGTTTTTTTTTAAATGACGCTTTTGCCCGTGGTTAAATTTTATAGGTATAAAAAGGCTGAATGGTGATCTAAAAAGACTTTGGCTCACATACCATCACCATTAAGCGAAATGTGGGAATCAACTGTGGTTAATCTTGCTCATACTTCAAGAAAACTCAAGTAACTTCGTATTTCATTTATTTTCATAATCGTTACAATTTATAAAAACTTATTATTTATAAAAGGTATCATCAATACATTTCAATTTGATATTTTTTTTTGTTTGTTGTTCTTTGAGTATTTTTATGGCCTTTTTTGAAAATCCAAAATATTTTTTGGTAGTTTATATGGATTTTAAAATTAGCATTAATATATTCTTTTGATCCTTGATATTCACCCTAATAAAAATGAAACATACTTTAAGAAAAAAAAATTGAGCTTTTTTCTAATCGTATTTTAGCGAATTTTTTGATGAGTTTATCGTCACCATCTGCTACCATTGCCATTACAATTTGTTTTTTTTGCCATTACAATTTGTTTTTTTTTTATTTAGTTTTAATTTTGATTCGCCATGAGAGCATACCTGTTCTACTTCCTTGAAGCAAAGTGAGTACATAGCACCCATCAAGATAGATGAATTGAACAAAGGTTGAAGATGTCTTGCATTTGCAAGTTATTTATAATTGGTAAACCTCCGTTCCTATTTAAGTTATAATAAATATAATACTTTATGGTTGTTTTTGTTATTTTATAAAGAATACAAGTTGAAGTTAATCAATTAGTGTTTTGGAAAAGTGAACAAAGATGAAAAACAGGAAACATTATAAGTTGTCTTTAATAGAAATGGAGCGGGAGTTTGGGTGCTAAGCAATTCCTTAAAATAAGAGTAGGACAAATGAAGGTGGAACCAATCCCACAATAACTATCTTTTTTGTTTTATTGTTATTTTTGTTGTTTAATAGTTAATTATGAATTAGAATATATTTTAATTTAGTAAATCAATTAATTTATATATTTTATTTGAATCATTACCCCCTCCAATTTATCCAAATATATTTTTTTAATAAAAAAGATTATATCTTTTTAAGTAAATCTTTCACTTTTTTCAAACAATTCAACCATGGAATGGAATCTCAGATTCCAATTCCATCAGAATTTGAGAACCAAACGAAGTTGTGGAACATGAATGAGATCCTTCCACCAATAAAGAATAAGATTTTTATTACTTTTAGGGTAAATTACACGGATGGTCCCTGTGGTTTGGGGTAACCTGTGCGCCTGGTCCCTGAGCAAGATTTTTAACTCGGATGATCCCTAATGGTAAAATTCATAACCCTCCTGGTCCCTCACTTAACATCCCGTCTAGTTTCTCCGTTAAAACACCCCACGTGCAAGGCACGTAGGGGTATTTTTATCTTTTTAATATTCTAGTGTTAAAACACCCCACTTGCACGCAGGGGTATTTTTGTCTTTTTAATATTCTAGTGTTACCGCCATGTTGTATACGAAGAGGCGATCATTTTGCTCTGTACTCCATCTTTTCATTCAGAAAACCCAGAAAAATTTCAACATTCCGATAAGAAAACCCTAATCGTGATATCTTCTCCTCTAAAACGCAATGGTGTTGTGGCGTATACGTGCAAATATGGAGGAAATCGATGTTGGACGTCGTTACTGTAAGTATTCTCTCACTCTCAATCTTCTATAACTTGGATTTTGTTGAAACCTTATCTGAAGTGGGCTATTTCACATGGGGGCATCCGACAATCTTTTCCATTAGGTTATACCATGGTGGAGAGTTCACCAAATTTCCTGGAAGAAAGTACATCAAAGGAAAACAAACGTATATAGACTTACTCGACATGGATACTTTCTCAGTGCATGACATTGATGAAATGATGGAACAGTTAGGCTATGTTGATGAAGGTATACCTTTGTACTATCACTTTAAACGACCTTTTTCAGATTTAGATTTCGGGTTATTTGCTTTGGGTAGTGATCAGGATGTGAGACATCTGGGTACCTTCATTTCCAAGCATAAGTTGATTGAAGTCTATATTGAGCATGGAAAAACCCAATTACATACGTACACAATGTCCCCAAATCAAGCAAAAGTTCAAATAAAGGAAATTATTGAACCTCCATCATGTTCTTGTAGGCTTTTCTTAGATTGGTATGATACTGGGGAGACAAATGTTGTTGGGGATGCTTCTAAAGAGGCTAATGTAATGGACGTCACTGGAGATGACAATATGGACATAACTGATATATGAGGATAATAACAAGGAAGGAAATCCATGCGTTGAAGTTGAAATTGGGGACAAATTTGAGAACACGAATGAAGTTGAATTTAGGGATGGTAACAAGGGTGGAGAAGATCCATGGTCTGAATTTGAAAGTGGGGACATGTTTGAGGACATAAACGAAGAAGAATTTGGAAGTGGGGACAACTTTGACGATGATAGTGGTTATAAATCCAGTGAGTCCGATGATATAGACTTTTATGTTGACAATGACAACATCTTAGATGATGTAGAAGTTGACATGAATGATTTCAATGATAACATTGATATGGATGCAGAGTGGGTTGGAGGTATGAATGACAATGTGGTACAAGAAGAGAATGAAGTTGGAGAGCTTAATGAAGTACTAAATAACGAGGTACTTTTGTCAGGATCATCTTCGGATGAAGGTCCAGTTGGTCAACGAAAGAAGACCATCAAAGCTATCCAACGAGCTCATGAGAATGATGAAGCAAATGTTGCTGAACCATTTTATATCCTTCAAACCTTTAATACAGCCCAAGAGTTTAAAGAAAGAGTTAAAGTCCATGCTATTGAGACAAGAAGGGAACTTGGTTTTGAAAAAAATGACAAGAATAGGGTAAGAGTTGTGTGTAGGGGGACAATACCAAAACTGGGAAACTTAGACAAAAGTGGGGAAGGTCAACAAGAAGTCAACAATGAAGATGAAGAGAAGTGCCCGTGGAGCCTCTACGCTAGTAAATGGAAACGTGATATAAACTGGATGGTCAAGTCTTACAACAAAGAACATCGTTGTCTCCAAACTCGGAATGTTAAAGCGTGTACTTATAAGTTTCTTGCCAAAAAGATTACAACTCAGGTGGAATCTAACCCAACTATTCCAATTCGTGCTTTACAAGAACAACTGCAACGTGATTACCAAGTGGGACTTTCCAAGATGAAAGTGTTTAGGGCTAGAACTGAAGCTCTCAATCAGGTGCGAGGGGATTATGTTGGTCAGTATGCTCTATTGAGAGACTATGTTCAAGAACTTCAAAAACATAACCCAGACACGACTGTAAAGATTGATGTAGAGAGTGAACCAAATCCAAATTCAGAAACTAGAACTTTCAAGCGCATATACATCTGTCTTGGTCCTTTAAAAAAGGGATTTGCTGCTGGAAAAAGAGACTTTCTTGGTCTCGATGGTGCTTTTATGAAGGGTCCATACCCAGGACAAATACTTTCAACTGTGGTAACCTTTTTTCATATGAACTACATTTATATTATAAAAAGTTGTATTTTAGGTTATTGATGGTGCTTTAATTGTAAATTTTTTACTTATGTAGGGAATTGATGGTAATAATGGGACATATCCACTGGCTTATGCTGTTGTGGAATCTGAGAGTACCAACTCATGGACTTGGTTTCTAACTTGTCTAGGGGATGATTTGGGTTTAGGAACAAACTCAAATTTTACGTTTATGACAGACAGACAAAAGGTATTAATTCGAATATCAAATTAATACATTATATATGATATACTTTTAATACAATTTTCCATTATATAGGGAGTGTTACCTGCTATAGCAAAGTTGTTTCCATGCGCTGAGCATCGTTATTGTCTTCGTCATATCCATGAAAACATGAAAGCTAATTGGAGGGCAAAGCAATTCAAAGACTTGCTATGGGATTGTGCAAAAGCATCTACTATTCAACAGTTTCAACGATCAATGGAGGAACTTAGAAAACTTAATAATGATGCGTATGAGTGGCTTAAAAACATTCCTCCTCAACATTGGTCTCGTTCACACTTTACAGGTAGATTTTAATGTTAGATCATTAGTTTGTAGCTGTGCAATATGTGTGAAACTCTAAATAGCTCATACATATTTTAATGATTTATTAGGTAGAGCTCATACAGATGCTATGCTTAACAATATGTGTGAATCTCTAAATAGCAAGATTGTTGAAGGTCGTGATGTACCAATCATTACATGTTTGGAGTACATTAGAGAGTACTTAGTGAAGAAAATTGTAACTGTGCAAAAGGAAATTGATAAAGCTGTAGGTCCCTTGACTCCTACAGCTACCATATGGGTTGAAAAACTGAAGAAAGAGGCTTCACAATTAAGGTCTATTTTCTGTGGGAATGGGAAATATCAAGTCAGTAAAAATCTTTTGGAATAGTTTGTGGTAGATATGGGCCAACAAACATGTTCGTGTAGAAGGTGGGAACTAATAGGGATACCATGTGCACATGCAATAGCATGTATGTGGGAGATGTTGAAGAACAAAGAAATTGATAAGATACCCGAACATTGGGTCCATCGAACGTATTGGTTAGAAACATGGAAGAATATGTATTCTTTTACAATTCACCCAATCAATGGAAGGAACATGTGGGAGAAGTCTACATGCCCTACAACCTTACTCCCTCCAAAACACCATGTGCCCATTGGAAGACCAAAGAAAAAGAGAAGGAGATCTGCCATGGAGGTTGAGGATTTGGTGAAAGGTAACCAATTGTCAAGAGCACAAAAATCAGTGACATGTTCTAAGTGTAACAAAAGTGGGCATAATGCAAGGACTTGCAAGGGACAGAAGGCTGGTGGTTCTCAAACTTCAAGGAATGTTGGTGGATCACAAACTTCAAAGATTGTTGGTGGTGATGGTAGTGAAAAAGTGAAGGTTGGAAGTGAAAAAGTGAAGGCTGGTGGATCACAAACTTCAAGGAATGTTAGTGGTGCTGGAAGTGCAAAAGTGAAGGATGGAAGTGCAAAAGTGAGGGCAAGTGTTAGCAAAAAAGGGAAAGGTGTCCCATAAATGTGGCTTTTAGGTGCTTATGTATTGTTTTGGTTGATGTTGACAAACATTGTCTTCTTTTGAACTAATTTATGTGTTGTGATGGTTATGTTGATTGCTTTTGAAAAACAATGGTGTAATTATAGTATCCAGTTTTAGAAATTTACTTTGCCTTTGAAAAACAATGTAATCTTTTGATTGCTTTTATTTTGGTTATCTGTTTTGCTTATTTTGGTCATCTGCTTTTGGCATTGCTTTTATTTTGGTCATATGTTTTGCTTTTATTTTGGTCATCTGCTTTTGTCAATGTAATCTTTTGATTTCTTTTAGCAATGTAGTTTAACCAATGTCCCAAGATACATCACAAATTGTAAAATACAATCAAGTTCAACAAAATATCATTTTCATTGATAAAAGGGTACCCTTGATACAAATAAGATTCATTACAAGGCATTGTAAACAACTGCAACTACTTCAGTTGATCTTAAAACTAACACTACAACTTGTAAACAACTATCCCAAAAAACAAAAACCAACTGATTATTAACAATGCCTTCAGATTCCGATTTTGGACCTCAAGTTCTTGAATTTGGATTTCAAGCCCCTCATTTTTTATTTCCGCCTCATGACCATGCTTTTCTTCATCTACCCACTTAATAAAGCCAGACCTTGGTCCCTGTACTGTGAATAGCTTCGATTAGCACATACACATACTAGGGTTACAATAGAAAATCCCCCAAAACAATTCCAGCATCGTACCTCTAACGGGCAAGCATAAAATGCCCTACCTGGGTTTCTTTTCGTAGTTGAAGTACGTATAACGCCTATCGCACCACAATTGCATTTCACCATGTTTGATCGGCTGTGAGAAGAAAGGTGGGAGGAGAAGACTGCGATTGAGAAAGAAATGGGGGAAGAAGACAAATAAACCATGTTTAAAGAAGACTGGGTGACATGAAAAGACAAAAATACCCCTACGTGCCTTGCACGTGGGGTGTTTTAACGGAGCAACTAGACGGGATGTTAAGTGAGGGACCAGGAGGGTTATGAATTTTACCATTAGGGATCATCCGAGTTAAAAATCTTGCTCAGGGACTAGGCGCGCAGGTTACCTCAAACCACAGGGACCATCCGTGTAATTTATCCTTAATTTTAATTTATCTCGATGATCGGTTCTAGTATTTTGATTATGCATCGTTTTTCCACAGATTACACCTAGCATGGAAGGTTCTATAGATATTGTTTCTTCTGGTCGTGGCTTGCAACAAATGGTAAATCATCTCAAAACATTTTAACTTTTTGGGTTCTTTTCTAGGGTAAAATACACTAAATAGCAACATACTTTCAATTATTTGTTTGTCATATGAAGACCCCTTCTATATATGTAATATGTTTTGATTAATATTATAGTATGTTCCACCATTTGGTATAACTTGAAATTCGAAAAAAAACAAACACAACGCCAACAGCGCGCATGATTCCCCTCTAGTTTAAAATCAATTGATTTTAAAAGGCATTTTTAAATAACCCTAGGGAGGAGTGTTTCATAAATTTAATTAGTTAAAATATATAATACATGACTAATATGGTAATTAACCATTATCTGAATTTTATCAACTCCTATAAAATATCTTTATCTCTACTAGCTTAACCTAAAGATTTCATCCCCTTCAAATAACCACTATATCACCGTCTCTCCCACCATTGGAACCGGACCGGTTCGGAACCAGAACCGGTATTACGATAACAAAAGAATCAGTAATCGGACTGCCGGTTCCAGTACCGGTTCCGGTCTCGGTTTTTGGTTATTTTTCCAAACAAGAACCGGTTAAAAATTAGGTGAAACTAAGGAGCTTTTCGGTTAAAAATTAGATGCAACTAATTTAGATGTAATTCATAATACTTACAAGTTGTTAAGTTGGCTTCCAAAAAAACATAATACTCAATAATTAAGTTTCAAAAAACATAATATTCAATAATCAAGTTTCAAAAAAACATAGTACTGTTCAAAAAACAAACTCATCCCCACATATCAAATTTAATACAATTCAACCAATCAAGTTTAAACCAAAACAATTCTTCTAGCTATCATCTACTTCTCCATTGGTCTCTTTCCCATTGATTTGTCATTGCGTAAAGCTTCCTCAATCTCTATATAAAACACAAAACAAAAATGTTGTTAGCATTTACTAAAATGTAAAGTTCGTATAAAAATATGACAAGAATTGAAAGTACAAAATACTCATAGCTACTTCATCGTCATTTAAAATGTTGTCCACGTTATCTATTATAGGTTTTCTACTCTTTCTAACACAATCTTGGGTACACAACAAAGCTTCAACTATCACGTTCGATAAGTTAGCACGAGAGTCGGTTAAAACTCTACGCCTTGTGCTAAAGGCAGACTCTGATGCTACAGTTGAGATTTGTATCCCCAATATATCTGTTAAAAAATAAGTTATTGTTAAATGTAACATCATTAATTATTAAAAGAAATATGAAATATTAAAAAAAAAAAATCAATACCTTTTGCCATTCGAGCAACTATCGGGAATCTTAAACCATTAAGTTTCCACCAACTTAGGATATGAAAACTTTTGTTGTACATAACCTGGGGCTCTTTCATATATATAATTAATTCATTTTCCACTGCATCCAAGTTGTCACCTCCACTATTAAGGAAGTTGCCAAAAAAGTCATTATCATCATCACAATCAACGGATTGTTGAGAACTTTGTTGTTTAGAAGACCCGCTCATGTCGTATTTTTCCAAGTAGGTCTTAAAAAATTTCTCAATCTTCCTTTCGACCTCATAAAGCATTTCATATGCTTTCAATTCTATCTCCGACTTTGATAACTTTTCATCCTTGGAACCAATCATTTCTTTAAAAGTATACAACAATAATTGAGACTTCATTGTAGGATCTAGCAATATTGCAAAGTAAACATAATCACTCATCTTTGCATAGTCGCCCGAATATTTGTCATATTTGTCCTTCATGTTGGGTATCAAATGAACAAAGTTGACTTTGGTTGACCATTTTTTAAGATGTAGGTTCACATCTAAGATTTCCCGGATTAATCGATGGACTAAAGGTTTTGTTGAAGCCAAAACGTTAAACTTTTCAAGAAAATCCACCATCTCTTTTATCCCCTCGAAGTCCAAACGATTCAATACTCTTTGTAGATCCTTTTCATACGATTTTTCTATCAAAATTCAAAAATATAAACCAATTAAACTTGCATATATAAATAAATGAATTTTTTTTCATTGATATATTGTCTTTCAAGGCTTGTATCTAATTTCATATTTAACCAAAATATGATTTTAAAAGTCTAAACTAGAAGGCAAGATCTCCCTACCATTAAGCGCGTTAGTATATTTAATAAATGCTTCATTTTCAACATACTTGAATGGTAGTTCACAAATGGTAAAAAAGCCTAGTAATGCATGTTTGATCCTAGTGTCATCATGTTTCCATGTTTGTACACTAGTCTCACCATTTGACTCCTTCTTAAAATTCAATTTGGCTTGCTTTTTATCATGCTTTTCTTTATTGTCCGGGTTTAACTTGCAATTCCTCCGATGTTTGTTCATATTAGATGTCCCGTTTCGATCCGTATCAGCTTTAAGTATTTTTTTTACAATGAATACATTCCACACTTTTTCTTCAACACCATCATCCTCTATAATCCACATCGGCTCAAACGCTACCCAACAAGGAGCGGTTCCTTTACCATTATTCCTTGCTCTTTCTCGTTTGCTAATAATTGGTTTTGGCACGCCTCCATTCCTTTTTCGTTTCTTAAGACTTGGTTTTGGCACATCTTCTTTTTCGGATCCATCACTAATATTATTAACTACTGGAGGTGTATCATCAATAAAGTCATCTTCATGATCCTATAATTGCAAAATGAGTTCAAATGAAAAATATATTATATATCATCTATCAAAATGAGTTCAAAAATATATGATATATCATCTAACAAACCAAGCATCATTCACATCAAACCAATTAGGAACACAATAATGACATAATCAAGTGACATTAAAATAACGCATGTACTCTTCTTCACATTACTTATTTACTCGTATATCTATTCAATACCATGATGCAAATGAAATAGAACTCATGGACTAAAAGTTATAAATAGTCATCTCACATTTTAAAACTGCATAATCAACACGTTGTCATATGCAATTATCATTGCTTCAAATGCAATTGATAACCAACTTAATTTGAAAATTTCACAGTTTATAAGGACTCTATCTATTGCTTAAAAAACGCTACAATGAAATTAATTCTTAAAATTAAAATATTACCAAATCGTCCGGATATAACCTTGAAATTAAAATATAACCAATTTTTAAAACAAATCAAATACTTGGGTTTCATCCAATTCAGTATTAACCCAATTACTTGAGCTTGGCTTCACCATTATTGATATTTGTTGAACCGATCGTTATTACCCAAGTCCCAAGTAAGAACCGAGAGTTGAGATTAGGAGTGAGTTGATTGTTAATTCCGTGAACTTGAATCTGTGAATGAGTGAACCTATGATCGTCGATTACCCAAGCAAGAATTGATTTTAGGAATGGATTTTGTTATGATTGGCCCAAGCAAGAATTGATTTTTTTTCTCACTAAATGCCGCCGATTTACATTTGTATTCTATAATGATCGGCCCCTTAGGTAATTTAGGAAAGGATTTTGTTAGTTAGGATTTAAGATAATAAGAAAAAAATTTAAACTAATGATGGGCCCTTTTTGTCTTTTAAACTTCCGGACCGGTTCCGGTTTTTTAACCGGTTTTAGAACCGGGACCGATTTTGTTATAACTAGAGAACCGCTATATTAAATCATAACTGGTTCCGGTCCGATTCCGGTCCGGTTCCGGTTCCAGTTGTTCCAACGCTCATCCATATCATCTTTCTACCAACCCTAAAATCAAACTCCACCACATATGTGATTTGTTGTCAATGACACAACCTTTTTGAATCTTGGGATAATTCCTCCGAGGAAGGTGATGGCGAAAAAGGTACATAGATAAAAACATCCTACATACATACTTACATATGACTCACTTGCTAAATTGTGAACAATTTTTTTTCGCCTTTTGTCATCCCACTTAATCAATCGCTCGATTAATAGAGATGTAACTCTTAACTTTTCAACCTAAATGCTTACAACTATATTCATTTGCAACCAATAGAACATTTCAATTTTTTTCATTAATAAATTATATTCTATTATTATTTTAGTTTTAATGTTAACTCTTTATTTTTTTGATAAAAATATTGAGCAAAAGCTACTTTTATAACAATAATGTTGGTAAATTAAGTGGGTTTTTAATTCATAGTAATAAATAGTAGTAGTTCTAAGAAATATAAAACTAATAGATATATAATACATTAGCTTGAAAACCAAGGCACACCTTGTATAGGGCCAGGAAAAGTCGTGCCCCCCACCCCTCTGAAATTTTTGTTAAAGATAGCCATACAAATTCAAAAGATTTAACTATAGGCATGTTCTTGACAAAATTAGCTTGTGACACCTCCTGATTTCTCTAATAGTCTAATTGTCCCTCCTCCTAATAAGTCAGAGTAGAAGTCAAAATTGATCGTATCAAAACCTTACCCAGTTTCACCCTCATTGTCGCTGCCTCAGTCTTGCCTATTGGAGTTGGATGCCTACAACTCACCTGGACACCACCTGGTCTTGCCATTCACCACCACAATAGGTTTCCACATATAACAATCCATCAATCATTGGTTTCATCTCTTTTTGAAATAGTAGATTTGGGAATTAGAATTCACAAATCTCAAACATTTGATTTCTAATTTTGAATTTATTGAATTGTTCATGAGTTAGGAATTAGGAATGCTCCTTTTCTTTGCTTGTTGTTGTGATTAGCAGTGACGGAGCTTGAACATATAGTTAGGGGGGCCGAAAGTAAAAAAAATCTAAGATAAACGTTCTTACACAAAAAAAGAAATCAATATTTTTCAACATTTAAACACCAAAATACCTAAAGTTACCATTCTTACATATAAAAAACCCAATTTTTTTTAACAATTAAACATCAAAAATACCTAAAAAAGAATTACAATTCAGTCCAACGACCTTTAAGATCTTTAAAATCATCAATTACCGACTTCGAATCAATGTTTTTTAGCAATTTCCCTTTCTATGTAAACCACCAAATTGTTTGCGAGAAAGTCATCCGACATCTTATTGCGGAGGCGGTTCTTGAATATTTTCATTGCAGAAAATCCTCTCTCTGTTGTTACGGTAGAAACGGGAAGTGTCAAGATTAACCGAACCACTCTATAAAGCAAATAATACGTCTCACGTTTCTGAGTTTCCACAAGTCCCTTGCATAGGTCAGCAATAGTTGATACACCACTTAGCCTAGGATTCTTTGCCGTATCAATATTAAAAATCTCCAGTTGATATCGTAATTGAATTCTCTCTTGCTCCGTAAAATCTTCAGGATAATACTTCTCAACAAGAAGACAAATCTGATCAATGTTAATCACTTTAGGGTATTCTTTTGAAACTAAAGTAGAACTAAGACGTAACAACTTCATCGCCTGATCATTAAATCTACTATTCAACTCATGTAATTGTTTGTCCAATGTGGATGTAAACAAATCTACTCGATAAAAATGATCAAAAGTAACATGATTATCTGTTTTTCGAGGCCGATATCGAGTAGAAGTATATGGAGCATTCATATCCGACATATTTATTTGATGTTTCACACAAAAAAATTGTACCTGTGCAAGTAAAGAATCTCACCCGTTGTTTCTAAAATCATTTAGACCCTCATTTGTTGGTGAAACTAACTCCATGGCATTAAGAATATCCTGGGATTTCTTTTGTAGAGCTTGAGAAAGTATATCAGTTTTTCCCATTAGTTCCTTCATCAGGTGAAGAATAAACACAAACTCAAATGATTTCAAGTAACAATAAGCGGCATCAGCATCTCCGCGTTGAGAATAAGTAGCAGATGTGTCATCAATTATTCCTTGGAGCACAACACAAGTACAATCAAACATGTTAAGCAAACTACAAACAGAACAAAGATGAGAACCCGAATGTATATCACTAGCTCTTGTTAATGTCCCAACTTGATTCAATCCTTTGCCCGATTCAATTTCACCAAGTTCCAATAAATGCTCAATCTCAGTTGCCTTTGCTTTTTGTAATTCATCATGACGCTTACTAGAAGCACAAACCACATTAATTATAAAAATTAAGTTTGAAAAAAATTGGTGTACACGAATAATTTCTCTTGAAGCAGCCACCAGTGCTAGTTGTAATCTATGAGCAAAGCAATGAACATAATATGCATAAGGACAATCCTTACGAACAAGTGCTTGTAATCCATTCCATTCCCCTCTTATATTACTAGCACCATCATACCCTTGACCACAGATTTTACTAACGTCAAACTGATAGTGTAAAAGTTGTCTCCACATATTTGTTTTCAAGGTTAGCGATAACGTATCCTTGACATGAACCAAATCCAAGAATCTTTCCCGAATGATCCCTTCTGCATCAACAAATCTCAAAACTATGGCCATTTGCTCTTTTTTAGACTCATCCTGTGACTCATCAACCATGACACAAAAGTATGAATCCCCCACTTCACTACGAATATGTTTTCGAACTTTATTTGCAATAATACTAAGAATCTCTTTTTGAATTTCTCCAGAAGTATACTTTGAATTATAAGGAGCTTTCTCTACTATAACATTTGCAACTTCATCATTATAATATGCTAGAAGTTTTAGTAGTTGGAGAAAATTACCACAATTTTTGGAATTAGGACTTTCATCATTTCCGTGTAAAGCACAAGCTTGGAATGTTAACCAACGAACTGTGTCAATTGAAGCTTTTAATCGTAAATGATTCTTCAATATTTGCGCCTCATTTTGCTTCCCTATAATATTTTCAATGTGTGCTTCTTGGCTCATCAAGTTTTTAGCAAATGCAACTGCATTTCTATGTTGTGAACAACTAATGTATTTCAAGAATGCACAATTTTTCCCGTCATTAACTTTTTTCCAATTGTCAAATCCTTTAACAGTAAATGCATCATAACCATGACATACACTTGGTTTATCATTAAATATATAACAAATAAAACAATAAGCTGAGTGTGTTGTTGGAGAATATTCTAACCAATTAGGGAAAATGTTGAACCAAAAGTATTGGAATCTACGAGGATGTTTCTTTGATCCTTTAGCATGATACTCTTTAAGACGTATTTGGAAAGGTCCTAAAGTCATATAAGCTCATCTTACTTCTTCTCTTAAATTAACCGGATAGTCCCACATTTGTTTTCATGTAGCAGGATCTCTTTCTAGTTTCTTAAGATCCACCTCATTAGGATTTGATTGTGTGGCTTCAGAAATGTCATTCTCTTGTTGATTTCTATGTTGTTGTGGTTGTGGCTCACTTGTTGAAGCTTTTTGACGTTTACTCTCATGATTTTCATTAAGTGTTTCTTCATCATCACCCATTCTTTTGAAAAAGGAATGAATGGTTTTCATCTTGCCCATTGTATCTATAAAAAAAAAAGCAAAATGTATGAACAATTCATTCAAAATCTACCAATTAACTTTAGTTTTTGCAAAAGAAAACATATAACACTGTTTAAGATTCTAATTTCTTGATTCTAAATTCCAACAACAATAAAATAGAGGAGAAATTCAAATTAATTAACAATCTCAGCTCATTTAAGACAAACAACAAGCAATTGGAGGAACAAATCAACAATCTTAGGTCATTTGGACTATTGGACAAACAAGAAGCAATTGGAGGAACAAAGTGTGTGAAATCATTCGACTATGTGAACACTTAACTATGAAATTCCCACAAGACCAAAACAAGCAATTAAGCAAATTTACAAATGGAGACTGAACAGTGAACAAGATTACACGAAGGAAAACATAACATTGTTTGAGATTCTAATTTCTTGACTTTTTGATTTTTCTTCCAAATTACACAATAACACAAAGTCACAAAGGAAGAACAGAACTTACAGAAGGAAGAACAGAAATTTACAAATGGAGACTAAAGATTTTTTCTTCCTGATTTTTCTGTTAGTTGCGGCCGGCTATTACGTCTGCTGTGGTCTGTGGAGGCTGCCGGAGGCAGAGTGGGCGTGAGGCACTGAGGCGTCTGACAACTAGAACAGCGACCAATGAACTAATGAAGAACATATTCAAGTATTCAACGGATTGACGGAAGATGAGGATTGGGATTTGGGGTTCGATACTTCAATTCGTCGTAAGTCCTTCACGAGTTCACATCATTCCGATTTGGGCAAGAGGGGCCAAAGCCCATTTTCCATACAACAGGGCCTATATCTCAAAAAATGATACATAGTTGGACTACTTTTAACCTAAAATTCAGAAAAGGGGGGGGGGGGGGGGGGCAAGACCCCTCCTGGCCCTAAGAAAGATGCGTCCCTGGTGATTAGGTCTTACGAAACAACTAATTTCAATTTTAGTTTTTACTTTTCACAATCTATTATATGCATTGGTGATTGTTAGTTTGTTAGTTGTTACATATTCTAGTTCATTATGAAAATCGATTTTAGTTTTTAGTTTTTACACACTGTTATTGGAGTGATTGCAGAATTATGTTAATGTTTGTCTAAAATAAACTAATGAGTGATGAGTCTTACTTCTTTTGTCTAATTTTTTATTTTTATGGAATCGGTTGTTCTACAATTTTGAGATAAAACCATTGATTATTTTTGTTGTTTATTTGCTGTAAAACCTCAAATTAACAAAAAATTGATCCAAAACTAGCTTACATAATATTGATTTAATTTTTTTCCAAACAAGTAGTAGTTTTTTATTAATAGAAAATAATAGTTATAATAAAATAAATTAAAAATATCATAAGATTTGAAAAATATATTATGTTAACTTGAAAAAATAATTGATATTTTAAATATTAACCGTATGATCAAAATTTGAAAAATTATAATTTAATTATTTTTAAATTAATTAACCATATAAATAACTAAAAGTAATATTAAATTTAAAAAAATACATTTAATTTCATTCAAATGCAACTTAAATATTAATTAATACCAATGAGATGTCATCCTCAAAGATGTCTGTTAAACATAATACTAATTAAAATTAGTATATCTATATTTTTTAGAACGGTTAAGTATAAATAAATAAAAATTGTTTTTCATATCCATGATAACCAAGGTTTTAGATAACGTAAGGTGTGACTTGGCGGCAATGTCAAGCCTCAAACTTTTCCGAGCTTTAGCGAGCGATGTCCTTTGTAAGGCGTGACTTAAGGCGACAATTTTGTATATATTTAATATTTTTATTTGTATTAACTATTAATCTATT
Source organism: Lactuca saligna (assembly GCF_052625555.1). Taxonomy (NCBI): domain Eukaryota; kingdom Viridiplantae; phylum Streptophyta; class Magnoliopsida; order Asterales; family Asteraceae; genus Lactuca; species Lactuca saligna. Next base: position 234,606,502 of record NC_136421.1, read on the forward strand.
TTATACACATATATGGGTTAATGCGGCATTTTAGTAAAGTTTGGCGGTAGACACAAGTTTTGGAGCCATGGCGAAGCCATGACGAACTTTTTAGAATCTTGATGGTAACCCACAATTGAAGTTATTAGGAATTTGAGATGTTGTGATCTCATATATAAATATTATAAATATTTAGCATTTTAAAGTTACTATTAAAAGCAAGGTTCTAAAAAGTTCGTCATGATTCCATCATGACTATCTTTGCTTTAAGGTTTGTACATGTAGCTAAGCTTTATTAAAGCATCTTCTTAACTCATACATGCATGGTTGTCAAAATCGCGATCCTGATCGTAGGATCGTACAATCTTACGATCTTAGGTATGAAAAGCGAGTCGGATCCTAAATGGATCGTATTTGAGGTAGGATCGCTGGTAAGATCGTAAGTTCATAGCTAGAATCGTAAGATTGGGATCCGATCCGATCCGATCCTACTTTTCCTTTTTTTTTTTTTTGCAGATAAAATTTCTTTAACATTTTATATCTTTTACCCTTTACAAATTTACTGTTTACCATTTTGTGTTGTGACTTATAACTAATATTTGGAAGTTTGTTTAACTTTTGAACGAAAAATCGAATATTTAAAATATTTTTCATGTTTTAAAATTATAAATTAAAAGGGAAAATGACTTAAAAGCCCAACGAAGTTTCCAAACCGTTTAAAAAACTCCAAACATGTTTTGTTTGTTCAAAAAAACCCAACAAACTTAACATTTTATCTAAAAATCTCAACTAAGTTACACTTTCTTGAAAGTCAAATAAGAGAAACAGATGACGTAGCTTATTACCGTATCGGAAAAATGACTTGTTAGACCAACGAAGTTTCCAAAACGTTTAAAAAACTCCAATCATGTTTTGACTGTTCAAAAAAAAAAACCCAACGAACTTAAACAAAACAAATTTGGATTTTTCTGAACGGTTTGAAACTTTGTTGGACTTTTTAGACAAAAGGTTAAGTTCGTTGGATTTTTTTGAACAGACAAAACATGATTGAGGTTTTTTGAATGGTTTGGAAACTTCGTTGGACTTTTAAATCATTTTCCCAAATTAAAATTATGATTTATTTTGTTGGATCTTAGGATCTCAATTTCGATCCTACGATCTCAATCTTGCAAACCCAAACTTAGAAAATCTTAATGTTTGACATTTTCATCAAATCATGTCTTATTTTATTTACAACCTTGACTAAAAGAAAACTATTTTTAATAATATATGTTTTTCAATATATTGCATTGGAACTAATTCCTTTCTTTTTAGTTTTTCCCAATCAGCCATGTAATAGAAAGAAAGCTTGAATTCCAATTCCAAGAAACCAAACGTCTACGAACAAGTAATGAGTTTCTAGCTATTCATTTATAGTAATACCGTATGAGTGTGTACAACCATTGGATTGTACGTAGAAAACAAGCCACTGGGTTTACTAGAACTTGCAAAGCACTCAATAACGGCGAAGATGGCAATATGCTAAAAGAAGTAATTTTTATATCCATCATCTTCACAGATGACAACTATACCATTTGATTTATTAAATTAAAAGAATATATAGCATCGCGTGATATTGATAATTCCAGCAACATGCTGTTAATTTTGACTAATCAGTTTTATTCTCTTCTGTTACGGGAATGGCTGGATGCCATCGCGGTCAAGGTAAGAAGTTGTTCTTGAGTATTTAGCACAACCTTCCATAAATGTTATATGTAACAAGTACAATCAAATTAAAAGATTAATTAATCGCATCAAGCCATGATGCTTATCGCATAATCAAATAATTGAAAACGAACACAAGATTTCCTTAATAAATAGAAAGAAAAGAATAAAATATCTTGGATAAAGACGGAAAACCCTCAAAATCCTATGATGACTCGTTTAAAATTCATAAAACATGCTAAAAAAAATCCAGTTGGCCTGATGTACAAGTCTTTCTCATATCTTTTTAGATATTGTTGAATCTTTCATTCATCAATTACTTTCTTTATATAATCTAAACAAAATAAGTAAACGAGACCAACAAATAACCATCATTAATTAATTAAGATGGTAATGTTTGCAAAAATCGCATACAGAACTTCATTTCTTCTTACCACATTCACATTAAAGGTTACAGGCCGATTGTTACATTACAATGGTTCTGAGTTGCTTTCAGATAAAACTGATCATGATCCAACTCCAGAGAAGAGAACATCTTTATTGCATCTCAATGGAGTTGATTCTCATGAAGAGCGTTGTGAGCAAATGTACGGTTTTTTGCCATGTTCAGAAACTCTGCTAGGTCATCTTTTCCTTATTGTGGTTTATGAGTACTTGTTATATCATGGAGAATCGTATGTTGCTTCTGGGGGAAAACGGATTTTCAAGATTCTTGGTCCTGGTATCTTTGGTGCAAGTGCTTTCCATGTCCTTGGCTTCCTTCCCGAATCATTGATACTTCTAGGTTTGAGATCATTTCATCTCATATCAACTTTTGAACCCTCAATCCATTTTAATTGTAGACATTCAATCTCATAAGTTTTATATATATGACTGCTTCTTTTTAATTACTGCATGCATAGAAAGTTCGCGAAATGCATGGGACACATTTCATGGTATACATATAAACACCATTTACCCAAACAAACACTTTTCTAAAAACATCGTTCTATATGTGCGTCTCAACCTTCTTTCGGTTTGTGTATTTATACTTTTTGTTTTCAATATCTTCAGTATCAGGACTTTGGAACAATAAAGATGAAGCTCAAAAGTATGTCTTAACTGGAGTTGGCTTGCTAGCCGGATCAACTATTCTCCTCCTCACGTTACTGTGGGGAACTTGTGTCATCATTGGCAGTCGAAAATTTTCCTCAGAATCTGGTTCCAGTTCTTCGCTGACTCCTAACGCAAATCGATATAAAAAGCTACTTTTGATTCTGAAAGGTTAATTAGGATCCCCAGCTCCCATATATCTTCTTCACTAACTGTTGCATAATTTGTTCCTAATCAATATTTATCTAGTATATATGACGTTATGTGTTGGTTAACTTGTTCACAGATTCTGGTGTAACTACAGATCAAGAGACAAGTTCAGCAGCCAGGATTATGGTTCTTTCAGTTCTTCCATTTACGTTTCTCTTGATCCCCGAACTATTTGGTCTAAAGCCATCTCAGGGATACATCGTGATCGCTCTTCCTGTTTCAATCATGTTCTTGCTCGTATACTTTATTTATCAGGTATTCAGTAGTTCTGTATATGTACAGTTGTTTGAAAATTGTTTTTTTTAATAGTCTTCTCAACGTAGGTGCTCGAGCCTTCGATCCAAAAAAGAAGACTATCGTACGTGAAACACGAGAATTTAGTTGTAGACATATTAAAACATCTTCAGGAACACACCGCAGAAAAATTACTTACTGTAGATGGTTCAGCGAACTTACCTGCGATAAAAAGGTTCGTTTCTTCTTGTGTTTCATATTCACGCTCGTTCAATTTCTTGTTTCGAGTTTGAAAACCATGCATGGTTGTTACTATGCAGTTTCTTTACGAAGATTGACCAAGATGGTGATAGCTACATATCGTTTTCAGAACTCAAAGAACTTCTCCAGGATATTAAGTTCAGGCAATTAACATGGAACAAGGAGACAAGAATGGAAGAAATCATGAAAGAATTCGATAAAGATTCCGATAGTAAAGTATCCATGGAAGAATTTGTCGATAGATTTACCAAATGGCTCGATGAGACAAAGGGCGCAGTGGATGATCGGCCTTATCGCTCAATTAGGTCGTGGAAGGACTTATATCAAGTATTTAAATTAACAACTAAACTAGTGATTTTTTATTTTAATGAAATATCTTCGGTATATAAAGTGTTGTAATTAACTAATGATCTGAATACATCTATTTATAGATTGTTCAACCATGGGTTCAGACTAAGCAGAAAGAACAAGAATCGATGAAGATCCTGGTATCTGAGATTATTCGACATGTACAAAGCATCCCATTAGGAAACTTCTACAACGAAGATGGAACACCAAATATATACGCAATAAAAGGGTGAGAAACAATTTTTGGATTTTAGGATATTCGCCCGCATTATTTAAAGATATATATAAATCTTTTAGAACTGTGTTTTCTGTGGGGTTCCTAGTTTCTATTTTGGAGTAGTGCAGTTATATCAATGGTGGTTTTGTGGGGGATTTCAGGTTGTTTAAAAGCATGGATGTTGATAAAGATAATTGTGTATCGCACTCCGAATTGAAGAGATTAATCATGGAAGTTCATTCGGCAAAGATGCCATGGAATGTCGATGAAGCAACCGATCACATAATGCAAGATTTTGACAAAAGAAGAGATCAAGGAATAGGTGAAAAAGAGTTCATAGATAGATTTAAACAATGGCTCCATACATCTAATGAACAAACCGAAGTTCCCATGTTGTCTGAGGCTCAAAGCGATCTATCCCTGGTAAGCTTGAAATTTTAACATCATTGTCTTGTTCCAAAATTAATGGAAAATGCGTATGAATCAACTAAAACCTCACAACGTTCGATTAGGCATCTCTACTATATAAAAACGTCAAAAATTATGCAGTCGTGTTCATTTACTTAATATTCAGCAAAACCTAACAAATTGAACCTGATTAAATATATGTATGCTTGGTGCTTATTAAGATATTAGATACAACAAGTGCAACTTTTATTCATATCAAGTTCATATACATATAGTAGGTTTTATTGAAAACGTTAAGTGAAATGTACACAGAAACCATGGGAACGATGGATGGATGATGGTGTAGATAGATCGATTTGGGCGTGGATAAAGGCCACAACTTTATTGTTTCTTGGGATTGCCATGTTAGCACTTTTGGCTGAACCTTTGATACATAGTGTTCAGAACGTCTCCTCTTCTGCAAACATACCGTCGTTCTTTGTCTCTTTTATCTTTGTTCCACTGGCCACAAATGCTAGAGCAGCAATTTCGGCGATCAAAACTGCAAGCCAAAGGAATGAACGGACCACGTCCTTGACTTTCTCGGAGGTATACGTCACATCTCATTCAATTCTTTCACTTCGATTATATGTGAAGTCCTAGATTTTTTTTCAAAGAAAGGTTTTAAGCAAAGAGGTAGACTTGAACATATATATGAGGTAAGAAATTCGTAAAGACATAGGCTCGATGAGAACGAATATGTAATTGTGTCCCTGAGGTGCCAAATATTGTCAAACGTCGACTCTAATGTCATGTTAGTTACGTATATAAGTTTCTAGATTTTTTCTCCAAAAGACCTTTGATAAAAAGAATAAGTTACGCATATGTATTTTTGAGGTTGATGGGAAGTGTCTAGCCGATGTGGGAAGCCTCTCATTATCTACACTATTTTTTTTGAAAAAAAAAAAATATGAATGCACGTAAAGGTTTTATGTGTTTATTGTTACTAATATAAAACTCATAACAATAGTTAACATTATTGAGATGTTTTTAATGATTAACTGTATTTTCATGGTTGATGACATGCAGTTATACCATGGCGTGTTCATGAATAATGTTCTTGGATTTTCTGTTCTTTTGACGGTCATATTTTTTCGAGGCTTGACGTGGGATTTCTCTGGCGAACTGTTGGCGGTGTTGATGGTTTGTATCATTGTGGGGGCGACAACAAGCTTTAGATCGAAGTTTGCCCTTTGGACATCATTGATATCCTACCTACTCTACCCCTTATCTTTGATCTTTGTTTATGTATTTAATAAACTATAGCTTTTTAGGAAAATATTTAGTCAATCTTTTGTTTATTTAAACTAAAATATTATATTATCATAAAACTTAGGCTAAATTACATTTGTTGTCTATGTGGTATCACAAAAGTAATGGATCTCTTAAACTATTCTTTTTGCTTGATTATCCATTTGAGTTTACTTTATTGTGGTTTTCATTGTTGATGATATTTGAGGCACCATCGGGTCCGCCTTCCATTGATTACTTTAGATGTGTTCGCTCAAGTATTTCAACTGACCTAGAGAATACAAACAACTCGTAAGCCAATCGACTGTGATGATATCTTGGGCCAACGCTCCGATGATAAAGTCAGTAAAGAGTCCGAATGGTAAATAAATAACAGTAATCAAATCGATTTGGAATGGATGAATGATGTTTTCGTTCCTAGTGGAGGTGAATCAAATTACCTATTTACAACGGAGATGAAAAGGGTTGTCGACATCTTCATGTATTGAGCATGCTTAACATCTTGTCATATTTATAATTGTATGCCCATAGGTACATATTACCGTACTTGTTATCCGTTAGCCAAGTGTTCTTTGTTGGCCCCAGGACCTATCAGTCACACATCCTTGTACAGGCTGTATACTTAGAGTTCTTATGTATTATGTTACTATTGTGATGTTGTATTATACTTTAATTGTTACTTTCTGTGCCTCGAGACATATTTAATTCGGTATGTTGTTGGTTCGATATATATATATATATATATATATATATATATATATATATATATATATATATATATATATATATATATATATATATATATATATATATATATATATATATACTAGTCCGGTATATATGTCTGGTTCGGCACAAATGCTAATTAGGCTATGCTATACCCTATTAAGTCCTCCCAAATTGTATTTTCATTTGCTCATGGAAATGACAATTCAAACTTTCATAACATCGATGTAGTAGCGGTTGTAATCGGATAGGAACAAAACTCCTGAATTAAATTTTAACATTACGTCCTGACGGTTTTTAGCCCTCATGATTATCCCTATAACCGTATTTTTAGTTAACTTTTCTGTAAGAGGCGTATAATGCCTAACAACCGCTTTTTCTGCCCTATAAGTGTTCATCCCTATAAGTATTTTCTTCATACTCCTTTGTTACTTCATCCACTTCTTTATGCAAAACCCTTTTAGATTCCTTGTTATTTTTCTAACTTTCTTTGCCATGGCTAGCATTGGGATTTTCCTTACTAAGGGGGTGTTGGGCTTAGCTTTTTAGAGGTCAAAAGATATTTTTAGAAAAGTTACAAAAAGTTAGATTTTCCTGACTTTTCCAAAAAGTTGATTTTTCTTTTTTGCAAAATTCAAAAGTAGCTTTTGGAAGTATTTTACCAAACATCTTTTGGCTATTATCTTTTTCTAAAAGGACTTTTGGGCATTCAAAAGCTAAACCAAACACCCCCTAAGACTGTAAGATCTAAATTTTTATTATAAGCACGTTGAGTATTGTGATGAAATATGAAATTGATCCCAAAATTTTTATTATGCTTTTAAGCTTCATCTTTACTATAAAAATTTGAGTAAATTACACAAATGGTCCCTATGGTTTAGGATAATTTGCATGTTTGGTCCCTAACATATTTTTTTAACTCGGAAGGTACCTACTGTTTGTTTTTGTTACGCGCTTAGTCTTTGGAATATCTAAAAAGACTATTTTCCCTTGATTTTTTAATTTATTTAAATAAACACACCCCCAACCCCACCCCTTTCACCTTACCTTACCTACCCCACTATTTTTTCCTATTTAAAAAAAATACTTTTTTAGGTAAGACAGTGACCAAATGTGTAACAAAAATAAACAGTAGGGACCAAGCATGTAATAAAAACAAACAGTAGGGACCTTCCGAGTTAAAAAAAAGAAGATAGGGACCAAGTGCGCAAATTACCTTAAACCATAAGGACCGTTCGTGTAATTTACTCTAAAAAAATTTATTTGTTGCATTGAGTGTTTGTGACTCCATTAGAGGTGCAATACTTGAGGCACTAAGCTATCAAATGTCAAGCAATTCTTGTTATTACAATATAACAAGTGAGGTAAAGTTTCTAACCCTAATCATATGTGATTTTCAATATATATATATATATATATATATATATATATATATATATATATATATATATATATGCTAGTCATAGGGTTATTGCTTTGGTATTCATAATTGTATGTTCAAATTAGAAAAACCTAGATCCAAAGTAATTAGGGTTGCATGTACACCATAGGAATGATGTTATGCTCAAATACAAACATTGGTATCAAAGCCTAGGTCGTTTTTCTATTGAATATATGCAAAAGTGAACTGTCAAAGGATTAAAAAGTCGACGATTTTGCTGTCTGACAGGCTGACTCGATGAGTCCATGGCTCTGTTGCCGGGATTTTTGATTTTTTCGCAAAATTTTTTATTAGGATAACAACCAAAACTCATTTTGCTTGCCTAAATTCGATTTTTTATGATTTGTATGGATATCCTTATCAAAATTGGTGGATTTGGTTAAATATGGATAATACAAGATTATTTGATTCAAATATTTAACATAGTAATTTTGAAAAAGTTTTAAATTACACTTTTAGGTTTTATAGCTTAAATTTCAATTTAGAAGTTTTAGTTTTTGAAATTTAAATAGTTAAACCCTAGTATTTTGAAAAGTTTCAAAATTTGTCCTCAAGTTTTGGAATTTAAAATTTGATTAAAATGTCTTAATTTTGAAATATTAAATTCTAAAACCCTAGTATTTTGAATAGGTCAAATTATACCCTTATGGTTTTATTAAACTAATTAAGTGTTTATTTAATAAATCCATAATTATATGGTTTAAGTTTAATCAAATTAAAAGTCTAATTTATTAATAGATTAAACCACTTAGTATTATAAATGTATAAAATACACCCTTATACTATATACAAATAAAGGTCTAATATATTATATATATGTATAAGTAAAAAGTCAGTCTTACAGTTAGTAGGTCTCATTCACGAAGCTCGTCTATAAGAGGTGTTTAAGGAAATTGCCTATAAAATGACGATTGAATGAGTGTCCACTATCACCCACCACACCCTTTACTAGTGGAGGGTCGTTAGCCGAATGGGTAGGATAGGACACAAGCTTCCATTATAAGTATAATGAAATACGAAGTAACTAAACACTTTTATAAATTCCCAAATCTTGGTTACTTTAGGAAAAATATGAAGTTGGTGCTAATCCATGAAATTGCACATTACACCTTGTTGGTCATTAGTGGAGCATGTGTGATTAACCGAAACACTAATATGGGACAAATAAAAGATGGCAATGGGTAGCTTGTATATTATCATAGATAAATGGAGCATGTGTAGTTAACCGGCACATTGATTAGGGGATAAACATCTTCGAGAGTACCAAGCTAATTTGCATGGTTATTCACACATTGTTTGTGATCCTCGGTCTCCTAGTCACAAACTTGAAGGAGATAATCGAGATTAAACATGTCATTGAAAAGCTCAATGAATCTCAAAAGATCTAGGTATTTCAAGTCATTTAAAACCTAATTTTCTTTTTTGTTTTTCATGATGGAAATTGGTAAATCGTCATTTACCTACCTTAAGATATTCTTAAATTGGATTACGACATCCATCTTCTGAATCGTAGAATATTGTGTTAGGTCCTAGCCTTGATATTTCATTTGGGTGTTATATTAAGGACTAAATCAAGTAACTTGTATTTCTACCATTTTGTAGATGTCAAATTCTAACAACTATGGTGTTCCTGAATCCTATGGAAGAAGCTTTCCACATGAAGATGATTTTCCACGATTAGATCGTGGAAACGAAAATCATGCTTCACTTCCTCCACCTCCTCTAATAGCTCTCCCAGACCCACATGTTCGAAGACTTGAAAAGTTCAAGGTCACTCAAGCCTTATTGGCAAGCAAACACGAAGATAGAAAGTATGTATGTGCTCATGTCTTGGATTTAAAGTTTCATATTGATAGATTGGGAATGTTGGGTGTTGATGTCTCCAAGAAGTTGGCTTTTGACTTGGTTCAATCACTTCCTGAATCATATAGTGAGTTCATTAAATATTACTGTATGATGGACCACGACATGACCCTCATTGATCTTACCTATTTGCTTATTGCTGCTGAATCAACAATGAATCCCAGGTCTTTTATTAGCTAGTGATCGGTACAAGCATCATGTTGGATATGAGACATAGAATGTGATCATTTTCATTTCACATCCAACTTTTAAATAAGGTGCCTTAGATGTCTAACTCTCAACACATAAGAGGAACAAATCCCATCTTGACTACATACACACTCTCATATAGTTCATGCTCTACCCAACGAAGGATTTTATAACTACACAATTACAAACAATGTTTAACCATGTCAAAGTATAATAATATCCATACTTGAGTTCTCTAATATGCATCTCATGTCAAAAGATATAAAGATATTTACATGTGTCCAAGATTGACTTATGATAACGATCCATGAAGTGACTCTTGACGTGGGTCATATCGCATAATTGTTTTGTAACAGGTACATATGAATTTGGATGCAAGACTTTGCTATTTCACCACTTGAAATCAACCAAGCCAATTCATGATAGTTTTAATTCATAGTTGCTCCCACAACAGTGATTAACAATGGATAATTTTGAATAATTACATTATTCAAGGATTAATAAAAACATGCTAACATAGAACATAATAATATTAATACAAAATAGATATCTCTATATAAATAGAGATTACATATCATTGCCACATAGTTCTGAATATACAAATATTAGTAAAATACAAATTTAAATCTAATCACTAGCTAATAAAATATCGATTCCTTTTGCATGACTCTCAAACTTGTTTTTAGGAAGAGCCTAAGAACGAAACCCTAGCCTCCATTTGAGTGGTTCTTGAGCTTCAAAGTGATTTATATGTGTTTTTGGTGCTTGAGGAAGAAGAAGGAACTTCTTGAAGAGTTATTGCTTGAATTGGAGCTTTTGGATCTAGGCTTTGTGAACCTAGATCTATCTTCTGGAGGTATAAAATCTCAACCTTGACAACACTTTCATGTAGTTCTAGCTAATTGGTATTTTATTATGGTTTGGGTCCCTTTAAGGTGGTTCTTGTGAGTAGAAATTACTCCAGAACCTTTGAGCTTCATATTTGGTACTTGTTGAGGTTATGGAGTCATAAAGTTTGGATCTTGATGGATATAAACCTTCCATGCATGATTTGGTAGTCATTTGATGAAGTTTGGGACTTCGGGTTATGTTTTGGGTCCTATTGAGTTATGTTAAGTCATAAAGTTGGAAATTTTATGACTTAAGAACTCCCTTGAAATCAAATCTGGAAGTTTGGATTGAGTTCTTAAGGTATTAATAAGTTTTTAAGGCATTTTGCGGTAATTTTGACGTTTGGGGTTCATCTTTGGTGTTGGGCTTCTTTAACCCATGCAAAGGCTTAAAGCCTTCGACTTTAGGGATTAATTTACTGTTATAGGATTATTATGGGGTTCTAAACGTTAGACTTAATGGATTAAGTCCTTAGAATGGGAATTTTTAACTTAGCCTTAAACTCCAAGCGTAGTCCCTGGGAGCGCAACGCATACCGTCTTGAGTCCCCTTCAATTTGTCCGACGACAAATACCATGCGTTCAACCCTTGAATGTCGTAGATTCATCTTATCAATGGAGTTTTTGGTTGTTGGGCTTTGACTTAACTTTGGATATAGGTCTTGCTAATTTGGGCCTTGTGGTATCATTTCGGTTTTGGGCTACCTATTTGGGCTTTATTGCTTTGGGATTTTGGGGCCATCTGAGATCAATTGTTGGACTTAGGGATTTTTAGGCTTTAGGATAAGGCCAATTTGGAAAATTAAGCTATTAGTCAGCCTTTGTGGAACTTTTGGTTTTGGGCTTTATGGTTTTTGGACTTGCGCCTTAGTTTTGCTTCAAGTTGGGTTAGGCGTAATGTACCACTCTAAAATTTCAACCAAAATTTTCATTTTTAAATCACATAAAATCAGTATTTCATTTTCTCAAAATCACAATGTATCAAATATTAAACCATAATCCCACAAAACAACTGATAAAAATCCCAATATCGTAAACATAGTCTTAAACATGTGTGTACAATCAAGTCGGCGCCTTCTTGCGATCCTGAAAAGTACCTGGAAATCATAATACACAACACGGTAAGCATGAAGCTTAGTGAGTTCTTTAAAATACCAAATACATAAATAATAAGCCTCTCATGGTATAACTCGCCATGGACCCTCCGGTCTCATGTCTCTCGGTGAAGACCCTTCGGTCTCACAGCTCAATGTGGACCCTCCGATCGATATCTCAAGTAAGACCCTCCGATCGATATCTCAAGTAAGATCCTCCGGTCACTCAGTACTACCACTCATGTAAGTATAGTGAGAAGATTCACCTTGTAAGTAAAGCAAATACGTCTCGTACTCGAATCACCGGTCTAGCCTCTGCCTAACATTTACCATAATTATCTTTAATTAATAAGCAACCCTCAAAGATGCTAGGATAAACCACTACTAATTCTCAGAAGGATAAAAGACCATTTTACCCTTCCATGGCCTTTATAGTCCATAGTTTGATCAAACCCTAAAAGTCAACAAAAGTCAACAGCAACGTGTATGCTGGGCGTACTACTTCGCCATGCATGTATCGGGGATCTTCGACGTTGCGCGTACCTGGGAGTATGCTCGGCATATATCCTAGACTTGTTTTTACCACTCTCTTGGTCTTAATCCGTTAAGACCATAGCTATACTCTTAGATCTGGACTCACTATAGGCTCATACTCCATAAAGTTTGTGAATTTAAGCCTTTGCATGGCTGAGAAAGTGTAAAATCCAAAAACTCTCACTCTTTACTCACAAAAGTGCTCATATCCCATGCATTGGGTGATTTTGATGTCCAAGATCCCATTTTTATGAGTCCACTCCACTAGACACACTTAAAGGGATAGGTATTAGGCTTTGTAGTTCAACAAACTCATAAAACTTCTAGCTTTTGGACAAAAACCGTAAAATGAACCATAATATGAAGAAATCAAAGAATGAGAAAACTTTGAGCTTGATACCTTCAAATGATGCAACAACCACAGGGAAACTCAGGCTTCAACATCCAAATCATGCACATGAGTAGGCTAAGTGTGCACATATGTACGCCCTAAGTACTCAGCTACCACCTTTTCTCAAATAAAGTATTAAACTTGACAACTACAATAATACAAGGGTTAATGAGAGTAATAAGTTGGTATCAGAGTCTTGGTTTTTTTACCCTTGATTTTTAAGATGTTATAAGTTGGTATCAGAGCCTTGGTTTGAGGGATTCATGCATACTTTCATGTGTCCCTGAACTCAAACTGAGGATTTGGTGAAGATTTTTACAAAGTAAACTTAAAAAATGAATTTCTAATCAAAGAAAGGGGTGTGATGCGTGCAATCAGCCGAGCTTAAGTAAGTGGTTCCCAGAATACTAATACATCTTTAATAGGATATATGATATGATTATGAGAATTTCATGCTAGATTATGGCTAAAGATCTGCTTAGTATTTTATTATAGGAGAGATGCTTTTGTATGCCTTATTGTATGAGCTTTATAATTGCATGCTAGTATGAACTTCTAATAAGTGGATAGAATGGCTTGATTAGTGTATGATGGTTAGATTTTTTTTTCCGTTGTCTGAATGATGCTTGCTTAGATCTTTGTGGGACACTTAGTGATGTGAATCGACTGCTAAGTGAGTATGCTAAGTCACATGTGGCACAGGGTAAATAATCTTAGAGTAATGGATTTGACCATATTGTGAAACTCTTGTTTGAGTGCAACCGTTCTAGGGTTAAGTCTCTTACTCGAAGGATTATCTAATCTCTATTGTATGTGGTTATATTCATGAGGAAGATAGTTGACATTGGTGGGAGTCCTTCAGCAGCTGAGGATTGGGTGAGGTCGGGAACCCAAGAGAGCCTAGGATATGTTTCAGTGGGTTTGTAGTGCAGTTTAGTGAGTTTTGTTGCATTAGTTTGAGGAAGTGACTTAGAGGATTCAGGAGGATTGCTAAGGAAAGTATGGATAGGTGTGGAAGGTAGTATTGGGCTCGTACTACTGAAAGCATAGGATCCATACTCGAATCAGTGAGAGTCTTGGAGAATCTAAGAAGCGTAAGGGAAGAGGATTCTTAGGCATGATCTGATCGTTGGCATGTTGTATTTCAGTTTAGAGATGAGCACTCAGGGAGGTGATTCAGGTTCAGGTTCATGTTCCACCTCAGGTGCAGGTATTGAGCCAATTAGCAATCAGTTACGAGAGTTCAACTCATCGGAGATTTGTCGCAGTATTTCGGAGATCTTGGATGACCGCTTGGGCACGTTTCATGTTGAGATTATGGCTATTGTTGGTGCTCGCACTCTTTCTTTTCGAGAGTCCCGTGCTTGTGGAGTTCTTGCATTCTATGGGGAGAGGGACCCCATTATCAGTAGGAGGTGGTTAGCGGATATAGTTAACGTGTTCCGGATGATTTTTTACCCCGAGAAAGCGAAGGTCAGATCTGCTTCCTTCCTAATGAAGGACAGGACATGAGATAGGTGGGAAGAGGTTAGTAGTGATTTGGGTGATGATGTTGTTGATGCTATATCACGGGATGAATTCTCAACCAGGTTCCAAGCTGAGTTTGTACTGGAGATTGAGTTGCAGTAATTGGCACGAGAGTTTTGGGATCTCTGCCAGACTATTGAGACTGTGGAAGAGATCCTGCAAAGTTCTGGGAGAGTGCTTTATTGGTACCGCAGTATGCAACAAATGAGGAAATGAAGAAAGTGAGGTATCATGATATGTTGCAGGATGACATTAGGGAGTTTATGAGTATTTCAGTGTGTGAGACCCTTAATGATATGGTTTCCAGAGCCTGAGAGCGGGATATCGATTTGGAGCACCTCAGGAAGAGGGGATCAAATCAAGTGCGAGTAGTGGAGGGTCCCGAGAAGAGACCAAAGACTTCTAATCAACGTTTGAGAGGCCACCAGGGTCGAGGTCAGTGCAGCATGTGCGAGAAATTGCACGATGGAGTTTGTCATTCCAGGGGTTTGGGCTACTATAAGTATGGCAGGGTTGGTCACGTCAGCAGGGATTATCCTCAGGGGGCAAGCCCGTTATGTTTTCACTACGATCAGGTGGGCCATAAAAAGGTAGATTTTCTGATGTTTAGGGGAGGAGTAGTTAGTGCGCCTGCTCCCGCTACTTTGACGATTACTGATGGATGAGAGGGTAGGGTAGGAGCCCCAACAGAGAGGAGTCGGGCTTTGTAGTGTTAGATAGGGGAAGTCGGGACTGCAGCAGGCGATGTTGAGGGTATGTATCTTTGGCTTTCTTTTTAGTTTTATTTAAATTTTGTTTTTTGGAATCTTGCATCAGTTTTGGGTAAGTGTATCTTTGGTTTATTTCTATGCTTATTTTTGGGTTATATCTTCAAGAAATGTTATCATTCATTAGCATGCCATAATCATTAGTGGTTTAGTGAAGGGTTGTTTCTCTTATTGCGGGTTTGGAGTGTTTAGTGTTATCTTGGTTTGTAGTTGAGATCAGTTTGGGGGCATTGTGTGGAAGGTTTATGGTCAGGATTCAGCAGGTTAGTTATCCAATATTGCCAGAATTCAGTGGTTTTAGCATTGGTGCGCGGATTGGCGTTTTGGGGTGCCAAGGGAAGTGATATGTTGCTGAGGTTTAGGTTGGAGCATTCGTCCTTGGGACTTCAAGTTTTGAGTGTGATATCATTTTAAGCATCTGGTGTTATCATTGTTGTTGGGATTCGGGACGTGTTCAGCTGGTCTTCAGGGATTGTGCGGTCTTTGGGATGGATAGTGATGGAATACTAGCATTGGTTAGCATCGGTCGTCTACATATCGATGATTGGAGGGTAAGAAGGATTAGGAATCCTTAAATTCTCATGTGTTGTGAGGACGTAATTGAATCAAAGTGGGGGAGAACCGTTCATGTATTCAGGACAGAAGTAGGTGTGAAACTAGGATGAGTTTTGCATCCCCATCGGGGGGAGGGGGAGGCGGCCCAAGTGGCTGTCTGGATTGAGGATTGTGTGAGTTAGGAGTTCGGGTAAATTCCTAAAATAGGGTTCACGTCTTATTGGTGTTTGATGGAAGGCTTTGGGGGACCCAGGTTGTGGGGGTTCCAGTCATAACTCGAGTTCAGGTTGGGTGTTGGGTCAAGTGCGTGATCGACTTTGGATGTGTTCGAATTGACAGATTGACGGTAAGGCTTTGGGTGGCAGTTGTGGCAAGGTGGAAGTGATGTAAGACTGTAGGGTGGATGGTAGCATTCATTATTTAGCAATTAGAATAGAAGTGTTGTAAGACTACGAGGTAGCCCATAACATTCTTTAGCGGTCAGTTGGTGTGGGAAGTGTTGTAAGATTATGGGGTAGCCGGTAGGATTCACTGGTCCCTATGCAACGGTGAGACTATAGCAAATCTATTATTTGCTCATGGATTTTGTTCAGATGATTTAGGCTAAGGTGGGTTTGTGCGCAAGGTGGTGGGAGGGCCACAACATGTTTGGAATCCAGAAATGGTAGATCGCGGGATACCGGGTATGAGATAAGGCTACAGTTGGTCCTATAGCGTTCAGTTTAGCATTAGGTTGGTGTCATGATGGTTTGGGTAATTATTGTCAATTAAGGTTTTATTTTAAAAGTCATGTAGGGCGACTGTGTGAGTGTCTTTGGCTTAGCTACCGGGCGGGAGTTCGGTATTTCGAATAGTTGCCAGACAAGTTGGAACCAGAGAGGTCTCGACTGCTATGGAAAGCAGTTAAAAGGAAGTGTGATGTTTCAAGTAGTAGTAGTGATTTGGGATCCTTGTGTGTGGGGTAGCTTGTTGATTTGGAGATGCTAAGCCTCATGTAGTGGAACTAAATAATCTCATAGTAATTTATTTGACCCTATTGCACCACTCTCGTTTAAGTCTAACCGTTATAGGATGCATCTTCTACTCGAAGGATTATCTGAGGAATCTATTAAGTATGGGTGTTCTGCATCTAGTTATGGTCAATGAACTTATTCTGTTGGTAGCATGAGATGATCAGGGTTGGAAGTGTTATGTTTGGTCTGTTATTCATTGAGAGTTTGGCATGGAGTTTTTTCAGCGTGGCCGGTCTTTCAAGGAGTCAGAACAATGTAGATTCTAGTTATCGGAAAGGATAGAAGTGGTTTCCTTCAGTGGTTCAGAGTTTCTTTTTCTTCGGGATGGAAGTTTCGGTTTGGGTTCGCTTGTTAGAAAGTCATTATATGTGTAGAATTTTTGGTTGCATTCCTCAAGTTTTTCATTTTGATACGAGTGTTGGTAAGGAGCGATTTCGAGGATGAAATTTAATTTAAGTGGGGAGAGTTGTAACACTCGGCTTTGTATTTGCTTCTTTAATCGGGGCTACGACCCAATCTTTAGTGGTCATGAGGCTTAGGGCCTTGGGGAAGGAATAATTTGGCCCTTCTCGGGTGTGGGTGTTATGGTTTAAGTGATCCATGTGTTCGATTGTGTCTTCGGAGGTCAATGGTATAATTGTAATTTGATAATTTAGTCTTTTATGAATTTTTGATTTAATTTTGGTTGCTTTTTAGACTAAATAAAGTTTATAAAAGTGTAAGGCTTCTCGTTACCTTTTCACGGATATAAAGAACGTCAAAAATGGATAAGGGATGCAAAAGTTATGACTAGTTGAAGTTAGGCGTGTTAGGGCCTAATCAGGTACGCTTGGCATACAAGGGAGGTACGCATGGCGTACACTAGAATTTGGATGCGGCTGCATTTGGGAATGCCTGCGTTTCCCAAGGGAACGCACTGCATTCGTTAGGCCATATTAAAACCCTAAATTAGGGTCTTGGACCCTATTTAAAGACCTTAGCTCACACCCAACCCTTATTTCCTTCAGCCTCCATCCTCTTTAACCCTAAGAACGAAACCCTAGCCTCCATTTGAGTGATTCTTGTGCTTAAAAGTGATTTATGTGTGTTTTTGGTGCTTGAGGAAGAAGGAACTTCTTATAGAGTCATTGCTTAACTTGGAGCTTTTGGATCTAGGATTTGTTCATCTAGATCTATCTTTTATAGGTATAAAGTATCAACCTTGACAACTCTTTCATGTAGATCTAGCTAAGTGTTATTTTGTTATGGTTTGGGTCCCTTTGAGGTGGTTGTTGTGAGTAGAAGTTACTTTAGAACCTTTGAGCTTTATATTTGGTACTTATTAAGGTTATAGAGTCATAAAGTTTGGATCTTGATGGGTATAAACCTTCCATGAATGATTTTGTAGTCATTTGATGATGTATGGGATTTAGGGTTTTGATTCGGGTCCCATCGAGTTATGTTAAGTCATAAATTTGAAAACTTTATGACTTAAGAAGTCCCTTGAAATCAGATCTCGAAGTTTAGATTGATGTCTTAAGGTATTAAGAAGTTTTTAAGACATTTTGGGTTTATTTTGACCTTTGGGGTTCGTCTTTGGTGTTGGGATTCTTTAACCCATGCAAAGGCTTAAAGCCTTCAACTTCACAAGTTAAGACACTGTTATGGGACTATTATGGGCTTCTTGATGTTGGACTTAATGGATTAAGTCCTTAGAATGAGAATTTGGAACTTAGCCTTGAATGTCGTGCGTAGCCCTTTGGAACACAGTGCGTTCCATCTTGAGTCCCCGTCAATTTTTCCAATGACGAATGTCGTACGTTCTTCTGATCAGTGGAGCTTTTGGTTGTTGGGCTTGAACTTAACCTTGGATATGGGTCTTGCTAATTTGGGCCTTGTGGTGTCATTTCGGTTTTGGGCTACCTATTTAAGCTTCGTTGCTTTGGGCCTTTTGGGCCATCTGAGATTAACTGTTGGACTAAGCGTATTTTTGGGCTTTAGGATAAGGCCCATATGGGTTGGGCCTAGTTTGGAAAATTGAGCCTTTAGTGGGAATTTGTGGAACTTTTGGTTTTGGGCCTTTATAGTTTTTAGACTTGGGCCTCAGTTTTTGTTCAAGTTGGATTAGGGGTAAAATGATCATTTTACCCCAAGTATGGTTTATATATCATAGTTATGAACCCAATTACTAATTAGGTGTTATCTTGTTAGTGATAGCCCGGAGGAATCGTCAAGACGACGACTAGGGATGTCTTTCAGTGAAGTTCTGCATTCGAGGTGAGTCTCCTCATTGTTCTATGGGTTGAAGGCATAAATGTCGGCCCATTTGGTTTATGTATTGTAGGAAGACCCGGGGGTAACCCTTGGCAGTTTGTATGAAAGACCAGGAGGCAGCTCCTAGCAAACTATATGCAAGACAAAGTCTGAACTCTAGTAGTTAATTAGTTAAGTAGTATAGATTGTATGCTAGTTGTCTTTGTGGTTCTTGCATGGAATACCTGGAGGTGGCTCCTGAAACTTGTCTATAATACCTATTGTTGTAGCCCCTGGCCTGGGAAGGAAGACCATGAGGTGACTCGTGGCATAATGGCAAGACAATGGTTAACACATAGCACTTTTATTGATTGATTGGATATGTCTGACATGTTTAGCTCATGGTTATGTATGGTGTGTGGTATTTTGGGGAACTCACTAAGCTTTGTGCTTACAGTTTGTGGTTTTGTGGTTTCAGGTACTTCCACTTCAAAAGGGAAGGGTTCAGCTTGATTGTAGCACACACACACCTATGTTTTTCCGCAACTTATGATTTTGGGAACTACTTTGATAATTGTTTTAATTTGGAATACCTTAATGTTGGATAAATGTAAATGGATGTTGAATTTATATATATTAAAAATGAAATTTTTACCCTCGATTTTTGGGATGTTACATTAAATAATTGAACTTTGATGTATTGAATATTATGATTTGGTGTTGAATTTTGAAACAATTAATGAATGCTTTTATAGACTTCCAATCAAAATTTTATTACAGTTTTTTGGGCTATTACATATGAAATACACTATTACCTAAACTATCAACACAGATCACACTTTCATACACACCATTACAAGGTAAAACTTCAAACATAAAAATATCATTTTTATAAACCAAAATCAATCCATTTATATCATTAAACAAATATCAAAAACCTTGTCTAAAAAGTTCATGAAAAGAAATAATGCTTCGCGTCATGTAGGGATAGCAAAAGAAACCGAACCCGATGGTGAAAACCGAAAACCGACATATTAGGGTTAGGTTTGGGGCCGGTTAATTGGGGTCGGGATCGGGTTTGGTATGCTTATAGAAAATTTTCGTGGGTTTGGTTACGGGGACGGTAAACAAAATACCCGTCCCGATTGCCCGAAACCAAAACCAAAACCGAAACCCGTTACCTGAAACCGTTAATATGATTATATATATATATATATATATATATATATATATATATATATATATATATATATATATATATATATATATATATATTAATTTCTTTGAGTTATCTTCTTTGTTGTGAACGATTTAAAGATAATTTCTTGAGATAGCTTCGTGTTTATTTGTAATGCTAGTGTTTTGACATTTTTTTATTCATATTACTTAGAGTAATAGTGATATTATGGTTTATGAATGCTAGTGTCTTTATTGTTTTTGTTGCCACTAGTAACCACTTATGTATCAGAACAAATATGTATGCTCTTAGTAGTTTTGTAAATTATCAAAATTATTTTGGATATGAATTTATGTTTGCATCACTAAGTCTAATGGTTTGTATTCTCATTTCATCAAAAGTATTTTTAATTTGAATGTTAAACGGGGATCCCCGTTACCCCGTTGGGATACCCGCAGACCCGATAGTGTTTGGTAAATGGATACCCGTTGGGAATTGAGCCGGTGATGGGATCGATTTTCATATTCGGGGATGGGGGGGGGGGGGGGATTACCAAAAACCATCCCAAACCCGCCCCGTTGCCATCCCTAGCGTCATGCTGACGAATAGCAGCAATTAACTAAATATAATCTAACATCACCACTAAGCATAAGACTATAAGTTCCAAACATGGTAATAAGAGAAGATCGCATATTGTCCATGATTAGATTCATCATTCCATGTTCCACCTCCTTACTTTCTCTTAGCCCCTTGAAAATCAGAACACATGTGAAAGCCACATCATGTATCAAGGACCCAAGAATTAGTATGTTGTGAGTTATTAGTTTGAATAGTGTAAACACATGCCGACTATGCTTCATTTTTCCATCCTTGATGTCTTGCAAGTACTTGGGTCAGCTTCATTTCCAATGGTCATTATAATTGTAGTAGAAGCAAATGGTCTCTTTGGGATCACTAACAGAAGGAATGTCAGAACTAGACTTTACTTTTAGGTCGTTGATTGATGAAACAACATGGGAGCACCTTTCATTTTATTCTCTTTGGTTTTTTGTCGACTTCCAATTTTGCTTGGGAGCACCTTTCATTTTCTTCTCTTTGTTTTGCCTAATCCCAAGGATAGAAGCATTAGTTGAGGTACGAGTTTGAATCTTCTTCATTTCTAGATTCGTCGTTTGCAATAGGTTATGGAGTTGGGCCAATGTGGTTTCTATGTTGTTCACATGATAAGCCAAAATGAGCTGATCATAACAAAGTGACAAGGAAATAAGAACCATATCAATGGAACACTCCTTTTCGAAGTTCACATTCAGCCTTTCAAGGCGCTCCAGATATCTCTACATCCTTTGCATGTGATTTCAAAGTGACTCTCCTTCCTTTAATTTGCAAGAAATTAGAGCTTTGACGACCTCATACTTCTCTTGATGTGCTCTCCTGTGAAATTATTCCACAAGATCCAATTTCATCTTGTATGGCCAATAATCCTCATATAACTTTTTTCAACTTAAAAATCATGGTGGCAACCATGATGCAAGCAACCTCAGTCACGCCATCATAGTGTTTCTTGTAGGAGGCTATTTTTTCAGGAGTAACAGTGGCCTCATCAATTTCAATGAGTTTTTTTCTCAAGGATATACTCTTTGCCTTTGTATCGAATAGCCATCTTAAGGTTGTGCATCCAATCATGGTAGTTGGTTCCATCTAATGTCACCTTGGACACGATCAAGAGGAGTGAAAAGTTGTGGGTCAAGTTTTGAGAAGTATAAGCATCACCAGAAGTAGACATATTTTAGGGAAAAAGAAAGTAGTTTTAGTTAGATGCAATAATCTTTAATATTTTAATTCATGGTTACTATTTATGGCTAGGATCCAATATAACAATTCACAACAAAGAAAAGGGATGTTCTAATCTAATTGTGAATTTATCAATGGTAGGTACAAGCATTTCACTAATTTCGAACTATGAAACTCCAAGATTTTTTTATTGATTCTTATCAATGACATGTTTAATCTCAGATTATGTTCTTCTATTTGTGACTAGGATGTCGATGATTACAAACAAGATGTGAATAACCATACACATATGTTTGTCACTCTCGATGTCATTTATCATCTTCAATTAATGTACCATTTAACCATACACACTCCATTAACAATGATAATATTCGAGATGTCCATTACTACTTTTTATTGTCACTATTAGTGTGTCGGTTAACCATACACACTCCACTAACTACATATAAAGTATAATGTGAAATTTTATGGATTAACATATTTTTCACATTTTTCCTAAAGTAACTAAGAGTGAGATTATAAAAATAAAAAAAAATTAAAAATAAAAAACTTTAGTTACTTTATATTATTATACTTATTAATGAGATTATGTCCTATAAAATCCATTCGACTAACGACCATCCACTATACAAGAGAGCGGTGGGTAAGAATGGATACCTAATGACGGTCATTTTGTAGGCTGTTTGGCTTCGTGAATGAGGTATACTGGTGATTTGACTTACTTGTCTTATACATATAACATATTAATCTTTTAATTATATAGTATAAGGTGTATTTTAAAACTTTTCTAAAATACTAGGTTTAAATTTAAATTTTCGAAATTAATAATTAATTTAATTTAAAAATAAACCAATTATGATTTTAGTCTATATCTTTTAATTAACAATTAAATAAATTATTTTAAATCATAAGGATAATTAACATATTCAAGATACCGGATATCTAATTCCCAAGATAAACATTCAGTTTCATATAATTAAAAAATAATATCTTAAGTAATTATTCTAATCAATTTGAATTAAGCAAAATAATTCGATGATCATAGGGTTCATCACGACGTGGCATCAGATTGCCACATCGTGTCAGAACAAGGAAAATGTGGATTTGATGATCCCCACGTCGTGCCAGATGAGAACCACGATGTGGTGCTACGACAACATGACGATTCTGTCTAATCTCTAAGTCGGGTTATGTTTATGTTCAAGCAATGTACTATTAATTTTTAGACAGTTGTACGCTCTGATATAACTGATGGTTTTACATGTAATAAAGTGAAAATATCCTGATACACTTAAGGGTACATGCAACCTATTAGATCTAGTCATAACAATATTGAAATAACAGTCTATTGAATAACAAAAACCCAATAAACCCTAATAAAATTGAAATTCATAAGAGAAGGTTACATAAGTATTGATTGTTGTAGTAAACAATCAAACCAATCTTTCTTCAAAAACTCTTCGAAGCAAGCACCAGAAATCTCGTGCCTCTGTTGGTTTACATCCAAACCCTAGCAACCAAGAAAACTTGAAGAGAGAGGAAATGGAAGACAAATTTTCGACTATCCTTCTAAAGGAATTAGTGGTCGAAAAAACGAAGGTTCTAGGCCTATTTATAACTGATAGAAAAACCCTAGATAACCTTTACTTGATTAAAATAATAATATCTGAAATCAAATAATAATATAGTTTCCTAATTATCTTCAAGTAATATTCCAGATGCCTCAAAGATGCCTCCCAAAACCGTCCAAACCCTAGGAAGGTTTCTGGAAAGCCTTCTGTACAACTATTGAATAATTACAGCTTAGGTCATTGCATTTTCAGTTAATCTAATTAATTCCAAAATTAATTGTAATTAATTTATAATTAATTCTTAATTAAATAATATTATTTCTAATTAATATACTATTTTCATAATATAATAATAAATCATTTATTGATAATTATTAATTATATATTAAATCAGTCTCTCTTTTCAAAAATCATCATATTCAATTACCAGGTTTGAAGGCAACCTAAAACGACTTTGCTAATATTTCGAGTGTATACAAATTTAGTTATTAACTTAGACACCTAATCCAATAATTATGCACTCATGAATAGACATAATATATGGCTTGTAATAGTGTCAAGTATAAATATTAGAATTTGTACGTACCTTGTGTGCAGAATATCTCCGTTTACTCAAATGAGTTGATGGGTTCAATTCCTTAGATACCCGGATTCTCGAGTACTTGAAATTTTTATTATATTAATATAAAAATTCAGCCTTCAATATATTTTCATTTATGCATAAGTTTGGTTTTATGTCTTTAAATTAATTAGAGGTTATATTAAAATAGGGAAGAAATGATGGTGATTTTAATATCCATCAAGCTTTTTAATATAGCAAGGATTAACTGGTGACAAGCTAAATTTAAATTTATATATAACCCGTTATTGGACATGAGGAGTGCACACTCGAAAGCTAAAGTTAACTTAGGAACGTAGGGGGGGGGGGTCTAGGGGATGCACCATTGGCGGGGTTAGTGATGCAGATTTCAAGCAAAAAAGAAACCATTAAAAATCTTAAGGAAGTTGTGTTATTTCTTCCTAAGACTGGAAGGAGTGGGAGGGATGGTTCCCTCACTTTTGGTGGATCATACCCTTCTATCCATCACTCTTATTTCCCTCACCTAAAAGCCAACGAGTGGAAGGGAAGCCCTTCCCTCACTTTATATATATATATATATATATATATATATATATATATATATATATATATATATATATATATATATATATATATATATATATATTAAATAATTTTTTTTTATTTATAATTTTTAAATTAATATGAAACATAAAATTTAATTAAAAATAAAAAGCATTTCATTAAGTAAAATAAAAATTATATTAACCCTAATATTTAAATAAGTAGAAAAAAAACCCAAAAAAAAAAATCAAACAAACTACAACATAGTAAAAATTATTAATTAATATCATAATTTTATTTATACCTAGATACGTCACTCGGAATCATCGTCTTCCTCCTCGCCTTGATCATCTGCATCATTCTCCCCAGCGCCACTCTCGTCGTCGGAATCTTCACTCTCGACGAACATATGAGAATCCTCGTCTGATTCGTCAAACAAATCATCATCGTAAGATAACTCTTGCGGGGGCTGAATATGAGCCCTATAAATGTGCTCCACCAAATCAGCACGAAGGGCCTGATGAAGGTTGCGATTGTGTACTTCTCTTCTATTCACCTTATACTCTTGTGTACCAACGGCTACTCCTTCAACATTTGGTAAAACTTCATTTTCGTTGTATCGGCATATCGCTCTTCCTTCGTCTTCAAGAATCATATTATGCAATATGATACATGCATACATTACGTGTTGTAACCTTTTCACCTCATATGACCTTGCCCCGACCGTTAGTACTTGCCAACGTCTCTTAAGTACACCAAATGCTCGCTCCACATCCTTCCTAGCTGACTCTTGCGCCTCTTTAAACTTTTTCCTTTTCGGGTCGTTAGGACATGTAAATGATTTCACAAAAACAGACAAAGGAGGATATAGACCGTCAGTAAGATAGTATCCACACTTATATGCTACCCCATTTGCTTGAAAAGGTACATCGTGTGACTTTCCAAGGTAGATATCGTTGAATACAGGTGACTGGTCTAGCACGTTGATGTCATTGTTTGCACCAGCTGGACCAAAGAATGCATGTCATATCCAAAGATCATGTGATGCAATAGCCTTTAGAATAATCGTTGGCTCTTTGTGGTCGCCTCTCATGTAATGACCACGCCATGCGTCGGGGCATAATGACCAACTCCAATGCATGCAATCGATACTACCTAGCATTCCAGGAAATCCATGTTTGCCTTCATGCAACGTATACAATAGGTGGATATTGTTGATAGTTGGTTTGCGCAAATATCGTTTCCCGTAAACCAAACAGATCGCTTTGCAGAACTTGTACATAGAGTCCCTCACGGTACGCTCTGACATTCTAAAATACTCGTCCCATTTGTCTGCGCCCATGCCGTATGCTAGCTGACGAATTGAAGCCGTGCATTTTTGAATGGGAGAGAAACCTTTTTCCCCTTGCATCTATTTTCCATTGGAAATATGGAAAGCGGCATTCCAAATCGCCAACAATACGTAAAAATAGTTCCTTGATCATTCGGAACCGACGTCGAAACTTTACAGCGTAGACGGCGTCATCTGCAAAATAATCTTCTATAAGACAATCGTGTCCGGCTTCGTGATTTCTACGTAACAGCGACTTTCTTAGGTTAGGTCGTGCACATGATGTTTCACCAATTCGGTTTTAATAGTATGCAACCGTTTTCGCCATAACGGAATCGATAAACTTAGCCTCCTCTACTGCCGTCGAATCGGATGATGAAGATGATGACATTTTGAGTAATATTTTTATAGAGAAATAGAGATTATGGTTTAAAAAATGATAAAATGTGTGAGCATTTATAAATTAAGAAAATGAAAGGAAAAAAGATATATATATATATATATATATATATATATATATATATGAGTATGATCAAATGAGAACACCTAAAAGGTTGAGAACGCGAGAACAGATCTGGACCATTTAAATACTTAAATCTAAGGTTATTATTGAAAGGGGGATTTATGAAAATTCTAAAACCATAGGTATTTAAGTGTAACTTGTAAAAGGTCACAAGTAGGGATGGCAAAAGAAACCGAACCCGATGGTGAAAACCGAAAACCGACATATTAAGGTCGGGTTTGGGGCCGGTTAATTGGGGTCGGGATCGGGTTTGGTACGCTTATAGAAAATTTTCCTGGGTTTGGTTACGGGGACGGTAAACAAAATACCCGTCCCGATTGCCCGAAACCAAAACCAAAACCGAAACCCGTTACCTGAAACCGTTAATATGATTATATATATATATATATATATATATATATATATATATATATATATATATATATATTAATTTCTTTGAGTTATCTTCTTTGTTGTGAACGATTTAAAGATAATTTCTTGAGATAGCTTCGTGTTTATTTGTAATGCTAGTGTTTTGACATTTTTTTTATTCATATTACTTAGACTAATAGTGATATTATGGTTTATGAATGCTAGTGTATTTATTGTTTTTGTTGCCACTAGTAACCACTTATGTATCAGAACAAATATGTATGCTCTTAGTAGTTTTGTAAATTATCAAAATTATTTTGGATATGAATTTATGTTTGCATCACTAAGTCTAATGGTTTGTATTCTCATTTCATCAAAAGTATTTTTAATTTGAATGTTAAACGGGGATCCCCGTTACCCCGTTGGGATACCCGTAGACCCGATAGTGTTTGGTAAACGAATACCCGTTGGGAATTGAGCCGGTGATGGGATCGATTTTCATATTCGGGGATGGGGGCGGGATTACCAAAAACCGTCCCAAACCCGCCCCGTTGCCATCCCTAGTCACAAGGCTATAATGGTAATTGTAATTTTAACTTGTTCCTATAATTTCTCAATCACCTCTCATATTGCCGTTTAAATTATTTTCCCCTACCTCATCTCTTTCTCTTTCTCTATTCCTAGGTGAATCAATAAACCGCCTCCATCATCTGTGTTCCTCCGATTTCTTCCTAATCGCAACATCATCTTCGCTCCACCATCTATCGCAGCCCTAATCGGACCTTTGTAAGTCATCTGATTTCTCATCTTTCTGAGTTTTCTCGTTCACAACACATGGTAACATTGTATCAGCGAGGCTATTAGGGATGCATATTTTCACAATGTAACTTTGACTAAAAGTCAACAGTAGCGAGATAAACCTCCGATTTCTTTCTCACCTAAAGTCAGGTAGATTTAGTGGATGGAAAGGGACGCATTGTTCACAGGTATGCTCTTTGAAATTTTATTATCCAAATACAAATATCTTAACACATGGCTACCCAGATTTGGTATTTAATCGAAAATCATGGATCGCTCTCAACAATTGTACATTTTTGTTTAGAAATTGGAAATGGTCTTTAATTTGTTGAATGAATGGGAACCAATGGGGCCAAGAGGGTTTGTTCGTGAAGAAGGGATGAACTGTGCACATAAGGTGCTCGATAAAATGTTTGTGAGAGCATTTTCGACTGGAATGATGGAAGGGGTCTCGATGGGGTAGTTGCTTCGATCGGTAATGATTATCTTCTATTTTATTTTTATTTTGACTATAAATCAATGAAGTTTAATCAACTACATTTCTTTACTCGTGTTTCTTTCTATTCATACATGAATCTAGCTTTGGAATTAAGTTTTATGAACCACAAGATCTTATCGTGAAAACGTCTACTCAAAACCACAAGGTTTCTGCTATTTTGGTGTTCGGAGACTCCACTTCTGATCCTGGAAACAACAACTACATTCTAACCCCTTTTGGGGGCAATTTCCCACCTTATGGGAGAGATTTTGCAAACCAAAAAGCGACAACGAGGTGCACCAATGGAAAGACACACAATCCTAATTTTCGAATTTTTTGGTAATAATTTCTTGAAGGGGGCGCGTGAATGGTTGTATTTATTTATGAATAGCACGTGTATTCATTTATGAATAACATTGTAGTTATGTGTGAATAGTTGTATTCATTTATTAATAGCACGTGTATTCATTTATGATAAAATGTGTATTAATTTATAAATAATAGTGTATTCATTTGTGAATTGCAATGTATTCATGTGTGAATGATTGTATTTATTTATGAATATTAGTGTATTCATGTGAATGAGTATATTTATTTATGATTAGAGGTATTCATTTTATGAAAAAAAAATGATAAATTTTACATTTTTTTTTTTCAATTTATGAAAAATGGATTGAATTATTTGTAATTTGATGTGTTTTCATTTATGATTGAAAGTGTACTGATTTGCGATTGGATTTCTATTCTTTTTTTTTTTTTTTGAAAAACAAAAACGTGAAATAGTAGAAAATAATATATATATTTTTAATATTTTCCTTTCAAATTTAAATTAAAAGGAAATATTAATTTTTTTAGATGATTTTTTTGAAACGGTCATAAATAATTTTTTGGAAAAATCATATATATATATATATATATATATATATATATATATATATATATATATATATATATATATATATATTATTAACTAAAAGGAAATATTAATATAGTTAGGTAATTAAAATCATTATCCCTAGATTTTAGGAAATCAATAATTAATATTTATATAAAGTTACTAATATACATTTTATAAAATGATTGGTCCAGAACTGTTCTCGCGTTCTCAACTTTTTAGGTGTTCTTATTTGATCCTCTCCCTATATATATATATATATATATATATATATATATATATATATATATATATATATATATATATATATATATATATATATATATATATGTGTGTGTGTGTGTGTGTGTGTGTGTTAACGGCTATATAGCCGTTTGAGTATAAGAAAGAAAAAAAATGCAGTGGCCAAAGGTTGGAAGAGGGAGAGAGCGGGACTCTCTCCCCTCACTTGCTTCCCGCGGTTCCTTTCCCGCACCCACGGTTCGGTATGCACGTGTGCAGGATCGGTTCACTCACCCCCACTCCGTCCGGCTTAAAAGAACCATTGGAAAGTTGTGTTATTTCTTTCTAAAATAAGCGCATTACAAATGTTAAGGATGTTAGGTTGTACCGAGAGACACATGAAAACATATTATTACTCTGCCAAATTTATGTTGTGAAAAGCATCCAACAAAATAAGATATTTTCGTATTAGGATCTTTAATTAGGCATGAGATCAAGATTTTGTTGTTCTTGGATTATCGAAAATATGGTTTTTTGATATAAACGACAATAGGTTGAAATAACATATTTTGAAAAGTATCTTACACATGATCCTATAATTATCCAAATGCTTATACATATTATGGATGCAAAGTATTATAATTTAAATCAATAATATCACTGTTTTTTTTTATTTTATTTAATTAAATTTTACGAGGGCTCCGCATCCGGGTTTCTTAATTATCCGCTTGCAAAACATTGGTTTAAACAAAATCAGAAAAATAATGATTTTATTGAAGATAAAAGATAACATAATATTGTGAGAAATGAAATATCCTTATATATTTTGTTACTATTTACTATAACAAAGCTAAGTCTTAAAATCAAAATAAGAGATTAAAAAAAGAAAAATGGTGGAATGCACATATCATTATTTTATATAACTAAAATAAAAAAAGTAGAGAATATTTCTTTTCTCTAAAAAATATAATACGTTTGAGTCTTTATATATCAAGCTTCAAGCCTTAAACATGTACGAAGTAAATATTGTTTTATATTACCGATCGATTAGAAAATATACTACATAACGTCTTTTTATATGACCATAAATGATAAATGTTTATTAAAGAAGAGGCAAGTTGATGGGTCATATCATATCATATGTTATTAAAAAGGAAGATTTTTGAATCGTCTTCCCAAAATTAATTTTATCTTATACGCGCTCCCCACACGTTAAACCCTGCATCAAAGCTTCAGTACAAATAGCGAAAACACACACACGCACACAGTCACACCAAATAAGAATATGGCTCACAATATTCTTATAATAGTCGCTATCTTCAGTACTTTCACTGCCGCAACCGCCGGTCGTCTCATCACCACCACCAATTCCTCCTCTGATATCGTAAATGACGGTGTTCACGGTGGCTACGGAGGTGTACTTCGTCTTAACCCCTTCCTATTCTCATCATCTTCAACCGAAGAATCTGGAATCTGCGAGCAGTCTTATGGATTTTTGCCTTGCACCACCACCGTATTTGGCAATCTCTTCCTCATTCTGGTATACGGTTACCTTATGTTCATCGCCGCTACTTACCTCTCCGCTGGTAGTGAGTTGATGTTGGAGATTTTAGGTCCGGGTATCGTCGGCGGCCTTTTCCTTCCTGTTCTCGGCGCTCTTCCAGACGCTATGCTCATTCTCGGTACAAAATCACAAACCCTATTCGCATAATATTTGTTTCCTTCTCGATTTACAAAATTGCAGTGGAGTTGATTAGTGTGAACAAATTTTACTCGTTAACTATTCGAATAATCTGACGTTTTATAAAGTTAAATCATCGTTATCTTGGGATTGTGTTATATCGAAGATTCAGAGAAGAAATTGATGTTGACAATTGAGTTTAACTAATTAACTGTTCTTGCTGCTTCGTGGGAAGTTTCCATAGAAAAGAAGTAAAAAAAAAGTAAAGGGTAGATAAACAAGAAAAAGGAAAGGATAACGATTCTTTTCTTGTGATGACACGCAAAGAAACGAATAAAAGCTATCGATTTTACATATACGCCCTTCATTCCACAATTCTTTCAAAATAAAAATCACAAAAAAAGTATCTTACAAGTAACAAGTTTCCCTCTCTTTTTCTTCAGGGGTCATTCATTTAAGTCGTGATATTCGGTTGATCTAACTAACGCATTAATTATTGAATGCGAATATTCAACAGTTTTGAACAAGTGGCATTTTTTATATGCATTTTATGACCTGTACAGCTGACTTGTCAAAACTTTATCTTGTTAGACTTTATTCACGATTATTTTCCCTTTCTTTATCTAAATCGTATCTCAGTTTTCATGTGTTTCTCTTTATTGTGTATTGTTTACTCATTATTTTCTGTTTCCTTGTTCATTTTTATTTGTACATGTTATAATTCTAATATTTTCATATTTTGTATATATGATCTACTTTTTTTTATATATAGTGTCAGGATTATCTGGAAGCCCAGAAACAGCTCAAGAGCAAGTCTCTGTTGGCATGGGATTATTAGCTGGATCAACTGTCATGCTTTTAACTGTCATATGGGGAACATGTATCATCGTAGGCAAATGCGATTTACAAAACTCAATTGCTATAGATAACCAAGATACAAAAGGATTCAACTTAATAGGTACATTAAAAAATATTATCTGATTCTAGATGCGTTAATTATTATTACAAAAATTAATTATATATCCAAGAAATTAAAATTATCTGTTCCATTATATCGCAGGGTCTGGTGTGAGTACGGATATTTGGACAAGCTATTCAGCAATGATAATGGCTGTATCTTTGCTCCCTTTTATTGTTGTTCAATTCCCACAAATCATGCATTCGACTTCTGGAAGACACGTGGCAGTGTTAATTGGACTTATAGTCACCATTTGTCTTTTAATCGCGTACTGCGTTTATCAGGTTTATATCAATGGATAATTAATTAATCACAGAAAATAACCTAAGTTTCATTTAACAATTAGTGAATGTAATAACTCATTCCAATTTCTGATCCATTTTTCTCCAGGTGTATCAGCCTAATATACAGAAGAGACGCATTGCATTTGCAAAGCATAAGCATGTAAGGTCTAGAATTCTCAACTACTTGAAAACAAACGCATACGAAGGACTTTTAGATGATAAAGGCCACCCAAATCGAGAAGTTTTATTCAGGTGAGTTCTGTTACAATTATTATTAAAATTATTTTTATGTTAATGTCGCTTCTAATTAATTAAATAACTCTTATCGCAGGCTGTTTAACTCGGTTGACGTGAATGGAGATAAACACCTTTCACAAGCTGAACTAAGAGCACTAGTTGTAGGAATGCAATTAAACGACATAAATTTAAACGAAGATGATGCTGTTCTTAAAGTCATGAAAGAATTTGACACATCTGGAAATGATGAAATAGATTTTGAAGAATTTGTATCCGGAATCACAAAATGGATCGACGAAGCCAAAAGTACAATACTAGCTTCTCATGTTTCAGGTCCTGACACAACAAATTACTTTCATGACTATTACGAGGTACGTAATATCAATATTATTATTATTATTATTATTATACTGATGTTACTTTAATGGACTTAATTATGTGTGGGTGTTTCTTATTTGAATACAGGAAACAAAGAGAGAACACTATCTTTTGGGAGATGAAGGGGGTGATCATGATGAAGAGAATGGTGTAAAGGATCCTCAATGGACAACGATAAAGGCGTTGCTATTTTTGTTATTGGGTACGATTGTTGCTGCTTTATTTGCTGATCCATTGGTGGATGCTGTTGGGGGGTTTTCTTCTGCTACGAATATTCCGTCTTTTTTTATCTCGTTCATTGTGTTGCCAATAGCAACCAATTCGAGTGAATCAGTGTCCGCTATCATCTTTGCTTCCCGCAAAAAGCAAAGATCTGCTTCGCTAACTTTTTCAGAGGTTCGTTTGCTTCTTTGATTCTTGTTGTCTTAAAGATTCTTAATCTCACACACGCGATAGCAAACTACACAAAAGTTTTGTAAAAGAGATTCGTGAGACTATTTACGTGTTGACTTTTGAATTTATGTTTTTGGCACAGTTATATGGGTCTGCTACAATGAACAATTTGCTTTGCCTATCGGTATTCTTGGGACTTGTTTACGTGCGAGGACTAACATGGGATTTTACATCAGAAGTTCTTGTTATTGTGATCGTTTGCATTGTGATGGGTGTGTTTGGTAGTTTGCGTACGACATTTCCTCTTTGGACATGTTTCATTGCGTTTGTTCTTTACCCGTTCTCCCTTGTTCTTGTATACATTCTCGACTATTGGTATGGTTGGTCATAGATTCAACCAATGTTGTGGTTGGTTGTAAAATATTGATTTTAGCTTAAAGCTAACTAGTTAATTAGTTATGTACTAGTATATGTCATAACTTTCTTTGTAATTATTTTAATAGGTAGCTAATTAGTTTTAGTAATAGAGAAATGCTATAATTTTATAGCACGTGATGTGAATTGGATAAAAGATCTTCTGCGATGTGTTGCAAACAAAGGTGTTCTTTGTTATTGGCTTTTTCGGAATCGTCTAGGTTATTATTGCTTTGGATCCGAGTGTAAATGGTTTAAGGTCAATCTACAAAGAGATCGGAAAGAGTGAAGCTTGGTTATATGTTTAAGACTTGGTACTTGATATCAAAAATTCGACAACAATGTATGTTACAAGTTTCCATTTGACATGTGGAGTTCATGATCAATGGTAATTCATCAATGAATATGGGAACGCGGTGGGTGTTTATATGTTCAAAAGGTTAAAAAGGTTTAGTAGGACTTTGGTTTTACACAATTTATACAAATGTTGGTATTCTTGCATGTAATATTTCTTCTTTATGGATCAATAGCCACACATGTATGCACCATTTGTAAGATTTGTTAAGAATAATCATATTCAGGATACAAAAGAACATGTGAGACAAATCAGTACTATGGGAGGAAATCATTCTAATGCCATGCCACATAGACAGCCATAGGCTTAAGAAGGTCATAAGACTTATGTGAATGCTTCTTTGGGAGCAATGACATCTCGTAGTGAAGGGAACAAGAGTGGCAGTGACAGGATAGAAGCAATACCTTAAGATGAAAGTGAATCTAGAGGTGAAAATGAATGAAGCTCTATCTAATTGGGTCGTTTTGGCTGATTTAACGACTTGGAATTCATTCTAAATTAATCTTGTTATGTTGGAGTGAAGCATTTCTTGATTTGATAATTCAATATATCAAAAGTATGTGGGCTATGATAGAATATTTACCTTGTCCCACTGGCTTGTTGATAATTTTTTGTTGAATGTAAGAATTAGATCTATTTTTTAAAAGTAATGATGTTGAAACGAGAACGGATGATCGATGAACGGTTTGTTTTGCTCAAAATTGAGGTTGTTCTGCTATGCTCAAAATGTTTAATCAAAATTTTAGTATATTGAGTGTTGGAGTGACATTCAATGAGGTGTCAAGTTGCAAAAATTCTCAGCACTTATATAGGCCTTCCGATTGGTGGTAATATGACATGTATTGGCCGATAGAATTGTATTATAGATAAGTTTTCTCAAATAATTTTAATTAGAAAGTGAAAGCTTTATCTATGGGGGCATTTAGGTGGTGCTTGAAAGGGTGGGATGATATTTCATTTTCCTGATTAAAGTACCTATTACCACTCTAACATCTTGTTCCCGAGTTTTTTTTAATTCATTACAAGAAAGGGAATGAAAATATTGATAGAAGAAAAGTGAGGGAAAGGAAAATTTATTTATTCCGTTCCCGAGTTCGAAGGAAATGAAAGGAAAATTATAAGTTTATGTGTTCCTGAGTTAGGAGGGAAAAGAAAAGAAAATTAATAAGATTACAATTATACCCCTATTTACACATTATGTTTATAACATATAAGCAATATGAATCAACTAAAGTGGGAATCAAAATCAATCAAAAACTTTTTAATCAAACAACCAAACTAATGAAATAAACTCAAGTCAACAAAGAAAAACTAGAAAATCAAAATTCCAACTTTATAAATGAAGTTCAATGCAAACTACTATAAAAACCATAAAACTTCAAGATATGACTCAATTTTTAGCTCCATCCATCATCTTTCTTAGAAATATCTTCGTCATCTTCATTGAAGAACTAAAATTGTCCTAGCATCGGCTTGATTTAGCGACAAATATATGGAAACATCTGCAAATTCATCAACATCCAACTCCATCAACTCCAATTCTTTCTCGATTTCTTCACCAATATAGTCACGTGATTTATTCATTTCTCTCATAACATCAACGATTTCTTTAAATGTTTGCGCAATAGTGTGTTCAAAAGTTTCTGGTTGTGCTTGAGGTTAATGTTGAGGTTGAAGTTCAAGTTCAGGTTCAGCTACTACTTCATTTTAATCTTGAAGTTTTCTTTCTATTTTTTTTTAAACTTTTTAGCTTCTTAGCCTTTGAACTATCACCGGGTGAAACATCCATTGCTGATACTATTTGAATGTTCTCATCATCATCTTTGTATTCTTTATCCAAAATTACCTCATTATTTGCTATTAGCTTATCCACATTATCAACTTTTTCTATTTTAATTTCTATGGATTTTCTTAACCGGGCATATTTTTCTTTTGTTGTTTCCGCTTTTGATCTCGATGCTCTATCATTTGAAAATAACATCACCAACTGATCATAGTTTGAAAAAAATTTGGTCCTGAATGCAACTGCGTTAGGGGTTGCCTGTTTATAAACAAACACAAAAATTAATTAGTAAAGTTAGTGGTGCAAAAAATATAACAATAAATCAAATGTAAAACCAACACGTACAATAATTAATTTTCCCATACTTCCTCCTCTGCTTCGATGTATGTTGTTTGAGAATTCTAGGAGAACCCACTCAACGAAGTACCCTGATACATGTCATACCATTTATTAAAATTACCTTTTAAAGTTTTCATTCGGTTTTTTTATTTGATCTTTTGTAATAGATCTGTTAAACTCTTTACTCATCTCTGCAATTATGTTTGCATATGCTTGTGAAGTGAATGTACCATGCACCTGATTACCTAGTCGATCTTCCTTTACCTGAGCTTCAACGAGAACATTATTCATATGATCTGTTCATATCAAATTTTCTTTTTTCACTACACTTCCATCAGCTGCCCTTTTGATCATAATTGCTCTGTACATACAAAGAAAGTAAAATGAACCATACATTGTTAAACAAAAAATTAGACAAATATATATAAAAAAGAGGGTTCATAATATAAATATCACCATAAAAATTAAATTGCAAATATCATAACAAAAATAAACTAAAATAACAGAATGAACTAAAACCGACAAATTATTGATCTATTATAAAACTAAGTTGACATATTTATTTCATTGTTTGGTTTCAACAAGTAATCATTCCACATTTGAGTTGTAATAGCGTTCCTCAATTCCTCAGCCCCATCACTACGCAAACATCCGTTATTAACATCATGTCTCACTTGTTGTGGTTGTTCATCCAACACCTTTTGTAAGACTTCATATTCAAGTTTTTTGTCACGATCTTTGTCTAGTAAAAAATTGTGTAAGATACAACATGCCACAAAAATGTCTGATTGTGTGTCACACGAGTAAAAAGGTTCTTGTGTACTTCTAACGATTGGGAAACTTCTTTTTAGAACACCAAATGCACGTTCTATTGCGTTACGTAAAGAAGCATGTCGAAGATTGAACAACTCTCTTACATTCACTGAGGGGTGAGCAGAATACTCTTTCAAATGATACCTGACACTTCTATATAGTGTCATTAGCTCACTGGTATGAGGCAAACCACCATCTACCAAACAATATCGACCTATAAATAACATGTAATTAGTTTTCTAATAAAAGAATGTACATAAAATTAAAGTAGTTAACAAAAATTACCCCTAGGAATTAGTAGCTTATCGTCTCTTTTAAGTGCATCTTTCACTATCCTTGAGTCTGAGGCAGTGCCCTCCCACCCAAATAAAACGTAAGTAAAGTTCAAATCAAATGAACATGCGGCCAAAACATTTATGGTAGGGTAACCCGTGCGACACAATATCTAGGGGCATCTCTATTAGGTACTTTTACACGAACATGTGTCATGTCAATTGCCCCTATACAATTCTTGAAATAGGGATAAAATCTTTTTTTCTCTTGAATTTCTTTTGGGACAACATCACTTTTAGGTTGTTAAATGTAGTAACTTTCTAATGCTATAATTGTGCGAAGAACTCTATGGAAGCACATACTTGTTGTAGATTTAGCGTACCCATGCATGAAAGAGAGCATTGTGTTTCTTATATCGTTTCCTACGATGTGCAGAAACCTTGCAACATGTCTACAATAGACATTCGTTGCATAGGTCGCAGTCCACCATCACATCGTAAAATAGTACACAACTTTCTAAAAGCATGCTCACTCACACGAATAAGTTCACGATATTTCCCATCTTTTACAAGTTTGTGTAATAGTCATTCCCGTTCAAGTTGACGCTTTAACATTTCTTCCTTACTTAGTATACTATGATTACTTTTTTTCGAAAGTCTACGATGTATTATAATGGCCATGAACATCATAGTAACCACTAACCTTCGTCTTGTTTCCCCATCGTCATCTTGGCTGGCCATGTCACTTTCCTAATACTATAATTGGGTATATTTCCAATGTAAATTGCCTTAATAAAAAAATGCTATAATATATTAGGAACCGAATTGTGTAAACCGGGTTGAAAAAAAATCAAAAACTTTAGCTGTCAAATAGAAAAAGAAACAAATTTTTGGATTTAAATACAGCTGTCAAAAGATACACTTAAACAGTCTAAGGTTATAACATATAACAAATAATTGAAGAAGTTGAACTAAATTCAATATAACAAAACAGGGAAAAATAAAAAAAATTGTTTTCATAGATATATGTTTTGTTTCTATTCCTAAGTTTCTTTAGTAACTAATTTATAACAAAACTTGGCAAAATAAAAAAAAAAAATCCATGCATGCACACAAGCAAGTATTAGAGAATCAAATATATGTTTTGTTTTATTCCTAAGTTTCTTCAACAACTAGTTTATAACAAAACTGGACAAAATAAAAAAAAATGCAAGAAAGCAAGTGTATTCATAGATTGTCCTTGTGTACAACAGGAAAACAAGATTCTTGTTATTTGTCACCACTAACTCGTCTAAGATAAACAACAAGTGGTGTGGATTTTGTGATTTATGTTATAATTCTTAATAATGCAATTGAATAATATGTCCATCAATTAAATAGTCGTGACAGCAATAGTCACATGGTAGCAATAGTCATGTTATAATTAAAGATCAAACAGTGAAGTCATGTTTCTAAACAGAAAAAAAGTAAAAACACACACACACATTGAAGTCACATGGCAGCAATAGTCGTGGTTTCATACATAATATGAAGAAGAAAAAAAATACCTGATTAGAGGGTGTGGAGAGAATTGACTTGAGCAAGACGATGGGCAAACCACTGAAACCAATATGCAATTGAAAAGGAAGATGAAGAAAACGATAGACGTATGAAGAAAACAATATGCGACTACGTGATTTATTAAATAGGGTTGAGAGTATAATGGTCCATAATAAGAAGAATGCAAGATATGTTCCAAATTTCTTCCTGTTTCCATCTAATTTGGAAGGAAAATATGCCTCAATTTTCCTCTCTTTCCCCTCACTTTCCTTCCGTCAATTAAACTCGGGAACACGGGTTTCCTTCGACATCCCTCACTTTCTCTCCATATCCCTCCATTTCTCTCCATAAATGGAACTCGGGAACAAGGCGTAAATCTCATGGTTTTGCTATGTGCAAAACAAAATTGGGATGATGATATTAGAGATTGTGAGATTTTGTGGGTTTTAGTAGAAGAAAATCACGGCCTCTAAAAAAGTGAGTGGATTGGAGATCGGTGGTTTGTTAGCTGATAATCGAGCTCTTTTATTGAAGCTGAAATGGAGACTTTTGTCACAACTGGCATTTTGCTAGAAAATTCTATTCTCATGAAACCATCATCTGTTGTAAGGCTTGTAATCTAAGTGAATACTATATTCTATCCTCGTTCAAATACATCGCATATGTTCAACTAAGGGTTGGAAACCTTAGAAATCCCGGTTCAAGTTTCTTATAAACTAAAATTCACTTATTGGGCCTAATGGACCAATAAACCTTCAACTTGACTACTTTGGGTCATGATGGGCCATAAAGGGATTTAATTACCCCTAATGGGCCCTAAACCCATTTATTTTACCATTTTGGGCCGTGAGCCTCCTTAAGAGCCCAATGGGCCGAAAATTAATTTTTGGGCTTCATAAATTCGAACAAGATCAAGAATGGGCCCAAACTATTCCATTTCCCCCTTATTAGCCCAAACTCTCGGCCCAAAACAAATAATAATAATAATAATAATAATAATAATAATAATAATAATAATAATAATAATAATAAATAGATAAGATTGTGCATGGGGTTAAATGGTGCCACCTCAAATTTAACTTATGGTCTTCCATGATAATTACCCTCCATGTAATTAACCAATCCCATGTCTCAAGGCAACTAGCTTATCTCTTCTCCCTCTCTCTTTTCTTCTACTCACGGCCAAGACACCCACCACCCACCTCCATTTTCTTATTTCAAGCTACTACAAAACACTCTCTAGAACTCCTCTTTCTTCCATCAAAATTTCGAAGATTTGTGGGTGCTTTCAAGAGGATTCTTCACCAAAATCATCATCCTTGGTAAGTTTTTGCTTAGATCCATGGTTTAGTTTCCTTATTACTTCAAAAATCTCCTCTTAACACATGAAATTTCGTGATCTTACATCTTAGACCCCATCCAAGCCCAAAAACCTCCCAAGGAGCTTACTAGGACCAAAAATCACATCATCTTCTTCCATTCTTCTTCTTAACCGAAATATCCAAGCAAAGGTGAGTTCATACCCCTTGTTTTCTGTTTTTATATGATTTTTGGGGGAGAATACAAGTTGCTTTGTGTAGATCTATGTGTATATGCATGACTATGTGTGTTTTCCATGAATTATTTGGTGATTATGTGTTGATTTCTTCATTAATCTAAAAATATGTCAAGAACTTCAACTTTATCACTTGGATCTTTATATGAATCTTGAGAGAAGTATGTTTTATCAAACATAATACATGTAAACTAGTATATACTGGATTTATACACTTGATATAGCAAAAATGAGTGTTGTGGTTAGAGATCTATAAACTAAACTCACGAAACAACCTTTGACAGAAAAGTTTTGGTCCAATCTCGGACTGTTTTGACCATCCAAATGGAAGTATTTTTCAAAACTGCTTTACATGGATAAATTTCAGGTTTATGCCTTTAAAATAACTACTCGCACGTTTTCATACGATTTTTCTATAATTTTTGGCGAATTTTACAAAACTGTCTATCATATTTGAAATAATTTCGGACCAACCTGTGAAGATGAGCAATTTCACACTTGTTAGAAACTATTAAAAATTATGAGAAAATTTGTGAACAAATTAGACAAAATTTCTAAACTTTGAGAGTTTACGGATCGAAATTTCGACTTACGATGATTTTTCTACAAGTTTTCAAACAACTAGGTCGGAAAAGCTCAAAAACCAAGAAATGTGTATTTTCACAAAAACCAAGCCAAAAATGATATTTTTGACAAAAATGGGTTTAAAATGTTATTTTTACCACAAAGTAGTCATCAACACAAGTTTTTAACAAAATTGGAGATTAAAGTGTTATTCTTACAAAAATTGGGTCTTAATTGTAAATTTTTGGCTTATTGGGCCAAGAACGTCATTTTTACAAAAGGTGGGCTTTTTATATCAACTTTGTAAATAATCAAGCTAAGATAAACAAAACAATAACAAACGGGTTAAAAACGATATTCATATCCTTATTGGGCCTGGAAATAATGTACATGTTTAGTGGGCCTTAGTGTCCTTTTACATGTATATTGGGTCTAGGATAGACTTTCACATTCCTTTTGTGCCTGGAAATAATAGACACGTATAGTGAACCTTAGTGGTCCACTTACATGTTTATTGGGCCTGGGAATGGGTTTTATATGCGTTCTTCTTTTTATGCTATTTTAGTGAATACTTGAACTAAAACCAATGATAAACCAACAAATGGATTTAATTTGATCATTTTCTAGGTTATTGGGCCTTAGTGACCCATTTCTATGTGTGATAGGTCCTGTATACTATTTATATGTTTATTGGGCCTCATTGACTCATTAACATGTGCGACGGACCTTGGATACTATTTGTGTGCTATTTGGGCCTGTAAATACTTTATATGTGAAATGGGCCTTAGTTGTCCTTTCATATATATTTCGGGCCCATGTTATATAATCTCATTCCGTTTGGGTCTTGAAATGATTTACATGTTTAGTGACGCCTTAGTGGTTCACTTGCATGGATCATTGGTCCTAGAATGAGTTTATACATTTTTCTTCGCGTAAATTCGATTAAGGATCTAGCAAGTTTTTATCGGTTGGCACCTATTAAGTGTACGATCGTAGCCTGTAGTTATAACCAGAGTCTCCTGGAGGGAGAACGGGGATTTGTGTATAGATCTATACG
This sequence comes from Lactuca saligna, assembly GCF_052625555.1. NCBI lineage: Eukaryota > Viridiplantae > Streptophyta > Magnoliopsida > Asterales > Asteraceae > Lactuca > Lactuca saligna. Next base: position 234,648,348 of record NC_136421.1, read on the forward strand.
GGGTTGACACCCCACACCTCAGTTGTTCGCTACAGTTAGACTTACTCAGTCTAGGGTGACGAAAACCTTATTCTATTTTCCGTCGGCATCCAACGACGCCAAGACAGGTGAAATTGTCATTATTTAGTATGGTTATGACGGATCGCTTAGAGGAATTAACGTTATGAAGTTTACGGAAGACATCTTCTTTTTTTTAGGCAACGTCGGGTTGTCTGGGAACATTCTCTTTACATGCTCTTACATTCTCTCTACATTCTCTTTACCTTTTTAGTCAAATAAACAATAGCATACATGCATTAATACAAGATCTAACACAAACACACTAAACAGTTTTCAGAAAATATCGGATTTTCTGGTGGTTTTCAAAGTTATACAAATCATTTTCTCAAACATGCTTATGAAATCACCAATATTTTTATGTTGACCGTTTTCAAAATAACTTGTATTCTCAGGATACCATTGAAGCAAGATGAATGAAACAAACTAATGGATATTGTGTAATATTTTGTTTCATCATCCTCTTACTATTTTGGCATGTAATATTCAAATACAATACTCGATGTAAACAATGAATGTTGTAATATTACATGTGTGATGATGATGATGTTATGTTTAAATTATATTCACTGTAATGATATTTCAAGATGAAGTCACGCGCAAGCCCCCGGACGTTTCCGCCGTCTGGTTCGGGGGTGTGACAACTTTCAACCATTTCTAATAGGTTATCGTCTTCCACTATTAAATTCATTCATGACTCGACAATGGTTTTTGGGAGGCTGAATCAATTTTTTTAGTGATTAGGGTTTAGGCTCAATCCCTTTACGGTTTAGATTATGTCTCTTATGTGCTCCTATTTATATGAGTATAATAGAATGTTTCATTGATAAATAGTGAATTTATATCTCACATAAATAAGGATATATAAGAGACATTATCTAAACACTAAAGGGTTTGGGCCTAAACCCTAGTCACTAACATCACCCCGCAATTTAATTGGGAGGGGACGATGAAACTGCAAAAACCAAAAATTAACTGAAGACAACTAATCTAAACCCTAAAGGTCTTAGGCTTAAACCCTAATCACTAACAAAATTTACAAGTGTTTGGAGTGAAATTATAGGTTTTCTTAAACATTTTGTCACACCCCAAAACCAAGAACGGCATAAACGTTCCGGGGTGGAGGACGTCATGTGAAGTATCATAACAGTGTAAAGTAGTAAACAAGCAACAACATCATCCATTGCATTAAAAGTAAAGTTTTAATACATGTGTGTTCTTTCATCGTACTAAGACATCAAAATATGTAATCAAAATAACATACGAGTCTTGTATGTGCTCCGTCTTCTCAAAACCTGGCCATCGTACCTGTCTAACTGGTGACCTGAGAATACAACTTATTTTGAAAGAGAGTATCAGCATAAAGCTGGTGAATTCATAAGTATTAATGTGTCTTTGATTTGTAAAAACTGTAAGGTAATGACTTGGAAACCTTTGGAAAAAGACTATATAAGTGTGAATTGTTTTAAAACAGTTGAAAATGTTTGAATACTCTAGCAAATCCCTATGATTTCTATTAGTATAATGAGTAGCCTTCTACCAAGACTTAAATATTATGTAAGTAGTCTTCTACCAAGACTTGTGTGTTATGTAAGTAGTCTTCTACCAAGACTCGTGTGTTTTGTAAGTAGTCTTCTACCAAGACTCGTATGTTTTGCTATAATAAAGATGGTTTTCCTTCTTTTTGACTATTACTAACAGTACCTAGTCTAACTCATCGTTTATGTGAATGTATCACAAAATAAGGTAATATGAAAAATATAACTATGTAGGTGTTATCCTTTTGTACTAGGATTAACACGACATCGCGAATAGCGACATGTATAACCTTTGAACATCCGTAGATTGTTCAATTTTCCTCTGTAGCTACAGCAGGTTTAAGGAAGGGTTACTCCCGTAAAGGTACTCCTAGTATAAGTATTAACCGTAGGCATCCGTAGATGGTCATTTACCTCTGTAGCGAACAGTAGGCCAAAGGAATGGCTAGTCTCGAAAAGGTACCCCTAATATAAGTAATTATCGTAGGCATCCGTAGATGTTCATCTACCACTGGTGCTAACATGTGGGTTTCGGAATGGTTAGTCCCGTCTAGATATCCTGTTGAACTGGGATAAGCAGGACAATTTACACAGAAGGTACTAATAAATCATCCTAGTGAATCGAGGTACAAGTATCCATGTAAGTGTATACAGGTAAATGTATCTACGTAAAGGTACTCATGTAAGGTATTCATGTAAGTGTATTCATGTAAGCTTATTCATGTAAGCGTATTCATGTAAGCATATTCATGTAAGCGTATTCATGTAACATGTAATGTATAGTATAGACTCATGAATGAACTGACTCTAATGTAATTCCTTGTAATAGGAATAATGTTATGTATCTCCTAACTGTCCCTATAATAGTTAACAGGAAGGTAATTGATTGTCCAAACGGGTTTATACACCCTTGCTACACAAGAGTGTGGGAAACTGATTGAAGGATGAAAACTATAACATCAATACATATATAAGAACATACGTGTATAGATATAGTTTGGTTCAAGAAGGTAAAAATGGTTTTGTAAAACATCTAAAAGATTTGAACAATAATTTAACAATGACTTGATGTCATTATAATAAACATTTCAAACGTAATACTTTTGCTATCAAGGTATTTTTAAGATATAAAACAATTTCATGCATCACATTTTGTAGTATGTGAAATCTGCTGAATGAAAACACAGTTATAAATACATATGATTGATTTAATAACATGTTGTTTTCTATTTGTATTCCCCCTCCCCATTAAAGCATTTAAAATCATTTAAAACATTGATTAAGGGGTATCAACTCACCTGTTGTGAGTGGTTCTAACGGGTATGCGTGTAGGGATGAGAAGTTCCACGAATGAAGTCCCAAGACACAATAAGTCCTAAATGACATATAAGGACACATATTGACATGAATATAGTGTTCATAACATCTATATGAAAGGAAACACCTTCTGGGACTAGGAAACACCTTGACCAAGTGTTGGAATCACATGTGATTCAACATAGGAAGGTATAAAGGCACTCACATGAGTTTACTACCATGAGTTCATGGCCCAAGGGAGTTTATGGTCGTAAACGCATGGCTACTCATGTGGGAATGCAAGTTTGAAGGCTAGGGAATGCTTTTGGGACATTAGCTGTAACCTAGGATGAAAAAGACCACCTTCCTTGGAGTTTTTGAGGATTTCACGGCCCTAATGAGTTTACTACCGTAAACTCATGGCCATTTATGTTTATGAGGGTCCTAAAGGTCATAAGGAAGCATTCGAACTTCAAGCCTAAGCCTTAGGAAGTGTTTGTGGAATCAAAATACCCTTTACTTGAGTTTACGGCCCATGGACCATTTGGTCATGTGTTTGCGGCCGTGAACACCTATGGGTGTTGGTATTTTGATTGTTTTTGGTCCAAGACACATCAAGGTAAAGTGCTATGCTAGTCTCTTGGCTTAATGAAGGCATTTAGGGCATTTTGGCAACTTAAAATGGAGTTCACGGCCCAAGAACATCCTTGGCCGTGAACTCACTTTTAGCCCTTGATTCTTAATGTTTTTTATGTCTAAACAAGCCATGGGTAGTCTCTAGGTTTAGTCCAAAGTTTGGAGGGACATTGGGCACACTTTGGCCCTAAATTTAGTGTTCACGGTCCAAGAATATCTTGGGCCATGAACACCATTTACTTGGTGTTTTGAGGTTGTTTTCTAGCCTTAAACTCATTAGTGTACAAGTCCAAACTAGTTTCATTGCTTAAGGAAGGTACTAGACACCAATTGGCCTTTATAAAAGAGTTTACTCCACAAGTGTTCTTGGGCGGTAAACTCTCAAATCTTGCTGTTTTGTTATGATTTTGATGTTATTAGGCACAATCTAAGCTATATAATACAAATAGATAGAAGTACTCACGATTTGGGATGAAAACTCGAAGATCCGTGAGAGAGAATTCGGCTTTTCTCTAGTTGGAAATGTAACTAATGAATAAATATGGTTCAAAATCCTATATATAGTCCTGGGATTTTTGGTAGAAAATATTTTATTCACGAAATGAACTCTAATATCATAGAGTTTTGGAATAACAGAGGTGCACAAAACCCAAGTGCATCCACTCTCCTGATATCTCCTTAAGTGTAAACCCTGAAATACTCAAACTTATACCCAAAAGTCTAGAAATTCACTGTAACTGTTCTAGCTTCTATTAACTTGATATGGTTTGTTCAGAATGGAAATTTCGGATTGTCACATCATCCCCCTGTTAGAGGGAATTTCGTCCCGAAATTAGAATCTATGTAAGGAAGTCGGTAGAAGTGATCGAGACGTGAGGTGGAAACTTCCTAATCGATTGGTTCTCGTGCTCATAAGTGAATCCGGGTTCTCAGTTGGAATTCCAACGAACCTTCACAATTGTTCAAAGGATTTCCATGCAAAATGACTCATACTTCCATGCACCATCCAATCACTCACTCTCTCTTCTCTCTTCTCCTTCTTGCTCTCGGCCGAATCCAAACCCACACACACACTTCACTCAAAAATCCTCTCAAGATAACTCTCTCCACTCCTCTCTATACTTTCGAGATCTAGAAGGATTTCAAGGAAATTCTCCACAAAAATTCATCATTTAAGGTAAGATATTGCTTAGATCCATAATCTAGCTACTACTTTTCATCAAAAATCATCTCTTAATCCATTCAAGTTCATGATCTTGCATCTTAGAACCCACTAAGTTCGAGATCCATCCAAGGAACTTGCTAGGGCCGAAAATAGCAACAAACTTCTCCAAATCTTCTTCAAAACTGAAACCACAACTCAAGGTGAGTTTCATACCCCTTTCTTTTTGGTTTTTATGAGTTTTATGGGGGAGAATACAAGAAAATGTGTAGATCTATGTGTATATGTATGCTATGTGTGATTTGATGCATGTATGTGTGTGATTTCATGTGATTTGTGATGAATATGTTACAAAAAAGGGGTAAATCCGAGATCTAAGACATGAGAAAGGAAATAAACATAACTTAAGCTATTTTACACTAAGAAAGTGAATAAAAATAGTTTATACAGTTATGATGAACATACTTTAACACAAAACCCATTTTTGGACTTAAATTGTCAAAAATACAAACTTGGGTAAAAATCAACAAGTCACGGTTTCTTGAAGGTTAAAAGGGATCAAAACAGTTTCTATAAATATTTTTCTAAGTATTAGAAATTTCAAGGGAGTTAAAATGTAAAGTTTTAACCTAATGGGCTAATTATGGGCTTCTCGGCCCAATAAGCCTCAAAATGCGAAATTTACAAGTTTGAGGGGCTGGAAATGTAACTTTCTGTAAAACAGGGAGTAATTAGCATAACAAAATGTTTATAAGGGTCAAAAATGCTTTTCATTATCAAAAAGGACCAAAAATGCAAACTTTTTAGATTTTGGGCCAAATCTATAAAAGTTGTGAAAAATAGGTCCTTGACCGAGAATCACTATTCTAGAGGGGCTGAAGCTTTCAACTAAGTAAACTTTGGGTTAAAATCATGTTTTCATCAAATAAGTTATACAAAAGTGTCAAGAAAAGTGTTTTAAGGACTAGAAATGAAATTCTTTTATATAAAAGGACCAAAAGTGTTATTTTTATAAAAGGAGGGTAATGAAAAGGACCAAAATCCATTTTCAAACAAATTAAGTCATTAATACAAAATACAAGATCCACGAATACCGACGAAAAGGAAAAACAAATACACTCTCAACAACAAATATCGTTACAAAACGAATTGATTCGGTCTCGAATCAATAACATAACAAAATCGATAAACCAAGGCATTTCAATAAACACACGATAACTATGATGAACTAACTTACAAACTTTGGGCTTAAAAGTTTCAAATCATGCTTGTTGAGCCTTGCTAGCCCATTAACATGATCTTTGGGCCTAAATGGAATATGCTTATGTGATATTGGGACTTCTATGACCCAATTCCACGTAACAGGACTTTCAATAGCTCTAATGTACTATTGGGCCGTAGTGACCCATTAGTACTGCTAGTGAGGTCGAGAAGTCAAATGCGAGTGGGGCCAAGTGTCTTTCGCATTCTCGATAGCCTTGAATAACTCATGGAAATAAATGGACTTCGTACTCTCCTATCTCCTCGGTTGTTGGGCTTATGAGTAATCAAAGTAAACAGATTCATGACGATAAACAAGAGTAATCAGGGTGGGTGGATTAAGTGAGTAGTAACGGCCGACGCCTTTAAGGATCGTTCGTAATCTGTAGTTATAAACTAGTCATTTTCTTAATGAGTGATTATAGCAACTCACAAATCCTAATTAATCCAACGCCACCCGGGTAATCGAAATCATTCGACGTATCGGTATAACAATAGACAAGTCATGTATTTTATGTATTGGGAAAACATCGGGTTTTCCTGGGAAGTTCAACATTTTCACTTGCGTGATGTATGCAAAGGTTCAACAATTATACATGTTTTGAAAAATCAACAAGCATATATTTACGGATCTTCACACTTTTTATAAACAAATACTCTTTTAAGAAAATATCGGATTTTTTGGGTTTTACAAACTACACCAAATCATTTTACCACAACAATACTTATGAACTCATCAACATTTCATATGTTGACGTTTTTCAAAATAACTTGTATTCTCAGGTAACAGGTAAGCTGAAGAATAAGTACCAAGTAATGTCATGGTGTTTTGCTTAGATTATCTGCCAGGCAGTTTATGTTATGAATTTGTAATGTCTAAAAAAATGTACTGAATGTATGGTGATGAATTATGTTATGATTCATGTATACTCATTGTGATGGTATTCAATTTAAGTCACAAGTGCCCTAGGATGCTTCCGCCGTTTGGTTCGGGGGTGTGACAAACGGTCAACTCTTTGTTGACCTACGCACTGTGTACTCTAGTTCTGTGTTGGGCGTAGAGCCTCAATCTAGAAAAATGGGCCTCAATTAGGTGACGTGGGGCATAGCTTGAAATACACATGATGTACTACCTTAGGTTCTAATACTCACATTAAGCACTTATTTTATTAAGACCTTTTACTCAAAGCTTATATCTGGTTCCTAATAGCTTCATAATGGATAAAGTGTCCAACTTTATCCATTATGATGGTCCAAACAACCAAGATCTAGTCTTTAAGTTTCAAAGGGACCAAAAATGCATCTTTCTCATCTTAATCCATTAAGTCCAAGCCTCCAACCTTTAAATCTAAATCATTATGATGTTTAGATGGATAAAGTTTCCAACTTTATCCATAACAAGATCACAAACTTTCCATATCTAAAATTTATGCACTAAAATGACTAAAAAGTGGCAAATATGATAAATAACTAGATCTATGAAACCAATGAGCAAGTTAGAAGTTTTGTACTCACAATGGTCTAGGAATGATGTAATTTTGTTGGATCTATACTTGAACTCTTCTTCCATACACTTTGCTACCACCTTGCTCTTCAAGATTTGACCTTCTAATGGAAAAATAATCTCATAAATGACGTCAAGGCTTAAACACAAGTGAGAGGAGGCTAGGTTTTCTCAAGGAATGATCTTAAGTGATGGAGGTTGGTAATGAGAAGGTTTCCTATAAGTTACAGCCCTTAAATAGGGGGCTCAAAACTGAAGACTTATGGGTTTGGTCTTCCCAGATTACGCCCTGCGTAACCTAAAAATCCCCAATTCCCACTTCAACTTCAAACAACCATAACTTCTTCGTTTCAACTCTATTTTCGGCATTATTTATACACACGGAAAGTTATTGAAGAGCCCAACAATCCTATCCAATTAGTTTTGAATCAAAATATACCAAACTAAAATCCTTAATTCATTAAATCAGTCTGAAACATCACGTTTCTCATTTATAGGGTCTAAACCCTATCCCCTTAAAGCCTAAGGCCTCTACTTGATCCATTTATTGCCTCCAATCCCAAAATAAGAGACTTCTCGAAATAGGATGCTACATGATACCCACTAGGAATTTGTAGATGCGGGCTCACATAGCTATAAACCAAGGTGCATTTTCTAAAAAAGGGCCCCTCTTTCAATGAATATGACATATAGTTATTTGTAATGTCTTGAAATCCAAAACACCCAAAAACTAGTGAGCACTCGGTATATTGAGAGGGATGTAAAGCTACACAAAAGGTTGGAATTAAGTAATCATCAAATAACATTATATCATAAATGACTAGTAGGTAGGTATTATAATCGAAACATATTTATACATTATCACAATTAGACCAAGCTGGGAAAATGTATCTATCGACCATGTCACTCAAGTCAAATGCATTAGTGTTGAAATTTGTTGGCACAAACGTCCAACAAGCATAATCCGCTCTACGCTCTATCAACAATGAGATCTACATAATGATGTTCTGCCAATCAACACATGCATACAATAAAGTAAGTATTGATATTATAAGCATAGTACCTAATGATCATATAATTATATAACTTACATCACATTCCACCCATCCCGCATGACTATCCCCATATAAGTTTGTCCAAAACGCAATCTTAGGTATACGAGTGATAAACGATGTGAAAACAACAACGAAACACCCCGTTTTTTTTATACCATGAGGATGGAAGGTTCTTAGTTTTCATGTGATGTATTTCTTCTTTATCTGTATCCATGGGGACTTATACCATATGGATATTATTTTTGGCATTGAGAACGCCTAAGAGGTGTTGTATGTATTTTGTATTACTCAGGGGAATCTCTTTTACATCTGATGACTGATTATATGCAGATGGTTTCTCAGATCCATCATTGGGTAGTTGATCAGGTGTACCTAACCCATAACTATGCTTCCATAAGTCCTTTTAGTCATTGGTACCAACATCATCCATGATAAGTGCTTGTACAATTCAATAATATTTAATTATAAACGATGCAATAACGACTATACCATTAAAGTTAAATAAAAATGTATCAGAGTGAAATAATTAACTAAGTACTTCCACCACCTTTGCGGTAGCAGCAACATCTCCAACAACATTATGATATCGTAGCTTCAAGTTCTACAAAACGCATTCGTTTTGCAACTCGATAATAATTCGGTCTTTATCAGGTGATGATACAGTGGGTGGTAGTTGTGGTGGTGAGTCAGATGCATTTGAACCTTTCGCAACATCTGTTCATGTCTTATTTTATCGACACTCATAGGTAGGTGATTGTTGGGGTGATGGTGTTAGGGAAGGTGATATGTGAACATCTGTGGTAGCTAAATGAGTGCGCTCAATCCACATTGAGCTAAAAGTCACCATTCAGCACGAATCTCATTTGATGTCGGCTCAAACTTATTAATAGGACTATGATTCTGCTAACAAAATTATAAAATTATAAATAAACATAAATTATATATATATATATATATATATATATATATATATATATATATATATATATATATATGAATATATAAATTACATAAGTAATCCTAGGTTGTTAATGATTAAAAACTATTTGCACAAGTCCGCTGCATCTTCTTCAATTTCGATCATCCAACAACCTGAGGGATCACATTCGGTTGTTGGGTACAAAACAAAATGCTCATAGGAAAACTCTCAAGAATCCATATTTGAAATAATCATGTATTAGAATATTATCAAACAAAAAATGTTAAATTTTTAATTATGTATTTTACCTTAAAATCGTATAAATATCCATTTACAGTGTAAGCAAATTTTTGAGGTTATTTTAGGTTTTAGTTCCACTAGATGTATAAGATTCTCAACCTTATTGAATACAGTGAGTAGTTGAGATTACAATTGATCCCAAATTATCCTTTCCTATGGATATCTGCACTAAAAATTTTCACAATTAAACCCAATAAAAATAGGGATTAGTAATGATAGCTAAAAATTAACAACATTATACATGTTGAATTAATCATGGTTGGATAGAAAATAGAAATCCTCTTTTATCACAGATTGACAAAGCAATGGTCCATTGAAACCCTTATCTAACAGATATAGATGACATATACAAACGACATCTTCGTCTACTAACTCATTAAGAGAATTGTCAAACACATCAACCACATATTCTAAGAATTTCACAGACACATTCTTCGCAACCATAACCTATACACGGGAACGAAAGGCGACGTCAGAAATGGAGGCAGACAAATAGTCACCAAAGGGGAAGTTGGTAAGAAAACAAATTCTTTCTTCCCGAAAGATAGCTTGTCACCCCAATCTTAAATCTACTTCGCTTCGAGGGTTCGTGATAGCTTCATGGCAAAACACGTAATGTAGAAGTAAATGATCCCCTTCTACTAAGCACCTCCCAAAACATGTATTTTGGAACATAGTATCGCATGTCGGCTTGTCTTTGAGGGCCACAAAAATATTCGCATCGATTGCGGTTTTGCAAGTCAATGTAATCGATGCATCAAAAATATGGTCATGATGCAAACATGAAAGTTGCAATAAGTTTAAATTTTGTTTCAGAACGAAACGTGATTGTAACATCCCGAAATATCAAGAGTAGAGTTGAAGGGCTAAAAGAGTAAATTGGGAAAGAGTGACTCGGCGAGTCCATGTGCGGACTCGGCGAGTAGAGTCGCGACTTGGTCGCGTGTTAAGTGGCCGACTCGGCGAGTCAGGGTAATGGACTCGGCGAGTAGGCGCTGAGTGGAGAAAACCCTAATTCTCGGGGTTGAGCCTTATATAAAGATCATTATGTTTCCCTCCCAGCCTCTTTATCACCCCTTGAGCCCCAGAAACCCCCTAAATCACGAAGAAGCACCATTGTTGGATGGAGTGGAGCTTGGAGAATGTATTTGTGAAGGAATTTTGGGAGATTGAAGGCTTGGAGCAAGGGGCTTTGTTTGAATTCGAGTCTCATTTCAATTAGGGCATTCCTTTGAGGTAATATCTCGTTTTTTTGAGCTGCTATTTCTTAGATGCATCATTTTGGGGATGTTGGAGATCATATCTTTGGATGTATTGGAGTTTAGAGGTTAGATCTGAGGTTGCTACCTCAGATCTGGAAGGGAGAAGGTCTAGAGTGCATGAAAGTCCCTGTTTGTAAGTGGTTGATGGAGTCATCTTGTCCCAAATCCTAGCCCAATGTGCAAACGGCTTAGATCTCTTTGGATTCACGTAAAGTTTGCCACTTTACGTGATGGATGGGTTGTAGGAGGCTAGATCTATGTTTTGGATCAATTGCATGGCCTGGAGTGCTTCTGAATGGATTCAGAACGGTGGTACTCAACGAGTTACATGGGTAGACTTGACGAGTTGCTTGCAGATGGCTTGGAACTCGACGAGTTGGAAGAACAACTCAGCGAGTAGGTTGAAGATAGCCTTGGACTCGACGAGTCCATTTGGACTCGGCGAGTCTTGTCGAAGAGTCCCAAATATTCTCTGGTAGAGTCGAGAATCGGTGAGTTGAGGGATGACTCGGTGAGTCGAGTGCGAGTGGACTCAGAGTTGTTGGACTCGGCGAGTTAGGTCGCAGATTGAATGAAGTTCTGATTATGGGAACTCGACGAGTCACAGAGTTGACTCGACGAGTAGGGTCAGTCAGGGGTTGACTTAGACTGAGGACTTTGATTTCGACCAAGGGTTGGTCGTTGACTTTTAGGGTTTGGTCAGCGATGTGGCCTTTGGGCCAAGAGAGAGGTAAACTAGTCTTTTACCCATGAGAGGGTGTTATGAGAGGATTTATTCTAGTCTCGAGAGTTATATTCATGAGAATATTTGCTTTACGTGTTAGGCAGTGGCGAGTTTGAGATTCCAGTGTGGGGATATCTGCTTTCTTCTTGCCAGGTGAGTCTTCTCACTATACTTTACCTTGAGTAGGTAACCAGAGTTATGTGTTCAGAGTATTTGTATGCTATATGTACGTGATGTGTTGTACTGCATTATTTCTATGTGATTTATGCTGTGCATGTTTATAGAGTTGGAACCGGAAGGTTCCCAGAGTTAGAGTCTGAGGGTTCACAGAGTTTGGGTGCACGGACCCATAGAGTTATAGCCTCGAGTGGCTAATATGTGTTATGTGTGGTATTTTGGGGAACTCACTAAGCTTCGTGCTTACAGTGTTTTGTGTGATGTTTTTTTCAGGTTTCTTTCAGTATCACGGGACGGCACCGGCTTGATTGTACACACCAGAGAAAGAGTCATATTTTGGAGGATCCTGGTTTTCTATGCAAGTGAAAATGGAGTCATGTTTTGTAAATCGACTATGAATGAGATTTTAAACAAGTGTTTCTAAGAATAAAATGATTATTTTAAATGAAAAATTGTCTTGAAATTTACGGTGTTACAAGTTGGTATCAGAGCCTTGGTTTGAGGGATTCGGATGCGCCTTCGGGTAAATCTGGACTCAAACTGAGGAAGTAAGAAAAGTTTTAAGGAAATAATTTTCTAAAAATGAATAAGGGTTCAAAGAGGAAGCAAGAAAGAGCAGTGTGTACAATCAGCCTGAGCCCGAACGGTGATTTCCCAAAATACCCTTATTTTTTTGTGTTATGAGATATTTATGATGCACCTTATGAGATAATATTGCATGCTAGAGACAGTCTAGGTATTTCATATGTTAGGACTAGAGTGGCCTGATTTGTGATGCCTTAGTCTAGGACTCGTTGTTATATGTGTTATGCTTTTGAGTATGTGATGAGTGAGAGTATCCAGTTAGAACCCATGAGGGGTAGAGTTACAGAGTTTGGTGGTACTTTCGAGGATGAGCCGAGAAGGTGGAGTTATCACAGAGAGGGAGTCCTATGTATTCTTCGATGCTCGAATGCTGCTTGCTTTGTGCTTTGTGGAACTCTCGATGATGGGAGTCAGCTACCAAGTGAATATGACGATATTCAGGAGGTAGATGGCTGGCATCATTAGGAGCTTTTCAGCAGCTGATAGCAAAGAAGTGGGAGGACAACGAAAGAGCTTAGGGAGTAACCCGATCCAGGTGAGTGCGCTTGTAGAATAGAGAATTTCGCTGGGGAGCGAGCACGCGCGATGGGATTGGTGAAAGAGCAGGTCGAGCAGCTATTTAAAAGCTCTGGGATGGTTCGTGTGGAAAGTATGGGTAGATGTGGCAGGTAGTATGGGCCCGTACTACTGAAAGCAGAGGACCCATACTTGATACAGGGAGCATTCTGAAGGTTCTAAGGAGCGGATTGAGGAGTGATGTTATGGTTCGGGTACCATACATCAGAGTAGATTGAGGAAGTGATGTTATGGTTCGCGTACCATACATCAGAGCCGATTGAGGAGTGATGTTATGGTTCGGGTACCATACATCAGAGCAGATTGAGGAAGTGATGTTATGGTTCGGGTACCATACATCAGAGCCGATTGAGGAGTGATGTTATGGTTCGGGTACCATACATCAGAGCCGATTGAGGAGTGATGATATGGTTCGGGTACCATACATCAAAGCAGATTGAGGAGTGATGTTATGGTTCGGGTACCATACATCAGAGCAGATTGAGGAAGTGATGTTATGGTTCGAGTACCATACATCAGAGCCGATCGAGGAGTGATGTTATGGTTCGGGTACCATACATCAGAGCAGATTGAGGAAGTGATGTTATGGTTCGGGTACCATACATCAGAGTAGATTGAGGAGTGATGTTATGGTCCGGGTTCCATACATCAGAGCGGATGGAGGAGTGATGTTATGGTCCGAGTACCATACATCGGAACGAATTGAGGAGTGATGTTATGGTCCGGGTACCATACATCGGAGCGGATTGGGGAGTGATGTTATGGTTAGGGTACCATACACCGGGGCATATTGAGAAGAGATGTCATGAAATGAGTACCATGGGTCGTAGTGAAGTATGTTTGTGGTTCTCCGGTTATTCGGTCATGAGTAAGTTCGTTGAGGCGTCCCGTGAGAGGGAGATCGAGAGTCCCTCAGAGTATTTTAGTAAGGAGTCAGTGAGAAGGGAGAATTTCGATCTGTGTTGGGCAATCAGTCGATAAAGGAGATGTCACCTCCTATGATCTGGGAGGTACTGATTATGCTCGTGTGAAATATGAGAAGCATGATGTTTTGGTTTTGGGTTTAGGGGTAAACCCTGCAGGTCGTCATTGATGATGATTTCCCACCAGAGTATCAGGTAGCAGGTGTGCCGCGAGGCAGTGATTTATCATGAGCAGATAGTCAGTTGGGACTAAGATGTGTGAGGACCACACTACACCTATTTGAGCATAGTAGGAGGTATTGTAGTGGTATCAGTGGGGAGTTCAGTCGAGTTCAGCGGTGCAGAGAGTTTTCTATCCATGGGGTGTTGAATCTGGGAGTGAGTACCTGTTCTTGGGATGAACACGGTGTTGGAGTGTTGGTTGATGAGTTGAGGTGAGGGGTACGATGATTTTATGGTTCAGTCTATGAGCCAGGAATGTTATCGAGCAGTTGAGCTGTTTGGTACTAAATTGGTACGAGATTTGGAACGACTAGAGGCAGACGTGACGAGAAGTTCTTGAGGAGTTCACCAGAGGTTCATAGTATATGAGGTCGATTCATTTCCTTAAGGGGGGATTATCGGGCGTTGTGTAGCACCTTTCGGGGGCCGGTGCGATTTTGCTGGAGAATATAGTTATGGGTTAGTTGCGTGCTATTTGGTGATGGTTCGAACCCTAAGTGGGGGAGAACCGGGTGCCGTGTGTAAGAAAGCAGAGATTTGTCAAGAGCAGTTATAAGTGGAGTATAGAGATATGCGGTAAGAAATCATGAGACCAGAGATGTCGGTGATCGAGGAAAGGGGTCAGAGTGAGTTAATGCGGGAAGTACTTGTTTGAGAAGGATGAATGTCTCCACGACAGGTGTTTTTTTTAGTTAGGAATCTGGTATTGGTCAGTGTTGGGGCAAGTAGATAAAGAATGATTGGGCAGCCAACTCCCGGGTCAGTATGCGTATCCTTGTTTGGATTTTGAGCGGCGGGAAAAAGGGTTTCGGAGAATTATCAGCGTATTTCGTAGTGTTAGCGTTTCTTCGTATTGCAATTGAGAAATTGAATACACCGAAGTTGCAACTTGAGAAAAATGAAGATCTAGTTATGGGGTTCAGAGGGAATGTATTATTGCATCTATATGGTGCTTGGGGCAGGAGATCTGTGGTTGTGGCGGGATCTTGTGACGTTCGGTGGGGGTGTTCCGAGGTATCCGGGTATTGATATCTTTATTTTGAAGTTATTCGTGAATCTTGAGTTGAGACGACTTGTGGTATATCAGGTATCTATGGATCTAGTGAGAGCCTTCGAGTATGGGCATCCAGGGAGATTACTTGGGAGAGTGGATCTTCGTAAGGGTGGACATCTGTTATGACGATTGCCTCCAGAGTCTGTGATGAATATTCGAGACGAGTATGGGTAGCCGCCTATGATAGTCTGTGGAGCACGAACTAGTGGAGTCAGAGGGTGTTGTGATACTGCGGGGAGCCGTAGTACTCACTAGTCAGAGAGTGTTGTGATACTGCGGGGATCCGTAGTACTCACTAGTCAGAGGGTGTTGTGATACTGCGGGGAGCCGTAGTACTCACTAGTCAGAGAGTGTTGTGATACTGCGGGGATCCGTAGTACTCACTAGTCAGAGGGTGTTGTGATACTGCGGGGAGACGTAGTACTCACTAGTCAGAGGGTGCTGTGATACCGTGGGGAGCCGTAGTGCTCACTAGATGGCAAGAGAGTGTGATGATGGAATGTTCTCCGATCAGTGTATGATGTGGAAGAGTTTTGGGCTTGAGTAGCCCTAGTATTGAGTTTTTGGAGCCTGGATGTTAGACCGGGGGCGAGACTGGGGTCCCCGTCTCTGTCGGGGAATGTGGTGAGATGCACAAGGGATATGCGCAGCTAAAACCAGAGATCAGAGTGGAGACGATCCTCGGTTGGATTGTACTTTCTTGCATAAGGAAAAGAGAATTTCGTGACTTGCATGTCACGAGGCCGGGATAGTGGTCACGGGGAGGAAGTTAGTGGGATATTTGGATCATGATTTGGGTGACCTTTGGAGGCTCAGTTGTGGAGTCAAAAGCTGAACTGGTGACCAGTCTCGAAGAGGGATATGAGATGAGCTAGAGCCTATCATGATGATGTGTGAGGACACCTCATAGGGAATGAACGATTCAGACGCTCAAAGACATGCTTCGGGCATGTGTATTAGATTTTGGAGGGTGTTGCGGAACGTATTTATCCTTGGTTGAGTTATCCTATTTCAACAGCCATCATTAGTGCATCGGTATGCCACCCTTTGTGTTGTTGTATGGGAGGAAGTGTCAGACCCTCATTTGCTGAGGAGAGTGTCGATTCGCGGAAGTGGAAGTTGTAGTGAGAATGGATGATTTGGAGTATGATGGTCGAACATTGTGTCTGTGGCAGTGGTATGGAATGACATTATGATGGGGTGTCTGCTGAGGATGCGGAAGGGATTCCGCGGGTGTAGAGCCAAGAATCTCAGGATGGATGTAGGGATGGAGTCTGGGACTCCCAGCTTGATTCTGATTAAGGGTCGTGTGCGTAGTGGTGGTGTCTCCTGGGGATGTTAGAGATGTCATCAGTGCGACGGGTTCTCCTAACCCAAGAATGCAAAGGTTGGTGCGGCTTGGGTGCTTGATTGCAAGAAAAGGACTCATGAGAGTTGCTCTGGGATTGAAGAGTGGGCCTTTCTGTCGTCACGGATTGGATAGGATAGGATTTGGATCGGGGATCCGATGGTTCATGGCTTCTAACCCTTATGGGTCAAGTGATTGTTGAGATTTGGGTCAGTGATGCTTCATGGGTAATTCCCGGATCGTTGAGTGTGGTTATCAGAGGGTACATCCGGTGCCCGGTTCGAGACAGTGGTCAGGACACCGTAAGGAACGGGAAAGTGTGTTCGAGTTTCGATGGGTATGTCTTGTGAGATCCGGTCCGATTAAGGCCAGGTGGCACGTTGTGGGAGTATTTCTGGAGTTGAGTTGCTGTAGGCTTCGAGGGCGAAGCCTAATTTAAGTGGGGGAGAATTGTAACATCCCGAAATATCAAGAGTAGAGTTGAAGGGCTAAAAGAGTAAATTGGGAAAGAGTGACTCGGCGAGTCCATGTGCGGACTCGGCGAGTAGAGTCGCGACTTGGTCGCGTGTTAAGTGGCCGACTCGGCGAGTCAGGGTAATGGACTCGGCGAGTAGGCGCTGAGTGGAGAAAACCCTAATTCTCGGGGTTGAGCCTTATATAAAGATCATTATGTTTCCCTCCCAGCCTCTTTATCACCCCTTGAGCCCCAGAAACCCCCTAAATCACGAAGAAGCACCATTGTTGGATGGAGTGGAGCTTGGAGAATGTATTTGTGAAGGAATTTTGGGAGATTGAAGGCTTGGAGCAAGGGGCTTTGTTTGAATTCGATTCTCATTTCAATTAGGGCATTCCTTTGAGGTAATATCTCGTTTTTTTGAGCTGCTATTTCTTAGATGCATCATTTTGGGGATGTTGGAGATCATATCTTTGGATGTATTGGAGTTTAGAGGTTAGATCTGAGGTTGCTACCTCAGATTTGGAAGGGAGAAGGTCTAGAGTGCATGAAAGTCCCTGTTTGTGAGTGGTTGATGGAGTCATCTTGTCCCAAATCCTAGCCCAATGTGCAAACGGCTTAGATCTCTTTGGATTCACGTAAAGTTTGCCACTTTACGTGATGGATGGGTTGTAGGAGGCTAGATCTATGTTTTGGATCAATTGCATGGCCTGGAGTGCTTCTGAATGGATTCAGAACGGTGGTACTCGGCGAGTTACATGGGTAGACTCGACGAGTTGCTTGTAGATGGCTTGGAACTCGACGAGTTGGAAGAACAACTCGGCGAGTAGGTTGAAGATAGCCTTGGACTCGGCGAGTCTTGTCGAAGAGTCCCAAATATTCTCTGGTAGAGTCGAGAATCGGTGAGTTGAGGGATGACTCGGTGAGTCGAGTGCGAGTGGACTCAGAGTTGTTGGACTCGGCGAGTCTTGGGGTGACTCGGCGAGTTAGGTCGCAGATTGAATGAAGTTCTGATTATGGGAACTCGACGAGTCACAGAGTTGACTCGACGAGTAGGGTCAGTCAGGGGTTGACTTAGACTGAGGACTTTGATTTCGACCAAGGGTTGGTCGTTGACTTTTAGGGTTTGGTCAGCGATGTGGCCTTTGGGCCAAGAGAGAGGTAAACTAGTCTTTTACCCATGAGAGGGTGTTATGAGAGGATTTATTCTAGTCTCGAGAGTTATATTCATGAGAATATTTGCTTTACGTGTTAGGCGGTGGCGAGTTTGAGATTCCAGTGTGGGGATATCTGCTTTCTGCTTGCCAAGTGAGTCTTCCCACTATACTTTACCTTGAGTAGGTAACCAGAGTTATGTGTTCAGAGTATTTGTATGCTATATGTACGTGATGTGTTGTACTGCATTATTTCTATGTGATTTATGCTGTGCATGTTTATAGAGTTGGAACCGGAAGGTTCCCAGAGTTAGAGCCTGAGGGTTCACAGAGTTTGGGTGCACGGACCCATAGAGTTATAGCCTCGAGTGGCTAATATGTGTTATGTGTGGTATTTTGGGGAACTCACTAAGCTTCGTGCTTACAGTGTTTTGTGTGATGTTTTTTTCAGGTTTCTTTCAGTATCACGGGACGGCACCGACTTGATTGTACACACCAGAGAAAGAGTCATATTTTGGAGGATCCTGGTTTTCTATGCAAGTGAAAATGGAGTCATGTTTTGTAAATCGACTATGAATGAGATTTTAAACAAGTGTTTCTAAGAATAAAATGATTATTTTAAATGAAAAATTTGTCTTGAAATTTACGGTGTTACAAGTTGGTATCAGAGCCTTGGTTTGAGGGATTCGGATGCGCCTTCGGGTAAATCTGGACTCAAACTGAGGAAGTAAGAAAAGTTTTAAGGAAATAATTTTCTAAAAATGAATAAGGGTTCAAAGAGGAAGCAAGAAA
The DNA here is from genome assembly GCF_052625555.1 of Lactuca saligna. Taxonomy (NCBI): domain Eukaryota; kingdom Viridiplantae; phylum Streptophyta; class Magnoliopsida; order Asterales; family Asteraceae; genus Lactuca; species Lactuca saligna. The sequence continues at coordinate 234,667,346 of NC_136421.1, forward strand.
GAGCAGTGTGTACAATCAGCCTGAGCCCGAACGGTGATTTCCCAAAATACCCTTATTTTTTTTGTGTTATGAGATATTTATGATGCACCTTATGAGATAATATTGCATGCTAGAGACAGTCTAGGTATTTCATATGTTAGGACTAGAGTGGCCTGATTTGTGATGCCTAAGTCTAGGACTCGTTGTTATATGTGTTATGCTTTTGAGTATGTGATGAGTGAGAGTATCCAGTTAGAACCCATGAGGGGTAGAGTTACAGAGTTTGAATTGGGCTAAACTATATATACTATTGAAAAAAAATTGGGCCCCTTCAAACTGTGGATCCTATTCCTGTGCCCACCTTGAACATGCTCTAAACCGGGCTTGAAAAAAGTTGTTCATGAGGTGACAACACCCAACAAATTCAAACTTATGACCCTTTGTTTCATTTACTTGATAAAAGAACAAAACGTTTATCCACGCCATTAATTAAAAATCAAAGTCTTAAAGCTTATTAGGAAAGGTCGCAAGTGACTTTAGAATTGCAATAGTTGATTAAATGTAATTAGACAAACTAGTTGATCATTGTTTAAGGACGAATTATTGTCTCGAAAAAAAATACCAATGATAAAATATGGGGTTTAGGGAATCTCCAAGCATGTTCAACATTTTAACAAAATATTGCATATTCTAGACTTAAAAATAAAAGTCATTGCATAAATTAGCTTGTCTTTTTAATATTTTAACAAAATGTGTAATAAATAATATTGTATTTTTATACTTACAAATTTTATTCCTTAAGATTGATATTTTAAAAATCGGTTTTCTATCAACGAATTCAATTGACATACAACCAAAAAGACAACAACTGGTATTTATGATATTGATATGCTGCATTTCTATGTTTTATAAAGTCTGCTTGATGTATTATTGTTTACGTGTAGCAACTAGCCACATTCTCAATATAATATACATAACTTATTAAAAAACATTTTTCATCAGATCAAACTTTGTTTTAACTCATCGATAACTTCTATTTTTCTCCCTAGGTATCTATGTTTTGCTAAGATCAAATAAAATCACTTAGAAACATGCCACAAAAGAGCATAACCAACATAAATCATCCATCTCAAAGTAAATGTATTGTTTAGGCAAATAATTTTTAAAATTTATGTCATATTTGAAAGCTTACAGTTATTTTCACCAAACATTTTCACACGGATTAAAGTTATGGCTTCATCTTTCGTATAGTTTACCGAACATACTCTAATTAAAACTGATGGGGTTGCATAAAGAAAACGATAATTAAGCTCGTTTAAGTTGGTTGTCTTACAACTGATAAAATATTTCAAAATAATTTTATGTAGGATATCAAATAGCTAGTATCATATCCAAAAATTTAACAGTTCAAATTTGGTATCTAAAACCCAAATATAAATTGTGACATGAACCTCGTCAAACGTTTGAATTATTCGTCATATGACAATTCTTTAGTTGGCCCCACAAACAAACCTATAAATACACGTGCTTTCAACCTTCAGCCATACACCCGGGCGTCAAAATCCGATGGCGGCTAACTACAATTCCTCCCTTACTCTGATCGCCATCTTCTCTCTCTTCCTCGCCACCACCGCCGCCGGCCGTTTTATAACAACCACTTCACCTTCAATATCCGACGGCGTTAACAATGATGACCGGAGCATACTCCGCCTTAACCCTCTCTTCACATCGTCACCGGAAGAGTGTGAACAGACGTACGGGTTCATGCCCTGCACCACCACCGCTGCCGGAAACCTCTTCCTCATTGTCGTCTATGGTTACCTCATGTTCCTCGCCGCCACTTATCTCTCCGCCGGCAGTGAGCTGTTGTTGGCAATTCTAGGACCAGGTCTGGTCGGCGGCCTCTGCCTTCCTGCTCTTGGTGCACTTCCCGATGCTATGCTTATTCTTGGTAAAAATTATACCTCCATTTACTTTTATTCATATTTAGACTATAAATTTTTTCACACAAACTTATTTAAATTATTTTCTATTAACTCGTTATCATATTTGATTTGCATGAACAATTTTTAAAAAGAAAATGTCCACACGTGTCAGCCAGATATACACACAGAAAACAACTCTTTCTTGACACTTTTACACATTTATATGGTTATTTCTCATCTCATGACCTCAAAAAACATTAAAATTTTGACATATACGCAATCATACCTCGGCTATGTTTGGTGCTACCTATTCTTAGCTTATAATCTACTTTATCAATAATCATGTTTATCAGAAAATTAGTTTATTAGCTACCTTGGACATTTGATGCTCTTACTAGATATTACTATTAAGATATCTCTTACACATCCTATAAACATTTTTATTAAAAATCAACCTAGAATAAATTATTTATAATTTTAGTTTATTAGCTACCTAGGACATTTGATCATGGATGTTGCTATGAAGACATTTCTTACACATCCTATCAACATTTTTATTAAAAATCAACCTATAATAAATTATTTATAATTTACTTTTTCGAAAAACAATGCAAATTCAACCAATAAAACAACCTTAGCCAACCCAAGGCCAAAAATATAATATGTATAAAAATTGGCTATGACCAAATAAAATTTTTGAATCTAAAATGTATAAAATAAAACCATAAGGACTGTATCTAACCATAAAAATAGGTGGGCTACAATCTAACTGATCATCTATTTTTTTATCAAACATTATTAATTAATAAGTTAGTTTATCAAGTATGCACACCAAACGGAACCTGGTAACCAGTTTTTGTAGGTCAATATTGGCTGAGATGAAAAATAATAATATTAATAATAGCTTTGATGAAAAAAGAAATATCTAAACTGTTTCGGTAAAAGAATGATTTTTTTGTGTAATTTGGCAGCTTTCAGTTTAGTATAATTTTACATTGAATTGTAAAATGAAGTGACTGATAAAAATAAAACGTTTGTTAAACAAATGTGCTATGTTTTTTTAAAAGCAAACCGATCTACTCCTAAGTTAACACATATGTCTCCAACGACTTAAATCAATAATCTCTCGATTGAGAGAACCACTCATACTCCTACGCCAAATTCCCTTTTTTGGTAAATAAATGTGCTATGTGGATTGATAAATTGATGCAAGTATCTTACATTTTTTGTCACAGTACGTATGTTGACTATCAGGAATTTATTTTATAAAATTGAAAAAGGAAGTTACTCATAGACTACATGTATATACCAACATATTATTTTATATATACCAATAAAATGATGAAAGTGTGTCGCATTTGTTGCAGTATCTGGACTCTCAGGGAGCACAGAAACTGCTCAAGACCAAGTATCGGTTGGAATGGGGTTGTTGGCTGGTTCCACAGTGATGCTTCTTACAAGCATATGGGGAACATGTATCGTTGTTGGCAAGTGTGATCTACAAAACTCGGTAGCTCAAGATAACAAAGACACCAAAGGGTTCAACTTAATAGGTTTTTTTTTCTCACCCCATTTTTATATAAAAGCGAACAATTTTTTTAATTATAGTTGACATGTTTTTATATATGTTTTTGTTTGTAATGTGGTATAGGCTCCGGTGTGAGTACTGATATTTGGACTAGCTATTCTGCGATGATAATGGCTGTATCTGTGCTTCCATTTATAGTCGTTCAATTCCCCCAAATTCTACATTCCACTTCAGGAAGACACACTGCGGTGTTAGTAGCCCTCGTTCTTTCCGTTTCTCTTCTCATTGCATATTGTCTTTATCAGGTAAGAGTAATAACACTCAAAGCCCAAAGTTATAGGCCCAATAACCATAATGAAAGCTATCAAGTAGCCAACAATTTGAGACTCATGTGGGATTCGTTATTATTACATGTCAGGTTTACCAACCAACATTGCAAAAGAGACACCTTGATTTCGCAAAGCATAAGCACGTACGATCTAGGATTCTCAAGTACTTGAAGAAACGGGCACTTGGAAGACTTGTAGATAGCCATGGTGAACCTAATAGAGAAGTTCTAATAAGGTTAGTTTTTTTATTAATTTTTGGTTTTCACACATTTGTTACACAAGACTGGAAACCTTATATAGGCTATTTTTTAATACAAGGACAAGGAGGGTATTTGTGTTTTTTATCTGTCCCATCTTTATGCATGGGATATAATAATACAATTTTGGTCCTATTGGCATCAGTTTTAGTTGAATCTATTATGTTATGTTATGTCATATATAACGACTTTTATTGACCTTTGTACCGGTTTCAACAGGTTGTTTAATTCGATTGATGCTAATCAAGATGGAAGCCTTTCGATTCCAGAACTAAGGGCTTTAATAGTAGGAATGCAATTATACGAGATAAATTTAAACGAAGATGATGCAGTGGCTAAAGTTATGAAAGATTTTGATACGTCTGAAAATAACGAAGTTGACTTCGATGAATTTATTGAAGGGATTGGAAGATGGCTTGAGGAGGCCAAGGGTTTCAAAAGGACTACTTCTGATGTTGGACCCGATTCATTGAAGTATGTTCATGACTATTATGAGGAGACAAAGAAAGAGCACGACCTTTTGGGAGATCAAACTCATGAAGAAGATGAAGAAGAAGAAGACGGGGTGGATGACCCTCGCCGGACCACCATTAAGGCAGTGTTACTCTTGTTATTGGGCACCGTGATCGCGGCGGCATTTGCTGATCCGCTAGTGGACGCGGTCGGTAATTTTTCGGCTGCAACAAGTATTCCTTCTTTCTTTATTTCGTTCATTGTGTTGCCATTTGCTACGAATTCTAGTGAGGCAGTGTCGGCTATCATCTTTGCTACACGCAAGAAACAAAGATCTGCATCTTTGACTTTTTCCGAGGTTTGTTCTGCTTTTCTTGTTATAAATCACTTCGTTAAAAAAAAATTATATTTTTTCTTCGTTGAAATCGGTAAGGGTCCCGCTCTAAAGTCCAATCTACACCAAACAAAGTACATTTTCTAGTCATGTCATATAAAATCTAAACCATGGATCTACATGAGTTATGAAAAAGCTAATCTTATGTTGATGGTTTGTTTCTGTGAAACAGTTATATGGAGCAGTAACAATGAACAATGTACTTTGCTTATCGGTGTTCTTAGCACTTGTATATGTCCGAGGATTGACATGGGATTTCTCATCAGAAGTTTTAGTGATTCTAATTGTTTGCATTGTTATGGGCGTTTTTGGAAGTTGTCGAACCACATTCCCACTATGGACATCATTCTTGGCTTTCTTGCTCTACCCATTCTCCCTCATCCTAGTATACGTTCTTGACTATGGTTATGGTTGGTCATAAACACCTTTCTCATGTTATTCTAGTTCAAAATAAATGTAACATGAAAAGTTCACCATTTCAATGAAAATATATCAAAGTAAGTTGTTTTTTTTTTTTTTTTGTTTGGTATGGTGGGACATTTTTGTTTGTTGATTCTTTTCTAAAATTGTATGATCACACTTAAATGCCAGTTTCACATTAATGCTAATTTAGGACAAAAAGTTGGGCCAATTTTGGTTGTACAACAAATCAATTTGTAAGATATCCTGCTGTCATCATACAATAACACCTCTGTTTTTTCTTGTTGTTGGTGGGTCAATAGTTTCATCATCAATCTATTATCACTATGGGAAGATAAGATCTCAGTATCCACATATGTAAAAACAAGAATGAACCCACATGCATAAGTTTGTTAGCATCAGGACCTCAGTTCGATTTTGATCATAAACTATGTACAAAATGTTTCTTTTATTTTTTTTTACTATCAACTCTTGTATATTTGAACAAAATAAATATGAATGAACAGTAAAAAATAAACGTTATATTCAAGCAAAAATCTTTAACAATATTCATTAAGAGCAAAAAAAATTAGCATCTAAATACATATATGGTTTTTTTTTGACTTGATGATTAAATCATTCTGTCTGATTAAGTAAAAAAACAGCCATTAACACATCAGAAAGGAGGTTTAATTGTGATTTTATTTCTCTTTTCAAGGTCTTGACAACATAAATAAAGACATTTATAGCTTCAAATTTAGATCAACAGTTTCACCTGCCTCCCCGTTGCTGTTTCCTGGCTGACCGATTGATGTTTTTGCAGCTGGAAAGAAAGTAAGAAAAGGTTGCGGGTTTGACCCGGTTCTTCCAGGCAAATGGGTCGGATCTTTTGAGTGACCCTAAAGAAAGAAGGAAAAAGAAACAAAAGATGAAATTTGGGAAATAAATATTAAGAGTTGTTGGAAAAAAAAAAAAGAATCTTACTTTATGAGTTTCGAATTGAGGCTGTTCTCCTATACAAGATGCTTGAGGAGGGGCTAACTTGAGAAAATCTCTGGTCAAAGTCAAACCTTGGTGTTCATCGATGAATTTCTTTGTTATTGTATCGGATATGAGACCTGAGCTTGAAGGATTTTCTCTGAAATGGAGTCCCAAATAAAAACCCATTAAAACAAAAAAAAAAACAATATTATAAAGCTTCTAATTTGTGATGAAATTTAGGATTTTGTTCACCTGAAAACTGGATGTGCAGGTTCCATGGTGATAGTGCCTCCATTGCTACAAGAAGCTGATTCATCTGATCTTGAAATGGGAGACACAAAAGCCGAAGGAAATTTGCAATGAAAAGATGGAATTGGCACGTTTTCCAATGAAAACGGGTATGGCCTTTTCATGCCAACCATCTGTCATAAAAACCATGAAGAAATAAATATTTCTCCATTAATTCTTATACAATGATCAACAAATCTATAACATCACATATCTTGAAAAAAGGTGATGAAAAAAGTGTAAAAAAAGCAACATCACCTTGTCTTCCTCTGGCCACAATGGATGGTAGTTGTTGTTGCCATTATTATAGCTTTGGTTTGAAGGGGGCTCCATCTGAAAATTTAATACAGATGATGATGACGATGATGAAGTTCCTGTTGAAACATTCACCTGCAAAAGTTTAAAATTTGACTAATCAACAACTTTTATATAAAATACAATCTAAGAAGTAAGAACATGGACAGATAGATAATAAAGAGGAGAGAGAGAGATTTCAGATTCACCATTGATGAAGAACAAGGTTGTTGAAAGTGTGATGATTTTTGAAGCATTAGATTAGGAGGAGGTGGCCAAATGAGAGGGTTGGATTCGTAAGGCAAACCACCAAGATTTGCTGGAAAGGCTGCAGTGTATCTAGGGTGGTCCATACCATGATTTTGATTTTGATTTTGATTTTGTTTCTCCGCTTCGAAATTGTAATCACCATCACTCCATAATCTACACCAATTACTACTGCTGCCACCACTGATCGTGTTTGTAGGTTTGGAAAAGGAGGAGGCGGAGATGGTGTTTATGCCATCGGTTTTGGAAATCAAAGGGTGGTGATTAGGTGGCAATGGTGGGGGAAGTGGGATCGAAGATGAAGAAATTGGTGGCGGCCGGAAATTGGGAACTTTTTGGATGGTGGCCAAATTGGAACAAGAATTGCTCGGAGAAATGATTGAATTTGGGGTTAAAACGACGTCTTTCTTCTGTTGTTCCTCCGATATAATCTTCTCAAGTTGAGCCACACCCATTCCTCTCTGTGGCACTTTCTTATGTTTCAACTTCTTGGAAGATCTATGACTACTACCACCACCACCACCGCCACCTCCACCTCCACCGCCGCCGCTACTGCTGTTACTACACCTAGAAGTATGTTCGTCTTGAGCCATCGATCACTGCCATCTAAATCACATTGAATTCTTTTGAAGGGGAACTCAGAATAGGTAATTCACGTATATAAGGAAAAACTCAAGATTCACCAGAAAGGATTAATCTAAAAGATCAAACCCTATTAAAGTTTCAACAAATTGAAAACGAAACCGAAATGTGCATCTAATTCTATAGATCACACAAGATCTCCATTACTTATATATGGAAAACGAACAATTAAAAGCAGATTATATGAATTTATTCATTTTCACAATTATATCAGACTGTAAATGCAGAGAGAGAAAGAGAGGAAGTAAATTGAGTATCCGAAAGGTGTGAGATAGAGATCAAAATCACTGAGAAAAAAAGGAAGCCATTGATATTAGGTTAATTTTGATGCTATTTCAAAATTTAATAGCTCGAATATAATTTGCAAAATCTAAACTAACTATTTGAACGCAATTACTTTCTCAATTCGCAATCTAATTTATCGCCCAAATCCTCGCTCCACTCCAGTTTTAATTGCTAGACCAACTCTTCCATTTCTCGCTCACTAAGATCTACACTCTCTCTCACACTCCGCCATGAATTTCGTATTGTTCTTTTTAGCTCCCAAAAACCCTAAAAATGTTTTTGGGCACTAATCGATTGCCCTCTGTTTTCGTTCACATTTTGATTCTGATTATATAGAGGCAAAAGGTGACAAGTTTCATATTCACACTTAAAAAAATATGTGCGTAACTTTCATGACATGTATTGGTATTGTTTAATAAAATCTCAAACGGATAAAGTAATAAATTAAAAACTAATTTATAGAAATGGTCATGTATTCTGGTCATAATTTCAGGTTTAACTTTTAAAAAGTTAATATATTATATTTTTATGGTTTTCAAATCTTTCAATTTTGATTTCTAGTTCATATAAAATGAATTCTTTTCTTGTTTATATTTTGTTTTTTTTTTTTTTTTTTTTTTATATATATTCGTTTATAGCTTAATCTAATAAATGAATAATTTTTTCTATATCTCATACTCTTACTTAATTTGGCAAATGTTATTTTATAGTTATTTTTAATTAATTTTTTTCCACATTTATTTTATTAGTTTTTTTATTTTATTAAAATCTACATAATATTTTAATTTAATAATTACAATAATATAGTAATAAATAGATATCAATATTATTAATAAACTTACCTTTTAATCTCAAAATTTTCAAATTAAAACTTATTAGTTTATTTTGTTTATTTATTTAAATTATTTGTTTAAATTTAAAAGATAAAAACATTTAAATTATAATGATTCATTATATTTTGTAATTTCTTATAAATTCAAAGTTTTCAAATACTTTAACATTTGTATTTAACCTTTTTTTTTAAATAATCCATGTGATACATGTCTCACAACTAGTTTTTGAATAAATTCAAAAATAAAAAATAACATATCTCATCATTTCCCATAACCTCTCATCTTCCTCATTCCCGCTCCCATTTCATTTTTGACATCTCAAAATCGCCTTAATTTGCATCTCTCATTCATCATCGTCGTGTTACCAACCATCATCTCCTAAACTTATTTGAGAAGTAGTTGTCGAACACATGGAAAACAAAATACAACACACACACACACATGGTGATAGGGGAGTTACAATCTCATGCAAGCACATTCATGTTTAAACATTAAGAAACATTCATGAACCCCCAGTATTGTGTGCTTCCATTACACACATTAGTGTATTGTGTGCTTTTATTTCACACATTAGTGCACACATACTATGTTTTCATTCTATACACTCTGAGTATTCTCACAATACACATAATGTAACTTTATGCCATGTATTGTAACACCGTAAATTTTCAAAATAATTCTTCCTTTAAAACATATAATTCTCAATACATATTTCATAAAAACATCATTTATTTAAATCACAACACATAACTCAATGTTTAATTTAAATAGAAATCCAGGATCCTCAAAACATAATTCTTCTCTGGTGTGTACAATCAAGTTGGTATCGTCCCGCGATCCTGAGAAAAACCTGAAACACATAACACATAACACGATAAACACGAAACTTAGTGAGTTTCCCAAAATACCACATACAGCACATAAGCCATTCGAGGCTATAACTCGGTATGACCCTCCGGTCAATGTGTCTCAGCGGGACCCTCCAGCCCCGTAGCTCGTTGGACCCTCCGGTCTGGTCTATATCGTTGGACCCTCCGGCTCGGTCTGTATAACACATAGCATACATATAACACAATACACATAAATCTCAAACATACGCATACACATAAGACCTTCCGGTCTGCACATAGATACCACTCTAGGTAGTGTATAGTGAGAAGACTCGCCTGGCAAGCAGCAAGTAATTAACCTCGCTCACGAATCTCGAACTAGCCTCCACCTAACGCAAGAAATGAACATCTCTAATCAATACTCAAATTCTCAACTCCAAGTAAACCAGAGATTACTCTTTCTCTTTCTGTCTTTCCTCTAACTCTTGGATAAAAGACCATTTTACCCACCCATGATCTCCATTACTCATTTCTGACCAACCCTAAAGTCAACAGAAGTCAAACTCGAGTCAATAGTCCATGTTTGACCCGACTCGCCGAGTGCACCCTTGCGACTCGTCAAGTCCACTTATTTTCCTCAGAAATCTCGTGATAGTCCAGCTCAGCTCGTCGAGTTGACCCCCAACTCGTCGAGCTATCGCATGATTCAGTTCTTTGGGACAAACCCTAACCAACTCGTCGAGTCGACTCATCGACTTCGTTCATTCGGACGATTTCAATCAGATCTATCACTCCAAACACTAGATCTATCATCCCAAGGCTCAATAATCACGCAAAGCTTTGATCTTTACGTTCATACACGAGGTTATTGCTCCAAAATGCTAATATATGCCTTTCATGAAGGATTTAGCTCATCAACCCTCATTTGAACGACTAAAGCTAGGACACCTAGACTCGAAGGACCATAGGAGGTCCAGATTTGGGTTTCCAACCTCAAACCATGTCTCATTCAACTCATATATTCAAAAGGATGGAAGCAAAACCCTAAAACTCCCAATATGAGATCTAGTACAAGGAATGAGCAAGATGAGGACTTTATACCTTCTTTTAGCAGCTGAAACATTTAATACCACAAATCCACTGCCTTCCTTTGTTCCCCATCATGAAGATCTTCATCCTTCTTCATAGAAATGCACCAAGATTGCCCAAAATGATCACACACTCACTTTACCAAGGTTAGAATGGTTAAAAGGTTCCTCTCAGGATCTCAAGGGAAGGTGTGGCCATAAATGAAGGCCATAAGGGCCTTTAAATATGTCATAAACCCAGACAATTAGTGTTTCTCTGCCCAGTACTTACTCGACGAGTCCCTCCTCTAATTGTCGAGTCCACTCATTAAATCTACGCGATCAACTCGACTCGACTCAGCGAGTTGGTCCCTCAACTCGTCGAGTCCCTCCTTTAATATCAAGATTAACATACACAATAATGTCCCTGAAAATCCGGATGTTACATGTATTCTCACAATACATATTATGTGTTTTTTGAGCATCGAAGGGACCTAACATAGTGTAAATTGGTTTTTATTTAAATCAAAATAATTATCACTTGTTTTTGTTAATGATATTGATAGCGTGCCTCCTAGCCATGCCATAACAGTCGAAGTGACCGAGCACTCTCACTACTCGGCTATCCCACTATGGTTCCACCCTGTATTGGATTGGCCTCTCTATCCAATGCCCGACCTGGAACATACGCAGGAAAGTTGCTAGACAAAAAAGGGCACCTAACAAACTCTAGTGAATATGCACGCATCACTACAATGGATAAACCAATCCAGGCTTAAACATGGGATAAAAGTACAATCCACCAATCAGTGCCATTATCCCGATTCGGGTCTGACACTCATGTCTCCATGAAATGGGATATGTGCCAAGGCCTTTACTATAAAAGGTTACACGCCTCCAATGATAAAGCAGTTGAATCCTCATTCTTCAAACCATACACTTACCTACTTAGGAGACTGGCTTAACTGTCAGAGCGTTCTCTCAGGATCACCTTTCGAAGATTGGATGATGGTCATTTTCTCTTTTTGTGATACAGATCTTCATCAAGGTTCTAAACGGTCAGCGGTGAAGTAACTCTTGGAGGTCCAATATCACATTGTTGGCACCATCCGTTGTTGAGACAAACGATACAAAAAGCTCAATATATACCTTCCAATCATTGAAAACAATGGAGAAGGAAATCCCAAAGGCACAACTCGAAGTCCTTTGAGACCAATGCCATAACTCGAACCAATCACTATAGAAACAGCCCAAGCCATCACTCCGTCTGCCGCACATTTGCCAACATCGATCACACCGATAAACCAATTTTGGGTCCCGACCCTAACTCCAATGAGTGGACAACAGTCAACCTAGACAAATTTAACTCCCAACAAAGCTCACTTCCTTGGCAACTCATCGTCATTCACCCCCACGGATGAGAGAGCACTTCCACATGAGAAAGCCGCCCGTATTAAACTTTTAGTGGATCTTCTTAACTCCGATAACGCAGCCATCCTTAGAAACACCGATCAGTAGCACAGTCGGTGACTTCCCACTACAAGCATCATTTAACTTACCACTTCTATTCAGTACGTCCTCACCATACCCCAATATGCAGCTCTATAATGTTAATACCCAACCATTTCCAACATTAACTCCTCCCCTAACACAAACTCATCAAACAATATTTCCCATTTTAACAAGCCTTTTCCCCCACAATCACAAAAACACACATCTGGACCAACACTCATGACCATTCAAACTAGAATTACATGAATATGAAATGCCCACCACAATAAAACTCCCACACCTCAAATTATACAGTGACACAACTTGTCCAGACAGTCACATAGATGCCTACAAGTGGCACATGAATCCTTAAAACTAGACAAAAGGTTCTAGTATACACATTTCCTGACCATGTTGGACATGAATGTTAGAGCATGGTTCAAAAGTCTTGCCCCAAATAGCATCAGAAGTTTGTCAGAACTCGGAACTAAAGGTATTGTTTCTAAAAAACTTCATGCAACTGAGAACATATCGAGGATATGTACGAGAAATCATAGGTTGTATGCAGTATGAAGGGGAATCGATAAGGGAGCACTTCAAGCGTTTTGATGAGGCTACACAAGACATGCCAAACCAGATTGATCATCCATTTATTAGAGCTTTCACGTACGCCTCCTGCCTGGAGCACTATCCAAGAATTTTATAAGGAAAACACCTACCACTAGACGGAAAATGAAGGAAATGGTAGAACAATACTTGCGAGAGGAAGAAGGCATAATGGAAAAAAGAGGCATACCTGTAACGCTCGGGTTTCAGGGCTAAGCATTTTTGACAATGTAATAGTCTAGGTCAACTATTGTAACTCTTTTTGAAGTAATAAAGATGAAATATTTGAGTATTATGTGAAATTATGTGTATTTATGTGCTTATTATTTAATTATAAATGTATAATTAATAAAGAGTAAAAATAAGCGTCAAAATTAAAGTGTGAGATAAGCCTGATATCTTTATAAAAAGTTGTAGTGGTCGAAACAAGGATTTCGGGGATATAAAGAACGCCGAAATCTGAGTTATAACGAAGAAGTTACGACCCATTGAAGTTTCGCGACGGAACCGACACGATACCAGGAAGTGTAAATAGTGAATTTACGATAGAGCGAGATTTAGCCTTAGCGATCTAAACGAAAGTCGTAGAATACGTTAAATTAAGAGCGTCGATGACCTTTGAAGTTGGGAATTTGGTTTTTCTTAAAGTCTCACCGTGGAAGGGACTTATACGACTCGAGAAACGAGGAAAGTTGAGTCCAAGGTTTATTGGACCATTCAAACTTCTTCAAAAGATTGGGAACCAAGCTTACAAGCTGGAATTTCCCGAAGAACTCGATGGTATACATAACACCTTCCATGTGTGTTATCTAAGGAAATTCATGGGAGAAGTTCCCGACATAATTCCAATCTCAAAGTTAAGAATGGATGAGAATAAGAGGTTAATCAAAGAGCCCGAGGCAATTGTTGACTGTAAGACTAAGAAGTTACGATGCAAGATGTTCGACTTAGTGCTAATCCGATGGAAACATTCGAATAGGCCGAATCTCACTTGGGAAACAGAGGATAACATGATGAGTCGCTATCCACATCTGTTTGTTGATGCATGATTCCGGGACGGAATCATCCTAAGGGGGGAGAGAATTATAACGTCCGGGTTTCAGGGATAAGCATTTTTAACAATGTAACAATCTAGATCAACTATTGTAACTCTTTTTGAAGTAATAAAGATGAAATATTAGAGTATTATGTGAAATTATGTATATTTATGTGCTTATTATTTACATATAAATGTATAATTAATAAAAAGTAAAAATAAGCGTCAAAATTAAAGTGTGAGATAAGTCCAATATCTTTATAAAAAGTTGTATTGGTCAAAACAAGGATTCCGGGGATATAAAGAACACCGAAATCCGAGTTATAACGAAGAAGTTACGACCTGTTGAAGTTTCGCGACGGAACCGGCACGATACCGGAAAGCGTAAATAGTGAATTTACGATAGAGGGATATTTACCCTTAGCGATCTAAACGAAAGTCATAGAATATGTTAAACTAAGAGCGTCGAGAAAAAGAATGCCCAAATCTGATTTCGTATGAGGAAGTTATGATTTTTCGAAGTTTCGGATTAACAGTGTACAACCCGACATTCGAATATTAGATCGAGCGGTTTTTATTCGACACGACCTGAATGAGAATCGAAGATCTAGTTAAGAGTAGCGTAACGAGAAAAAAGATGGGCAAAAACGGACATCGGATGAAGAAGTTATGAGAATTTAACGGACCAATCCTGTCCCGACCTATTAATAATATAACTTCTAAAATAGAATCAAGATTAGTGGATGGAGTCTAAACGAAAGTTGTAGAGTATGTTCCCACCTTCGCGTGGATATAAAGAATGTTGAAAACGGAGCTCGTATGCGAAAGTTATGATTTTTAGAAGTTAAGTGTGCAAATTGCGAAACTGTGATGACGTGGCACGATCCTAGCCTTCCCTTGCTCCCCACGGTGCTCCCTTCGGATCTTGGCGCGTTACCCTCGCCTATGCCCCACGTCCGAGGCCAAGTACGCCCCGTGTACGTTCTCTTCTTATCCTACCGGTGTGCGAGACAACTGGCAGCGAGTTGGCATTCATATCCGAGAGTACGCCCAGCGTAATCCGAAGACCTCCGGCAATAAATAGCATGCGAGCCATTTCGAAAATCTCACACCTTTCTTCATTTCTTCTCTCTAAACTTTCTCTCTCTAGCCCCTTTTGTGTCCCCTAACGTCTAGGTGAACCCCTAGCACCCTAAGGAAACCCCGAGGCTCCCGGAGTCCCGAGAAAAAGGATCTTTCAGTTTCGAAACGTTGCTCCAAATAAAGCCCGGTTTTCTTTAAAATCCACTGTAAGTGAGCTACACTTATGCAATTTTTAATATAGCTTTCAAATAATTATAGTAATGTTATTAGGTCCTTAAAATAATTATTTGGGCTGTTATTATGAGTTATATTGAGTGTTATTTAACGCTTATATAATAATAATAATAATAATAGTAATAGATAGACTATTAATTAGTCACGGTTGACATTAGACTAAACCCTAGTGGAATTGATACTAGGTTTTATTGAAGGAAAATTGTTTTGAGAGTATCGAAGCGCTGTCCAAGTGCTGAATCACCACCTACTCAGGTGAGTGCATAGTTACTTTCAACTTACACATAGGTATGAAGTATTTTGATATAAATTACGTGCTATGTGTGCATATTATCTGAATACTTGCTATCTATGATGGATGAACATTTTTATACTTGTTTTCAATGATTTAAACTGTATATGTATTTTATATCTACGGAAATATTGGGGTAAAACATGGGTAGATGTGTTAGTTGCTGTGTGACAAAATGAAATAATGAGAGGCCTCGTTGTAGATGTTATTGATGATCCAGTCATCTAGTGGGGTATAAATGACGACCACATACTATTCTAGACAGTCCAGTGGAACGCTAGCAGGCTCACAACATGTAGGTATTTATTTTAACTGTGTGCTCACCAGGTGTACTCCATCCCCCACATGGTTGCCTTATGGACATTTATTGCTGAGGAATCCCCTTAGCAGTAGTGTCCATCCCGATGATAGTCCTTAGACTAGGTCCCTTGTGTTAGATGTTTTAGGGACGTAAAGTGAGGATAACAGGAACGGGTAATCGGGTTGTTTGGTTTGATGAAGTTAATTAACTTATTTATTGTGGGTTGAAAACCATATGTGCTCACCAGGCTCCCAAGCCTGACCTACTCAGTTTCTTGTATTACGGGTAGTGGCGCATGAGCATAGATGTGATGTCTTGGGATGAGAGATTAAGAAATTTTAGGCCTGTAAATACGGAATAATGTAGTAAGGCCTATGTTGTATTGTTTATGTTTATAGTATGTATCGAAATGACATCCCGAGTCTTTTTAATGAAATACATTTCTACGAAAATGCTTTTGATAAACCTTTATCATATTTGGTTTTGGGACAAATTCCGCTACACTTTTATTTAAAATGTTACTCTGATATTTAAACAAAGCATAAACAAAATCGGTCTTTTCTGGTCATGAAAATGGGGATGTCACAGTTGGTATCAGAGGATTAGTTTAAGCGAACTAGGAATTTGTAGGATTTCTAGACTTAAACTTAGAATGCTAAGCAATGATTATGAGGTGTGAGCACTAGCTTATTTTAGGAATTATGCCTAAAATGCTTTTATGTGTTAAATGGTTTGTGCTTGATATGCTGTTAATTGTTTGGATCTGTGGTCTGTTGCCGACCGGATCTGGAAACCTTATGTGTTTAGCATTCTAAATGTACGACTACGATATTAGAACTAGCATGTAAACGTTTCGGAGAGATAAGGATGATTTGAACATCAGTCCTAAATAAAGATCTAAATTCACCTTATTCGGTGTATAGATCAAGATGGCAAGGACCCGTAGCGGAAACGTGAATGCAAATGGGAACAGAAATCCACCCCCAGTGATTGAGCAAATACCGGTTGTGGAAGTCGTTGCTGAGCCAATAACGATGGCCGGAGTGCAAGCGATGATCTAGGCGATGTTGGATCATCAAATGGAAGAAACCAGATGTTTGCTCCAGCAAAATCTAGAGGAAGCGACTATTCAGATCGAACAGCCTAAGTTGAACAAAGGGCAGACTGAGGAAGGAAACTACAGTGGGATTGTTGGTCAAGCCAACCCACCAATATTTCAACAAGACAACCAAGGTGACGAAGTCGAGAGGAATGGATGCAAGTACAAGGATTTTCTGACTTGCAAGCCATCGATATTCACGCGAAAGGAAGATCTGATCGGGGTCATGGATTGGATCTCGGAGATGGAGTTAGCTTTCATAAAGTGCAGTTGCAGAGGAAAACTACAGACCACGTTTGCAGTGCGTCAGTTTCGAGGAGGTGTTGTACGTTGGTGGAATACCTTGGGGAAGACTTGAAGCCCCAACAAGCCCCTACAACTGACATGGGTAGAACTTCTGGTGCAATTCAAACGAAAGTACTGCTCAGCTCAAAACCTACTCGAGCTAGAGAACCAGTTTCTAACCATGAATAAGGGAAGCATGTCACTCGATGAATACACGAACAACTTCACAGAAAAGATGGAGTTTGCCTTGCATCTTGTTCCGGATGAGCTGACGAAAATCGATAAGTACACAAAGGGACTTCCATGGGAGTACGCGGTGCTAGTGCGTCAGACACATACTCTAGAAGCAGCTATCTGGGCTGCCAAGTCTGTGGAGGATATGATTAAGGGAAGAGCTGCCAGCAAAGTTGAGGTTGGCGAGAAGAGGAAATTTGAAGGGTCTGCTAAACCCAATAAAAAGAAGAGCAAGTTCGGTTCAAAGAAGTTCGGGGGAGGAGGAAATGAATTGAAATAGTGCGAGAAGTGCAAGAAGAAGCACTCGGGAAAATGTAGCGAGGAAGTAACTTGCTACAAGTGTTAAAAAACGGGGCACTATGTCAATGAGTGCACCATCAACAAGAGGGTGTGTTACGAGTGCTATGAAGAAGGGCATATTGCTAAGGATTTCCCAAAGAAGAAAGATGCGGGAAGGCCCAACATTCCACCGAAGCCGAAGGCGAGAGCCTTCCAGATGACGCTTGAGGCTGCGAAGGAGGCAACAGACATTGCTTCAGGTACCTTTCTTGTAAATGGTTTTCCTGCAAATATACTATTTGATTCCGGAGCCAACTACTCCTTTGTGTCGCATAAATTTGGTGGGAAATTAGCATTGCCTGTAGAAAGACTTGATAATGCCCTTATTGTAGAAGTTGCTAGTGGCAAATTCGTACCTGTTAGTAATCGTATTAAGAACGTTGTCGTCGACCTAAACAGAAATGAATTCCGTGAGGAGCTATTACCCATAGAGTTAAACGGTTTCGACATCGTTTTGGGTATGGATTGGCTTACCGTGAATGATGCTGAGATTCAATGCCGAAACACTACAAGAAAACAACCCTTTAATGACACACAAACAATGACACTTGCTGATAGAGGATGCACATTTGTGCGTGCGCTAAAAAATAATGTCAGTTTTGCAAAATTTGAAGGATAAAGGACACGCATTTGTGCGCGCCATAAAATTAGTGTCAGAAAAGAAAAAAAAAAAAGAAATGCGGAGGGCGCCTTTCATAAAATGTGCATCGTGTAAATGTGTCGCTTTATAATTTTTAAGTGAAACACGCGTGTTAGGCGGAAAATGAAATCGACCAAAATTACCCCCGCCTATTGCATCCCAAAAATTAATCCCCCCGCCTCAAGAAAAAGCCCTAGGGCCTTCATCTTCATCCTCAGTAGTGAGAATACCTAGTTCGATTCTTCAGGGTTCAACAACATATTTGTAAACAACAAATGTATACGATTCTGGATCTCAGCATGATTATGGCGTTTTGGAGCGGGCGACGTGAACATCATTATTGAGAAAAGTTCATACAAAACTCAAGAAGTTCTATGGTTTCGATTATTGAGTGAGTTATAGGGACGTGTAATCGTTTTGGACTCTTAAGTTGAAATTGAACCCTAAAAACTCAATCCACACTTCGAACTTCTCTGATTCTCTCTTCTTCCACTCCCTAATCTCCTTGGTGGCGCTCTTTCCATTTCCATTTCCAACCTCAAACCACCGCTAAATGGAACCCAACAATTCAATCAATCAAATCGACAATCACATCGACAATGATGGTGATCATAACTCATTTCCAAGCCACTATCATCACATCATCACCTATTTAAGAAAGAGAAAACACTCTCAATCTCAGGTAATCACACCAATCGATTTACCCCAATCGATTCAACACAAGTAAACCCTCTTTCCGAATCATCAGCTCTAGGGCTTGTTCTCCTTACTCATACGTTCTCATACGATATTCAAAACCTCACTGAGTCTCTCCTTCTCGAAATCCTCGCAAGATTGCCCCTGAAATTGAACGGATCATTCTAGGGTTCTTTTCAAGATGGGAGTGCTCTCTATAATGCTCGCTACCTTGGCTCACCTCATCTACCAACGATCTCGACTCATCTCTTTTAGCCGACGAGCTTGGGATAACCTTACCTCGACAGAGACCGCCACATATGTTCAAATTTACAAGCCCTTTTAACGACCATCAGATCTTCTTTGTGATCTATCTCGCACAACAAGACTCCCTCTCAATAACATCGTCTTCCTTGTGTTGAAGGTAGTATAATATCATCTAAAAACTTAGTGGGCTCGATCGCACCCACAAATATGTGATTCTACCTACAGTAATCGAGACCACAGTCCAAAGATCCGACATAGGGCTTTCAAACATGAGATTTTATGAAACTTCAAACCACGTCTCTCTCAAATTGGAATTATTCACTATATAAACATATATATTGTTAAATTCTCTTTTCTACTGTTCGAATTTTTGCTTGGTTATGTCGATTTTGCCCTTGATTTGGTGATTCTCCCCCTCATGTTGACTTGTATTCTCTGAATAGTACTTAATTTTGACAAATTGGTTCAAAACACAAACAAATTGGAAATTTAGGGTTACTTGTCGCTTACCATAAAATTATCAAGACAAATTGACAAATCTGTAGTTCAAAAGATTCTTTTTCCTATAGAAAAGTTGTAATTCTATTTGGAATGAAGGAGCAACATAATAGAAAACTAGAATGTGCATGAATTCTAAAGGGCAAGAAACATTATCCATGTGGCTTCTGAATTTCTATTTGTCTGATACATGCAAAAAACATTATCTATGTGGCTTCTAACTTTCTATTTGTTTCATGTATATGTATTTCCACAGGTAATATAAGATTGTTATAGACTTATGTAAAGATGGAAAATTCATCCATATATGGTTTCCTAGAGAAGGTAAGAAGCTATGGAGTTCTATCCTTTATTTGTGGAGATTTTTCTTTGGGTTATATTTATACCATATTTAGCATGTATTGAGGCGTTCATGGTTGAATTTGCAGATGATTGGGAAGGACAAAGACTATAGATATACAACAACTTCAGACCTATTACAACTTAGATATATCTCTTATGTATTTATCTGATGATTTGAGTATTTTGTATATGTAGGAGTTCTTGGCACCTTTTCCTGCAGCAGGCTCATCGGTTCTATAGATATTGTTGTAGGCAGGCAGGTTAGAGAACTATTTCCTTGTTTAATTTATTATTTCTGTTTCCAGTAATGAACAATATCTTTTTGCATCTCTTTGTAGGTTGTTGACATGGAATAATTAAGACCTATTATATTTTGTAGTGTTCTAGGATTATGTAACAAAGTATACCTAGTAATTCATTACAAGATTCTTGTTATTTGATTGATTATTTTATTTATTTAAAAAAATGTGCTTTTATTTAGAGAATTAGGACATCAGGGAAGGGGAAATGCCACATGGTGTGGTTTTTGTGGGTTGAAATGTTAAAAACAAATGGTGAATACTCAATATGAGGAGGGTGTTGGTGTTTACTCTCGTATGTATGATGAGGTAATAAACCTCTTCATTCATGAAAATATAACAATAGATTAATCAGGTTCCTCATTCTAGTTAGTTAGTTTGGAATGAATTCTCAGTAATTTTCCTTCTTATGAATATTGGTTTGCTGGATTTCATAGGAGTTGGCTGGAATTGGAATTCAATTCGAATTGTGCCTCCAGCTTGATGCTTCTAAAGAGAATTTGGATACCTTAGAAGGTTTATTAAGTCTAGAAAAGAAACAAACCTTATGTATACAACACTTGATCAGTTGATCCAGAGTGACAAATTGTGAATGATGACTGTGAGGGACAGAAGAAGAGCTTAGGCTAGCTGTAGGGCAGCCCAAGAGTCTGAGATACAGTCCAGATTATGAGGTTCACAATGAGGAGAACCAAATGGTGAAGGCAGACGATGTGAAATATGACCAGATATTAGGAGTTCCCACAATCTTAATCCTAGATGCTAAATTTAGTCATTATTCAACCTCATTGTCATTATGTATCCAAAGGCCACAATTGCTTGTTGCACTTGACTTCCTAATGGCGGTTGCTGAGTTTTTTTTGTAACTACTGTACGTGGCATGTTGTCAAGTGAAGTGGATGAAACATCATTATATGTAGTTGATGCACTTGTTTTGGATAAACTGGTTTTTATTCAAAGCGATGAGGTGTTGATACTCTCTCCTCAAAGGCCTTTGGTGGTAGAGGTGGAACTTTGTTGTTACAAGACAAAGAAGGACACATGATATCTTCTACAAGCATAGAAACTATTATACATGTTGACAGTGGTAAACGATTGCAATTCAAAAATGTCACCATCAAGGTGTGTTTTCGCTTTTGATGTTGGTTTGATTGTTTTTCTTCTTCCGAACTTATGAAAATCAAATTTATTCATGCAGAATGGAGAATATATGGACTTATGTGTTTCCCTAAGGTCCACTAGCAGTTTCTCAGCTTTGGAAGATGATCAAGTCTTTTTGGAAGAGGAGGAAAGTAGCTCACCAAATAATCAAGAGGAAACTACAAAAGATTTGCCTTCTCCAAACAATACAATGAGCAGACCCACAGAAACTTCCATCGAGTTGCAGGTGAATGTATTTTTATGATAGCAGTCCATAGCATAGCGTAAGGTTAATTTTTCAATGATTATATCATTACCAAAACTGGGTCTATAAACCTTTTGCTTCCCGAGCAAACACCACTTGAACTTGACATTACATTCGTTCTTCCTTCTAACATCAATTTTTTCGTATCATCTAAAGAAAAAACTCATCTCAGTTAGTGAATTGTAAGCCATCGAAAAATAAGAGAGAACTTAAGACAATACTTCCATCAATGTTAATGTTCTTCCCTCCAAGTTTGCTATTATGACGCCGATTTAGAATTATCGTTTTTCTCTTTATAAAATCTGTCATTACAAATATCCCTTTACTTTCGCCCCAGTCCCAAAAATGCAACATTTTCTCTCTTATTTCAGTTTAAATTTACATATTAGCTCATGTGCAATCTTGAGAAGATATCTATTACATTTATTTCGTCCCCCAAAGTCTCTTATTCAACCATGTGTCATGTTTCACATTACATTATCTTGGGAGGAGGGAGTATGATATTATTTTGTGTACACCTTGTAATAATATGGCTTAATATCTAACAGTCAACTCTTATTTGTTTCTTCAATGATATTATTTTCCAAGATATGTGGATGGTCTTCTCTTATTGCGATTAATTTGCTATTGTTGCAAATTTATATTGCATTAGCACAAACAAATACTATCAAGAAATTTAACTGTAATCATTTACATTTTCTGATGTCAGTTTATATCATTTTTTTAGTAATTACTTTTATCTCCTTAACATTTTTTCTTAAACACTTCAAAGCTTCTAAGCTAAATAGTCTAAAATCATTTTTGTGCCCTCTGGACTGCAATTTATAGATCGACCCTTAATAATAGGACTAACCACTATAGTACTAAACCAGTTCTGTTATTCTGTTTACCACTCATGATAACCTTGTTCATGAAGCTACTAACAGTAGGGGTGGTTCTGTGACATGCCAATATTTTTCATCTTACTTCTCTGCTGTCTTATTTGCTAGTATGTCTATTCTTATACATGATTTTTTTTGCAGGTTATAAGCCCCGAGCTTACATTCTATAATTCATCAAAATATGTAGGAGAGTCTCCTCTCTTCACAAACAAGTTTTTGCATGCAAGATTGGATGCCTTCTGCAGGTCTCTCTTTCTTTCCTTCATGAATTTTGTTGATTAAATTTCATGGGTGCCTTAAATTTGTATTTGGTCCTTTTCATACTAAAGCTAGTGTTGCATGTTACTGGATGATTTGGGTATTGGAAAATGATAGGCCCTGATTCTTTATTGAATAAGACACAGATTCCATTGATAATCAAACTATGAACTGATAAGATATATTTGGGTTTTCCCATTCATTCGAGAGGAATGGACTCTCCAAGAAGAACAAAGTTCTTAACAATATAATTCTTAGTTGCTCAACAAAAACCTCAAGAAGCAAATAAATAGAAAACAAGACTCAGGGGAGTGGTCCCAAAACAGACCTAGGACAATGTCAGTGCTCCCACAAACAAAACAACCAATAACAACGATAACTCCTAAAAAGACCATTCTATCCCTAAAGCCAAAAAAATAGCAGAATAACAACTATAAAGCAGATCAACTAAAAGCCCTCTAGGATTACTTGGGGCTTATCAAAAAAATGCTTATAAATTTGTTCCTTTCTCTGGCATATAGGTACTGAAACTCAAACATGATTTTGCAATAGTCTATTTATCATTTTTCTTCTTATTTTCTATCCCTAAATGAATGTTTGTCTTCTAAATACGGCTAAACATAAATCTTCTCTTTTTGATTAACAAATCTTCAATTTTTGTTTAATAAAATGAATAAGCACTATTTTCTCACTCCATTTTGTGTGTGTTAGTTTGTATGTGGTGGATGGGTCCAAAACCTGGCTCCCCGGAAGCCTATATCCAATATATTCTAAACTGAAGGAAAGAGGTCAGTACTTTCGGAGAGAAATATGAAAGGAGTAGGTTAATTCTTATGGTTGGGTGAGAGGAATCACTGCATATTTTGAGAAAGAGATAGAATGATTCTTTTATGAATAACTTTTTGTTCTATTTCATGTTTATAAGCTAGAGATTGAGGGTTTTGTTCTAGGTTTATGATTTACTTTTTAAACGATCAACTTATTAAAAAAATCTTTCATGTTTATCTGCTGTCTATAGGCTCGTGCTGAAGGGCGATACAATAGAAATGAGTGCAAATGCTCTTGGTTTAACTATGGAGAGCAATGGGATCAGAATTTTAGAGCCATTTGATACTTCTGTCAAGTTCTCAACTGCCTCTGGGAAGACAAATATCCATGTTGCAGTTTCAGATATATTCATGAATTTTTCTTTCAGCACATTACAACTATTTTTAGCAGTTGAGGAGGATATATTAAAGTTCCTGAGGATGACATCCAGGAAAATGACGGTTTCCTGCTCCGAGTTTGACAAGCTTGGCACATTTCAAAGTAAAGATCTTGTCGACTTTTTTGTTGATTCTGAGAAGAATACTTGTTTATCAGTAAATTAAATTAAAAATTCTGAGTGTTCTAGGTACCCACAACAACCAAACATATGCATTTTGGAGACCGCATGCACCACTTGTTTATCAATCAGTTTATCACATCTTGAAAGAGGTTAAACACATATACTATCCATATAAACACATATACTTTCAGTTTATTAGTATCATCTTTATTTTATTCTATCTTTTTAGTATCTGACAGTTTTTTTGGTTCAAATATACAAATATAATCCTCTTGTTTGGAAATTGAAAGGCAGATTGAGGTGTCAGAAGAAGTTGGTGTTATGGGTAAATGAAAAAAAGTAAGGCACATTAGGTTGGTATTTTAAAAGTTAGTTTTTATTTTAGGCAGGGAGGGATAAATATAGATGCCACTGCAGCAGTAAGTGTTGTATCAGATGAAGAGATCCAAAAGCTTGTGGTAATGGGTTTTGATAAGGTAAAAGTAAAAACAATTACCCTCCTTTTTGTTGTGTAAACAAGATAGAAGGTTCTGGATATAAACATAACTATCTGGACACTTAAAATTTTTAGAGAGTTGTACCAATGTTTCAATCATATCTTGCTATATTTTTTTACAGGTTATATTTTCTGAACATGTTATTATCAGTGCTTGTGAGTTCCATGAGCAATACAGGAAGCTCATGATATATTTGGTGATGTGGATAAGCTGTTGAGGCAACGCAAGTTTTTTGTAGATATACTAACGATGGAAGTAGCTAATAAAGGAAATGGAAGAAGCCTCATGAAATAGATTTTTTGTATGAAACACAGTAGATTAGATGAATGAAAATTTATATATTGTAAGAAATAGAATTGTATGACATTAAATTTATGCAATGGATTCTATATTTAGTATATGATATTTTATTTTCTATTATGAAACATTAAATACAAATTTAATTTGAAAATAAGTAAACCTATAAATAATATTTTTTTTAAACATTTAAAATTATGATACGCAAAAATGTGTGTCATCTTCATTTATGACATGGCCTTTCTTGACAGGGGCTTTCTTGATACGCATTGCGTGTCATTAACACGCGCGTCGTAAGGTTACGACACGCGAATGCGTGTCGTCTTTCTTTATGACAGGGCCTTCCTTGATACGCATTGCGTGTCGTAAACGTGCGTCATAATTGCGCGTTGTAAATGCGCGTCGTCTCTCTTTATGACAGGGCCTTCCTTGACGCGCATTTGCGCGTCGTCTGTGCCTTTTACGACGCGCAATGAGCGTCGTAAAAGGCTGTTTTTCTAGTAGTGAAAGAAGATAGTAAGGGTAAACCCACCCGGAAAGGAATCATTTATGGTGTACGGGGACAAACACAGAGTGAATTCTGGAATCATCTCCCTAATGAAATCCATGAAATGTTTGTCCAAAGGATGTGCATCGTACTTGGTATTCGTAATCGATGCTAAGAAGGAAAAGAAACAGGTGCAGAATATACCAGTTGTGTGTGATTATCAGGAAGTCTTTCCCGAAGATCTTCCCGGATTACCACCTGATAGTCAAGTGGAGTTTCGGATAGACTTGTTACCAGGTACAACACCGATAGCAAAGACACCTTACCGATTAGCACCGGCGAAGATGAAGGAGCTCATGATGCAACTTCAAGAGCTGTTGGACAACGGTTTCATTCGACCTAGTTCATCACCCTGGGGAGCTCCGGTGTTATTCGTGAAGAAAAAAGGACGAAAGTATGAGAATGTGTAAAGACTACCGAGAGCTGAATAAGGCAACGGTGAAGAACAAGTATCCATTGCCGAGGATTGATGACCTATTCGATCAGTTGCAAGGTTCGAGCTACTTCTCAAAGATCGATCTTGGGTAATCATCAGCTGAAGGTAAGAGAGCAGGATATTAAGAAGACTGCATTTAGAACGAGATATGGACACTACGAGTTTTTGGTTATGTCATTCGGACTAACCAATGCTCCAAGAGCATTCATGGATTTGATGAATAGGGTTTGTAAACAATTCCTCGATAAATCCGTGATAGTGTTCCTCGATGACATTCTGATCTACTCAAAAAGCCAAGAGGAGCATGCCAAGCATCTACGAGAATTGTTAGAAGTGTTAAGGAAGGAGAAGCTTTACGCTAAGTTCTCCAAGTGTGATTTTTGGATCCGAGAAGTCCAATTCTTGGGTCATGTGGTTAACTAGGAGGGAATAATGGTTGACCCCGCAAGAATCGAAGCTGTAATGAAGTGGGAACGTCCAAAGAGTCCCACAGAGATTCGAAGCTTTCTAGGATTAGCCGGATATTACCGACGATTTATCCAAGGCTTTTCTTCGATAGCTGCTCCATTGATAGTTTTGACTCACAAAGGAGCTACATATACGTGGAGTGAGAAACACGATGAGGCATTCGAGAAGCTAAAGAAGAAGTTATGTGAAGCACCAATACTTTCTCTACCCGATGGAGTTGAAGACTTTGCGATTTACAGTGATGCATCTGAAGTTAGGTTGGGTTGTGTTCTTACCCAAAGAGAAAAGGTGATAGCATACGCATCTCGACAATTGAAAGAGCACAAAAAGAACTACCACACTCATGATCTGGAGTTGGCAGCGGTAGTATTTGCCTTAAAGATATGGGGGCATTACCTCTACGGCACGAAGTGCAAGCTTTTCACTGATCATAAGAGTCTTCAGTATCTCTTTAATCAGAAAGAGTTGAACATGAGGCAACGACGCTGGATAGAGCTACTCAAGGACTATGACTGTGAGATACTTTACCACCCCGGTAAAGCAAATGTTGTTGCTGATGCTCTGAGTCAAAAAGTCAACCTTAAAAGGAAAAGGCCAAGAGCGTTGACAATTGATGTCATCTCGACGATTGTGGAAAGTATCAGGAAAGCTCAAGAAGAAGCTTTAGAGAAGAATGACTGAAAGAAAGAACGTTTGGGCAAAACGTTAGTGTTTGGTACAAATAGATGAGGATTGAAGGTATTCCAAGATAAGATTTGGGTACCTAAGACGGGAGGAATAAGAGACCTTCTGATGGAAGAAGCACACAAGACCATGTACTCGATTCATCCCAGTAGCACTAAAATGTATAGGGAACTAAAACCCTACTACCGGTGGCCGACGATGAAGCTCGATGTTGCAAAGTATGTGGCCGAGTGTGTGACATGCGCAAGAGTTAAGGCACAACATCAGAAATCGTATGGGAGTTTAGAACCTTTACCTGTACCCATGGGTAAATGGGAAGATATCACCATGGATTTTGTGACTAAACTTCCCAGGATGAAGAACGGCACGACATGATTTGGGTGGTCGTGGATCGTTTCACCAAGAGTGAACACTTCATAATAGCCAACGAGAAGTGGTCTATGTATAAGCTCGCAAATGCTTACGTGAAGGAAATTGTAAGACTTCATGGTGTTCTTTTTACGATTGTATTAGATCGTGATAGTCGTTTCACGTCGAGGTTTTGGAGGAGTCTACAAGAGGAGTTGGGTACAAAGTTGTGTTTGAGTTCTACTTATCATCCGCAAACTGATGGTCAGAGCGAAAGAACGATTCAAGCACTGGAAGATATGCTGAGAGCATGTACCCTTGAGTTCCAAGGGAATTGAGATGAGCACTTACCTCTGGTAGAATTTTCCTACAACAACAGTTTACACTCGAGCATCAAGATGGCGCCCTACCAAGCTTTGTACGGACAGAAGTGTCGTACGGCGTCTTGTTGGCTTGAAGTCGGAGAAAAGTAGTTTATGGGCCCCGAGATAGTCCATGAGACTACTGAGAAACTAAAGGTGATTAGGTAAAGGATGTTAGCAGCTCAGGATCGTCAGAAGAGCTATGCTGACAAGAAAAGACGAACGATGACGTTTGAAGTTGGGAATTTGGTTTTTCTTAAAGTCTCACCGTGAAAGGAACTTATACGATTCGAGAAACGAGGAAAGTTGAGTCCAAGGTTTATTGGACCATTCAAAGTTCTTCATAAGATTGGGAACCAAGCTTACAAGCTGGAATTGCCTGAAGTACTCGATGGTATAAATAACACCTTCCATGTGTGTTATCTGAGGAAATTCACAGGAGAAGTTCCCGACATAATTCCAATCTCAAAGTTAAGAATGGATGAGAATAAGAGGTTAATCGAAGAGCCTGAGGCAATTGTTGACTGTAAGACTAAGAAGTTACGATGCAAGATGGTCGACTTAGTGCTAATCTGATGGAAACATTCGAATAGGCCGAATCTCACTTGGGAAACAAAGGATAACATGATGAGTCGCTATCCACATTTGTTTGTTGATGC
The DNA here is from genome assembly GCF_052625555.1 of Lactuca saligna. Lineage (NCBI taxonomy): Eukaryota > Viridiplantae > Streptophyta > Magnoliopsida > Asterales > Asteraceae > Lactuca > Lactuca saligna. The sequence continues at coordinate 234,695,987 of NC_136421.1, forward strand.
ATGATTCCGGAAAGGAATCATCCTAAGGGGGAGAGAATTATAACGCCTGGGTTTCAGGGATAAGCATTTTTGAAAATGTAACAATCTAGATCAACTATTGTAACTCTTTTTGAAGTAATAAAGATGAAATATTAGAGTATTATGTGAAATTATGTGTATTAATGTGCTTATTATTTACATATAAATGTATAATTAATAAAGAGTAAAAATAAGTGTCAAAATTAAAGTGTGAGATAAGTCCAATATCATTATAAAAGTGGTCAAAACAAGGATTCCGGGGATATAAAGAATGCTGAAATCCGAGTTATAACGAAGAAGTTACGACCCGTTGAAGTTTCGCGACGGAAGCGGCACGATACCGGGAAGCGTAAATAGTGAATTTACGATAGAGGGAGATTTACCCTTAGCGATCTAAACGAAAGTCATAGAATATGTTAAACTAAGAGTGTCGATAAAAAGAACGCCCAAATCTGACTTCGTATGAGGAAGTTATGATTTTTCGAAGTTTCAGATTAGCAGTGTACAGCCCGAAATTCGAATATTAGAACGAGCGGTTTTTATCCGACACGACCTGAATGAGAATCGAAGATCTAGTTAAGAGCAGCATAACGATAAAAAACATGGGCGAAAACAGACGTCGGATGAAGAAGTTATGAGAATTTAACGGACCAATCTTGTCCCGGCCTGTTAATAATACAACTTCTAAAATATAATCAAAATTAGTTGACGTAGTCTAAACGAAAGTTGTAGAGTATGTTCCCACCTTCGCGTGGATATAAAGAACATTGAAAACGGAGCTTGTATGCGAAAGTTATGATTTTTAGAAGTTAAGTGTGCAAACTGCGAAACTGTGATGACGTGGCACGATCCTAGCCTCCCCTTGCTCCCCACGGTGCTCGCTTCGGATCTTGATGCGTCACCCTCGCCTACGCCCCGCGTCCGAGGCCAAGCACGCCCTGCGTACGTTCGCTTCTTATCTTACTGGTGTGCGAGACAGCTGGCTGCGAGCTGGCATTCGTATCCGAGAGTACGCCCACCATACCCTCGGTACGCCCAGCGTAATCCGAAGACCTCCGACTATAAATAGCATGCGAGCCATTTCGAAAATCTCACACCTTTCTTCATTCCTTCTCTCTAAACTTTCTCTCTCTAGCCCGTTTTGAGTCCCTAACGTCTAGGTGAACCCCTACCACCCTAAGGAAGCCCCGAGGCTCGCGAAGTCCCGAGAAAAAGGATCTTTCGGTTTCGAAACGTTGCTCCAAATAAAGCCTGGTTTTCTTTAAAATCTGCTGTAAGTGAGCTACGCTTATGCAATTTTTAATATAGCTTTCAAATAATTATAGTAATGTTATTAGGTCCTTAAAATAATTATTTGGGCTGTTATTATGAGTTATATTGAGTGTTATTTAATGCATATATAATAATAATAATAATAATAATAATAATAATAATAATAATAATAATAATAATAATAATAATAATAATAATAGGTAGACTATTAATTAGTCACGGTTGACGTTAGACTAAACCCTAGTGGAATTGATACTAGGTTTTATCAAAGGAAAATTGTTTTGAGAGTATCGAAGCGCTGTCCAAGTGCTGAGTCACCACCTACTCAGGTGAGTGCATAGTTAATTTCAACTTACACATAGATATGAAGTATTTAATACAAATTATGTGCTATGTGTGCATATTATCTGAATACTTGCTATCTATGCTGGATGAACATTTTTATACATGTTTTCAATGATTTAAACTGTATATGTATTTTATATCTACGAAAATATTGGGGTAAAACATGGGTAGATGTGTTAGTTGCTGTGTGACAAAATGAAATAATGAGAGGCCTCGTTGTAGATGTTATTGATGATCCAGTCATCTAGTGGGGTATAAATGACGACCACATACTATTCTAGACAGTCCAGTGGAACGCTAGGAGACTCGCAACCTGTAGGTGTTTATTTGAACTGTGTGTTTATTTGAACTGTGTGCTCACCAGGTGTACTCCATCCCCCACATGGTTGCCTTAAGGAAATTTATTGCTGAGGAATCCCCTTAGCAGTAGTGTCCATCCCGATGATAGTCCTTAGACTAGGTCCCTTGTGTTAGATGTTTTAGGGACGTAAAGTGAGGATAACGGGAACGGGTAATTGGGTTGTTTGGTTTGATGAAGTTAATAAACTTATTTATTGTGGCTTGAAAACCGTATGTGCTCACCAGGCTCCCAAGCCTGACCCACTCAGTTTCTTGTATTACGGGTAGTGGCGCATGAGCATAGATGTGATGTCTTGGGATGAGAGATTAAGAAATTTTAGGCCTGTAAATACGGAATAATGTAGTAAGGCCTATGTTGTATTGTTTATGTTTATGATCTGTATCGAAATGACATCCCAAGTCTTTTTAATAACATACATTTCTACGAAAATGCTTTTGATAAACCTTTATCATATTTGGTTTTGGGACAAATTCCACAACACTTTTATTTAAAATGTTACACTGATATTTAAACAAAGCATAAACAAAATCAGTCTTTTCTGGCCATGAAAATGGGGATGTCACCATACCTGAAGGCAGCAACCATCTAAAAAGGAATGCAAAAAGAGCACCAAAGTAGCCATCAATCCGATCGAGGATACGATAGTAAGAGGGGACAATTCCACAGATCTTATCAACCATACAAAAGAAATAATAGTCGATAAAGGCACCCAGATGTGATAGCCATCACAGACAGACCACATAACATTCACAGATTCACAAAAAAGCCATTAGACAAAACAAAGTATTACGAGTTCCACAAGTTTCTAGGCTACGAAACAATAGAATGCAATGTCCTAAAGAAAGAGTTATATGTCTACATATTTCAAGTGAACCTCAAAGAAATAACCAGAAGCCTGGGAGTGAAACAATATAAGAGATCAAGCAACATGTCCAACAAGGGATGAAAACAAAAACACAAAAAAGGTCCAAATATACCCCCCCTTCCCAACTGGGGAAGAGACGAGCCCCTGATAATACAAGCCCGAATAAAAAACACTATAATACATAAGGTTTACGTGGATAGCGGAAGTGCAACAAAAATCATGTTCAAAAACTATTTCAGATAACTATCTAACGAACTAAGGAATGGGCTCCAACCCTCAGCATGTAGGTTAACCAAATTTGCAAGGCCTAATGTGACATCGACAGAAGCATTATTCCTCTCGTTCACACTTGAGGACAATAACCACAAAAAAGGAAAACAATGTTGCTACACTTCATAATCGTCAAAGCGTCTTCAAAACACAACATTATCCTGGGAAGGAAAATGATGCTAAAATTTAGAGCATTTGCATCCGCCATTCATGGCCCAATAAAATTTCATACAAAAGCCAACGTGGAAACAATTCTGGCCACCATAAGGGAGGCCATAAAATGTAATCAGATCATGACACCAAAAGAAATCACAATAGACTAAGAGCGAATAAGAGAGGAAGAGCCAAGAGCACAACAAGTACCTAGATTAAATGACATGAATCAGTTCCATACTTCTAACCCCCACAAGGAAGAAATAGCTCAGCTTGTTGACTAAGTGTAAACACATCCTTGCATGGGAGCACATTAACATTGTGGGAGTTAGCATAGAAATCATAGAGCATAACTTGAACATTCAACCCAAAAGCATGCTATTTAAAAAAGGGACAGATTGGTGCTAGAAACAAAGCAATAAACATGGATATGGATAAATTAGTGAAAGTGGGCATCCTCCATGGGGCCATCTTCCCCTCTTGGATCGCCAACCTGGTCATGGTCCGAAAAGATGATAGTAGTTGATGGACATGTATAAGTTACACAGACTTAAACAAAGTCTATCCAAAATATTGCTATCCTCTCCCAAAAATAGATTAAAAAGTAGAATCACTGGAGGGTTTCAAATGGAAATGTTTCATGGATGCTTACAAGGGCTATACTCATATATGAATGCAAAAAGAAGATGAGGAAAAAACAACTGTAACATCCCATTTAAAATAGAATAATTTAAAATAATAAACCCAAGATCCTAAGAAATAAGAGTTATTATTATCTTATATTATTATAGTCCAAAATCAAATAATAATTAGCGGGGTGTTGGTTTCGGGAAGCCAAATGACAAGATTCGAATCTCCAGAGGCTAAAGTGTAATTTAAGGATGTATTTTGCAAAGATTTTTAGAAGTTAGGGTGTGTTTGGTAAGTATAGGACTGGATTTGAAAGAGATTCAGAAGGCAGGGGCTAAATCGTAAAATTCAGACTTGATTTGAAGGGAATTATAGGAGCAGGGGTCTAATGGGTAAATATGGAAGTTATTTCGAAAAGAGTTTGTTGGGGAGGGGCCATTCCTACCATTATGGAATGAAGTTGTCAAAGGATCGGGTATTTAACCGTTACATCTCCAAACCCTAACCCTAAGTGAGATTCGGCCGTCACCCCACTCCCTCACCACCCCCTTTCCTCTCGTTTTTCCCGATCGACGAAGACCACCGGTGTTACTCTCTTCTTCACGACGAGGGCTACCAAGACCGAAAAGGGTTATAGGGTGTAGTGGTACCTCATCTCCGGTTGTCGCTACACCATTTCTATGATGACGAAGCCATAGTGGTAGTGTGGCTGCCGATGTTGCTGTTCCGACCCTTCCTCCGGTCTTCCCCGCTACCTCTTTCCATGGATGCCGACAAAGTTGCTGCCATATCTGTTAATGGCAGAGCTACCGATAGGGACACGTGTAGGCGTCTCTTCGTCGCCGTCACTGCTGCTGTACCCGGTGAATTTGAACCACCTTCTCCCCTCTTCTTTCCTTCCTGATGGCTACCTTACCACTGCCGATTGGAGGCTGACGCTCTCGGCCGATGAATGTTGTCGTGGAATGGTGATCGAGTTCTTGGAATCACGAAGTTGTTGCTGTTGCTGCCCTTCTTTTGTGTCATCGCCGCCTGCTGCTATGTTTTGTCACCACCAGCCACCGTGGAAGGTGGTTGTGCGTGCTTTGTATGTAATTAGGTGTGTGTGTACGACTGTTGTATTTCATTAAGAGAGCGAGTGTGTGGTTTGTGTAAATGGGAACCACCACCACCACTATGAGGTGGTGGCTAACACATCCGACCACTGCCTGCCGCCACAGTGCGGTTGTGTATGTGTGTGTATTATTTTATGTGAGTGTGTGTGTTTGAGTATTGTTGTAAAGTTGTAATTGTGTGGAAATAATCAAAGAAAAAAAACTTGTAACCACCACCAGCTGCCGTGTCGGGTGGCGGTGTGCTTTGCTTTGTTGTGTTTGATTCGTTTGGGATGCTTGAAACCCTAATGGGCCCAATAAAACCCTAATGGGCTCAATGAAGCCCTAATTGAACTAAAATCCCAAACATGTGACTAATGGGCCTAGTGAAACCCTAATGGGCCTAATGAATCTTAATTGATCAAAGAACCTAGCTATTAGGCCTATTTGGCTAAAATGGGGTTGGAAACCCTAATTAGGGTTTAGAAAAACCCTAATATTGGATTTATGGGCCTTGGCCTTATCAGGACTCACTTTTGAGCCATTAGAATGGGATTTGTGTATAAAGCCCAATCACACCATATGATTTATTTAGAAGAGTGATGGACTCAATGGATTAAGTCCTTAATGGGTCAAGTAAGAAACACTTAACCCTAATCATCATTTCATGAGGAAACCCTAATTTCACTTGGGCCTTGAGTGGGCCATTCTATTAGGCTTTGGTGAATGGACTATTAATGGGCTTTCCAAGAACAAGTAAGTGGACCAAAATAATTAGATGAGTTTTAGGGTAAGGCCCATGTGAAGGACTTGGGCCTAATTTGGAAAATTAGGTCATAGATGGGCTGTAGTTTGGGCCTTTATGATTATAAGATATTGGTCCATTGGAAATGCCAAATGTTTGGACTAGAATAAATGGTTGGGCCTTTGAATAAGGCCATGTAATGGCTTGGGCCCAATTTGGAAAATTGGGCCATATGTTGGGCTTTGAGCCACAATTGGACTTTTGGGCCTTTAGAGTGTGAGTTGGACCTTGGGCTTGGTACGCAATTATTAATTGGGTGTTGTTTGATGTTGGCAGTTTAGGAATCTGTCAACCAGCAGTTGGAGTTTCATCCGCGGGACTTCAACAGTCCCAGGTGAGTTATCCTCACTATATTAACAAGGTCTAAGGCACCAAGGCCAACCCTTTATGGATTGTATTCGGATTATTATATGATATGCCTACTGATTTACATCCTGGTAGTTAGGACGCTATGTTAGTGACATGTTAGGTTGGTGTCCTAGTTATAGGATCATTACTATGCTTGTGATCTGTCATATCAATTTGACTGTTATATGCATGCTATTGTTTGTATGTTATCCATGTGTTGTTTGTTTAGGGGTTAGGTTGAGGCGGTCCTGCTTCGTGTTGTAGGCCAACATACCCGGGGCAGTACGGATAGGTTGTAGGCCCTGAGGAGGCGGTCCAGTCAGGTTGAAGGCCTGACGAACGGTCCGGATAGGTTGTAGGCCCTGCGAGGCGGTCCAGTCATGTCGAAGGCTTAGGAGTGGTCCAGATAGGCTGTAGCCCCTGAGGAGGCGGTCCAGTCATGCTGAAGGCTCATTATACATGCTATTTGTTATTATTTTGTTGAATGGTATATGTTGGTATTTGGGGAGTAACTCACTAAGCCTTCGAGCTTACATTTATCGATTATTGTTTCAGGTACTTCTGATGATCGCTGGGAAGCAAAGGCGTGATCGTACAACTCCTCATATTTCATGGTTTTATGATTTGATTCTGGGGATACTCTGATATTTAAACTATTTTGAAAACCAACTGTAATAACTTAATGGTTTTAAATATTCTAAAAAGTTTTAAACTGGCTTGAATTTTATGGGTGTTACAACAACGTTCTACACAGACCATGGAAAATATCAAATAGCAGGAATGTTGAAGTTTACGCTGACGACATGGTAATCAAAAATACCAATGACACATCTTTGATATGAGATATCGAGGAAACATTAAAGATACTTAAGAAATCACAAATGAAGCTAAATTCCAGAAAATGCGCATTTAGGGCAGAAGAAGGACAATTATTGGGATACTACTATACAAGAAACAAAATACAACCCAATCCAAGCAAGATTAAGGATCCCCTAGAGACCAATCCATCTCACAACCTAAAAGAAATGCAGGGCCTAAATGGAAAACTGACTGCGTTGGGGTGATTCATCTCTAATTCAGTTGAAAAGGTCATACCACTATTACAGATATTGAAAGGTTGTGCCGAGAAAGTAATTTCAGGTGGTCAGAACAGGCACTAGAACAACTCAAAGAAGCTCTCAAGTCGCTACCAACTTTTTCCAATCTAATACTAGGAAAAACACTATCTGTTTACCTAGCGGCATCCCAAGAGGCCATTAGTGTTATCATCATGATAGAGTGAGAAAGAAACAACTGACACTATACTTCATCAACAAAGTTTTACAAGACCCGGAGCTAAGCTATCCAATGCTAGAAAAAGTGGTACTTGCATTAATCCACGCAGCCAGAAGATTACAAGGATATTTCCAAGCACACCACATTGAATTCCTGACTACCCAACCCATACGCTAAGTTCTATCGAAACCATAGAAAATGGACGGTTAGTCAAGTGAGCCATCAAATTAGGAGAACATGACATCGAGTACAAACCCATAGCAAACATCAAGTGTAACACTCGGTTCCTGGTACGTATTTAATTCCAAGTATTATTGTAATTTACCTTGGGACTCGACGAGTTGAAGGCCCAACTCGTCGAGTAGACTCGGCTTTACGCGTGAATTTTAAGTGACCTACTCGACAAGTCGGGATACCGTCTCGGCGAGTAGGAGCTGTCTGAGTAAAACCCTAAATTTGAAGGTTTACACCCTATTTAAATAACTTATCTCCTCCCATATCATCCTATATCGTCCCTCACACTTCTAGAAGACCTTAAACTGAAACCCTAGTCTTTTTGGAGTACTCTTAAGCCATTTTTGTGCATTCTTTGGTGATTGTGAAGCTTAAGAAGAAGAAAGGAGCTTGGGAGTTCCAGTTAAAGCTAGAAGATCCAGAGATTGTGTTTTATCTCCATCTCATTTAAGGTAAAAGGCTTCAATCTTGACTTTCCATGTGTTTAATCAACTTTAGGGCTTGGATTTTGGTATCTTTAAGTCATTTCTAAGCCATTTTCGGGTTGTGAGGTGCAATGTGGAGTTATGGCTTCAGATCTTGGACTTTGGAAGGGTCTAATGGCATAAAGGTGCCAAATCTATGGCCATGAGAGCCCCATGCATCTTATAGGTCTCATTTTTGGTCCTTTTGAGCTAAAGACCCATGCATAAATGTAACGTTCATGACTTTACATGTTATATCGACCCTAAGAGGCCAGATCTACCCTTTGGATGGAATGAGCTCAACAGAAATCAAGTTTATAGGTATAGACTTAGTGGACTCGGCGAGTTGTTCTTGGGACTCGGTGAGTCGGGTAATGGTTCCCAAAACTTTGCTATTTTGGGGAGCCGTATTTATTCTAGAAGAGGACTCAACAAAGATGGACATGCTTATAGACCTGGAAATCATAGGACTCGATGAGTGTATGAACAAAATCGGCGAGTGAAAGGAAATCTCCCAAACCATGAAGATGGACTCGATGAGTTGTTCATACAACTCGACGAGTCATATACTGAACACATTCTTATAAGGGAAATGAACTCGACGAGTTTAAGGGGAACTCGGTGAGTCGGTTGAATATGGTCCCAATATTATGGTTGAAGGAGGACCCATCGAGTTGTTGCTCGACTCGACGAGTAGAGTCGGGAGTTGGATCATTTGGGGGGAATAGGGACTCGACGAGGTGGTAGACCAACTCGGCGAGTCAAGTCATTTGGAGGTTGACTTTGACCAAAGTTGACTTTTGACCAGGATTTGGGTTGACCCTTATGGTGGGGGGTGTTGTTACTACGAATTGATGACTTAGTAGAGTTGTCATGTAGGGATTGAGGAGTCGATGAAAGTCGATTTCCACGCCGGGGACAGTTCAGACACTACGCGACATTGAGGTGAGTTACCTTCCAGTAGAAGTGGGTCTAAGGCACCACGATCGACCCACTAGTAATTGATTACAATTGAGGTTATTGTCTTTGTGATAATTTTCTGGTTTGATATTACTTGATATGTTCTATGTTTTAGTATGCTATGTTCTGTGTGATAGTGATAGTAGGAGGGGAATAGTCCCCCGATTGGTTGCTAAGACCGAAGGGTAGGCCAGGCACCCCAGATATGTCTGACATCATTTTTGTGATAGTTTATTATGTGATAGTAGTAGGGGTGAAATAGTCCCTTGACCAGGTGGGATAGATCGGAGGGTAGGCAGGCACCCCAAAATGGCCTGACATGGATAGTCAGCACCCCCGAATGGCTTGACATGGGTAGTCAGCATCCCATAATGGCTTGACATGGGTAGGTCAGGCACCCCAGAATTTCCCAGTAGCTTGTATGATTGTATAGTATGTGGTGTGATGGGGGAACTCACTAAACTTTGTGCTTACAGTTCAGTTTTGATTTCAAGTACCTCTTCATCCAAGGGGAATGAGTCGGCGACGTAGCAATGCATCACACACACATGATTTCTGCAATGAGTTTTCTGGGATTGTACTCAGGTTTATATTACTGTTCGATGTTTTGATTTTGAGACATATTCGTGAAGGTTTATGGATTGATATGATATTAACAATGTTTTCAGTAAAAGATTTTATTAAATTACTTATTTACAAACGAAATTTTTGGACTCGAAATTTGGGATGTTACAAGTTAGTATCAGAACCTTGGTTTGAGGGATTCGGACACACCTTCGGGGGTGTCTGGACTCAAATCGAGGGATTGATGGATTTTTAAAAGAAAATAGTTTTCTAAAATCTAAGTTAAAGAATTTTGAGAAAGAACGAGGTGTGTGATGCGTGCAACCGGCCGAGCTCAATTAAGTTTTCCCCAAGATACCCATATTTGTTATGTTATGATATGATTATGAGAACTACATGCTAGATTAGGGCTAAGGATCTAGGAAGATGCCTTGTATGCCTGTTATATGATTTTGATAACTGCATGCTAGAATAGAACTAAGGATCTAGGAAGGATGCCTTATATGCCTGTTGTATGAGCTTATTGAGCTGTATGCTAGGGCTGTTAGCCAACAATATGAAAGCCTAATTATGTTATGCTTGATTTGGTCACTCAATGCCCGAATGTTGATTACTTTGTGCTATAAGGGTTCTAGTTAGCTTTAACTAACTAGTTGGCAAATATGTAACAGTATTCGCAAGCTAGTTAGGGAAGGGTGGTAGGGACTCCTAGTGCAACTGATGGCGGAGAGTATGGCAGAGGGTGTCTTAGGAAAGCCTAGGATGAGATTAGTTGGGAAGTTGTATTAGTAGAAAGGGACTTGGTGAAGTCAAGGAAGTTCTTGAGGAAAGTACGGATAGATGTGGAAGGTAGTATAGGCCCGTACTACTGGAAGCAGAGGATCCATACTCGAATCAAGGAAGACTGAGATAGAACCAGGAAACTTGGAGAGTGTGTGAGATCTATTGAGAGTATGCATGACCCTGACATCATTGTATTTGTTTTCAATATAGAGATTACGCTACATGGAGCAGAATCTGGGTCAGGCTCGGGTGCAGGATCCGAGCAGGTTGATGATGGGCTATACAAGTTCATCACGTCTGAGATCACGAGAGGTATCCTTGAGGCAACCCCAGTCATTTTCGGGTCGACGAGGAGGGGATTATTGAGCTGATGGAGGATCGCTCCGGATATTCAGGAGTGATTTGGCACCTAGCCAGATGAGTACGCATACACTGTCCTTCAAGGACTTCCAAGGGAGTGGTGCACCGTACTTTCACGGGATGAAGGACCCCATTGCTGCTAGGAGATGGATCGCAGACATTGAGTCTACACAGTTGACGAGCTTCTGCCCGGAGGGGTCGAAGGTCCGCTTTGTTGCAGGATGTTTGAGGGATAGAGCTAGGGATTGGTGGGAGTCAGTCGGTGAATCGCTGGGAGCCCCGAACATTGAGGTTATAACTTAGTCGTACTTTGTGACCAGGTTCAGGGCTGAGTTTGCGCCAGTTGTGGAGCTTCAACAGCTGGCCAAGGAGTTTCTTGACATGAGATCACTGCCAAGTTCAGAGATCACTGCCAAGACAGTGGCAGAGATCACTGCCAAGTTCAGGGAGAGGGCCTTGTTAGTACCTCAGTATGCGGGGGATGAGGAGATGCGGAAGACCCGCTACCATGATATGTTTTCATGTAATCATATTCTTCTTTTTTTTCTTTCTTTCTTTACATATTCTAACATTCTTTTTTATTCTTTCTCATACACTATAAGTCTAACCTCTTCTTCCTATAAACTTACTCAATATTTTCTTTCTCTTCTATTCTAATATTACCTGCTCATCTCATACTCCTTCTTAGTCTCTTCTCAGGCACGTCTCATACTCAGTTCATATTATATCCTCACCTCTCATGATGTCATCTTACATCCTTCTTATGCTTTGTTCTTCACTATCTTTACCTCTCTCATACTCTTCCCACTTCATCTCTTTTATTTTCACTTACTCTTATCTCATCACATCTCTTTGCTCTTCTAATTCCCGATACATGCTCTTCTTACACCTCTTACTCTTAGCATGCCTCCTTGTACTCTTCTCACACATACCTCTCTATTCTCAACTTCTTAAGCGTTACTCTCATCTATCATCTAAGGTAAAGAACATCCCACTAACGTTACCGAGAACACTCATCCATGTTCCCTTATATTTTGATCTCTCATGAATCCTTAAGCATTCTTCTTCTTTTGAATCCCTCACATATTTGTTACATTTAATCCCTCATGGGCCACATCTAAGTTGTTTCAAATAACTCTGTCATCTTGTTCCACTCATGGAACCCTTCCTCTATATCTTTTAATCACCACAATCTCATTGCTACAAGAATCATCTATCTGTATTCCCAAAGGAATCATAATCTTACTCCTAAAGGAAACCATCCTTCGATCCTTATCAAAATCTCCATTTCACATGCTATGGTTTCACCGTAGTCTTTCATAACACTTGTCGCATCGACATTCTGTCTCTTTATCTCATCATGAGATATTCTCTACTCATCTATAATTTAACTCATTAAGTACTTAATCTCTATCTTCATCTCAGAAACATAGGTATTCTACACAATACCATTGCCATCTTTACGTACATACTTTGTATTTGACTCCACATACATACTCTATCTTTTACACCACACATACATACTCTAAATATATGTAGATGCTCAAATACATGATTTTAAATGTATAGTCTCATACGTACTCTAGATATACGTACATGATCAAATACATGATTAGAGACATATATCCATCGTTACCTTCATTTCATAATGTATGGGCCTTTTATCTAATGCTAATACATGTAAACTTACATGCATATAAATATTTAAACATTGTCTAATGAGGGAGTGAGAGCTATAACTCACATTGTTAGTTAGTGAATACTACCTGCCCTTTTTTCTTTAATTCTTCCATTGATGCATCTTACTCCTTCTTCTTTGCTCTTAGGCCTATTCATAAAACATATCACGTTTCTTAAATCTTGTATTAGCATATTAAGAGCTTAATGACTCTCTTTGTCAAAATGACCACTTAAGGGATCATAAATCTATCTTCAAATTTCTACCTCTTAACCTAATCCAATGTCACACCCCCAAACCGGAACGGCGGAAACGTTCGGGGGCGGATGACATCATGTATAATATCACAACAATTGCATAATAGTAATTAAATTACAACAACCATGTATTGATAAAGTATAAGTTTTTACATCTGTGTTCAAATAATTGTATATTGACACCAAAATGTAATGAAAAAGCAAATAACATGAGTGTATGAAGCTCCGTCTTCTTAAAAACCTGTGGATGTACCTGTCTACTTGTTTCCTGAGAATACAAGTAGTTTTGAAAATAGTGTCAACATTTAAGTTGGTAAGTTCATAAGTATATTTGTAATTGAAATATGTCGTTTGTTCATTGAACATGTAAGTGTGTTTTCCTAGAAAATCCTATACTTTAAGTTATAATGTGTTGTACTCAAAACATGTAATTGTTGTTGTACTCTGAAATAGTATAATGTAGTTTTAATTAACATAAAACCGTGAAAAGCATATTTTCTCTACAGTGGAGTAGTATTATGTATTTGTACTCGTATGAAAACTGTGTAATTATAACTGTTTGAATACACCAATTGTACTTGTAAAATATTGTATTATAGTTTTATTATTAAATAAAACTATGAGAAGTTGTTTACTTTTTCGTACACTAATCATTTTGTTCAATACCAAATTGTGAGTTATTATAACCATGCATGATGACCTAAGATGGTCTGAACACGACGTTCTTCAGGCGTCACAATCGATACGACATTTGTCACCACAGGTTTGCCGACCTAGCTGTTGCAAGCACCTCTGGTGCGGGATTGTCAGTCCCGTATAGATCTATACACAAGTCTCAGACTCTCCCTCCAGGTGACTCTGGTTATAATTTTAGGACTTGGTTGGTACTCAGATAAATACTTGAAGTGTGTCTCACAAATTCTATATTGATGATTACATATAGATTGATGAAAAGCTACTTTTAATGAATAAACTGTAAGTATATCTTATAAACTATATTTAATATAGTTTATATATTTGTTTTCCGTAATGTATTCTGGATATGTAAAATAGTGCATATGATCCATAAACTATACCTATTATAGTTTATATGTTTGTTAATCGTACTGTAATCTGAAGTTTGAAAGCAATATGTATGTTTCATAAACTATATCTGTTATAGTTTATATGTTTGGGTTTTATGAAAATGAAATCCTTTGTCTAATTTATAAAATATGTAATATGGTTGTTCCTTGAAATTCAATATTTACGTCCAAATGGTACTAAACAGTTTGCAAAAGTTATATTTTTGTTTAAAAAGTTTGAAAATCATTTTATACTTATATAAATATAATAATTATATAATTATGATTAAATAGACATTCGAATAAATAATTCTACCTCAAGCCCACAATCAAACAAAGAACAGGAAATGGAGTTAAATTATCAATTCTAAGCCTGTTGAATCCTAATTAATATATATATATATATATATATATATATATATATATATATATATATATATATATATATATAATTTTGATAACGGCAACAATTAATAAACATTGAAAACAATTAGATATTAACACAATATTATTGTGTTACACTTGTATTATCCCCTAAAATAGTGAAAAATTATGAAAACGTAGGGGTATGAACTCACATTTTGTATGATAACGGTTTTGTTAACGGGCAGAAAACGATGACTTCGGGCTACGACACGTAATTATAGTCGTATCCTAATGATTTTAAACGCGTAATAATGTGTGATTAACATGATATAAGTAATATTAGTGTTGAATATACTAGTTTTAGGAGTAAAACTTACCAACACTTGTAAGAGAATGGAAGTAAATTGCTTCTTGAGTTTGTTTTTGTTTCTTGTAAATGAAAGGAAATCTTGAGAGAAACTGGGTTGATTTCGGTTAGGAAAATGACTTAGGAGACCATCGAAGTTTCAAATTTGTTCAAAAAACATCATTCACCTATTACATGTTCAAAAAACACCATCAAATTAAGACATATGTTCAAAAAACATTAACGGAATACATATTATGTTCTAAAAACACCATCTCTATGGTTTGGGACAACTTACATGTTTAGCCTCTAACTGTTTTTCTTAACTCGGATGGTCCCTAGCATTTATATTTATTTTGCCTTTGGACCATGATCGAGTTAAAAGACTAATATTTTCCTATCAATTTTATTTAACGTTTATTTTTATTACTTGTTAATTATTTATATAAAAATATATTTATAATAAATAATAACATAAATTATATAAATAATTAATAAAAATAATGTTAAATGAAAGTAATAAGGGTATATTAGTCTTTTAATTCGATCTGGGTCCAAAGTCGAATCAAATTAAAACTAAAGAGACCGTCCGAGTTAAGAAAAAAAAGTTAGGGACTAAATATGTAAATTACCCCAAACTATAGAGATCGTGTTTTTCGAACAGAATATATACTTCGTTGGTATTTTTCGAACATATGTCTTAGTTTGATGATGTTTTTTAAACATGTAATACTTGAATGGTTTTTTTTGAACGAATTTGAAACGTCGATGGTCTCTTAAGTCATGTTCCCTTTCGGTTAAAATTGTAAGAAATGGTCGACATGTGACTTAAATATGAAGAAAATAGTGGCGGTTTAAGGGATTTCAATCAAGAACAAATTCTGAGGAATGGGGTTGTCAGTGTGGAACTCTACCCGAGAAGAAAACAATTTCGGCCGAAAAGGGTAACCCACCGAGGAGGGTTTCCAGTCAAGGGAATGGTGGTTGAAGTTGATTTCGGTATATACATGTTTATGGTTCGAAGGATGTTTTTGGTGTGGATGATTTTGGTTCGAAAGGATAAGATTGCGAGGTTTTTCGGTCTTGACACGTTTTCGGTCCGAGACTTAGTGGATCTATGCGAGACTTCTCGGTTTTAAAGCATTTTGATTTCTTTAATTTTGCAACATTTTTTAATAAAGGTTTATTCATATCAAAATCTTTAATTAATCTTTAATAAATTAACAATCAATAACTTTGACTTTTATAAATTCGAAAATAACGGGTTGCTACATCCAATTAATGAATTAAGCATCCCATACTACCAAATTAATTATTCCTTGATCGTTAATGCATTAATTATAATCCCCACTAGTTAGGGTTTCAAACCCTAACTCTTAACGGATTGATTTCACCATGGAAATCACTTCCAAACCTCAATTAAAGCTTTTAGAAACACTCAATAGCATCATACTTAAGCTATATGTTGATAAATTCAACCATTTTACCCAAACTAAATTATTCAACATTAAAGCTTAAAGCTTGAATAAATGCAAAAATATTTACCTTAATGGAAAGAGGATGATACTCCTTGCAATCCACCATCTCTAGCTTCCTTTAACATAGAATTGGCATCAAAATTACCACCTCTAAGCTGTCTAATCGATCCCAAATAAATGATCAAAAATGAGCTGTTAACTCTATTAAATTTGTGTTCTGACCTCGTAACTCCACTACGATCATGTGTTTACGACATTGTGGTGCGTGTATGTTAGTTGCACTCATCCTATTGCCAAGTTGTGGTGCCTTTCTCCCATAACAATCTACTTTGGCCACCACACCACACCGCGATAGCCATATACCATGTTGTGGTACAAAGTATGCTGCCTTCCACTTACGATGAGAAGTCTTGCTTGAAACCTCGTCACCCTCACCATGTTGTGGCAAAGCCTTTGCCATGCCACGGTGGCTACAAATTAGCAAGGTTCATTGCTTATTTTATTCCAACCTTGGGATAATTTTCTTCCAATCTTCTAACGTGCATAACTTCTTCGTTTCTAACTTGTTTTCTATGATCTCTATATCCACGTGAAGGAAGGGATATTTTCTACAACTATGTTATGTCATTTCTCACTAACCTAATATAGGTATCAATATTTTAAGTCACAAAGTTAGCCCAAAAGCATAAAATTTCTCGTTTTACCTTTTTGACCAAAATGCATCTAACCTTATCTAAATGACTTAAGCTCATCTTGTCCATTTTCTTGAAGTCACAGCTTCATAGAATCTTATAATTCTTCTAAATGACAATTTTTCCCTTTTGATCAATAGTTGACTAAAAGTCAAATCTCTCTAAATTTTGGGTTCTTACATGTTTGACAAAGTTCTTGGCTTTTTGACCTTTTGAGTAAGTTTGACTTTAGGTCACACTTTACGGTTTTAAGTCTCAAACTAAGATTTTACCTTTCATTTAATGTTTAGCTGGTTTGTAGTACCAACCTTTATTTTTCTTGCAAGTTATGGTGTTCGTATGGTTTGACTATGAGGTGAGCCTTCTCACTATACTATGTAGGATGTTAGACACATGTTGGCTTTGTGACTTTTTCATGGTGTAACTTCCCGATTTTCAACCAAAATGTTTCATATTTTAAAACATAAATAAAACAAATCCAAAACCCCATTTTTCATTAAAAGATCATAGTATTACATTTATTAAACATAAAAGAGAGTTTTGAAAGATATTGTATGCCCAAGAGTCAATATATAATGGTATTGCTAATAACATGTGATCCTATAGGGTCATACCTTATATCAAGTTACCACTAATTAAATTTTTATTAGAGTAATTTTTATTATTAATAAATACCAACACTTGTATTTAATCGGAAAAACATTATTTTGGGAAATAATATTTTACCAATATATCGGGAATTATTGTTTCTAGAAAATAATAATAAAAGAGAACAATAACTAGTTTAATATCATATTGTATGAATATTAATGTTGTGTATAACTTTTTGGTCATTTAGAGTAACCAATTGGTTACATCTCTAACTGTTTAGTTTGCATAAAGTAATGAACACTTGGATTTTGTCTCTTTTCTATTACATGGCCAGAAATTTCTTCTAGAATGGAGGAACATGCCTTTTGATTTGTTTATTACTTTATGGCATGCTTTTAAGAAATCTCCATGCTTGTATTATTTTATGTCTACCTTTTGTAATTAAGTGGAGACATAAAAGTAAGACTTAAAGGGATCAAATGCATTGGTTTTGCTTAGTTCTCTTCTCATCTTTAGGGTTGCCAAATGTCGTGAGTTTTTGGCATTCACTCTCTTCTCTTCTTTTTCCATATGATGCTTAGATTAAGTGCTTAAAGTTTCGTCTCTTAAGGACTTATTTGGTATAAGCCTTAAAGCTTAAGAACAATTTTATAATAAGTGTTTACTAGCATATTTTGGCGGTGTAAAACTTGCTTGGTGGATATATTATATAGAACTTCTCTTTTGGAGTTTAAATTCATCTTCATCAAGTTCCTAATTTCCAAATGGAACCAAATTCTTTAAAGGTTGTATCAATTTTTATTCTTTTGTGTTGTTTGATCTTTCTAAATTCTTGCAAAATGATCATTGGTGGGTATAAAATGGTTTTTATTTATTCAAGCAAAAATGCTTCCATTGCTAATTACGTCTAATTTAGTGTTTATAATTTGACTATTTTGAATAAAACCTCAACAAGTTTAGTAGAAGTCTAAAGCATAATTATTTATTGGATGCGAGTACAGTTATGTTGGAC
This sequence comes from Lactuca saligna, assembly GCF_052625555.1. Classification (NCBI taxonomy): domain Eukaryota; kingdom Viridiplantae; phylum Streptophyta; class Magnoliopsida; order Asterales; family Asteraceae; genus Lactuca; species Lactuca saligna. The sequence goes on from NC_136421.1 coordinate 234,714,272, forward strand.
CCTTCCCACAATCAGAGGAACAACCTGAAAGGATCTATAAGCCAATGCTTAGTGAATTCCCCAAAATACCGCATACCACAATATACATACAATGCAAACAAAAAATGGCCTTCAACACAAAGGCAGTTTGCCCCTTTGGCCTTTAGCATAAAGCTAGTCTACCCCGTTGGCCTTCAATATAATGTTGGTCCACTCGTTTGGAATTCAACATAAAGTTGGTCGCCCTGAATAGCTTGGCCTTCAGCACAATGTTGGGCCGACCTCAAATCACAACATGATATATCAACATATATAACAGACAAATAAACAAACAATTCAAAACAACACGCAACTGACTAAACTAGTCTACTTGCCTAATAACACTCTACATCATAACAACATCCTAACATATAGAGGATACATACTATAATATATAGTATAGTGAGAAAAATCACTTGAATAATCTCGAAGAAACTACGTAGGTTGTTTGCAGACAGCTTAAGGGACCGAAATGCTCAAGGGAGGGAGGGAGAGAGAGAGAGAGAGAGAGAGAGAGAGAGAGAGATGGAGAGACTCTTTGAAAGAGAATGGAGCAACAAAATGAGGAAGGGTGACCCTCCCTTTAAAGGGTAATTCTACCGTGTCACGCCTCATAGAGGGTCACGCTAAGGCCATGTGTTCGACTGATCCTTTCTCGCTTACATGCAATGTTATGTTGTAGAAGTTGGTGCACTAAATGCACCGTGCAACGACACATATGGGACCTCGTTATGATGTTTTTTACAAATTCACCAATTTTCATAAAATCATAACTTCTTCATACAAACTCTATTTTCGACATACTTTATACCCATGTGTTTGTATCAACATTTACTACGACTTTCATGTTGAACACTTTGAAAAAAGCAATATATTTTCACTTTTATTTTTATATAAACAAAGCGTTATATTTATTAACTACTATAAGTGAAAAATAATGTTACATATGGTTGTTTATGTTGGTCAAGGGCCGATATATTTTTATGGCGTGAGACCCAGAGGCAAGACCAATTTTATTGGGTGACAGTTAATACCAACAATACATGATACATCGGAGTCTTGCTGAACAAATATAGTTGCGTATAACCGATGTAGCTGAGTCTTGCTGAATAGTTATAGCTGAAAATAACTGATGTATATGAGTTTTTTCAAATAGTTATAATTAGATGCAGTTATAGATGAATATAACTACTACATACATCTCAGTCTCTTGTCAAGCAGTTATAGACGAATATAAGTGGTACATATGAGTCTTTTCAAACAGTTATATATGAGTACAACTGGGGTAATGGTGCAACATATATTTCTTTCTTTTATCTTAGGTGTTCAATTTGGATCATATGGTTGCTTCTTCTCAGTTGTCGGTGGCCCGTAAATTGTTCTTGGATGCGATTGTTTCGACAACTTAGATATTGAAACATGAAAATAGGAATTTTAACCTCCCGGTCTGATGTAGTTATGTAACTTCCATAATAAGTGTATTTTTAATAGTTCTAGACTAAAAAATGATATGTTTGTTGATGATATAATTATTTTTTATTGGGTGGTTTATAGGAAACATATGTTCCACATAGATTGGAACTTATGGCTTTAAAATTATATTTTAAACATGTTGATGTAATTTTAGTTTTTCTCAAGCTCTTTGCTAGTGCTTTTTACAATATTCAATTGTCAAAGAAAACAATAAGTCAAAGAAATAAAAGCTCAACTATCATATTATTCTTAATCTTTTATGTTTCCAAATGTTGTATCATTACGTTATTGCCAACACATCCACCATATGGGAAAAACAATTTCCTCTATTGCCATCTTTTTGGATTTCGAAATCCTCAAGGCTTCCATCCAAATGAAAACATCAAGAACATTAATGAAACCGACATATATCTATATTCGCACATTCATTAACCGTCCCAAACGTTATTAGTCATTTCACATTTGAGAAACAAGTGCTCAAGCTCATCATTTTCTAGTCCAAATATCGGATAAAGAATAGAAATAACATCTTCTCCCCGAAAGCCAAGATTATATATAGTTGTTAGTCGATTGAAAAGCAAGCGCCAAACAAAAATGTTAACCATTGTCGGCCCATGATGCGTGCAAATAGCTACATCTAATTTTATATTTATAACCTAACTAACTTAACTAACTAAATTGCACCTAAGCAGTGTACCTAGTCAAATTATAGAATAACTGGGTAAGTCGGATGTCGATCACAGGGAACGGTATTAACTAATCAATCTACTTACTACTAAATTAACCTAATTATTAACAAAGAAAAGGGATTTATCTAATTTTGCAAGTTTAGATGAACTTAATTCTTTAACACAAATTCAATCAATAACAAAACACTTATGTTAGTTCGAATCCACTTTCTCTCAATGGTTTATAAATTAGCTATGACAAGTACTGTTGGTACCAATTAGAATTGTATTAGCAATTTAGTTCTAAATCTACTAACATTAATTAATTTATGTCGTCTATGTATAGTCACACAATATTTAACACATAATAATTATTGAATAAGATTGGATTGAAGCCATGTAAGATTAATTAACAAAACATAATTACAGTCATACTATGAGTTCTCTAGCACAACTTAATTCAATGATTCAATTACTTATCTAAGATTGGTTTGATCTTAGCTCTAATAAACTAGTGTTCACTGAATTATTAGGTATTCAAATTCATGTAGATTTGTATTCACTAACTACACAAAATAAGAATTTAAAGCAATCAAATATTAAATTAAACATTCTAGGTAAAATCAATCAACACAAGCACATTACCAACAAGTAAAGTCAAATCTAATGCATTAAAACCATAAGTTTCTGCTTCATCTAGCTAACAAAAGCAGCTAGATTTAGCTGGACATACTAGCAAATAGACAAACACAAGTTATATTCAAAGACATGTTTAAAGTACCAAACTATGAATTAAATTATGAATTTCTTCTTCCTTGGTGTTAAAACCAACTTTCAGGCCTTCTTTCCTTCTAGTTTTTCGACTTCTGGAACCTCTCTAAGCCAGTCAAAACTTCCAAAGTTGTAGGGATCAGGGATATATATAGATTTTTATTCTGACTGATTCACCTCGTGAATTTTTAAGATTCACCTCGTGAATACGCATTTATCCGTATGCAACACGGATACCTGATCCGCGATATTTATCTTCTAGAAAGCTATACTCACCTCGTGAATTTTCTAACACTCACCTCCTGAGTTCGCATTTTTCTGAATTTTTTTATTTTTCAAGCCTTTAATCTCCAAAGTTCCATTCTCTAACGTTTTTAGTCTTTCTTCTTCAAAATGTTTTATTTTTTGCTGTAAAATATAATTTAACCTTATAAATAATATTATTCTATGTAAATAACAAAAAAATATATAAAAATATACTTAAATATTGCTTAAAGATACATATAAATATGACAATATCAGCCCCAACATATGTCGGGTATGCAACCGCATCCAGTATCGTCTATGGGATCGGGTTTTTTTTTGACGATAGTATATCGTACTCTATATATAATAATTTTAGTTTTCTTTTCCGGCCACTAAAAGTATTCCTGTCTTATCCCACAAACTGTTCAATGTAGCCATTACATAGACCCATTTGTTCAATAGCAACCTATTAAAACATTAGGGGCCTATTTTTAGGGGCCCTGCGCAACAAATCATCCACCCATAAACAAAATATTAATCAAGATTTTCCATGGTCTTCGAATATCACTGTAAGTTGTTTTTTTTTTCAGATATTGTCTTGAAGAATCAAATTAAACGACATATTCGAAAAACCGACTAGTTTGAGATTTGAGAATAATAAAACAACAATTTAATAACACCTATTTTAATAATATAGTACTTAATTAATTAACCGGTTAAAATAGACTTCGAAGAAAACAAATGAAATGAAAGATATGATTTATAAGTTATCAATTTTAAGTTAATTTTAAGTAATGCTCGTTAACTGATAACTAAAAAAAATTAGAAATCAATAACTTATTAGATTTAAAATTTTACATTTACCTTGGAACAGCCAAAAGTAATTTAAAAATTGAAATTATTATATTTTATTGTACAAAAATACAAAATATGTGTAAGGAATCAAGTTCAAACGGATTGGGTTTATTTAGTAAATAACGTCCTTACTTTGAAGATTAATTATTATATTCTTACTTTAGTAATACTTTGATGAAAATTTTAAACTTATCAACCAATTTGGTCAATATCAAATTTTAATAGATATTTAATTTTACACACTTAACTTATTGCAAATAAATATATAAATAATATAATAAGCAAACCCATAAACATAAATAAGTCAAAGTTACTCCCAAATGAAAAACATAGAAAATGGCATCACCAAAATCTTGACATATGCAATGTGAATGGATTCGGCTTTCCAAAATGGACCCACATTACCCATCTCTACCTTTAAAAGTAGAAAATAACAAAACCAAAGAAATTCAATAGGGGCAATGCCATTAAAATTTAAAGCCTTGTGGGAGCCTTCATCACAACACCTTTTTTGTCATTGTAAGTTCTCCTAAAGATTTTGTTAGATATACCGATTGACATCTCAACTAAACCATCTACAAATAGGATTCTTTACATGGGTGACATGGTGAGAATAGATGGGTAGGGCATATTGAATAATAGGCCGAAATGTTTTTATGTTAGAACATATAATTTTTGTAGAATATGTTTCTGTAAGTTGTTTTGAAATACTTTTTGTCCAACTTCTTTTAGTTTTTTATAGCAAATTACAAATAATCCTAAATATACTTTGAGTTAATTCATGCTTTATAAAATATAGTTTCAAAATCAAAATTTAAGTGCATATGTGAATAACACAATTAAACATTTCATATGGGGCCTTCACGGTTTAACACATGGATTCAAATGGGCCATTCACGGTTTGGTCAGCTAGATTTTTTTTTAACGGGCAAAGAGAATATATTAAAGAAAGCCACTAGGAGGCGGGAACACACACCCCTCTAAAAGCTACATAAAATATCAAGCTTTAAACATTTAACCTGCTTTGCTAAACACTAAAAAGAAAATAAACTCACACCAACATAGACTACCAATCAAGCATACCACCAAGAATACCAAGATTTTAGAAGAATAAAGACTTAAATACCAACTCTTGACCGAAACTGACCCAACCCCACCCTATGAACTTACATCGAATTGGATTCAAGGATTGGGTTGCAACACCTTTCCAGCCATCTAAGCTTTTTAGATTTAGGTCTAGTGTTATATCTAGTGGCGGAACCAGATGGAGCGTTGGGGGTACTACAGCACAAAAAAAAAAAAATTGTTTTATGTATATAAAAAAAAAATTATTTATAAATGTTAGTAAATTATATTCCCATAAAGCACCAATATACATTCCACCAATCTATAATACAAAATATGGAAAGAGCTATGATTGTGGGCAAAATATACAAGGGCTACATAATTAAATGAATAACAATGGAAAATACAATATATATATATATATATATATATATATATATATATATATATATATATATATATATATATATATATATATATATATATTGCTAACATCCCCCCGCAGTCTGAACGAGAGGTCTTGAGCGAACATTTAGACTGGATCTGAAGTCAAGGAACAATGTAGAAGGCAACCCTTTTGTGAATATGTCCGCATACTGAGACGAAGATGGGACATGAAGAACTCGAATCTGACCCATAGCGACTTTGTCTCGCACAAAATGAAGGTCAATCTCTATGTGTTTTGTACGTTGATGCTGAACCGGATTGGTGGAAAAGTAAACAACATTGACGTTATCACAATACACAAGTGTAGCGGAAAGCGGCAGATAGAGGAGCTCACGTAGGAGATTGCATAGCCAGGAAGTCTCAGCAACAGCGTTGGCGAAACCCCGATATTCAGCCTCAGCACTAGACCTAGATATCGTACCCTGTCGTTTTGAGGACCAAGATAAAAGATTTTGACCCAAAAATACACAGTAACCAGAGGTGGAACGTCGGGTCGAGGGGCAACCAGCCCAATCAGCATCGGAGTAAGCAGCCAGACCTCGAGAGGGGGATGAAAATAACTATAAACCATGATCAAGAGTACCACGAAGATATCGCAGGATGCGCTTGAGAGTAGTGAAATGGGGCTCTCGAGGATCATGCATGTAAAGACAAACTTGTTGGACAGCATATGTGATGTCGGGTCTCGTGAAAGTAAGATACTGAAGAGCCCCTGCAATACTTCTATAGAAGGTCAGGTCAGAGACAGGAGGACCAGTGCCATCAAATTTGGCAGATGTATCAGCAAGAGTGCGATCTGGCTTGCAATTGAGCATTTTAGCCCAATCTAGAATATTTGTAGCATACTTCTGTTGAGATAAAAACATGCCATGTTTGTCTCTAGAAATAGCAATGCCAAGAAAATAGTTCAGAGTGCCTAAATCAGTCATGGCAAACTCTGAGCGAAGAGTGGTGATGATCTGCTGAAGAAGAGTGGTACAAGAAGCAGTCAGAACAATATCATCCACATAAAGTAATAAATATGCAATCTGAGGACCTTGTATATAAATAAATAGAGACGAATCAGATTTGTTGTTGATGAACCGAAATCCTGTAATAAATCGAGCAAACCGATGATACCAGGCTCGATGGGCCTGTTTGAGTCCATATAAAGACTTTTGAAGTAAGCAGACATGATCTGGAAAGTACTTATCACGAAATCCTGGTGGCTGATACATGTAAACGGTCTCCTGGAAGTGTCCATGGAGAAAAGCATTCTTCACATCCAGCTGGTGAACCGGCCAGTCACGTGAAATAGCTAAGCTGAGAACTGTTCGAATCGTAGCCGGTTTAACAACCGGGCTGAAGGTCTCATCACAATCAATACTGGGTCTTTGACTGCGACCGTTGGCAACAATACGTGCCTTATACCAAGCTAATGATCCATCTGCATTTATGTTTCTATTTAAACAACCAAATACAATTAGCAACATTAGCAGTTGGGGGCCGAGGCACAAGTATCCAAGTCCGATTAGATATAAGAGCATTAAATTCTTCAGTCATAGCACTAAACCAATTAGGATCAAGAAAGGCTTGAGAGTAGTTTTTGGGAAGAGGTGAAGAGGAGAGATCAGTGTGAAGATTTAATTTATCAATGGGTTTGAAGCTTCCGTGACGAGCACGGGTCTCCATATGATGAGTGCGAGATGAGGTAGAAGGAAGAGGATGAGTATTTAGAGAAGTAGTAAGGGCTGAAGGGGGTTGATTTGACTGAAAGGTGGATGGTTCGGAGCTGCAAGAGTGAGAGGAAGAATGGTTATCGACAGCAACAGGGGCAATGGGAGGAGTGTCAGGGTTGCTGCTGACAATGGGAATGGTGGTGGTATGAGTTGTGGGGTTAGTTTCAGGAATCATAGGAGAGGGTTGAGGTGGACGGGTTGGATCATTGAAGTAGTTTCTGTGATTTTCGATGTTAAGGAAGTCATAATCGGGAGCCTTATTTGGAGTGAAGGAACCGAATGGAAATATGGATTCATCAAAGTTAACATGACGAGAAATGATTATTTCTTTTGTATGGAGGTTAAGGAAACGATATCCTTTGTGATTATATGGGTATCCAAGGAAGATGCAAGGAACGGAACGGGGTTGCAATTTGTTAATATTGTTGACATGGGGGTAGCAAAGAGAACCGAAAACACGAAGGTGTGTGTAGGATGGGAGTTTGGTAAAGAGTTTGTGAAAAGGTGTGTCATGTTGGAGGGTGGTAAATGGAAGAATATTGAGGAGATGGGTGGCCATATGAAGAGATTTAACCCAATATGTGGGTGGAAGATGTGCTTGGAATAAGAGGGTTCGAATAGTATTGTTTATAGTATGAAGCATGCGTTCTGATTTGCCATTTTGTTGAGATGTGTATGGACAGGAAAAATGCATGTGAATACCATTAGAGGCACATAGATGGTGAAATTTGGTGTTATCAAATTCTTTGCCATTGTCACATTGGAAATTTTGAATATCGGTTTTGAATTGGTTGGTGACATATGCACGAAAGTGAAGAAACTTAGAAAAAACATCAGATTTTTTTCGTAATGGATATACCCAAACAAAGTGAGAATATTGATCGAGAAAAATGACATAATATTTGATTCCACTATGGCTAAGTAAAGGAGAAGTCCAAACATCATAATGTATAACTTGAAAAGGAGAACTAACATTAGTTTGCGACAAATCAAACGATAAACGGACATGTTTGCCCAGTTGACAAGCATGACATAAGACATTGGGGTCTTTTTTATTACACGAGATGAATTTTTTTTTATAATAAATGCTTGAAGACTTGGGTGTCGGGATGAACAAGTCGTTTATGCCAAGTGGATGAACTTGCAGCCAAAAAAACTTGAGGGAGTTGGTTGGTAAAAGGATAAAGGTCGTCCGTGCTGTCACATCGGATGAGAATTTGTTTGGTGAGGTAGTCCTTCACAAAAATACCAAATTCGTCAAATTCAATAGAGCATTTATTGTCACGGGTAAATTGACGAACAAAGATAATTTGAGGAGTAATAAGGACATTTTTAAGAAATAATGTACGAAAAGGATGTTGACTAAAGGAAGTGCTACCAACATGGGTAACGGGAAGGCGAGATCCATCACCAACTACAACTGAAATATTATTGAAATTATTTCTAACAAATTTTAGAATACCTGAGTCGTGGTGGAGGTGAGCAGTTGCCCCAGTATCCATGTACCAATCTGTATTCCTGGGATCTTGAAGATTCATGGTACTAAATGCTTGAGGGAGAGCCGTGCTGATAAAAAAATGGGTCTGCTGCCAATTAAATGGTTGCTGATTTGGAGGTCTAGCAAGGAGAGCATGGTGGGCCGGTTGCTGAGTAAGCCAAGGAAGTTGCTGTCGAGAGTGGGCTTGTGGTGAATTGGGCCAATGATTTTACTGGGGAGAAGGGAGTAGCGCAACAACTTGTTGTTCGGCAGGAATAAAGACCCAACGACCGTTGGGGTTAGCTGTTGCGTGTTGAGAAATTGCATCGCCTCCATTAAGTCGCTGGCCACTACGACCCCTACCACCATTCCGCCCTCTGCCACTGCCTCGATTCGACCACCACCACGTTGATTTCCATGATTGCTTCCAGAATTGGTTGTTTGTGGCTGGTGATTAGAAATCAGAACCTGATGAGAAGAAGATGAGTCTGTGTGAGACGCATGAGGGATTCGGCTGAGTTGATTCTGCAAAGTCTGTTCTTCAATTGACAACATCGAACGCATCTCAAGGAGAGTTGGAAACGGAGTCTTGTGACGAATGGTAGTGGCGATGTGGTCAAATTTGGAAGATAACCCATTGAGTGCATAAGTAACTAGGGTTCTTTCAGGAACTTTGGAACCGATGTTAGCTAAGAGATCAGAAATTTATTTGATGCGTGTGTAATACTCCATGACAGTGGAGTCGCCTATAGTAATATTCCGCGTTTGGTTCTCAAGTTCAATAGCATTTGCTTCCTTGTTGTCACGGAAAAGATCTTTAATAGCCTTCCAAAGTTGAGTTGTTATTGCATCAGGTATCAAAATAGATTGAATAAGAGGTTGTGTGAGAGTTCCATAAAGCTATTTTTTGACAATGGAATCAGCAGTACACCAATCTTGATCATCGGGTTTATGGTTGGTGCCATCAAAGTGGCCAAAAACCTTATAGGAAATGCAATGATTTTTGAAGAACTCGCGTCAGACATCATAGTTTAACCTGTTAAGATCAAGAATGAGAGGAACATACGATTTGATATTGGTGATGCCATACAATTTATCCAGGGCAGTAGTCATGGTAGAGGAGAATTAAGGAAGAAGAAAGAATAGGAGGGAAGAGATGTCAACACTGAGAGGGAAGCGGCTAGGGTAGAATTTGGCCTGATACCATTTTAGTAAACTATTTTCCCATAAAGCACCAATATACATTGCACCAATATATAATACAAAATATGGAAAGAGCTATAAGGAAAGAGCTATGATTGTGGGCAAAATATACAAGGGCCACATAATTAAATGAATAACAATGGAAAATACAACATACAAATATATATATATATATATATATATATATATATATACTGCTAACAGTAAACATGTTCTATGTTATTGTACCCCCAAGTAAAGAGATTATATCGTGTTTTTTAATGCTCCGAATATGAAAACTACATAGAATATTTATTGATAATTTTTGTATCCCCATATAAAAAATTCTAGCTCCGCTACTGGTTATATCCAAAGTTATGATAGGCTATACATTTCATTTGCAAGACCTGAAGGTGAGATGGGTTTGACTGAATGAGCTAGCTTGTTTTGAATTTCCAAATAACCCAGATAAAGACCAAAGATACAACTTCTTGAAGCAATTCTAGGTCTTTCTTAGATGATAAGCTATTCTTACACTGAAGTAGTTTTGAGACCAACTGGAAAACTACTGGAAAGAAGTGCCACCATAATCTAATATCTCCCCATACTTCACATGAAATTGGAAAGGAGGTGAATAGGTGGGTTTCTGATTCTGCATGTTGGTTGCATGGGGTGTACATCGTGTTGGAGCAAATTCCTAGTTTGTGTAGGTTTTCTTTTGTTGGTAACCTACCATGATAAACTCTCAATGCTAGGATGCTTACTTTCCGGGACACAAGGTAGTTCAAGTTACAACAAATGTTTTTCTTTGGGAGGAGCTTGTTGTCGATGTGGTTTATCTACAGTGTATACACCCGATGGCTCAAGCTTCCAAAACCACCCATAATTTGGTTTGAATTAGGATTTATGAAGAGGTTTTTCAACTCTATGAATGTTTTGATAAGTTGGAATGCAAATTCACAATGGTGCCCCAACAGAATCCTTTTCTCTTTGTCTTTGAAGGAACATTGAAACCCCCATCACTACCATATAAGGCTGTTATGACATCCTTCCACACCTATTTTTTATTTGATTTGAAACGCCACCACGACTTCCCTAGTAGTGCAAGATGTTGAGCTTTCAAGCTTCTATGCCGAGGCCTCTGTCATCAGCTCTGGAGAGAACCTTGTCCCACACTATCCATGACATGTTTTTGTTTGGTGACCCTCCAAAAAAGAAACGCCTTCTATGGTTTTCTAGGATGTTGATTATCTTCACATGAGCCTTATATAACGAGAATAAGTATTTTCCAAGACTGGCAAGTACGAATTTGTATAATATTAACCTTCTACCAAAAGAAAAAGATGATGCTTCCCACTTTGACAATTTAGATTGGAACTTGTTTATGAGGGAGGTCCAATGTGATATTCTTGACATGGCAGCCCCTACTGACATTCCCAAATACGTGAAAGGTGTGCAACCAATAGAGTAGAATATACTCCTAGCTAACAATTCAGTTTTAAGATTGTTCACCCCCAAACCAAAAAAATTGATCTTCAACTTTATATCGATCTTGAGCCTATAAGATAATTCAAAGCAACACAATATTCTAATTAGGTTCTTAGAATTAGAAATGGACCAAGAACCAAGGAAGATCATATTATCAGTGTATTGTAGATGAGATAGTATTAGGCCCGAATTTGGAATATATTGACAACTCTTGTTTGCCAACAGGTGTCATGGCTACCTGGTGGATTAGGTTCATGCCTATAAAGATCAATATCTTTATAGTGTGGGTCCTCTTGATAGAATCCCAATGAGGGTTAATTTGGGTGCTCGACGTCTTGAATTTGATTTAATTTTGTATCAGGTTTTCCAAGAGGAAGTGTAAGGCTGGAGGGAGTGGTGCCACTGAAACCGCACTCCCTCCCTCGCCACATAAGCACCATGCCATTTTTTACCACAAAAGTGTGATTTCTTGCCATACCAAAGGAGTGGTGCCACACTTTTAATTTTTTTTTAAACTATTTTAATTTAATAAAACTTCTTTTTTTTAAAACTATTTTAATTTAATAAAACTTATATTTTAATAAAAAAAACATAAATTTTCATTACTTGAAAATTAAAAAAAACATTACATTGCTTTACCAAAAAAAAAAAAAAAAAAAAAAAAAAAAAAAAAAAAAAAAAAAAAAAACGAAAACCACACATATAACATTTAAATAATCCTAGAAACTTAAAAAAGCACAAATACAATAATTAAAACAAACTACATAAAGTCGTTCTCCGAGAACTCGTATTCAGGGTCATCCGGTGGATCCAAATTAAGGTTAATGTTTTGAACCCCGTAAATGTGTTCCACCAAGTTACTGCGAAGATTGTGAAATGTTTCAGTGCAACGTATCTTTGCTCTCGTGTTCATATACTCTTCGCCACCAATTTCTATTGGTTGTGTCTCTGGTATGGTTTCTTCCTCGTCAAACGCACATATCGCTCTTCCTTCATCTTCAATAATCATGTTATGCAATATGAGACATATATACATGATTTCTTGAAGTTTTTCCTCGCCTAAATATGCTGCTGGTTTTTTCAATATGAACCACCGTTTCTTCAGAGCTCCAAAAGCACGCTCAACATCCTTCCTAGCTCTTTCTTGAGCTCTCTTGAATTTCTTTTGTCTAGAACCATGTGGACACGTAAACGATTTAACAAACACAACATACTTAGGATAGATTCCATTGACCAGATAATAACCATACTTATATGGCGTTCCATGCACTTGAAAAGAAGAATCTAGTGCGGATCCATCATATATGTTGTTAAATATTGTTGAACGATTAAGAACGTTGATGTCGTTAATTGAACCAGGAGAACCAAAAAAAAAGCATGTCAAATTCACATATCTTGTGATGCAACTGCTTCAAGTATAACCGTTGGGTGACCATGATCACCTCGGGTATATTGCCCATGATATGATGTAGGGCAATTTTCTCATGCCCAATGGAGACAATCTAATCTTCCTAGCATTCCAGGAAACCCATGCACACTAGTATGATGAGCTTGCAATTGCAAGATGTCATTATGTGTAGGCTTACGTAAATATTTTGGACCATAAAACTGAATCACAGTTTTGCAGAAAAAATAGAGACTGTCTCGTGCGATCCTAGCAGACATCCTAAAACTTTCATCTAACGCATCAGGCAGAATACCATATGCTAACTGACGAAGTGCGGCCATGCATTTTTGTAAGGTAGTGAAACCGGGTGTACCTCTAGCATCGTAGCCTTGTTAAAAAAAAACTGCACTCCCTCGTTACATCTTCAACTATACGTTCGTATAAACCTTTGAGTATTCTGAAACGCTTATGAAAATAATACCCTTGATAAGTGGCATTCTTGCAAAATAGTCTTGCACTAAACGTTGGTTGGTTTCTTCACGATTTCTACAAATATATCTTCATGTTCTCCGTTGAAAACTTGCAGCTGCGTTGTTGCATAAAGCATCGTATGTTTGTTCCGCCATTTGAACACACGCAACAGCGATATCAAAAATAGTCTGAATTATTCAGAAGATGAAGAAGATAACAATTTTTAGAGAGAGTGGTGATTTAAAAATAAATAAAAAAAAAAAATTGAGAGAAGGGTTTGAATTGTGTAAAAAAATGAAATGGTTATGTATATATAGCAAAGAAAGACAAAAAAGGAAGAAAAAAAAAAGGAAGAAAAAAATTAAATCACAAAAGACGGTTCAATGGTTAAACCTCCAACCAACCAATCACGTGTTGCGGTCTTCTAGAGCCGTGGTGCAGCCAAAACCACGCAAGACTGCGGTCTGGGGGCGGTGTGCGCGGTCCAGGTGGCATGAACCGTGGCCACACTGTATAGTCTAAGCTATCAGCCATCTTTTCTTTGGATTTTTGTTGGTGCAACAACTATGGAGACGGGTAGCTATTTGGGTGGATTGCTATATTCCTTAGTTTGGTTCGTCTTTGGAAATGATGGAGTGAGTGCATGACCGACCACTTAATTGTTCTAAGAGGGTCGTTGTAGACTTGATCTTCAGGACTTTGAAGGAGTTACTTTTTGATAGCACTGTTGCATTTTCTTTTACTTGATTTTTGTAAGAACGCTACGACTGCAAAATTGGAGTGAATGGATGATGCATCTAATTTTGCCTTGTATCTTTTTCATTAGTTAAAAAAAGCCTCATGTAAAAATTTGAATGACATTTAGGGTATATATATCGTATATATTTATCCGACATCCTAATTTTTTGAGATTTTGATTATATATATATATATATATATATATATATATATATATATATATATTAACCCATGTATTACATTAGTTAATTAAAAAATTTTAGATATAAAAGTCTAAATATTTAATAATTTTGGATTTATAAGAAAATAAGAAAAATAACGAATTATTAAAATTGATTTATTAAAATTTGAACTTTTTAAATAAATAAACAAAATAAACTAATAAACTTTAATTTGGAAATTTGGAAATAAAAATATAAGTCTATTAATGAAATTGATATTTATTTATTACCACATTTATTGTAATCTCTATACTAATAAAATAGTAGTTTTTTTGTCATGTGTGATTATATTAGACCCCTTAATTAATGTGTTACTACTTATCAATATATTAGTTCTCTATTTTAAATTTATTAGAAATCATCATTAATGTGATGCTATTTATCAATATATTTATTTTCTATTTTAAATTTTAAATTTAAATTTTATATTATTGTTTTCGTTAATTCACAAATAAAAAATGTCTAATATATATTAAAAATTAATTTTACATATTTATTTGAATCAATGATTATAATTTCATATAACTAATAAAAACATCTCTTAATTAATAATTTATTTAAAATAATTGATTAATAATTTTGAGTTTTTACTATAAAAGTTTAATTAATTTTATAACCGTGGTTCCCACGGGTTATAAACTAGTTATAACATTAAAGTATTATGTGGATTTTATCAAAATAGAAAAACCCATAAAATGACATGTTGAAAAGAAATTAATTCAAAATAACTACAATACATTTGGCAACTTGAATGAAAGTGTGAAATGTGAAAAAAAAAACCATCAATTTATTAGAGTATATATATATATATATATATATATATATATATATATATATATATAAGGAAATGTTTTTGAAATGTCAATTATATACATCTTAATATATGTGATGCTAAGGAATAGTGTCAAGTTTTGAAAAGGTCGTTTCCAGTTTTCTATCTATCCGTAGAGTTGGAGCTAATCTCGTATGCTTTTCTCGCATGTTGACCATATGTTTCTTCCTCCCCAGTCTACCTTTTTTTTCCTATCCCTGATGTCTTTATCTCAGTTATCCACCACTGCCATTCCCTTCTAATATGATACCACCATTCTTCTAATCGGAGTTTCTTGTCGCCTTAAGTTTTTATCTCCTTTTTTTCACTGCTTGAATCAAAAGGTCTCTACATCGCAAAAGATTACAAGGTTTGTCTCTATTATTGACGCCTTCCATCCTTCACTACTACAAAAATACACTTTAATGACATGCATTGCGGGTCATAAAACTCATAGACAACACACAAATGTGTGTCAAGGAAGGCCCTTTCATAAAGGAAGACGATACACATTTGCGTGTCATATACTTACGACATGCATTTACGACACACACTGCTTGTCATTGAAGCCCCTGTCATAAAGAAAAAGGACATGCATTTTTGTGTGTCATAATTTTAAATGTTTTTAAGAATATATATTTTTAATAGATTTACTAATTTTCAAATTAAATGAAAATTAATGTCTCATAATACAAAAGAAAATACATATATAACAAAACAATTTATTTCATACAACAAATTAAACGTATTAACATTCAAACCGAATCACTTTCAATAATATCATTATACAAAAAATATCATGTATACAAAGAATCTCTATAAGTTTGACCTAATAAACTATGGTGAAGTAGAAAGAGAGAATTCTTAAAAAAGTTAAAAAGAGGATCAAACCCTCTATACATCCTTGCTTAAAACTAGTTCTCCATATACATTAGCAAAATTTCCTTCAAACAGGGTAATTTGATTTAACCCAACATATCTTCCATTACCAAGCTACATGCGAAAGGATTAGACGGAAAAACATAACTATGAATTATGAGTTATGAATATTTAGCAACATTGTGCCAAGATGAACCTATATGTACTGATTGTGCCTAATATTACCCTGCCTCAAAGTGAAACTAAACCTTGCATATATATATATATATATATATATATATATATATATATATATATATATATATATATCTTCACTGATATTAATAACAAATGATGCCTTCATTGGTTGCAAGAAAAGAGAAATAATTGATTACATTGGTCAACAGATAATATCTATGATCTAATTACATATTTAAATAATCAAAATAACCCTGTGTATGAGTTGACAAAATAACCATGTACATGTGTTGAGATACAATGTAAATATGAGCATTTACATGGTATGTGATTGGATTTAAGAAATAGATAATAGGATATAGGAAAGTATACCAACAACTGGAACACTAGCCTTTCTAGCCTATAAAGTATACCATGGTGGCTGCCACCTCAAGGTAGCGGTTGGGTTTGCTGATGTATGGGTTAATTTTGTGTGTGTGTTGATTTCTTTAGTTTGTGTTTGGCTGGAGTTCTAAGTACAAGGCATCACCACCACCATGCACCACCGTGTTTTTGTGTGTGTGTTTACTTGAGATTTAGCCTTGTAAAATGTAATTGGAAATGGAATAATGAGAAAGAAACTAAAAACCACCACCGGCCGCCATGTCGGGTGGCGGTGTGTTTGCCTTGTGAGTTTGATTCGTTTGGGGGTGCTTGAAACCCTAATGGGCCTTGTAAGCTCAAGTGGGCCCAATAAAGCTTAATGGACTCCAATGGGCTTAATATTACTCTAGTGGGCTTAATAGGCCCAATAAAGCCCTAATTAATCTAAAAGCCCAACAAGTTGATAATGGGCTAGTATTTAGGTTGAAAAACCCTAATGCAATCAAAACACTAGTTTTGGGAAATTAATCGGGACACATGGGAATTATTTAATAACTTGAGATGTTAAATAATAATCATTGGTGGAAATTAATCTAAGCAATATTGGACTTAATGGATCAAGTCCTTAATGGATTAAGTCCTTAATGGGTTAAGTAGAAAACTTAACCCTAATCATCATTTTATGTGAAACCCTAATTTCACTTGGGTTTATTGTTGGGCCTTTCTATTGGGTCTTGATGATTGGGTTATTAAATGGGCTATCCAAGATCAAGCAAATGGTCTAGAGTAATTTAATGGGCCTAGGGTAAGGCTCATGTAAGGGGCTTGGGCCTAATTTGGAAAATTGGGACATAGATGGGCCATAGTTTGGGCCTTAATGATTATATGATGTTGTGCCTTAGAATGAGACCATATATAGGCCTAGGCCCAATTTGGAAATTTGGGCCATGTGTTGGGCTTTGATTCCTAATCGACATTGGACCTATGGTTTGGGCTTGAATAAGCCAAGCTAGGGGTAATGTAGTAATTACCCAAAGAATGTACTTATGGTTATGTATTGGGACCTAATTATTAATTGGGTGTTATTTTGGTGTTGACAGTTCGGGAATCTGTCATCTAGCAGCTACGGTGAAGTCGACGGGACTTCAGCAATATGGGGTTATGTCTACGGGACTTCAGCAGTGTGAGGTGAGTTACCTTCTAGTAGCGGTGGGTCTACAGCCACAATGTCGGCCCATCAGTAGGAGTTGTATGATTAGATGACTATCTCTATGATATTCATCTAGGTTTGCTACTACCTGATATGTTATGTGCTAGTATGATATCATGTTATGTGCTAGTGACAGTAAGGGAGATAGTCCTCAGATTAGCAGTCGATAGGGCCGAAGGGGTAGTCATGTCCAACCATGCTAGATAGATATGTGTTATGTGGTAGTAGTAGGGGTGAAATAGTCCCCAGTATCTGGTCGAGAGTACCGAAGGGGAGGCCAGCACCCAAATATGCTAGCCAGTATCTGGTCGAGAGGAATGAAGGGAGGCCAGCACCCAGATATGCTAGCCAGTATCCGGTCGAGAGGACCGAAGGGTAGGTCGGGCACCCAGATATGCCGGACAATATATATATGTTATGTGATTATATGCTATGTGGTATGATGGGGGAACTCACTAAGCTTCATGCTTACGGTTTTCAGTTTTGGTTTCAGGTACTTCGTGTCTAAAGGAAAGGAGCCGGCTTGATCGCAGCGCATCACACTATGGTTTTCTGCACATGAGATCTTTGGGATTACACTCTGATATTGTTTTATGATAACATGTTTAATTATTTCTACTTTGGTTTTGACATGACATGATATTACAAATGTTTTATTACATTGTTGGTTTTATAATGATGTATTTAAAAATGAAATTTTTGGCCTATATTTTTGGGATGTTACAATGGTACTCGAACCATGACATCACTCCTCAATCTGCTAAGATGCATGGTACTCGAACCATGTCATCACCCCTCAATCTGCTACAATGCATGGTACTCGAACCATGACATCACCCCTCAATCTGCTACGATGCATGGTACTCGAACCATGACATCACTTCTCAATCTGCCACTTAGATCCCCGGTCTACTCCCTGTTTCGAGTATGGGTCCTCTACTTTCGGTAGTATGGGCCCATACTACCTGCCACATCTACCTATACTTTCCACACTAACCATCCCAGAGTTTCTAAGTAGTTGCTCAACTTTGTCAATCACCAATCCCGTCACGCGTGCTCGCTCTCCAGCGAAATACTCTACTCTGCCAGCGTACTCATACAAATAAGGTCACTCCCTAGGCTCTTCCCAAGCTCTCACACTTCTCCGCCATCAGCTGCTAAAGAACTCCTAACGATGCCAACCATCTACCCCGTGAATATCGTCATATTCATTCAGTAGCTGTCTCCCATCATCGAGAGCTCCACAAAGCACGAAGCAAGCAACATTCGGGCATCGAAGTACCTCCTCCAGCACGTAAAAACCTCCTTAGGTTATTATCCACTCGCTCTCCTCATACTCAAAGGATATCACCGAACTCAAACAACTTCACCCCACGTGGGCATCTGGCTAACCTCTCGGTAGGCTCCTCCCATGCTCGTCTAGGTATCTCTCCTAGATTACTCCTCTACTCAAAATCCTCTAAACATGGGATTCCTGCTGGATACTCTTACATACTCGAAAACACATCACTAATAATCGCAACTCCTAGGCTAAGGCATCATAAATCAGGCCACTATAGTCCTAAAATATGGAATACCTAGCCTATCTCTAGCATGCATAATATCTCATAACATATATCATAAGCATCTTATAACACAAAGTAAGGGTATTTTGGGAAATCACCGTTCGGGCTCTGACTGATTGTACACACTGCTCCTTCTCGTTTTCTCTTTGAACTCTTATTCGCTTTAGAAAAATCATTTGTTTGAAAATTTTCTCAATTCCTCAGTTTGTGTCCAGATTTACCTGAAGGTGCATCCGAATCCCTCAAACCAAGGCTCTGATACCAACTTGTAACGACGTAAATTTTTCAAAAACTAAAATTTTCATTTAAAATCACTTAATTCTTAAAACACTCTTCATAAAATCTCATTTTTGTTTAATTTACAATACACATCTCCATATTCAGATAATTAATAATCCAGGGTCTTCAAAACATAACTCTTCCTCTGGTGTGTACAATGGAGCCGGTGCCGTCCCGTGATCTTGAGAAAACCTGAAACACATAACACATAACACGGTAAGCACGAAGCTTAGTGAGTTTCCCAAAGTCAACAAAAGTCAACTCAAGTCAACAGTCCACACTTGACCCTACTCGTCGAGTGCGTCCTTGCGACTCGTCGAGTCCCCTCGTATTATCAGAACTCTACTCGGGTCTCACTCAGCTCGCCAAGTTGACCCCTAACTTGGTGAGCCAACACTGGGTTAAGGCTACTCGGTCAGACCCGCTATGACTTGTTGAGTCACCTCATGGACTCGGCGAGTTGGCTCCTACATATTGCTCATTCTGCTATCTGAGGTCAGATCTGCAACCCAAACTCATAGATCTAACCTCCCACTACCCAATAGTCACGTAAAGGTCTGAACTTGAGGCTCATGCATGGTGTATTTTGCTCAATACACCATTTGGACTCCATTGAAGCTCCATAGCTTCAAAGCTCCCAAACAACTCCTTCATGGCTGCCTACTTTCTGGTTCTCTGGACCTCACAAGGTCCAGATCTACACATCACTTGAAAAAGGGTTTGGATGCACTCACAACCCTATCTAAATGGTGACCCAATCCCTAACTTAATCAACCAAGGAAATCCATACAAAACAAAGAAGGGAAGAGCTCATACCATATCTGGAGCTTGCAATGAAGATGAAACTAATCCTCTAACTCTCCTATGAGATCCTGGCAACACCCTTGCTCCTCCTTTCCAAGAATCAACCTCCAATAAGCTATTTTCTTCTCTAGATCACCAATCACTCTAGGGTTTCTCTCAAGGAACGAAGAATCTGGTGGGGAGGGGCCAAGGAGGCTATAAGTGCCTTTAAATAGGTCCTAAACCCCTGAAATTTAGGGTTTCTCTGCCCAGCACCTACTCGGAGAGTCCCTCCTCGGACCCGTCGAGTCCACCTATTAAACCTGTGAGAAAAAACCAACTTGACTCGGCGAGTTGGAGCCTTAACTCGTCGAGTCTCTCCTCTAATCACAAAATTAACTTGCACAATAATAACCCTGAAAATCTGGATGTTACAACACCGCTTCGAGAAATTGATTCACTAAATTTTAACTACCTCTAATATGCTTCTTGAAGGATCATTTCTTAATTCGTCTTTGTCAGGTTTAGGTACACTCGAGGCATGTTAGGCGTCTATTTTTTAAACGTGGCACAATCATTTCAAAGATGACAAGAAGTATTGGTTATAGATAACATATATTTACTAAAGAACAAGTTAAAACTATGGTATGCCAAATGATGATGTGTTGTACTGGGATGTTTTTATTGCAATTTGGGTAATTGGCAGCTTACAATGTCTTCATGACACTTTATTTCAATCATTGGCAGACATGGTGAAAGTATATTTATGTGAAACCATATTAGGACCTTATCAAGAAATATGACTTCTACTTGGGTCACATAAAAAATGAGAGTTCATTCCATGTCAGTCAAAGTGTATTGCTTTATAAAATTTGATTACAGATATAAGGTGCACAAGTGGTGTTACATGATTTGATGGATCGAGGATGAGTAATATTGTCGGGTACATTGGATGAAACTCATGTTGCACATTGTCTGGTTCATTCCTTCACTCTCTCAGAAGTACCAGGCCCTTCTTGTGTTTGTAAGTAGACAACAAGAGTTGTTTAGTGGGATCATATTTGTTCAATTGAGAAGGTAAAAAAAACAAAATGTAGTTACCTACTTACCTTGGTGGTAAATCCTTACCTTGTGATTGAAAATCTGCATTTTTTGAATTATTGCATGTTTGCTGATTATATTTCTTATTTTTTAGCTTGGATACTTATTTGGCATTTATATTTTCATGTTAGTATTATTTAAGATAGTCACTACATCATCTCACGACTTGTTAAATGACTTGTTTAGATGTGTTTGTAATTTCATTTATGATTATTGATATATTGTACTTCAAGAAATTCATTCAACAAAAAATTCTACCTCACTTTTTTTAAAATACCGGAATTATGTTTTTTGGGTCGTGCTTAGAATGGACATGAGAACTCACCTAGTGTGTGTGTGTATATATATATATATATATATATATATATATATATATATATATATTAATGGGTGTTTCATGCATTTAAGAATAATGAATCTAGTTTTTAACTTTTTTAAGAGGCCAAGTATTGTAAAGAACGGGCTGGTAAGAGTTTACTTAATACCATAAATTATTTAAGACATACTCGAAAGGGTCCTCCTCAAAACATAAAATGATTACATTATGTTTTATTTGGTATTAAAGATAATAGAATATATTTTCCAGAATTTTACTTTTATAAATTTTATCCTAATATATATATATATATATATATATATATATATATATATATATACTGTGTGTTTTTTAAATTTGGGTATTGTGTTTTTTAAGAATGTATACAGGTTAGACATCAGTCACACATCGAAGTCCCGTAGCTCAGTTGGTTAGAGCGTTGGTCTTATGAGCCGAAGGTCGCGGGTTCGAGCCCCGCCGGGACTACTTTTTTACCGTTATTTAATTTTGCCAACTTCCAGATTTAATCCTATCCGTTCATAATTCCTATTTTATACTTATTTTTCCGTTTGAATCCTCTCCCTGTTAGACTTGTAAGCTGTTGTTCCATCCCCTTCTCCTGAAAAGATGCCCTTTGTCATTATATATATATATATATATATATATATATATATATATATATATATATATATATATATATATATATATATATATATATATATATATTTGTTTTTTTGCGCACAATACATCAAGAGGAAGGTGAATGCTTTAGAGAACCCATAACCCATCATCTTAAATGCGTATAAAGATGTAAATGTTGATCCTGTTGTCATCATCAGTTTTGGATCCTCATAAGTGGAAATTAGCTCTGATTATCCCAGAAGCTGTAAAAACAACCATTTCATAGATCAAAATGGTTGGCTTTTTAATATATTGATTGATTATTTCCCAGTTATTAAATATTAATCAGTTATATATGCGTACTAACATTCCACGAGATCATGATGCGAAAGGAAATATTGTACATATTAGATTTGATATGGATTTTGTGATATAGTCATATGAATATATTATTATTTCACCTTTTTTCTAGCATGCATTTGAATGCATTCTTGCTTATTTTAGTGAGGAGGGAGTCTTTTTCTCCCAACCCACATTTTTTTTTTTTAATTCATAAGATAGGAAAACCCTATCTTTCCAACTCAGTCATCATTATTTTAAAACAAAAAAATATATAATGAATTTAGGTATAAATGATTTTGTGAAGTTCATATATATATATATATATATATATATATATATATATATATATATATATATATATATATATATATATATATATATATATTCACGGTTTACATGCATAACAAAATATTGAGAAATTTTCTTTTGCATCAGTCAAAGAGGAAGGCAAAGAGGCAGTCAAAAAGTAGATTTAAATCAAAGAATTAAATAACAGGTTCACCGTGCCGTTTGAATAAAAAAAAATGGACGAACCCACTGAATGACTGAACCTAGTGTACAAGGTATGGTTTTCCGCCCACAGACTTACCTGTGAGACAATTGCTTTTTCGTTAAGAGAGGAGATGGTCATTTCTTTCCAACCATTGAACCAATTGCACACATTATTATTATTATTATTTTTTATTTTTATTTTTCCATTCATTAACAAATAGAAATCCTATCTTTTTGAACCCACTCACCCATTCAATTAAAAAAAATTATAAAACAACTAAGGTAAAATCTTAATTAGCAATAGAGTTATCGCCGGTACCATTCCAGCTTCAACGACTTGTTTAATTGATTTATTAACCCACTTCATCATTTCTGTATTTTCTCTTTCATTTTTTTTTGTACCATGTGTTTTAAAATTTGTATCTTAGTTGTTTTGTATTTTTCTAATTGAGTGGGTTGGGTGGATTGAGAAAGATAGCATTTCTATGTGTTGTGGGTTGAAAAATATGAAATAAAAGAAAATACAAAACTTGATGTGACAGAGAGTTCAATAAGTTTGGACGGAATGATTTTTTCCTTCCTTAAAAGTTTCTGTTGTTGTGGTATTATTGTTGTGGTATTATGTTTTGCTACTTATGTCCTTCAACAATATGCATATTTCAGGACAGTTTAAAGTATCTTATGTTATCACCTTTTTGCTGTTTCTATTTAAACCTTTATAATCACTTAATCGACGACAACAGCCAAAAGGAATTAAAAGGTACATTCATTTATAATTAGGATATTTAAAAGTTATATTATTTTGATTTCTTGTAACATGCAGCAAGACTGAGTATATACCAAGTAGTGCGAGGAACTTTAAACTTGTATGTGTTTATAAAGATAAGAGATTTCAAATCCTCCCTAATAAATAAAATAATTTTGCTATTTGTTATATTTTATGTATTATATTACATGTCATTTTGTGGTAAATTTAGATTATATTATATTTATGTGTCATTTTATGGTTTTTTTTTCTACTTTATTAAACTAGTTGTGAGATCAATGTATTACATGTGTTAATTTTTTTTTTTTAAATTAAATATAAATATCTAAATATTTGAGAATTTTGAATTTATAAGAAAATAAAAAAATAAAGAATTATTATAATGGAAATGTTTTTATATTTTAAATTTAAACAAATAAACAAAAGAAACTAATAAGTTTTAATTTTGGGAATTTTGAAATTAAAAAGTAAGTTTATTAATGAAATTGATATCCATTTATTACTAAATTTATTACAATTATTACATTAAAACGTTATGTAGAATTTAATAAAATATAAAATTTCATAAAATGATATGTGGAAAAAAAATAAATTTAAAATAACCATAAAATGACATTTGACAAATTGAATGAGAGTGTGACAAGTGGTAAAAAAACATTCATTTATTAGAGTAGATTTCATATAATACTTAAATGTAATAAATATAATAAAAAATATATATCCAATTTATTATTGCAAATTGAATTCAACTATTTTAATTGTTTATTTATTTAAATTATTAGTTTAAATTTAAAAGATAAATAAGCACTTCAATTTTAATAATTAATATATATATTTTTTATAAATTTAAATTTTCTAAATTGTTAGATGTTCATGTTTGTTTTTTTTAAATAAACTCATGTAATACATGGGTCTCACAACTAGTTTGATTATAAAATGGTTGAGTTTTTAATACACCAATTTATTATTCCAAATAATAAATTCAACCTTTATCTCCAAAAATCATCCTGTCAAGTTGCTAAAGTGAAGGCAACCCAAAAGGACTATGATACTATCAATTCAAGCATATATCAATTATAGTTATGGGCATAGACACCTAATCTAACAACTACAAGTTCCTTTCAGAGCATATAGTACAAGTTATTGAAACAAACCCAAAGATTCCTATTAGGGCTTTATGAGAGCAACTCCAATGTGAGTACCATATAGACATTTCACATATGAAAACTTTTAGGGCAAAGTAAGAAGCTTTAAAGCACGTTCAAGAAGAAGATTGTTGAAGTTGACAAGGAAATTCAGAAAGTTGTAGGTCCTTTGACTCATACAAGTACAAAATATTGGATAAGATAAAGAGTAAGGCAGAACGGTATATTGAAACATTTTATGGTGATGGAAAATATCAAGTTGTTGGACCTTGGCAAGATCAATTTATTGTAGATGTAGGTTAACGAATTGGCACGTGCAAAAGGTATGAATTGACAGGAATAACGTGCAAACATTGTGTGGCTGCTATTTGGGACATGGGGAGGAATAACAAGGATGTGGGTATCCCAAAATCATTTGTGTATCCATGTTACTGGTTATCAAGCTTGAAAGAGACGTATTATTTTAAAGTTAGTCCAATCAATGAAAGGTCCATGTGGGAGAAGTCAGCTATACCAACAACTTTTTAGCCTCCAAAACATCGTGTTCCAATAGGAAGACCAAAGAAGAAGAGAACAATATCAACTGTGGAAAAGAAGGACCATGCTAGAGGAAACACAACACCGAGATCACATATATTAGTAACATGTAACAAGTGTGACAATGTTGGTCACAATGCAATAACCTTCAAAGGGAAAAGACCAACTATTGGTAGGGGTGGTGGACTATCAAAAGTCAAAGGAAAAGGGAAAGGGAAGGCAACGACTTGATGGTTTGTAATAGGGATAGTATTTTGCTACTTTTAATATGAATGGATTATGTTATGTTGCTACCTATAATAGGGATAATATTTTGGTACATTATTTATGAATAGTTTTGTAATAGGGATAGTATTTTGCTAATTGTTTTGGCCAATATGTTGGCACTTTTGAATGAACTAGTTTGTAGCAACTAATCCTCATTTCCCTGTAATAGTTTAGTACTAATTAATGGAATGTTTTCTTTTTATGATGCACCATTGCTAGTTGTTTTGGTCAACATGTTTCTTATACACCACTTTAAAACATAATCAATACAACATAATACAATTTTCATTAATCTTAAAGAACTTAACCATTTGCATTACAAATACTTAGACAACCTAACCATTACAAAAAAAACAATACCATTATATTCACTACGAAAACCTAACCATTGCAAAAGACTTTACCATTACAATAACAACTAATTGTCACCTTACAACTTGTAAAAAAGTATCACCAAGAACAATACCTAACGAATAAATAAACATATCTTCAAGATTAGATTGTTTTTTTGCAGCTTCTTGTTCAACCTCACAAGCCAGAACATTTTCAAACCATCACCATGATCCTTTTCATCATCATCATCCCAAGCAATCAATCCTTTACGTGGTCCCTGCCAATTTCAAAAGCCATGATTACCATACTGATAAACGCATACAACGCTATCTCTATCTAGCGTTAAGATTACAAAATTCTCAAATACAAACATACCTTACTTGGACATGTGTAAACGAGTTTTCCTAGATTATTGTTAGTAGTTGAAATCTGAATTATAGCAGCACGCCGACAATCGTATTTAACCATTCCTGATTTGAAGGAGAGAATGTGTAACCGGTTCAACGATGGAGAAATTGAAAGAAACTCAAAATTAGGGTCGATCCTAATGAAAAAGCGAGTATTTGAAGATCATTGGCAATGGTAAATGAGTATTATTCCCAGAACATGAAAGGAACGTGGGGTGTCTAATAGAAACAATTAATGAATTGTTAAAATATGGACTAGGCACGTTACATAATTAAAACATGAGGATAGTCCAAGTTAGAATAATAAGTTAGGGACCAAGCATGAAATTTATACTAAACCACAGGGAACATTCGCTTAATTTTCTCTTTTATTAAATTGTTCTAATTAAAATTAAAAAAAATGTGTCCCTTTCCAATTATCTCTTCCCCTATACATTCTCTATCCTACCTAAGAAATCTGAGGTCAATCCAACTCCATCACCACCCACTATAGCCATCGAAAACCACCACTGAGAGCCTAAAATCAAAAAAGTTATTGTGCAACAATATTCTTCTAATTTCCAACCAACAACGAGACTTAATTTTGTTTCTTTCCAGCCTCCTTCGTTAGCATAGAAATCCCCAAATCTTAAGTTTTTTTCTTTTTGCAAATTATGATGACCGATTTCTTGAAATCCTTGGTTTTGAGTTTTCCATTGTAGCCAATCGGAGTCAAGAATGATTAAAAATCTTCTAGTATGGGTTCTTGCACTTGAAAACCTTGTGGTTTTTCTGCAACTCCAATTGCTCGATGAAACATTGTCTTGTAAACTGGCACGATCCGATCATCTGTGATTTTTACTTCAAGAACATCATTTTCAAGTTTGACATGTTCAAAGGAATTATGCCGAAGCCTAATATGGAAATTAGGGTTAGGAGTTCTAGTGATGGGAACGTTGATGGGATGACGGGATATAAACTCGACCATGATTCTGACGGACTCATCATAGTACTATAGATCGAAAGAAAAGTTTAGGGTTGTTTCACTGAGGATGAGTTTGGTTGAGGCAGATGAATCGGACCCTTTGTATGATTTCTTCTTGGTTGTAGGTTTGGATGATTTAGACACCATTAAAGAAGATGAGAAAATATTAAATAATACAGTAGAGTTGAAAAGCTCTAAGGATGACGATAGCCAAGGTGAAAATTAGGAAGAGTTAGGATTCAAAATCCTTTTATATGTGGGAGTTTCTTGGTTGGGTCGAAGAATGGAATGATGACACCCAAAATCGGAAATGGTTTGCATTAAATGGATAGACTCAAAAGCCTTCCTATGTGAATGTTAAGAACCAAGAGATGGTATATTTGTTTGTTCAAAAAGGGAATCCGTTAATTCAGTTTTAGAATCACTCAGTACTTTATTCAAATGTGTGCCAAAATCATGTTTATTGTGAATTAATAGGATAATCATAAAACAAATTGTTGTTAAAATAATCATGAGAAAATGTTTAATAATTAGCACTTAAATGATAACCTTAAAATTTATTTGTTGTTGAGAGTCTTGGAACAATTAGATTCTTGGATGGAATGTCATAAGATACTTCGAAAAGAATCGAAACACATCATTAGTACATGATATAGATTTGGAGATAACATAATATCTAAATTGACATCAGATGTAAAAATGTATGAAGATCTTAGAGGACATGTTTTTGGAAAAGACTTGAAATTTCGAGAAATGAAGGAATAAAGCTCGGAAGGAGATAAAGGACACAATCATATCATGAATTCGGATTTAAATTCCACGGTGTACATCTTGGAGAACATTCCGAGATAAAATACTCCGATGTGGAATTATTTCAAGGTATCCAGTGTGACTATATCAAATGAAACTTCAATTAAGGTAGTAATATAAAAATCTTAAGACTATAAGAAAACATTAGACAATCAAAACATATAATGATCCTTTATCCTCCGAGAAGAAACAATTCCAAGGAGAAAAATGTTTTAAATCGGAATTACTTGACTTTCTAATATTCCCATTAGAGAGTACAAACTTCATGAAAGAATTGAGGATCAGGCATCATCATTCCTTCGTTGTTCATAAAACCATTGAATTTGGTTTCTTCTAATGCCTTGGTAAAGACATCAACAATTTCATCGTGAGATTGAACAAAAATAAGCTTAATGTTACCTTTTAAAACATGACTTTTAATGAAATGGTACCAAATATTAACATGTGTTTGGTCATAGAGTGCTGAATTGGATTATGAGAGATCACAATAGCACTATGTGAGTTACAATAGATCGGAATCTGTTGAAATCGTTAACCATAGTCCAAAAGCTGAGATTTCATCCATAGAACTTGTGATGTGCAGCTTGTAGCAGTAATGCATTCCGCTTCAGTTGTTGAAAGAGTAATACAGTTCTGTTTCTTGGATGACCAGCTAACCAATCTTACACCCAAAAATTGATAACCACTTAATGTACTTTTTCTATCAAGTTGAAGTCCTCCATAGTTTGAGTCGGAATAGGTTTGAAGAAGGAAACTTTCATTTGCAGGATACCAAATTTCGAGTTTCTTTGTTCCTTCGAGATATCAAAAGATTTGCTTGATAGCCAAAAGACGAGTGATCTTCGGAGTAACCTGTAATCTAGCGCGCACATATTAAGAACATGATGTCGAGATGGCTTGCAGTAAGGTAGAGTAGAAATCAAATCATACCCATATACTTCTTTTGATAAATGACAACACCATATGGGTCAGAGAAGAGTTGCGTCCAAAACCCATTGGAACCTTTGCAGAGGCACATGTGTCCATTGAATATTTCTATAGAAGTTTAGAAATGTATTTCTCTTGATGAATGAAGATTTCTCTGTTGGTATGTTTAACTTGCAGTCCAAGGAAAAAGCTTAATTCATGATTAATAGTCATTTGGAATCGACTAACCATTACTTTAGCAAAGTTAACAACCATCTTCAGATAAGTTGATCCAAAGATGATGTCGTCGACATATATTTGTACTAATATGAGATGTTTCCCATTTGTTCTTCAAAACAATATGGGATCGATAATTCCTATTTGAAAAACATAACACTTCATAAAATCAGCGAGAGTCTCATACTAGGCATGTGGATCTTGATTGAGGCCACAAACAACTTTTTTGAAGTTTGTAGCAATAGTTTAGGTATGAGAGATTCACAACCCCAAGACGTTGTTGAAGATATACTTCACTATCAAGTTCACCATTGAGGAAAGCACTCTTGACATCCATTTAGTAAACCTTAAAGCCTTTTTGAGCAACATAAGTGAGAAATATTCAGATAGCTTTAAGACAGGCAACACGAGCAAAGGTCTCATTATAGTGAAGTCCTTCGATCTGAGTAAATCCTTTGGCTACCAATCTCACTTTGCTTCGGATTATGACTCCAGCATTGTCAAGTTTTTGTTCGGAAGATCCATGTTGTACCAACAATAAGGTGATCCTTAAGAGGAGGGAAAAGAGTCCAAACTTGATTTTTTTTTCAAATTCTACTAACTCTTCTTGCATACCTGTAATCCAATCTAAATGTTCTAATACTTATTTGATGGATTTAGTTTCAACCACGGGTATGAATGCCGAGAAGTGACACTCGTTTTGAATGTTAGCATCATACCGAGTTTGAACTCCATCGTTGAGATTTCTAATTACTTGATTTGGAGGATACACCTTTGTCCATATATGTAATCTTGGAAGCTCTTGTTTAGCGGATGACCCTATATCAACAATGGGGTTGTGTTGCTCTCCCTAAATAGTTTGAATTTAAGGATGATGCTCCCTCTGAACTGGATATGTCAGCCTCGTCATTGTTCTGAAAGTCAAAGAAGTGAACACCATCTTCATTGTTGTTCATAACAGGGTCAATTTCATCAAATTGATCTGCTACATCTTGAAATCCATCAACATTTGATTCGAGGGTTGGATGACTATTCTCCCCTTGAACCCGAGAAGGTTGAAATGTCTTGGAATCAAATGGAGGAAAGGTTGAGATAGGACTAGAAACATATTGAGAAATAGGAGTGGTAGTTGAGAACGGTCTTGATCGAGATTTAGAATGAAGAGCATTTTCTTTTGGTCCGAACAAGCTTTTGAAATCAACATCATAGATAATTTGAGGACTCACAGACCCAAATGGTGGAGCACCAAACTCCATGATATGTGTTGTAACATGAGTAGGAATTGAGTTACGAACAAAATTATCATCAAAAGTGATATCAAAGCTTTCTTCAATTATACGAGTTCTATGATTCAGAACCCCATAAGCTTTAGATTTGGATGAGTATCCGAAAAAGATGGCTTCATCGGATTTCGATCAAAACTTTGTGAGTCGATCACAATTGTTTTTTTTATAAAGCATTTACATCCAAAAATGTGCAATAATGAGATACTTAGCTTCCGACCATTCATTGCTTCATATGATGTCATGTTGAGTCGACGGTTGATGATGCTTTGATTTTGAGTGAAGCAAATTGTTGAGACGGCTTCGACCCAAAGATAATGAGGAAGGTTCACAAAGTTTAGCATCAATCGAGCGGCTTTAACAAGAGTTCAGCTTCTTCTTTCAACAACACCATTTTGCTAAGGATTTTATGGAACAGAAGAGTTGTGTTCAATGGCTTTATATATAAGAAAATTTTCAATTGTGGCAGTTGTGAACTCGGATCCTGTTAAGAGAAACTTTGAGACACACTTGAACAAAATATTAGAACAAGTAAATAGCGGAATTGTTAATCTCTAAGGATCTGTTAGCTCAACAATAATATTAAGAATTAGAAGTTAGTGAGTTAGATGCGGAAATGTAAAGAAACGTAAATGACAACAATTGTTATATCAAGTATACACAAAAGCAGATTCATAACATGGAGTGCATTCAAACCAAGTTAATAAGTGAGATCTAGCTTTGTGATTAAGTCACAAGTGACTTGCTCTACGAGGAGAGATAGTTATGGAAGAAGCTTAAGTAAGAGAGAATGAGAACAAGAAGATGTGTATTAGAAATTGATAAGAGATTCACACATCGGTTTTTTTTTGGTACTGAATACATAAGAAAGGATCTCTATTTATAGAGAAGTTTACAACTCTAAGAGTAGCCATGCATGGCATACTGGACAATAGAGTGTATTACAGAAAAGACAAAATAAACTAAGTAATGATATAGACTGCGGTGAATGATGACTTCAGATATAATTATTTGAAGACGTTGCTTGACTGCGGTAGCTTGGACACTACGGTGGCGATGTTCAAGAGGGTCACTTTTTTGATTCAACAATTTCCCCCTAAGTGACCTCTTTAAATTGGAACAGTTATCAAGTTTAAGGAACTTGATTAGTATCCACCAAAACTTCCTGACGTTCTCTAACGAGTTGATTCTTCTCACTATTTTAAACTTGACTTCTGCGGTTGTATGCTTGGATTTTTCAACTGC
Source organism: Lactuca saligna (assembly GCF_052625555.1). Lineage (NCBI taxonomy): Eukaryota > Viridiplantae > Streptophyta > Magnoliopsida > Asterales > Asteraceae > Lactuca > Lactuca saligna. Next base: position 234,746,336 of record NC_136421.1, read on the forward strand.
GTTGCGGCATATCTCAAGTTGTTTTCTGGTGAGACGATGCATGGCAGTCATAGGAATGAAATATTTGACGCTGTCAGTCTTCCTCTTGAAAATGACTCCCAGCTCAGGAAACTTGGTTGCGCCTAAGGATCTTTCTTCAAAGCCTTAGGTATGCGTGGGTGCGGGGTCAAGCGGTGGCAAGTCAGCAATTTTGGAGATGATGGGATGAATGTTTGCATCTATTTTTGCGAAGTCACAGACTATTTCCTTAAGATATGTACTAGCCCTTTCAAGAGCAATCTTCATCCTTGGATATTTTTCAGATTTGTGCTGGCAGACTCTGGCGATGAGAAACACGTCTTCCGAGTTCATAAAAGGAAAGTCAGCCTGTGTGCGGATGTAGGCATGTTCCCTTCTGGTCAGGGTGTACTGGATGAACTCAGCCTTCATAAATTTCCTAATCTTGTAATTCTTCACTATGGATGGTCTATCGTTAGACCATATATGTTCTACTGGAGAGGTATGCTTAGCATAAAATTGGCTAAGTCTCTCGAACTCCATAGGAAGTCTTTTTTCATCCGAAAGGCTGCAGTCGAACTGCTCAAGTACAGTGAAGTATCTGGCATTCGGTGAGATTGGAACATCCCAATATCCTTCTGGAGGGGGTTTCGCATAGGTGAGATGAGGGACGTAGTCATCATCAAGAAGTCTTCGGTGAGGATTGATCCAAGAATTTATCAAGGATTCATCCATAACCGTGTTGAAACCGCAGAGTCTCCATACTTCTTTGACTAGCTTGGCTGCCCTCCAGTCGCGTTTTCTCCGAGTAGAGGCAGGAGAATCGTTTGAGCTCAGAGACGACATATACTTCTCCAGATTTTTGAAGTGCAGGGGAGTTTCTGGCTTTTTAGGAGTGATATAGAGAGGGGAGCTGTGATGAGATAGATGCGGTGAGAGTTGTGTTTGATGTTGCAGTGATGGTTGTGGTGTGGGAATTTTCCAGTGGAGATTGGAGGAGTTTGATGATGTTGCTGAGATTGTTCGGAGTGATGGACTTCGTGTACTTCTTCACTTCCCCCTCTTGAGGGGTCCAGACCCGGAGCCTCCTCAATCCATTGACGAAGGCCTTCAACCTTGTCAAATACATTTTTAAATTCAGCTTTGAGCTCTTTTGATAGTTGAAGGTTATTGGGGATGGAGGAATTGAAAAGTAGTCTGTGAATCTCTTTTGTGAGCTGAAGAATCGTTGGACCATGGAAGTTTTTGGAGAGAGAATGTTGCAGTCTGTTGATGGTGGTTTGAAGAACAGAGATTGCTGACTCATAAGCAGTGTGAGTTTCAGCAATCAGCTTCTCAGACTGTGAAGTTTGATTGCAACCGTGGCTTGGAGATCTGTTTTGATTGCAGTAACCTCAAAGATAGGGCGTTCTGCAATAGCTATGAATGCCTTATGATCAGCTTGACGATTGTTGTCAAGTGACCTGATCCCCATTTCAACCTTTAGAGAGATGCGCTCCGCAGCCAATCTCTCCCTTGCTTCCAATCTTTCAAGTCTTTCCATCAAGGACTACGGTCCTGGGTTGTCTTCAGGTTGCGGTTGATTTGGTTTGACTACAGCAAAATTTTGATCGACTTTAGCTTGAAGACTTAGGAATTCTTTTCTTGTGACTGCGGGCTTTTTTTTTCTTCTTCTTATTTTTTGGCTTAGTTGCGGAGTGATGAGATCCACTGGATTCTTCGTCTTCATCGAACATCATCAGGTCATCATCTGAGGGAGAGGGTTTGTTTACCTCTTGTGGTTCATCATCATCAAAGCCAAAAATTGGAGCAGTGCTCACTTCGATTTTGGATTTTTCATCCTGAGAACCTTAAGGATAGTGGCTACGATATTGGCATTATTGATTTCATCTACCCAATACTTAGCCACAGCTTGACTTTCTTGATCTTTGATCTATTGCTGTTTGATCTGCTGATCCTTGTGAGCTTGAAATGTCCTACCAAAAGCGGCATATTTCTTGGCTTCGGCCTCGTTAGAGGGTTGATATCTGCTCCAAGAATCATTAGAGTCATCTCTGTCAATTCCTGAAAAATGCACCAAGGTGTCCCTTGGGTTCACGGATCCTTGCACATTTGTGCTCACTGTGCCTAAACCACCTAAATGTGATGTAAGTAGAGTAGGATTTCCTGAGCTTCCTTGGTCTCCTTGACCCGTGGTCAAGTTTGGCCTCAGCTCAGTTCTGGAAAAGGTAGAAGAAGTGCCTTACGGATAGGACTGTGTTTGAAGTGTATGGGTTACGTTCAAGAGGATGGAGTTCAACTCCTCGGATGAAAAAAATGTGCAGTCGGGAAGCCCTGGAGACTTTAGGGCGATCGCTAGTATTATCCCTTTGGGAATGTACTGGTGGGGGGGGGGGGGTCTCCTCTTTGTTGTGATTCAGACTCACTTTTTGAGTCTGAGAGGAAAAAGATGGTGTCATCAAGTGGGTGTGCAGGGCACCCCAAGGACTACGAGAGCCTGTTGAGAGGCTGAGATATTGATCCGGTCATGCATTTGGCTAGAGGAATCAATTTTACTTTTCTTATGGATTGAGATGGGTTAGTCATCTTCAACAGAATCACTAAAAAAGTCACGGTGACTCGGTTCAGTTGTTATGAGAACTGGTGGTTATTTTCTCTTCTTTGATGGTTTGGATGGTGTGGGAGCATCCTTTTTTGGAGTGCTAGATTTCTTTGCGGTGCGAGGACCATGAAGAGGTGAAACCTTATGTTTACGTCTCTGAGAGACGTTAGAAAAGGGTGGTTGATGAAGGGACTGCGGTACCTTCAGGGTTTAAGGCTGCGGATGGAAGAGGCGGGGTAGGAAGGTCTGGGTCAATACCTTCCGTAGCCTCTATATGATATGAGACATCAGTAGTCTCTAGACCAAGTGAAGTGAGAATGTGGGTAGGGAGTCTGCAGATGGGACCAAAAATAGTTTGATCTGAGGAAGGGTTGTAGCTTTTCAAGTCTTTGGTGAAGAAGAAATTGATGTCATCACCCATGTCAATCTTGGCATCCGTATGCAAGTCAGATATGCACAAAGACCAAAATCTAGCAAAAGTAAGCTCAGATGGTTCTGTTTCGGGTTCTCCTTGGGAATATCCTGAAGAAAATCGTCCCATAGAATTTGACCATAATTCACATGTCGGCCAGTGAAGATGCTCCAAAACAATTCTAGAGGTTTTAAACCCCTGTTGTCTGTGCCTCCGGTTTTGCCGGACAGACTGTGGATGATAAAGTGTCAGACAAACTGCCATACTACAGGCAACTGGTTCTTCTTGAACTCGCCAATACCTTTGATCTTCTTCTGATAGCCCATCTGGTACAGTGCGGTGGTGACATCCGCCATTGATGGACTAAAGAACTTCACTGATGGATGAATCAGAAAATTAATTGCTGAGAGGAACTCTTCTTTGGTCAAGATGACCAAGGCATCAATAGTAAGCTTGAGATGAACTTCTTGAAGATCATCGGCTAGGCGATATGCAGAAAAAGCACACTTGTAGAGAGTGGATAGAGGAACAACGTTGGTAAATGCATCAAAGGGCCCAAAAAGTGGATGATTCTTCAAGAACTTGATCATCAGTTTGGTTGGTGCATTTTAAGTGGGTTGATCATCCAACACAACTTTGAAATTGCTCGAAGCAATCGTGGGAGAATCTGAGCTAGGAGGGTTCGCTGATCCAGTGGCTTTCGATTGTTTCTTAGAAGCGCCGAATTTCACCATTGTTGAGTTTGAAAAGGCTTAACGAATGCAGAGAGAAGATTGTTAATTTGCAGAGATAGATTGAGGGTTTGTTTGAGAGCATAAAGGTTTCTTTGTGGACAAGAAGGGGATTTTATAGTGATTTGAAGAAGCGGGAAACGGTGAGTTTTTTGACCTAGGTAAAAATTGGGTAAAAAGGAATATAATTATCTGTAAAAGGGGCATCTTTAATCTTGACCACATATTCAAAAAAGGGTAGAGATTAGGAATTGGGATTATCTAAAAAGAGTACTACATTTAATGAAATGTCAGATCACATTATGAGTATGTGCGGTGAGGGTGCGAAAAATCAGTTGGATAAAGTGGAAGTTGTAACGGATGGGACGGTTTGGGTAATAGGAAGAGAAATTTTAGAAGATTTGATTTGGAAAATCTTTTATTTGTCATCATACCTAAAATAGGTCTGACACTAGGTTTTAAGGATAAGAAAGTGACAGTTTCTCCAAGGAATGTTTTATTTAAGGAATGATCATTAAATAGCACACTATTTTTTATTTTATTTTTATTTTATAAAAAAATTATTTTTTTAAATATCTAAAAAAAAACGTCTGAAAAGTAATTGACGTGACTGCGGATGAACACGTCATTGTGGATGGCTTCTTTGATATTGTGGATAACTGTAGTGAGACAAATTGAGAAGAGCACTTATACAAGAGTTAGAAATAACATACAAGAAGGACCAATGAAAGATATATACAATATATGGTTGCGGTTCATTGACTGCGGTACACAGAATGTTCCAAAACCATCTATTATCTATGAATTTCAGTTAGAACCGCAATGGAGACCAGGAGGGTCTGCGGTGCCTGTTAATTCGAGAAAAGTTTAGGGTCCGGATTCATCATTCCCAACATGTGTAAGAACACATTGAGTTTTGTAGAGTCAAGTGTTTTTGTAAAAACATCAGCAATCGCTTCATGAGTAGGGACAAAGATGAGTTCAATATTACCTTTCAGAATGTGGTCTTTAATGAAGTGATATCGTAGTTCAATATGTTTAGTCTTGGAGTGCTGAATAGGATTATGAGAAATCGCTATGGCACTTTCAGAGTCACAATAGATTGGTATCCGCACCATTCTGTATCCGTAGTCTAACAGTTGTATCTTCATCCAAAGGACTTGGGAACAACAGCTGGTTGCGGCCATGTATTCTGATTCTGCGGTAGATAATGAAACACAACTTTGTTTTCTTGAGGACCAACTGACAAGTCTACCTCCTAAAAATTGGCATCCACCAGAGGTACTTTTTCGATCAAGTTTGCATCCGGCATGATCTGCATCAGTAAACGCTTGAAGACTGAAGTCATTTCCTGCGGGGTACCATAGAGCAAGAGATTTGCTTCCTTTTAGGTATCGAAGAATATGTTTGGCTGCGGTCATGTGTGACACTTTTGGGTCAGCCTGATACCTTGCACATACACCAGTTGCAAAGACAATATCCGATCGGCTTGCGGTGAGATACATTAAGGAGCCAATGATACCTCTATAAGTGTTGTGATCCACTGATTCGCCAGATGGATCAGCAGAGATCTTATATCCGAAGGCCATAGGAACCTTTGCCGATGAACAGTTGTCCATAGAGTATTTCTTCAGAAGTTCAGTGGTGTATTTCTCTTGATGAATGAATATCCCTTGTTGAATTTGTTTGACTTAAAGACCTAGAAAGAAGTTAATCTCTCTATTCATGCTCATTTGAAATTTGTTTGTCATGAGCTTAGCAAATTCATCCACCATTTCTTGATCCGATGATCCGAAGATGATATCATCCACATATATTTGTACAAGCATAAGGTGAGAGCCGTTTGCTTTTCTAAATAGTGTGGGATCAATCACTCCTCTTTTGTAACCTGAAGAAACTAGGAATTCAGAAGAGTCTCATACCAAGCTCTAGGGGCTTGCTTCAGACCGTAGACCGCCTTTTGAAGCTTGTAGCAGTAATCAGGGAACTTGATATTTCAAAGTCGGGAGGGTGTTGAAGATAAACCTCTTCTTTCAATTCCAATTAAGAAAAGCGCTCTTAACGTCCATTTGGTGTACTTAGATGTTTTTATGGGAAGCATATGCTAAGAAGATTCAGATTGATTCCATTCTAGCCACCGGAGCATATGTTTCATCGTAGTCAACGCCTTCTAGTTGACTAAAGCCTTTATCTAGTTTGTTCTTGAACACCCGTCTTGTACTAACAATAGTATGGCCTTGTGGAATGGGAACAAGTTTCCACACTTTGTTTCTTTCAAATTCTTCTAGTTCTTCTTGCATTGCAGAGATCCAATCTGGTTCTAATAATGCTTCATTGATGGATCGAGGTTCAACTGCCGACATAAATGATGCATAGTGACAATGATCAGATAAATCTTTGGCAGATCGAGTTTGGATACCTGCGGATGGGTTGCCAATAAATTGCCCTGGTGGGTGATCCTTCATCCATACATGTAGACGAGGCAACAAATGATCAGCAGCTGCGGTTGAGGGAATCTTTTCAATATCAGAGGTTGCTTCAGATGGAGAGGGAAGTTCCCCCTGGATTTGTGAACAGCTTGCGGAATCATCTTGACTTGTTGGAGTAGGAATGACATTTTCTGGAGTAGTTTGGAAAGGTTCCCCGTGGATTGCTGAAGGGAGTTCTTATGAAACCTGAGAAGGTTCCTCCTGGACTGCTGTCGGAAAAGATTGTCTGAGAATGGGATCTTGAGCCTCATCAAGTACTGGAACCTCGATGGTTACGATATGACCCGGAGTAGAGCTTTCCCCCTCAACCGGAGAGGTGAAAGTATTGAGAGATGCTACTTCGGATAGAGATGGACCAGAAACATCAGCATGTTGTTGTTGAGCAGTTGGTGATACAAGAACTTCGGATAATTTTGCTGTTTCAACAGGATCAAAAAGATCATCATAATTTACTTCAACCAGGTTTAGAGGACCTGAGGAAGCAAGAATGTTGCTTTCCATCATGGCAGTGGTTTCAGTAGATGGAGAGGAGTTGCGGACGTAAGAGTCATCGAACCTCACATCAAAAATTTCAATGATTAACCTTGTACGTCTGATGAGAACCCGATAAGCAACCTTATTTGTGGAGTAACCTAGAAAGATGCCTTCATCAGACTTTGGTGCAAACTTGTTAAGTTGATCTCTGTTGTTGATCACAAAACATCTACACCCAAAGATGTGAAAGAAACGAACATTTGGCTTGTGGTTGTTGAGACCCTCATATGGTGTCTTGTTGAGGCATTTGCACACAATGCTTTGATTCTGAACAAAGCATACGATTGCTACAGCTTCAACCTTGAAGTAAAGAGGAAGATGTGCAAAGTTAAGCATGTATTTGATTGCTTCAACAAGAGTGCGGTTCCTTCGCTCTACTACACCATTTTGTTGAGGTGTATACGGAGCTGAAAAGTTATGAGAAATGCCTTTTGAAACCAAAAAGTTGTTGAGAGGATGATTAGTGATTTCAATGCCATTGTCACTATGGATGCGTCTGGAGTTCTATTTCATTGATGAAGTTTATTAGAATCTGCGGTGTTTCAGATTTGAGTCTGAGGAAGAATACCTAAGTGAAACGAGTGAAATCATCAACAATAACCAATATATATTTTTTTATGATGGAGATTGGCTACGGTTTAAGGACCGCAGAGATCAATGTGTAGAAGTTTAAGTGGTTCAGATATGGAGGAGTCAATCACTATGGGGTGACTTGCTTTTGACTGCTTACCACATTCACAAGCAGGACATAGAGTGTCATTGCTAAACTTGAGAATGGGTAGACCTCTGACCAATTCTTCAGTGACTAAGGAGTTGATGTATTTGAAGTTGAGATGAGCGAGTTTGCGGTGCCATAACCAACTAACTTCGGAGACAGCTTTTGAGAGAAAGCACAGCTGCGGTTTACCAATGATGAAAGAAACATCCAGATGATACATGGTGCCTTCGGATCGAGACTTGATTAAGCAAGTGCTTTTATCACCCGTCACGATGTAACAGAATTGATCATTAAACTCTACTTGATGGCCTACCTTACATCTAAAACTAGCTAGATCTAACAAATGCATCATTAAGATCCAAACTTTATACCTCTAGAAGATAGATCAAGGTGAACAACATCCAGATCTACAAGCTCCAATGCAACCAACAGTTCTACAAGAAGATCCCTCTTTTCCAAGGTTCACCATGCATACTCTAAAGTACTCAAAATCAAGTTCTTTTAGCTCAAAAGGCTCATCTAAGGTTAAGGTTTCATGAAACGGGTCTTGGTGGGGTGGAGGATGAGAATGGAGTGGGTTTGGGGGAGTTAAGGAGCTTAAATACGAATTAAACCATGAAAATAAGGTGTGGGCACTGATTGCATATGCCCAACATACTCTTGGTATGTCCAGCATGCTTTGGATTCCATTACTACACCCATTATACACCTTTTTGTATGCCCAACATAATTAGCATTGCTCAAAACCAGCCAAACTTCAAACGGTCATAACCTCTTCGTTCTAACTTAGTTTTTGATGTTCTTTATATCCACAAAAAGGTATTTAAAAGATATACAACCCTATATAATTATTTTTGACTTAAAACACATCGAACTAAAATCCATAAAAGAAGTCTAAAACACTACATTCCCATTTTACCCTTTGACTCCAAAGTGCAAGCCGAACTATTGGGCCACATATCTACATTACCCACATCCAAATTGGCCTAAATCCTAACTTTTTAAAGGCCCCAATCCTTATGATAACCGCTCTTCAGGCTAGAGCCTCGAATTAGGAATTGATTTAGAATAGGGCGTTACAACTCTCCCCCATTTAAATTAGATTTCATCCTCGAAATCATTTACTACCATCGCGGGCATACCAGGCAACCTGAGCAACACAGCCACAATCCTGTGGATACCACATCCTTCCCAAGGCAACCGAAACCAACCAAACCAGACTCCCTTTAATCCCGACAAATCATAAATCCTTCGTCTCATGTAGGAAACTACTCCTGCCTCCCCAGATCCTTAGAACTCACATTAGTCTGACTCCTCGATAGACCTCCGACACTGGAACCGTATCATACAATTTTCCTTCACGGATAATTGCTCGAACAACCACTTTTGGTCCTACTTATCTTGGTGTTACCAACATAATGAATTCACTTACCATGTACAGATGCCGAACGCCCATCTTAACATATAGTCTAAATAATCCTTTGAGTAGAGGATCCATCTCTGCAATGGTTAGACTCAGATGAGAGCTGCGCAGAAGTGTCAAATCGATTACTCTAAGTTTATTTAATCCCACTGCAAGTGGCTTAGCATCTTCCGGTCATCGACTATTCGACATAAGGATCCCAATCACTTCCGCTACTCGGAATACCATATTGCTGTCAAGATGCTTTCCATAGCAACCATGAATTCCCTGGATCCCAATCTTGACTGCCATTATCCGAAATATAAGATTCATTCCCGGTTGCTGAGCCAACAAGCAACCTTGCATTCACCCCACACGACCTACGAAGGATACCTCATCTAAAAATAACTGCCCTATCTATACCGCCACTCATAGCTCCTTCAATCTTTTAGATCCATCTGATTATGATAGGCTGACAACCTGTCGCCACTAAATCCGACGTAAAAAAGTGAATGTTACCAATATAACTATAGTCTTACATCATGCTCGGTCTATTTCAACCTACCATTTCCTGATTCCAATTATGTTCTGACCTACTCACAACCTTACGAACTGGCCCACCCTAGCCTAAGTCATCTGAACGAATCCGTGAATGCCACAGCTACCATGCAGTCTTTCTACACTTTTACTGCTTGTGAATGTTACCCCCTACCCCCCCCCCCCCCCCCCGCAGTCTTACAACACTTCCCATACTATCTGATTGCTATGGCTACCCCCGCAGTCTAATAACACTTTCCATACTATCTGACAGCTTGTGAATGCTACGGCTACCCCGCAGTCTTACAACACTTCCCACACAATCTGACTACTAGTGAATGTTACGGCTCCCCCATAGTCTTACAACACTTTCACCCCAACTGACTTCTAGTGAATCATACACCTCCCTCTAGTCTTACACCACTTCCTCCTTAACTGACCATTAGTGAATGTTACGGCTCCCCTACAGTCTTACAGTACTTTCGCCCTAACTGACCATTAGTGAATGCTACAGCTCGAGCACAATCTTACAACACTTTATCCCTAACACAACTGCAACCCAAATTCTACTATCAAGCACCTAGAAGACGCGATTCACCTACTGGGGAGTTTTACCGAACTCCCAACTCACACAACCCTCAAACCAAACAGCCACTTGGGTCGCCTTCCTCCTGACGGTCCTGAATACCTGAATAATTCTCCCCCACCTTGAATAGAATAAATTCCCAAAGCACATGAGAATTGATGGATTCCCAATCCTTCTTACCTTACAACGATCGACCCGATGACAACTTGCGCTTACCAACTAGTACTCCATCACTAGCCAATCCCCCAAAGACCATACAACTTCAAATTACTAGATGAACAATCATCGCATCCCTATGAAACCGACATCCCCTGATGCTTGAAATGATACCACACTCAAATCCTAGACTAAAAGACAAATACTCCAACCAATACCTTAGCAATGATCCACTTCCCTTGGTGCTTCCATCATCCAATCAATAGCGGTTACTAAAACCACCAAATCTTAACGATGTTTAATAACCATGCAACTAATTTCTGACCAAATATCCTCCAAGAAATACTCCTGAACAAATTTCGACAAAGACCCGAAACAATAAAGGTACACGCAGGATCCACTCTACAAGATACGTCCAACTGAAGATTCATCAAATATTCCTCGGTATGTAGATTGGCATATGATAATCCTTGATAACCCAGAGAATAAGAGAGAACCGACCCGAGATCTAATTTATTCAAAATCAATCAAATTTCCAAGGCAATACAAATTCCTGATATCCACCTGAAGTGGCAGAAGATAACATACCTGCAAACATTTGAAGGAATGGTAACCAGCTCCTCCTCATTTACCTTGAACATCCTGAGGACATGGTGCAACGCTCCTTTACGATCCCAATGATAGGAACTAAAAGTAGGATCCTCCTTCCAGAAGGATTCTAGGGATCGACAGGCTTTGGGTTCCAGATGAGCCCCTAACTGCCTCGCGACAATTCCGGCCTCAAAGGCCCCAAGACGACTATCGAGAGTTCCCAAAATCCCTTTCTTGGATGAATGAAAGACTACCAAGGTCCAATCCAAAAATCCTCAAGTAATCTCTGATGAGATGAACTCCCGCGATCATGCATCGATTGGCCCAGATTCTGCTCTTGAGCTGGTGCTGGAATCTGGATCCCATTCCTGAGTGCTCCAAATCAGTCACCCGCTCTCAGGCTCTACAAAATCATATCATTTAGGGTCTCTCACCCTGACACTCACTAGCTCAATCGTCCGTGGCTAAAGTGTAGTAACTGAGTAACCTCTGCCCTAAACTGGGCTACAAACTACTTCCAAGACATAGTCTTTAATCCCGAAAGCGCAATAGATCACACAATCAATACTTGTCGTTCGATGCAAGTGATCCAAGGAGAACCGAACCTTAGCCATAAGGGGTAGGGACTAGTGTGGATAACACTTTCCATATCCTTAATCCAACGTGAACTCAAATCCCTGGCAAGCCTTCCACTAGCTGGCTCTCCACCGGAGCTAGGAAAAAACCCTGGTCCTTCCCCATGTGTACTCATCCTCATCTGACAAAGCAGCTATCCCCACGATCAGAGCAAAACCAAAAAATTTCCTTACCATAAGCTTCTTCGATTTTCCAGGACTCTCACTGATTGAGTATGGATCCTGTACTTTCAGTAGTACGAGCCGAATACTACCTTCCACACCTATTCATACTTTCCTCACCAATCCTCCTGAATCCTATAAGTCACCTACTCCACTGATGCACCAAATATCTGCTAAAAAATAGTACGATCCGACTGAAGCAACTCCTAGGCTCCCAACCTCACCGAACCACCCCACTAACTCACTGGAGCATATTCTAGGCTTTCTTAGGTTCCCAACATCACCCTACTATCAACTGCTGAAGAACTCCCCACGATACCAGCCAACCACCTCCTGAATATCATCATATTCACTCTTAGTAGCTGACTCCCATCATTCAAGAGTTCCACAAAGTACAAAGAAAGTAGCATTTGTGCAGTAACTCTCCAACCCATGAAATTATCATAGAACATTCAGCCTACATACCACAACACATGCTATCCATATCCACCCTCACTGTCGGCTGCCTTATACATGAAAATTACACACAAAACAGGATCTAATAGACTGTTGAATAATAGACTCCACCCTAGGACCACAACCAGACAAGGAATAGGAAATAAGGTCAAACCAGTTATTCTAAGGATATAAGATCCTTACCGTATACAATTTTCAAAGCATACACTTATCAGTTACCAATACCAATAGTCATTCTCATTCCAACATAGCATCCAGTATCCCAAAAGCTATAAGCATCACGTATCAGGCCAATCTATTGCTGACTACTCATCACTAGAATGCAAGTGTACCAGCTTATACAACATATAAAGGCGTCTCTCCTAGCCCTAACTAGCATGCAGTTCACACATTCATAAATCAAGTCATAACAAATAACATATATGTGTATTCTAGGGAAAACTTAATTGAGCTAGGTTGATTGCATGCACCACACCCTTTCTTCTCTAAGAAAACTCTTTCCTTGAAAACAATTTCTTTTGATAACTTTACCAAATCCTCAATTTGAATTAAAACACACTCAAGAGTATGTCTGAATCCCTCAAACCAAGGCTCTAATACCAACTTGTAAAGACCCAAAATCCAGGGTAAAATTTTCATTTTTATTATATCAAAACACATATATCTTTTAAATCTAAGCATTCCAAAAACATTACTTAATTAAAACATTTATTAGAGTTACATCCCAAAATCACATAATACGAAAAACACGGGTAAGTGCGTTGCGATCAAGCCAAGCCCTTCCATTCCAAACCAATGATAGGTGAAACTATAAACAAAATTATAAGCATGAAGCTTAGTGAGTTCCCCATAACATACCCCACACAATCCACATAATCACATAAACCATATCAGCCATATAATCTACAAAAGCCATGCATACAAACATATAAGGATGACCTGGAAACCCTCCAAGGTCTTATTCTGGGTGCCATGGGAACCCCCACATGGTCTTTACTTAGGATGCCATGGAAACCCTCCATGGTCTTACACCCAAGTGCCTCGGGAACCCCTCGAGATTTTGACTAAGGATGCCATGGAAACCCTCCAAGGTCTTACACCTAAGTTCCTCGGAAATCCCCCAAGGTCTTTCCTAAGGATGCCAAGGAACCCTCCAAGGTCTTACACCCAAGTGCCTTAGGAACCCCAGCCCCCCAGGTCTTTTGTGAAAGTATCACAAATACAACTAGTATACCACATATCACATAATCCACTAGCATACCACATAGAAAATAATGGGCCGACCTTGGTGCGTTCGACCCGTTGGTATGGAAAGGAGTCTCACCTCCATTGCAGAAGCTTCCTTAAAGAATCCTTAGTTGCTGCCCACCAACTTCCCGAGCTATCAATACCAGAACTACATAAAATCTTTGTTAATATGCCAAAACCCTTAAGTTTGGCCCAAGGTCAAACTTGGTCAAAAGTCAACGGTCAACGAAAGTCAAAGTCAACAAAAGTCAAAGTCAACAAGTCAAACTTTAGGCTGAGTACGACCATCATACTCAGGTCGTACGAATGGCGTACTTATAAACCAGAATCGGGACCCCATACGAGTACGCATAGCATACTCGAAGGTACGCCTGGTGTACCCAGTCACTTTTCCATTATGTGCTTAATCTCTTAAGTGCTTTCATCCAACACTTAGATCTAGTCCCACAACATCATTCTAAGTCATAAAGTTTCCACCTTTATGACTTTCCGTGTCTAAAAAAGGTCCAAAAGCTAAAACCTTAACTTATCAATCCATTAAGACATCATGACACTCTTATGGAAGGTATAGAAGGATCAATATTACATTTTTATGGATCCTAAAAGCTCTATAATGGATAAAGTTTCCAACTTTATCCATAAGAACTATCCAAACCACCAAGATCTAGCCTTTAACATCAAATGGGACCAAAAGTGCATGTTTTTCAACTTAATCCATTAAGTCCAAGTCTCCAACCTTCACATCTAAATCACAATGATGTTTACATGGATAAGGTTTCCAACTTTATACATAACAAGGTTACAAACTTTCAAGATCTAAACTTTATGCACTAAAATGACCAAAAGCTAATAACATCCAAAATTAGCTATATCTAACAAATGCATCATGAATATTTTAGGTGCACCATGCATACCCCAAAGCACTCAAAATCAGCTTCCTTTAGCTCAAAAGGATCATCTAAGTTTAGGTTTTCATGAAAGGGGCGTTAGAGGGGTGGAGGATGAGAATGGAGTGGGTTTGGGAGAGTTAAGTAGCTTAAATAGGGCCTAAACCATGAAAATATGGTTTGGTCACTACTTGCGTACGCACAGCGTACTCAGGATTCCATTAGTATGCCCAACATACACCTTTTTGTACGCCCAACTTACTCAGCTTGGCCCAAAACCACCCAAACTTCAAAAAGGTATTGAGGAGCTATAGAACCCTATCTAATTACTTTTTACTTAAAGCACATCAAACTAAAATCCGTATTTCATAACAGAATTATGAAACACTACATTCCTATTTTACCCTTTGACTCCAAAGTGCAAAACGAACTATTGGGTCACGTATCTGATGGGTTTTGTGTACTCTAACATCCCTATGGTGCACATACAACCCTAACACTTTGGATCTAAGTTTTCTCTAATTATAGATGCAATATTCTCTTTCCAAAGAATGAATCCTAAATATCATGCAACTTTGATATATGTATCATAAAAACTAGTTAAAAATTTCCTTTTGATGTAGTTTGTAGAACTTGGCCTTATAAGAGCTTAGCACACCAAGTGTGATGCCTCAAACAAGTCACAAACAACAATAAAAAGTTAGATGAATTTGAGAGAGGTTTGGGAGATACTAAAATTGGCTATCTCTAGCATAGAATGCTAGTCTGTCCGATTTTAGAGCTAAGGGAACACACTTATAGTGTAGAATTCCAAGAGTCATAGTTAAACCCTAATCATAACAAATTTGAAAACCACACCCAAGAATTAGCATGTGATGAGCTCTTAGATAGAATAGTGTAAATACCTATGGAGTTGGGCTTAATCTTCTCATCCTTTATGTCCTGCAAGTATTTGGGGCAGCTTCATTTCCAGTGCCCTTTTCATGACAATGGAAGCATTCTGCTTCCTTTGGATTTGAAGAGGGTTTAGCAAAACCAACTTTGTTCCAACTAGAAGAGGATCCATGTGACAACCGTCAAATTCTAGTCAAGTCAAAGTCAAATAAAGTCAACAAGTCAGACTGGTCAACCCAACTAACCCTAGTGTACTAGGGCTCATGTTAGGTAAATACTATACAACTCGCTATTCTAATGAGAAGTCATAAATTGAAAAGTTCGTACATCTAAATTTATTTAACCTAAACTGTGGTAAGTAACGAACCAAACCGATAAAACAATGTTGCATACTCATTAGGAGTGTGTATGGTCCTTAAACATGGCTTAACGGGTGTTAGGTGCATTTCATGCATTCATTTTTTTATAGTTTTAGTTCATAAAAGTGCATTACATTTAGGTTTAGACTCATGCATTTTGTATAATTTCGGGATTTTTCATGATGCAATTCCATTCACACGCTTTTAGAATATTTCAGGGACTTATGAAGGTTGGATCTTGTTGGAGGAAGTTATCAAGAGTTGGATACAAAGTTGTAGAAGTTTTGGAGCTTTGAAGAGAGAGAATGAAGAAATGAAGAATTTGGTTTCACAGGAGTTTACACGGCCGTGTAAATTTATGCCTTTGATTTACACGGGCCGTGTAAACGTATATGCAAGGACATTCTACTTCGAAGACCTGGAAGACTTAAGCATTCTACTTTTCTTGTTTACACGGCCGTGTAAATGGAACCCTTTGGTTTACACGGGCCGTGTAAACGTCTCGGCAGTTTTAAAGTGGTTTTGTCTTCTTATAATTCAGACAATCAGTTTTTATGGAGGTTAGGTCGGATTTTGGGAGGAGAAGAGAAGATTTTCAGAGCTTTTGCAAGTAGATTAACACTTGGAAAACACTTTAATTTCTTTTTGTAAGTCAATTTGAAGTTTAAACTTGTTTGATTTGTAGTCCAACCTAGATATGTGTGGTTGATTTTATTATCATTTCCGAATCTGAATTCTTAAGTATGTGTTGTTAGATTGTAACTTGAATTTGACTTATGTTTAACATCTAGTAATCTTTGATTTGATCTTAATCATGTGTTTGATTAGTTCTCTTTTTCACTTGATCAATGAACTAGGGTTCTATTCAATCTAGTTAATCAAATCATGAAATTCGTATATGTTTTATGATTTGATGTTAGAAACACTCACTTATTTGGTTGTAATTAGATCAAAATTAGTGCAATCAAAGATTAAATGTTTATATTCCCAAGCTTAAGAGGAATGTTAAACATTGTTGGTAATTAGTGCAAGAACTTAATGTCATTTAATGATTTAATGCAAGAGCTTATTTGGGTTGAATCAAATAAATGAAATTTTATTTAAAGAGCTTATTTTGAATAGAATACTTTTGCCAATTTGGATATTAGAGTTTATTAATATCCAACTTACTAACCTAGATTGAACATGAGTTATAATCATATTACATCTTTCAACATAATACATATATAAGAGTCAGAATCGGAAATGTACTTCTTTTACTGCGTTTGTTTTCAATCTTTCTTGTTTATGAAGTTTAATTCAAGTTTAAATACAAACCCCCATTTAAATATTACTTGTATTATGTGTGAAAATATGGTAAGATGAAAAGTCTCGTATCTCTGTGGACCGACCCTGCTTACTCTATACTATCTTTAGTATTAGAAATAGCAGTGATTTGAGTTATATTAATATTATTTTATCCCATCATTTGTTGGTTTGACACCCAAACAAATTGGCGCCGTTGCCGGGGATACGGTAGTACTAATTGTTTATGCCAAGATCTTTTCGCACAGGTACACCTTTACCAGTTGATTTGGAAATAGAGAAATCTGCTAAACAGAGAAGGAAGCAAGCCAGACTTATAAAGAAACAACAACAATCCAGAGCTTCTTCATCAAATCCATCAACTACATCCTCTCCAACATCCAAAAGTATCACCCCACCATCTTCACCTACTCCTACCATGGCAGACAACCATGGAGGACATCAAAATCCTCCACATCCATTACCTGAACAAACCTTTAGACAATGGGCTACTCAAGATGTCACCCAACAACCTTTGTGCATAAATTACCCTGCAGCAATCAACTTTGAACTCAAGTCTGGACTCATCCATTTGTTACCCTCATTCCGTGGTCTTGAGAATGAAGACCCACATAAATTCCTTAAGGAATTTCATGTTGTTTGTGTGGGTATGAAGCCACATGAAGTCACAGAAGATCAAATCAAGTTAAGGGCATTC
Organism: Lactuca saligna; assembly: GCF_052625555.1. Classification (NCBI taxonomy): domain Eukaryota; kingdom Viridiplantae; phylum Streptophyta; class Magnoliopsida; order Asterales; family Asteraceae; genus Lactuca; species Lactuca saligna. The sequence goes on from NC_136421.1 coordinate 234,763,734, forward strand.
CCCTTTGCTTTACAAGATTCAGCCAAGGAGTGGTTGTATGACTTACCACCGGGGTCAGTCACAACATGGAATGAACTTGCAAGGATGTTTCTGGATAAATATTTTCCCGAAATGAGAGCTTCAGCTTTACGTAGAGAGATAATTGGCATCAAGCAACAAAAGAGAGAAGCCTTGCATACTTATTGGGAACGGTTCAAGAAATTGTGCTCAAGATGTCCACAACATGGGATTACAGAATATCAGTTGCTGCAGTATTTTTGTGAAGGAATGTCATCTTGGGATAGGAGATTGCTCAATGCATCAAGTGGTGGATCTATAGCTGATAAGACTCCAACAGAAATTAGAGTTCTTATAAAAAACATGGCAGAAGAGTCCAAGCATACAGTCCAAGAAGAAGAGTGGTATAGTGATGCACCAAGGGGGTGAAAGAAATTTCTACTCCAAAAATTGAAAGTCAACTTTCTGAGTTGACTAAGGTAGTAATGATGCTTGCAAAAGATAAGGGCGTGCAACCACCAATAGTCAGACCTTGTGGCATTTGTACACAAGTTGGACATCCCACTGATATGTGCCCCATGTTACAAGAAGATGTAGAGCCAGTTCAAGCTATGGGATTTTCAAGTCAACAACAAAGAAACTTCCAGCCAAGAAGCAATCCAAATTGGCACCAACCTAATACCAATTTTCAGCCTAGACCACCACCTTATCAACCAAGACCCCCATTTCAAAATCAAATGCACCATCAACAAAATTATCAACCACATTTCCAACCAACTCAACCTCCTCATCAATCTCAATATCAACCTCAAAACATGCATCAAGGAAGTAGTTCAAGCGGATCGGGAATGTCTTTGGAAGACATTGTTAAGAGTTTAGCCACAAGTACTCAAACATTTCAAAATGAGAACAAAGCGAGCATCAAGACTTTGGAGCAACAAATGACTCAACTCGCCACATCTGTGAGTAAATTGGAGTCACAAGGCAAACTACCCGCGCAAACTGAGAAGAATCCAAAACATAGTGCATGTGCCATCACTTTGAGAAATGGTAAAGAATATGAAGGTCCTAAAATGATTGAAGAAGAAGAAGAGATGGAGTTAGAGAAAGAAGAAGAGAAGTCAAAAACCCCTTCCAAGCAAGCTCCTATTGAAGTAAAAGTCACTCCTCCTCCGTTTCCCTCAAGATTAAGCAAGTCAAAGCGTGAAAGAGAAGACAATGAAATCATGGAGATGTTCAGGAAGGTAGAGGTAAATATTCCTCTTCTTGATGCCATCAAACAAGTCCCTAGGTATGCAAAATTCCTTAAGGAATTATGTACATCCAAGAAAAAGTTGAAAGGGAATGAAACTGTTAAAGTAGGGGAAAATGTGTCTGCAGTGTTACAAAAAAGATTACCTAAAAAATGTAAGGATCCGGGTGTTTTTACGGTTCCTTGCAAATTAGGTAATCTTCATGTTCCACGAGCTATGCTAGACCTTGGAGCTTCTATCAATGTTTTGCCATATTCCATCTTTAAAACATTAAATATTGGCACATTGAAGAAGACCAGGGTAATCATTCAATTGGCTGATAGATCTTTAGTACATCCCAAAGGTGTGTTAGAAGATGTGTTAGTCCAAGTGAATGAACTAGTATTTCCAGCAGATTTTTATGTACTTGATATGGATGATGATGATTCACCGAATTTGAGTTCAATTCTCCTAGGAAGACCCTTTTTGAAAACAGCCAGGACGAAAATTGATGTTTATGATGGTACATTGTCCATGGAATTTGATGGGGAGGTGATAAATTTCAATATTTATGACGCTATGAGATATCCAAGTGATATTTCATCTTTGAATTTTGTGGATGTCATTGAACCATTGACAGAGGAGTGTTTTGATCTGTCTAATCTTGATGTGTTAGCTCTTATTTTAGACAGGAATCTTCAAAAGGAAAGAGTGGAAAAACTTGCCAATAAATTTACAATTGACAAAGAGATTATGGAGGTTGTGTCTTGTATGGATGAGAAGAAGAAAATGAGGTTTGATGTTCAAAAGCTGAAAATACCAATGTCTAATGAGAAACTTGTTCCCTCTATTGTGCAGGCACCGGAATTGGAGCTAAAAACTTTACCCGAGCATCTCAAGTATGCATATCTTGGAGATAAGGAAACTCTACCAGTGATCATTTCCACCAAGTTATCAACAAAAGAAGAGGAAGAACTTGTCACCACCTTGAAGGAATATAAGGAAGCAATTGGGTGGACTATAGCCGACATCAAAGGGCTAAGTCCTTCGCTTTGCATGCATAAAATCCTTATGGAAGAAGATTACAAGCCTTCCTGAGAAGCTCAAAGGCGTCTGAATCCTCCAATGATGGAGGTTGTGAAAAAAGAGATTTTAAAGTTGTTGAATGCGGGAATGATTTACCCTATATCAGATAGTAAGTGGGTAAGTCCGGTCCAAGTCGTGCCGAAGAAGACAGGATTTTATAGAAGGTTTATTAAAGATTTTTCCAAGATATCTCGTCCCATGTGTGAGCTCCTACAAAAAGATGCAGAATTCGAGTTTTCTAAACAGTGCAAGCAAGCTTTTGATCAGTTGAAAGAGTTGTTGATCACAACACCAATACTTCAATCACCGGATTGGAGTTTGCCTTTTGAAATCATGTGTGATGCCAGTAATCACGCAGTTGGTGCAGTGTTAGGGCAAAGAAAAGACCGTGTTCCTAATGTCATTTATTATGCTTCAAAAACACTTGATAGTGCACAAGACAATTATTCAACAACTGAAAAAGAATTGTTATCTATTGTCTTTGCTTTAGACAAATTTCGTCAATATCTGCTAGGTTCTAAAGTCATTGTTTATTATGATCATGCAGCTATTAGGTATTTACTTGCAAAGAAAGATTCGAAGCCTAGACTCATTCGATGGGTATTACTCTTGCAAGAGTTTGACATTGAAATCAAAGACAAGAGCGGAAAGTCAAATCTTGTAGCTGATCATCTTAGCAGGATTGTTTCTCCCGAAGATTCAACTCCCATTCATGATGCATTTCCCGATGAAAATCTGTTTTCAGCAAAAGTTGCCCCGTGGTATGCCGATATTGTGAACTACATTGTCACAAATCAATTTCCACCAGATTTAACTCGATGGCAAAAAGACAAGATCAAGAAAGAAGCCAAGAGGTATGTTTGGGATGAGCCATATTTGTGGAAATATTGTGCTGACCAAATGATTAGACGATGTGTGGATCAATATGAGGTAGCTTCTATCTTAACATTTTGTCACTCTTATGCTTGTGGAGGACATTTTGGTCCTCAAAGGACTGCAAGAAAAGTTTTAGAGAGTGGATTTTACTGGCCAAGTATCTTCCATGACTCTTATGTTTTTTGCTCAAGCTGTGATAGATGTCAACAAATGGGCTCTTTAAGCTCAAAGAATCAAATGCCCTTAAACCCCATATTAGTTTGTGAAATTTTTGATGTTTGGGGCATTGATTTTATGGGACCTTTTCCATCATCTTCGGGTTTTATTTATATTCTTTTGGCTGTGGACTATGTTTCCAAGTGGGTGGAAGCAAAGGCTACCCGTACTAACGATTCAAAAGTTGTGATAGATTTCTTGAAGGCTAACATTTTTTCCAGATTTGGTGTTCCAAAGGCCTTGATCAGTGATCGTGGTACACATTTTTGTAATCGTATACTCGGGAGTGTTTTGAAGAAATATGGTGTCATTCATAAAGTTTCCACAGCATACCACCCACAAACAAATGGACAAGCTGAGGTGAGCAATCGACAAATCAAGGGCATTTTGGAGAAAACCGTGAATACAACAAGGAAAGATTGGAGTACACGCCTTGATGATGCTTTGTGGGCGTACCGCACTGCATACAAAACTCCAATTGGAATGTCGCCATATCGTATTGTTTATGGAAAGCAGTGTCGATTACCCGTTGAGTTGGAACATAGGGCATATTGGGCAGTCAAGCAGTTCAACATGGATTTAAGTGAATCGGGTAAGAAGAGGAAGCTGGACATACAAGAATTGGAAGAAATCCGCAATGAAGCGTATGAGAATGAGGTTCTTTATAAGGAAAAGACTAGAGTATTCCATGACAAGATGATTACACGCAAGGTATTTCACAAAGGTCAAAAGGTACTACTTTACCATTCGCGTTTTAAATTGATTCCTGGTAAATTAAGGTCCCGTTGGGTGGGACCATTTGTTGTCACGAATGTTTTTGAGCATGGTGCAATAGAAATCACAAGTGAGAAAACCGGGAAGATTTTTAAGGTAAATGGTCACCGTTTGAAGCCTTATTATGAAGGATTTCAAGTCAAGAATGAAGAGGTGGAGGAAGTAATGGATCCAAAGTATGAAAATTGACAAATAGTTGGGGTCCAAGTCGAGCCAACGACATTAAAAAGGGGCGGCTAACCGGGAGGCAACCCGGGGGTATTTTTGTCATTTAGTATATTTTCATTTTCTCTGTTTTCAAACTTCCAAGTTGTTTTTCATGCTAAAAAAAGGGTTAAAAAAATCATTTTTCGGGCAGTAGAGGTTTAGCGAGTTACATTTTCAAAAAGTGAAAAAAAATCAAGTTTTTTTGGCTTTCTCAGAAGTTTACACGGCCGTGTAAACTTATGCCTTGCATGTACACGGGCCGTGTAAACAATTGAACATGGTTTTTATGATTCAGGGATTTACACGGCCGTGTAAACCCTCCCCTTTGATTTACACGGGCCGTGTAAACGCAAAAACAGGGCTGAACGATTTTAAGGTCAAATCTCGATTTTTCTAACTCATTCTTCACTCAATACCTGCGATTCCCTCTCTCCCTACTGCCCCCTTTCGAAAAAAACCCTTCCAAATACTCAATCTTCCTCAATTTTGCATCAAAAATCAAGCTCCAAGGTATGAAATTCCTCCATTTTCTTCATCTTCTTTATCTTCCACATCTTTATCCTTCTCCCATGGCCGATTTTGGGTTTTTTTTTTTAACAAAACCCTAGAATTTTTTAACTTCAAATCTCAACCTAATGTTTCAAATTTCTTGTAGGATAAGCTTGGGGATAGCTTGGGGAAGCATTGGATATCATCTTATCACCATTATCAAGCACAAATTGGTATAATTGTTCCAAACTCTTACTTTGTGCATTTAGATAGAACACATTCCTTTTTTTGGGTGTTTTTGGTGAAACTTGCTAGTTCTTGTACTTCAATTGTCTTAATTGTGTGCAATATTTTGTTGATTCATTTGGGTTATGGCTTCCCGGGGTAAAAGACATAGAGTTGGCACTTCACATGATGAACAAGACCCACATGCCATAGACAACCCCTATGAATTTGGTCTTATTTTTGAGAACAATCGACAGGAAATCTTGTATGCAAATCTTGTTACAAGAACAATGGGTGCTCAAAAATTTGTGGACATCCATCCTTTATGTCCTGCAAGTATTTGGGGCAGCTTCATTTCTAGTGCCCTTTTCATGACAATGGAAGCATTCTGCTTCCTTTGGATTTGAAGAGGGTTTAGCAAAACCAACTTTGTTCCAACTAGAAGAGGATCCATGTGACAACCGTCAAATTCTAGTCAAGTCAAAGTCAAATAAAGTCAACAAGTCAGACTGGTCAACCCAACTAACCCTAGTGTACTAGGGCTCATGTTAGGTAAATACTATACAACTCGCTATTCTAATGAGAAGTCATAAATTGAAAAGTTCGTACATCTAAATTTATTTAACCTAAACTGTGGTAAGTAACGAACCAAACCGATAAAACAATGTTGCATACTCATTAGGAGTGTGTATGGTCCTTAAACATGGCTTAACGGGGTTTACAGACCTTGCATTGCAAAGCCGGACACTCACAAATGTCACACACGAAACCTCTCTCAATCGTTCTCACTCTATCTCTCTTTATCTAGACTCTCTCCCAAATCTCTCCAAGTATGTCAAATCTCTCCCAAATCTCTCCAAGTATGAGAAATCTCTCCAAGAATGTGAAATCTCTCCCAAATCTCTCTTTGCATGAGAAATATCTCTAAGTATGTGAAATCTCTCCCAAATCTCTCTTTGTATGAGAAATCTCTCCAAGAATGTGAAATCTCTCCCAAATCTCTCTCAAAAGTTCCTTAAACTTTTTATAGTCTTTCGGGCCATCCCGACCCTTAACTGGGTCAAAAATGGCTTAAAACGGGGTAAAAACGAGTAAAATAGGCTTAAGGACCCGAAACCTCTCTTAAGGAGCCGAACCCTTTTAAGGACCCGAAACCCCTCTTAAGGACCCGAAACCCCTCTTAGGAACCGAAAGCATCAGAAGCGAACCTGTCAAAAGCGAAAGCATCAGAAGCGAACTAGTCAGAACCGAACCTCGCCTAATGGGTCGAACCTCGCATAAGGACCGAACCCTTCCTTCGGACCGAACCTTCGGTCCATTTCGGTCCATTTCGCGCCTTACTCTCTTCGCCTCGTTTCGCTTACGGACCGAACCACCCTTCGCTTCTTGCTGTTTCGCTTCATTTCGCCTCTTGGCCAGCACCAGAAGGGACCGAACCTCCGGCCAGGACTGAGAGGTCTCGCTGGAAGCCCTTTTCTTCCCGGTTTTCGACTAGTTTTGCGTTTTAGGCCCGTTTTTAATTGTTTTAATGCGGGATTTTCACCCAAAACTTTATTTTAACATATAAGGCCCCATATTTACTAATTATCCACGTTTTTGGGGATAAACCTTATCCAAGAAGAGTGGGTGAAGTACAAGAGGTGGAGTGTTGACTTTACTTTAATCTATGACACAAGCAACCTCCCATACCCACTCCATGTCACTATTCCCCATCAGCCCATACCTATTCACTTCATTGTACTTTTCCCACCTTTTTCCAACCACACAATTGGTCAAAGGCTAGAAAACTATCCTCTCTCCTCACACTTCTCTCATTTTCTCATTCTTCCACAAAAGATCAAACATATTTTCTCTCTCACTTCCTCTCTCTAAAATTCGAGATTCAAGGCTATACTCCAAGCTTTTCTTCTACTTTTGGTAAGTATTAACATCCTCCGTATGATTATTTCACTTCCTTCTACTCAAATCATAGATATCTTACACAAACTCCATCCTATTGTTGTTAGATCTCGAATCTTCAAGCAATCTCCCAAGTGTTCTTGACTTGAGCACTTCTTTTCTCCATCATCCATCTACTGAAATCACTCAAGGTGAGTTCATACCCCTCTATTTTCATGTTTTATTAAGATTTAAGGGGGGGGGGGGGGGGGGGGGAATACAAGTTAAAACACCAAGAACATTACTAAACTTTTCTAACAGCCTTCATCAGAAAAGTTCAACTCCATTCACAGACTGTTTTGGGAAACTTAAACATTTTTGTTTTCAAAACTGTTTTAGTTTTAAGTAGTTCCAGGTCTTAGCTTTAAAATGACTACTTTCACATCTCCATACAGGTTTTATACAATTTATGGTGATTTTTACAAAACTTCCTATCATTTCAAACACCAAGCCGGACCAGTATGTGATTATGAACTTTTTCACCCATGTTGGAAGTCATTAAAAATCGTGATAAAAATTATGAGTAAACTAGATACATTTTGGGAACTCTCAGAATTTACGGATTTAGTTTTCGAATTCGTATGATTTTTCTATGACTTTTCTAAAACAGTGAAGAAAGGTTAAAATTAGTTAACAACATATAACTTTCATAACACTTTGTATTATGTTGAGCAAAGTGTATAACAATAAGTTCTAAATATTGAATGTGTTTCCTTGTTAGTTTATCATCATAAACTGAAACTTAGTCATTCATGATAAGATTATTCATTCATTTAGAACACGAATAGTAAGCTATAATAAGCATAATTTATGGATTCATAACACTAATGCATCTTCATAAAAGAGTTCTTATACATTACAAACGTTTTGGATAAACTATAATAGGTATAGTTTATGTATCATTTACTTATCGAACTTATTTACCAAAGGTTTTCAGTTTAGTTCACGTAAATCTGTTAATGAATAAATTTGTGAGTCATTCGCTTCAGGTTACTTCCAAAGTAACCAATTCAAAAAGTCCTGTAAATTGTAACCAGAGTCTCTTGTAGGGAGAACGTGATAGTTGTGTATAGATCTATATTGGGTTTGACAAACCCACACCAGAGCTGCTTGCAACAGCTAGACCGGCAGATCTGTGGTGACAAGTGTCATTTAACGGCGACGCCTGAAGAACGTCGCATTACGAGGCCGTCTAAGTCAAGTATGGTTATGATAGCTCACATGTGGTATTAACAAATCATAAGATTTACGGGTTCTAACTTTAATTTAGCTAGTTATGTCGATTTAGCTCACTGAAATTACTTTAATTATGGAAAAACACTTGTACGTCTTCATATCAAAAAGGGTTTTATGTCGATTTAAAATCACTTTTCATATCAATAACTATAGATATTGTTGTATATTTTCAGTCTTGGTATTTAAGACTAAACACCATTCATTACGGGAGTTTTCTCAAATCAGAAAGAGTTTTTACGCTAATTTGAAACCACTTTTATATCTTTAAGTATGACAAATACTTGTTCATTTTCGGTCCTGGTATTTAGGACCACATAACTTTTATAAGGAAAATATTGGATTTTTCTTGGTAACATACATCTCTTTACAAAGATCGATTTTTAAACTCTTACTGTCAAAAGCTTATGAACTCACCAACCCTTGTGTTGACACTTTTCAAAACTACTTGTATTCTCAGGAATTCAGTGAAACAGGAAATCAACAACGTTTTGAGGATGGGATGATAAAACGTCAAACAATTCATTTTGTATCATACTGTAATTGATTTGAATCATGTAAACATATACTTTGGTGTAACCTTTTCACTTATATTTATGATGGTTGTATTTACTTTGAGCACTATTATACTCGTTTTTGTGATACTCTACATGAAGTCCTCCACCCCCGGACGTTTCCGCCATCCTTGGTTTGGGGGTGTGACAATCCATTAATAGACTTTCCCTTGGGACTCTTAGAAGGAGTCTTCCTATTCTTTCCTTTCCCATTTCCAATTACCAAGACAGGGCAGCAATAGTAGGAGTTGGCACAACAGATTTTCCTTTGAAACTGCTTGCAACAGTTCTTAAAAGCCCATGAAGCTTGCTTAGAGTGACTTCCACTTTGTTCATATGATAGTAATTTTGAACTGATCATAACAAGAAGGTAAAGAGTGTAGGATAATCTCAATAGTCAACTCTTCATCGAAATTGACATTCAACTTCAGCAAGCAGTCCACAAACCTTTGCATCTTTTTCAAGTAGGCCGTGATGGACTCTCCATCCTTCATTTTTGTCGTGATCATGGAGGCTGTGATTTCATACCTTTCTTGCCGAGCACTTTGATGGTACCTTTCCATCAAATCTTGGTGCATTTCATATGGCCAAAAATCCTCATATGACTTTTGAAGCTCAACAGTCATGGTAGCAATCATGATACATGACACCTTTTTCGCGTCCCTCTCATGAGCCTTGTACTTAGCAATATGTTCAAGAGTGGCAGTGTTTTCGTCAATTTCCTTTAGCACCTCATCGAGAACATATTATTTTTCCTTGTAGTGAATGGCCATGAAAATGTTTCAAATCCAGTCATTGAAGTTTGATCCATCAAAGATGACCCTCCCACATAAGTTCGTAAGGGAGAAAGAGCCGGAAGAGATCGGGTTTGAAGCAATGTTTGAAGTAGACATCTGAAAAGAAAGATAAAGTTTAGATTAGATAAGGATCCTTAATATAACACCCAAATGAAATATTAAGGCTAGGACCCAACACAATATTCTACAATTCGGAAGAGGGATGCCGTAATCCATTTGTAAAATATTTGAAGGTAGGTAAATGACGATTTACCAATTTCCATCATGAAAAATTAAAAATGAAGATTAAGTTTTAAATGAAATGAAATTTCTAGATTCATTTGAGATTCATTGAACTTTTCAATGGTATGTTTAAACCTAGATTATGGCCTCCAAGTTTGTGATTGGGATATCGAGGATCACAAAAAAGGTGTGAATAACCATGCAAATGTGCTTGGTACTCTTTATGTTACTTATCACCTAATCAATGTGCTGGTTAACCATACACGCTCCATTGATCCTTGATTAACTCCAAGCTACACTTTTTTTCTCTTGCCAGTCCCAAATTAGTATGCTAGTTAACCACACACACTCCACTAACAACTTAGCAAGGTGCAAAGTGTAATTTCATGGAATTGCACCAACTTCACATTTTTCCTAAAGTAACTAAGATTGGGAATTTATAAAAGTTTAGTTACTTTATAATATCATTATACTTATCAATGAAGATTAATGTCCTATCCTATCCGTTCGGCTAACGACCCACCAATAGTCAAGAGTGCAGTGGATAAGAGTAGATACCCAATGGGGGTCATATTATAGGTCGCTTCCTTAAACACCCCTTATAGACTAGCTTCGTGAATGAGGCCTACTAATGGTAAGACTGACTTGTCTTATACACACACACATACACACACACACGCACACACGCAGATATATATATATATATATATATATATATATATATATATATATATATATATATATATATATATATATATATAAGTATTAAACTTGTAATACTATAATAGTATAGGGTTGAATTTTAAACTATTAAAATTCTAGGGTTTGAAATTAAAGTTTCATAAAAGTGACTCTGTAGATTTCAAAATTGAGGGCAAGCTTTGAAACTCTTCAAAACCTCTTGAGTTTCAAAATTTATGTTACATAAATGAGATTTCCAAGTTCCATAACTTGAGAACAAGTTATGTCACTCTTCAAGACCATTGGAATTCTATAACTTAAAAAATTAAGGTTTCATGAATGAGAGTTTTCATATTTCATAAATTTAGGACAAGTTATGAAACTCTTCAAGAAACACTAAGATCAAATTTAACTAAAAAATAATCATACAATTTATCATTTACCAATTTGACCTAATACTACTTATATAGCAAGATAATTTCAAATAATACAAATAATTAGTTTATCACAAAATCAAGTAATTATCTTAAAATTTGACAATCATCATGTTATTGGATGAGTATATCCATTACCATAGCATTAAAAACGAATTTTATGAACCAAAATAGTTTGTGGTACTGATCCTAATCCAAAACAGGCCAAAATCTCGAAAATTCTGCTAACAGATGATCCAACTCATCGAGCCAAACTATGGACTCGTCGAGTTCATGGTCAGATCATCCAACTCGTCAAGTTCCATGATGGGACTCGACGACTCTAGCAGTTAGACAGAAAAAATCATAATTTTCAACTTTGAAAAGAATACAATTGCATCAATATAACAGAAACACCCATGGCTCAGATACCACATATGGATTTTATGTACACTAACATCTCTATGGTGCACATACAACCATAATGCTTTGGATCTAAGTTTTCTCTAATTATACATGAAAAAGTCTTTTTCCAAAGCATGAAGCCTAACTTGCATGTAACTTTGACATATGTATTATAAAAACTAGTTAGAAGATTACCTTTTGATGTACCTTGTAGAACTTGGCCTTATAAGCGCTTAGCACCCCAAGTGTGATGCCTCAAACAAGTCACATACACCAATAAATAATTAGATGAATATGAGAGACGTTTAGGAGATACTAAAATTGGCTATCTCTTGCTTAGAATGCTAGTCTGTACGATTTTAGAGCTAAGGGAACATACTTATAGTGTAGAATTCCAAGAGTCATAGTTAAACCCTAATTCTTAAACTTAGGCTTATGATCCACCAATTGACTTGGATTATCACTTAATGGACTTTCACTTAAGCTTAGTCCAACACAAAAAAATCATGGATCATTAGCTCAAACCATATGTTTCACTGATTTACATAATCAGTCCATGTTTATTTAATCAGTCTCTTTTGATCACTAAATTAATTCCAAATTAATTCTTGATCAATACTAATTATAATACTATGATTTCTCAAGTAATATATAATACTTATAACATATTAATAAATCACAAATATCTTTTTTCTCAAATATTCATCCTATCAAATTGTTCTGGTGAAGGCAACCCGAAATGGACCATGTTACTATCGGGTCAAGTTCATACGAATTATAGTTATGGGCTTAGACACCTAATCCAACAGTCTCCCACTTGGATAAGTCTTATAACTATAACTGCCAATGTAACTTCAAATTTTTATTAGCAATCTTAGCTCTCAAATGTTGCGGACGAACTCTGATGCGTCCGTTAGATAAGGGATTATATAATCCTCTGTTCTTCAAGATATCGTGTAGACAAATACATGGAACATAGTCATACTTATTGTACTACAGTTTGTTTCCTGATTTCTGATTTGTTTGACATAGAACTTAATTAAACACATCAATTTAGCTCTGACCGGACTGGATACATAAGTCAAAAACAAAATCATCGAGGGGCCTAATATATCTCTTTTAATCCTCTTAGGATAAAAGGAATAGATAAACTTCGACTTATATACTTGTACTAACTCCTCATTAAAGCAAACACAATAATACATTTTATAACATTAAGTTACTGATGCGGTTTCGAATCATCAATGTACAACCAACTCGTAATCAACAACTCATATATCTTGGTTTGAAGACTATACAATATTATCGTCTGACAATCACTCATGATAAATTCCATGAAGTGATTCATGTGAGCGTGGGTTTAGTCCAATACTCAAATCTTATTTCAAGAGCACTCAAGAATGCTTGTAGAAAAAAAAAAATTCAATGTCTAACTCCTTAGACAATCTTACAAAAACCTATTCATGATAGTCTACTTTCATAACCTACTTCCAAAGTATGATCGACTGTAAATAGTTTGAATAATCTTATTATTCTGGAAGTCAAAACATACAAAACTGAAACAATAGTAAATAATTGAAACAAGACAGTTATAAATAAAACTTCTTTTATTCAATCATCAAATATCAATTGCATTTTAGCTATTACAACTTACTAATTGTCTATCTAATCATTAAAACTAATATAGTCCTTCAGCCCGATACTCCTAGCATGCTCCAAGTGCTTAACCCTAGTATGTCCCTTTGTAAGGGGATCTGTTAGGTTCTCCTCTGATGATACCCCCTTCATTACGAGGAGTTATTCTTTTACTCGATGTCTTATGAAGTGATATTTCCTGTCGATGTGTCTGGATCTGCCATGATCCCTTGGTTCCTAGGCTAAGGCGACTGCACCCTCTTTGTCATAGAAAATCTCCATAGGCTCCTGTATAGATGATACAACTCCAAGGTCTCTGATGAAGTTATTTATCTATATTGTCTGCTTCGACGCTTCGGTTGCTGCTATGTATTCTGATTCGCATGTTGAATCAGCTACAGTCTCCTGTTTGGAACCTTTTCAAGTTACTACTCCTCCATTTAAGTTAAATACCTGACCTGACTAAGAGCAGAAATTATCTCTCCCAAGCTAAAAGTTGGTGTCACTATACCATGTCACTCTCAAGTCATCACTCACACCGAGGGTAAGGACCCAGTCCTTAGTCCTCCTCATGTACTTAAGAGTGTTCTTTAATACAGTCCAGTGGGCTTTACTAGGATTCCCTTGATATCTACTAACCATGCTGAAAGCAAAGGCTACTTCAGGACGAGTACATGTCATAGCTTACATGATCGAGCCAACTACAGAAGCATATTGTACTCGACTCATTTATACTACCTCAGCATCGGTACTCAGACTCTTAGTCTTACTCAGTTTGGTATTGCTATGGATAGGCAATTCTCCTTTCTTGGAATCATCCATGTTGAAACGTTTCAATACCTTACCCATGTAGGTACTCTGACTATGTCCTATTAGTCCTATTTCTTAATATCCTTATCTCAAGAATGTAAGCAGCTTCCCTAAGGTCCTTCATAGAGAAACACTTTCCAAGCCATGAATTAACCTCTTGCAAGGTTGGAATGTCGTTTTCAATGAGTAGTATGTCATCTACACACAATACCAGAAAGCTAACTATACTCCCACTAGCTTTGACGGACTCATCCTCGCTTCTCAAAAAATCAAACTCTTTGACTTTCTCATCGAAACAAAGATTCCATCAGCGAGATGCGTGTTTTAATCCATAAATGGATTTCTCAAGCTTACACACTCTATTAGGGTACTTTGCACTGACAAAACCCTCTGGCTGACTCATGTAAACATCTTCAACCAATTTCCCATTAAGGAAATCAATTTTGACATCCATTTGTCATATTTCATAATCATGAAATGCAGATATGGCTAGCATAACCCTTATATATTTAATCTTCGCTACTAGTAAGAAGGGCTCGTCATAGTCAACTCCAGGAGTTTGAGTAAAGCCCTTCACAACCAATCGTTCCTTATAAGTGTGTACTTTCCCATCCATGTCGGTCTTATTCTTGAAGATCCATTTGCACCCGACCGTCTTACGACCTGGTACATTGTAAACCAAGTTCCAAACTTGATTGTCATACATGGATTGAATCTCACTGTCCATCGCCTCTTTCCATTTTGTAGACTCCGAGCCTGCCATGGATTCCTTGTAGTTGTTAGGTTCATCCAAATTTACCAATGTACTATCACTGATAAATGTATCACCTTCAATAGTAATATGTAAACCATAAAACCTAGGTGTCATTCTAACTCTACTGGAATGTCTCAGAGGTAAGGACTCGTCAACTGGTTCCACTAGAGTTTCTTCCTCGGGTTGAGCGCTAGTGGTTGAGGTTCATCCATCACTTATCTCTTGAAGCTCTTCAAGGTCAATTTTTCTCCCACTGTCCTCTTAGCATATGAGTTCTCTATTGCGGACAACCCCTGTCCTTGCAACGAAGACAACATTTTCACTTGGTCTATAGAAGGGATATCCAAAGGATTTCTTTGGGTAGCCGATGAAAATACCCCTCTCACTACGGGGTTCGATCTTGTCGTGAGTCTCTCGTCTTACAAAAGCCTCTCAACCCCCAAACTTGATATGTGCTAACGAGGGAACCTTCCATGTCCACATCTCGTGAGGTTTTTGGCAACCTTTTTAGTTGGGACTAGATTAAGTTTATGGGTGGCAGTTTCAAAGGCATACCCCCATAATGAGATATGTAACGAAGCTCGAATCATCATGGAACAAACCATGTCCAACAAGGTCTGATTGCGCCTCTCAGCCACCCCATTTAGCTGCGGCGTCCTAGGTGGCTTCAATTGTGAAACAATTCTACATTCCTTAAGATAGCCACAGAACTTGATACTAAGATACTCACCACCTCGATCGGATCAAAGCATCTTTATCTCTCTGCCCAATTGATTCTCCACTTCTTGTTTAAACTCTTTGAACTTTTCAAGGTTTCTAACTTATGCTTGATTAAGTTGATATACCCATATCTGCTATAATCATCAGTAAAAGTCACATAGAAGTGGTTAGCATCCTTTGTGGCAGATCTGAAGGGTCCACACAAATCGGTGTGTATGAGATCTAAGAAACCCTCACCCCTTTCACAAGAACTAGTGAAGGGCGACTTAGTTATTTTTCCAAGTAAACAAGATTCACATGTGTCATCCGACTTTAAGTCAATGACTCCGACACTCCATCCTTTTGGATTTGGGCTATGCGCTTGTTGTTAACATGTCCAAGACGAAAATGCCATAAGCATGCTTTATCCAAACCATTGGACGAATCGATATGCAACACATTATTTACTGAGCTATCTACAACCATCACAGTTTCATATATACCATTACGAGATAATGCTTCAAAATATAATTTACCATTATAATAAGCACTAATACCACCATTTTCATGAATAAATGAAAAAGTAAAACCTTGTTTATACAAACCATGAAAAGAGATATTATTTCTCGTCATATCAGACGAGTAGCAATAATTATTCAACTCTAAATTTAACCCACTACTAAGCAATAAAGAATAAACTCTAATCTTGGTGGCAGGCGACACTTTCCTATTCCCTATGATCAAGTTCATCTTCCATTACATCATATCCCTAATTCTTTTTAGACCCTACAAATCAGAACAAATGTGAAAACCACATCCTACAAAATAGAGTGTCTTCCTCCTTGTTCATATGATAGGTCATTTTGAATTGATCATAACAAAAAGGTAAAGAGAGTAGGATAATCTAAATAGTCAACTCCTCATCGAAATTGACATTCAACTTTAGCAAGCAGTCCACAAACCTTTGCATCTTTTTCAAGTGGGCCATGACGGACTCTCCATCCTTCATTTTTGTTGTGATCATGGAGGCTATGATTTCATACCTTTCCTGCCGAGCACTTTGATGGTAACTTTCCATCAAATCTTGGTGCATTTCATATGGCCAAAAATCCTCATAGGACTTTTGAAGCTCAACAGTCATGGTAGCAATCATGATACACGACACCTTTTTCGCGTCCCTCTCATGAGCCTTGTACTTAGCAATCTGTTCAAGAGTGGCAGTGTTTTCGTCAATTTCATTTAGTACCTCATCGAGAAAATATTATTTTTCCTTGTAGTGAATGGCCATGTAAATGTTTCAAATCCAATCATTGAAGTTCGATCCTTTAGAGATGACCCTCCCGCATAAGTTCGTAAGGGAGAAAGAGCCGGAAGAGATTGGGTTTGAAGCAGTGTTCGAAGTAGACATCTAAAAAGAAAGACAAAGTTTAGATTAGATAAGGATCCTTAATAAAACACAAAAATTAAATATTAAGGCTAGGACCCAACACAATATTCTACAATTTGGAAGAGGGATGTCATAACCCAGTTGTAGAATATTTGAAGGTAGGTAAATGACGATTTACCAATTTCCACCATGAAAAACGAAAAAGAAGATTAAGTTTTAAATGAATTGAAATTCCTATATTCTTTTGAGATTCATTGAGCTTTTCAATTGCATGTTTAATCTCGATTATGCCCTTTAAGTTTGTGACTAGGATACCGAGGATCATAAACAAGGTGTGAATAACCATGCAAATGTTCTTGGTACTCTTGATGTTACTTATCACCTAATTAATGTGCCGGTTGACCATAAATGCTCCATTGATCCGTGATTAACTTCAATATACCCTTTTCCACTCTTGCTAGTCCCAAGTTAGTGTGTCGGTTAACCACACATGCTACACTAACGACCTTGCAAGGTGCAAAGTGCAATTTCATGGAATAGCACCAACTTCACATTTTTCCTAAAGTAACTAAGATTGGGAATTTATAAAATTTTAGTTACTATATAATATCATTATACTTATTAATGAGGATTAATGTCCTATCCTATCCGTTCGGCTAACGAGCCTCCAATAGTCAAGAGGGTGATGGGTAAGAGTAGATACTCAATGACGGTCATATTATAGGCCGCTTCGTTAAACACCCCTTATAGACTAGTTTCGTGAATGAGACCTACTAACGGTAAGACTAACTTGTCTTATACACACACACACACACACACACACATATATATATATATATATATATATATATATATAACTTTTATTATTATAATAGTATAGGGTTGAATTTTAAACTTTTAAATTCTAGGGTTTAGAATTAAAGTTTCATAAATGTGACTCTGTAAATTTCAAAACTTGAGAGCAAGTTTTGAAACTCTTCAAAACCTCTTGAGTTTTAGAATTTATGTTACATAAATGAGACTTTCCAAGTTCCATAACTTGAGGACAAGTTATGAAACTCTTTAAGACCTTTGGAATTCCGTAACTTAAAAAGTTAATGTTTCATGAATGAGACTTTTCATATTTCATAACTTGAGGACAAGTTATGAAACCCTTTAAGAAACATTTAGATCGAATTTAACTAACAAAATAATCATATAATTTATAATTTACTAATTTGACCAAGTACTACCCATATAGCTAGATAATTTCAAATTCTGTAAATAATTGGTTATTCACAAAATCATGTAATTATCTTAAAATTTGATAATCATCATGTTAACGGATGAGGATAACCATTACCATATCATTGAAAATTAATTTAATGAACCAAAACAGTTTGTGGTAATGATCCTAATCTAAAACATGCCAAAAACTCGAAAAATCTCCCAACTGATGATCCAACTCGTCGCGCCAGACTATCGACTCGTCGAGTTCATGGTCAGATCATCCAACTCGTCAAGTTCCGTGATGGGACTCGACGACTCCAGCAGTTAGACAGAAAAAATCATAAATTTTCAACTTTAAAAAGAATAAAATTGCATCAATATAATAGAAACACCCATGGCTCAGATACCACATATGGATTTTATGTACTCTAACATCCCTATGGTGCACATACAACCCTAATTCTTTAGATCTAAGTTTTCTCTAATTATACATGCAATATTATTTTTCCAAAGCATGAAGCCTAACTAGCATGCAACTTTGACATATGTATTATAAAAAACTAGTTAGAAGATTACCTTTTGATGTAGCTTGTAGAACTTGGCCTTATAAGCGCTTAGCACCCCAAGTGTGATGCCTCAAACAAGTCATAGACACCAATAAATAATTAGATGAATATGAGAGACGTTTGGGAGATACTAAAATTGGCTATCTCTTGCTTAGAATGCTAGTCTGTCCGATTTTAGAGCTAAGGGAACATACTTATAGTGTAGACTTCCAAGAGTCATAGTTAAACCTTAATTCTTACACTTAGGCTGATGATCCACCAATTGACTTGGATTATCACTTAATGGACTTTCACTTAAGCTTAGTCCAACACAAACCAATCATGGATCATTAGCTCAAACCATATGTTTCACTGATTTACATAATCAATCCATGTTTATTTAATCAATCTCTTTTGATCAATCAATCTCTTTTGATCACTAAATTAATTCTTGATCAATACTAATTAAAATACTATGATTTCTCAAGTAATATATAATACTTATAACATATTAATAAATCACAAATATCCTTTTTCTCAAATATTCATCCTATCAAATTGTTCTGGTGAAAGCAACCCGAAATGGACCATGTTACTATCGGGTCAAGTTCATACTAATTATAGTTATGGGCTTAGACACCTAATCCAACAATATCTACATTACCCACATCCAAATGGTCCCAAATATTACCTTTTTAAAGGCCTTAATCCTTATGATGACCATTATTCAGGCCACAGCCTCGAATTTGGAATTGATTCGGAACATGGCATTACACCATAATATATTTATTTCAATCTAAACCAAATTCGATGAGCAGTTTCACAAGAGCTTACCAAACGAAAGGTATCTGGAGGAAGGGCAAACCTAAAAGTTCTGAATTCCTTTAGATTGTATAACACGATTTCCTTTTCTTCAATAATAATAACTTTTTCTTCAACTAGTTCGTCAAATCTCTTTTGAGATTTAACAATTTCTTGAGTTTTTATAACTACGTATGGTCTATCTTCAATTACATGCCAGATGGTTGGGCCATGATTTTCAATACCAAGAACATAGTCTTCAAAATGAAGTGCCAAGACTTCAAAGACTTCTAGAAAGATAATTGGTATACGATTTGTAGAACCAATTGCACCATGAATAGTGAGTGAAATTGAGTGAGAATCTTCTTTTGACATTTTCAAGAGAATTTCAATAGAAATCGATATTAGAATCATACTTGTAAGCTAAAAACAAATTTCAAACCAACAATCGAACAATCTGAACAAAGAATTTCTGATTAAAATGCAATGAATGATTGCAAGGTGCGGAATCAATCAAAAAATTGTCTAATAGTTGAATCCTGGTATGTTCTTATTTTACCCTTGTTGTTAAATAATTTGCATTTTGGTCCTTGAGCAGTACGAAGGGCGTGCCACTTGATATGCTTAGCGTACAAGTTGTAAAGCGAGTGCGTGAGGCGTACCACTTGGTACGCTTAACGTACTGATGCGGGATTGGGACAGGAATCCTGACATGTATGCGAGGCGTACATGATTTATGATGAAACTCTAATTTATGGTGTTGTACCCTATATAAAGCCCTTAAGTCCTCATGGCTGGCCTCCTTACCAGCCTCCATTGCCTTAAAAACCCTAAAATTGACTCTTATCCTTGAGGTGTTCTTGAGATATTAAGAAGACTTTGGTGCCCATTTTTGCCTTTGTGAAGGAAGAGTAGAAGCTTGAAGTTGTCTTGCTTTGTAAGAAGGTCTTAAATCTAGAATCATCATCTTCCTGGAAAGCTTTCTGAGGTATCAAGTTTGCATCTTGGCTTGTATATGTTTAGATCTCTTCATATCTTGTTTGTTATGGTTTTTTTTCCATTTTTGGGTTAATGGAAAACTTAAGTCGTTTGAAGGCTAGTTCTTTTAGATTTGAGTTTGTTTTGGTCTCCTTGAGCAAAAAGGTGCAAGCTTTATGAGATTTTTGGTGTCATGCATAAATTAAGTCACTTGTTAAGTCCCTTTTAAGCATAAGAGCTTCATTTAGCGATGCATGAACATAACGTTAGCAACTTTACATGATATTCGAGCTCAAGGAAGTCAGATTTATATATTGGGGCTATGTCTTAAAGGATTAAGGACTAAAATCGAGTTTTGGTTGAACGGGTGAGTATGTTGGGTGTACAAGCAGGTACGCTTAGTGTATAAGCCTCCAAGCGAGTATGCTATGCGTATGTGTTGAGTATGCACCACGTACTCGGTCTGTTGGGCCTCACATGTTTTGGGCTTTATATTGGGCTATCTTTTAGTCTTGGTTGATTGGGGGCATTGTTAGGACATCTAAGAACAAGTGTTTTGGACTAGGGAAAAATTATTGTGCTTTAGGGTAAGGCCCATGTAGGGATTTGGGCGAAATTTGAAAATTTGGTCCATATGTGGGCCTTAGATGGTTAATTGGTTTTTTGGGCTTTTTAGATTGAAATTTTGGGCCTTAGTCTTGGACAAAACTAGGAAAGGGGTAAAATGATATTTTTACCCTAGGTATGGATTGAAGGATATAGATTTCACATCAACTGTTAATTGGGTGTTATTTGTTATTGATAGCTTGGGGATTTATCGGACCATCGGCAGGGATTATCAATATGATTCAGCAGCGCAAGGTGAGTTTCCTCACCATGTAAAGCGGGTCGAAGGCACCAATGCCAACCCATGATTTGTTATGTCAGAATCCTTATTGTCTGTGTTACACTAGTATATGTATGTGCTTGCATGCTTACTGGGCGGGCCTCGATGGTTATCCTGTATGCTATTACTTGCTATGTAGTATAAATTGTATGTGGGTGGGGCCCGTTATACTAATTGGGTGGGGACCGTTATACCTATTGGGCGGAGCCCGTTATGCGAGTTAAGGCGGGGCCCGTTATACTCTTTGGGCGGGGCCCGTTATGTGTTATATGTTTGATATGCGGTATCTTGGGGAACTCGTTAAGCTATGTGCTTACGGTTTTTAGTTTATGTTTCAGTTACTTCTGGTTCCAAGGGGAAGAGCTCGGGTTGACTACATTGTACAGGCCACATAGATTCCGCTTTTGAGATATCACTCTGATTGTTAGGATGATTGATATACTTATTTTCATTTGGGTTGTATGGATAATGTGTTTAGAATACCATTTTATTTGAATTAAAAATGAAAATTTTGGATGATATTTTTGAGACGTTACAAATTCAAAGAAAAAAAAACACGAAGAACTTGAAACAATTTTAGATATGAAATCTGATTACAAAACCTCCTGCTCTGATACCACTTCATAGAATTTGTAGGGTTTTAACTACAACACTGGTTAGGGTTGGATATTAACTTTTTATCGCTTTTTGTATGTTAAGTATGTCACCTTAGATCAAACTTAGTAAAAGATATTATTATGTACATATCAGTGATAATGTTTTGACTTTAAACGATCGAATGCTTCATTGTTATGGTAATTAGGGTTGGATATTAACTTTTTATGTCAACTAGGTTATTCTCATATTTAAAATTTCACTAAAGGTCATTATGGTTCAGAAGAATTCAACGAATATGTTTCACTTTGAATAAACAAATAAGCACTTCATTCTTTTGGTAGATAGGTGTATCATCCATTTATATTTGACTAAAAATCAATGTTCAATAAACCATTAGAGGCGGGTCGGTACATCCTAGCGGCTTACCTGAATTGTAAAACAATTCTTTAAAAGATGCACATTTCTAAAAACAAATACAAAATGAATATTTTAGACAAAGTTTAATGGAAAAACTTAGATTTGTAATATTGGAAGAAACTAAGATTAAGTGAACTAATGGATATTTAATAAAAGGAGTTGATTCATACATAATAAATTTTCTTTTACATAACAATTTATGTTTTAAAATGTAAATTGTTTTGTATATAATCCTATAAAATATAAATTGTAAGAAATTTTTTTATGTACAATTCATTTTTCTTTAATAAAACCAAACCATTTATCAATGAATAATTTCAACTTCTTACTAATTAACAAAAGATATGGTTTCTAAATGCTCAAAGGCCGTTCAAAGGATTTTGATTTGTTTGGAAGTCGTTAAAAATTTGTATCAAATATGGTGAATTATCACGCAACTTATTACCAAAATTCATATAAAATTATACATAAAGAAAGGTTGGGCCAAACCTTTTAATATGGCCTTTTGGGCCCAAACATATTTACATTCATTAGGATGGTCCAATGGGGGACTGGCCAGCCACCTAGGCTGACTTTTACGTTATGATGATGTTTAAGTTTTAACAATCAACAAACAAATACTTCATTTTTCCCATAAATTAGTGTCGGGGTTTTAACTTTTAGATGTCAACTAGATTGTTCTTAAATTCAAACTTTACCAAACTATTTCTATGCTTATAATGAAATTGGTGTCACTATTTTACTATATAACATGCAAATATTTCATTGTTTTTGTAATTATATTAGGTTTTGGCTTTTGGGTGTAAACTTGGATTCACACATCTCCAAACAGAAGTTAGTTTCACACATGGGTAATGAACGATAACCCCTTGTTAGATCGTGGGACAAGTACGACAAGTCGACTCAAATTTCATTAAAATGGTTGATACTGTATATAAAATTTGATGATAGGAAAAGTATATGTATACGTGTTAGATGTGTTTTTTTCAAAATAGTTATTATTATTATTATTATTATTATTATTATTATTATTATTATTATTATTATTACAAAGCCGAATGCAAACATAAGTTGAGACTTTAATAGTAAAATGAAGAGTAAATTACACGAATGATCCTATGGTTTAGGGTAATTTGCATGTTTGATCCTTAATTTATTTTTCTAACTCGAAAGGTTTCTACTGGTTGTTTTTGTTACGTGTTTGGTTCATGTCTTACCTAAAAATGAAGTTACCAGCTATTTGGTATACGGGACATTGGTTATCTTAAAAGATATTGTATTAAAATGATAACTTTTTTAATATATTAATTTAATTAAAACAACTTGTATAGGAATGATAATATTTTCTATTAAAGTAGTTTAAGAGGTTGTAAACAATATGTAATTTTAAACTGTTCGATTTGTTTCCATTTTAAAAGAATCATTTAAATATTATGCATGTCGCCCACTAACAGTAATTAAAAAACAACCTAAAATGTGCCATTTCTTTACATTAATGTATGCAACCCCTTTAAGAACCTGTCTGTTTACTCCCATCTATTAAAGAGAAAATTCATGTTTCGACTTTCAAAGGTAATTTAGACCTTTTTATTTTATTATTATTATTTTTTTGCCGTTAAAAGAAAAGACTATTTTTTAAAATAAAATCCATACAGAGTTATTATTATTATTATTTGAAACGGATAATTAACTAAACTACTCATAAATAACCATTTATATTTTCACAAAGATTTGAACTCATGACTACTCAAATGAGAATGTCACTCATTATCATTAGGCTATTGACCATTTGACATACATAGTTAGCTATAGATAAAATTAAAAGACAATATTTTCGGTTTTTTCTTTTATCTCATGTTATAACTTTTAACATGACAAATTTGTACTGAATTTTAGTGTATAAAGATAAAAGTTTCAAAAAATCCACCGACAGTGATTCGTATGCCAAAAAAAAGGGAAAACATGTTTCACCAAATTGAGCATGCTAAGAGATGTAAATGCGAGAAGCCTATGGATCAATTTTTATATCATTTATGATTATTACAGTAAAGACGCAAGGTAAAAAACGTTAAGAAGTTGAAACAATATAACCCTAGCATTGTGACTTCGTTGTACCTTCGCCATTGATCACCAGTGTGTGTGTGTGTGTGTGTGTGTGTTGGGGGGGGGGGGTATTGGTGTTCAAGATTACAGAGGATGTATAAATAGTCTTTGTATGAAATATGGTGTAGATTTTTTGATCTTGGGGCTTCAAGAGACATTTCTTACTCAAAAAGTGATTGATGAGGAGAATATCGAATACCAAGGCTATCAACCTAGGTTCCGCTACTATTGAAGCTGTTGTCGAGGCTGGATAACACACCCCGAGACCAAGCTGTCGCAGTTTATGAGAATAGGCAACAACATCTGGAACAATCGAAATTTTTTCCCATGATCTGTGTTAGTCGTATTATATATATATATATATATATATATATATATATATATATATATATATATATATATATATATATATATATATGTTATGTTGTATGATTTTATAGTCAATGTATGTATTTAGCCTAGTACTCATGTTAGCCCATTCTATATGTACTTGACCTAATTTGTATTTCAAATATATAATAATACGTAAAGGTTATACTTTCACAATCTGTATTTTTTATAAACATTTAGTTTATACTGTAACAATCCATATTTTATATAAACATTTAATATTTAAATACTGGGAAAAATATCAGAGTTTACATAAGTGATATCAAAAACCAAAGTTTCAAAAACTTTAAAAAGTAAAAACATCATGGGTGTTACCAAATTCATATCACAACCACAATTAAGGAAACAAGGATAAATATGAAAACAAAAGTCTAGTCCATAGTCCTTGTTGCTTCTAAATCCTCAGCCTTTAATGCTTGCTACCAGAACATGTTAAACACATGGAAACAATATCAGTCATATTATAAGTCTGGTGAGTTATAACATAACATAATACAACATAAATATACAACACATATTTGGCTTCTCACATAAGTAAACAAGCATCTACATATATACCGGGTCATAAACAACCGGGCATCATCATCGTATGTGTTTCCATGTATACCCTAACATAATCTTCTTAGCGATCCATTAATCTAATTCTTTGCATGCATACACATACACATCAAAAAACATAACACAAGTTATGTATCATAACAAAATCTAACAATGATGTAATTAACAATTGCATCCGAACATCCACATGCTTGCACATGTTCTACAATACATAATCATACTCTAAAAGAGAAGTATAACTCACCTTATATTATGGAAATAGCAACCTACTTCCAACTTCTTCAAAGCTTATCACGAGAGGCTCCAAATCTTTCCTTACTACCACCTATAACATTTATACAAATTAAACCCCTCATACACATCTTAATCCATTAAGACATCACTTGTATTTTTAGCCACAAACTCATATTTTGGACAAAAATCCTAGCTTGACTATCTTTTTTCTCAAATACTTGATAAACTACATCAATCAAGCTAATAAACACTAAACTTAACGAGATTATACCACACAATCATCTTCTTCATCAATTCCATTCCTAGGGTTTCAAAACCCTAACGTCAAATCATGGATTTCAACCATAATAATTTCACATGATTATTAGATTAAGCTTCTAAACACTTAATCAAACATTATTGGCAAGTTTACTTTGAGAAATCTTGCATCAAAACCACAAAATCGGATTTCGCCATTAATGCCATATAAAGCTTGAAAATGAAGAAACCAACTACTATAAGAGTTTGATACGATCTTACCTAGCCCAAAGCAAGTTAGATCGCCACTTGAACCCTCTTGAACCTTAAAATCGATGGATACTTTGCTCTCCAAGAAAAAGGATCAATTTTGAACAAATGAACCTAAGTCTGGATCTAATCCTGCTTGAAACCGCCCTGAAAACAAGACTTCATCACGTCACGGTGGGTTAAATGTCATATCCCCTATTTTCCAGTACCGAATTAAATTCTTTACGCTTAAAAAAATCATAATATCTTGGTTTGTAGAAAATCTCAGTATATCATAACGTTTTGAATACAAATGATAATTTCAAAATATCAAAACTATATGGATGTCATAATCGACACATAACATATGTTACAGATAAAGATCTAATAGTCTTAAGTACTATTGCAAGTCTTCTCTTTAATCACTCAGCATCCAATTTAAATCTCCAGCAACCTTAACACCTCTACCCATGATGCTAATAAATTGAGTGGGTATGGTTGGGAAACCTAGTGAGATACATAGGGTTTTTAATCCCATAATGTTATTATAATAATAACCAATAAACCTACAAAACCAACTATTACCAAATACTATAAATATATAATCCAAAAAGGACATTTGTAAACAATGTACCCATACATGCCTCGTCCGGTCGATTCTCACAAATCCTAATAAACGTTCATCCAGAAGAATCACCTTACTTGATGAATCATTTAAAGCAACTATTTGGCTAAATAGCTAGGGGATTACTTGGTCGATGTAAGTCATAAAAGACAACCTTGAGAAGAATGGAGTATACCATTGAACATACAATCAAAACTCCTTTGATAGTATGATTCTTTAACACCTACAAGTAATGAGCCTGCTAGTGTTCCACCAAAATTGTCTAGAATGGTTGATGACCCTTTTTCACCTTACTCTAGTTGATGAATCATACGGAAACCACACCCAAGCCCGTGATAGTGGAACGTAAACAGAACACTCCTATCCATTCGAATCTCATACATACACCCCAAAATTTGACAACTTAATATCCAAACCCGACATGCGATAGTATCGAAAAAGACTCTGTACAAAATAGGACTTTTGGTAGCTAAGAGTACCTCGTCACAAGTAGCACTTGAGAAATAGAGTTCTACTCTTCATTCCAATATCACACACACCTCAATATAAAACTACCCAATGTCCAAACTTAATTGAACTAAGCATGTCTTTTGGGTATTAGTCTATAACTAGACAATATCAACATTGGTTATCTGCTTATGTAATATCTTTACAATACAAGATATAAATAAGAATCTTTCAACATAACTCAAACTAAATGTCCTTGACAAAAACTAATTCACAATTTATTATCAATATAGTATTTGTGATAATATCGCGATATACATTTAATTCTATCTAAACATCCGTTGTACACCTAATTTTAGAGACTAAAATCCCTGTAATCGACTTCCAATATCTACTTTGTTTAGACAACACTATCCTAACTTAGCGTATACATTTAGCACAAAGTGTTAGGTATTTAATATACATTAATCTTTTCAGTAATAATATTTTTATTAAGATTATATATATATATATATATATATATATATATATATATATATATATATATATATATATATATATAACCATAACTGGTTCACACAATGTATGACATCAAATATTTATCTATCACATATTCTAGGTAAGAATTTAATTCACATATAAAATTTAAAAAATATATTTAATACTTTTAATAAATACTTACTAAAATCATATTCATGAAAGTAACTATACACTCACATGATTTAGGTGGAAGATCCATGGTTTGGCTAGCTCCTTGCCTAACACTTCATCTTATCTCTTTTAAATAACCAAAATACGAATATTATTATGCTTTAGTATTTGTTCGTATTTATACATGTTTTTAACTATTCACCTGATTCCTCAACAATCCAATGAATACATCGAGATCTATCAAATAAGGAATAACTAGATAATATTATGTCGGAGGTAGGATCCGTTTAGTATATAGAGTATAATGTTTGGAAATTCCACATTAAACACCTCACTATATCTAGTCTAGAGATCACTCCTGTAAGTAGATCAATCAATATATATATATTACACTCAAAGCATAATAAGTGCAGCTTAACTTGTAGAGTTTCCTGACGTAAGTTCAGAAAATTCTCAGGCAAAACTTTGTCTCCAAACACTCCTTGTTTTCAGGTTTTCCCATTTCATAGCGCTATGCTAAAATGTTCGAGACACAGAGAGTCGGATCCTAGAGTATGGACAAAGAGAGATTAGGGAGTGAGAAAATGAGGAAATTTTTATATCTATTTATAGAGTGAAAGCGCGCCACACCCAAGCAATCACACTCCTCTAATTTCTTTGACATATGTTTGGTTGTTGTTGAAGATCCGACCTTCTCTTCGCCACATGGCACACTCTCAGGCCACTATGTCATCAATTATAATAAACTTTAGATTCTTGAAAAATCCCAGCTCTCTCATACGAGTTCCATTTTTGACTTGGTTTATATCCATATGTAGGTAATTCAAGTACTACAACTTTCCTTTAGATCTCAATAACTAATTCTCACTCTATTTTGAATATATATATTTTTAGAGATTACACAGTTAAAATCCGTGCAAAAATAATAACTCATTAATACAACATTTGTTCTTGACTGACTTTATATCAACAAATTCATATTTACAAGATATTCAACTCTTTTTTACATTGTTTTGGCTAACATTTAATTTCGATTTCTGTATCGCACACTGTTGTACTATGTCGTACCAAAACTTTGAAAAATGATAACTTCCTCATACGAAATAGGATTTAGATGTTCTTTATATGCACACTTTAGTAATTTCGATTACAACGACTTTCATTTAGATCAATTGGGTTAATAAGAAACCTATATTCGATTCATTTTTTTGCAACACACTTCACAGTATAGGACTGAATGCGAAGCTTCGAAGATAGTAACTTCTTCATACGAAGTCAGATTTTGACGTTCTTCATAGCCATAGAATCTTCATATTGACTACTATAGCTTTTATTAAGATTATATATCCTAAATAATCTTTTATTTTTAACGTTATTTTATTTCTTAACAATGGAATTACAACCTACTTTTCTCACCGCTCCATGGCACCCAAACACCGCACCGCAAAGCTAAATTATGTTGCATATGACTTATGACAGAGAAACTCTATAAATCACTGCCTCGCTCACAACGTTGCGACAATCCCTTTATCGTGTTGTGGCGAGGTTTAAATCTTAATTTCCATTCGTTTTTCAATGAAAATCCATTTCAATCTTGCATTTATCAATTCCATTCCATTCCATTCTAAATCATAATATCACATTCTAATATCTTCATAACACACGATAAATTCATAAAACATAACCAGTAAATTTCATAAGTTTTAATAACATAAAGGATCAAAATGCCCTTAGCATCAAAATAACACCCCACATTAATATTAACCTAAAAATATTGCTTCTTACAATCCATCCCGCATACGAAAATTTTGTACTTAGAATCCTATCAAGGGCTAACTGAGGATATATTCTTTACATATCTTCTTTCATTTCCCATGTTTGATCTTATCCCAAAAAATGTTTCCACTTAACAAGCAAGATATCGATTTCTTATTCCGCAACTTTCTTGTTTGATACCCTATTATCACTTCTGGTTCCTCTATGAATCTATGTGAAGTATCAACTCTTACATCTTATATAAGAATGATTTCTTCCTCGTTTCCCGAAAAAAATCAAGTAGGATACATGAAACACATCATGTATAACACTAAGTTCAGGGGGAAACTCTAACTTGAAAGCTTAACGTAACACTTGGTCCAGGTATAAAACAATTCTCTTTATTTTTCAAGAGTTTGGAATGGAACTCGACAAGTTGGAGAGCTCCAACTCGTCGTGTTGGAAGTTTTCTGGCTAAGGATTTTAAGTGACCAACTCGATGAGTTTGGGGGCCCAACTCGACGAGTTGGCGTAGGGGCAGAAAAGCCTAAATTCCAGCGGTTGCACCCTTTATAAAGGGCTTAACTATTGTGGCTAGCCTCCCTACCAACCTTCCTTCTCTAAAGAAACCCTAGATTCATATTCTATCTTGCATCTTGAGTGTAGTGAGCTTAAAAGAGTGATTTTTGGTGGTTCTTGAAAGGAGCTTGGGGGTGGGAAGCATCTAGCTTGAAGGAGGGGCTTTAGATCCATAAACTCTTCTTCAATGGCAACATCTTTGAGGTATAAAGTCGACACCTTGACATGTAGTTATCTAGATCTCCTTACTTGAAGTTTAAGTTTGATTTTTTTGGGTTTTTCGTTGAGTTGTCCATGAAGAAGAGGATTCCAGGGGTTGATAGGGTAGACACGACCCCTTCGTGACCTCTTGAATCTTAAAGTTACAAAATTTATTGGTCCCTATGTCCTATTATGCAATATGTCTATTATGAAGTCATAAATGAGCCTTAGAGGGTATTTCTAGCATGCATGGATGTAAAGTTGGAAAGGTTACATAGTTTACCCACCTTGGGACATCAAATATGTGTTTTGAAACATTGGAGTGAGAGTTTAAGGGCTTAATGGGTCAAGACCCTCTTAAAAGGACCTAGGGTTTATGTTTGAAGCTTTATGGATGGCCCTTGAGGGTAAAGTTGGAAACTTTACCCTTCTAGACATCATTTTTGAAAGCGATCTGAGGTTCGGAGTCTTTGGATTCAAAGGAAATAGCTTAATGCATTAAGAAGTTGGTTTTCTGGCTAACTCGACGACTTCATGAGTGAACTGACGAGTTGGTGGGACTTTTCGCGATTCGACCAGTCAACAAGGGAACTCGACGAGTTAATAGCCAAAATCGATGAGTTGAGTTAACTCGGAATGTTGACCTTGACTTTGACTTTGACTAATGTTGGCTCGTAGGGTTTGAAGTATTGAGTTGAATCTAAGGAGCCGTTTACGCTTAGGGATTTAGTAGAGCAGATAATCAGAGCCAGGGCCTTTTCAGCTACTATCAACATTTGAGGTAAGTCTCCTCACCATACCAACGAGTCGAAGGCACCAAGGCCGGCCTATTCAGTTAGTTGTGGTAATTATTGATAATGTAGACATGTTTAGTCTGTATAGATGTGAATGTGTTAGTATCTTGTTGGATAGTTATATGAAGACCATGGGGGGAGCCTGTGGCGAGTAGTTAAGACCATGAGGGAGCCCATGACACATAGGTATAAGACCCTGGGGGGAGCCCACGACATCCTCGAATAAGACCATGGAGGGATTCCATGGCATCCTTATATGTTTGTATTCATGGCTTATGTGGTTTATATGGAATATGTGATAATGTGGATTATGTGGGATATGTTATGGGAAACTCACTAAGCATTAGCTTATAGTTTGTTGGTTGTTTAAGGTACTTTAGGATCTAAGGGCAAGGGCTCGACGTGATGGCACGACATGCATTCCCTGGCATTTTATTATAGACACTCTGATATTTTGAGTAATTTATTTGATGATCTGGATTTTTGAGAATAATTGTGATTGGAATTTTATAATTAATGAATATGAGTTTCTTAATTAAATGAAAAAATTTATTGAAAAATTTGGGCTATTACACTTGAGATCCAATTTCATTTAGAATTTTAAACGATCCAATATACCTCAGACTCAATTTCCTTTTCTTCTTGAAACGCATCACTCCTTTCCAAGGCCATATTTTCAATATAACCAAATCGTTGGGATGCATCTTGAAAGGCCTCGTCTTCGAATCCATATATCTTATTTTTCCGTATTGGGCTGCTTTCATGTGTGCTTGAACAATCTTGATCTTTTCATTGGTGATTCTCACCAATTATGGTCCCATAAGCTTTTTTTATCCGCTTCTAACCAACACAAGCGTGTCATACACTTTCTTACATATACAGCTTCATACATGGTCATTCTAATACTCGGAAGGAAACTATTACTATAAGCCAAATCTAACAATGTCAAGTGCTCATCCCATTCTACCATTTGAATTGTCTGCTGACTTTGGCCATCGGTTTGGGGATGGTACGTTGTACTCATGAGAATCTTTGTCCCCAACTCTTCTTGAAATGCATTCCAAAACATAGAAGCGAATCTCAGATTAAGATTGGAGACAATCGACAATGGGACTCAATGCAATATTACCACTTCTTCCACATATAACTTCGGAAAATTTTCTAGAGTATGCATCTCTTTCATTTCCAAAAATAATGTGCTCTTTGTTAGGTGATCAATAATGACCCAAATGTCATCATGACCCCAGATCCTCTTCATCAATCACCTAATAAAATCTATTGTGATCGCGTCCCACTTTCTGGATGGAACTTGAAGAAACTCAGACTGACCATACGAAGCCTGATGCTCAAACTTAAGTTCAACATAAGTCAAACATTGAGATATGAATTTGGCAACATCTTCCTTCAAACCAGGCCACCGACACAACAACTTCAAATCTCGATAAGTATTAATACTCCCCAGATGAGTGGAATGCTTGGACTTATGCGCTTCTTCTAGGATCATCTTTTGAGAATCTCCAAAATCAGGAACCCAAATTCAATTCTTAAACATATTCAAACCTCTATTATTCTCTTAAAACTCTATACTTTTTTTCAACTTCTCTTCCATGACATTTTCGGACTTCAATGTTTCCACTTGGTCCTCTATAACTCTCTATAAAAGAGTGGACACTAACTCAATTCTCAAAGATCTTCCTCTTACATGGACTTTTGGCGCCTTACAGCTCAAAGCATTCACTACCACATTTACTTTGCTATCATGATAAATAATCTAAAAAATAATCATCGATCAGCTCTAACCACCTTTGTTGTCTAATATTGAAATATTTTTGCAAAAAACATGTACTGAAGACTCTTATCATCGGCATACAACTTGCACTGCGTTCCGCACAAATAATTCCTCCAAATCTTTAAGGTAAAGACTATCACTGCCAACTCTAAATCATGTGATGTATACCTCATCTCAGCATCTTATAATTTCTTGGAAGCATAGGAAATAACATGACGATGCTACATTAGGACACAACCAAGAACTTTGGCCGAAGCATCACTATACACCACAAAATCTTTCGTCCTGTCGAGAAAACCTAACACCGAAGCTTCACAAAATTTCTTTTTCAAAACTTCGAATGTTTCTTCTTGATATTTTCCCCAAAAAACTTCTCTTATTTTCATGCCAACTTCATGAGGGAACTAGAAATATGGAAGAAATCTTTAATAAAACAACGGTAGTATCCAACTAGGCCTAGAAAACTACACACTTATGTAGGCGTCCTTAGAGGTTTCTTTTTGTCACTAGGTTTACAAATGACAGAGTTTTTAAAACATGTTGCCTTAGTTAAATAGCTCAATAAATAAAAGTGGGTCATGTTTATAAATGTTTCAAAGTTTATCAATAGTGTCACTAGGTTTACAAATGGCAGAGTTTTATGTATTGTTGACATGGTACATTTTGACGGTTTCTAGAGCATTTCCAATAACATAAGATATTAAGTATGTTTCTTTTTGTCTGTAAAAACAATGTTTTTTTGTGTGATATAGTGCGACGAAGACATTGTTATACTGCTACATTGACATAAATGACTTATTGTCAACAACAATGCGCTTATTAGTCCTTTTTGGCTCTTCAACTTAATAGTATACTTCAAAAAAAAATAACGATACTAAAAGTTGTTTTTCACTAATTTAAGTCTCTTTATTGTGTGAAAATAATGTTTATTTGTGTGATAACAATGCCATAACATGAATGATCTATTGTTAGCACTATGTAACTGTCGTTTTAATGTAAATTATTATATTTTTTTACCTAAATTCATAGTACACTTCAAAAATAATAGAAGATAAAGACGAGTACGTTTTTTTGAAGAAAAAAAAAGTTGTAAAAGTAACTAAAACTAGGATGAATTCATAACAAAATTCTAAAATTTGGACCAAAAGGGTATATTTTGAACCAAATTTGTAAAAAAAATTAAAATTTGAGCCAAAAGTGTAAATTTTAGACCAAATTTGTAATAACTTTTGAAATTTGGGCCAAAAGTGTAATTTTCGAAAGTTGGATGACCTGTTGACCAGGTTAAGTGGTTAAATTGAATACGATTACCGGTTTTTGGGACTTAATTGAATAAAAAAAATATACAAGAACTAAATTGATTATGAAATCAATATGTAAGGATTTTATTACAGTTTTTTCTAATATAAATAAAGTATTATCCAACACTTGTGAACAAGTTAATGCATGAGAACAATTAAATAGGTCAATCATAAAATGCTAATAAATATAAATTGTGCTTTTACAAATCTAATTAAATTCGAGATTAATTAATATTTTTATTTTTTTTATTATGAAAAAAATATGTTAAGCTTTGAGATCCGATTATTATTTATATTATTTTTTGTTATGAAAAAACAATGTTAAGGTTGAATTACTTGGATATGTTTAGCTGGGGTTAAAGTGATCACGAATTCACGGTTTGCCAATGGACCATGGTAATGATACTAGATGTACAACTATTATTGCATATGTTACAAGATGTAGCAACTAGCAAATTATCTGGTACCAGATGTACAACTATCATTGCACATGGTACAAGATGTAGCACCTACCAAATTATCGTTGTACCGGAACATGATTTTCCATACAAACTTACAACTTACAAGCCTCCTATTTTAGAGTAATACATTATTCTGACTTGTATGTCGTGGAGAAGTACTTGTACGTTTGTAAAACTTTATCTTTGTATCTTTTGGGAAGGGATCGGGACATATATAACATATATTATGTTTGTTGGGTAGGGTGTTCACATGACATCCTTTTCACCTGAACACCATGGGGTATGATTATTATAATATTTTATGTAATCAAGTTGATTAAAAAAATAGTTAGAACTCTTGGTTTGGACTTTGGATTTTTCTTTCTGATTGCGGCCTACTTAAAATGAAATTAATTTTAAATGATCTTTTTGTAGTAAATTAGCTTACTTTCCATGATTAGGATTCTGTCTTGATTTGAATAAACAAGATTAGTCATTGTATTAAAGTATTAACCCATTACTTTACATTTTAATATTGTGAAAGGTTATTGACCATTGTCCTTGTTGGACAAAATCCCTCTGGACCCAACCAACAATTTGCATAACTATGAATGATTAGCCATGTATTAAAAATTTAAATAAACACATCGCATTCGTGGGTTTGATGGAGGTTTATAACTTTATATTAAAGGATACGACATAATATGTTTAAATGATACAAAATAGTAAATTAAACGAATTGTCCTTGTGGTTTGAAGCAATTTATTAAATCTTTTTTTTTTCACTCTTGTCTATACGGTATTTATTTGATGTATGTAGTTTTTGTCCCTCGACTATTAAATGACCATATTTATATTTTCTGTTTGTTTCTAAATGTTATTAGATTTAACTAGAAAAAATTATAAAAATGGTTGTGTTTAGCAAAATTCTATGGTTTTGGTCTTCTAAAAACTTTTGGTGGTACACCAAATGGTCGAAAAGTTAGATTTTTTATTGGTTTTGGTCCCTAACAATGTTATATCCCCTAAATCTATAAATATAGTTTTAAAAAAAAATTGATATATGGAAAAAAAAACCTAGAAATCGTAAAAATGCATAAAAAAAATACTTAGATATCACGTTTATTTTTTGATTTTATATTATGAAAAATCGTAGCTTTTTTTATAAATTCGCTGAAAAAAAATTTAAAATTTGATTTTTTTTGTTTTCTATTTCAAAAAAAAAAATCTACGAAATTGTATAAAAAGCTATGGTATTTTATAATTTAAAGTCAAGAAAAGATTTGTGATCTCTAAGTATTATTTTTTTTATGTATTTTTATAATTTTTAGGTTATATATATATATATATATATATATATATATATATATATATATATATATATATATATATATATATATATATATATATATATATATATATAATCTCCTTCTATAACTTCTTCTCCCTCCCTTAGTTCAACTCCATTACCACCTCCCTCTTTTATTTAGTTAGTAATTCAAGAAACCAAATTTGAAAGCAATACTAGGATTGTTAGTTTGGTGGTCCATTTTCTAAGAAGTGGGGTATGATTTTGGATTAGATTTGATGACGATTTCTGTCGATTCGTTTCAGAAACACTCAATGATATTATTAAAATACATGCCAAATTGTGTTTATTGGGAATTAAAAGGATAATTATAAAGGAAATTATCGTTTAAATCATTATGAAAACATTTTGGAATTAACACATTAATTAATAAGTTTAAAATTCAATTTATTGAATAAGGATCTCGGAAGGATTTGATTCCGAGATGGAAAGACTTAAGATACTTCAGAGAGAAAGTTGAAAGAGCATTAATACTTGATACAGGTTCAAGAGATGGCACAATCTTAGAAGAAATATCAGAGGTAAAAATGGATGATGATATTAAAGGTCAAGTTTTGAAAAACTTATGAGAAGTTCCAAGAGCAGAAGGAGAAGAACTCAGAGAGAGATAAGAAGCGAGATCACATTACCAACTTGGATTTGAATTTTAAGGTTGATTTATCATGGAGATTTCAAAATGTGAATTGCTCCAAGGGAAAACATTCTCAAGATTTTTGACAATAACATTTAGAACTGAACTCCAATGGAGTAACATTCAAAAAAAAATTAAGTCTAGAAGAAAAAGTTAAACAAAAAGAAATATCATGATCATTTATTTTCCGAGAAGAA
Organism: Lactuca saligna; assembly: GCF_052625555.1. NCBI lineage: Eukaryota > Viridiplantae > Streptophyta > Magnoliopsida > Asterales > Asteraceae > Lactuca > Lactuca saligna. The sequence continues at coordinate 234,800,346 of NC_136421.1, forward strand.
ACAATTTTGTAGTAAAAAAAGTTTTGATCTCAGAATTATTTGATTTTTTGATGTTTCTATCACAAAGTACAAGCTTCTTTGAAGAATTGAAAATAGGGCATCATCATTCCTATTTTGTTCATAAAACTATTGAATTTAGCTTCATCTAATGCCTTAGTTAGTACATCAGCAATTTCATCGTTAGATGGAACAAAAATGAGCTCAATGTTACCATTAAGAACATGATATTAATAAAATCGCACTGGATATCAATGTGTTTGGTCATGGAGTGCTGAATCGGGTTGTGAGAGATTGCGATGGAACTTTGAGAATCCTAATAGATTAGAGTATGTTGAAAACGCTAACCATGGTCTAACAGCTGATATTTCATTCATAAAACCTGTGAGGTGCAGCTTGCAGCAAAAATGTATTTCGCTTTGGCTGTTGAGAGTGAAATGTAGTTTTATTTCTTGGATGACCAACTAACCAACCTTCCACCCAAAAATTGACAACCACCGGATGTAATTTTCCTATCAAGTTGAATTCCTCCATAACTTGAGTGCGAATAAGTTTGTAACATGAAACTTTCATTTGTAGGATACCAATTTTCGAGGCTCTTTGTCCCTTTAAGATATCTGAAGTTTTTGTTTACAGCCACGTGATGAGACATCTTCAGATTGACCTAGAATCTAGCACATAGACATGTGGAGAACATGATGTTGGGATGACTTGCAGTGAAGTAGAGTAACGATCCAATCATTCCCATACACTTCTTCTGATGAACATCTTCGCTAGATGGGTTCGAGAAGATCTTGTATCCAAAACCCATAAGATCCTTTGTAGTGGCACATGTGTCCATAGAGTATTTCTTCATAAGTTACGAATTATATTTCCCTTGGTGAATGAAGATTCCTCCGTTGGTCTATTTGACTTGCAGTTCGAGAAAGAAACTTAACTCACAATTCATACTCATTTGGAATCGATTAACCATTAATTTAGAAAAGTCTAAAACCATCGTCAGATCAGTTGACCCAAAGATGATGTCATCAACATATATTTGCACTAATATGAAATGCTTCCCATTTGATCTTCGGAACAATGTGGTATCAATAATTCCTATTTGAAATCCAAAACGCTTCAGAAAACAAGTAAGTGTCTTGTACCAAGAGCAAGGAGCTTGCGTGAGGCCATAAACAACTTTTTGAAGTTTGTAGTAGTAGTTCGGATAAGATAGGTTTACAAACCCTATAGGCTGTTGAAGATAGACTTCACTATCGAGTTCACCATTGAGAAAAGCACCCTTAACGTCCATTTGAAAAACTTTAAAGAATTTATGAGGAGCATAACCATGAAAGATTCAGATAGCTTCATGATGGGCAATAAGAGAAAAAATTGTATCATGGTCAAGAACTTCGATTTGATTGAATCCTTTGGCTACTAATCTCGCTTTGTTTCAAATAATGAATCCTGCATCGTCAAGTTTTTTTTTTCCAGAAAACCCATTGAGTACCAACAATTGGTTGATTGTCATCGTTCGTAAATTCAAAGAAGTTGGCATTGTCTTCATTGTTTTTGAAAATAGGATTAGTTTCAACAAATTGGTAAGCTGCATCCTAAAAATCATCAACATTTCATTCAAGTGTTGGATTGATTTCTTGCCTTTGAGGCACAATGGCAGAGGTATTCTCCCCCTCAACCCGAGATGGGAATATTTTAGAATCAAATGGTTGAAACTTTGGGGTTGGACCAGATATATTTTGAAAAACATGAGTGGAAGTTGAGGACGATCTTGATCGAGATTTCAAGTCAAGAGCTGTTCTATAGGTCTGAACAAGCTTTCAAAATCGACTTCATAGATAACTTGATGCTTTGAATACCCAGGAGGTGGAGCATCTGACTCCATGAAATGTTTTGTAACATGGGTGAGTTCCGAAATCCGAGCAAAATTATCATCAAAAGTGATATCAAAGATTTCTTCAATTACATGGGTACGATGATTCAAAACCTGGTAAGCTTTCGAATTAGCAGAGTATCCTAGGAATATGGCTTCATTCGATTTTGACCGAAACTTAGTTAGTTAATCTCGGTTATTCTTGATACAACATCGACAACCAATGGCATGTAGGAATGAGATACTCGACTTACGACCATTCATTAATTCATATGGTGTTTTGTTGAGTCGACAGTTGATGATACACCCATTTTGAGTAAAGCAGGCTATTCAGACTGCTTCGGCCCAAAGATAAAGAGGAAGATTTGCAAAGTTCAGCATCGAACAAGCGGCTTCAACTAGGGTTCAGTTTCTTATTTCAACAACACCATTTTGTTGAGGAGTATAACGAGCAGAAAAGTTATGTTTAATGCATTTTTCAATTAATAACTTTTCTGTAACACCCGCAAATTCATGCTACACATAATAAGTAATAATTATTAAAATTTAATCCTGCATTAGGATAATCTATAGTCATGCATGCTACAAACTTTATAATACGAGTTTCGTATTAAGGAACAAAAATGGAAAAGTTAGCAAAATCGTCTGTAAATCATAAAAATAAGTGCGCTAAAACACACACACACACACACACATATATATATATATATGTATATATATATATATATATATATATATATATATATATATATATATATATATATATAAGGTACACGTCGTCCTGATCCCTAAAATATAAATTTCGTAGAAATCCAACTATGTATGAATTAGATATGATTTTTATAAAATATAGAAGTCACTTTCGCACAAGGAATTGTGTACGAAGAGAATGGTTGATTTTGGGGAAAGTCACGAAAAGCATAGTTGTATTACTCTTTAAGATAAGAACTTTGGTAAAAGAAGCACCAAAATTGGAGTCCGTCTGAAGAAGTTATGGAATTTACAAAATCTGCAATTTTCGACCCACATAGTGGGCGCCACATGCGCGGTACGTGCTTCTAGAAGGTTCAACCGTGAACCACGAAGAAGTTAAAATGTGGCACAAAGTGGCTTGGGATACATACCCTTAAAATGCGCGACATGCACCTCTTTTAGACGCCGTGCACCCTAAAACAGCTATAAATAGGAGACCAAGCCTTATTCCCTTCCCACACCTCCAAGATCTTCTATCTTCGGTAGCTTTCGATTTTAGCCTGTTTTCCTTTAGTTTTAGTCTTCGGCGAAGCCCAACGACCCTTGAAGTAGTTGTAGCTAGCAAGAAGAAGCTCTGCCAGTGCAATTTGCTAACTTTTTTTAGGAGAATCCCGGTATGTTAAGCTACACTCTACTCTTTTTAGTGTAACTTATATTTATAGTCATAAGTCATTATTATGAATCTATAACAAAGATTTGTTAGTGGTTCCAATGTCATATTGCTGAGTGATCTACTTACAGGGATGATGTCTTGGCTGGATTTAGTAAGGTGTTTAAAGTGGGATTTCCAAACAGTATACCCTATCTGCCAACGGACACTACCTCCGATATGATCCTACCTAGTTGACCCTTATCAGCTACAGATTAGTAGACATTGGGATTGTTGAGGAATCTTGACTATTAATTAGTAATAAGAGGTAATAAACTAAGACTAAGACATAATTGAGCCTAGGTCATATCAATGGTAAAGCAAAATGTTGTCAAACTTTCTAGAATTTAATTTGCTTGAACACTATTTGTGCTTCTTATTTGAGTTTCTAATATCTTTGTTACATGAGATAACAATTTTTTTTTTCTGAAATATTATATATATGTTTTACTGTACTCTTAATATATGGGGTAGGATAGGTAGAAAGAGATAAGAGAAATCAGATAACAGTTAGAAACTATAAGAAAAAAGATAATGGTAAGAATACATATCAGTGATAGAATAATGGTGATAAACCATACCATAGATAGAATAGTGGTGAGAGACCATGAAAGAGATAGGGAAAGAGACCAATATCAACATAGACCAATCATCTAGTAGAGTATTGATAACGACCACATACTATTCTACACAGTCCGGTGGAACACTAGCAGAATCGCAATTTATAGGTGTTAATGAATCACACAAATTGGGAGTATGGGTTGTGGATTCGTTCGAGTAATCTACTTTCCCATGGAAATTCCTTAAGCACTCCTTTTATACCCGCTTTTTTAAGTAATCCTTAGGATATAACCCTTGAGATAGATCCTATCCACAGAGAGAGAGAGAGAGAGAGAAAGAGAGTAACGAGAATGGGTAATCGGGTTAACTGTTCGGTGCTAATTATATATATATATATATATATATATATATATATATATATATATATATATATATATATATATATATATATATATATATATAGAAAGTGAGATATATTATATTATGGTAGGTTGAAAACCTATGTACTCAACGAGTTTCCTCATCTGACCCACTCAACTTCTTTGTATCACATGTAGCGATACAATGGTACATGCAAAATGAGATATTCAAGGAGATATAGACTATTAGTATATTGAGACATTGTAAGTCTCCGTTTACGCTTATGTTTTATATCAGTTATGACATGCCGAGTCTTAAAAATACAAACAAAACACATTTCTTTGCAAATTCTTTGATAATATTAGTATCATGTTTTTGGGAGAAATTCCACATAATTAATCTTTTTAAAAGAATATTGTGATTGAATAAGCATAAACAAATCGGTCTTCTGTGAACGTAAAAATGGGGATGTGATAGTTGATATTAGAGCATTAGTTTAAGCGAATTAGGAATTTTAGGGAATTTATAGACTTAAACTTAGAATGCTAAGAGATAATCGTGAGATGTGTGTTTATTATATTCTAGGTAGTACACCTAAATTGACACTAACACTAGCTTACTTTAGGATTAGATGCCTAATTCACTTTTATGTGCTAAATTTATTATGCTAAAGCATGCCTTAGGATTGCTTATCTGGGATGCTATTATTAGGTAGAACTTAAGGTTTGTTGCCGACCTAGAATTAGGGTATTTTATGTGTTTTGGTTTCTAAACATATAATTACAATATTAGAATTGGCATATACCTTTCTAGAGTAAGGAGGATTACACGTCTAAACCTTCCCTATATATATTCTCGTCATTGTACATTTAACACCAACTTCAATGTATAGAACATCATGGCGAGGACATGTAGTGGACTAGGAAATGATAACGAAAGTCGTCATCCTAAGCCTTGAATAGTTGAGTGTGCACCTGCAGTAGTGCCGATAGCTAAACCTGTCACAATGGCAATGCTTAGGGCTCTGTTAGCTGAGCAAACAGAGGAAATAAACTAAATGATATGGGAGAATGGAAAAGATCCAAATCCACTTGTTGTAAAAAGTAAGCTTGAAGAGGAGCCATCGGAATAAGGAAACTACAGTAAAGTTATTTGTCATGTAGAACCCCAAGTAGTAAGGAGAAACTAGGCCTGGCAATTGGGTTGGGTTCGGGTTGGCGGGTCACGGGTTAACGGGTTAGCGGGTTAGAAAACATAAACTCAACCCAACTCATATAATACATGGGTTGACAGGTTAGCGGGTCACGGGTTGGTGGGTTGGAAACCTCAACCCAACCCAACCCAACCCATATAACCCCTTTAAGTATATAGGTTCGCGGGTTCACAAGTTAATGGGTAAAACCCAACTCATATAACCCGTTTAATGAATAAGCAACACATTTAAAAAAAATGAGGTATTTTCAACTTAAATTCATAAAATGATTAAAGTAATTAACATAAAAAAAGGTTTCCAACATAAATTCATAAAGTCAATAACATCCAAATAAAAATGAAAAATGAAAACATTCATAGAAAGTAGATGTGTTCTTTATTCGTGACTCATGAAAATAACATGTATTTTTTCTTTTTCTAATTAACGAACCGCAAATGCAGATTAGTCACATACGAATACGGAAGGAATACAATGATACATAATATTACTAATACGGATGGAAATCAAATTTCATTAATAAATGAATATATCATTTTTTTTAAATGTAATATATATATATATATATATATATATATATATATATATATATATATATATACGAGTTGGCGGGTTGACCTACGAACCCAAAGAGATAACCCAACCCAACCCATGAAATAAATGGGTTGGTGGGTTGGCGGGTCAAAAATCTCAACCCAAACCTATCTATTTTTGAGTTGGGTCAGTGTCGGGTTACGGGTTGGGTCGAGAGTTGCCACCACTAGGAAAAACCACCTTAATGAAGGAGACAGAAAGGATGGGTGTAAGTATGAGGACTTAATGAATGCCAAGCCACCCAGTCTTTCAAGAAGCCCAACACCAGTAGAAGTTATGGATTGGATCTCTGAGTTGGAGATGGTATTTCATAGTTGCGACTACAGCGACAGACAGAAGATGATCTTCGCTATTAGGCAACTAAAGACTGGCGTCTTGAGTTAGTGGAAGCTATTGGCTGATACAATGCCCAAAGGGAGGCCATCAAGATGTCATGGGAAAACTTATTGGAGTAGTTGAAGAGGCAGTACTATTCAGAAACAGACCTATTAGAGATGAACAACGAGTTCCAGAACTTGAAGAAGGGAAAATTAAGCGTCATTGAGTACGCCACTACTTTCACAGAGAAGATGACGCTATTTCCCTACTTGGTACCCACTGAACTCTCCAATAAAGAGAGGTTTGCTAACAGACTGTCAGTAGACTTTGGACCAACAGTGAAGATGGAAACCACTCTGAAGGAAACAATCAGACCAACTAAGAATGTAGAGACCCATTTTAGAGAGAAGGGTCTGGAGAAGGTGGAGATTAGGGAAAAGAGGAAGTTAAAGGGATATTGAAGACCTGATAAAAAGAGTACTTCCTCAAAGTCTAAAGATTAGAAGCTTGTAATTGACACAACGAGGTGGTGCAACAAGTGTAAAAAGAAGCACTTTGGGGAATGCATTAAAGGAGTGAGTTGTTACAAGTGCGGGCAAATTGGTCACTATGCTAATTAATTCCTGACCAACAAGAGAGTATGCTTCAAGTGTGGTGATGAAGGAAACTTCAAGCAAGACTTCCCAAATAAGAAAGAAGTTGCAAGGCCAAATATTATGCCAAAGCCAAAAGCAAGAGCATATCATGTGATCCTTGATGAGACAACAATAGGCAGAGAATAGAGAGCGACTTATCCGAAAATTGTGATATGAGGGAGGAAGCAAGTAGTATTAGAATGAGTAACCTAATGTAATAGGCATGTAAAACAAATAAATCTTGTAACCATTTTTGAAGATAATGCAATCTCCTAATTATTTTTTATGCATTATGTACGATTTTCCTTTTGTGATGACTTAGTGGGTTCCAAGGAAATAATAGGGATGAGTATGAGTAGGTGTTAAAGGTAGTAGGGGCCTATACTAACAAAAGCACATGACTCGTACCTGGATCAAGGAAAGTCACAAGGTTACTAAATCTCTAAGTAATCAAGCTATTTTGTTCATTTCCATCATTACATTTGTTTTGTTAATGACTATGAAGATAAATATTATTCCGACCTTAGTGGTCATACCAAATCGAGTTCGGCTAATCTACAAAGTTCGACATAGTGTCTGACCTTAGTTAAATATCGAATATGGAAAGGATCAAAGCAACCGAAAGACAGATTCCAAATCGTCATTAGAGCTTAGCAACCAGTAGCTAGAGATTGGTACATGCTAAAATATTATTATATCACATTAGAACATGAAGGAAGACATTTTTCATGTTAAAGTCTTACTTAAAGAGACATCAGTCTAACCATTGCATCATAATGTGAAAGGTCATTAGAACATGACCCATCGGTATGTTACAGTATTCGAAGAAAAGACCTTAATTTAGGAGGAAGAGTAGGTGTAGCACCATCAACATTCAAGAAGTCTAAGAGTTAGAAACTCGATAAAAAAGACATGAGAGTTACGGTTATCACCTAGGATTGAGAAGTAACCTGTAGAGTCATTATGCAAGCCCTATTGTGTTGATCATTTCAGGACATAATTATGATAAGGGGGAGATAATTGTAACAACCGCAAATTTAGACTGCACATAATTAGTAATAGTTATTAAAATTAAATCCTTGATTAGGATAATCTGTAGTTGTACGCACTGCAGACTATATAATACGAGTTTCGTATTAAGGAAGATTAAGAAAAACTAGGGAAGAACCCTATGTTGTGGGGATGGATATGCCAAAGAAATAGACATAATGGAAATATTTTATCAAGTTACATTGAACCATTCCACCCCTAACAGTTTCATGTGCAAATTGCAATAATATCAATAAGTTGATGGTTTTAGAACAAATAAAGAATAGTTTAACCTTTTATTCATACCAACCTCTGTAACAATAAAATCTATTATCACATTTTTAATGACCTACAAAGCGATTGATTACCACGTTTAATCACAACCAAGGCAATTTCCATACTTTCAGAATCTCTTTCCCTACCATGTATTAAAATACTATAACTTGCATCAGGCTTAAGGACAAAAGTGTAAAAATGTGTTAACTTGTTTGTTTTGCATTGCAAATCCTTCTTGATTGGATAATTTTACCCTTGGTAGGAAAAAATAAGATATAGCTTCTTTTTCTGTGTACCAAATAAACATGGTCCAAAAATTACACTTCAAAAAAAGAAACAAAACAGAAGTTAATTCATTGTAACATAAAACTACCAATAGTGATAATATGGAGAGTTTATAATGTTAAGCAACTCAAAGAACTTATAAATAAATAAAAGGCAAAAAGATTCATATTGGATATATAAAAGATGTGAAAAGACAAACCTAATTCTATTTCATTCTTTCTTTTTTACTGAAAGACCAAAATACCCTTCTTATATGTTGAAATAAAAGAATTTACTATAAGTGAAATTTTAAAAATTCAGTAAATTTTTCTAATTGAATTTCATTCTAAAGGTACCTGGATTCTACATATACACCTTTAGTGGTAGAGATGAAGCGTGGGAAAAAAGAACAACTTCTGGTGAGATAATGAACGAAATGCCCCTGAATCTTTAACCACCAAACATTACTGTTCTAACAAATTCTCGCACCAACGCCAAATGAATTGTGATTCTAGTATACATAATTATTTTAGTAATCCCTGTCTAGAAAATTAGAAAGTTGGAATCAATGATTCCGATGTTAATTGGATATACCTTCCCAGTCTTTACATGGCCAAACCGATTTTCTCTTACCAAATTACTTGATATAATCTACAAAAAGTCAAAAAATACATTACATTTTCGTTCTCTTCCATTGTTTTTGTATTCAAAGCACCTCTTCTGAATAAAAAAAATTATTAATAAAATTTTGTGCTAATTGTTTTGCAACTCAACAAATTTCACCTTGTAGATAAGAAACGTACATTGAATTCGGTATTAAAGTCAAAAGATTAAAGGAATTTTTGTAATCTATAAAGGGTATTATACCTGAACCCACTAATGATCAAAATAGAAAAAGAAGATTTTCCAATGTGAGGTATGTTGCTTCTGATGATCGCAGTCTGATGGTTCGTTCTTTAGTAAGTAACCAAGTTGGGAAACGCTAAGATCACATTTTAAAAAGAAGTGATCATCAATGGAGATTGTTTAGGAAGAAATAACAAATGGTTAGAGCAAGTTACATATACTAAAAGACAGAAGTAAAACATTCAACTGAGTCAAAATAAGATGTTTCTTATTCCAAAGTATATGGAAAGAGTTAAAATCAGCAAGAGCACCTAATCAAATGTATAAAACAGATATAAAATCTTCAATGTCTAAACACAAAGCCAAACTATTATCTTTTTAAAGCACCTACGTGTAGTGAAGAAGAACCGAATTTTTATCGCTTGATCCTAAGTTTGCAGTCAACATTGGCTAAAATAATACATAACAGTCACAATGTAGAAAGCTGCTCACCTGAGTGTAGTGAAGAAGAACAGAATTTTTATCACTTGATCCTAAGTTTGTAGTCAAAGTCGGTGATGTGTGCAAAACTCACTTAGTTTTAAACCTACTTTAATTATCAAATAACACACAAAAGGCAGTGAACCTATCAATTGTGGTATAGCTAAATAAGCAGGGTATTGAACACAGGGAACGACAAATTAAATTAAAAACTAATTTTATCTAAGTTGATTAAGAAATAAGGGTTTTTCTCTAGTTTTACAAGACTAGAAACTTACTAATTATAACTAATTTAAGACTAGAAAATAACAATTTAACTAGATTCAATAATTGGAAAGGAACTTCTGTTTAGTTCAACTCGGTTAACTCTATTGTTGATTTCAAGGTAATAGTGCAATGGATTAATTCTTTCGTTGGTTACCGATTCAAGTGATTAGGTTCATGTTCACTACCCTAATCCTTAACAAATAAACTAACTCAAACAGTGACCAATTGCTTAATTCAATTATATTTACTAGATTAATTATTCGGGTTAAGTTAGACTTGCAATAGCTAATTAATTTATTATTCTTAATTAACCTCTTGTTTGATGGTCATCTTACAAGCTTGCACATGAATTTACTCAATTTCCTTATTAATTCTAGTTTCATATTCATTAATCCTAGACATATAGTATAGTGGTCACATATCATATGAGGTTGATAATCAATAGATGTTCATGCAAATCAATTATATTCCTATTAACAGAAAATTAATTATTATTCATACACAAGGTTCTTTAGCAAGCTAAAATAACAAAAATTCACCAACTTGGAATTAATCCTACCAATCAATCAAACCATATTGTCAACTTTGTATCCCTAAACAGAAGTCTAAATATTTTAGTTCATAATTAAAGTAAATAACAGCAAACAAACAAGTTCAAGTTGCTTAATCATATTGACAAAACAAAAGAATAAGTAGAATGATGAAATTGTGCCTTAATTACTTCCGAAATTGAATTCTAGCTTTCTTTGTCGACTTCTAGGGTTCTTCTAGCTTCTTAATCGCAGCAAAACACTTCTGAATCGTCCCAGAATTTTTTTCTATCGATCTGTGGAGTTATCTTTAAATAAGCGATCCGACTCGTCGAGTCAAGTGGTGACTCGTCGAGTCCCTCTCACATTCTCCATATTGCGATAACTATCTGGAATTCCGAATCATTATCCTTCTGATTCCTTGACCGGACTCGTCGAGTAGGCCATCTGACTCGACGAGTAGAAGCTTTTTTTAGTGTTTTTATTCTTCATTCCATTCTCGAGCTCCTAACCGCTTCTCCTGCTTCCTTTTGCTTCCGAGCTTCATCTTTGGACTGAAAAACATAATTTAACACTTTTAAGTACCTTTTGTCCATAGTATGCGATAATTTAGCTAATATATGAATAAAAAAACTATACTTAATACACACTAAATATGCACATGTCAAAATACCCCACACTTGTCTTTTGCTTGCCCCCAAGCAAAACTGAATTTTAACACATTAGAATTATGTATGACAACTCCAATCTAACCCAGCTATTATGCCAAGACCGCAACGCATGCATTTGTGTCTAAAATTTTTCCTAAAGAACCTCCCATACTCCAAATACTCACAATCCTCATAAACATTCGCCCACTCACCCCGAACTATGCTCATTTTATGCAACCCTCCGAATCCATCCTCAGAAAACCTCTTTACCCTCAAGGTATTTTTAATTGAGCAACCCAAGCATACATATTCTAGAATTACAACTTTTTGATACCACTATGGAGCTCTTTGAATTCTTCACTTTCTTGATAATTTGATCTTTGATATCTTCGAATTCACCAATTTGTTATTTGATTTTTGGTATCTTCAACTCTTTTGGATTTTTTGGAATTTTGATCTTTTCATCTTTACTTCATTTGCTCCAAAATTCTTACAACTTTTCTTGTAATTCTCTCTCTTTTTATTTACATGTATTCCTCAATTTTGTCACTCAAATCCCTACATGCTTAAGCAGGGGCGCTCAATCTCAACCTTTATTGGCTAACGATAAAAATTTTCCTGGATACATTTCAGGTTTAGGCTGCTAAACATATTGCATCCCTCAGGCTGAGCAAGGTCGTGTTTTTGTCTCACGATTTCACTGAAATAAGGAAGCCACAAATGCACTAGAACGTATATAGGCTCAACTAAACATTTGGGTCTTCATGCAATTATCAACACAATTCTAACATGGAATCCTAATTTTTTACCAAAATTCTCTAATTAAGTCCTAAATTATACTTTTGGTATGCAAATTTTTTTAAAATTGACTATTATGTAACCAACCCCCTACCCCACACTTATGTGATGCAATGCCCTCATTGCATATGATGCATAAAAACATAAAAAGAAAATAAAGAGGGAATTGGAACAAACTCCCCTGGGATAGCAGTGGATAGGTTGATCACTCTCATTTAAGCTCCAACTTCAATTAACTTTAGACATGGGAACATCTCATCCATGCCTTGGGTGTCTCGTCTCGTGTGGATCGCTCCAAATACGCGAAAATCGATGTAAGATCTTCAAGAATGGATATGGAAGAATAAGTGAGCAAGTGGTACAAGTAGCAGCATCAAATCAGCAATCCGTCGGTATAAAAAATGAACAACTCGTCGAGTCATATGGTTGACTCGTCGAGTACCAGCACGCCTTCTCAGAATATGTGGAAACACAAGGCGACTCGTCAAGTCAGTTTAGTGCACTCGACGAGTAGGCCATTGAACGGAAAAAATTGGTATTTTGCAACTGTTTTAGCCTCTAAAAACTTCTTTAACTCTCCCGCACGTTTAGACTCAATTGCTCATACCCCTAAGGACCGGACTCGACACTTTGACGTTAACGTTCTGCTTCTTTGACTCGCTTTCACTCGTGATAACACTCGTTTGCTATAACTCTAAACGCTTCCTAAGCAAGCAATCCTAATCCAATCCTGAAAAATAACTAAAGCATACCATCATTAAACACAATAAAACTTGAACAAGTCATACACACCAAATAAGAATAAAAACAAAATAGAAAATAAAAATTGTTTGATTAAAACACAAAAATCAATCTTCGTCCTCCTCATCATCCGCGGCTCCACTTCCTCCGGCTCCACTTCGTCGCGCAGCAATCACCTCATCCCAAGATGGAATAAATGGGTAATTTCCACCCTCAATATGTGGGATATTGAAGTGGTCAAAAAGTAGAATATGGGATTGGTTGCTAAAATTCAACCCCCGTGCCATTTGATCCTGCATCCGCCTCATCTCCACATTGTACCAATGCATTGGTACGTCTTCATTCTCGACCAGAATCACTGGCGGCTCGTCCTCCACATCTCGCTCTCTTCTTGATCTTACCCTCCTTCCTGGTGCTTCGGGACCAACAACGGGGTCATCATTCGGGATGGCATAATGGCCACCACCATAGTCTTCAATTATCCGTGCTCGTCGGAAAAGAATGGGATCGAACGGAGGCGTAGGGATCAATGTCATGAAGTTCCATGCACTGCGGTTCATCAACCCGAATGAGTTAGCCAATCTGGTGACAAACATCCCACCATTAATACGGGAGGTTTTGCGATCTTTGACCGCACCCTCCGAGAGGTATGAAGCTAAACACCAAGGAATGTTGCAAAAGACGTCGGGTGTAATTATGCTCCATAAATAGAAGACGTCAAGGTTGGAAACCTTGTCATCATCTTTTCTTTGATTGATGGTGGATGAAATAAGGCGGTGTATGAGGCGGTGCATTGGGGATCGGATGCTCCCTTCCTGTGCAGACTTTGGGATGTAAACTTTATTTCCAATGGTATTCCACCAGCCCGTACTTGTAACTCCATCGGGGAACACCATATGAGTTTGTGCCAAAAAGGCCCGAAAGATGTTTGTTGCAACCAAGGGCTGATCGTAGATCCCTAATCGACAGGCAAGATCCACCACCGAGCATTGACGATACTCGCCCCCAAGGCAAAAACTAAAGCTGGCCGGGTGATAAACATCCACTCCCCCGGTAAAAGATACCGTGGAGAAAAACTCCAAACAAAGCTCCAAATAAACCAGGTCTTGTATACGGAAGACCCGGCTCCACCCGTCACAGACCATTGTTTCGCCTTCATGTTGGAACTCCTTCAAAAGGTAAGGAGCTAATTCCTCCTCATATCGAACACTTTGCAGCCACTCCCAATCTATCCTGTTTGGCACATAAACCTCCTTCTTCTTGATATCAGATAACTTCTTCTTCCATTTCCGCATTGTTGAAGCGGACTTAATTTGTGGGAAGTTTAGCCATGGAAACTCCCCTTGGTTGCCACTTGAACTTTGTCCCCTTCTGAACATGATTTCTGCAAAACAAATACACAAAACCCAGAAAACACAGAATATAATTAAAAATTGTCTTCTATCTGTAACTCGACTGGACTTGTCGAGTCCAGGCCTGACTCGGTGAGTCGCGCAACCTGCACGAGTCAGTCGACGGGTCGCTGCAAATTGGACTATAAAACCTGTAAATTCTGTCAAGGGTTTTTTCTAAGCACTTAGTATTGATGTATTAAGGCCAAAATAAACATTCAAAACAACTTAATTCATGAAAAATCAAAACCCTAGAAATTTAGTACTTCTCAAAAACGGGTTTTTCTTGAAATTGCTACCATAGATGGCCTTATAATCATGTTCTTAACAGAAAATAAGAAGAAATTTGTTACCTTTTGAGATTGGCTTGAGAGATTTGAAAGAAACTTGAAGAAGAATGATGAATGCTTGAGAGAGAATGAGAATGGCGGCACCCGACGAGTGTGGTTGTGAAAAATGATTCTTAGGGTTAAAACCCTACTTACCCAATGTAAAAGTAATTTCGAAATTAATTTTTTTTTCTGTAAATAATACCCACTCGTCGAGTCGTGGTCAGACTCGGCGAGTCTGGTCGCAAATTCAATTTTTTTCTGAAATCCATATGGACTCGTCGAGTCATGGTCAACTCGGCGAGTCACTTAAAAAAAATGCATAATTTTCAAAATTTTGTTGTTTATTGTAAATCATTTCACCCCACACTTAGCCTATGCACACTCTCAAGCAAACATGCCCGATGATTTGGAAGATTAAGATTGAAAAAACGAAGGGAAAATAAATAAAAAAAACTAAAAAGTAAAAGAAAGCAAACTCTATATAATGGGTTGCCTCCCGCCAAGCGCTTCTTTTTGAGGAGTCATTAGCTAGACTCCTTCCCATCTACGTTTTGTCATCTTCGAGCATCGGGAACGCACACCTAACTTTTTGTGATTTGTACTTGGTCTTGTAAGCGTGGATCTTTTTCTTGTAAGCCCTTTTTAATTCATCTCTTTTCCTTTTCACAGCCTCATCTTCAGATGCTTGGGTTTCCCTTTTCCTCTTTTTCTTTTTTACCCCCTTCTTTTTCATCTTCTCTTGAACCTCCTTCTCTTTAAATTTAATTACTTCCCATTTCATGATGGTCCGTGCTTTAGGTTTAGTAGTGAATATGTGATCAGATTCCTTCCTCCTTTCCTTTATCTCTTCGTCCTTTCCAGTGCTTAACCCATCTTCAAGATGAACCGTATCAAGACATGCTACCTCGGCGTATTGAACTTTCCTTCCATTTCCTCCTTCTGCTGTTTGTTCTTCTAAAGAATCATGTATATTATTGAAATCCAAGGTATGTGAAGGACTAGTAACAGAAAGATCTAAGTCGGCCAAGTGTTTGCCCAAATCGACTGGACTCGTCGAGTCCATTAAAGTGACTCGGCGAGTCGGAACGAATTCCATAAAATCTTGGGTTTTTTCTGAGTGGGTTCCTTTCAGTAACTTTTCTAATTCATCCAAGTCCTTGTTAACATCTCCTTCTTCTTCAGAGTGTATCACAAACTTGCTTGGGTCTTCTTTTAGTAAACGTGCAAGCTCTTTTTCTAATATCTCATCATCCAATTGGATCATTGAGACTTCTTCAATCTTTTCCTCTTCTTGCTTGATTTCTGGAATAGCTTTAAACGTCACAGCCTCATCACCCACTCTTAATGTCAATGTAGACTCACATATATCAATTAAAGCACATGCGGTGTTCAAGAAGGATCTCCCAAAATAATTGGAATTTCGGGGTCTTCTTCCATATCAACAACCACGAAGTCTACTGGGAAAATAAACTTGTCAACTTTTATAAGGAGATCTTCACAAACGCCTTTTGGATGGATTATTGTCTTGTACGCCAAATGGATCTTCATATTCACCGGTTTTGGTTCTGGTAAGTTCAATTTCTTAAAGAATGAAACAGGCATCATATTGATGCTTGCCCCCGAGTCAGCTAATGCTCGGGTGAAGATCTCATTACCAAATTGGCATGGAATCACAATATTTCCAGGATCACCCTTCTTTTTAGGTAGCTCACTCCTCAATACCTCTGCGACTTCAGCCAAATCCTTCCTAGCAGCAAAAAGGCCCTTAAGCAAGTTGAAGTATTTAGGCGTTTGAAGTATTGTTTCCACAAATGGCACATTAACTTGTAGAGCGTTAACATGATTCATGAAGGTTCTGTATGCTTCTACTTTTTCTGCAGGCATGGCTTTGGTTGGGTATGGCAGTGGAGGCTTATAAGGTTTCGAAGAAATGGCAGGTGTTTCAATTTCGCCTGGACTCGTTGAGTCCATTGGAGTGACTTGGCGAGTCGGGTCGGGTTTGGCTGGCTCCGATTCTTCTACCTTTTCTTCCTTCTTCTTGGAGATCCTTAGTGCTTCTGTAAATTTTTCTTCACTGCTGGAGGTTATTACGCTCATGTTCTCCATTCTTGGATTGGGTTCGGTGTTGCTTGGAAGTTGGCTCGGTCTTCTTTCATTCACTTGATGTGCAAGCTGTCCCAGCTGTTTCTCAATGTTGAGAATGGATGCTTGCTGATTCCTCAACATGTTTCTGGTTTCTTGCATTGCTACATCGTGATCATTGTGTCTTTTCTCGGACGCGGTTATGAACCTTGTGAGCATATCTTCTAAATTTGCCTTCTTTTCTATCACCGGCTCTTCCTTTTGATAATATCCCCTCTCCCTCTGTTTGTATTTCTCCTCCTTAGCCTTTTTATATTCTTCGTATGGGAGCCATTCCTTCTTCGGTTTCCTCCAGTCTTCATCGTATCTATCGCTACTGGAATAGAATACTTGAGCCTTTTTATTTCCATTCTCGTCTCGATCACAATCTTTGGTGAGGTGGGGGCCGCCACAATTTTCGCATCCAACTCTAATAGCATGGATCGTTTGATCCATTTTCGTCATTCTTCGGTCTAGGCTATCGAGTTTAGCTATTACCACTGCCATGCCATCGTTCACCGAGTTTACTGCTCCACGACTCACTTCATTCCTCGGATTGTGGTATTCTCTAGAATGCTTGGAGAATTCTTCAATTAATTCCTTTATTTCCGGAGGTGGCTTTCTGGTGAGCGGGCCTTGTGAATCGAGTAGTTTCCTTGTGGTGACATTAACTCCATCATAAAAGATGGAGACCTCTTGTTGGCTATTAAGGTCATGGTGTGGGCAATTTCTAAGTTGGCTCTTGTACCTTTCCCAAGCTTCATAAAGAGATTCTCCGGGTTGTTGTTCGAAGTTTGCAATGGCTTTCTTTAGCTTGGCTATCTTGGAAGGTGGGCAGAAATGGTCAATGAACTCTTCTTTCATCTTGGCCCATGTGGTGACTGATTCGGGAGGGAGTGACTTTAACAAATCTTTTGCAGCTCCTTTAAATGTGACAGGAAGCATGCGTAGTAGCTGGATCTCGCGAGGCACATTGGGTACATTGAAGTAATCTGCCACATCATTTACTTCATCCAAGTGCTTATAGGCATCTTCGTGATCTCTCCCGTGAAGAGGAATCTCCTTGAGTTGAGCGAGAATATGGCCCTTTAGCTCAAAAGTAGCGGTAGCGGGAATTGCGGGTTGCACAAGTCCCGGGCCGGTGTTGTCACGCATCCTCTTCTTCCATTCCCCCATGGGGATTTCGTCAATATTAGCCATAGCGGTGGCTAAATCGTCTTCAAACTCGGATGTGTGCTCGTTTTCTTCCTCGGTCTCGTACTCGGTGTCTTTTTGAATCGGGTCTTCGATTGTTAGTGATGCACTGGATACTCCTGATTTGCTGCTCCTTTTCTTGCTAAAAACGGATTTTAGGTTTTTGAGTGGTGAGTTCTTTGAAGAAGCGGATTCTCCAACGGTTTTGCCTTTGTTTCTTCTTAATGCGGTTTCCGGATCTTCAAGAGGAGGAACCAGAGACGTATCAGATCCTCGGGTCATGAACCAACTGCAAACAAAACAAAAAACGCGTAAAAAGAACAAAAGAAAATTAAACCTGATTCAGCGTCGTACTCGCCGAATCTGGGCGAATGCACTCGGCGAGTCGAAGGTAAAATCAGGCTTTTTTTTTTGTTTTTTTTTACCTAAAAAAAACAGAACTTAAACAGAAATTAACTTTGTGTAAGATGAGTCTTGCACAAAGGATCGATTGACTTAGAGTTTTAATGCTAATTTTAGAACCGTTCCCCGGCAACGGCGCCAAAAACTTGATGTGTGCAAAACTCACTTAGTTTTAAACCTACTTTAATTATCAAATAACACACAAAAGACAGTGAACCTATCAATTGTGGTATAGCTAAA
This sequence comes from Lactuca saligna, assembly GCF_052625555.1. Classification (NCBI taxonomy): domain Eukaryota; kingdom Viridiplantae; phylum Streptophyta; class Magnoliopsida; order Asterales; family Asteraceae; genus Lactuca; species Lactuca saligna. The sequence continues at coordinate 234,818,857 of NC_136421.1, forward strand.
TAAGCAGGGTATCGAACACAGGGAACGGCAAATTAAATTAAAAACTAATTTTATCTAAGTTGATTAAGAAATAAGGGTTTTTCTCTAGTTTTACAAGACTAGAAACTTACTAATTATAACTAATTTAAGACTAGAAAATAACAATTTAACTAGATTCAATAATTGGAAAGGAACTTCTGTTTAGTTCAACTCGGTTAACTCTATGGTTGATTTCAAGGTAATAGTGCAATGGATTAATTCTTTCGTTGGTTACCGATTCAAATGATTAGGTTCATGTTCACTACCCTAATCCTTAACAAATAAACTAACTCAAACAGTGACCAATTGCTTAATTCAATTATATTTACTAGATTAATTATTCGGGTTAAGTTAGACTTGCAATAGCTAATTAATTTATTATTCTTAATTAACCTCTTGTTTGATGGTCATCTTACAAGCTTGCACATGAATTTACTCAATTTCCTTATTAATTCTAGTTTCATATTCATTAATCCTAAACATATAGTATAGTGGTCACATATCATATGAGGTTGATAATCAATAGATGTTCATGCTAATCAATTATCTTCCTATTAACAGAAAATTAATTATTATTCATACACAATGTTCTTTAGCAAGCTAAAATAACAAAAATTCACCAACTTGGAATTAATCTTACCAATCAATCAAACTATATTGTCAACTTTGTATCCCCAAACAGAAGTCTAAAGATTTTAGTTCATAATTAAAGTAAATAACAGCAAACAAACAAGTTCAAGTTGCTTAATCATATTGACAAAACAAAAGAATAAGTAGAATGATGAAATTGTGCCTTAATTACTTCCGGAATTGAATTCTAGCTTTCTTTGTCGACTTCTAGGGTTCTTCTAGCTTCTTAATCGCAGCAAAACACTTCTGAATCATCCCAGAATTTTTTTCTATCGATCTGTGGAGTTATCTTTAAATAAGCGATCTGACTCGTCGAGTCAAGTGGTGACTCGTCGAGTCCCTCTTACGTTCTCCGTATTGCGATAACTATCTGGAATTCCAAATCATTATCCTTCTAATTCCTCAACCGGACTCGTCGAGTAGGCCATCTGACTTGACGAGTAGAAGCTTTTTTTAGTGTTTTTCTTCTTCATTCCATTCTCGAGCTCCTAACCGCTTCTCCTGCTTCCTTTTGCTTCCGAGCTTCATCTTTGGACTGAAAAACATAATTTAACACTTTTAAGTACCTTTTGTCCATAGTATGAGATAATTTAGCTAATATATGAATAAAAAAACTATACTTAATACACACTAAATATGCACATATCAGTCAGCTAAAATAATACCTAACAGTCTATGTGTAGAAAATTATACTTTAACAACAAGATAAAAAGGTTATGAACTCACATATGTAACACTATCCTCACATGTGTGGATCACTAAGGGCATAGCCAAATTAGCAGATGACTGTTTCAAAAAAATATTTTATTTCAGGTATTTTATCAAACAACTAGTGTGCTTTATGAGTTTATTTAAATTTCTGTAATGCTAATCAACACTTACACACACAGACTTCAATGATGTAGTAAGTATAGCAGGTAGTATCGTTGGTATGAGACATAAAAGGAAAACAAAATTTAGGGTATTATCGACACATACCTGATTAAAAATGTAGTGATAATGAGCAGAAGAATTACAGAGGGATGCAGGAGTTCTGATGATCAGCAATGCATAAGTTTCAAATATGGGGAAAAATATTGGTAAACCTTTTTAAAGTATACTAAAATATAAGAAGGCTGAGAAATTAATTTGATAGTTACCTAATATCATTGGGTAGAGATAGTAAGAAGACAGTGTTGCTGCTTCACGCAAAAGGAAATTGTGATTATCTGTGACTCTAAGGGGGTGTTTGGATAGGAAAAAAAGAGGTGTTTATTGCTTATTCCCACAATAAGCTAATTTGAGTGTTTGGATAAAATCCAGCTTATTAAGCTAAATAAGCTAATTTTAATAAGCATCCTTTTCCATGATTATTGCTTATTATTCCCACCACAAATAAGCTATAAGCAATAAGCTAAAAAACTAATCTAAACACCCCCGAAGTTCGAAATACAGAGAAGAAGATCTGGAAAAAACATGGCGTATCAACCATTTGGTGACCGATAGATGTAGGGACGTAGAAGCAGTTGGGCGACGATTGTGGGTGGATGATGAAGCGGTAAGCGATGAAGATAGTTAGCATCAATTTGCAATCGATTTAGAAGCGGTGGGAAAGAAAGCGGTGGAAGATGGAAAGCAACGTGAAATCGATCTGGGTGTCAGCTGAAATTAGTTGTCGCCTTGTGATCGTCCTTCGCCTTTTGTTGATGGTCGTTGGACATCGACAAGATCGGAGGAAATGAAAGCGCTTGAAGTGAATGGTGGCGGATGAAGGAAAAAAAGGCTTTTGTGAGGAAATAGAATAAAAACGGTGGGGTGGGAAGAAAAATCGATGAAGACGACATCAAAGCATCTGCTATTCAGAATAGATATCGAGGTGCCGGTGGTAATGGGGTCTGGTGTAGTAATGTTATTAGGGAATAAAAACGCTGGAGGGCACTGTATTGAGAGGAGGAAAAGGAGAATAGGCAAGAAACCTAACATGTAGATACCAAATTTTGAAGTGGAGACACATGTAATCCACTATGTTAATGCAAAATTCAATTCACAAACCACACAAAAGAGAAAAAAGAGAAAAAAAGAACCAACTAATAAGATCAAAGAACTTTTCAATAACAGGGTTTACAATTTTATATATATATATATATATATATATATATATATATATATATATATATATATATATATATATATATATATATATATATATATAGTACACATTGTCCCGATCTTGAAAATATAAATTTCGTAGAAATATGACTCCGTCAGAATTAGATATGATTTTTATAAAATATAAAATTCAGTCGGGCACAAGGAATGTGTAACTTTAAAAGGTACGAAGATAATGGTTGACTTTTGGATAAAGTCACCAAAACGACAATCGTAGTACTATTTAAGATAGAAATTTTGCTAAAGAAACACCAAAACTGAAGTCTGTACAAGAGATTTATGATTTTTTAAAAAATCATTAAATCTTATAAAAATAGGGATGAAAATAAATCGGAATTAGTTGATGGAGTCTAAAGGAATGTTGTAGATCTTGTCGAGAGCTTTCCGAGGATATAAAAAACGTCGAAAACGGAGTTTGTATGAAGAGAATGGTTAAATTTTGGATAAAGTCATCAAAAGGACAATTGTAGTACTCTTTAAGATAGGAATTTTGGTATTAGGAACACCAAAATCGAAGTCTGTACGAGAGAGTTTTGATTTTTCCAAAATCATTCAATCTTATAAAAAAATAGGGATGAAAATAAGTTAGAATTAGTTGATGGAGTATAAAGGAATGTTGGAAATCTTGTCGAAAGCTTTCTAGGAATATAAGAACATCCAAATTTGAGTATGTATGAAGAAGTTATGGAATTTATAAAATTTGTGATTTGCGCCCTGCATAGTGCCCGCCAGGTGTGAGCCGGATGTGCGACGCGAGCTTCTAGAAGGTAAAAAAACGAACCATGGCGAGGCCGGCACATGGCACAAAGTGACTGGGGAGACATAGCCTTACAATGTACAATGTGCACCTTTTTTCACTCCATGCATCCCAAAAACAACTATAAATAGAATCCTAAGCCTTATTCCCTGCTCATACCACCGAAGATCTTCTTTCTCAATTTGCTTTCGATTTTAGCCTGTTTTCCCTTTGTTTTAGTCTTCGATGAAGCCCTGAGACCCTTTAAGTACTAGTAGCTAGCAAGTAGAAGCTCTGCCAGTGCAATTTCCTAACTTTTGTTAGGAAAACCCTTGTAAGTTAAGATACACTCTAGTCTTTTTAGTGTAACTTATATTTATAATCTTAAGTTATTATTTGAATCTATAAATAAGATTTTTTAGTGGTTCAAACATAATATTACATATTGATCTACTTACAAGGATGAGGTCCAGGCTGGATTTAGTAAGGTGTTTAAAGTGTGCTTATCAAACAGTATACCATGTATACCAAATGGACCCTACCTCTAATATGATCCTATCTGCTTGTCCTTTATTAGCAATATATTAGTAGACATTGGGGCTGTTGAGGAATCTAGACTATTAATTAGTCATGAAAGGAAAAAATCTATGACTTCAAGTTAATTGAACCTAGGTTATATCATAAGAAAAGCCAAGTACTAAAGCAAAGCGCTGTCCAACTTTCCAGTCATCCACTTTAACAAGTGAGTGCATAGTTACTTTCAAAATGAGAGATGGAAAGTCACTGCTAACAACATCCACCCTCGCTGCCGGCTGCCTTTTGCATGCAAATTATACACAGAATAGGATCTAATAGATTGTCAAATAATAGACTCTACCCTAAGACCACAAGAAATAAGGTTAAATCAGCTATTCTAAGGCTATAAGATCTTAACCGTATACAATTTTGAATATATCCACATTGCAGTTACAAATACCAATTATCATTCTCATTCCAGCATGACATCCAATATCGTCATGGCTACAAGCACCATATATCAGGCCAACCTATTACTAACTACTCAGTAGTAGCAAGCAAGTCTACCAGCTCATACAACATATAAAGGCATCTCCCCTAGCCCTAACTAGCATGTGATTCATAGATTCATAATCAAATCATAACAAATAACAAATGTGGGTATTCTGGGGAACTTACTTGAGCTCAGCTGATTGCATGCACCACACCCTTTCTTATCTTAGAAATTCTTTACTTAAACATTTTTCTTTTTAAAAGCTTTACAGATCCTCAGTATGAGTTCAAACACACCCGAAAGTATGTCCGAATCCCTCCAACCAAGGCTCTGATACCAACTTGTAACGTCCCAAAAATCAGAGGTAAAAATTTCATTTTTAATACAGCTAAAACATTGATACCATTTACTCTAACAATTCAAATCATCATTAAGTAAAACATTTATCACTGTGACCAATCCGAGCCCTTCCTTTCTAAAATGATGATACCTAAAACCATAAACAAAACCTCTAATCACGACGCTTAATGATCCCCCCAGATCTATAAAATCTACCTCTACCACATAATACAAAACAATTAGCTACAAAAGCTATCTCTACCACATACCACATATTCATTAGCTATAAATGCTACCTCTACCACGTATCAAATATTGATTAGCTATCGAGCTATCTCTACCATTAGCCACAAAGGCTATCTCTACCCTTAGTCCGAAAGGCTATCTCTACCCTTAGCCCCAAAGGCTATCTCTACCATTAGCCCCAAAGGCTATCTCTACCGTTAGCCTCAAAGGCTATCTCTACCCTTAGCTGTAAAAGCTATCTCTACCACGTATCACTGCATAAATATGCCACATAACTCTACACAACAAGTATACCAACTATCATAAAAATGGGCCGGCCTTGGTGCCTTAGACCTATTAGTGTGGTGAGAAAACTCACCTCGCACTACAGAAGCTTCCCGTACGAATTCCTTTGTTGCTGCTTCGCTAACTTCCTGAGCTGCCACTACCAAACAATATACCCACTTATCAATTGGGTCCCAAACCATAATCCTTAATCCCTACATGGGGTAAAATGACCATTCTACCCCTGGCTCTGTATGATCCAAACTTAAGCCTAATTCCAAAACAAAAGCCCAACACTAGGTAGGCTTTCCAAGGCCACTAGTGGCCCAATAATGGCCCAATTTGTCAAATTGGGCCCAAATCCTCTAATGGGCTTTACCCTAAGCCCGAGCATCTCCTTGGTACACATCATCTGACTTCTGATGGCCCACTAAGGCCCAAAGAACCAAAACCCCTTTCATGGCCCAAACTGAGGCCCAAAATAGCCCAAACCCATATCTGATGAGTATGTTGGGCGTAATCCTATGTACGCTAAGCGTACAAGCCAAATGGTGAGTACGTTGGGCATACCTGCATGTACGCTCAGCATAATCCCCCTATTAAGTCACTTTGCTATTTAGTGCTTAATACTCTACTCTAGAAGCTACAATTACAGATCCAAGTCCTTATTGACGTCTTAAACCATAAAGTTGCTTACTTGATGGCTTTGCATGACCCACATAATCTCAAACTCCAAAAATGGAAATCTACTTCAATGGAAATGGTCTTAACTCATGCATGAACCCATTAGGATATCAAAGGTGGCAACTTTCTACCTCCGAGACTCATTTAGAATAGAGAGTAGCAAATCCAAGTCCTAGAAATTGGATTGAACGTACCACAAAGCTTCAACCTTTGGACCAAAATGGTCCCAAAACCGAATCTAAGAGATCTAAGGAAATAATCATCAAGTTCATGACTTTATACCTTGAAAAGATCTATAGATAAGTAATAATCCCAGATTTGAACTCTCTCTTCTGCATCAACACCTTGCCTTGACCTTTGCTTCCTTGAAGAGTGGATCCAAATCACCAAAATGCTCTTCACCTGTCACACCCCCGAACCAGACAGTGGAAACGTCCAGGGGCTTGCGCGTGACTTCATCTTAAAATATCATTACAGTGAATATAATTGAAACATAACATCATCATCATCATCACACATGTAATATAACAACATTCATTGCTTACATCAAGTATTGTATTTGAATATTACATGCTGAAATAGTAAGAGTATGATGAAACAAAATATCACACAATATCCATTAGTTTGTTTCGTTCATCCTGCTTCAACGGTTTCCTGAGAATACAAGTTATTTTGAAAAACGGTCAACATAAAATGTTGGTGAGTTCATAAGCATGTTTGTGAAAATGATTTGTATAATTTTGAAAACCACCAGAAAATTCGATATTTTATGTAAACTGTTTAGTATGTTTGTGTTAGATCTTGTATTAATGCATATATGTTATTGTTTCTTTAACTAAAAGGGTAAAGAGAATGTAGAGAGAATGTAAAGACCATGTATAGAGAATATTCCCAAACAACCCGATGTTGTCTGTAAAAGAGAAAGTTGCCATACCAACCCCTGTGGTTGAGTACTAGTAAGAGTATCTTTCCGAGTAATCCAAGAGAAAAGAGAATGGTCTTCCGTAAACTTCATAACGTTAATTCCTCTAAGCGAGCCGTCATAACCATACTAAATAATGACAATTTCACATGTCTTGGTGTCGTGGACGTCGACGGAAAATAGAATAAGGTTTTCGTCACCCTAGACTGAGTTAGTCTAACTGTAGCGAACAACTCAGGTGTGGGGTGTCATCCCCGTATAGATATATACACAAATCCCTGCTCTCCCTTCAAGAGACTCTGATTATAACTACAGGCTACGATCGTACACTTAATAGGTTCCAACCGATAAAAACTCACTAGATCCTTAATCGAATTTACGCGAAGAAAAATGTATAAACTCATTCTAGGTCCAATGATCCATGTAAGTGAACCACTAAGGCATCGCTAAACATGAAATCATTTCAAGGTCCAATGTGTCACAACTAGAAATTTTGTGTCTTGTAATCACTATACTTAAGTAAAACATTGAACCAAAAACTTAAGATCATGTGTGATGCCTTCAAAAACTTCAATCAAATGCTTCATACAAGTACTACAAATAGTCAACAAGCAATTGGAAACCCTAGAAGTTCTTGTTTAGGTCAATTTTGGACTACGAATTCCTTATTGGACTCAATGGACCAATAAGCTTTCAATTTGACTATCATGGGCTTAGAACCCTTAAATGGGCTCTAATTGGACCCACATACATTTATTTCAACCTTTTGGGCCATATTGGGCCTAAAATGGATTAAACTAAAAGTTTTGCACCATGATTAACCTAAACTAGCCTAACAAAGTGTGAAAATCATATTATACTTTTTTGGAACAAAAATCATCCAACTTAACTTCTACATGGGCTTGAGGGCATAAAAGCCCAAATTTTCCCTTTTCCTTCCAAATTCTCGGCCCAAGGCCCAAACCCAAGAAGAGATGAAGAGAGTTGACTTGCAATTGACACCTCATTATTGTCTTTTGGATCTCCATGCAACCTATTCCATGTTTCCATGCATATCACCTCAAGGGTCTATTTCTCCCTCTCTTTCTCTTGCTCTCGGCCATTTCAAACACACACACACACCTCACAAATTCTCTCTAGAATACTCAAGAACTCATCCTTCCTCACCATTCAAAAATGTCGAAAATTAAGAGGCTTTCAAGAGGATATTTCTACAAACTCTTCATCTAAGGTAAGGTTATGCTTGGATCTATGACTTAGATTCTTTGTTTTATCAAAAATGTCTTCCTAATCCATACAAAAATCGTGATCTTGCATCCTAGAACCACCTCAAACTCGAGATCTTCAAGAAAAGGGTGCTAAGGCCAAAAATCACCAAGCTTTCTTCCATCTTTTCTTCAAAAACCGAAACCACACCCTAAGGTGAGCTTCATACTCCCTATCTTTCGGTTTTATATGTTTTGTGAGGGGGGGGGGGGGGAATACAACTGAAAGTGTAGATCTATATGTGTTTTGTATGCCTTGTATGATTTCTATGCTTATATGTGTGTTTTTGTGTGTTTATGATGTTGGATCTAACTATAAGCCCCTAAAAATTGAGATATACTTTATGTTAAATAATACTAGCATCAAATATATTTCTACATACAAATTATTCCAAGAAAAATAGCTAAGTGGCTTAATAACATATTCTTTGGGCTAAAAACTCAATTTTTGGACATAAAATGTTAAAAATATAAAGTTAAAGGGCCCAAAACGACATATTACGAATTCTGATGGATGAGAAGAGTCAAAACAGTTTCAATAAAGTATTTTCTGGAAATATACTCTTTTGGAGGGTTGAAAATATAAATTCCAAGCTTAATGGGCTAAAAATGACATTTTCGGCCCAATAGGGCCCAATATGCGAAATTTTTTGTTTTGAAGGGCCAAAACTGTATTTTTCTGCAAAAACAGTGGACTACTAGTGTCCCAAGTCCTTTTCTAAGGTTAAAAATGCTTTTCATAATTAAAAAGGACCAAAGTTGCAAAAATTTTCCAATTTGGGGCAAAAGTGTAAATTTGCGAAAAAGGAAGGTTTCAACCGAGAAAACTGTAATTTCAGGGACCAAAACTGTTTTCAACTAAAAATATGCTGAAAAATGTCAATTGCAATAAGTTTTGGTGTTAAAATGACAAGAAAAATGGTTTAAGGACCAAATCGGAAATTTATTTATTTAAAGGGTTGAAAAAGTAAATTTATAACAAAAAGAGGGTCTGTAACAGAAAAGTTGAAATGTTAATTCAATACATCCGTTGTGATCAAACACTGGCACTACGACTACCGATGAATTATATTACACCACAACACCAAAAATCGTTATCAAATGAATTGATTCGGTCTCGAATCAATGAGAAACCCGAAACTACTAACACGACAATAACTCGACTCATACACGGAAACCTTTGGGAATTCAACACACACGTGAGAGTGCACAGACGTCGACGCACCATCTTTGGGCCCCAAAGTGTAAAATCTTGTTTGTTGGGCCTAGCTAGCCTAATGACCTGATATTTAGGCCTGAAGACTCCAACCTTACGAGTTGTTGGGTCTTACATGATCCAACACAGCGTAAAAGGACTTTCAATGGCTTTTTACTATTGGTGCCCAAGGGTCCTTTCGTACTGCTAGTAAAGTCGGTTACTCACATGCGAGTGGGTCAAGGGCCCTTCGTACTCTTTTTTTTTTATCCCCAACCGGCTAACGGAGTTACCGAGGTCTTCGTGCCCTCTTTCTCTACGGATGTGGGATTGCAAGAAGTCAGGGCGGTTGGATTACGCGAATAATACTGATGACGCCTACGGGATCATTAGTATAAGTTGCAAACTGGCCGTTTGCGTAACGCGTGTTTATAGCAATTCACCATGCGCAATAACCCGACGTCGCCTGAAATCAATGACTTCACATTTCGCGATGGTACAACAGCTACATGGAATTCAAAGTGTTAGGAAAACATCGGGTTTTCCTAGGGTCTTTTTTTTATACATACAGTCTCGAAATGTACAAAAGTTTGATGAACATTTTTTTTTACAACTATAGAAACAAACAAGCATACTTATGGATCTTCACAAACTTTTTCATAAACTCTTTTAAGAAAATATCGGATTTTCTGGTAGTTTTCAAAACAATACAAAACGTTGCTTTTCAAATACCGCTTATGAACTCACCAACATTTCATATGTTGACGTTTTTCAAAATACTTGTATTCTCAGGTAACAAGTAAACTGAAGGAAATGTATTCAGTGATGGCTTGCAGTTTGTTTATCTATGATCGAACAATTTATTTTTGGGAATGTAATATTAAAACAATGTACTCAGTGTAAACTCTACCAGTTGTACTATATTAATGCATGGTGACGAATGATGTTATGTTTCATATATATTCAATGTTATGGTATTCAATTAAGTCACGACAGCCCTTGGATGTTTCCGCCGTCTGGTTCGGGGGTGTGACAGGTTGGTATCAGAGATTTGTTTATAGTGAACTAGCATATTTAGCCACACATTGATATGCAACTATAAACCAAAAAGAGGGACTAACTTAACTCTGAACAAAACAAGTAAAAACACAACAATAAAACATCTTTGCTTGCAGTAGGAACAAGGAACATAACGCCGAATCAAACAAAAATAATACAAGTATCTCGGTTAAATTCAGGACTGTTCTTAGTGGTATCAAGGGGTGGATGTAGCCTGATCAACTACATTCCCTCCAAGGTATAACTAATACATGTCCCGATGAAATCATGATACCTAGGGAACCTAAAACTATACCCTTCTACCACCAAAAAGAGAACGCGTACTTGGTCTATGCAATAGTTGTAGCATCCTAGGAATAACGTTAGCATAATTACACACTCTCGTAGACAGCATGGCTGGTTATCACCCCGGAGATCCCTACTTCCCTAACCAGGGAAACAACGGATGGCTAGAGGAGGAGGAGCCTGAGGAGGAGCCTGAGGAGGAACCTGAGGAAGACCCCGAAGAGGAATCTGACGGGGAACCGGAGGAAGAAGTCGAGGGCGAGCCTACCAAATCGGAGGAAGATGAAGGAAACTTCGAGGAGGAACCCGATGACAGCGAAGGGGGTGATTCGGATGCGGAGTCCGAAGTCATCAACCCCCTTACCCGATCAGGGTGCCTGCTTACCGGGTGGGCCCCACTGGTCCTACACCTCCCTGGGGTATTGATCTTTGGGGATGGAGTACATAGCAGGGACAGCGACCCCCGTACGGCATGTCAAGCGAGTTCTTTGACCCGAGAGACGGAGGACCAGCTGATCGAGCCCTTCCAGTCATGGTGAAACGGTTACGAAACACGGGCGACCTTTTCCAGGACACTGCTGGTCATGTGCGCCAGTTGAGGACTAGGGTCGAGCGTGCGGAGCAGGAGACGCGTGACGTCCTTCGAGAGGTTCACATGAGGCAGGTTTGGTGGGAGTCTCGACTTCAGGACGCAGAACACTTGGTGGCTCACCTTCAGGGAGCATCCACATCCTCGGCACCACCTCCGGACGTAGCTCATCGCGGTTAGGGATAGACTTATCTTAGTAGGTCGTTAGGAACTATGCTATGTATCCCGACTTTATGTTTAAGTGATTACACTACTCATAGAGCCGTTATGCTGTCGAACTAGTGTCACTCATGTATGCTCTTACGAGCAAAATTTTCATGTATCAAATGCGAATAATATTAATAAACTTTTACGTGTTTTGTTACGATATTACAAATTGCTATGTGTTGAGAAATTATGATTAAATGGTCAATGGTAGTAGTGTTTAAGTTCGTACCATGCACCTAGTCAGTAGGATCACAACCTCACGGAAACCACATACACTCAACATCTTTCCGTTTCGTGACAAAAAGATGCCTTTCCGACCTACTCGCGGAAACCTAGGACCAACTCCACCCGAAGTTGACTCAGCCGCGTTCCAGGCAGCTGTATCTGCTGCGGTCATTACAGGAATGGCGCAAATTCCTCAAGGGAACAACGGAGGAGTCAATGGACAAGGAGCTGGAAGTTTGAACAACGGAACGAATCAAGGACCCACCAAAACATGTACCTACAAGGACTTCACAAACGCCAAACCACGAACTTTTAACGGCACTGGAGGGGTGATCACTCTAAAGCGATGGATCGAGAAGGTGGAGTCGGTATTCGATATATGCGATTGTCCTGGGAAGATGAAAGTGAAGTTTGCGGCCTGCACCCTTGTCGATCAAGCGCTCACCTGGTGGAACGGACATGTAGAAGCCATGACGCTCCCTGTAGCCAACTATATGCCGTGGGCGGAGATGAAAGAAATGTTAATGGCTGAATACTGCCCGCGAGGCGAGATATAGAAGATGGAGCAGGAGTTGTGGAACCTCACTGTGCAGAACGCGAATATTGATGCCTACATATCGAGATTTAGTGAACTATCTCTGTTGTGCCCATGTATGATCACCTCGGAAGGGAAGAAGATTGAGCGATTCATCTGGGGACTAACAGCACCAATTCAAGGGAATGTGATAGATGCAAACCCCGAAACATTTGACAGTGCAAAAAGATTGGCAAAGAAGTTGTATGACCATAACAACAAGAAGGGCGAGAAGCCAGTGGAGACTGAGAAAAAGAAGGAAGGTGATGACAAGAAGGGAAAGAACAATAAGAGGAAGGGGCGCCAGGGCCCCGAGACCTCTAAAAAGCAGCAGACAGTGGCAGTTAACGCTGTCACCGCACCGGCTCCAGCCGCACCACATGCTCCAGCCTCAACGGCTACAAATGCTTCAAGACCTTATTCCGGTAATCTTCCCAAGTGCAATAAGTGAGGCTTCCATCACAATGGAGAATGCAAGGATTTTCAGTGCACCAGTTGCAACCGAAAGGGACACACTGCAAGGTATTGCAGGACTTACCCTCCCCAGAACCAAAATCAGGGAAACAACAACAACAACCATTGCAACAACAACAACATCATCACCGGTGGCAGCAATGCAGGACCTAGCCATACCTACTATGGGTGTGGAAGGACTGGGCATTTCCGCCGAGACTGCCCTCACAACAACAATTCAGGAAACGGAGGAACAGCAAGGATGCTGACCATGGGATAGGGGGAGGCGATTCAGGAACCCTCAGTTGTTACCGGTACGTTTCTCCTAAATCACACTTATGCATGCATCCTATTTGACACCGGAGCGGAGCGAAGTTTCGTAAGCAATAAGTTTAAACATTTACTAAAACAACAGCCCCAAAGACTAAATGAAACCTATACGGTGGAAATGGCCAATGGAAAAACCGAATCCACTGGGGAAATCTACATCGGATGTACCCTAACCCTTAACCAACACGTCTTTCGAATAGACCTAATGCCTGTATCAATTAGGAGTTTCGATGTAATCATCGGCATGGATTGGTTAAGCCCCCACCATGCTGAAATTATGTGCCACTAGAAGGCCGTTCGCCTTCGTCTCCCAAATCACGAAACCCTAGTAATTTACGGAGACAAACCCAGCATGAACCTTCGCCTCATCTCGTGCATCAAGGCACAGAAGCACTTACGAAAGAAGGATTCGGCATTTCTGGCTCACATAGTGGATAAAACCAAGGAAGAGACTAACATTCAAGATATTCCGGTAGCGTGCGAATTTCCAGACGTGTTTCCTGAAGATCTTCCGGGAGTACCCCCAGAGAGACAGGTTGAGTTTCGTATCGACCTCATTCTAGGAGCAACTCCTCTCGCTAAATCACCCTATCGGCTGGCTCCTGCTGAAATGCAGGAATTATCCAGCCAACTCAGTGAGCTTCTGGACAAGGGATTTATCCGACCTAGTTACTCGCCATGGGGAGCTCCAGTACTCTTTGTCAAAAAGAAGGACGGATCCTTTAGGATGTGCATCGACTACAGAGAGTTAAATAAACTCACTGTTAAAAATCACTACCCACTCCCACAAATCGATGATCTATTCGACCAGCTCCAAGGAGCTAGTTATTTTTCAAAAATAGATCTACGGTCCGGATACCACCAACTCAAAGTCCGAGAAGAGGATATTCCAAAAACCACTTTCCGAACCCGCTACGGATATTATGAATTTGTCGTAATGCCCTTCGGTCTAACAAATGCACCTGCTGCGTTCATGGATCTGATGAACCGGATCTGTCGACCATTCCTAGACAACTTTGTCATTGTCTTCATTGATGACATCCTCGTTTATTCCCGAAGCGAAGAAGAGCATGGCCAACATCTTCAACGAATCCTAGAAACGCTGGGATCAGAGAAGCTATACGCAAAACTCTCCAAGTGTGAGTTTTAGCTCCGGAGTGTGAACATCCTAGGTCACGTAGTTAGCCAAGAAGGAATACATGTGGATCCCTCTAAGGTCAAAGCTATTGAAGGGTGGGCAATCCCGACAACACCCATAGAAATTCGTCAATTCTTGGGTCTAGCAGGCTACTATAGGAGATTCATTCAAAACTTCTCTAAGATCGCCAAACCACTTACCTCTCTTATGCAAAAGGGCGTACCATTCAAATGGACAGACAAACAAGAGATTGCGTTTCGGACATTAAAGCAAGCTCTCTGTAGCGCCCCTGTACTATCTCTACCGGAAGGAACGGAAGATTTTGTAGTCTACTGCGATGCGTCAAATCAGGGCTTAGGTTGCGTCCTCATGCAACGCGGAAGGGTGATAGCATACGCATCCCATCAACTAAAGACGCACGAAGTAAATTATACGACCCATGATCTAGAATTGGGAGCCGTGGTCTTCGCTCTGAAAATTTGGAGGCACTACCTGTACGGTACGAAGTGCACCATCTTCACGGACCACAAGAGTCTCCAACACATCTTGAACCAGAAGGAGCTGAACATGAGACAACGATGATGGGTTGAATTGCTAAACGACTATGAGTGTGAGATCAAGTACCACCCAGGCAAGCCAACGTGGTAGCTGACGCATTAAGTCGGAAGGAGTACTCTAATCGCCAGGCGAAAACTCTCTCGATAATCATTCAATCCCATCTGGCCACTCAAATTGTAGTAGTCCAGTCGGAGGCCATGAAGACGGAAAATAGAGCAAGTGAAGCACTACGCGGAATGGAGAAGAACCTAGAGGTAAAGGAGAATGGAGCATACTATTTCATGAACCGTATTTGGGTCCCTAAACTCGGAGGATTTAGAGAAGTTGTTATGAAAGAAGCCCACAAGATACGATACTCCATTCATCCCGGTTCAGACAAGATGTACTTGGACATTAAACAACAGTATTGGTGGCCTAACATGAAGGTGGAAATTGCGGCCTACGTTAGTAAGTGCCTTACGTGCGCCAAGGTAAAGGTGGAGTACCAGAAACCCTCAGGATTGTTACAGCAACCGGTAATCCCGGAGTGGAAATGGGAGGGGATTTCTATGGATTTCGTGACCAAGCTACCCAGGACGTCGGACGGACTGGACACCATATGGGTAATAGTCGACCGACTGACGAAGTCTGCCCATTTCCTGCCTATAAAAGAATCCTACAAGATGGAAAGATTGACACGTCTGTACATTCGAGAGATCGTGAGACTCCACGGAATACCAATATCTATCATCTCGGATAGGGATAGTAGGTTCATGTCACGATTTTGGCAATCACTCCATAAGGCGATGGGAACAAACCTCGACATGAGCACCGCTTATCATCCACAAACGGATGGTCAAAGCGAGCGAACAATCCAAACGCTCGAAGACATGCTCCGCGCATGCGTGATAGACTTTGGGAAGTCTTTGGATACCCACCTACCTTTAATCGAGTTCTCATATAACAATAGTTATCACTCGAGCATCAAGGTGGCTCCTTTCGAAGCACTGTACGGGCGTAAGTGTAGATCACCGTTATGTTGGGCTGAAGTAGGTGACACCCAGCTAGCAAAAACACATACGTTGGACAAAGCACTAACGAGACCGGAGATCATTCGCGAAACCACGGAAAAGATCGTTCAAATCAGAGCACGATTGCAAGCATCGCGTGACCGACAAAAGAGCTACGCTGATAAACGGCGAAAGCCCTTAGAATTCCAGGTCGGGGATCGAGTACTGTTGAAAGTCTCACCCTGGAAAGGGGTTATACGTTTCGGAAAACGGGGAAAGTTGAACCCACGATACATTGGACCTTTCGAAATCGTCGCCCGAATAGGTTCGGTAGCCTACAGACTACAACTACCCGCAGAGCTAAACGGTGTACACCCCGTGTTTCATGTCCCTAATATGAAGAAGTGCCTATATGATGAAATCCTCGTCATTCCTCTTGATGAGATCGAAATCAATGAGAATCTCCTGTTCGTTGAAGAACCAATTGAAATCATGGACAGGGAGGTGAAGCGTACTAAGCAAAGTCGCATCCCGATCGTGAAAGTACGGTGGAACGCAAAGCATGGACCAGAATTCACGTGGGAACGCGAAGACCAAATGAAGCAAAAGTACCCTCACCTATTCTAGCATTCTCAAATCTAGCTTTCAACAAAATTTCGGGACGAAATTCCCTCTAACGGGGGGATGATGTCACAACTAGAAATTTTGTGTCTTGTAATCACTATACTTAAGTAAAACATTAAACCAAAAACTTAAGATCATGTGTGATGCCTTCAAAAACTTCAATCAAATGCTTCATACAAGTACTACAAATAGTAAATAAGCAATTGGAAACCCTAGAAGTTCTTGTTTAGGTCAATTTTGGACTAGGACTTCCTTATTGGACTCAATGGACCAATAAGCTTCCAATTTGACTATCATGGGCTTAGAACCCTTAAATGGGCTCTAATTGGACCCACATACATTTATTTCAACCTTTTGGGCCATATTGGGCCTAAAATGGAATAAACTAAAAGTTTTGCACCATGATTAACCTAAACTAGCCTAACAAAGTGTGAAAATCATATTATATTTTTTTGGAACAAAAATCATCCAACTTAACTTCTACATGGGCTTGAGGGCATAAAAGCCCAAATTTTCCCTTTTCCTTCCAAATTCTCGGCCCAAGGCCCAAACCCAAGAAGAGATGAAGAGAGTTGACTTGCAACTGACACCTCATTATTGTCTTTTGGATCTCCATGCAACCTATTCCATGTTTCCATGCATATCACCTCAAGGGTCTATTTCTCCCTCTCTCTCTCTCTTGCTCTCGGCCATTTCAAACACACACACACCTCACAAATTCTCTCTAGAATACTCAAGAACTCATCCTTCCTCACCATTCAAAAATGTCGAAAATTAAGAGGCTTTCAAGAGGATATTTCTACAAACTCTTCATCTAAGGTAAGGTTATGCTTGGATCTATGACTTAGATTCTTTGTTTTATCAAAAATGTCTTCCTAATCCATACAAAAATCGTGATCTTGCATCCTAGAACCACCTCAAACTCGAGATCTTCAAGAAAAGGGTGCTAAGGCCAAAAATCACCAAGCTTTCTTCCATCTTTTCTTCAAAAACCGAAACCACACCCTAAGGTGAGCTTCATACTCCCTATCTTTCGGTTTTATAAGTTTTGTGGGGGGGGGGGGGGGGAATACAACTGAAAGTGTAGATCTATATGTGTTTTGTATGCCTTGTATGATTTCTATGCTTATATGTGTGTTTTTGTGTGTTTATGATGTTGGATCTAACTATAAGCCCCTAAAAATTGAGATATACTTTATGTTAAATAATACTAGCATCAAATATATTTCTACATACAAATTATTCCAAGAAAAATAGCTAAGTGGCTTAATAACATATTCTTTGGGCTAAAAACTCAATTTTTGGACATAAAATGTTAAAAATATAAAGTTAAAGGGCCCAAAACAACATATTACGAATTCTGATGGATGAGAAGAGTCAAAACAGTTTCAATAAAGTATTTTCTGGAAATATACTCTTTTGGAGGGTTGAAAATATAAATTCCAAGCTTAATGGGCTAAAAATGACATTTTCGGCCCAATAGGGCCCAATATGCGAAATTTTCTGTTTTGAAGGGCCAAAACCGTATTTTTCTGCAAAACAGTGGACTACTAGTGTCCCAAGTTCTTTTCTAAGGTTAAAAATGCTTTTCATAATTAAAAAGGACCAAAGTTCCAAAATTTTTCCGATTTGGGGCAAAAGTGTAAATTTGCGAAAAAGGAAGGTTTCAACCGAGAAAACTGTAATTTCAGGGACCAAAACTGTTTTCAACTAAAAATATGCTGAAAAATGTCAATTGCAATAAGTTTTGGTGTTAAAATGACAAGAAAAATGGTTTAAGGACCAAATCGGAAATTTATTTATTTAAAGGGTTGAAAAAGTAAATTTATAACAAAAAGAGGGGCTGTAACAGAAAAGTTGAAATGTTAATTCAATACATCCGTTGTGATCAAACACTGGCACTACGACTACCGACGAATTATATTACACCACAACACCAAAAATCGTTATCAAACGAATTGATTCGGTCTCGAATCAATGAGAAACTCGAAACTACTAACACGACAATAACTCGACTCATACACGGAAACCTTTGGGAATTCAACACACACGTGAGAGTGCACAGACGTCGACGCACCATCTTTGGGCCCCAAAGTGTAAAATCTTGTTTGTTGGGCCTAGCTAGCCTAATGACCTGATATTTAGGCCTGAAGACTCCAACCTTACGAGTTGTTGGGTCTTACATGATCCAACACAGCGTAAAAGGACTTTCAATGGCTTTTTACTATTGGTGCCCAAGGGTCCTTTCGTACTGCTAGTAAAGTCGGTTACTCACATGCGAGTGGGCCAAGGGCCCTTCGTACTCTTTTTTTTTTATCCCCAACCGGCTAACGGAGTTACCGAGGTCTTCGTGCCCTCTTTCTCTACGGATGTGGGATTGCAAGAAGTCAGGGCGGTTGGATTACGCGAATAATACTGATGACGCCTACGGGATCATTAGTATAAGTTGCAAACTGGCCGTTTGCGTAACGCGTGTTTATAGCAATTCACCATGCGCAATAACCCGACGTCGCCTGAAATCAATGACTTCACATTTCGCGATGGTACAACAGCTACATGGAATTCAAAGTGTTAGGAAAACATCGGGTTTTCCTAGGGTCTTTTTTTATACATACAGTCTCGAAATGTACACAAGTTTGATGAACATTTTTTTTACAACTATAGAAACAAACAAGCATACTTATGGATCTTCACAAACTTTTTCATAAACTGTTTTCAGAAAATATCGGATTTTCTGGTAGTTTTCAAAACAATACAAAACGTTGCTTTTCAAATACCGCTTATGAACTCACCAACATTTCATATGTTGACGTTTTTCAAAATACTTGTATTCTCAGGTAACAAGTAAACCGAAGGAAATGTATTCAGTGATGGCTTGCAGTTTGTTTATCTATGATCGAACAATTTATTTTTGGGAATGTAATATTAAAACAATGTACTCAGTGTAAACTCTACCAGTTGTACTATATTAATGCATGGTGATGAATGATGTTATGTTTCATATATATTCAATGTTATGGTATTCAATTAAGTCGCGACAGCCCTCAGACGTTTCCGCCGTCTGGTTCGGAGGTGTGACACAATGAGATTATATAACATGGGCCCGAAGTATATGTGAAAGGACAACTAAGGCCCATTTCACATGTAAGGTATTTATAGGCCCAAATAGCACGCAAATAGTATTCAAGGTCCGTCTCATATGTTAATGGGTCAATAAGGCCCAACAAACATATAAATAGTATACATGACATATCACACATAAAAATGGGCCACTAAGGCCCGATAACCTAGAAAATGATCAAATTAATCCGTTTGTTAGTTTATCGTTGGTTTTGGTTCTAGTATTCACTTAAATAGCATGAAAGTCCACTTTTTTTAAAAATGACGATCTTGGCCCAATAAGCCAAAAATTTACAATTAAGGCCCAATTTTGTAAGAATAATACTTTAGTCTCCATTTTGTTCAAAACTTGTGTTAATGACTAGTTTGTGGTAAAAATAACCTTTTAAACCAATTTTTGTCAAAAATATCATTTTTGGCTTGATTTTTGTGAAAACACACAATTTTCTGGTTGTGGGGCTTTTCAAAGCTAGTTGTTGGAAAATTTGTAGAAAAATCATCGTAAGTCTAAATTTGGATCCGTAAATTCTGTAAGTTTGGAAATTTTATTTACTTTGTTCATAATTTTTCTCATAATTTTTAATGGCTTCTAAAAAGTGTGAAATTGCTCACCTTCACAGGCTGGTCCGAAAATATTTCAAATATGATAGACTGTTTTGTAAAATTCGCCAAAAATTGTAGCAAAATCGTATGAAAACTTGAGAGTATTCATTTTAAAGGTATAAATCCGAACTTTATCCATGTAAAATAGTTTTGAAAAATATTTCCATTAAGAGGGTCAAAACAGTCCGAGATTTGACCAAAACTTTTCTGTCAAGTGCTGTTTTATGAGTTTAAATTATAGATCTTAGAACACAACACTCATTTTTGCTATTTAAAGTGTTTAAATCCCAGATCTACTAGTTTATATCTAGTATATGTGCTAAAACATACTTTTCTCAAAGTTCTTATGAAGATCCAAGTGATAAACTTCAAGTTCTTAACATATTTTTAGATTAATGAAGAAATCAACACATAATCACCGAATAATTAAAGGAAAACAGACATAATCATGCATATACACATAAGACTTGTATTTCCCCCCCCCCCCCCCAAAACCAAGTAAAAATCGAAAATAGGGGGTATGAACTCACCTTGCGGTTTGGATTTCGGTTTTGATGAAGATAAGAAGAAGGTGGTGTAAGTTATTACTCTAGCTAGCTTCTTGAAGTGATCTTCGAATCTTGATGAGTTCTAGGGAGCATGGTCACGAATTTGAGGTGGTAAGAGGAGTGATTTAAGTTTATGGATGTATTAAATCAACTTAGCTTGTGAGATCTTACCAATGATGATGATCTTTGATGAAAAATCCTCTTAAAACACACACTAATTCTCGAAATTTTGGAGGAAGATGAAGGAGTTCTTGATTGAGTTTGAATGAGAAAAATGGAGGTAGAGTGTCCCAAATTGGCCCACATGGCCCATTAAAGCTAAACTAATTCATTTTAGGCCCAATAATAAAAACCTAGTCTATAAAGAACTTGAACCGGGATTTCTAAGGTTTTCAACCCTTAGTTGAATATATGAGATGTATTTGGAATAAGTATAGAGTATGATATTCACTTAAAATACATGCCTTACCATGGATGATGTTTTCATGAGAGTAGAATTTCCCAGCTAAAAATTCTAGTTGTGACATCATCCCCCCATTAGAGGGAATTTCGTCCCGAAATTCTTTCGAAAGATAGGTTCATGAATGAAAGAATACGTGAGGGTACTTCTGCTTAATCTAGTATTTGCATTCACATGTGAATTCTGATCCACGCTTGGCGCTCCATCGAACCTTCATAATCGGAATGCGGCATTGTTTTGTACGCTTTACTTCCTTATCCAATACATCGACTGGTTCTTCGACGAATAGAAGATTCTCGTTTATTTCGACCTCTTTCTAAAGGATTGATAAGAGTTTTGCCTGATAGGAACTTTTTCAAATTCGGTACACTGAACACAAGGTGTACGTTGTTGAGCTCTACAGGTAGCTGCAGTCTGTAAGCCTTTTGACCAATCTGAGCAAGAATCTCGCACAGTCCGATGCATCACGGGTTTAGTTTTCTTGTTTCCTAAAGCGAATCATTCCTTTCTAAGGAAAAGCTCTCATTAGTACCCGACCTTCGACTTGCAATTCCAGAGGTTTTCGTCATTTTTCAGCATAACTCTTTTGTCTGACTCGTGATGCTTGAAGTCAAGTTCTGATTTGGATTATCTTCTTTGTCATTTTGCGAATGGTTTCTTGTCCCGTGAGAGTATTGGCGAGTGATCTGCATTTATGACTATAAAGATCCTAGAAAGGAGCAACCTTGATGCTCGTGCGATAGCTGTTATTGTATGAGAATTCAATCAAGGGCAACTGGGTATCCCTTGACTTGTTGAATTCAGATACCCAGACTTGTAGCATAACTTCGAGTGGTTGAATGGTTCGTTCGCCTTGGCTATTGGTTTGAGGGTGGTAAGTAATGCTCATACATAGCTATGTTCCTATAGTCTTCTGAAATGACTGTCAGAGTCTTGAAGTAATCCCGTTATCTCGGTCCGAGATAATAGATACTGATATTTCATGGATTCTGACGATCTCTTTGATATAGTTCCATGTTAATCTTTCCATCTTATTTGATTCATGTATTAGCAGGAAATGGGCAGATTGGGTTAACCTATCGACGATCACCCGGATAGTGCCCAACTCAACTCTTATAACAATAAGCTTTGTCTTTTGACTTCGAGAGTTTTATCCATCCATGTAGTGCTTTCTTCACGATATTCTCCGGCTTTGATGCTTTCAAGGCTGGTAGTAGATGTTGACAGTGTTTTGTCCTCGCTTCATGGGCAGACGAGTATGTTATTGATGAAAATAATGAAAAGGCTAACTAGGAATGGTTGGGAAAACTCAGTTTGTAGGGTCCATGAATACCATGGGAGCATTCATTAGATCGAAGGGTATCAAAATGAATTTGAAATGGTCGTGACGCGTTCGGAAGGTGGTTTTTGAAATGTCGTCTTCTTGGACTAGAAGTTGATGATAATCGGTTCTTAGATCTATTTTAGAGAAGTAACTAGCTCCTTGGAGTTGGCCAAATAGATCATCAGTCCGAGGGACTGGGTATCGATTTTTGATAGGGAGCTTATTCAATTTCCTAAGATCGATGTACCTTCTGAAGGATTCATCTTCTTGAAGAACAAGATCGGAGCTCTCCAGGGTGAGAAGCTTGGTCCGATGGATCCTTTACTCAAAAAATTTCTTAATTGACTGGATGACTTCTGAATTTCGGCGGGAGTCAACCTATAGGGTGAATTGGTAATTGATGTGATTCCCGGTATGAGGTCGATTCGAAATTCGACCTGTCTCTATAGGGCATTCCTGGAAGTTCTTCGGGAATTACATCCGGAAAATCGCATGCTACTGGAATACCCTGTATGCTTACTTCTTCCTTGGTCTTGTCCAATACATGAGCGAGGAAAACGTTGTTCTTCTGGTGCAGGCACTTCTGTGCCTTGATGCACGAGATAGGATGAGGATTGGCGCCAAGTTTATCACCATAGATTTTTAGGGTTTCGTGATTAGGAAGGTGAAGGCAAACGACCTTCTCGCGACACATAATATCAACATGGTGGGGGCTTAACCCAACCATGCCAATTATCACATCAAAACTCATAATATTTACTGGCATTAAATTTTATTTGAGTTTTTTTTCCATTAGTCACGTCTACCGTAAAGGCTTAGTTTAGCTTCCAGGGTTGTTGCTTTAGTAAGTGCTCGAATTTGTTACTAACGAAGCTTCACTACTGGGTAAGAGGTGAGCGAAAAAAGTTGTTAAGTGGGAACATACCAGTAACAACCGTCGGGTCTTGGACTGCTTCGCCTTGACCCCAGGTCAGGACCATTTCTGATCCTTCTGCTCCTTGTTGTTTATCCTTGGGGCAATTGCGCCTGAAGTGACCGGTTCCTCCATACCCATAGCAGGTGTGACTAGTCTCATTATTGGTGTTGTTGTTAAGGTTGTTACGATTGTTGTTGTTGTTTTCGTTTGGCTGATGGTTCTGACATGGATAAGTTCTACAATATTTGGCGGTGTGATTCTTTCGGTTGCGTTTCTTACAATACATCTCCCGGAAGGCTCTGTTATGATGGAAATTGCACTGATTGCATTTTGGAAGGCTTCCAGCACATGGTCTCGTTAATGCTGGTGTGATAGGGGTAATGGTTGCATGAATAGCAACAACATGTTGCTTCTTTGAGAACCTTTGAGTTGGCTGTCCCTTTCTCTTACTTCCAGGATTTTGCTTCCTACTCTTAAGCTTGGGGTTTAGTGTTCCTTGATAAGTTTTCACTTTTTGGTTTCCGCGCTCGTTCCTTTGGCTGGAGTTGTCAATGCTATTTCCGCCTCCATTGGTGTTGTTTGCATTGATTTGTGCCATAGCAGCGACCTTTCTTGCCACTTTTCTCTATTGAGGACCAATGATGCCAATACCCTTAAAGTCCCATAACTTCTTCATTCTAAGTCTGTTTCCTACGAACTTCAAATCCACAAAAAGGTGATGAGAAACCCTACACTCCTAGCTCCACACCCGAGCCCTACAAACTTCCTAGTAAGACCCGAGACCTATAAAAGACTGAATCGTCAGATTACGCTTATACCCTTGGTCTCTGAAGACACAATCGAACACTTTCAAAACCAGGTGTTACAATAGGGCATCTGCTACTACGTTGGCCTTGCCCGAATGATAGCGAACTTCACATTCGTAATCATTTAGCAGTTCCACCCATCGTCGTTGTCTCATATTGAGTTTTTTTTTATTGAGAATGTGATAGAGACTCTTATGTTCAGTGAAGATTGTGCACTTTGTGCCATAAAGGTTGTGACATCCCCATTTTTACGGCCAGAAAAGACCGATTTTTTTATGCTTTATTTTGGAAATCAAAGTATCCTTTTTAAGAAAAATATTGCGAAATTTGTCCCCAAAAAACTTGATAAATACGTTATCAAAGCATTCCCAAAGAAATGTATTTTATTCATTTTAAACTATTGGGATGTCATTGCCAATATGGAAACATAAGCATAAACAGATCTTACATTCATTTACAATAGTGATCTACATCTCCTTAATCTCTCAATGTAATGTAGCTTCACATCGACACCTGTGATACAAATAAACCGTGTAGGTTAGGTTGGGAAACCTGATGAGAACATAGGGTTTTAGACCCACAATAATATAGTTATTATGTTTAAACATCAAACAATTAACCTAATTACCCATCCCCGGTATCTTCTTTATTCATATGTATCTCTCCTATGAATAATCTATTCCTCATTATTTATTACTAAGGATTGTCCTAAGGAATAAGCATGAAGTCCATCATTGCCAAGGTTTATTCAACATGCACTATGTCCTAGTTGCCAGGGTTCATCCAATGGGCGCTATGTCTAGAGCTGCAAGGGTTGTGTCATTTATTGAAAGTATTATTTTTGGGAGTCCACCCGCAATAAGTTTCAATGGGTTTTTTAGAGTACACTAGGTGAATGTCTCGTTCACAATACCTACAGGTTGCGAGCCTGCTAGTGTTCCACTGGACTGTCTAGAATAGTCAATGGTTGTCATACATACTCTGGCCAATGTTTGGGTAAAGGCTCCTCTCAAATTTCACCTCTCACCCTCATCTCATGATCTTTATCACCCTTCATCTCTTCATCAAACTCATCTTTCATCTACCCATCTTTACCCATCATAATTATAGGTATAAAATACACATACAGTTTAAAACAATTAAAACATGTATATTTTGGTTCATCCAACATAAATATTAAGTACACAGATAATATGTACATATATCATGCAACTTATATTAAATACTTCATATCTATGTGTAAGACGAAAGTATTACACACTCACTTGTGAAAGTGATGATTCCAAACTCGGGAAGCGCTTCACTTCTAACGATTCTGTTTTCCTTCGATGAAACCTATCATTATTATCGCTAAGTTTTAGTCTAATATTTATTGCGATTAATTATTAGTCTAGATTCATCATTAAATCAAAGTCTAATTTAATGATCTATGGAGTAAGGAACAACTAGGTAGGATCATATCGGAGGTAGGGTCCATTTGGTATATGAAGTATACTATTCGGAAATCCCACTTTAACCACCTCACTAAATCACATCCTAGACATCATCCCCGTAACTAGATCAATCAGTAGAATGACTTGGAGTCACTGATAAATATTGTTTATAAGTTCATAATAACGATAATAAACTTAAACATAAGTTATACTTAAATTAGGGTTAGCATAAATCACTTACCGGGGGTTTGGCTAGGAACCGGGCTCTGCGGGGGCATAACTTCCGAGCCGAAAAGCTCTTTTTCTCGGTGCCGTCGAGTGCTCTGGAGCTTTCTTCTAGTGCTAGGGGAGTTTCCTAAGATTTAGGTGGGGTGTTGGGAGGTTTAGAGAGAGTTTAGAGTGAGAAAGAAAGAATGGAAGGTGTGAGAAATGAAGGCACCTTCGCATGCTATTTATAGGCTGAAATACTACTCAACTCGTCGAGTTGGGGCCTCCAACTCGTCGAGTAGGTGCCACATGTCACCATCTAGTGGCAAGAATTTGGGAGAAAGCAATGGCCCAGATTCATCCATGTCACCCTCTTCGTAATAGCACCCTACCGACTTCTAAACACTGTAACTTTCACATATGAGCTCCGTTTTCGACGTTCTTTATATCCACGCGTAGGTGGAGACATAATCTACAAATTTCATAACTTCTACATACAGACTCTGTTTTCGATTGTATTTTTATATTTGATCTCATATTAATGAGATATTCAATTCTCATTTAGGTTTTGTCGGCTAATAATCACTCGATCTGAAATTCGAAATCTGGGTTGTATACTACTATGCAAAATCATAGAAAAATCATAACTTCCTCATACTAAGTCAGATTTTGATGTTATTTTTATGCACACTCTTGGTTTAACATATAATACAACTTTCATTTAGATATCTAAGGCTAAAAATTAGTTTATCAAAATTTCACTTATTACTATTCCCGGTGTTGTAAAACTTCGATATGTCGTAACTTTGCCGTAAAACTTCGACATGTCGTAACTTCTTCGTTATAACTCGCATTTCGGCATTCTTTATATGTACAGAATCTTTATGACATATACTATAACTTGGTTAAGCTTATTTATTCTAAATAATTGTCTATCAAAAAGTCATTTTTGACTCTCATTGTCTCTAAATTGACTAGCCCGAATATGTGGGCATTACAAAGGTAGTGTCTCAAGATTTTTAAGGCAAACACTATTGCCCCAAAATCAAGGTTGTGTGTGGTGTAGTTGACCTTACGAGTCTTAAGTTTTCTCAGGGATATCTTCATCCAGAACTCTAAGCCGATGGTATCCCGACCTTAGATCAACTTTCGGAGAAGTACATCGTTCCATGAAGTTGGTTGAATAAATCGTCGATTCGGGGTAGGGGTATTGGTATTTGATGGAAAGTTTGTTCGACTCTTGATAGCCAATGCACACATGGAATGATCTGCGTTTCTTTGTTACGAACTAGAATGGCGCTCCCCAAGGTGAGAAGTTCAGTCTGATAAATCCTTTATTAATTAGTTCGTTCCGTTGACTGGACAATTCCTGCATTTTTACCGGTGCTAATCAGTATGGGGATTTGACTATGGTAGTGGCTTCAGGAATCAAGTCAATTCTAAACTCGAGTTGGCACACATGTGGTATTCTCGGAAAGTCTTTTGGGAATACTTCGAGAATGTTACAAACTTCTGGAATATCCTTGATGTCTTTCACTTTTTGTGTCTTATCCATAATGTGGGATAGGAAAGGCATGGTACCTCTTGTGTAGGTATTTCTGAGCCTTGATGCAGGAGACGATTCAGAGATTTGTTTCAGGTTTTTCATAATAGATGAGAAGGGTTTTGTTATCTTGTTCATTAAGTTGAACGGACTTTTCATAACACATGATATTGGTATGGTGAGGAATTAACCAAAGCATGCAGATAATCATGTCGAAGTTTCCTATTGTAACCAACATTAGGTCGATTTGGAAGGAATGGTTTTTTATGTTACAGTGCATCCTATGTATTTTTATTTTGTGGTTTTTATCTTCCCATTATACATTTGAATGGTAAATGTTTCATTAAGTGTTTGAGGTTTTTGTTTAAGGAAATGTTCAAAATTATGGCTCAGGAAACTCCTCTTCGCACTGCTATCGTAAAGTATGCATGCATATGAGTTATTTGAGTAGAAACGTACCGGTAATCCGAGCGGGTCTGTTATCGCTTTCATATATGTCCTGTTTTTGACACCCCCCTATGCCTCTGACATTTTTGTTTCAAGTCTTTGGTCACTCCCTTTTGACATGACCCGCCTCCCCACAACTATAGCAAACCTAACCCACTCTAGCGTTAGTGGTTTCGGTGGTCAGTTGAGTTGACACCCTACAGAAACGAGCGGTGTACCCCCTTTTTCTATAGTTGTTGCAGTGCGTCTCTTGGCAGAATCCATTGTGATGGAAGTTATACTTGTTACATTTAGGCAGGTTCCCAACATATGGTTTTGTCGGCACTGAGGCAGTAGAGACAGTGGTGGTATGGACTACCGTAGTTTGTTGTCATTTGGTAGGCTCTTGAGTCGAACGACCCCTTTTCTTATTCCAGAACTTTTGTTTCTTGGGCAATACTCCTCCATTACCGTAGAGATTCTTAGGTTTGTAATTTGGGGGAGTCTCTGGAGGAGCACACCCGTTTGTGTCCTTGGTTGTCACCAGGATTGGAACTATTGGTACCATTTCCGTTTCTTTTTTTGTTGTTGGCGCTAATTTATACCATGACGATTGCCACGAAGACTGCTACAATGGCTTGGAATGTAGCAGGGTCCATTTACAGAGTTGGTGTTGCACTGGTATGATGGTTACTTCTGCATGGTGACGAGTTCGTAAGTAACTATGGTCGTTACTAGTTATATCCCATCTATATATATATATATATATACATACATACATATAAATTACATGTTTTACCATACGATTCCCATTTTTACATAGATGTCAAAACATTAAGTTGATTCAGGTTACATTGGTTTTGGAGGGTGTACATCACTTGATTTACTACTACTAGTTGTAATAAAAGACTCAATGAGCCTAACACATAGTGTGAGTAGTGTAGTCACTAACTCACTATGCTATATTAGTCTATCATATACCAAAATGACACACAAGGTGCCCTTCCATCTCACACATCTCATGAGTGTCCTCCTCCGCTCTTTGTTTCGCTATGACTGCCCTAGTTTCAGCTGTAAGGATTTGTTGTCTCATGGTGGCCATCTCCTCCTCTGAAGAGTGTAGGTGGTCCATAATGTCCTCCTGTTCCACTTGTTAGTTCAACATGACACCCGTATGGTGTTCTTGTTCCTCGTGGATGCGCCGAATTCGCATAGTCGCATTCCGGGCTTCGCCACCGATCTCCATTACCTCGTGATGGAGAGCCTGAACCTAAGTGTCCAAATGGACCACTTGTGGTACATTCAGAGGCAGTACTCGATCTCTGAGGGTGCTGGGGGTCGGAGCATGGTATAGTGGATGCATGCTAAATGTGGATCGTCGGCTGTATTCTCTAGCCCATGTTTGTAGCTGGGTTGCCCATTATGGGGTGCATCTTGGACAAAGGCAGATGTTAGCAATGCATTTTTCCTTTGAATCCGCAATATTCTCTTACGAGGAATGTTCATCCAAGGAGGACCCTTATTGGGCTGTCTATATACCTGGAAGCAGGGAGGTGGGAGGGGCTCATGCTTGCTTCTGATAGGGTGAGGTTCATTAATGATCCCCCTAGTGCCTTCCTCCTCATCCGATTCCTCATCAAAACCCTCCTCTTCATAGTCCATTTCTTGGTACTCCTTGGGATCCTCTTCTGAATCCTCCTGATGAACCTCTTCTGGGTCCTACTCGATCCATCCATTGGCTTCCATGGCATGGTAGTATGGGCCTTCGTGGTGAAATCCATCCACATCTTATGTGAAAGAATAGAGGTATAAGGGACACATAAAGAATCCATGTGTATGGTTCTATAGTATCATAAAATTCTCCTATAGTATTTTAAGCTTTATGTTTGGTTATAAGTTTTATTTGTATGGGATGTTGGTAAGTTTTAGACTTGTTGTTCTCTATGACTACTCCTCGACATATGCTAGTCACATCTTGGTTAAATATATTTTATCAGGCTATATTTCTCCCAGATCTGATTATATACCCCAAGGCCTACTTATAGTGTTCAACTATCATAATACTTTTATATGGTTCTTGTTATGACACATTCCTAGTATGTATGTATATACCTATACTTTTATATAAATATACTTATATTTAAAAGTATACTTTTAGTCAGAGTGCTTTAGCCCCATTGTATTTATAGTTGTATATCTTACATGGTTTGATATACTTACTTCACTATAAACAATGCTCTAATACCAATCTGTCACACCCCCAAACCAGAACGACAAAAACATCTGACGGTGGATGATTTCATGTATAATATCATAACATAATGAATAATAGTGATCAAATCCATACAACTATCATATTGATAATTAAGACGTTTACATTGTATCCAAAACATTGTTTACTTGATACCAAATACATATGAAAAAAGTAAATGACGTGATGTTGCGACACCCCATCCTCAAAACCTTTTTGGTTACGTGTCTAGTGATTTCTTGATAATACAACTGGTTTTGAAAAGGTGTCAAAAATTAAGTTGGTGAGTTCATAAGAGTTTTGTATGAGAAAAATTGGTAACTTTTCCATGTAAAAATGATAGAGTGTGGTTTTAGAAAATCCAATATTTTCTTCAAAAATGATTTGTAATTCTTAAACCCAAATACCAAAATGAGTTGTCACCCTAGACCTACGGGTCTAACTGTAGTTAACAACTTAGGTGCATTGTTGTCAGTCCTATATATATCTATACACAAGTGTCATGCTCTATAACTGAGACTCTGGTTATAATTCAGGAACTTTAGTATGTACGCAAGTAGGTACGGTGAAGGCTATGTCTCACAAAATTGTATTAACGGGTTTACGTCTAGTGTAATGAAAACCCCTTTTTGGAAATGAAAGTATTAGCCTTCCATACTGGTTACATAGTGTAAAAATAATTATACCTTTAAATAATTATACGGTTCGTGCAAAATGATAAAGTAGTATTTGTGACCCATAAGCTATACCGATTATAGTTTATTATAAATATTTTGCTAAGTCCATTTATATAATCAAATATATAAATACATGTAATTTATTGTGTATAGATGTTTTAAAAGATTATAACGTATAAAATTACATCTAAACACAAGTATAAAAACATTTAGTATGATAAAGGCAATTTCTAGTTTTTAACTTTTTTGTCCATGTTTTTAGAAAAATAATAGAAAAATCATCGTAAGTCTAAATTTGGGTCCGTAAACACTCAGAGCTTAGAAAATGAGTTTACTTTGTCCATAATATTTTCCCCTAACCTTAAGTGGTTCCTAACCAAGGTGCAAACATTCATTGTTACAGACCGATCCGAAAATGTTTTGAAATGATGGGCAGTTTTGTAAAAAATCACCATAAGTTGTAGAAAACTCGTATGAACGTGTGCGAGTAGTCCTTAAAAAGGTATAGACCTTAATTGTATTCATTTTGAACGGTTTTGAAATACATGAAGTCTAAGCAGGGCAAAACAATTGGTGAACAGACTATAATGTTTCTGTAAAAAGCTGATTTTTAAGCTTAGATATGTTTTAGTGTCATAACTTGTATTTTTAGTTTGAAAATCCATTAGATCATCCAAATAGGATTCGTTTACTTGTATTACCCGCCTTAAAACTTGGGAAAACTCGAAAATGAAGGGGTAAGAACTCACCTTGAGTGGATTTCTTAGTGGATAAAGAGATGAAGATGAAGATCTTCAAGCTTAAAACACTTGAAGATGGTTGAAGAATACTTGAAGATTGTATTATCCTATGGATTTACACACATGTTAATGTGTGTAAGTATAATAAAACTAGTATGTATGTGTGTAAAATCATGAGATCTATGGAGGAAAGCTTACCAAAAATTGAAGAACCAACTTAGGAGGAATTATCCTTGAGAAAGATGGAGAGTTCTTGAGAGAAACTGAGAGAATGAATAAGTTGGAGAATATGGAGAGGGTTGGATGAAATTTATGGGGGGTGAGGAGGGAGGGTGGTGGGGTGGGTAGGGTGGGGTGAGTTGTTGCATTTATGTATGTTGTGTAAAAGCTAGGTTGTATGGTGGGTATTAGATTTGTTGGAAAAGAGGGATCGACTTGTCTAGTCATGGCTTTTCACAAAATAAAAAGTCAACTGTTTATATTTTATAAAAATGTTGGCATTTTTTTATAAAAGTGTGATATTTTGTAAAAAGTGTGGTATTTTTATAAAGAAAATATGGTATAAATGATGTATAAATATTTAATTTGTATTATAAAAATTCAAATTGTCAATAAAATCATTATTATCAAAAATAATAATATGTTACATGAAAATTAAGTTGATTTCTAAATTCTTTTTGTTAAAAGTTTGGCATTTTAGGTTGGGTATGGAATTTATTGTATTCGGTGACGAATTCACTAAAAATCCATATTTGTAGCATTTGTTATGAATTTGCCGTGTAGTATAAGGCTTATGAAATTCCACTACATCATGTTATGAATATTATTTATACTAAACTAATATAAAATTGAATTACCGAATTGTTATGATATTAACCTTATTTAGGGTTTTTGTTCGATAATTTCCAATAAGAGTGGTACTTTGTATTATAACTTGTCAATCGTACATTGGACGCATTAGGTAATATCACAATTCACCTAAAATTCTAATACAAGTTGGGTTGACCTGGTTGACCATGGTTGACTACGTTTGACCAAAATTGATAGTTGTCACAATAGAACCCTTGAGATAGATCATATCGAATAAGAGAGAGAGAGAGAGAGAGAGAGAGAGAGTAACAGGAATGGTTAATGGGGTTAACTGTTTGGTGTGAATTATATATATATATATATATATATATATATATATATATATATATATATATATATATATATATATATATATATATATATGGAGAGATAAATTATATTATTATGGGTTGAAACCCTGTGTACTCACCAAGTTTCCCAACCTGACCCACTCAGCTTCTTTGTATCATAGGTAGCGATATTACTATCTTGTTTTTGGGACAAATTCTGTGTAATTAATATTTTTTAAAGAGCACTCTTATTTAATAAGCATAAACAAATCGGTCTTTTCTGGCCATAAAAATGGGGATGTCACATTTTCAATGGTGGCATTAGTGAACTCAGATATATTGTCATTTCGAATTCTTAGGACAGGCAATTTGGTGAAATTTTTTATCCCATTAATGAATTTGATGAGTTCGGAAGGTGTTTCCGACTTCAATCTTGAAAAGAATACCCAGGTGAATCTGGTGTAGTTGTCAACACTCACATGAATGTACTTTCGTGATGCAAACTTTCAAAGGAAGAAGGACCACACAGATCAATATTAAGAAGTTCAAGTGGTTCCGAAATGATTTTTCAATCAGAAATGGATGACCTTTCTTATATTGCTTCCCATATTCATACGTAGTGCAAACATGCTCATTTTCTTAGATTGCTTCCCACATTTAAATACAGTGCAAAGATGATCATTTTCAAAATTGAGGAGTGGCAAAACTCAGACCATTTCACGAGAAACTAGATCATTCATATATTGGAAATTATGATGAGAAAGCCTCTGATGTCTCAACCAACTTATGTCAGGAACAACCTTTGCAAGAAGACACAATTGATGCTTTTCGATAATCATATTGATGTCCAGAGGAAACATGTTTTTTATTCGATCTGATTTGATGAGACATTCTTTTCGATCTTCTGTCATAACGCATCTATTCTTATTGCAGAACTCAGCTCTCTGATTTGCGTCAGTGAGTTAGGCTACACTGATTAGATTGTGCTTAAGATCAGTTACCTAGGCCACATTGGAGATAGAGAAATTTCTGTTGGTTAGGATGCCATAACCTCAAATATGAGAACATGTATTGTTGCCATATGTGACATAACCAACATTTGGAGTGAGCACGAAATTACGTAGAAAATCCTTTTGCCTAGTCATGTGCATGGCACAAGCACTATCAATATACCATATTGTATCCTTTTGTTTTGTATCGTTTTGTCTTTGTATTTCATTTCATATAACAAAGGTGAATCTCAATGGTTGATGCTTGCAGTTCTAAGGACCGGGTAAATATTTTGAAACTTTTGTACTAGTTAAGCTGTCCCTAAAAGCATGTCGTAGCATGGTTACCAAAGCCTCAATTGACTCTATGTGTGTTTAGCGAAAGCCTTAATGAAATATTTCATATGAAAATTTCTTCCCAAATCAGGCTTGTATTCACATTAGTCACTTGAGCTACCTGACTCTTCTCACATGAGTTAAGAGTTTACTCTTTTGTCCGAAATAACAGAGGTACAAATGATTTCTTAAACCAATCCTTTTCATCTAAAAGTTCTTACACGGTCACACACGAAGACATATGTACAAGAGGTCTTTGATCAAACCTATCGAGACTTAGACATATAAAACAATATATGTTTATGATCGAACATCATGAGCTCGTGATGAAAGTGAAACCCAATTCTCTAAATTTTTAAGGAATTTACAGGGAACTTTGTTCCAGTTTTTAACGAAACTTTTGTTTCTGTACCTAAATTTGAAACTCTAAATCATATTTATTTCGTATGAGTGATCTTGATCAAACTATCGAAACTTACGATGTTTGTTACCCAACATGATCCACCACAAATTTTTTTCTTGAATTTGATTTCCGTGTGAGTTTCACTCAACTTCTAAGTCACTTTCAAAATTAATCCAAAGCATACTTGTCACTGATTACACTGATCAAATAAGTGATTTCTGTTACAATTACTCACCTTATGTTTTGATGATACGTAATGAAATCGTGTATACCACTCACGAAACCTTGAAAAAGAAGCCCTTTGAAACTTCTCAATAAGTTTTCGAGTGTAATTCACGGGAAAACACACAAGAAGTTGATTATCTCTCTTGATAATTAACGAAGTAACTATTGCCTAGTGTTTAACTACTTTCGTGTCAAAATGATTTTTACATCACAAATCCAAAGTTTATTTTTGTTTGATTCTTATCTTTTTCTTTGGAACATTATACACACAAAATCCTTGAGGTTCTGAGTAATACCAACTCAGGCTAATGATTTTGAACGTCTGACACATGATTTCACTTTAAATCTCAAAAGTGAAAAAGCCTTACCTCCATCCGAAGGTTGATGACGGTTCAAATTCCATTGGGAGAAATAAATAGGCTGTTAGAAGTGACCTCTTGTATTCTATATGGTTTTCAAGGAGAAGTGACAGTTACTTTTTCACGCGTGGCAACTTTATCAAAATAGTGGTACGAGTTTCAAGGTGCCAAGTTGGATTTCATTAAATGCATATCCTGCTTGAAATTCAAACTTCACGGATACATATAAAAGGGGATTCAAGGGTTCTTGATCAGTTTACGCTTTCAAAAGAAAAGTTCCCAAATTCTCTCTGCAAAATCGATTTGTTCTTCAAAGCTTTCAAAACCCTACTCATGGCTACTCATGAAGATCCAAGGAACCAACTATCATGAAGATCATGAAGATCCAAGGAACCAACTATTAGGTTGAAGAAGACATATTACTATACCCTGATGACTTGAAGATGTTGGTGGTTGCTCTTAAAAGTTTTGTTCTTTCAACCACAACGTTTAACTATTTTGCTATTCCTTTATCCTGGCTTTTGATAGCAGGATCCACTGCAGCCTACAGCAAATCCCTAGATGTCATTACTTTCAATCTGGTAGGTGACAAGAAGGTTAGATTGATATAGAAATTGTTTTGCCAGATTCTGGAAATTCCAAACACACCACCATTTACTGCTCTTTCTTTCGCCCAAGTCAATCATATGTTCAATGAGATGGGTCATCAACCCCCACTCACCAAGATAAGTGACTCTAAGAAGTCTGGCCTATCGACTGTATGGAATTTTCAGCTTGGAATCTTTTTATGCTGCTTGACTGGTCACAATGTTGGTCTTGATAAAGGGAGGATGGAAGCCTACGCCATGGTTGCAGGTGTATACTATGATATTTTGATGGACTACTCTACACAGTTGTGGAAAGAATTTCAGAAGAGTGTGGAAAACACGAACGTGGTGCAAGGTATTTCGTGGGCAAGATATTGGAGTCTTATTCTTAGATATTTCTATGATAAAGAAGGGATGCAAGTGTTTGTTGATGATGAAACTACATAATTCATGAAGTATCACTTTCCGAAGGAGGTTTCTGATGATGTTGCGATATTCACACATGTTGCACAAATTCCTGATGCAATGTTGAAACATGTTGATCAGACAAATTCTGTGCTAATAGAATATATGACGAATATTGATCCCATAATTAAAATCGGGAAGTTATTGACCAAAGAAGATGCAAGTCCTTCAAAAAAATGCAGAAAATCAATGAAGGCTATTATAATTACTCCGGAGCAAACGGTTCAAGAACCAAAGAAAACGAAGTCTCCTAAGAAACCAACGAAGCAAGATGATCAAGTTTCGACTGTTTTAGTCAAGCCGATTGAAGCTGTTGTCGAAGAACCAGCTTCAGTCATTATTTCATCAAAGTCTAGAGTTTTTCGAAGATTGAAGAAAAAGTATAGTGGTTCATAAAGATCTCCATCTTCAAGTGTTGTTCAAAATCCTTGTCTTACTTATCAAGGAGTACTTATACGAGAAGTTCCAGCTCATGTTTCTCCTTCCACTAAGAAATGAAGAGCTAAAGACATGGCGAAGAGGATTTCTAAGATGACCAAGAAGACAAAGAAAAGACAATTGGTTATTCCAACGACATCTTCTGAAAACGAAGAAGTGCTTGAAACTCCCGAAGCTATTTATATCATCAAACCTTCATCTCTTGAGAAGACTACGGTCATACCACCCGAAGTTCCGTCTGCCAAATCATTACATCAGGATGTACGGACTTCAAACATCACTACAAACGTATCTGATACGGTTGTAAATGTCAACATGGATGAAGGAGATGTACATCAAGCAACTTCAAAATCTTCCCAAGGTACTCCGATTGTTCTTCCTATCGAACCCGCTTATAGTGCTTTTGTTTCTTTATCTCCATATATCCTACCTACCACTTCCACCACTGAGTCACCCACTTTTGCAAACATTATCAATCAACCATCCACATCTATTTTCTCATCACAATCCACTGATCCACCAAAACCATTAGATGAATCTGAGAATGAAGAAGGAGGTTTTAGCGGAACCTTCGAAGATTTACATCTTGATGATAAAGAAGAAGATTTTCCTAACCATATTCTTATGTCCATGAAGCAGTTTAAAATTCTGAATAAGAAGATGAATTCCATTATTCAGAGTCAAGAAGATATGGGGGAGGTAGTTCAGTTTCCAGTTGTGAACTTGATGGTTTGATGAAGGCATTTAAATCTCGAATGGTGAGAAAAGTCTCGGGCATGCTTAAAGACACAGAGTCCAGAATATTAGAGAAGGTGGATCACACTGATCAAACCACTGAGATAAGGGTGAATTCTCTCAATTCAAAGTTTTTGGGGGCTGTCAAGGAATTAACGAATGTTCAAAAAGAACGACATACATTATTTATTCTAGATGTGAAGAAGGTTAGAGAATATGTCAACTTTAAGCTTCCAGAGCTTCATGAAGATATGATTAAAGAGGCTGCTAGTGTGCAACAAGACTATGCGACTCTATATAAGAAGGTTGATATTATTTGTGATGCAGTAACAAAGTATGTCGAGTTATACGAAAGTTTGATTCCTCAAATTTCTCAACTTTCTACAAGTGATAGTCAACAGTTTGGGGAGGTTCTTTCGTTGTTTAAAGAATTAAAAAATTTAGTGCTCAAACATGCTTTGGCTTCCATTATTACCTAAGAGTTCTTGTCTCAAAAGTTTTCACAATTCGAAGCTATCATGAATAAGCAATTGGCTCTCTTATCTCAAATATCGAATCTTCTGCCAAGGGTGCCCCATCTATTCGTACAGGGGTGCAAGGGGGAGAGAAGAAAGTTGGAGAAGCTTCACATGCGAAGATTGGGGGTGAAGCTTTGCATGGAGAGATTAAAGTTGTTGGAAAAATTTTCCATTTGAAACTTCCATAAACTAGGCCAATAATTTCGATTGTTGGGCCAGTTACTTCAACAGTTTTGACGTCAGAGCTAACCACGAAACCAATATCGAAGGGGATTATAATTGGTTCATCCACTGGTCAAGGTGATGCTTCGAAAACAAAAGATGTTATAGAAAGTTCAACAGACAAAGGAAAGCGAAGTGTTGTTGAAAAGTCAAAGGAGGAGACGAAAGTTGAGGCCGAAGTTGAGATTGAAAAATTAAGAGTTGTTCAAAGCATCATGAGGCAAAGAGCAAGTGATCCTCCTGGATTGAACAAGGGAAATCCTTCAAAACATTACAATTATGAGACCATAGAAGCAAAGGTGGGATATAACCACACGTATGCATTTAAGAAGAAACCAAAACAGAGTTATGTGGTTTCGAATGCAAACATAACCCAACTTAACATCCCAATCAACAAAATGATGTTCTTGATGCCTCAGTTCAAGATTTCTAATATGTTTAAGAGTGAAGATGAATATAACTACATGAAGCTTTGTTTTCATGTTGTTCTTGCGAAGGCTCTAGATGAAGTGTGGTCATTAATCACAATAAAGAAAGTGATCAACATCAAGATGGAGGTTTTATTCGAAGATATGATGTAGAATCTGAGATTTTTTGTAGCAAGGCAAATGCTCAAACATGTGATTTTACGGTAGCTGATGTTCCACTGATGAACTTGTATGATCTTATACAAGTTGCATTATTATTAAAAGAAAAAAACTCTTCATACCTTCGAGAAACTGATCCTGAATTTTTCGACTTGGAGTTGTTCACATCAAGATCATTTTGGAAAATTACTATGAGTGTTTAGCTCTAACGGATGTGGAACTAGCAACTGTGAAGGGTTTAGAAATTAAAGATCCTATGGAACCTACAAAGTCCCAATCTGAATTGAAGAAGTATGAAGATGGGGAAATATGTTTAAATCCTTTTGGAATGATTTTTGCTGGAATGGATAAAGGTGGAAAAACCAAAATATTTTTGTTCCAAGCTTGTGAAGTCGAAAGGTATACGACGTCCCATTATATGAACTTCATTGTTCGTATGAATAATTGCAAGAAAAATAATGAAGGGGACAAGAAGGAGCTTAAGAAGATTATTTCCTGGTAGACGAAATCCGAAGGGTGATGATGTATGCCATACAGATTCTCGCGAACTGAGAGAAGTCGACTTCATTACAAAGGGGGAGATTGTAAGGGTCGAAAGTATGTTGTAATGAGTCGAAGTCTGTACCCTTCGTATTATTTTGTAATGTATTTAATAAGGTGTCTTATGTTCGAAGCTTAATGTCCATGCCTTAGTATTTTTTGTATACTTTCACATTTCCTATAAATAGGGACATTACTTAGAGTTAGATAAGAGTCTTTACAGAACTTGTCTTAATTACTCTTTGTAAAACTGTTGGAAGTATAATTGACTTGAAACCAGATTCTATTTACTCGTCGTGTTCATTTCATATTGATATTACTATGATTTGATTCTCTTTACTCGATTATCACTTCATCAATGAGATACTTTCTTATTAGATTTCTCAAGGAACCTATAGCATTGTCTAGACATAGTTTGTTTAGCTAGAGCTTTCCTAGCTTCTGTCTTCGTATTAACAATGTCCTTCTTATTAAACCAAGGCTTCTTCTTAGACTAATATGTTAACTTAGAAGATTTTCTGATAGATGGATCGTTCAAACAAGGCTTAATTGGAACTAATGTTGAATTAGAAACAAATTTCGAGTGAGAAGCACAGGATTCAGACGAAGTGTCATCATCACACTTAAATTCCACATCTACATCACTATCAAGAGACGCCCAAAATGAATTAATGGAATCATTAAGCTTTTCTAAGTCATGTCCACTTTATCTTAGGAATAATTTCCTCAATAACACAGTTGGTTAGAGGACTAGAGTTTGAAGATAAACTCTAGTGCCTCCTATGCCACATGGAATTTCTGAAGACTGATTCAGGTCAAGGGATATCAGAAGCAGAAATTACATGGAATCAGCACATGTAATAGTGATTCATTTGAAATAAGGAATTAATCGTTGATATTTTTCCTAGGTCTCATGAAGGGACGGAAATGGTGAGATAGAGGTATCTGAATAAGTGTGATTCAGAATGTCTCCCATAAATGTCAAATTTTGAAGTTCCTTCATAGGATGAGCAATAGGTTTTGGAAACTAAATTCTGAGACTAGGTTCTTTGGACCATGGATGACAATAATTTTGTGTCATCTTCTCATTAGCTTCAACAACATCAATTGAGTTACACAGACTATTAGTTTTCTCATTAAGATGTTTATTCTCATTAACCAAGAGGTTTCTTTCACTAACTGAAATTTCATTCAAAATAATACATTCATCTTGGCCATTACAATTTATCTTTGTAACAGTTCAATCTTAAGCTTTCCATTTTCGAATTGTGATCTATGTCAGGTTAACTCACTATCAAGCTTCTTACTAACATCTATAGCAGGCTCATAGGCTTTATGAATAATTGTCATATCTGATTAAATTTAAGTTAGATAAGTTTCGCAAACAGATAAATCAAAATTATTATCAGTAATCATGGATTTTACATGCTGGATGATGCTTTTGCCACATGGATTGTTGGTAGCCATGTAGCAGTAGTTTGGCTTGGCATACTCATCATCAACTTCAAAATCAGAAGACCAGTAGCTTTCATCACACTCAATCATTTGTCTAGCCATAAGACACATATTTGTACCAGAAATTCCTTCACCATCATCTCTATTGGACCAATATCCATCAACATTTCATGAAACCTTGGTGACAAATGTTTTTTCACTTTCAGCAAGTACTTCTGCTCTACGAGCATAGTAGGCAGAATCTTTCACCTTTCATTTTTTAGGAACATCGTCCAAATAATCCTTATAAAAGTGGTTCCTGAGATCACATTTGTGACAAAAAAATATTGGGTTTGGCTTAGTTTGAAACTTCCTGGGAATCTGAAGATTGATATGGAATGTTGGGTCAATACGTAGGTGGATTTTCAATTGGTTTAGGTAGGGTTAAGGACTGCTTTGGTGAAGAGCTTGAAAAGGGTTCTAAGTAGGTTTTTGATTCGGATTCCATTTTCTCCTAGACTTCATTGATAGGAGTGAAAACTCTTGTTGCAACCTAAGTTTAAAATCAACATTTTCTGGGTCAAAGTTTTCTTCATATGGATAGTTCGGAACTGTTACAACAGGTAGAATGGGTTGAGTAGGTTGAACACTTGGAACAGATGGGACAACTCTGAAAGGATCTGAGACAAATGGGTTTGGAAGAAGTAGATTGGCCAAACGGAATAGAGAGAAAGGCCTCCAAAATTTTCTCTCAACGTTTGAGCAACATTATTTTTGTGACCCTACAGTTTGTAGAACAACTGGTAGAACTTTAATTTCTTTAGAGATTCATTACTCTGAAGATAAAGTTTGACGTTTCCCTGATATTTTTGAGGTTGTTGACAAACTTCAGGTTGTACTCAAGCAGAGTCCGAACAACACCATGTGCGGTCATGTTCCTCACAACAATTCTACACCGATTTGATACAAACGTAACTGATTCACCAGGTGTCGTAGTGAAAGTATCGAAGTCATTCACCATAGGTGTCAACCCTTATCCTTTGTATTCTCTAATCCTTCAAAAAAATATTGTATTGTATCCCAAATCTCTTTAGCAGATTTGCGCAACATAATGTGCTCAAAGAGAGATGGTGGAACACCAAATACCATTTTAGAGAAAGAAATATGATCTTCATGGAGCTTTTCGATGTCATTTATAACAACATCTCTAAACACTTATCTGACAAGAACATGAGGACCTTATTTCACTGACCTCTATATCTCTTCACCTTTTTCTTTACCAAGAAAAAATCTCTCCATTCTAACTTTTTAGTGATCATACTCTTCGACAACTATCAATGGGGCACGCAATGGGCAACACATGCTATTTGCGTTTTGCATTGTATACTTTCTTTGATAGTGATTAGAAGCAACCATTGATATTAAGATATTAGAGCAGAAGTGGTATATAGAAGCAGTTTTATCTTGAACAAAGAAATGATTGAGATACCAACGTAATCGTCAACCAACTATAATATGTTAATATAGATTCGAAGGATAACCACTTAGCCTCTGATACCAATTATACGTACTAGGAATGGACGAACAAGGTTTGAAAACTCAAACCTTGAATTAGTCTACGTCAATAGTATCTAATAGCAAAATATCCAGTCAAGCTTGGTAAACCAGTCAATTCTGAAATGATTAACTTCAACAAAGTGGTCAACATAGATAATATTAAGTATGAACAATGTAAAGAAAATAAGAACAAGAAGAATGTTAGAGAAATGACTAGCTGAACGATTTCTTGATTTTATAGGAGTGAAAAAGGTACACATTGGAAGAAATGGATCATTGGTTATCCTAATACAAAGGTTGGAGACTCCTTATATAGAAAAGGAGTTACTAAAAGACAAATACATAAAAAGTGCGCATGGACTCAGAGGGGACTGAAGATCAACAAATTGACACAGTCGTTTTTGTTGATCTTGTTTCATGTACTACACTAAATAACACTTAGGAGAATACAAAATAGTACTTGACACCTTAAAAGCATTACAGACTCAAATCGTTCCAAATACGAAATCATCTCGGTAAGGTCTTCACTTTTGTTTGTCTTTACATCGGAAAGTCTTTCTGTCCCGGACTCTATAACATCTTAGAATATCACATGATCTCAGATCGACACAACATCTTAGATTAACTAAGGGGAACTTTATGTATTAACAACAAGGGATTAGGGTCTCAAGGGAGATAAGGTCCTTAAATAGGGCCACAACTCTAATATTTTAGGGCTTTGATATTGTGCACCTACACCCTGCATAGGTCATTAAGCCCCTGCATCCATCCTCCTTCCTACACCATGCATAGAGCACACCTTACCGCCCGAGTAGGACCATTTTTGCAAGAAAATTTATTATTAAGTTGAAAAGGAAAATAGTTGGGAAACACATATTACAACTTTCCCCGACTTGGATTAGACTTCGTCCTCGAAGTCTGTTCCTGTAAATAACTATAGATACTACTATCTGATCTCCACCTCAGGTTCCTATGTCTACGCAAAACCCTTCTGATGCTTCCACTGCACTTTCACCAGGTTCACGACTTTGGTGCCTAGGGTATGTCTTTCTGTTAAGAATCACAATTAGTCTCACTACATAGTTCAAGCACTCACCAACCTAAATGTCATCCAAAGGAACCACTGCATAATCATTCTCTATATAATTCTGCAGCTGAGAGACGTGGAAGGTGTTGGGATCTGACTGAGCTCGTCAGGTATGTCCAAATAATATCGAACCATCCGTACCCGTACAATAATCTTAAAGGGTCTAATAAATTGGGGGCCCATTTTTCCCCGCTCTTCGGATCGAATGAAACCTTTCCAAGGTGACACCTTCAGAAGCACAAAATCTCTAACCTGGAACTCAAGTTCTTGAACTCCGTTGATCCGTATAGCTCCTCTGGCGACTATGCATGGTTCACAACCGATCACACCTGTTGTATCAACTAAGTAGTCTTAACTACTACCTTATTACTCCCCTTAACTCGATGCCTGACTTCACCCTAATAAACTAGGGTCTGAAATCTCCTCCCATAAGGCATCTCGAAGGGTGGTCGAACGATACTAGCATGGTAGCTATTGTTGTATGAGAACTCGGCTAATGGAAGATAAGTATCCCAATTCCAGCCAAAATCAAACACACATGTCTAAGCATGTCCTCCAAATGCTGAATAATCCGCTCACACTTTCCATTTGTCTAGGGTGGTATGATTTGAAATGCATTAAGTACCCAGCTCCTCATGAAACTTCTTCCAAAACTTGGAAGTGAAGTGAACATCTCAATATAAAACCATCAAAACTGGAACCCAGTGTTATATCACCACCTCCCTAATGAATATGTCAACCAATTTATCGACGAAAATGCTCTCGACCATAGGTATGAAATGAGAACTCTTGGTCAATTAATCAAACATGACCCAAATAGAATCAACTTCATGTGCCATTCTTAGCAACTTCATGATGAAATCCATGTTAATCTCTTCCTATTGCCACAAGGGAATAGGTAACGACTGCATCTTGTCATAGGATCTATGATGTTTGGCCTTGACTTTCCGACAAGTCACGCACCACTCCACAAAGAATGCTACCTTCCTCTTTATAT
The DNA here is from genome assembly GCF_052625555.1 of Lactuca saligna. NCBI lineage: Eukaryota > Viridiplantae > Streptophyta > Magnoliopsida > Asterales > Asteraceae > Lactuca > Lactuca saligna. Next base: position 234,863,016 of record NC_136421.1, read on the forward strand.
ACGGCCACCAATAACTGAACTCAAATCCATATACATCTTCGTGGTCCTTGGGTGGATCGAAAACCTTGATTTATGAGACTCCTCCACTAATGTATGTCTAACCGCACTAGCATACGAGACCCAAGACCTACTACAATGAGTTGGTTACTCACAACTATACATGAGAAATAATAGAATCTGACACATGATTCACTCTTGTATCATTTGCATTTCAGGTGTTTTCCCTTTTTGCCATTAACTTAAATAATCTTGCATTATGGTCCTTGGCACGTATCCTGCACGTACATTAGGGGTACGTTGGGTGTACTGGGTTGATAGCTTGGTCATGGAGGCACCCACGTATGCGGGGCATACGTGAAGTACGTAGGACATATGGTCATCTAGGAGAAACCCTAATTTTTAGGATTTGAGCCCATTTAAACACCTTAAGTTGCCCTTGGACCTTCTTATGACCAACCTCCACCTCTCCAAACTCTGAAAATGAAACCCTAATTTCCTTTTAAGTGTCTTGAGCTTTTAAGTGATCTTTGAGTGTGTTTTAAGAGATCTTGAAGGAAGAAGAGCTCTTGGAAGCTACATTGGTGTGGTTGGAACTCATGGATCCAGAATCATCACCAACTTGGAAAGCGTTTGGAGGTGTAAAGCTCTTAACTTGATGGTTCATTTTCAAAGATCTAATTAGGTCTTGTTTTTGTGCTTTTTATGTTCCTTTAAGTATTTCTTCAGAGTATGAGCTGCTCAATAAGATAAGGATGGTAGATCTTAGCATTTTTGAGGTCCCTTGTGCATAAAAATGGAATTTTGATGTGTTTTATTGGATCATGGATGAACTAGGGCTCTTATTATGGGTTATAAAGGTTAAAAACAAGTATTGGAACCCATTAAGACATGTAAAGGAGTAAAGTTCCCAACTTTACGTATTAATACATCATTTAGGACCAGATTTGAGATGTGGACTTAATGGCCTAACCACTTAAGAACTTAATGGTGAGTTGGGCTTGTTGTAGAGTATGTTAGGTATACCCAGCATGTATGTAACGCATGGCCAAAGGTGGCATACACAGGGAGTATGTCTAAGTATGATGGGCGTAGCTATTGACTTTCGTTGACTTTTGTGATTTGGTCCATATTTGAACTATTAGGAATTTAGGCCTTGTTGGGCTACTAGTCTTTCTGAATTTGGGCCATTGTTAGGCTTTGGGCCTTCTTCGATTTAGGCCCATAATGGGCTTTGGGTATCTTTAGGAATTTTGGCCATATTAGGCTTTCGGTGCCATTAGGTTGGGCCTCAGTTATTTGGCCAAGGGAGGAAATGGTAAAATAGTCTTTTACCCTGGGTGTTGGACAAATGAAATATATTCCTTGTTATGGTTTATTGCCCAATTGTTGATTGGGGTTTTATTTGATTGATTAGTGCGGGGATTTTCTAGTTTAGAAGCTCAATCAATTGTTTGATTGACATCCGACTGAGGTGAGTTTGGTCATTATACTGTAGGATACCAGGATATGTTATGTGCTTGTAGTCTTTTTGACTCCTATTGTATATGCTATATGGTTGTGTGCCTTCTTCTATATGTATGTAGGGTGAAATTGACCTAAGGTAGACATAAACCCGATACAACTTTTGCTAACATATGAGTTGAAATAGACTCGGGGGTGAAATAGACCTCGTAAGGTCTTGGGCCGACACATGAGTTGAAATAGACTCTAGGGTGAAATAGACACGGCACGGCCTTGATCTGGCAGATATGTATGGTATGTTGAGTTTTAGGGAACTCACTAAGCTTCATGCTTATGTTTATCAGTTTATGTTTCAAGTACTTCCAGATCAAAATGGAAGAGCTCGGGATGATCGCACCGCACACACACCATGTTCTCGACCTTAATTGACTTTGATGTATTTTGGGATCTTTGATTGACATACTTTGTTTTTCCTTTATGGTTTTATAAGCATGTTTGATTGATGATTTTATTATCATGAAAAAAATTTGGTCTTAAATTTTGGGATGTTACAAGTTGGTATCAGAGCCTTGGTTTGAGGGATCCAGACATACTCTCGGGGTATATCTGAACTCAAACTGAGGGTTTGGCATATTTTTCATAAAAATAAATATTTTATAAAAATATTCTTCTTAATGAAAGAAAGGGGTGTGGTGCATGCAATCGACCGAGCTCAAGTAAGTTTTCTCAAAATACCCATACATGTTTTTAAGATATTCTTTGAATTGTGAGTCTGTGAATCACATGCTAGATTAGGGCTAAGGATATACTCAAGATCATGATAGAATGATAATAGAGATGCCTTTATATTCCTATTGTATGAGCTTGAAGAATTTCATGTTAGTACTGATCAGTCAGTGATAGGATGGCATGTTTTTGTTATGATTGATTCTGATTACTCGACGCTCGAATACTGCTTGCTTTGTGCTTTATAGGAATTCCCATTAACATCATCTAACTAGAAAGCGAATATGTTGAGTTATGTATTATTAAGACTAGATAATTTTAGAAGGTTAGGTTTTAACTCTATTGCGCAGCTCTTGTTTGAGTCTAACTGTTGTAGCGTGAGACCTTTCATTTGAAGAATTATCTGGAGTTGGTAGTATGTAATTGTATTTATAAGCTAGTTAAAGGGTGTTAGGGGGAGTTCCTTCTGTACCTGATGGTGGAGAGTGGTGTGATGGTTGCCCTAGGAAAACCTAGGAGGTGATGCAGTGCTGGGAAACTTTTCTTATTGAGGATTTCTTTAATTAATAAGAGAGTGACTTGGAGGACTCGGGATGATCCTTGAGGAAAGTGAGGATATATGTGGAAGGTGGTATGCGCCCATACTATTAGAAGTAGTGGACCAATACTCAAGTTAAGGAAAGTCATGATGATACCAGGAAGGTTGTAGGTGTTGGATAGTAGACATCAGGAAGGACCCGATTACAAGTAGGTGTTGGTTAGTAGACATTGGGAATGCCTTCTGATCTTGCCTCAATCCTGAGGAGGCAAAGGTTAGACGTGAATCTTGTCTTCTGAAAGACAGAGCTCGAGACTGGTCGGAGGAGGTTAGACACGCCTTAGGAGGCAAGGTGGTTGAGTTGATGACTTGGGAGGATTATGTGATGAGGTTTTGGGCTGAGTATGCAACTATAATTGAGGTCCAGTGGTTGGCAAGGGAGATTTTGGACCTTCACCAGACTACTGAGACGGTGACGGAGATCATGGTAATGTTCCGTGAGAGGATGTTATTAGTTCTACAGTATGTGGCAGATACGGAGAGGAATAATGCGAGATACCACGCGATATTGATGAGCGATACCAGGCAGTTTGTGAACCGATCTAGTTGCAAGACATTTGATGATATATATATATATATATATATATATATATATATATATATATATAGAGAGAGAGAGAGAGAGAGAGAGAGAGAGATTGACTTGGAGATGAAGAGGAAGAAGAAGCCAAATCAAGTTTATAGTTCAAAGGTTTCGGGCAAGAGGCCCAAGGTTTTTTTTCGATATCGAGAGGCCACCAGGGCCAGGGCTGCTGTGGTAAGTGTGAAAAGTTTGGGCACTTTAGTCGGGTTGCACAGCCACTACCCAGGGATCGAGACTAATTTTCTTCCACTATAATCAGAATAACCATAAAAGGTATGATTGTCCAAGTCTAACAACGGCTGCACCAGTCGCAACACCCAGTCCAACAAGTTTGAGGATCACAAATGGCTGCCAGGGCAAGACACGTGCACTTGTTACGAGGAGCATGGCTTTTTAGCTGACAACCGAGCAGGCTCATGCAACACCTGATGTAGTAACGGGTTCATTCCATGTGAACAATATATCTACTCTGGTTTTGTTTGATTCAAGGGATACCAGATCCTTTGTATCTCTTGCGCTCAGCAAGAGGTTTGACGATGCTCCAAGGGAGATGGATTGTTCGTTAAAGGCTGAGATTGTTGATGATCGTCCCGTGCGAGTGTCGAGTGTTTATTATGGTTGTGTCTTGGATTTGTTCAGTGATTGGTATCCGACCAATTTGGTTCCTATTCCCCTTCATGGGAGCAATGTTAATGTATGGATGGATTGGTTGAGCCCTAATGGGGCACTGATTGATTACGAGCAGTAGTTGGTACGTATCCGGACCCAAAGTGGGGGAGAGTTGGTGATTTAGGGAGAGGGTATTCAATGTGGACCAGTTTTATGTTCAGCGGTTAGGGCCAGATGTTATCTTCAACATGGTTGTTCTGCGTTTGTTGCCTATGTGATGGATACCAAGGAGAAGGGTAAGGAGACTTTGAATGATGTACCGGTTGCTTGGGAGTACCAGGATGTACTTCCGAAGGATTTTCCTACAGTGCCTCCAGAGAGGCACGTTCGGGTTGACTTATCGGTTAGCACCTTGAGAGATACAAGGGTTGTCTAGTCACTTACAGGAGCTGTTAGACAAGGGATTCATTCGGTCGAATAGCTCACAATGGGGAGCGTCAATTTTGTTTGTGAAGAAGAAGGATGGGTCGTATCGGATGTGTATCAATTACCAGGAGCTAAATAAGCTAACAGTAAAGAAATGTTATCTACTCCCGAGGATTGATGATTTGTTTGAACATCTTTAGGGTGCGTCTTGGTTTTCCAATATTGATTTGCATTTTTGTTATCATTATATGAGGGCGAGAGAGGAGGATACACGAAATACGACCTTCCAGACTCGATATGGTCATTATGAGTTTGTGGTGACGCCCTTCATGGTCACCATGCTCCAGCCACATTCAGGGATCTCATGAATCGTGTATGCTGACCCATGTTGGCTTGGTATGTGATTGTGTTTATTTATTACATCATGGTCTATTTCAAGACCTAGGAATAGCATGAGAATCATTTAAAGGAGATATTAGAGACTATGAGGAGAGAGAAATTGTATGCGAAGTTCTCCAAATGTGAGTTCTGATTGCGCGAGGTGCAGTTTTTGAGGCACCTTGTCTATCAGGATGGTATTCTGGTCAATTCGGCCAAATTCGAGGCGGTAATGATATGGGAAGTTCCAAGGTCTCCATTTGAGATTCAATGTTTCCATGGAATGGCGAGTTACTATCGGAGATTCATTCAGTATCCCCAAGATAGTTGTTCCTTTGACTTATTTGATGAAGAAGATCATTACTTTTCTTTGGGGGCCTAAGTAGCAGGCAACATTTGAGACTCCAAGGCAACAATTATGTGAGGTTCCGATTTTGCCCTGTCGAAGGGTGTTGAGGATTTTGTGGTATATTGTGATGCGTTTATCATAGGTTTGGGAGTAGTGTTGATGCAGCGAGGTAATGTGATTTCTTATGCTTCGAGGTAGTTGAAGCCTTATGAGGTGAATTATCCTATGCATGATTTGGAGTTGAGAGCTATGATGATTGCCCTAAAGATTTGGTAACATTATCTCTATGGGGTCTGCTGCACTATCTACATGGATCACAAGAGTCTGAGGTATTTGATGGATCAGTCGAATCTAAACATGAGGCAATGTAGATGGTTGGATGTGGTGAATGATTATCATTGTGAAATCCTTTATCACCTGGGGAAGGCCAACATATGCTCTCAGCCACAAGGCGGTCGTGGCTCTGATCAGGGATATGTGTTTGAGGATGACGGTGATTACTCAACTTTTATAGCATATCTGAGAGGCTCGGGTTGAGGCTATGAAGGAAGAGCACTAGAAGAGTGAGCGTATAGTGGCTGAGGTGGCTTCCTTCGATTATGTCACACCCCGATAAAGAGGAAACACGGGGCACAACAATACAAAGGGTTTCATAGAAAAAGATAAAGACAACACCAACCATAGTATTAAAAAAGAGTTACAATTTATGATATCTTTTGAACGATTTTAAAAGAAATTACAATGTATTAAAATAAAACAACACACGCAAATGCACCTATAAGTGATGTGTCCCTACGTGTCACTTACTCGATGATTCCTGAAATAACATGTAAAATGAGCGGTCAACTACCGAAATAGTTGGTGATTTTACAAATTTACAAAAATGGTAGTTTATGAGTCATAATAAGAGTTTTAATAAAAGTTTCCATAAATAAAAGTACATTGCTAAAATGAGTAAATAAGTTTGCATAGAAAAAGTATGTTGTCATCATTATAAATAAAGTACATTGCCAAAATGAGATGCAAAGTTCATATTCTCATGGCAAATAAGTTCGTTGTCATCATGTGAAATAAACTATGTTGCCCAAATGAGATGCAACGTTCATATTCTCATGGGAAATAAGTTCGTTTTCATCATGAGAAATAAAGTATGTTACCCAAATGAGATGCACGTTCATATTCTCATGGGAAATAAGTTTGTTGTCATCATGAGAAATAAGGTGCATTGCCAAAATGAGATGCAAAGTTCATATTTTCATGGGAAATAAAGTTCAATGCTAAAACGAGATATAAAATCTGTATATGCAAAATGAATATACCATAAGTTCACAACCCTAGCCTAATGACTGAGGGTGCCGTCTTCTATGTCAATCGCTAACATAGGGAAATATGGTAAAAAAATCCACTTAAACGAATCGTACAAGTGAGGAGTTGTCTACCTCTTAATAGCACTATTCATAATGACAATGGGCTCAAATGATTTAATGAGTTTTGTGAACTGATTCCAGGGACTTAACCACGGTAAGGCCTCATGAATTAATAATAGCCTACACATACATAGCTAATCACTTTTGATACAATTGAAACTAAGTACAACGAACATAATTGAGTAAATGACATGATTTTCCACCCCAAAACATTTAAAAAACCGAAAATAAGGGGAGGCATGAGTACTCACAATAATGAGTGAATGTATTTGTGATGCCTTAAGTTAACTTCCCTTACGTTCTACTACCGATTCCCTATGATAAGCTTACACACTAGTAAGTTTCTAGTACAAAATGTAACAACAGTATACTTAATTTCTACAATAGAATTATGCCAATATTGTGTCAAAATTAGGTTTTGTATAAGTTATAAACCTTTTTCAGTAAATTCAGATTTCCATGGATCAATTTGTTAAATAACAAATTTAAGTGAAAAATCTCACTTTGGCAATGTCAATTAAAGTGTAACTATAACATTTGGAAGGTGTTTCAAATGGTTAAATATTCAAAACTAAATCAAATAAGTCATAAAAATTTCTTAAACTTTGTATTTAAGTTTTACCTGAAGTGAATGACATTAACATAATTTTTCTTGAATTTTTGATCCATCTAACTATTTTTCACCTATTTAATTCCTTGAAAATATCATAAAATTGAGGAATATAGTAAATTATCAATAAAAAATCTTATAATTTTTGTATTACTGTTTCACCAAGAAATTTTAATTAAATGTCAAAAAAGTAATTTAAAATCATCAAACTCTTTATTTGTGTTCCAAATGAAGTCAATGACTTCCAAAACATTTTTCATGACTTCTAGATATGTATAGATATTTTTCCCTTATTTAACCACTTGAGTACTCAAAAATTCAAGAAAAATAGAAACTTGTTAATAAAAATTTCTAATATTTTTTAAAACTTATATAAAATGTATATAATCTTAGAAAAATATTAAAAGGGCTTTACATGTAGTAGAGTCTGGTTTTCATGATTTATGTGTATTAAATGTGAGAAAAATATCATAAATCGTAAACAAATCATTATTCATAATTTTTTTACAATTTTAATTTAATTTATACAATCTATGAAAAATATAGAAATTGGTTCTTGTTTTTATGATTTTTGTGTTTTTATTCTATTAAAAATGAAAAATAAATATCAAACATTTTTTAAAATTTTCTAAAATTTTTATTTTTGTTTAAACTGTAATACAAGATTTTATGATAATTTCTTGTGATTTTTGGAATAGTTTAACTATTTTTCCTTGATTTATTTTCATAAATAAGAATTAATTTATGAAAAATTATTAAACAGTAAGGAAAAGTGTTTGATTTGCATAGCATCCAATCCCTTAAGCTATAAGTCATTATACAATTCAGACCATTCTAGCATACGATTTCTAAAGGTATCCTTAGCTGTAACATCCCAAAAATTAAGAGCAAATTTTTTTGATTTTCATATTAATAAAACCATTATCCATAACAATATCATAAAACCATAGTAAAATTAGAGTATATCAAATAACATCCAAGTACAATTAGATTCATATAAAATGCGAAACAACATAGTGTATGTATTACAATCATCATGAGCTCTTCCATTTCGAAACAGAAGCACTTGAAACATAAATTGAAAACCATAAGCACAAAGCTTAGTGAGATCCCTAAACTACCATATATCATACATATCAAACCTATCATAGGACCCACCTAGTATCGAGCCCCGCTCAGAAAAACTTTTTCAATCATCATGCCCCGCTTGGGATTGGGCCCTACCCAATATACATACAAACACATAAACACATGCAAGAATCACAAAGATAAATAGCATACAATATAGTTATCAGGCCCCGCCTAATAAACATATTTAAATATACATGTAGAGTCATACAGACAACTAGCATCCTAATCATAAAAACCATGGGCCAGCATTGGTGCCTTCGACCCGCTAACACAATCAGGAAACACACCTCAAGCTGCTGAATCTCTCCAATAAAATCTTGGTCTGCTAATCCGGAAAATCCCCGAGCTAATACCATTAAATAATATCTAATTAATAAATGGACCTCGACCCATATTCAAGAATCTAAGTTACTTGTCAAACATCCAGGGTAAAAGACCATTGTATCCTTCTCATACTTGGCCCAAAACCAAGGCCAAACCCATTTGCTCAAAAGGCATAAATTTCTATATGACATCCTAAGGCCCAATATGGTCCAACTTCCTAATTGGGTCCAAAACCCATCATGGTCCTAATTCCATGAAGGCCCAAATCCTAAGTAGCATCCAAAGGTCCAAATGGGCCCAAGCACCATAAGGCCCAAAGTCAGAAAACTAGTGGACCATTAAGGCCCAAAATAACAAAACAACACCTAACGTCGTGACCAGTCATTGGTTACGTCATGGGATGTGTTTGTTCCGATTCTGGGACTCACTTTTGACTCAGATGACTCAGAGGTGACAATGACTGTTGGAACCTGAAAGTGAACCTCTAGAAATCATACTATGAAGATCTGAAGCCAGTCTTGAGTCTGAGATGTGGAACCTGAAAGTGAACAACTAAAAACCTTCTACTCCAAAAACGTACTTTCCCAAAAAGAAGTATGCTCTTGGAAGAGAATTACCAAAATCTCTGGGTTTGGAAGGTAAGGTTTAGCCAAGTATGATCTAAACGGTATGTTGTACCGATACCACATCTTCTGAAACAAGCCAACTCAATTCAATATCACAGACACCTTCCATCAATCAATCCCAATGACATTGTGACAATTGTTGCGCAATTCCAAAGCCATCAAAATGATGATCTCACCATCGGAGCTTACCATGCTGCCTTGAGCTTCCTTAAAGGGTATGCCGTGGAATTTTACAGATGCGACTTTGAGTTAGCTCACCTATTCGAAGCAGAGAAACTTTTAGCCATGAGTGATTTTAAATTGCTAGAAGTCGAGTTATTGGTAGAAGGACCAATTGATGAGCTAGTGCTAGGGTTTGTTTACATGCAAAAGAAGACGAACAAAAAGGAATCTTCCAAGTCCTTGACAAGCATCTAGTTCCTACCAGAGCTCTTTATAAGGTTATCAATCATGCATCAAATTCAGAAGCTCCAGAGCATGTAAAGCCAAAGTTCATAAGTTAGCTTCAATGGTATATAACAATCATAGATTGGTTGTACATGGCATTTATGTTCATCAAGGAAGATTCGAACTGAGCTGACTAGATTGCTAAGTTCACTTAGGGGGAGATTCTTGGAACCTGAAATTGAACCTCTAGTAATCATACGATGAAGATCCGAAGTCAGTCTTGAGTCCAAGATGTGGAAAGGTACGAGATAAGCTTATGGTTAGAGGTAGAGTTTCAGTCCGGAGTGGAGCTGTTCCGAGATGAAGAAATAATCTGAGACTAAATGTCTGATCATGTATTTATTATTCTTGTCTAATTCTATAAGGTAGCTTTACATAAGACTAAGTTATTTTTGTCTATTTGGATTATCAGAGTGTCAGAAGTAATTCGATTATCCAGTCCTTTGTATGCATCTCAGTTTGTATGATATCACTCCTTTTTCTCTATAAGGAGTAGTTTAATGACAAGAATGTAACGGATTGTTCTTCCAAAGATAATGTATTCTCATATTAACCCCTTTCATCTTTCTCTCATATCAAACTCTTTCAAAACATTCTTTTTCATTTACTATCTTTACCTTGATTATACGTATAGTTCTTCATTTATTACTTGAGTAATTTGTTGAATTCTAGCTTCAAGTCTTGACTGGTATTTCTAGACTTGACTGGAACATATAATTACAAGAAGACATTGATCTTAAGCATTAACTCAAGGTTTAAGTTTAAAAACCTTGTCCTTGCGCATAATATCCTTGTTCTCACAGTGACTCATGCTCACTTCGTGAGACCTTATGTTTCACATCATGAGGACGGTCTGAAGCTAAATGAAAATTCCAAAGATCTTAATTAGTTTAGCTCTCAATTTCAACTCTTACGGAGGCTTAAGGGGACCCTAATGGTCCATAAAAATGCTTGCTTTATGGAGATGCATGTGTCATGCATGTCCCTTCACCGTTTTAGGTCAAAAAGTGAAAATATGGCCTTAGGTTCTCATGCAAGATCTATTACTCCACCAAATCCCATATATGAATGACACAAGACTCAAAAGACCATTTGAAGCCATAAAGTTACTAACTTTATGGATCTACTCCACTCAAATCAATCCAAAACATAAGAAGATGGGCCAAAAACCTAGATCTAGCCATGAAATGCAATAAAGCTTGAGTCTTGACACTGAAAATGGTCCAAACAAGACAATAATTGATGAAGATGGTGATCCCAATTGCTTATTCTTCTCTCCTTTTCCTTCCTTTCCACAAGCAACACACCAAATACCTCAAGGGAATCAAAATCTAGGGTTTCTAGAGGCTTAGAGGGTAAGAGAGGTTGAGGATGGGCAACCCTAGCCCCTCATTCCCTTAAATACTTGAAAATTAGGGTTTAGGGTCATTAAGCTGCTCTCACATAATGAGACTCCAAAAATGCGGGTCAACGACCACTCACAACATGACCCTCAAGATCTCACGTTGTGAGGACCCTCAAAATGCAATAAATGAATAAATTAAATACCTTGGGATTCAAGATGTGACATTAGCCTTACGCTAGAATGAAATTCACATATCAGGCTTACTACTCATACCACATGGGTATGGGTATTTTGGGAATCACTTACTTGAGCTCGGTTGATTGCACGCATCACACCCTTTTTATTTGTAAAAAATATTTTTAGAAAATATATTTTTACTTTGAAAATATTATTAATTCCTTAGTTTGAGTTCTAACACACCAGAAAGTGTACCTAAATTCCTCAAACCAAGGCTTTGATACCAACTTGTAACATCTCATAAATAGAGGTAAACAAAATCATTTTAAAAATCATCAATCCATACATTAGGAGTCTCAAAATCGATCACCATATATCATATCAAAGTCATCAGAGTAATATAGTAATCAATACGAAATAATGAGGGGGTACTATGAGATCACATTAGGCCCTTCCCTTTCGAATAGGAAGTACCTGAAACATAAACATGAAACCGTAAGCATAAAGCTTAGTGAGTTCCCTAAAATACCACATGTCATACAAATCAGTGGACCCAGTACTGGGTATATTTAAACCTAACATACAATCATGGTCCGATTCGTGGAGTATATTTCAACCCGAACATGCAATAATAGGCCCAACCCTGATGTTTATTTCAACTCAAAAATCCAATAATGGTCCGAGCGTTGGGGTGTATTTCATCCCAATCATACATGCAAGAGTCACAAAGACTGTAACATCCCATAAATCACATTAAATTTCAACTTTTTCAAAAACAACCCTAAACCATAAATTTTTACAAAACCATTGTTTCAAAAGTGTATTTCAATAATTAGAGTGTCCTAAAATCCAATATCATAAAAAACCAGAAGGATGTACAAGATCACGCCTTCGCCTTGCCACAATAATTTGAAGTACCTAAAACAATGAACTGAAACTGTAAATATGAAGCTTAGTGAGTTCTCTCAAAATACCACCACACAAAATATAACATATACAATCATGCATGTCGGGTCCAATCAATCATTGGACTGGAATATCCTCGGGTCCATAACCTCCTGGTTGGATCACCCTGCATATAATGTACTGGTTGCACAACCTCCCACTTGGATTACCCTGGCCCATAACTTCCCGTTTGGATTTCCCTAAATGTAACATATTGGGTCCACTACCTCTCGGTTGGATTACCGTGGCCCACAACCTCCCGGTTAGATTTCCGTACATATAATGTACTAGGTCCACAACCTCCCTGTTGGATTTCCCTGGGATTGTTGACTACCTGTACGAATCAATACATTATAACCCCATCCATACTATGTAGACATCTAACATATAAAATATAGCATATATTCAGCAAATAGATAATCATATAGCCAATAATCATAGGTAGTCCTATAGATCTACAAGTCTAACGCCTATCATCAACTATCATATAATCATACAGATCTACTGCATACTCAACATATCATTAATCAATATATAACAGGTTATTGAACCAATTGTTCGGCCTTAGTGCCTTCGACCCGCAAGTACGTTGAGGAAAAATCACCTCTCAGTCCGAACAAATAGCTGAATAAATCTCTTATCCGAATATCGGCTCTACTCGTCACGTACTATTCAAATCATAACCCAACTTAACTTAATATCACAATACCAAAATACCCTTTGGTAAAAATTGGTCAAACTACAAAAAGTCAAAAAGTCAATGGAGTTAACTCAACTGAGTACATCCAGCGTACTCAGCTTGTACGCTTAGCGTACACATGGTCCAAAAATGGGCCTCTCATTTCATATGTGCGACATACACTCATGTATGCCCAACGTATGCTAGCTAAATGAAATCCTCCTGTTTAAGGGCTTATTTAATCAAATTTTTCCGTCCAAATGCAGATCTAGCCTCCAAATATCATCTTAAGTCATAAATTTTCCAACTTTATGACTATGCATGGCCAAGAAGTGCTCAAAACTAAAAGCCCTAACTTCTTAACACATTATGACATTGTAACCATGCATGGAAGGAAACTAATGATGAATATTACATTTTTATTGTTCCAAATAACTTCATAATTGATAAAGTGTCCAACTTTATCCATTAGAATTATCCAAGAAACCATGATCTAGTCATTTAAGTTCCAAAGAGACCAAAAATGCATCTTTATCAACTTAATCCATCAAGTCCAGGTCTCCAACTTTCATATTTGAATCAAAATGATGCTTACATGGATAAAGTTTCCAACTTTATCCATAACAAGGTCACAAACTTTAAGGACCTAAACTTTATGCACTAAAATGAGCAAAAGCTCATAACATACAAAACTAGCTAGATTTAACAAATACATCATCAAGATTCAAGCTTTATACCTCTAAAAGAAAGATCAAGTTGAACAAAGTTTGGATCTATAAGCTCCAATGTAACCAATACTTCCCTAACGAGCTCCTTCTTCTATAAGATGCACTAAGAATACTCAAAAGGGCTTAAAAACACCTTTTTCTCACAAGGCTAAAACTTGGGTTAGGGTTCCAATGGAGGGTGTTAGAGAGTTGGAGGCTAAGAATGGATTGGATTTGGGGAAGTTGAGGAGCTTAAAGAGGGCTCAAACCATGAAAGTAGGGTTTGGACACTGATCCCGTATACCCAGCATACTCTTGGTATACCCAGCATACGCAGGGATGCCCTAGTATGCCCAACATACTTCCCTCATACGCCCAGCGTATGAGGCATAACCCAAAACCTTTATAACTTCAAACGGTGATAACTTTTTCGTTCTAACTATGTTTTTGACGATCTTTATATCCACAAAAAGGAATTAAAGAGCCACACATTATTATCTAGATATCTTGGATTAAAAACTTCCCAAAAAATCTATATTTCATGCAAAAAGTATGAAACATCACTTTTCCCATTTTACCCATTGACTCTAACACAAACCAAGGGCTTGGATCACATAACCAATATTATCAACATCCAATAGGGTCTAAACCTTATTCCCTTGAAGCCTAATGCCTTTACTTGATCCATTTGTTATCCATAGTCCTGAAATAAAAAATTTCTCAAAATAGGATTTTACAAAGACAGGTAGAATTCTACATAACACAATCCAACAGACCGACATTGGTGCCTCCGACCCACAAGTACAATGAGAAGACTCACCTCAATCGATAGTCAGATACACCTCACACTTGAGCTGCTGCTACAATAGTTCCTCACACCAAACATATCCAAAACAACCCTAATCAGCAATTAAGTTTATAATCCATAAGAAAGTGTCCATTACATACGTTCTCTCTATAGGGTAAAAGTCCATTTTATCATTCCAAGACTAGACCTTTCAAAACGTGAATTAATGACCCAAAGTGACCAAACACGCCTTCTGGTGCTACGCCCAGCGTACACCATGCCTCTATGCCCTGAGTAGAGAACTTAATAGAAATCACGAGTAATCAAGGCTATGTTGGGCACAACCTATTTTACGCACAGCGTAGAACGCTAATAAGTTTTTTTTTTTATTTTAGCTCTTGATCTTAAAACGACATCGCATATAAATCTCAGATCTGGTCCTAATGAACATCTGGAGTGATAAAGTTCCTTACTTTATGCCTTTACATGGCTTAATGGAGCACAAGACTAAACCCTAGTTCCCTATCATCCTCAAATGACCTCAAACCCTTGCATGGGTGAAATATATCAACCAAGACCCCATTTTTATGATATGTGAACCTCATAAACAACAAGAAATAAAAACCTTAAACTCTAGAGTAGCTCTTACTCACAAGAACCATAATCATGGGACTAAAAGCATGCAAACTAAAAAGCTAACCTTGATCTAACCCAATAAATCATAAAGGTTAGAACTTTATACCTTCTGAAGTTGGAAAATGAGATGAATGCTCTAAATCTTCAAGCTTGAGCCACACCAATTCATAATGATAGACTTCTCCTTCTTCATAATGCACTAAAAACACTCAAAAGGCTCAAAACAAGTTCATAAGGGATTAGGGTTTCAAAATGACTATTTAGGATATAGAGGCTAGGTATAGAGAGAGCCTCAAGGGAGTTAAGGTCCTTAAATAGGGACACAACCCAAAAAATCTATGTTTTGTATACTACAAACTTACGACCTGCGTAAGGTGTTAAGCCCCCACATCCATACTCCTTCTTATGCCATGCGTAGAAGACACCCTACGCCCCATGTAGGATCATTTTTGAAAGAAAATTTATAATAAAGCTCGAAAGTAAAATACTTAGGAAATGGGTATCACGGGGAAAGGGCATGGGGAGACTATCCCTCACTCTCTCTCCCCCATGTGATTAGTTAGTCTTTTTTTATTTTTTTATTTCAGTTTTTAATATTTATTATATTATATTATATTATATATATATATATACACACACACACGCTAAAAAGATATATATATATATATATATATATATATATATATATATATATATGTATTAAAATTAATGGTTTTTAATTCCCTAAAATTGAGTATAACATTTGTATAAAATATTTTTAAAAATAAAAATAAATAAAGATAGTGAAAGATGATAATTTTCTTCCTATTGGTGAGTAAAATGAATGTGAGAAAAAATTGACGTGACACTCAAAAAGTGAAAGATAGTTCTTGATCATACTTTTTGGTCTTAGGTTTGAATGTATTTGACTTTTTTGTGTAGGGGGTGTTACGGATTTTATTTCTTGTCATTTTTGGAGTTGGTGGCAAGATTCAAGATTACAATAAGAACATTTCAATTTTTTTCTAGTCAAGGTAAGGTATTTCCTAGTGGCCGAAAAGGGAGAGGTGGCCAATGATATTGGATGAAGATGTTGGCTAAGTGTTGAGTAAGAGAAGAGATAATTTCACTGTTTCATAAAATAAATTATAAATATGTTGGTCTATTTTAATTATAATAAACTATAACTAATAAACAAAATAATTAATTAATTAAAAAAGTAAACAACACAATAGTATTTTATGTATGGTTGGGACCGAAGATGCTAGTTGTGAGCAAAAACCGAACTGCATAAATAAAGCTGAATAAAATGCATGAAATTGAACAGAAAGATAAACTGACAACAAGGTTTTTAATTTTCTAAAAGTTCAATTTTTTTTGTGTAATGTAGGTTTTAATGAATTGAGTAACCTAACACATATAACTGAACTTTTTGAAAAAAACAACCAACATTTTTTTTGTAAAATGAACCATATGCCAGTAACATGGCATTCCAGAGTGAACTCCGGAAAACCGGAGTAGGAGTCCAGAGAAGCATTTCAGAATAATCAAAATGTTTCTTTTATTTATGGTTTTATATGTTGTATGGTAATTTTTTGTTTATTTATGGTTTTATATAAAATGTATATATTGCAAAAAAAACTGTGTTTGAAATCTTTAAATGTGTCAAAAGTAATAATTATACAAACTTTAATATATTTTAAATAATACTACAATGTTCAAATAGAACGATATTTAACTTCATACCCCCAAAAAATTTTGTCAATCAGTTGCAATATGATACGGCCCATGTTTCATTTGAATCATCTATCCTATATGATTTCCTCATGATAACATCTTTGTCAACTAACACAAAAACACATCATAATCCCCTTTACTATCATACTATTATGGTACTTCCTCACCCTTTTCAAGTGTGATTTTGAAACTATCAAGGGGATTACATCAGTAGGTTTGGTACCCACTAGGAGTTTGTGGATTCAAGATCGCATAGTTGTAAACCAATATGCATTTTCTAGAAAATAATCGTCCATTCGGTGACCATCGTATATAGTAATTTTGAGTGTCTTTAAATCCAAAGCACCCTAAACTGATGAGCATTTGGTATATTGATGTAAAACTTGAATCATGGTAAGTTTCTTTATTTGCTCTTGTTCTTATTAATTTTTCATTTTAGTCCTTGAGTTGTACGCGGGGCGTACCATATGGTACGCTTAGCATACAAGCTGGAAAGCAAGTACTCGGGGCGTACCACATGGTGCACTTAGCGTACTCATGCGAGGAAGGATCGTGACTTCGGACACGTACCTTGGGCGTACGTGCCTGTACGCGAGGCTTACATGGGTCATTTCGAAACCATAATTCTCAGGGTTGGGCACTATATAAACATCATTAAGAACCTTGAAATACTTATTTCTCATCCTCCTCTGTCCTCTTAGCCCTCTGCTCGAAAACCTAAGCCTCTCTCTTGCATTTTGAGCTTATAATGTCCATTTTGGTGTTTTGTAACCCATTTTCAAGAAGTACAAGATTGGAGGAAGTGCGTGGATCAAAGAAGAGCCTATGGATCTGGATTATCTTCTTTATTTCTAACTTGTTTGAGGTATAATGCTTTAATCTTTCTCTTTAGAAGCTTAGATCTCCCTTGTTTGAGTTTTGGACCCTTATTGGTCCCATGGATGTGATATAGTGGTTTGATACCACTCTAAAAGCTTAAAGTTGCCACTCTTGGTGTTTCTTATTGGAGTAGGTGTCATAGCCCATAACTACAATTGGTAGTACTTGACCCAATAGTAGCATGGTCCTTTTGGGTTGCGTTCACCGGAGCAATTTGATAGGATGGACATTTGAGAGAGAGGTTATTTGTGATTAATATATTATATGAATAATATATTAATAAAGAAATCAAATTATTAAATTGGTATTGATCAAGAATTAATTTTGAATTAATTTAGTGATCAAAAGAGACTGATTAAATTTACAGGAGCTGATTAAGTAAATCAGTAATACTTATAGTTTGGGCTAATGATCCATGTTGATTATGGGATGGGTTAAATCTATATGAGAGTCCATGAAGAGTTAGTCCAAAGGGCATATCATATGGATCACTGGAATACCTAAAGGTTTAGGTAAATTAGGGTTTACAAGTTGAGACCCTAGGTATTCTGCACTATAAATGTAACCCATAACCCACCCTAAAATTGGCCAAGACTTCCAAAATGAAACCCTAGCCATTTGTGGGGTGCCTCCTAGTCTCTCTCTTATAAGCCACCTCTTGCTTTTGGTGTTTGTAACTTATTAGATGTATCACACTTGAGGTACTAAGCTCTTAAAAGGCCAAAAACTACAAGCTACAACAAGGAGGTCTTCATCTAACTAGTTTTTATGTTGTATATATCCAATTGCATGCTAGCTAGGGTGTATGCTTTGGATAAAATGAAATTGCATGTATAACTTGAGAAAACTTAGATCCAAAGCATCTAGGGTTGTATGTGCACCATAGTATTGTTATAGTGCTCATAACCCATCATTTCTATGGTCCTAGATGTTGGATTAGTGTCTAAGTCTGTAACTATATTTGGTAAGTACTAGACCTAGTTGTGCATGGTCCTTTTGGGTTGCTTTCACAAAAACAACTTGATAGGATGATTTATGAAGAGAGTGGTTATTATGGTTTATTAATATATTATATGAATAATATATTAAAAAATAAATCATATAGTTTAATTAATATTAGACAAGAATTAAATAAGAATTAGTTATGTGGCTAAAAGACATTAATTAAATAAAGGAGACTAGAACTGTCAATTGTGAGATAGTATAATATTGGCCTGAGAGTCCTTATGGATTAGGGTATAGACGAAATTAAGAGGAGTCCATCTTAATTTCGTCCATAGAGACCTTATTACAAAATATTCTCAAAGTTGCTTAGGGCCTAAGTCATCCAATTAGGGTTTTGA
Organism: Lactuca saligna; assembly: GCF_052625555.1. Taxonomy (NCBI): domain Eukaryota; kingdom Viridiplantae; phylum Streptophyta; class Magnoliopsida; order Asterales; family Asteraceae; genus Lactuca; species Lactuca saligna. The sequence goes on from NC_136421.1 coordinate 234,881,925, forward strand.
CTGAAACCTAGAAGCTCAAGTATATAAAGACCCCTAGGGCTAAGAAAATCAGCCACTTGATCCCTTGGAACCCTGGAGCCGATTTTTTTCCCCTCATACTCTCTCCTCTACATCATTCTCTTGCTTGTGGTGTTTGTGAGCTATTAGAGGTGTTACACTTGTGACACTAAGCTTCTTGAAAATCACAGGATTCTTGCAACCATTGAAAGGTATTATCTAAACTAGTTTATTATAGACTTCGATTTCTATGTATGCTAGATTAGGGTTTCAAGTTTTAGATGAATTGCATGTACAATAGAGAAGCATAGATCCAAGCTTTAGGGTTTTGTATAAGCACATAGGAATGTTATTTTGTATAAAACCCATCAGTGGTATCAGAGCCTTGATTGGTTTCTATTGTATTTGATGCTTTATGTTTCATTCATGCTTAGAAAAATTGTTTTTTGGCCGTCTGACTGATGGACTCGTTGAGTCCCAATGTGGGCTCGACGAGTAGGATGAACTCGACGAGTCCATATGGGGACTCGATGAGTTCGGCTGTCAAACAAAGGGATTTTCGGGATTTTATGCGTATTTTGTTGTGGGATAATTATCATATCGTTTTAATTGATAAAATACGAATTTTACAGATATTGCATGATTATTCTTGCCAAAATAAAAGATAATTTCAAATTAATTGAATAATTACTTCCTTATATGATGAATGTTAATTGTTTGGATTATTTGGTCATTATCTTGCATGAAATTGGATTAGGTCAAAATTAGATAATCACCATAATTAATTGTTTAATTATTTATTTGAATTTTGATCTAGATAGTTTCGAATGTTTTAAAACTTGCCCTCGACTTTTGGGATTTAATTTTTTGGATTAAAAGTTTAATTTTGAAAATGTTAAATTCCAAACCCTAGAATTTTAGAAGTTTAAAATTCACCCTATAATTTTATAATATTATAAGAATAATTATGATATATGTATAACTTAAACTGCTAGTCTTACCGTTAGTAGGCCTCATTCATAAAGGCGATCTATAAGGGGGTATAAGGTTATTTTAACATCTGGATTTCTAGGTATCATAATTTAAGTATTTACTTTTGGGTTACGAAAAGGGGGGGGGGGGGACTCGACGAGTTGGCGCCTAAACTCGTTGATTAGGATCGCGACTGATGACTCAGATTAATGAACGAACTCGATGAGTCGGTGAGTCAACTCGACGAGTCCGCGCTGTTGACAAAAAGCCTAAATCCTTGGGCCTAAGCCCTATTTAAAGGCACTTATGGCCTTCATTTACGGCTACCTTTCCAGTAGAGAGAACCATAACAACTTTGAGTGTGTAGAGTGAGAGAAATAGCGATGTTGAGCTTTTTGGTGTGATTTTGCATGAGAGGAGAAGAGCTCCAGCAAGAAGGAACAGAGGAGGGTGTGGTTCTAGGTTATTCAAGAAAAGAGCTTCATTCTGAGGTATCAAATCGAACCCTTGTCTTCCATATTGTGTAGATTCCATTTTTGGGGTTAGGGCTTGAATCATTTCATTTTTGGGGGCTTGGATGCCTCAAACCCCTCTTGTAAGTTTGTGTTATAGATTTGGACCCTTCTAGGTCCAGAGAGTCCCAATCATCCAGCTTTATGCAGTCCCAACGAAGTTTTGAATCTAGGTTATCATTTTAAGAGTTATTTCTTCAAATGGAGCTTGATGTGTGGTGCATGAACATAAAGATTGAACCTTTACATGACTTTTGGGTGGTAGAAGGTCAGATCTATAGGTTAGAGAATCAGATCTGACCTCAGAAGGTCAAATGAGTGTTGCCATGGAGGAAACTCGTCGAGTCCATAAGAGGACTCGACGACTTGGATCGGGTTGCTCCGCGATTTGTGTTCAGTGGTAACTCGTCAAGTGAAAGGTTAACTGATGAGTCGAGTAAGGCCTTAGGAGGATTCAGAGGACACACATGGACTCGTTAAGTCACTCGACTGCACTCAACGAGTCTAGTTAAAGTTGGACCGTTGACTGAGTTGACTTCAGTTGACCTAAGGGTTGGTCAAACTGATTTAAAGAGAGGTCAGGAAGGGGTAGAATAGCCTTCCACCCATTCTTAGAGAGGAGGATGTTAGGAGTGTAGTGATTAGAGATGTTATTATTTTGATAGGCGGAGGCTAGATAGGGGATTCGAGCACAATAGTTTTCTAGACATCCTATGAGGTGAGCCTTCTCACCATACATTACCTAGAGTGGTATTTATGTGCAGACGGGAGGGTCTTCCATGTTAAGTGCTTTCTTGAGATTATGTGCTTTGTGATTTATGTATGCTATGTGACATTAGACCTGACCAGAGGGTCCACCAACTTACGAGGCCAGAGGGTCCTCAACCAGACCGGACCGAAGGGTCCAATTATTTAGACCGGACCAGAGGGTCCAACGAGCTACGGGACTGGAGGGTCCCGCTGAGACACATTGACCAGAGGGTCTTATATCCTCGAGTAGCTTATGTGTTGTATGTGGTATTTTGGGGAACTCACTAAGCGTTTATACTTACCCTAATAGGTATACATCATTCCTATGGTGTACATGAAAACCCTAATAGCTTTTGGATCTTGTTTGTCTATTAAATATGCAATTGAATATGCAAAGCTATAAACCCTAGATCTAGCATACAATTAATCATATTAACATAAAATAGGGTTTAGATCTAACCTTTTATTGTTATATAGCAATAACAATCTAATCCTTGGCTTTAGAAAGCTTAGTGCCTCAAGTGTTGCACCTCTAACAAAGTCACAAACACCACTAAGCAACAAGATAAAGAAGAAAAGAGGAAGAAAGCACCAAAAATGATTAGAAACCCTAATCCAAGTTTTAGCCATGTTTTTGGGAGCCTTAGGGGTCTTTATATACTTATGTGGGATGCTAGGCTTTCAGTTTAAACCCTAATGGACAACTTAAACTCTAAGAAGCCCATGGAACATTCTGGAATAAGTCCATGGACAAAAATATGATGGACTCCCATCATATTTTCGTTCACCCCTTGTTCCTTTAGCATTCCTTAGCCAAATAATTGTAGTCGACTCCCCTATATTTAATTAATCTCTTTTACCCACAAAATTAATTATCAATTAATTCTTGGTTAATATTAATTAAATTATATGATTTCTCCTTTAATATATCATTCTCATAATATATTAATAAATCATAATTAAACCTTTATCTCCTTAATTCATCCTACATATTGTTATGGTGAAGGCAATCCAAAAGGACCATGCTCATAATCGGGTCAAGTACATTCCAAAATAGCTATGGACTTAGACACTAATCCAACAGTCTCCTACTTGGATAAGTCTAACAAATATTTTGCATAACTTTAGAACCTGATCAGCAATCATTGCTTTCAAAAGCCATTGTTAACTCTGATCTTATCAAATACGCGTGTCCTTTAGATAAGACATCATATATTCCTCCATTCTCAAGATATCGTATAGACACAAGACATGAATTTCGATCATTCTCTCTATACTGTTTCCAGACATCCGATTTATGACGAATGACAACAAACTATAATTGAACACATCAACTTAGTCCCGGGTTGGCCAAGCGCTTAGGTGTCATCACTAAATCATCGAGGGGCCCACAGATATTGCTTTTTATCACACTTTGGGTAAAAGGAATGGATAAAATTTGACTAGAATGATCGCTTTCTCTTACACATCAAATCACACACAACAATATGTTTTATAACACCAAGTTACTGGTGCGTTTACATATTATCAATGTGCAATCAAATTGTAATTACAACTCACACGTCTCGGTTTCAAGAATATACAATGTTATCATCTCATAATTACTCATGATAAAAACCATGAAGTGATTCAAGTAAGCGTGGGTTTAATCCAATACTCTAATCTTACCAAAGCACTCATGAACTCTGCAACACACTTGTGCTATGTCTAAACACTCTAGACAATCTACAGACATATTCATGACACTCCTCCTTCATACCTACTTCCAACGTATGACGGACTGTGGAGGTTCGAATAATCAAGTTATTCTGAAATTCAAAACATGTAGATTGAAACGCAATAATAATATTTAATCCTATATGGCCCCAAACCTTTTGAGTGTAAATAAAACACTTTCATATAAACACCATATTGTTTATGTCACACCCCAAAAACACGAACGGCGGAAACGTTCATGGGTGGAGGACGTCATGTACAGTATCACAACAGTGTAATATAATAAACAAGCAACAACATCATCCATTGCATTATAAGTAAAGTTTTAATACATGTGTGTTTCTTTCATTGTAGTAAGACACCAAAAATATACAATCAAAATAAAAGACGAGACTTGTCTGCTCCGTCTTCTCAAAAACCTGGCCTCCGTACCTGTCTACTGAGAATACAAGTTATTTTGAAAGCGAGTATCAGCTTTAAAGCTGGTGAATTCATAAGTATATAAGTGTCATTGCCTTGTTTGTGAAAATCTGTTATAAAGGCCATGTAAATCTTTAAATGAAAATGTTGGTGTACGTATGAAAACCCTAGAAAAACCCTTATTTTCTATAAGTATGAAATGTAGTCTTCTACCAAGACCCGAATGTTCTGTAAGTATGAAGTGTAGTCTTCTACCAAGACCCGAATGTTTTGTAAGTAAAATGATAGTTTTCCTTTAATTGTTTAGTACTAAAGTACTTAGTCTAACTCATCATTTATGTGAAAGAATTACAAAATAAAGTAAATAGGAAAATATACTACTGTAAGTGTTGTCACTAGGTACTAGGACCAACACATCATATGTAACTGTTATCCCAAGGTACTAGGGTTACACAACCTATATAACCTAATGAACATCCGAAGATTGTCCAATTGTCCTCTGTAGCAGCAGCAGGGGGAAGGAAGGGTTAGTCCCTTTAAAGGTACTCCTAATATAAGTAATAACCGTAGGCATTCGTAGATGTTCATCACCCACTGTTGCTAACAGATGGATTCCGGAATGGTTAGTCCCGTACATATATCCTGAGGTACTGTGGGATAGAGGCCCATCTAGGTATCCCGAGGTACTGGGGATAGGGTCCTGTCTAGATATCCCGAGGTACTAGGGATATGCAGGAAGATTTAAACAGAAGGTACAAGTAAATCATCCTCGCAATTCGAGATACAAGTATTCATGTAAATGTACATAATTAAGTGTATCTACGTAAAGGTACTCATGTAATGCGTTCATGTACGCGTATTCATGTATCATGTAAGTATATGTAAACGTACTCATGTATCATGTTATCAAATGTAAAGGTACTCATGTATCAGGTAATGTACTGGTATAGACTCATGAATGAACTGACTCTTGTGTGATTCCTTGTAATAGGAATTATGTTTGATATCTCTAAATTATCCCTATGATAGTTTGCTGTAAGGTAATTGGTTGTTCAAGTAGGTTTATACACTCTTACTACTCAAGGGTGTGAGAAACCAAATGAAAACTATAAACTATAACATTCATACATATATAAGAATATAAGTGTACATGCAGAGTTTAGCTCAATAATGTAAAATGGTTTTATAAGACCTCTTATGGGTTTTTTAACAATAATTAACAATGACTTGATGTCATGTATAATATATATTTCAAAGGTAAAACAATTGATAACAATGCGTTTTTAAGATTTAAAACCATTTCATGCATCACATTTTGTAGTATGTGAAATCTGTTAAAAGACAAACACTGTTATAAAATACATAATAATGATTTAATAACATGTTTGTTTCTACTTGTATCCCCCCCCCCACTTTAAAGCATTTAAAATCATTTAAAACATTGATTAGGGGTATGAAATCACCTGTAGTTGGTGATTGGAATGAAATGAACGGTATCGGATGGCTAGGTGTCAAGCGAGGACTTGTGAACACAATACGATCCTAATGAACATATAATTACACATATATGCACTCAATTAGACACAATTGACTAATTGATAATGTTTAAGACATCCTAGGCATAATAAACACTTTATATAAGTATTTTAAGCCATAAGGATTGCATATAAGCTGTTGTGGGACAGGGTATTTGTGTTTAGCGTTTCCAAAGGACCCCATATGAGAGTTTACTCTCTATAAACCATCACACATGGAGTTTATGGTTGTAAACTCTTGAGTTTACGGCCGTAAACTCCCAAACATGTGTGTTTGGTGTGTTTTGAAGTCCCAAATGCTTTCTAGAATTGTTCTAACTTAGTGGCTAAGTCCTTGGAAGGGTTTAAGGTCTAGAAGTACTCCAATTAGGAGTTTACGGCTTCAAGGATATTACCCTTAGAGTTTACGGACGTAAACTCTAAGTATGGTGGGTTTTTGTTGTTTTCAAGCCTCTTGCATTTGAAGGATACGTTCTAGACAATTGTTTAAAGCTAATGAGATCCCTAGGAACACTTTGGTGCCTTCCTTTTGAGTTTACGGCCCAAGAGCATTCTCTTGGCCATAAACTCACTTTGATGAGTGTTTTTTATGTACTTTGGTTCTTCATTTTTGTGGGAAACAATTCCATGAAGGGGTCTAGGGCTTTAGGTGTCTTGAAGACATCCTTTTGTCCATTTCAATGGAGTTTACGGCCTAAGCTTCTCTTGGGCCGTAAACTCACTTTTATTTGTGTCATTTGATGTGTTTAAGACCTTGTTCTACTTGGGGAAATAGTCTAGATACAAGCCTTTAAGTCCTAGTGTCCTCAAAACACCATTTAGTGTTGGAATGTGGAGTTTACGGCCTAAGAGGGTTCTGGGCCGTAAACTCCCAATCTTGGGTGGATTGTGGCTTGTTTTCTTGTCCCTAACATGCATACATAAACATATAAGGCCTTATCATAACACAAGTATCGGTTTTGGCTTCGTTTCGGGAGTTTACCGCTCAAGAACACCTCGAGGTGTAAACTCCTAGATTTCATGTTTTAGCCTTCTAAAACATGTTATAGACACGTATAAAGCTTTCTAACAATACTATAAAGAGTTACTCACGTTTTGGTATAAAAACCCGAAGACCCGTCAGAGAGAAAATGGCTTTTCTCTAGTCGGAAATGTGAATAATGAATGATTTTGGTTTAGAAATCTATTTATAGTCCTGAGATATTTTGGCAGAAAATATTTTTATTCCTGAAATGATCCCTAATAAATTAGAGTGTTGGAATAACAGTGTTGCACCAAACCCAAGTGCACCCACTCTCCTGATATTTCCTGAAGTGTAAACCCTGAATTTCTCAAACTTATGCGAAGAGTTTGAAAATTAACTGTGACTGCTACAACTTCTATTGAAGTGATATAGTTTGTACAGAATGGAAATTTCGGGTTGTCACAGTTTACTCATTATTAATTGTTTACCGTTTCAGAAAACCAACTTATTACTTGAATTACAACAATAGTTGTCCCGTGAGAGTGCTTTCGGGAACTCGTCCCTTAGCTAACTGGGTATCACCCACTTCAGCCCAGCACAGAGGGGACCTGCACTTTCATCCATAGAGGGCCTCGAATGGAGCTGCCTTTATGCTCGTGTGATAACTGTTGTTGTAGGAAAATTCAACTAGGGGTAAATGAGTATCCCAAGCTTTTCCAAAGTCAATCACACATGCACGCAACATATCTTCTAAGGTTTGGATAGTTCTCTCACTTTGCCCGTCAGTCTGTGGGTGGTAGGCTGTACTCATGTCCAGCCTAGTTCCTAGGGAACTTTGTAATGACTGCCAGAACCTCGATGTGAATCTACTATCTCGGTCCGAGATGATAGATAAAGGAACGTCGTGCAGCCTTACAATCTCCCTAATGTAAGTTCTGGTAAGTTTCTCCATCTTGTCTGTTTCTTTGATCGGTAGGAAGTGTGCAGACTTGGTCAGTCTATCGACAATGACCCATATGGAATCAAGTCCACCCGTCATCTTGGGAAACTTGGTTATGAAGTCCATAGTGATCCGCTCCCACTTCCATTCTGGTATTTCCGGTTGTTGTAGAAGACCGGAGGGTTTCTGGTATTCGACCTTGACCTTTGCGCAACTAAGGCATTTACTCACGAAGGTAGCAATATCTGCTTTCATGTTAGGCCAACAGTATAGCTTTTTAAGATCCAGATACATCTTATCTGAACCCAGGTGGACGGAATAACGAGTGTTATGGGCTTCGGTCATGACCAAGTCTCTGAAGCCACCGTGTTTCGGTGTCCAGATCCGATCTATGAGGTATAAGGCTCCGCCACCCTTGACTTCCAAGTTCTTATCCATCCCTCTAAGGGATTCACGTTTTCAGGTTTCAAAGCGTCGAGCTGAGCCTCCTTAATTTGCGTGGACAAGTGTGAATGGATAGTTAGAGTCAAAGATCTGACTCTACGACCAGTATATTCTTTCCGACTTAGGGCGTCGGCTACCACATTGGCTTTACCCGGATGATAACGAATTTCACATTCGTAATCGCTGAGTAGTTCGACCCACCGTCGTTGTCTCATGTTGAGCTCTTTCTGGTCGAAAATGTGTTGTAGACTCTTATGGTCCGTAAAGATCGTGCTTTTTGTACCATATAGGTAATGTCGCCAGATCTTCAGAGCAAACACAACTGCTCCTAGTTCTAGATCGTGGGTTGTGTAATTAACCTCATGTGTCTTCAGCTGTCTCGAGGCATAGGCGATGACTTTACCTCGCTGCATCAGAACACATCCGAGTCCTTGGTTGGATGCATCGCAATAGACAATGAAGTCTTCTATCCCTTCGGGGAGGGATAGTATCGGGGCGGTGCACAAGGCTCGTTTGAGCGTTTGGAATGCTCTTTCCTGTTTCTCTTCCCAGTCAAAGGCCACACCTTTCTGGGTCAGGGTTGTAAGAGGTTTCTCTATGCTGGAGAAGTTCTGAATGAACCTGCGATAGTAGCCAGCTAGACCTAGAAATTGACGAATTTCGGTAGGTGTCTTTGGTGCTGACCAGTTCTCAATGGCCTTGATCTTGGAGGGGTCCACGTGTGTACCTTCTTCGCTAACCACATGGCCCAAAAATTCGACTCGTCGAATCCAAAATTCTCACTTCGAGAACTTCGCGTAGAGCTTCTCCGCTCGCAGTGTTTCTAAGATTTTACGGAGATATTGACTATGTTCCTCCTTACTTCGAGAGTAGATGAGTATGTCATCAATGAAGACGATGACAAATTGATCCAGGTAAGGACGACACACCCTATTCATCAGATCCATGAATACAGCGGGTGCGTTAGTTAATCCGTATGGCATCACTACAAACTCGTAGTGCCCATAACGAGTTCGGAAGGTTGTTTTGGGAACATCCTCCTCTAACACTCATAGTTGGTGATATCCGGATCACAGATCAATCTTTGAGAAGTAGTTGGCTCCTTGAAGTTGATCAAACAAATCGTCGATGCGGGGCAAGGGATAACGATTTTTTATGGTAAGTTTGTTCTCTATAGTCGATGCACATGCGAAACGATCCATCTTTCTTCTTGATGAACAAGATCGGTGCTCCCCATGGTGAGAAGCTTGGTCAAATGAATCCCTTCTTGAGAAGTTCGTTTAGTTGACTGGAAAGTTCCTGCATCTCGGCCGGTGCCAAATGATAAGGAGATTTGGCTACTGGGGTAGCTCCTGGCACTAAGTCGATTCTGAACTCGACTTGGCGTTGAGGTGGTAAACCGGGAAGTTCTTTTGGGAATATGTCGGGGAAGTCGCGTACTTCTGGGATTTTCTGGATGTACTTCAGTTCTTGACTGGTATCGACGACGTGTGCTAGGAATGCATGATATTCCTTTCGCAAGCACTTCTGAGCTTGAATGCACGAAATGATACGAAGACTCGTAATAGGTTTGTCGACGTAGATGATTAAGGTTTCGTTGTTAGGAAGGTTAAGACGAACTGCTTTTTCAAAGCACAAGATGTCGGCGCGAAGAAGACTTAACCAATCCATACCGATGATAACGTCGAAACATTTAATTGTGACTGGCATGAGATATATCTTGAAAGTATGGCCATCTAAAGTTAAGGTACAACCTACGAATATGCAGTTTGTACTCTCCGTTTTCCCATTAGCCATTTCTACCGTGAATGAATTATCTAATGCACATGGTTTTTGTTTAAGCAGGTGTGCAAATTTGTGACTTACGAAACTCTTCTCGGCTCCACTATCGAAAAGTATGCAAGCATAAGAGTTATCGAGGAGGAACGTACCAGTAACTATCGTAGGATCAGCTACTGCTTCCTCGTGACCTAGGGCCATAACTCTTCCCACTCCGCCAGCCATCCCCGCTTTAGGGCAGTTCCTCTTGTAATGGCCCACCTCGCCACATCCGTAGCAAGCTTGGCCCATACCGGTGTTAGGAACCTGGGTGGCTTGAGCTGTTGGAGCCTTGCAGTAACGGGCGGTGTGCCCCTTCTTGTTGCAGTTAGAGCAGAACATCTCCTTGCAGGGTCCGTGGTGGTGGAAGTTGCACTTGGTGCACTTCGGAAGAGTCCCAGCATATGTTTTTGCTAGTAAAAGGTTCGCAGGGGCAACAGGAGTCACTGTGGCAGCGTTGATTGCCACAAGTTGTTGCTTATTGGAGGATCCTTGTGGGGCCCCTCTTTTCCTTTTATTCCACTCCTTCTTGTAGTAGTCGGGGTTGGACTTTTGTGGTACAGGAGTAGGGTTTGTTATGTTCTGAGGTTTCAGGTGATCGATGAGGGATTGTGCTAGTTCCTTGGCGCTATCGAAAGTAATAGGCCTGGAAGCTATAACACTCGACTGGATCTGGGGCGACAGCCCCCAGATATATCTTTCTATCTTTTTGCTCTGGGAAGCAACCATGTCGGGGCATAAGTTTTCCAGATCACAGAACCTATTCGTGTAGGTTCCTATGTCATATCCAACCATTTGCAGGTTCCAGAGTTCCTGCTCGAGCTTTTGTATTTCTCCCCGAGGACAATACTCTCTCATCAGCATGTCTTTCAAGTGTTCCCAGTTGATGGAATATGCCACCACTAGAGTTAGGGATTTAACATGGCCGTTCCACCATGTTAGTGCTCTATTGGAGAAGGTACAAGCTGCGAACTTGACCTTGTTGCTTTCCTGGCAAGCGCAGATTTCAAAGACAGATTCCATCTTTTCGATCCACTGCCTTAACACCATAACCCCACCAGTACTATTGAAGCTTCGGGGTTTGGCGTTTGCGAAGTCCTTGTAGGTGCATTCCCAAGGGTGTCCATGGCTTTCGCCGTGGTTCGAGGGAGGTGCACCTGTTCCCGATCCACTAGGGACAGGAGTGTTGATTGCTGACACAGTAGCTGCAACTGCTGCTGTGAAAGTTGCCTGGAACACGTTGGCATCAAAGGGGTTAGGTGGTAGAGGAGGTTGAGTTTGTGGTTGTGGTGGTGGAGGAGGCGGTGGTATCGGTGTTTCGTTGATTGGATTACGCCTTGTACTTCTGCGTGGAGGCATCTTTAACTAAACGTTTAAAAGATGACGACATGGATAAGAATAAATGATTTATGAATGTGTCCCATGGACTAACTCCCCATAGTCCAACAACAGAATGAATAGAATAACTAGCTGAAAGTAACAACATTTGGATAATAATTTCCATATGATTAGATATCTGTCAATAATACTGGAATTACGGATGTAACAAGTTCGGGAAACATGGCCTAAAAGTAGGCCTTACATCAACCAAGATGGAAAATTTTGACAGAAATAAGACTAGATCAAGACCTAACAGGTCTAAGATATATACAGATAGGAAATTAGCCCAAAGTTTTACATAACTAGGTTATATCCAAAAGATGAGATGACGATATTCTATCAGCGACGGGAACTGCTAGCATGAGTCCTCGATCCCGATAGTAGACGTTCAATGTCCCTTATACGCCTGTCTGACCTTGCTTGTTGAGCTCGAAGTTCTCTAACTTCTGCTCGGGTTTCAGCAAGTTCCCTTTGCAGATTTGCATTGCGGACCAGAGTCCTTTCATGAGCAGACTCTAGTTGGCGAATGTGGACAGTGTTATCAACCTCAAGTCATGTGCTAGTGATGATCAACTAGGTTTACTCTTGATTTGTTCCTGAACCTTTTCAAGACCATTAAGAATCCCAGTGACTCCTTGACATATAAGATTCTTTTGTCAAAAGACATTCCTTGACAAAAGAAATATTCAAGAGTTAGTGTAGCCTTTTATCAAGTTTAACACTTCACTCAATTGGTCTTAGTTGGTATTTGTCTTATCCAAGACATCACAACTTACCAATTTCAAATGTACAAGAATAAGAAACTCTCTTATTCTACATTTGATAAGTGTTACAAACCTACTTAAGACTCGTCACTCATGTCACAATCTTGGAGTATGACTCTAAGATTTGATTTGAAACGAAGTATGATCGACTTCTTGATTTAACCATTTCCACAGTTTTCGATTCCTCTTCTTAGACATACAAATGCACTAAGACTTACTTAGAGGATCAATATTTATATGGTTCTCAATCATTAAGACGATCATAAAACACAATAAAAGGTACTCTCCCTTCTTCTTAGAATAGAGAAACTTTAATCTTTCTGCCTACTTGATTCTTCTTATTCGTTCTACTATTCATTGAAACTCTTCCAATCAACTCAGAATTCCACTTATTCTTATAAGTATAATCATATTTACTGAACTTTAGTAAATCATGACGAATAAATTTATCACTCTAGTGGTGAACTTGATCAACGCACAAGCTAGTGTACTTGATCTCCTAGTCCTTCACTTGACACTTTGTCAAAGAATTAGTCTAATTTCCAAATATGAAAGTTTTTCATTCATCATACAACTTGCATGATTCCAAGTTTCAGTCCAATTGAAACTTGGGCAATGAGAATCTTTCCTTATTTGGTAAATTCTTGACATTTCCACAAATAGCAAAAGAAGAATCATATCCAACTTAACAATGCTAAAATGCAAACATCCATTTTCACACATGCCATTGAAAGGATAAATAAATAAGATAAAACTTAAAATTTATTTTATTGCGTAAAAACTTGTTCTTACAATGCAATTCAACTGAAAACTATGCTATTACACATTCTTAAGTAATTTATTCCAACTCTAAAGTAGCAGCTCAAAAATCTGATCTTTGAATTTGTGTGATTGAAATCCATTTCTTCATGATCAGATTCAACATAATTCTTTCTTAAGCTTCCTTTCTTTTCTTCGATCATGCAAAACATCAAAATGTAATCTTATCACATCATGTATTAAGAATCTAGAATATGAACTTAAAAGGAGCTAAATAGTGGATTTTACCTGAAGTAGAGCCATATGCCATGACTCTCCCATATCTTAGATCTCTCAGGTAGTTTGGGCAGCTTTGTCTCCAATGCCCCTTTTCTTGGCAATAAAAGCAAATGGACTCCTTTGGCACATTACATGGGATAATCTCATACTTAGACCTTTCTGGACTTCCAATGTTACCAGTGTCCATTGAATCTTGGGAGTTTGATTCACCAGATAAATTTGCTTGACCAACATGCCAAATCATTGCTAATTCAGCAGCTATAAGCAAATAGGTGAGATCAATTAGAGTCACATCATGTTCCATCATATACTACTCTCTTACGAACTCACTATATGATACTGGAAGTGACTGAAGAACCCAATCAACAACCAACTCACCTGAAATCTCAACACCCAACATCTTTAGCCTATCAATGTGTGACTTCATCTCTAAGACGTGTGCACACAAAGATTTTCCATCTTCGTGTTTACTTTCCAAAAGGGCTTAAGTGAGCTTGAACTTTTCAAGCCTTCGAACTTGTGGGTTAGGGAGAACAATTAGAGGAGGTGGAGGAAGTGAAGCATGATCTCTTGTTCCTCAATCATATCGTGGAATATCATCTTCAAAGAATTCAGGAAGACCATGATTGTCAGAACTAGACATCTACAAAATGGGAGAAAATTCAAGTCAAATTGATTGCGTCCTTAATAAAACACCTAAATGTGATATTAAGGCTAGGATCCAACACAATGCTCTACAACCTAGAAGAGGGATGTTGTAATCTAGTTGCAGAAAATTTGAAGGTAGGTAAATGACGATTTACCAATTTCCATCATGAAAAACGAAAAAGAATTTAAGTTTTAAATGAATTGAAATTCCTAGATCTTTTGAGATTCATTGAACCTTTCAATGGCATTTTTAATCTCGATTATTCCCTTCAAGTTTGAGACTGGGATGTCGAGGATCACAAACAAGGTGTGGATAAACATGTGAATCAACATGGTGCACTCAATGCTACTATCACCTAATGAATGTTCCGGTTAACCACACACGCTCCATTGATCTATGATAAACATTGATCCACCCTTCGTTACCAATGCCAAACCCAAATTAGTGTGCCGGTTAACCACACACGCTCCATTAACGTCTCGGTAAGGGTACAAAGTGTTATTCCATGGATTAGCATAAAATTTCACATTTTGCCTAAAGTAACTATGATTTGGGAATTTGAAAAAATTAAGTTACTTTGTACTTCATTATACATATAATGGAAGGTTTCGTCCTATCCTACTCGTTCGGCTAACGACCCTCCACCAGTCAAGGGTGCGGTGGCTAAGAGTGGAGACCCATTCAATTGTCGTTTTATAGGAAATTTTCTTAAACACCACTTATAGACCAGCTTCGTGAATGAGGCCTACTAACGGTAAGATTGACTTTTTACTCATACATATATATAATATTATACTTTTAATGTTACATATAGTATAAGGGGGTATTCTATACTTTTAAAATACTAGGTGGTTTAATCTAATAAATTATACTTTTAATTTAATTAAATGTAAACCAAAACTTTATGATTTTATTAAATCTCTTTTAATTATACACTTTAATTAATTAATAAAATTACAAGGGTGTAATTCGAACTTTTCAAAATACTAGGGTTTTAGAATTTATCATTTCAAAATTAAACTTTTAATCATCTTTAAAATTTCAAAACTTGAGGACAAATTTTGAACTTTTTCAAAACATTAGCGTTTAACTATTTAAATTTCAAAAACAAAATTTTTAAGTTCAAATTTAAACTATAAAACCTAAAGGGGAAAATTGAAACTTTTTCACAAGATAATTCAAATTTAATTACAAATAATCAATCTTTATCTTATAAAACAAAAGATTATCTAAAATTTGACAATTATCTTCTATTTTGGCAAGGATAATCTCCAAATATTGATAAAATTCAGATTTTATTAATAAAAAATGTTTTAGCTAATTATCCACAGCCAAAACAGGTCAAAATCCTGTGAATTCAGGTATCTGCGACTCTGACTCGTCGAGTCAGCACTGGACTCGTCGAGTTCCCAATGGACTCGACAATTTCAGCTATGGACTCGGCGAGTCCCGCCCACAGAAACCAAAAAAAATCGATTTTAAGCATGAATAATCAACTAATACATCAAATACATCAAACAAACAGCCCTAGGCTCTGATACCACTGATGGGTTTCGAGCTATACATCATTCCTATGGTGTACATGAAAACCCTAATAGCTTTTGGATCTAGTTTGTCTAATAAACATGTAATTGAATATCCAAAGCTATAAACCCTAGATCTAGCATACAATTAATCATATTAACATAAAATAGGGTTTAGATCTAACCTTTGATTGTTATATAGCAATAACAATCTAATCCTTGGCTTCAGAAAGCTTAGTGCCTCAAGTGTTGCACCTCTAACGGAGTCACAAACACCACTAAGCAACAAGATGAAGAAGAGAAGAGGAAGAAGGCACCAAAAACGACTAGAAACCCTAATCCAAGTGGTAGCCACGGTTTTAGGAGCCCAAGGGGTCTTTATATACTTATTTGGGATGCTAGGGTTTCAGTTTAAACCCTAATGGATAGCTTAAACTCTAAGCAGCCCATGGAACCTTCTGGAATAAGGCCATAGAAAAAAATATGATCGACTCCCATCATATTTTCGTTCATCCATTGTTCCTTTAGCATTCCTTAGCCCAATAATTCAATTATCCAATAATTGCAGTCCACTCCCCTATATTAAATTATTCTCTTTTAGCCACAAAATTAATTATCAATTAAGTCTTCTTTAATATATTATTCTCATAATATATTAATAAATCATAATTAAACCTTTCTCTCCTTAATGCATCCTACATATTGCTACGGTGAAGGCAACCCAAAAAGACCATGCTCATAATCGGGTCAAGTACATACCAAAATAGCTATGGACTTAGACACTAATCCAATAGTTATGTGTTATGTGTTTTTGGTAGTGTTGCAGAAATCGGCCTTGGCGGCCGATTAATTGACGATTAATCACTTGACAGCCTCGAATCGATTACGATTATCATGCTTGGTGGAAATTGGTCAAAATCGGTCAAACTCGGGCTTGGCAGTCCTTGGCGGTCCTCGGCGGTCATAGGCGGGAAATATTTAGAAAATTAAAAAAAAATCAAATATTACACCAAAATTTTAAAATTATGCTTTCAAATTTTAAAATATTATACTAAAATTTTTAAAATTTCAAAATTTTAAAACTAAAATTTCGAAATACTTATTTTTTTAGGAAATATTAATTTTTAAAATAATTCTGTTAATAATTTAGGGTCCCCGATTAATCCTCGCCGATTCTGATTACTCGTTTATCGCCAGTCGACCACCGAGCGATTTTTACAACCTTGGTTTAAGGTTACAGCAAGGATTGTGGGAAGGCACTGACATGATCTGTACACACTGATAGAGTATTATGTGTTATGTATTTGAGATTCTGGGATATGATTCATTAGGATAATATTTGATACACTCGAGTATGTGATCACTTTATTAAATATGTTATGTTTTAAAAATATAAAAAATTGTTTTGAATATTTCATCGTTACAGTTATGGCCTATAAAATGGCCGTTTAATGGGTGTCCACTCTCACCCACTTCTTCCTTGATTGGTGGAGGGTCGTTAGTCGAACGGGTAAGATAGGGTAACCCCTTTCCTCATTAAAAGTATAATGAATTATAAGGTAACTAAATGTGTTTTACAAAATTCTCAATCTTAGTTACTTTAGGCAAAAGTGAATTTGATGCAATTCCATGAAATTACACTTTGTACCCTTGCTAAGATGTTAGTGGAGCGTGTGTGGTTAACCGACACACTAATTAGGCTCTAAGAAAAGGTGGCAAAGGGTGACTCGCTGTTTGTCATAGATCGATGGAGGTTATGTGGTTAACCGACATGTCGATTAGGTGACTGTAACATTGGAGGCACCATGTACATTTGCATGGTTATTCACATCCTGTTTTGTGATCCTCGGCATCCCAGTCACAAACTCGAGGGGCATATCGAGATTTAAACATGGCATTGAAAAGTTCAATGAATCTCAAAAGATTTAGGAGTTTTTGAAACATTTAAACCTTGATTCTCTTTTGTTTTTTCATGGTTAAAATTAGTGAATCGTCATTCACTTACCTTCAAATTATTTGTTATTTAGATTACGACATCCTTTTTCTAAATTGCAAATAATGTTGTTGGATCCTAGCCCTAATTTCTCATTTGGGTGTTTAATTTGGGATTCTTATCTAATCAAAATTTGTCTCTTTTCCTTTTCAGATGTCGAACTTGAATAACAACGCTTCCGACTCGTTCTCACTCATGAACTTGTGTGGGAGGGTGATCTTTGACGGAAACAATGTCAATGATTGGATCCATAACATAAGAATGGTCACCCGCTACAAGGACAAAGAATATGTCCTCGACAAGGAACTAAAAGAGGTGGACATGAACACTGCCACTCCCGAAGAGATCGCTGCCTTCGAGGCCCATGAGCGTGATTTCATGAAAGTCCATTGCATCATGCTAGCAACAATGACCGTTGAGTTGCAAAAGTCCTACGAGGACTTCTATCCCTACGAAATGCATCAGGACTTGGTTGAAAGGTATCACCAAAGTGTGAGGTAGGAGAGGTACGAGATCATCACTTTGATGATCACAACCAAGATGAGAGACGGAGAGTTTGTCACTACTCATCTGCAAAAGATGCAAAGGTATGTTGACTGCCTGCTAAAGTTAAATGTTAACTTCGATAAAGAGCTGGCAATTGATATCATCCTTCATTCGCTGCCGCCCTGCTTCAACCAGTTTCGCATGACCTACCACATGAACAAAGAAGAGGTCATGTTGAGCAAGCTGCAAGTTCTATTGAGGACTACCGAGAGTAACCTCAAGGACAAGTCCGTTGCAAAAACTCCTACTCCTACTGCTGCCCCATTCTTGGAAATTGGGCAAGGAAAGGGTAAGAAGAGGAAGGCTCACTCACAGAGCAACTGTAAGGGAAAGTCCCATGATGGTACCTCTTCTAGTGGAACCAAGGTTGGTTCTGATAAACCCAAATCCAACCCCAAGCATGCAGAATATCATCACTACCACGAAATATGGAAATGGAAACAAAGCTGCCCAAAGTATCTGCAAGATATCAATGATGGAAAGATCAAGCTATCCTTTGAAGGTATTTAAATTATTAAATCTAATGATTCATCACATGCTATTTCTTGGATTCTTGATACAAGATGTGGTTTTCACATTTGATCTGATTTGCAGGGCCTAAGAAGAAATAGGGATATGGAGCATGGCAAGATAAACCTGATCATGGGGAATAGAAGATCATTGCCTATCGCCAATATTGGAGTTTACTCTTTAGTGCTTAGTAATGGATTAGGATTAGATTTAAATAATTGTTGCTATTCGCTAGATATGGCAAGAAACATCATTTCTTTTCATAGTTTATATAGACAAGGATTTGGATATTCATTTGATAATGAAAAGGGTTCTATTAATGCTTATCTTAATGGTGTTTTCTATTTTGAAGCATTACCTTGTAATGGAATATATGAAACTGTGATGGTCGTAGATAACTTAGGAAATGATGTGTTGTGTATCGATTCTTCCAATAGTTTGGATAAAGCATGCTTGTGGCATTGTCGTCTTGGACATGTCAACAAGAAACATATAGCCCAACTCCAAAAGGATGGAGTGTTGGAGTCATTTGAACTTAGGGACAATGACGTGTGCAAGTCTTGTTTACTTGCAAAGATGACCAAGTCACCATTCACCAAGGAACCAGGGGATCACGGTATATCTCAACATATCGACAGGAAATATCATTTTATTCAACATCAGGTGGAAGAGGGACTCCTCGTAGTGAAGATGGTATCGTTGGAGGATAACCCAGTAGATTCGCTTACGAAGGGACTGAGTAGGGTTAAGCACTTGCATCACGCTAAGAGCTTTGGGCTGAAGGACGATATTAGTTTAGAATAGATAGCTTTAAAACATGTAATAGATAAATGTAATTGACATTTGATGATTAAATAAATGAGTATTATTTATAAGTAAAGTTATTGTCTTATGTTGATTATTTACCTATTGTTTCACTTTGCATGTTTTGACTTCTTAAATAATAATATTATTCGAACGTTCCACAGTCGCTCATACTGTAGGAGTAGGTATGAAAGAAGATTTTCACAAATTGGTTTGTAGATTGCCTAAAGTGTATTAGGGATAGCAAAAGTTTGTTGCAAAGTTCGTGAGTGCTTATGAATAATATTTGAGAATTGGATTACACCCGCGCTTGCTGGCATCACTTCATGGAATTTATCTCGACTGATCGCAAGACGGTAATATCATATGGTCTTAAAACTTTGATATATAGTTTATTATTTGCAAGTTGGTCGTGAATTGATAATGCGTAAACGTATCAGTAACTTGATGTTATAAAACACATTGTTGTGTATGATTTGATGAGTGAGTGGTAAATGCATATAAGTTGAAGTTTATCTATTCCTTTTATCCTAAGAGGGTAAAAGCGGTATCTGGGACCCTAGATAATTTGTTTTGATTTATGTGACTGGCCCGGTCAGGACTGAGTTGATGTGTTCAATAAAGTTCGATGTCAGAAAAATCAGAGATCAAGAAACAAACTGTTGGACAATAAGAATGACTATGTTCCATGTGATTGTGCGCACGATATACAAAACAAAGGACTATACGATCCCTCATCTATAGGACAGTTACTGATAAGATTAGAGTTCGACAACGTCTTTGAGAGCTACAAAAGCTAATCAGATTGTACTTGCACTGTAGTTACTAGACTTATCCAAGTGGGAGACTATTAGATTAATTTCTAAGCCCATAACTATATTTGGTAAGTACTTGACCCGGTTGTGCATAGTCCTTTTGGGTTGCCTTCACCAAAGCAACTTGATAGGATGATTTATGAATAGAGAGGTTATTATGGTTTATTAATATATCATATAAATAATACATTAAAAGAGTAATCATATAGTTTAATTAATACTAGATAAGAATTAATTAAGAATTAGTTCTGTAGCTAAAAGACATTAATTAAATAAAGGGGACTAGATTGTCAACTGTGTGATAGTTGAATATTGAGCTGAGAATCCTTATAGATTAGGGTATGGAGGAAATTAAGAGGAGTCCATCTTAATTTTGGCCATAGAGGCCTTATTCCAGAAGATTCTCAAAGTTGCTTAGGGCCTAAGTCATCTAATTAGGGTTTTGACTGAAACCCTAGAAGCTCAAGTATATAAAGACCCTTATGGGTAAAAAAATCGGCCACTTGATCCCTTTGAACCCTGGAGCCGATTTTTGCCTCTCACACTCTATCCTCTACATCATTCTCTTGTTTGTGGTGTTTGTGAGCCATTAGAGGTGTTACACTTGTGACACTAAGCTTCTTGAATATCAAAGGATTCTTGCAACCATTGAAAGGTATTATCTAAAGTAGTTTATTATAGATTTCAATTTCTATGTATGCTAGATTAGGGTTTCAAGTCTTGGATGAATTGCACGTACAATAGAGAAGCCTAGATCCAAGCTTTAGGGTTTTGTATGATCACATAGGAATGATATTTTGTATAAAACCCATCACTAGATTCATGAAGTTGACACCTTTAGGGCTTAGAATCCCCTATGAATGAGTTTGAGTTCATTTAATGGAAGTACCATGCTAAATTTCGAAGCTGAGACCTTTTGGGGCATGCAAATTCACCAATTCAGTGACTTTATAATTCTAGATACTATTTGGGACTCATATATGTGGTTTGAACCCTTGGACTTAAGCAATAAGAGCTTAATGTAAAAGTTGGCTTAATGGATGAGTACATTGGATGTATAATTCTGTACGCGTAGCGTACAAGCCAAACTGTGAGTACGCTTAACGGACAACTGAGTACGCATCGCGTACTCAGTCAAAATGATTTCACAAGTTAGGTCGAGGTTTGGGCCTCCTGTTGGGCTGGGGTGTATGAGTTCTTGTTGGGCCTTCTAAGAGTAAGTGACTTGGACTAGGAAAAAGTTATCGGGCTATAGGTTAAGGCCCATGAAAGGGCCGAGCCCAATTGGGCCATAAATTAGGTCATGAATGATTATTTAGTTATGGACCTTTTAGATTGAGGATTTGGGCCTTAGTTTTGGATCAATCTAGATCAGGGGTAAAATGGTCATTTTACCCTAAATATGGATTATTGGATATAGTTTGGAACCCAAGTGTTAATTGGGTGATATTTTGTATTGATAGCTCGGGGAGTCCTCAGGATAGTAGCTAGGGATCTTCAGTGACATTCAGCATTCAAGGTGAGTTTCCTCACCATGTATAGCGGGTCAAAGGCACCAATGCCGGCCCACGATATGACCTGTTAGAATACTCATTGTCTGTGTGATACTAGTATGTGTATGTGCGTGTATGCTTTCTGGGCCGGGCCGATGATTATTATGTATGTTATTAGTTGTTATGTGTTATTATTTGTATGTGGGCGGGGTCGTTATCCGAGTTAGGGCGGGGCCCGTTATACTCATTGGGTGGGGCCCGTTATCCGAGTTAGGACGGGGCCCGTT
Source organism: Lactuca saligna (assembly GCF_052625555.1). Taxonomy (NCBI): domain Eukaryota; kingdom Viridiplantae; phylum Streptophyta; class Magnoliopsida; order Asterales; family Asteraceae; genus Lactuca; species Lactuca saligna. The sequence continues at coordinate 234,903,795 of NC_136421.1, forward strand.
ATGCGAGTTATAATGGGCGGGGCCCACCCATTATACTCTTTGGGTGGGGCCCGCCCGTTATACTCTTTGGGCGGGGCCCGTTATATGCTATGTATGTATGGTATGTTGTATCTTGGGGAACTCACTAAGCTTTGTGCTTACGGTTTTTAGTTTATGTTTCAGGTACTTCAGGTTCCAAATGGAAGAGCTCGGGTTCACTACATCGCACACACCATATTGATTCCGCACTTCATTTTTCACTCTAATTTTTATGATGTTTGATACACTTATTTTATTCGGGATGTATGGATAATGTTTGCAATGCTATTTTTACTTAAATAAAAAAATGAAATTTTTAGATCATGTTTTTGGGATGTTTCAGTTGATAAGGATGTAAAGTTGTACAAAAGTTTTGTATTAAGTAATAATCAAATAACATTTATACTATATCACATTCAAACCAAGATGTGTAAATGGATCCAACAGCCATGTTACTCCAGCTATATGTATATGTGCTAAATGTTGTCGGCACAAACATCCACCGATTATCATCCTGTCTATGCTCTATAAACAATGAGATTCACATCGTGATGTGTTGCTAATCAACACATGTATACAATAAAGTAAGTATTGCTATTAGAAGCATACTATGTAATTATCACATAATTATATAATTTACATAGCATTCTAGTCAGCTCGTATGACTATCCCCATATAAGCACGTCTGAAACTTAATTGTCAGTATACCAATGATAAAATGGTATGAAAACAACAACAAAGTATCTCTTTACTTATACAGACTATGAATGGTATGGTATAAATTTTTTTTCCAACGATGTTGTGTTGGTGTGCAACAGATTTCTTCTTCTTTTGTATCCATGGAGACTTATACCATATGGATACAATTTTTTAGCGTTAAGAATGCCTACGAAGATCTACAGTCATTTTGTATTATTCTCAGGGAATCCCCTTTATATCCGACGAGTGCTTATATGCATACGGTACTCAGGTCTATCAATCGGAGACTGTTCAGGTGTACCTAACCCATAATCATATACCCATAAGTCATTTTTGTTTGTGGTAACAACATCATCCATGATAGGTGCTTGTACATTTCAATAGTATTTAATTATAAACGATGAAATAACATGTACACCATTAAGTTAAATAAAAAATGTACGTTGCGCTAAAATTCCACCATTCAGCACGACTCTTATCTGGTGTCTGTTCCAACTTCTCTATAATTTTGTTATCTTCCTAACAAAATTTTAAAATTATAAATAAGCACAAATTATACATATAGATGAAAATTATAAATTATGTAAGTAATCATCCTTCCTTAGTGATTAGAAACTTCTTGCACTGCTCCGCATGCATCTTCTGCAGTTTCGACTATCCAACAACCCGAGTTATAATATTCGGTTGTCGGGTACCAAACAAATCGCTCACAGGAAACTCTCAAGAAACCATATCTAAAAAAACAGGTATTAGAATATTATCAAACAAAAAAATGTTAAGTTGTTAATCATACATTTTACCTTAAAGCATATAAAAAATATGTTTAAGTGTACGTCATTTTTTGAGGTTTTGTAGGTTTTGGTACCACTAGATGTGTAAGATTATCAACCTTACTGAATACAGTAAGTAGCTAAGAGTACAATTGATCCCAAATTATCCCCCCACCCACACCCCATGGATATCTACTAAAAAAATTGACAATTAAACCCAATAAAAAAATATTAGTAATGATAATCATACATTAACTACATGATACTTGTTGAATTTATCAAGATTGGGTAGCAAAGCAAAATACTCCTCTGTCACAGGCTGACAAGACAACCACCCATCGTAACCTTTCTCTAAAAGAGATAGAAGACATACACTGACCAAATATTACTCCAATAAGTCATTAAGAGAATTCTCAAACACATGAGCCACATGTTCTAATTTCACGAAGACATTTTTCTTAATCAAAAGAAATTCACAGGATCAAAATCCAACATCAAAAACACAGACAGGAAAATAGTCACCAAAGTGGATTCCGTTGAGAAGACAAAATACTCTCTTTCTAAAAAAACTGCTCGTACCCCCCATTCCTAATCTCAAAACCATTATCCTTTACTTCGCTTCAAGGGCCCGTGATAACTTCATTGGAAAAATATGTAATGTAGAAGTAAAGGATCCCCATCTATCACAAGAATATCTAATCACCTCCCAAAAAATGTTTTTGGAACATAGTCTCGCATGAGGATTTGTCTTTAAGTGCCGCAAGAATATTCACTGCGATTGCGGGTTTGTAAGTTAGTGTAACTAATGCATCAAAAATCTAGTTATGTGGTATATATAAAAGTTGTCATGAGTTTAAATGGTGTTCTGTAATGAAACGTGATGAACATTTTGGATATGTTGTACGCATTCCAAATTGTTCTACGTGTTCCAGTCTAGTTCCTCGCATTTTGGACATTCTGAAACAGAATTTTTGTTCTGGAATACAAATTTTTGATGTATAATACCCTATTATAAATTATTAAACTAGTTTTGGGTTGGTCTTAAATCTAATGTTAGCATGTATTGTTAGTCCGGAACAACTTTTATGCATTCCGGACAAGTTCTTTCGTGTTCCGAACCAAGTTACTAAGAACAATAATCTTAAATTTAAACTACTATAAGTGTAAGAATAAAAGACTTACTCATAAATGACCAACTCATCAAGATCGTGTTCCATACCTTAACTCTCAAATGTGTAGCGGTAGCTGAAATGTGTCGGAATGGGTTTGTAAATCGAAATCCGGAATGTGTCAAAATAAAATTAGGAACATGGTTTTGTAAATCAAGATCCGAAACAAGCCGTATTAGTCCGGAATGAGCATTTCGGGAGGTCTTTGCTTGGTCGGCCAGGTACACATTCCAAAATGGACTTCGGAATAGCTCATTTCAGAAACGATGGTTATTTTGCAAAAAGAATTTATAGTGGTATTTTTTAAAGAAAATACACAAAAAATGGTCTGATTACTCGGTGTCCCTTTTTTTAATATTCCAATAACCAATACGTGGATCATATCGAATTTAATATACTAAATAAGTATATATGATATTTACTATTTTTTATAAGATGACTACTTAACTTATTAGTTTGATGGTGTTTTAAAACGTTTTAAACTTTTAAAAATATGATTTTTGTGGTGTTTTAACTTTTAATAATTGCATTTATGTTTAACACTACGGTTTTAGCCAACAATCGTACTAAAGTGCACCACATTCAACCTTAGAAGACGCGACAAAAACATAATAAAGACTATTCGAGTTAAGAAAAAGAGTTAAAGACCAAATGCATGTGTGTGTCTATATATATATATATATATATATATATATATATATATATATATATATATATATATATATATATATATATATATATATATATATATATATATAGGTTCAAGTTCATTTGAGACCATGTTAATTTTGTGAGACCGTGATACCAAATCTAAAAATAATTTTAAATAGCAAAATAAAAGGAAAATTTTAAAAATTATTTTTTATTTATTATTTTCGGAACTTTATTTAACTAAAAAAATAAAAAATAATAAAAAAATTACATTTTTTTTAAATACGTGAAATATTCTAATAGAATATTACACTGTACATATTGTAATATGATTTTTAGAATGTTTAGAATATTCTAATAGATTTGCCGGATATGTAGAATATTCAAAATATTCTACTAAAATATGTAAAAAAAAATGTATTTTTTTGTATTTATTTTGTTATTTTTTTTGGTATTTTTTTATTTTTTTTGGAAAATATATATTTCAGAAATAATATTGGGAAAAATAAAATTTTTTAATTTTTTAATTATTTTGCATTTTAAAAATGTTTTTGTTTTATCTAATAAATGTCTTGATAGGATTGTGTCTCACAGTATCATAGAATTAGATCGTCTCATATAAACATAACCCTATATATATATATATATATATATATATATATATATATATATATATATATATATATATATATATATATATATATATATATATATATATATATCTTTACTACTTATAAAAGAAATCTAACTATTTCTATAAATAGATTGAATATAATAATATTATTTTTTTAAGACGTACAAACGATTAAGCTAATATTACAAACAACCATTAATAAAATAATATTAAATTTTAAATTTGTTTTGATTCCTTATATTTCTCAGCAAAATCCTAATTTCATGGTCATTCAAAATTTAAAACCTTTTCATCCTAATACGCTTCAACAAATATCCTTTAAATGTTGCATTTGCAGCTGATTAAAATATCTCATAGCAGACGTGTGTTTGTTCTCTCCACCTTATAAACCCTGCTATAAATCCCACTGCCATGAAGTATTTCCCTTATAAACCCTAATCGTTTTTCTCCCTCTCTTAGACGAAGACAATGTGTTTTTTTTAAGAAAAAAAGTTTGAAAATATTCCAATTTCTCAAAAAAATTTACCCCAAATGCGAAACTGGGTAAAATTTTCCATTTTGCGAAGACTACAGGGATGCGAAATGAAAATTCTGCACTTTTGTCTTTTTATGACCCCATTTTGCGAAGTTGGACCACTTATATTATTTCTTGAAAAGATCAGGTGCCAAATGCGAAACTCTAAGCTTTCTTCCCCAATTCGCATTTATACATTAAAAACTTCGCATTTTCATTCAAATTCTTCGCATCTTGCATCCATCCGTCTTTGAGTTCATTCGCATTTCATCGCATTAACTGAGAAATTAATCAGTTGTCTCATATTCGCATTTCAGTTGTTTGAGAAACCCAGATACGAACCCAACTGCGAAACCCACTGATTTCAAATGCGAACCAACCAAAAATCATCAACCACGTACTTGTGTCACCAAATGCGAACTGAATATCACCATTAAATTCTCCTCGCATTCCATAGATGCGAACACAATCCAGATCTCCGACTCCAAGCTTGCGAAATCAAAATCAATTAACCTCAAACAAATCGTGAACTTCTTATGCGAACTGTTTTGACCCACAAAACCAAATGCGAACTCAATTGATGTCATATGCGAACTGATTTCATAGATGCGAACACAATTGATTTCATATGCGAATCCACATCCATCGATATGAAACCAATACCAGTTACAAGCAATTAGTAGCAACAACCATCGATCCTCTAATTTTCAATTACTCAGCCTTCGCTTTTCATACAACCCGTCGACCCTGAAAAATCGATAAACACCAAATGTCTCATTTTTAGATCGATTTTCTGATTAAATGTCATATTTGAAGAATGATCGATTTTCTGATTAAATGACCCCATTTTGCGAAGTTGGACCACTTATATTATTTCTTGAAAAGATCAGGTGCCAAATGCGAAACTCTAAGCTTTCTTCCCCAATTCGCATTTATACATTAAAAACTTCGCATTTTCATTCAAATTCTTCGCATCTTGCATCCATCCGTCTTTGAGTTCATTCGCATTTCATCGCATTAACTGAGAAATTAATCAATTGTCTCATATTCGCATTTCAGTTGTTTGAGAAACCCAGATACGAAGCCAAATGCGAAACCCACTAATTTCAAATGCGAACCAACCAAAAATCATCAACCACGTACTTGTGTCACCAAATGCGAACTGAATATCACCATTAAATTCTCCTCGCATTCTATAGATGCGAACACAATCCAGATCTCCGACTCCAAGCTTGCGAAATCAAAATCAATTAACCTCAAACAAATCGTGAACTTCTTATGCGAACTGTTTTGACCCACAAAACCAAATGCGAACTCAATTGATGTCATATGCGAACTGATTTCATAGATGCGAACACAATTGATTTCATATGCGAATCCACATCCATCGATATGAAACCAATACCAGTTACAAGCAATTAGTAGCAACCATCGATCCTCTAATGAGGAAACAGTTTCCTATTCGATTGTGCTTTGCAATGACAATCAATAAAGCTCAGGGACAAACAATTCCATATGTAGGTATCTATCTTCCAGAACCAGTATTCTCGCATGGACAACTTTATGTTGCATTGTCCAGAGGGGTTTCACGTTGCAATACAAAAGTATTAGTAAAGCCTAACGAAAATTCAAAAGGTGATGGGGTTTATACAGCAAATGTGGTGTATAAAGAAGTATTGCACGATTAATATTTTGTGTCGTCTTGACTGGTTGCTTTTTATTGGTTATTTGATGCATGATGTAACAAATAACACCATAGTTTGATTATATTGTCTTCAACATGTACTTTTTTTTAACATAACAATTTTGTAATGGAAACATATCACCGAAAGAACTCACGTGCCCCGCCGCTTTGCGCGGGTAGACGGCTAGTATATATATATTTCAAACATACTTTGTAAATATACTTTTAAAAGATGGCTGTTTTTATGTCTCTTGGTTTAAAATATTGAGTTATTAACTTATCTCGCTAGTTTTAAGTTTATTACCACAAAAATCAACTATATTCAACATATACTACTCAAATCAAAATGTTGATAAGATTATTTAGGGAGTCAATAAATATGTTGACTATGTATGTACGAGATAAGTTACAAATCCAAAAACATGTCGTTATTGTATTATCTTATCTGAAAAGTCGGTTATAAATAATAACAATTAACTATGCTTCTTAGCCTTTTAATTTGGTGATTAAATTTTAAAAAACATCAACAAAATACATTAAATTTATAAAATTTTAATGTAAACAGCTCATGTATCTATCATTTAATGTGGTATTGATAGACGTTTTTCGGGAGTCAGACGAAAAGGATGTTGGAAATAAATTTGTCTCATTAGAAATGGATAAGGACAAGTCTCTCAAAACTTAATGACTTGATAGAAAAAATATCATCCAAATGACTTTTATTGTTTTATCATATGCTTTTGCTGTCAAGTGGGATACAAGCAGCTCAAAATGATTTACCCCTTTTTTTCTTTTTGATGACTTGTGATAATATACATCAATCTGATTGTCATATATATATATATATATATATATATATATATATATATATATATATATATATATATATATATATATATATATATATATATATATATATATATATATATAATGATTTACTAATTTTTTCTTTTTGATGACGCGATAATATACATCAATCTGATTGTCAATTTATATGATTGAGTTGCGATCAATAATTACAAATTCACACCAAGCTTTAGTATATAACAAAAAAAAATTATTTTGTTTTATGAAATAACATATATAGAAAATGAATTATTTGGTTTTGTTTATAAAATATAGTTAAAAATCATTAAAATAAGAGCAAATTACATTAATGACTTTCAATTTGTAGTAGGTGTGTCGGGTGTCGCTGAAGCTGTACTTCATCGTGTAAATAGGTTATTTAGTGCACGTCATGATGATGGATCTCTTGCAATGCTTGTTGTGGATTTCTTAAATGTCTTCAATTTAATGGATAGATCTGCCTTACTTTACGAGTTCAGGATGAGATGTCCTTCCATTTCTTTATGGGTCAAATTCTTATATGAACATGCAGCAAGGTTGTATTTGGGAGATAACCATATTTGGTCCACTATTAGGGTCCAGCAAGGCGACCATTTGGGATCACTTCTTTTTGCTCTTGTACTGCACCCACTTATACATCAAATTAGAGCAAATTGCACGGTTCTTCTTCATGCTTGGTACCTCGATGATGGGACCATCATTGGAGATTCAGAGCAGGTGGCCAGAGTATTGGACATCATTAGGGTGGCAGACCCAGGATTGAGGCTTGAACTAAATATCAAGAAAACTTAGTTGTTTTGGCCTTCATGCGATGGTAGGAAGCTTCGTACATGTTTATTCTCTGCTGACATTGGGCGGCCGTTAGTGGGGGTGAAGCTTCTTAGGGGAGCTATTAGTAGAGATGTGGGTTTTATTAGTGGGTTAGCCATGAAGAGGGCTGCCAAGATTGTTGATTTGATGCGCCTGCTACCACAGCTATATGATCCCTAGAATGAACTCCTTTTGCATCGATCTTGAATGGGCATCGCCAAACTTTTCTTTGGCGTGAGAACGTATCAACCCATTCACATGGAAGAGGCTGCTTTGTGTTTTAATAAAGGTTTACGTTGGTCGATAGAGGACATTGTGGTTTGCAGGGGTTGGTTCTTTAGGAAACTTTAATGGCAACTAGCTTCGTTACCAATTAGGCTCGGTGGTTTGGGGTTGTACTCAGCAGTAGAGGCTTCCTCCTATGCTTTTGTGGCCTTACGAGCTATATCATTGGTGTTACAAGACCACATTTTATGAAATAGCGGCATATGTAGTATGGATTCAGATTATGTTTGTGCTTTGGCTTGTCTTCATGATACGATTTCGTGCTTTGATTTCAACGGTTTCATTAATAAGGACATCATCCCTCCAAAAGCCCAACATTCATTGGCGAGTGCCCTTTTTAGTAAAATTTTCCAAGACATGGAAGCTCACTTAGAAATGATGATTAGGCAGAAAGCAATTTTTGAGTGTCTAAGGGCCCCACATACTCAGAATTTTCTTATGATTATTCCTATTGACAGTCTGGGCCAGCATATGTCGCCAGTGGAGTATCATGCCATCCTCAAGTATCTCCTTATGATCCCTTTATTTCCGACTGACGACACTTGCCCTGTTTATCACAAGGCATGCCTGGACTCCTTTGGGGAGCATGCAGTTCATTGCAAAGAGCTCCTGGGTTTCAAGTACCGACAAGACCTGGTTAGGGATGTTCTTTTTGACATATTTTGGCGTACTGGGGTCTCTATCAAGAAAGAGGCACCTGTGAATTTTTTGACTAACCCATTGGAAGGAAGATCAACACTTAGGCCAGCTGATGTTTTAGTATATGGATGGGCTGGAGGAAAACATGCATGCGTGGATCTAACATGGTTTTCCCCTCTTGTGGGCTTAAGGAGTAGGATTTTCAATGTAGGGCAAGCTGCTTTAAAAGCTTCATCAAGCAAAGTGGCAAAATATGAGAAACCGTGCATGGAAAATCAACATACGTTTATACCCTTTGCATCTGATGGTGCATTACTATATCAAATTCAACAAAATTGGTTAAGATGATTTTTCTTCTTATTTCACCAAATTGAGTACAATTTAGGATGAACTTAGGGTTGTTTACAGTATTCCTGCTTATTCATGTAATGTCGTTATAGTTATTAACAAATTCTTATAAGACCAACATTTAACTCGATTGTTGATGGGATTAAATGGTTCTTATAATATTCTATGTGGTCAAATATTGATGATGAAACCTATTCCAACTATTTCCACATTCTACTATATGGTGATTCAAGGAGAACGACAAAGAGGTATGTGAAAACCCGAAATTTTCTTTCCTGTATAGTCAAATACTTCATTGAAAGTCAAACTCATTCCTGCTATCATTTAGCACAACTTGGAGTCTGTTTGAGCGTTTTGAGCCTTGTACACTTAAGGGATAAGTGCCGGGGTTTATCTGCTGAAGTTATATCTCAAACAACAGGCCTATAACACCTTGATCATGAGTTCACAGCCACCACAAGGGAGTTTACAGCCGTAAACTCCATGTGGGCCGTAAACTCCCCCTATATGATGAAGTGTTGGCCATTTTGTTCATTTCCTTCTTTCCCTTGGCTGATTTCCTCCCAAATCCTCTCAAGTATCATCCCGATCTTCGTCCCCAATCTTTAAAACTCATAATTTTCTTGCCCTAACTAGTTGATATCTTACTTGATCTAGTGATCTTACATGATTTCATCCGTGAAATCATTCTATTTGTGCAGATCTTCAAGTTTCACCAAGAACACACACTAGTGTTCTTGCCCAAAAACGACCATTCAAGCTCCTAGATCTTAAGTACTCTTGTTCTAACTCGTTTTACACTAGTATTAACATGTTTAGGCCTTAGAAACATCAAGAATCAAAGTTTGAATGAGAGTTTATGGCCAAGGATCTCCCAAGGCCGTAAACTCCCTTTAAGGGTGCAATGATGCCCTCTCTTCCTTCCTTATGCCTAGAACTTAGCCTAGAACCATACACCATTGAACTAGGGACCTCAAACAAAGAAATGGTACTTCATACCATGAGTTTACGACTGTAAACCGATGGGGAAGTGGTCCCTAGGCCGTAAACTCAAGTTGAGGTCAATTCTTGGACCTTAAACTCACTTAGGCTCTTGTTTAGCCTTGGAACACTTAACCACTTAAGAAATCTTACCATTAAGCCTCAAATTGAGACCCTTTAGAGAGTTTACGGCCACGAGTAAACTCCCTTGGACTGTAAACTCCATTAAGTATGGTTCATGGACCATAAACTTAATAATAATGCCTTGCAATCCTTTGTTGCAACCCAATGGCCTCTTAACACTTTGACCAAAGTGTTTTCCACACATTAAGATGTTTATACTTGTCTAATTAGTGTTATAATCACTAATTGTATATATACATATGTCTTTATATGTTATTAGGATCATTGTGTGTGTTCAAGTCTTCACTTGACACATAGCACTTGTCCGACACTTCCATACGATCTACTCAGAACAGGTGAGTTCATACCCATTAATTAACCTTTTAAATATTTATAAATTCTTTTATGCGGGGGGGGGGGGGGGGGGGGGATACAAGTTGAACCATGCTAGTTATTATATCAATCACATGTGATTAATAACTAGCATACAAATGGATTTACTACACTTTTAGCTGTTTTACCAAACATATAACTTCAAATAACTTTCTCACCGTTTTTACATGTTAAAACTCTTTATCAAATTGTCTTACATATTGTATGTTTCCTTTCAAACTCTGTTACAAATCTGTTTGAAACAAAGGTTTTTCTTATACTTAAAATTGTCTTATCAAACAAACTACTTTCAAATCATTTTATAAAATGACATCAAGTAATCAATTCTTAGTTATTAAACTTTTCAAAGGTTTTACAAAACTTCTTTTATACTTTTATATTGTCAAATCCATGCCTATATAGGTATAGTTATATAAGTAATGTTTAAAGAACTTAGGACTGCTAGCTCACTTTAATTTCTTTTCCTTGTTTGGATGTGTTCTTAGGGTATCGGTTATTTGTCCAAATGTCGTCTAAATATTAGTTATATATTATGTATACATATATAGACATAAAAGTTCCATCAGTCAATTCAGTACCTTTGGGTAGCAAAGGCATACTTCGGTTATACATGTAAATTACTAGTAACTATAATAGGTATAGTTAGGAGATACTACTTACTATTCCCGGTACAAGGAATCACACAAGAGTCAGTTCATTCATGAGTCTATACTAATACGTTACATACAATATGAAGAGATACTATTACATACTATTACATAGATACTATTTCATAGATACAATACACGATAACATAAGAGAACACACAATAAAGAGAAACAGGGAGGAAGATACAATACATGATAACAGAACATACATAATAAAGTGCTATAGCATGGAACAATTACATGATCTAACTATCCTAATAAATCACTAACGCATTGTTCTAAACAAAAGGTGATAGTTATATTGGGTATACATGATCATATAATCTTAATGTGGATGTTCACGGCTTGCAATCATTGCAGAGGTCGCGTTTGGTTCCTAGATTCTCTTGACAGGGGGAGCGTTTAGTATGGGATCTAGACATCACATTATACCTTAATAATCAATTTAAGGCAATTAGTACAATAGTAGTCACTTTATACAATACTACAGTACTTACACTTTACAAACGACAAATACAAACGGATACAATTTCAGTTATTATATTATTTTCCTTATTACCTTTACTTTATGACACATTCACATAAACGATGAGGTAGATTATATTTATATAAATGGACTATTTTCCTTATTACCTTTATTTTGTGACACATTCACATAAACGATGAGGTAGACTACAGTTTTATAATAATAGTTATACAGAAAAAAAAACCATCACATTTTACAACGATGCATACTTTCAAAACAGTTGGGTCTTGGCAGAAGACTACTTGTTATACTAGTAGGAAATATGGGATTTTTAGGGTTTTCAAACGTTTACAATTACTTAAAAACATTTTCATTGATACAAACTTTTCTTCAAACATTTACAAGTCCTTTGTTTAAAGTTTTACAAATCAAAGACACATAAATACTTATGAATTCACCAGCTTTATTGATGATACTCGCTTTCAAAATAACTTGTATTCTCATGTCACAAATAGATAGGTACGACTACCAGGTTTTGTGAAGACGGAGCAGTCAAGACTCGTCTTTTATTTTGATTATTCATTATGTTGTTTTATAATATGAAAGAACACACTTGTAATTAAAATTATACTATTAATGCAATGGATGATGTTGTTGATTGCTTACTACTTTGCATTGTTGTGATACTTTACATGACGTCCTCCGCCCCCAGAACGTTTCTGCCGTTTTCGGTTTTTGGGGTGTGACAAGGTATATGTTCTTCATCAAATGTTCATCCTGATGTTATTGCTATGTATGCTTCAAATGATAACACAACAATATCTCCTAGAAATCTCTTATGTGTACCCAATGCAAAAAGAATGGACATGGTAAAGCACAATGTTACAAACTAAGTGGATTCTCATCCTATTTAAAGTTTACCAAAACAAAGAAGGATGATACCGAATATGTAGTGTAACAACCATAAATTTTGAGCCAATTTTAAACTTTTCAAAACATTTAAAATCAATAATTAATACAAACTTGTTTTCAAAAATAGTCTAACATCAGAGTTTTCCCAGAAACATAGACAAATAACGAGGAGTTGTACGATCACGCCTTCCCCTTGCCACGATCCATTGATGTACCTGAACCAATAAGCTGAAAGTGTAAGCCTGAGGCTTAGTGAGTCCCCCAAAATACCGATACACTGTACATAACACATATACAAATAACAGCATGAACTGGGTCTACAGTTTTGCAGACTGGATTACCCCTGGGCCCACAGTGTGAGTCTAGATTGCCTTCCGGGCCCACAACTCACACAAGGATTGCCACCAAGCCCACAGTACGAGTCTGGCATGCCCCACCTATCCCTCATCTCTTATCTGGAATGCTCCCGGGTTTGTTGGTTACCGCACGAAGCAGTATCCTCCACCCACCCACATAATATGTCGACATATAAAACAACTAATGTGCATACAGATAAACACATAATAACACAGGTAGTCCTAAAGATATACCTAACTATCATAGCAAATATCATATAATACTGTGTCATACTTAACATACTACCAACTGATGGGATATCATATGTAATGGGTCATCCTTGGTGCCTTAGACCCCTTAGTATAGTGAGGAAACTCACCTCATAAGTAATGCTGAAATACTGTAAATCTCTGGCTGCTGACTCACCGGAAATCCCAAACTATTACATCATGAAATTACTTGGTTAATACCCAACATCATTTCCTTAACTAAGTTTCCTCATTAATCATTAAGTCCATTCCTTTTTATTGGGTCGAAGACCCACACCAAATCCCTAACTTGATGGTCCAGGTCATAATCCACTATTTGGCCCAATTTACCAAATTGGGCCCAACCTCCTTATTTGGCCTAAACCTATGATCTACTACCACTAATGGCCCATGAAATCTTATTTTTTAAGCCCAAAAAAGTCCCAAACCCCCTTAGTCCATAAGACAGCCCAAAACCCGAAGTCCAAATGTCCATGGCCCAACAAAGGTCTTACGCGGGGCGTACTCCTCTGGTACGCAGGGCGTACTCGACCAGAGGTTGACCACCATCGGGGTAGTTGACCCAGTACACTGGGTGTACTCCATATCTTGACAAAACTTTATTAAGTGCTTAATGCCTTAAGAACTTAAGTTCAAATCTTAGATCCAAATACCTAACATGCCCAGGGTCCATAAAGGCACAACCTTTTTCACTTTAGACGTCCATAAGGTCCTAAATGCTTGGTCTTAATCCATTAAGACCTTATTTCTCTTGCATGGGACACTTATTGCCAATGGGACCTGATTTTTATAGCTCAAAGTCCCCTCAAGAGCTTGGAAGGATAGCTCTTTACGTTCATAACACAAAATACACCACTTTATGGATTTTGGGGCAAAAGATGCCTCTAATAAAGTAAAATGATTAGATATAAGCATACGTGCATAAAGTTTAGAACTTTGTACCTTTAGGAGCTTCTTGAGCACAAACTAACTTCAAATCTATGAACTTGATCTTCTTCTCCAACACTTGAATGTAACGATCTTCTCTTGAAACACTCCAAAACACAAACCAATCAAGATTACACCCACAAAGAAGAGATAAGGTTTGGGGAAGGACGAATGTAGGTCATGGAAGCTGAGGATAATCAGGGGAAATGATCTGTAAGGGTGCTTATATAGACCCAAGCCCAAAATATTAGGGTTTGCTCCAGTCATTAGTACGCCCAGCATACATGAGTGTATGCCCAGTGTACTAGGACACACCTAGTACGCTCAACGTACTCCCCCTTGACTTAAAGTGGCAACTTCAGTCCTTATACTTCTCATGGCCCAACTCAAACATGCCAGGGGCTACAATTAGAAACTTGCAAAAGATGAGGGATTTGAAATATGCTTTCGAAGTTCGGGATGATACAATTATCCACCAATTGACGTAGACTTCATCCCCAAAGTTTGCTGTAGCAAAAAGATCCGGGTAGTGCTCCCACATTTCGGACTCTAGCTCCCAAGTCCACTCACTTTCGATGTCACCACTGCACCTTTACCAAAGGTATTTCCTTACTACACATAATTTTTATTTTCCTTTCCAAAATAGCCACCGGCTGTTCCACGTAGTTCAGGTGCTCATCAACCTGGACATCATCCGATGACATTATCGCATCCTCATCCAATATGCACTTTCGCAGTTGAGAAACGTGAAAACTGTTGTGAATCTGGCTGAGCTCCTCTAGAAGATCCAGTCTATAAGCAACTTTGCCAAACCTGGTAATAACTCGAAATGGTCCAATAAATCGGGGACCCAATTTTCCCCTCTTTCTAAAGCGGATTACACCCTTCCAAGGTGAAACCGTCAGGAGCACCATATCACCAACCTGAAACTCCAATTTAGATCGGCACCAGTCAACATAACTTTTCTGCCGACTCTGAGTGGTCTGTAGTCACTGTCCGATCTTCTGAATCCTCTTGGTAGTTTACAGAACTACCTCAGTCTGACCCATTACCCTGTGACCCACCTCGCCTCATCAGTCTAGGGTGCAACATCTCCTCCCATACAACAGCTCATAAGGTGGGGTGCCAATGTTGGAATGAAAGTTGTTATTGTATGAGAACTCAACAAGGGGTTGGTAGGAGTCCCATCTCCCACCAAAGTCAATAACTCAGGCTCTAAACATGTCCTCAAAAGTCTGTATGGTCTGTTCACTCTAGTCGTCCGTCTACGGATGGTAGGTTGTACTGAAATGCATCCGTGTGCCCAGTTCCTGATGGAACTTCTGCCAGAATCGGGAGGTGAACCAAACATCACAGTCTGATTCAATAGAGATCAGAACCCCATATCGCATGACAATCTCGCGAATGTATAGCTCAGCCAATTTCTCGGTCGATGAGCTCTCCTGAATGGCCAGAAAGTGGGCACTCTTGGTCAGTCGATCCACAATGACCCATATAGCGTCGAAACCTGTTGTCGTCCTTGGCAGCTTGGTGATAATGTCCATCATGATTTGTTCCCATTTTCACATGGGTACCTCAAGAGGTTGCATCTTGCCATGCGGCCTCTAGTGCTCCGCCTTGACCATCCTACAGGTCAGGCACCTTTCCACATACCAAGTGATCTCTCGCTTCATGAACAACCACTAGTAACTCAAACACAAATCCTGGTACATCTTGGTGGCCCCCAGATGAATAAAAAAGAGAGATTTATGAGCCTCCTCCAAAACGATCTGTCTGACCCCACCAGACATCGGAACCCATACCCGACCACAACGGGTCAACAATCCCCTGTTATCCAACATAAACCGGGTTTTTTCACCCTTAAACCTCTCCATTTTCCAATTCTCCCTACTTATACCCTCTGTCTGAGCTTCCTTAAGTAAGCCCACGAGTGGGGTGTCCACTAATATCCTCATGCATGTCACTAAAATAGAAGGTTTGACTGTCTTACGAATCAGAGCATCCGCGACCACGTTTGCTTTACCAGGGTGGTAAAGGATCTCACAGTCGTAGTCCTTGACTACATCCAGCCACCTACGCTGCCTCATATTTAGGTTCGGCTGATCCATAATATATCTCAAGCTCTTGTGCTCCGCGAAAATGGTGCAGCGAACCCTATAGAGATAATGTCTCTAAATCTTGAGAGCAGATACCACTACTCCCAGCTCCAGATCATGTGTGGGGTATCTCGTCTTGTGTGGCTTCAGCGTCCGCGAAGCATAGGCTATCATTCTTCCTCTCTACATAAGGACCGCTCCCAACCCTGTCATGGATGCATCATAGTATGCCACAAAGTTATCCGTTCCCTCAGGAAGGGTCAAAACTGGGGCCTTGCATAAACGCCATCTGAGGGTCTCAAATGCCCTCTGCTGCTCAGGGCCCCACCGAAAATACACCCCCTTCATCGTCAGATGAGTGAGAGGTACCGTAAACTTGGAGAATACTTAAATGAACCTCCCTTAGTACCCTCCAAACCCAAAAAGCTATTGATATCCGAGGGAGATTTAGGAACCTCCCACTGCATAATTGCCTCAATCTTAGCCGGATCGACCAAAATCCCATCCTAGTTAATGAGATGCCCCAGAAGCTGGACCTCTCATAACAAAACCTCACACTTCGAGAACTTGGCATAAAACCGTTCTCGCCTCAAAACCCCTTATAACTCCCGTAGATGCTCCGCATGTTGTTCTCGAGTCTTGGAATACACCAAGATATCACCAATGAACACAATGACCGAGCGATCGAGCATCGGTATGCAGAACCGATTCATCAGGTCCATAAATATCGTTGGTGCATTGGTGAACCCAAATGGCATCACCACAAACTCGTAACGCCCATACCGTGTCTTGAACGTGGTCTTTTCCATATCCTCTTCCCTTACCCTGACCTGATGGTACCCGGACCTCAAATCAACCTTAGAAAACCACGATGCCCCCTGAAACTGATCAAATAGGCCGTCTATCCTGGGAAGTAGGTAAGGGTTATTCACCATCAACTTGTTCAACTCACTATAGTCTATGCACATCCGGTGTGATCCATCCTTCTTCTTTACGAAGAGTATCGATGCTCCCCAAGAAGAACTGCTAGATAGAATGAACTGCTAGCCCAACAGCTCCTACAACTGGGATGACAACTCCTACATCTGTCACACCCCAAAACCAAGAACGACGGAAATGTTCTGGGATGGAAGACGTCATGTATAGTATCACAACACAGTATAATAGTAAACAAGTAAATAACACCATCCATTGAATTAATAATATAAGTTTAATACAAGTGTGTTCTGTGGTTTATAAGACACCAAAATATGAATAAAAAAAAAAAGATGAGTCTTGTAGGTGCTCCATCTTCTCAAAAGCTGGCATCGGTACCTGTCTACTGATGACCTGAGAATACAAGTTATTTTGAAAGAGTTTCTCAACATTAAAGCTGGTGAGTTCATAAGTATTTTAGTGTCATTCATTGTATCAAAATGTTTGAAACAATGTTTGAAGTATGAGTTTGTAAACGTATGTAGTAAAAGTATGTGAATGCTTGTAAGTATTTGTAAAGGTTTGTAACTCCTAGAAAATCCTATATTTTCTACTCAAAGTAGCCTTTTACCAAGGTACAACTGTTTTGTATGTTTGTTTCTTGTAAAAGTGTATAATTTTCCCAAGTGCAACTATCATTATCAAAATATAGTTTGTACATTAATGTTTAAGTGAAGTGATCACCAAATAAATGTAAAGGTTAAATTAATGTAGTACTGTAGTGTTGTATTATAATAACTACTATTGTACTAACTACCTTAAACCCGATTTATATTAAGGTATTATGTGATTAATTATATCATACTATCGACTATGAACACGACGGTGTAAGGCATCGAAAGTAATGACATTTGGCACCATAAGACCTACAGGTCCCACTGTAGCTAGCAGCAAGGTGTAGGATAGTCAATCCAGTATAGATCTATATGTAAACTGACGCTCTCCCTCCAGGATATTCTGGTTACAACTTGGGCCATGGCAATGAAGACATGCTCCGATACAGTGGATCACATTTATGTTATAGTATACTTGTATATGTAATGTATGTACTTGTGTAGTGAATATATTGTTTCTCATCATAGTATCGTTGTATAGTTTCTCATAATAGTATCGCTGTATAGTTTCTCATCATAGTCTACTTATATAGTTTCTCATCATAGTATAGTTGTATAGTTTCTCATAATAGTAAGTCTTGACTCATGAATGAACTGACTCTTTGTGTGCTTCATTGAACGTAGTAGTAGTATATCTCTAACTATACATATTATAGTTACTAGTAGAATCGTTTGTATGACTGAATGTATTGAACTGAGATAAAAGTCTTTATATCAATACATATATATACATAATATCTAACTAAGGATCCAACGACACTTGGACAAACAACAGGATACTCTAAGTCTACAACTAAACAAGGAACAGGAAATAAAGTAAGTTGGCAGTCCTAAGTCCTTCGATCCTTACTTATATAACTATATATGTACTAGAAGAGGTTTGGTACATAAAAGTGAGTTTGATAAGAAGTTTAACATGTAAAATAGTTTGATAAGCAGTTTGAAGTCATTTGTTTAGTAAAACAGTTTAAAGTATAGAAATTCCATTTGTATGTTGGTTATTAATCACATGTGATTGATCTAATAACTAGTATGATTCAACTTGTATTCCCCCCCCCCCAACACATAAAATCATTTAAAAACATTTAAAAGGTTAATTAAGGGCTATGAACTCACCTGTAGCGAGTGGTTTGTATGGAAGTGTTGGACAAGGTGCTAGGTGTCAGTTGAAGACTTGAACACACACAATGATCCTAGTTAACATATAATAAAACATATATGTATCCAATTAGTTATTTAACAACTAATTAACCAAGTTAAGACACCCTAGGACGTGGAAACACTTTGATTCAAGTGCTATACGTATCAAAGGGTTCCATCCAAAGGTTGCATGGCATGGCATTGGAGTTTATGGCCCAAGGACCATTCCTTATGGAGTTTACGGCCTAAGGTCATTTCCTCCATGATTTTGCAGATGTAAACTCATGGTACTAAGTGCCATTTGGTGATTTAAGGTCTTATAAGTCAAGATTGAGCATCTTATGTTCAAGTCCAAGCCTTAGGAAGCATTAGGGGCACAATATCACCTAATTATAAAGTTTACGGCCTAAGGACCATTTCCTTATGAGTTTACGGCCGTAAACTTTATGTGGACTTGGTTTCTTTGATGCTTAAGGTCCTAAACACTTCAAGGAAGTGAACTAGTGTAACATCCCAAAATACGACCCAAAATTTTTTGTTTAAATAATAATAAAATCATATACTGATCGTCATATCATAAAAACCAAACGTCAAATATCTCAACTCATATTAAAATGTCGTGGAACAACTGTATCAAATCAAACTATGAATCAAAACAAACTCCCAGGATAAAGACTGAAGCTGTGGTGTGTGCGATGCCATCATCCCGAGCTCTTCCCCATAATTGCGGTAGTACCTGAATCCAAAACTAAAACTGTAAGCACGAAACTTAGTGAGTTCCCCCAAACTACCACATACCATACAATAACATATAAACACGTACTAGGCCTTGCCCACTGAATCGGGCCGAAGCCCGGAAACTGCATCGGACTGTAGTCCGGAACTGACTGGGACCTTGTCCCCTACATCGGACCGATGTCCGAAACTAGCTACATCGGACCGAAGTCCGGAACTGACTGCATCGGACCGAAGTCCGGAACTAACTGATCATAGCATAGCATAAACACATATCAACTAGCATAACACTCATCATCATAAACTCATATAATGCATACTATGCCAGGCCATAGCCCAGAACACATAACACATAAATCCTGTCTGAACCACGAAGGCATCAAACACACTAACAACTGCATCGGACCGAAGTCCGGAAACTACTACTAGCTAAACGGGCTGGCATTATGGCCTTAGACCCGTTCCTACTGGAAGGAAACTCACCTCGTAGCCTAGCTACTGAAAGGACTGCTCCGGAATCTGTCTAATGTGTCTCCGGTTTCACCCTAGCTACAATATCCATGAGCACCATCAATCAAATACTGATAATAATAATACTAAGGGTAAAATGACTCTCCTACCCCTGGTCCAAGTCAACCTAACTGTCAAAGTCAACATTCAGTTGACCTGACTCGTTGAGTTGGGCCGCCAACTCATCGAGTCCTTACTCTTACTTCCTTGATTCCACTCGCTAGTACTCGTCGAGTTTTGGTGCAAACTCGGTGAGTTCCTCTTCGCTACTAACACTCTGACAATCTGCATCCGACTCGCCGAGTTGTATGAACAACTCGTCGAGTTCTCCTTCATCAGACGATCATTCTAGCTATGACTTGCCGAGTTGTATGAACAACTCATCGAGTTTGTTCTTGAAGTATGAAGATGGCCCTGGACTCGCCGAGTCAGGGCATTGACTCGCCAAGTTCTTCCACGAATGAGTCTAACCCTCTAGCTCACCGAATCCACGTCTGACTCACTGGTTCCACTCGGCATAACTCGAAAAAGGAAACACAAGGGACTCGCGAATCGACTCGCCGAGTCAGAAGAATGACTCGTCGAGTTGTATGCATGCAAATACTATACACTTGATTCTCCTTGAAACTAGTCCATGCCAATAATAAATCTGGGTTCCTAGGACTTGATTTACACGTAAAGTTTCCAACTTTACGTGTAAATAACATCAAATGAAGGTTTTAAGGTTAAAAGCACACTATAATAGTAGATCTAGAGCTTTCATGCAAAATGGATCCATAAAGGTGTTAGATCTAAGCTCCTGGAAATCAAATCTAGCTAGGGCTGAAGGTTAATCAACTCCACGAGTCCTCTATGCTACTACTAAGCTAAGAAATGGTTCAAGAATGGCTTTAATGGCTTCACAAAGGAGATTTAAGCATAGAAACAGAAAGGGCCAAGATATACCTTACTTTCTTCTGAAATTCCTCAAGGATCTAGGATCTCCTTCTTCTCCTCTTGATCTACCTTCCTTTATCTCTCAAAATCTTCAAAGAACACACCAAAATCACACAAAATGCAAAAAGGACTCTAGGGTTTCGAGAATGAAGCTCTGAGGGGTGATGGGGCCTGACTAGAGGCCCCAAAAATTGTTTAAATAGGGTGCAAACCCTTGAAATTAGGGTTTCATCCAGACTGGCGGACACGCCGAGTCCGGAATATGGACTCGCCGAGTCGCCAACTTAAACGTGCTCGAAATTGCGACCCTACTCGACGAGTCCAGCTACTGACTCGTTGAGTTCCCCTTAAAACTTGAAGAAATATAACAATAAATAACAATATAAATATCATACCAGAATTGGGGTGTTACATCTATACTAGTATCCATGGCCAAGGAAGGGATTAGGGTGCATTACGCCCCACTTATAAGGGTTTACACCGCAAGAACATGCCTTGGCCGTAAAAACCTATGATCTTATGATTTCTTGGTGTTTTCTAAGTGTAAACAAGTCCATTCCAAGCACACAACAAGTTAGGACAAATGTTTTTACAAGATAGAAGCTTGATTGGGTATTTAAGGTCCAAGAACACTAGTGTGTGTTCTTCCTGTTCTTGCTGTTTTGATCAACACTTGAAGATCTAAGTGAAAACCAAGAATGAATGGATGAAATGATGTATAACAACTAGATGTAATGTTATAACAACAAATCAAGCGAAGAAACACTTACGTTTTCGGAAGATCGAGAGAAGGATGGGATGATACTTGAGAGAAAATGGTAGAAGTTCTTGAGGTGGAAAATTGGAAAATGAGAGAATGAAGAGTAAAATCATGCCTAAGGCATGAGTTTGCGGCCCTAACGGAGTTCAAGGCCCAAACCCCCTTTGTTTGGCCTTGAACACCTAACCAAGGTGTTGATTGTTCTATTGTTACCTCGATATCCTAGAAATTACTTCCTTTTATCCATTCGTTTCAAGAATAATTATTAAAAATACTCAAACGGTCTTTAAACCAGCTAAAAAATAGCAGAAAAGTATTTAACTTTTAATTGAAGTGCTTGACTATAGGGTTTGTACGAATGAAAATGTTAGGTTGTCACATCATCCACCCGTTAGAGGGAATTTCATCCCGAAATTAGAGTTTAAGAAAATAAAGTAGTTACAAAAGGGTGAGTCCCATGCATCATTTTGTGGATCGCGGTCTCACACACTAATCCCTACAGGTCCCCGTAGTAGGCCGGCCGCCCTACCTAAACCAATCATCATATCGGTCCCTAGGCCCCATTACTGGAAAGGCTCGGCTTCAAAACCGTACATGGAGCATCCGCCTCATACGGCTCTAACTAAGAGAATAGATGAGTATATTTCAATGTCATTTTATCCTCACACTCCCATGTGAATTCTGGCCCTCGCTTGGCGTTCCAACGAACCTTCACTATTGGGATGCGACTTTGCTTCGTCTGCTTGACCTCACGGTCCATGATCTCTACAGGTTCTTCCACGAAGTTGAGGCTCTCGTTGATTTCGATCTCGTCAAGTGGGATTATGCGGATAGACACTTTTTTAAGTTCGAGATGTGGAATGTAGAATGTACATTACTGAGTTTGCGGGGTAGCTTGACTTTGTAAGCTACAGGGATGATTCTAGAGAGAATCTCAAAAGACCCTATGTATCTTGGATTGAGCTTCCCACACTTTCCGAAGCGTATAAAGCCCTTCCAGAGGTTTCCTTCGTTTGTCGGCGTAGCTTTTCTGTCGGTCTCTAAAGGCTTTCAATCGTTCACGAATCTGAACGATCTTCTTTGTCGTTTCCCGAATGATTTCTAGACCTATGAGAGTGCTGTCAGGAATTCGTCCCTTAGATAACTGGGTGTCACGCACCTCAGCCAAACATAGAGGGGATCTGCACTTTCAGCCATAGAGGGCTTCAAATGGGGCAGCATTGATGCTCATGTGATAATTGTTGTTGTAGGAAAATTTGACAAGGGGTAAGTGAGTATCCCATGGCTTCCCAAAGTCGATCACACAGGCTTGCAACATATCATCCAGTGATTGGATGGTTCTCTCACTTTGTCCATCGGTCTAAGGATGGTAGGTCGTACTCATGTCCAACCTTGTTCCTAGGGAACTTTGTAGTGACTGCCAGAACCTTGAAGTGAACCTACTATCTCTATCGGAGATAATGGATATAGGAACACCATGTAGTCGTACGATTTCCCTAACGTATGTTCTCATAAGCTTCTCCATCTTGTCAGTTTCTTTGATAGGCAGGAAGTGTGCGGACTTGGTCAATCAATCAACGATGACCCATATGGTATCAAGTCCACCCGTTATCCTAGGTAACTTTGTTATGAAATCCATAGTGATTCGCTCCCACTTCCATTCTGGTATCTGGTTGCTATAGTAAACCGGAGGGTTTCTGGTATTCGACCTTAACTTTTGCGCAAGTAAGACATTAACTCACAAAGGTAGCAATATCTGCTTTCATGTTAGGCCACCAGTATAACTTTTTAAGATCCAGATACATCTTATATGAACCTGGGTGAATGGAATATCGAGTGTTGTGCGCCTCAGTCATGACCAAGTCTCTGAAGCCACCGTGTTTTGGTGTCCAGATCTGGTCCATGAGATATAAGGAGCCACCCTTGGCTTTTAACTTCTTATCCATTCCTCTAAGGGATTCACCCGCCACGTTTTCAGTTTTCAAGGCTTCAAGTTGAGCCTCCTTTATTTGTGTGGACAAGTGTGAATGGATAGTCATCGTCAGAGATCTGACCCTTCGAATATAATATTCTTTCCGACTTAGGGCGTCTGCTACTACATTGGCTTTACCCGGATGATAACGAATTTCACATTCGTAGTCATTGAGTAGCTTGACCCACCGTCGTTGTCTCATGTTGAGCTCCTTCTAATCGAATATGTGTTGTAAACTCTTGTGGTCTGTAAAGATAGTGCTTTTCGTACCATACAGGTAGTGTCTCCAGAACTTCAGGGCAAACACAACTGCTCCCAGCTCAAGATCGTGTGTGGTGTAGCTGACTTCATGTGTCTTCAGCTGTCTTGAGGCATAGGCGATGACCTTACCTCATTGCATCAGAACACAACCGAGCCCTTGGTTGGATGCATCGCAGTATACAACGAAATCTTCTATCCCTTCGAGGAGGGATAGTATCGATGCGGTGCATAAGGCTCGTTTCAGCGTTTGAAATGCTTTCTCTTGTTTCTCTTCCCAGTCAAAGGCCACACCTTTCTAGGTCAGTGTAGTAAGAGGTTTCGCAATCCGGGAGAAGTTCTGTATGAATCTGCGGTAGTAGCCAACGAGACCTAGAAATTGACGAATTTATGTAGGTGTCTTCGGTGCTAACCAGTTCTTAATGGCTTTAATTTTGGAAGGGTCCACGTGGATTCCTTCTTTGCTAACCACGTGTCCTAAGAATTCGACTCTTTGGATCCAAAAGTCACATTTAGAGAACTTCGCATAGAGCTTCTCTGATCGTAAAGTTCCTAGAACTTGTCGCAGGTGATCGACATGCTCCTCCTTACTTCGAGAGTAGACCAGGATGTCGTCAATGAAGAAAATGACAAACTAATCTAAGTAAGGACGACATACTCTATTCATTAGGTCCATGAATACTGCGGGCGCATTGGTCAATCCGAATGGTATCACCATGAACTCGTAGTGTCCGTAACGAGTTAGGAAGGCTGTCTTCGGAACATCCTCCTCTAGCACTTGTAACTGGTGATATATGGATCTTAGATCAATCTTGGAAAAGTAACTCGCCCCTTGCGGTTGGTCAAATAAATCATCTATGTGAGGCAGAGGGTAACGATTTTTGACTGTCAGTTTGTTGAGTTCTCTGTAGTCGATACACATACGGAATGATCCGTCTTTCTTCTTACGAACAAGACCGGTGCTCCCCAGGGTGATAAGCTTGGTATAATAAAGCCCTTGGTGAGTAGTTCGTTAAGTTGACCAGATAGTTCCTGCATCTCAGCTTGTGCTAATTGGTAGGGCGATTTGGCTACTGGGGTAGCTCGTGGGACTAAGTCGATTCTGAACTCGACTTGTCTTTGTAGAGGTAATCCTGGTAGTTCTTCTGGAAAGATGTCGGGAAAGTCGCTCACTACTAGAATGTTCTTTAGTTCTTTCGTTTCTAGGCTCGTATTGACAACGTGAGCAAGGAATGCATAATATTCCATATGTAGATACTTTTGTGCTTGAATACTTGAGATGATACGAAGACTCGTGCTGGGTTTTTTGCCGTAGATGATGAGAGTTTCGTTAGCTGGGAGGTCTAGACAGACTGCTTTCTCGTAGCACATGATGTCGGCACGATGAAGACTCAACCAATCCATGCCGATGATGACATCGAAGCTTTTAATCGAGACCACCATGAGGTTGATTGGAAATGAATGGCTATCTAGAGTTAGGGTACATCAGATGTATATGCTATTAGTGATCTCAATTTTCCCATTAGCCATTTCTACAGTGAATGGTTCCTTAAGTGTACGTGGCTTTTGTTTAAGTAGGCGAGCAAATTTATGATTCACGAAGCTTCTCTCCGCTCCACTATCAAACAATATGCATGTATAAGAGTTATCAAGGAGAAACGTACCAGTGACCATTGTAGGGTCAGCAACCGCTTCCTCGTGGCCTATAGCCAAAAATCTTCCCATTCCACCGGCATTCCCTGCCTTCGGGCAGTTCCTTTTATAGTGGCCCATACCAGCCTCGGGGACTTGGGTGATCGGCCTTGCCGTGCCAGAGATTTGCAAAAAAACGGATAGTGTATCCTTTCTTGTTGCAGTCAGAGCACTGCATTTCCCGGCAGGGTCCGTTGTGGTGGAAGTTACATTTGTTTCACTTTGGCAAACTTCCAGCGTACTGCCTTATTGGAGTAGCAGCGGTAGGTACTATCACAGAATGAACCGCCACGACCATCTACTTTTTATCAGCTTTTTGTTTCTTCTTGTCATCCCAGAACTTTCGCTTGTTGTCAGCGGGTTTGGAGGGTTCTGAGTTGGATAGGGTTTTTTTCGATGATGGGGATTGGACTCCATGATCGACGAGTCGCTGTGTCAATCGTTTGGCACTGTCGAAGGTATTAGGGTGTGAAGATAAGACATTTCTCTGATACGGGGGCACCAGCCCCCAGATGTACCTTTCAACCTTCTTTCCCTCGGTAGGAACCATGTTGGGAGAGAGGACCATCAGTTCATTGAATCTGGCGGTATAAGCGACTATGTTGGAGCCCTTCATGGTTAGGCTCCACAACTCTTGTTCCAATTTCTGGATCTCGCCCCTCGGGTAGTACTCCTCAATCATGAGGTCTTTTAAAGTTTCCCAGTCCATGTCGTTCGCCACTATGAGAGTTAGTGACTTGATATGGCCCTTCCACCATGTTAAGGCTTTCTCCTCGAAAGTGCATGCAACAAATTTAACTATGCTCGTGGCAGGGCAAGAGCAAATCTTGAAGATCAACTCCGTCTTCTAGAACCATTGCGAGAGAGCAATGACTCCGCTAATCCCTTTGAAGGACTTCGGCTTGCAGTTAGTGAAGTCCTTGTAGGAGCACTCTCTAGAGCGCACAAGGATTTCACCTTGAGTAGAGTGAATTAGCGTTCTACCTCCGCTGGCACTGGTGGAGTGATACCGAGCCGTGGCAGTTGCCACTGCCGCAGCTACTGCAACATTCATAGTTGCCGTATCGATTGTTGGAGGAGGTGATGGTGGTGGTGGAGGATTATGCCTTGTTGATTTTCGAGGAGGCATCCTTAAACTATAAGTTAAAAAAGATGAAAGGGGATAGTTAGAGTAAATTAGAAGTATAGTGAGAGTATTCCATGGGCTAAATCGCCATAGTCTAACAGTTGAATAAGTGTATGTTTTGAAATAGCAATATAGTAGAAGAGTAGGGAAACACAAGAGTACATATTTTTCCAACAGATTAGATAAGTGTCAATATTACTTGTATTACTTATTAAAATGAGTACGGGAAAAATGACCTAGCAGTAGGTCTTACATCAAACCATATGAGGGCAAATGTTTGACAGCTTAGTAGACTAGATAGTGTACTGGAAGATAGGAATATTTTACAGACAAGTGCTTCATAGAGCATAGATAAGAGAGGCTATTCCTTAATCAAAAGAAAAGATATGCTAGACATCTTCTAACGGCGATGAGAATTATTCGCGCGAACCCTAAGGTCTTCCACAAACCACTTCTTGAAGGTTTCGTTCATGAGCCCTCTGGCGAACTCGAACTTCTATGACTTCGGCTCGGGAGGCAGCTAGTTGTTGCTGTAGAGTCTCATTGGTCCTCCTGGTTCTTTCCATTACCTCTTCGAGATGGAAAATGCGGACCGTGTTGACACCAGATTTGGAATCAATCTCCACGAATCGGTCGATAGATACCCGACCTTGTTCGACATTCCGAGCAATCCTACGGACCATGATGGGTGGAGCTCTGTCAGCCGAGCCACCCTCGCTTATGTTGTAGAACCTTCGGTCCCCGTTTTAGGGTAAGGTTTGACCCTGTTCATCACTCCAGCTATTCAAGTTTGTTGCCCACAAGGGTTTGGGACCCTGAAACACTGGTCGGGTGTTGTTAATTGGGGCTTGACCTACTTGGGGTAGGTTGTTGACTTCGGGCTCGGAGTTGGATCCATCTAAGAAGGCTTCTACGTGATGATCATCCAAAGGGATTTGATGCTCATCTTCGAGCTCTTCTTCAAGCCATCTAGCATTGTCGTGGGGTGGAAAGTACGGGTCGCCATGATGATGGAATCCAGCCATGATATCTATGCAAGAAAAGGGGTATAAGAATCTTATATAAATAGGCGTACTACCTCAGATAATTATAAGATGATTTTTATCAGTTATGTAAATACTTGTATAATGTATACCAGTTATATGAAATCAAAGCATTGATAAACCTTCGAATAAGTGACCCTAACGCCAAATCCACTACCAAACAAGGAACAGGAAGTAAAGCAAAGATCACAGATTCTAAGTCTATAACACCTAAATTCCATATAACCTTAGCGTATTCACTTAACAACTATTGACCTACTTGATAGAGAACTTTTTAGTTCTCAAAGAAGTAATTATCGTAACACAAATACTCCTATAGTATTTTTGACTTATGTTTTGTTCTAGTGTTTTCGTTGTAGTAGTGTTGGTAACTTTTTAGACTTGTTGCCATATCACAACCATTCTTGGGCATATGCTAATCACTCCTTGGACCAGCATAGTTGATCAGGCTATGCCACTCCCAGGACTGACCATACATCCCCAAGCTTACTTGTGATATTCAACAATTGTAATACTTATGTATTTGTCATTGTAACACTGATTTTAGTATGAATGCAGGCATGTACTTAGTTACATATTTTATTATTTAAAAGTATAGACCCTTGGTCAGAGTGTTTTAATCCCATTGTATTTAAAAGTATAGGCCCTTGGTCAGAGTGTTTTAATCCTATCTACTTATGACCTGAGAATACAAGTTACTTTGAAAGAGTTTATCAGCATTAAAGCTGGTGAGTTCATAAGTATTTTAGTGTCATTCATTGTACCAAAATGTTTGAAATAGTGTTTGAAGTATGAGTTTGTAAACGTATGTAGTAAAAGTTAGTGAGTGTTTGTAAGTATTTGTAAAGCTTTGTAACTCCTAGAAAATCCTATATTTTCTACTAAAAGTAGCCTTCTACCAAGGTACAACTGTTTTATATGTTTGTTTCTTGTAAAAGTGTATAATTTTCCCAAGTGCAACTATCATTATCAAAATATAGTTTGTGCATTAATGTTTAAGTGAAGTGATCACCAAATAAATGTAAAGGGTAAATTAATGTAGTACTGTTGTGTTGTATTATAATAACTACTTCTCTACTAACTACCTTAAACCGAATTTATATTAAGGTATTATGTTATTAATTGTACCATACTATCGACTATGAACACGACGATGTAAGGCGTCGACGGTAATGACATTTGGCACGCGAAGACCTACAGGTCCCACTGTAGCTAGCAGCAAGGTGTAGGATAGTCAATCAAGTATAGATCTATATGCAAACTGACGCTCTCCCTCCAGGATATTCTGGTTACAACTTGGGCCATGGCAATGAAGACATGCTCTGATACAGTGGATCACATTTATGTTTTATAGTATACTTGTATATGTAATGTATGTACTTGTGTAGTGAATATATTGTTTCTCATCATAGTATCGTTGTATAGTTTCTCATAATAGTATCGTTGTATAGTTTCTCATCATAGTATACTTTTATAGTTTCTCATCATAGTATAGTTGTATAGTTTCTCATAATAGTAAGTCTTGACTCACGAATGAACTGACTTTGTGTGTGCTTCAGTGAACTTAGTTGTAGTATATCTCTAACTATACCTATTATAGTTACTAGTAGAATCGTTTGTATGACTGAATGTATTGAACTAAGATAAAAGTCTTTATATCAATACATATATACATAATATATAACTAAGGATCCAACGACACTCGGACAAACAACAAGATACTCTAAGTCCACAGCTAAACAAGGAACAAGAAATAAAGTGAGTTGGCAGTCCTAAGTCCTTCGATCCTTACTTATATAACTATATATGTAATAGACATGGTTTTAACAATCTATAAGTTTAAAAGTTGTACTAGAAGAGGTTTGGTACATAAATGTTAGTTTGATAAGAAGTTTAACATGTAAAATAGTTTGATAAGCAGTTTGATGTCATTTGTTTAGTAAAACAGTTTAAAGTATAGAAATTCCATTTGCATGCTAGTTATTAATCACATGTGATTGATCTAATAACTAGTATGATTCAACTTGTATTCCCCCCCCCCCCCCCACACACACACACCATAAATGCGTTTAAAAATATTTAAAAGGTTAATTAAGGGGTATGAACTCACCTGTAGCAACTCGTTTGTATGGAAGTGTTGGACAAGGTGCTAGGTGTCAAGTGAAGACTTGAACACACACAATGATCCTAGTTAACATATAATAAAACATATATGTATCCAGTTAGTCATTTAACAACTAATTAACTAAGTTAAGACAACCAAGTACATGGAAACACTTTGATTCAAGTGCTATAGGTATCAAAGCGTTGCATCCAATGGTTGCATGGCATGACATTGGAGTTTATGGCCCAAGGACCACTCCTTATGGAGTTTACGGACCAAGGTCATTTCCCCCATGAGTTTACAGCCGTAAACTCATGGTACTAAGTTCCATTTGGTGATTTAAGGTCTTAGAAGTCAAGATTGAGCATCTTATGTTCAATTCCAAGCCTTAGGAAGCATTAGGGGCACAATATCACCTCATTATAGAGTTTACGGACTATGGACCATTTCCTTATGAGTTTACGGTCGTAAACTCTATGTGGATTTGGTTTCTTTGATGTTTAAGGTCCTAAACACTTCAAGGGAGTGATCTAGACTAGTATCCAATGCCAAGGTAGGGATTAGGGTGCATTTTTCCCCACTTATAAGGGTTTTCGGCCCAAGAACATGCCTTGGCCGTAAACACCTTTGATCTTATGATTTATTGGTATTTTCTAAGTGTAAACAAGTTTATTCCAATTACACAACAAGCTAGGACAAGTGTAATTAGAAGATAGAAGCTTGATTGGGTGTTTAAGATCCAAGAACATTAGTGTGTGTTCTTGGTGTTATTGGTGTTCTTGATGAACACTTGAAGATCTAAGTGAAAACCAAGAATGAATGGATGAAATGATGTATAACAACTAGATGCAATGCTATAACAACAAATCAAGTGAAGAAACACTTACGTTTTCGGAAGATCGGGAAAAGGGTGGGATGATACTTGAGAGAGAATGGTAGACGTTCTTGAGGTGGAAAGTTTGAGAATGAGAAAATGAAGAGTAAACTCATGCGTAAGGCATGAGTTTGCGGCCCTAAGGGAGTTCACGGCCCAAACCCCTTTTGTTTGGCCGTGAACACCTAACCAAGGTATTGATTGTTCCATTGTTACCCTGATATCCTAGAAATTACTTTCTTTTATCCGTTCGTTTCAAGAATAATTATTAAAAATACTCAAACAGACTTTAAACCAGCTAAAAATTAGCAGAAAAGTATTTGACTTTTAATTGAAGTGCTTGACTGTAGGATTTGTACGAATGAAAATTTCAGGTTGTCACATCATCTCAGGCAGTGCCAATCGGTACGGTGCCTTAGCAATAAGGGTCGCACCTGGAACTAGGTCGATCCTAAACTCGACCTGCCTCTTCAGAGGCGCTCCGGGTAACTCCTCTGGAAAAACGTCAGCAAACTCCTTGACCACTGGAACCTCTGCAACTTAAAGCTGATCACTGACCCATGTTTCCACCACATATGCTAGATAACCTGCATACCCATGCTGAATATACTGTTGAGCCCTGGCGGCTGAACAAAACCCTGATCCCACTCTAGTTCCCCCGCCATAAACAATCATTTCTCCCCCACTCATTGTTCGAGCTACTACCCGCTGAACCTCACAATCAATCAGGGCACCGAATCGACTAAGCCAATCCATCCCTACAATCATGCATACATCCTGCATGGGAATCGGAACCAGGTCTATCGGAAAGGACACTCTGAATATCTTCAACTCACATCCTCGGTAGACCGAGGAAGTAGAAACTCTGTGTTCGTTGGCGATAGAGACTTGCAACGGACACTCTAGCTTGCATACAGGCACACTGAACTCCCTACTAAACTTCTGAGATACAAATGACCGACTCACCCCCAACTCAAATAAAACCAAAGCAGGCAAGGAGTTCACTAAAAACATACCTAAGCACAGGTAAGACAGATAAGCATAACACAAATATAATAAATGAGATAAAGGATAGAAATATACCAACAACCACATTCGGTGTTACCCTGGCCTCCTCTACCATGAGCTGAAATGCATGCCCATGAGCCTTCGGGGTCTCTGCCCTCCTTGTCCTCTCGTCCGTAATCCTCAATGTAGCTAGAGCGGGAGCTTGTGCAGACTTAGAAGCAAGAAACGGACAGTTGTCCTTCACGTGGCCAACCTGATCACAGTGATAACGTAACCTCATACTCAGAATCGTGGTGGGTTGGCGACAATCCTTCGCATAATGCCCATCCTTGCCATACTCGTTGCATTCACTACTCGCTTGACAAACTCCAGAATGGCCCTTACCGCACTTCCCACAAAGGTGGCTCTGCTGGCTCCCAACCCTTGTATCAACGGTCTTAGGCCGCTTTGATGCCGGCTGAGACTGTGTCGGGGCTTTCCGTTGCTCCTTCATCTACAGCTCAATCTCCAACTCACGCCACCCAGCAGCCTCCTGCAACTCCAGAAGAGTATCGCATCGCTATGTGGCAACAAAGTAACGAATGTCAGTATTGAGCATGCTCAGATAACGAGACATTTGAGCCTGCTCCAAGGTAAACTCCGGGCTATTCATCGCCCTCTCCGTGAAAATCCGGGTGATCTTTGTCAATGACTCTCCATCCTATCTCAAACCCAAAACTCCTGAGCCAATCGTTCCCGCTCAACCCAGGGAATGAATCGAGCTCGGTACATATCCCTGAATTTCACCCAAGTAACAACAACTCTCTGATCATCAGTATATGACCCAGTTGCCATCCTCCACCAGTCCTTGGCCCCGGACCTTAGCATGTTCAAAGCACACCTAACCTTCTGGTCAGTAGGACATGAGCAAGTAAAGAAATGTCCCTCAACATCTGAGATCCATCTCATAGCCTTGATGGGATCCTTCGTCCCATCAAAATTAAGGGGCTTCATATTATCAAAGTCCTAGTATTGAAAACCCCTACTAGCTCCTCCCCATGTCGCAGATACAGCTGATGCAGCTGTTGTGGCAGCCGTCTCTAAAAGGGTTACGTAGCGCTCATCAAACTACTCAACCATAGCAGTCTGAATAGACCCAAACATCTCTGACAGTTGTGCCCGAAACATAGCAACAACCTTATCCTGTAGGATCTCTTGGATCCTGGCATCCAACTCTATTATAGCCATCTGCAGCACAGGCCCATGTGCTGCTGGCCCCTCCTGGCCTCTGACTCTTAATTCTGATCCTGAACCGGATCCCGTCACAAAGCGCCCCGTCATCTCCATTCTGAAACAAACCAAACAATATTAGATAATTCTCATAATAACTAGGAACCAATTCCCGACTATACCCTATGGATTGTGACTTCCTTGCTACGCGTATGGGTCCTATGCTTTCAGTAGTACGGGCCCATACTACCTTCCACACCTACCCATATTTGTCTCAAGTATCACCACAATACCCGAACCATATACATATATAGTTATAGCGATCGCTCAATCCTCACACCTAGAGGAATGTTAAATATCTCAAAACTGGCCTCCCGGCCTCACACAACCCACCCATCCATGAAACTTCCACCAATCGTGCAGCACTAGTGTATGCTATTCATACATAACGTTGGACCCTATAGGCTTTTAAATATTCAATCCTACCTTAAGCTCCCAATCAGACAAGAACAGAACATAAGGTCAAATCAAACATTCTTAGGCTATAAA
Organism: Lactuca saligna; assembly: GCF_052625555.1. Classification (NCBI taxonomy): domain Eukaryota; kingdom Viridiplantae; phylum Streptophyta; class Magnoliopsida; order Asterales; family Asteraceae; genus Lactuca; species Lactuca saligna. Next base: position 234,937,517 of record NC_136421.1, read on the forward strand.
ATCTTAATTATGTATAATCGTTATGCATACACAAGTATCTACAGTAATGACGTCAATTTCATATAAGGAAAACCCTAGGCTAGCAGCCATCATGTAATCATGCAATTCTATCATGCAATTCTTGAAGATCCCTAGCCTAGTAATAGCATGATGTTCTAACATATCACATAATCAAATAACTATATGGTATTTTCGGGTCTACTTACTGGCTCCGGCTGATCGTACACCCTGTATCCTCCTTTACTTATTTTGAAAACCATTTAAAAAATCATTTTGAAAACATTTTCCCCTGGTTTGAGGTTGGTTTCACACAAGTGTTCCTCTAATTCGCTCAAACCAAGGCTCTGATACCAACTTGTAACAACCATAAAATTCGAGCCAATTTTAAACTTTACAAAACATTTAAAATCAATTTTTAATACAAACTTATTTTCAAAAATTGTTTGACGTCAGAGTTTTCCCAGAAACATAAACAAATCATGAGGAGCTGTGCGATCATGCCTTCGTCTTACCGCGATCCCCTGATATACCTGAAACAATAAACTGAAAATGTAAGCTCGACGCTTAGTGAGTCCCCCAAAATACCGATACACTGTACATAACACATATACAAATAACAACATGAATTGGGTCCACAACTTTGCAGATTAGATTACCCCTGGGCCAATAGTGTGAGTCTAGATTGCCTTCCGGGCCCACATCTCACATTAGGATTGCCACCGAGCCCACGGTACGAGTCAGGCATTCCCCACCTGACCCTTAGCTCGTATCTGGAATGTTCTCCGGTTTGTTGGTTACCGCACGAAGCAGTATCCACAACCCACCCCACATAATATGTTGACATATAAAACAACTAATGTGCATACAGATAAACACATAATAATACAGGTAGTCCTACAGATCTACCTAATTGTCATAGCAACTATCATATAATTGTTGGATTACTGCCTAACTCCATAACTATATTTGGTATGTACTTAACCCGATTGGCATAGTCCATTTGGGTTGCATGGCATCATGCATTTGGATAGACTAAAATGAGAGAAATAACACTTAAGGTTTATTAATATATTATAAGTTCTAATATATTAATAAGATTATTTAATTAGTATTGATCAAGAATTAATTTGGAATTAATTAAGTGATCAAAAGGATACTAATTAAATATATGGGTTGATTGTGTATATCATCCATACTTGTATAGTGGGCTAATGTGTAACGCCCGCAGATCCGGGCTAGTCAATTTAGAGACGATATGCGTCAAAAATGAATTTCTGATGAAAGATTATTTAAACGGATTAATCTTAACCAAGTTTTAGTATATGTCACAAGGTTTCCGTGCATATAAAGAACGCCAAAATCCGAGTTATAACGAAGAAGTTATGACCTGTCGAAGTTTCGCGACGAAACCGGCACGACCCAGCGCGACCCACCGCGACGTAAATAGTGAATTTAAGGTAGATAGATATCTATCCTTAGTGATCTAAATGAGAGTCGAAGATTTCTTCGATAGTAGTCCAACGATAAAAAGACATACGAAAACGGAGTTCAGATGAAGGAGTTACGAATTTCGAACGGAGTTTTCCTGTCCCGGCCTACTAAAGATAATATATAAGTAATATACTTATAATATATTAAAAATAAAGTCAAAATTAGCCAATGGAGTCTAAATGAGACTTGTATAGAATAATCTCACCTACACGTCGATATAAAGAACGTCGAAAACGGAGTTCGTATGCGAAAGTTATTAATTTCTGAAGTTCGGGGCGCAAAACCCCAAAACTGTCAGAGACCACGACGTGGCAAGCAGTGTCACGATGTGACAGGTCTTCTGAAACCTCCAGGAGTCCCCCAGATGCAACTTGACATGACGCATGCAGTGACGACCAAGCCCACGACGTGGCAAGGGCCAGTTTTTCCCTATAAATAGATTTGAAGGGCCAACCGAGTTTGGTTGCTCATTCTCTCATCTCTCACCCATATTACCTCGATTTACGTGCAAAGAAGTACCCCCAAAGCCCTGGTATCAACCCCGAGACCCAAACAAAGTCCCAAAGCCCGAAGATCCCAAGAAGAAAAGAGTTTCCGAGCCGAAGCTCTGCCCATGAGAAGTCCGGTGTGTGAAGAGATCACAGTTTCACCGAAGGATACTACTTCTACAAGCAGTAATGCTGCTCGATCATCTTCTGATCAAGTGAGTGTGTGGTCACTTTCTTCTAACACATAAATATTAAGTATTTTCTATGAAATATGTGCTATGTGTATAATATAAAATTGTTTATACGTGTGAGTGTATAGTCCCTTTCATAAACCCGATATTAATATAAGTATTGTTTGAATGTATTAAGTATATGTTTTGGGTGAGTGTGTGGTTATTTTCTTCTAACACATAAGTATGAAGTATTTTCGATGAAATACATGTTATGTGTTTATATATTGTTGTTTATTTGAGATGTTGGTGGAATGGATGAACTATATAGGTTTTAATGAGTTAAATTGTATATGTATTTTATAACTACAAATATGTTAGGTAGTACATGGGTAGATGAGATCCGTGAGTATGGGTCAGATCAAGAGGTTAGTTTTAGACCCGTGAGTAGGGATCAGATCAAGAGGCTAGTTTTAGATCCGTGAGTATGGATTAGACCAAGAGTTTAGTTTTAGATCCGGGAGTATGCATCAGGTAAAGAGATAAACTTGCTATTAGTCTGGGAGTATGGATTAAGAGTAAGTTAATTGTACCTAGTCCGATAGCATGGATTGGGCACAGTTATAGATCCGAGAGTATGGATCATATCAGGATTAAGGTATAGTTAATTGTCCCTATTCCGGGAGTATGGATTAGAGCAGGAGGTTAGTTTTAGATCTGTGAGTATGGATCAGGGGGAAAGGTTAGTTTTAGATCCGTGAGTATGGATCGGGTGAAAAGGTTAGTTTAGATCCGTGAGTAGGGATCAGGTAAAGAGGAAAATTTTAGATGCGAGAGTTTAGATCTTGTCGTTGTGGGGATCAATAGGGTGGGATAAGGGTTGCCTTTATATGGTGAAATTGTACAAGTTTGAATGTTCTATATTTATAAATATATGATATAACATTGTGGGATGAAAACCCTATATGCTCACCAGGCTCCCAAGCCTGACCCACTCAGTTTTCTTTGTATCACAGGTATCAATACGAAGACATATTTCACTGAGAGATTTAAAGAAGATGTAAATCATTAGTGTAAATAAATGTAAGTTCTGTTTATGGTTATGTGTCTGTATCGGAACATGACATCCCGTGATTTTGTTATATAATGAAAATACATTTCTTTAAAGAAATGCTTTGATAAATCTTTATCATATTTTGGGAACAAATTCTAAAACTGTTTTCTTTAAAAGATTACTCTGATTTTAAAAACAAGCATCAACAAATCGGTCTTTTCTGGCCGTGAAAAATGGGTATGCCACATAATGCTCCATGGATTATCATGTTGTGCTAAAACCCATAGGATGCTCCATGGTGTTTTTGTACCCATGGATCATGGAAATGAAAGGCAATGACAATTAGGGTTTACATGGTGTAACCCTAATTGTGACACACTATATAAGCATTTTATTCTTCCCAAAAATCAGCCACTATGAAGGAATGGTAAGGGCTAGCCGATTTCATGAAATGTCTCATTTCTCTCAAGTTATTCTAAGTGTATTTGGTGTTGTGTGAACCACTTGCGGCGTCACACTTGGGGCACTAGGCTCTTAAGCACCATGGAATCAAGCTACATCAAAAGGTATCTATTCTAACTTATATTATTCCATATGAATCATGTTTTGTATGCTAGTTAGAATATTCCAAGTTATTATCCTAACTAGCATACAAAACATGATTCAGATTGAATAATATAAGTTACAAGACATACCTTTTGATGTAGCTTGATTCATGGAGCTTAAGATCCTAGTTCCCCAAGTGTGACACTTCAAATGGTTCACACAACACCTAATACACTTAGGATAACTTAAGAGAAATGAGACACTTCATGAAATCGACTAACCCTCACCATTCCTTCATAGTGGCTGATTTTTGGGAAGAATAAGATGCTTATATAGTGTGTCACAATTAGGGTTACACCATGTAAACCCTAATTGTCATGGCCTTTCATTTCCATGATCCATGGGTACAAAAACACCATGGAGCATCTTATGGGTTTTAGCCCAACTTGATAATCCATAGAGCATTAGCCCACTAGACAAGTATGGATGATTTACACAATCAACCCATATATTTAATTAGTCTCTTTTTGATCACTTAATTAATTCCAAATTAATTCTTGATCAATACTAATTAAATAATCTTATTAATATATTAGAACATATAATATATTAATAAACCTTAAGTGTTATTTCTCTCATTTTAGTCTATCCAAATGCATGATGCCATGCAACCCAAGTGGACCATGCCAATCGAGTCAAGTACATACCAAATATAGTTATGGACTTAGACACTAATCCAAAAGTCTCCCACTTGGATAATTCTAAAACTATTATTGCGTATGACTTCAAAACCCGACTAGCAACCGTAGCTCTTAAAAGCCGCTGTCGTCGAACTCTGAACAAATCAATGACGCGTCCATCAAATAAGGGATCATGTATTCCTCCATTCTAGATGTCATATGGACTGAGACATGGATTAAAATCATTCTCTCTGTCCATATTTTGTTTCCCGATTTCCTATTTATGACGACCGACTAATTGAACAAATCAAATTAGTCCTGGCTTGGCCAAGCACTTTGGGGTGTCATCACTAAATCATCTAGGGGCCCACAGATATTGCTTTTATCCCTTTAAGGGTAAAAGGAATGGATAAACTTCGACTCATATGCTTGTTCTACTACTTATTGAATCATAGACAAAGGCACGTTTTATAACATCGAGTTACCAAATGCGTTTTCGTGCAATGAATGTATAACCAACTCATAGGAAAAATCCATGAAGTGATTCCAATGAGCGTGGGTTGAATCCAATACTCAGAACTTATGAGTACTCATGAATGTTGTAGCACCACTTGTTATGTCCCATACCTTGGACATCTACAATCCAGCTTCATGACAGTCTTGATTCATATCTATTTCCATCATATGACCGACTATGGATAGTTTTAATAACTTAGTCATTCAGGAAGAACGACCTAGTTATTCTGGAAGTCAAAACATGCAAAGTGAAACACATGAATAATCGAATCCAATATGGTCTCAGAACTTATTAATATAAATAAAACACCTTTTATTTATCACCATATTGACTACATATTATTCATTGCATACTGTTTCAAACTATCAACTTTAATCTTGAATTAAAACAATAGTTGTCCCATGACAGTCTTGATTCATATCTACTTCCAACATATGACCGACTATGGATGGTTTGAATAACTTAGTCATTTAGGAAGAATAACCTAGTTTATTCTGGAAGTCAAAACATGCAAATGAAACACAAGAATAATTGAATCCAATATGGTCTTAGAACTTATGAATATAAATAAAACACCTTTTATTTATCACCATATGATTACACATTATTCATTGCATACTGTTTCAGCTATCAACTTTATTCTTGAACTAAAACAATAGTTGTCCCATGTTCCAAGCATGTTGATATGTGCATATTTAGTGTGTTTTAAGTGTAGTTTATTATTCATATATTAGCTAAATTGTTGCATATTATGGACAAAAGGTACTTAAAAGTGTTAAATTATGTTTTTCAGTCCAAAGATGAAGCTCGGAAGCGAAAGGAAGCAAGAGAAGCGGTTAGGAGCTCAAGAGTGGAAAGAAGAAGAAAACACCCATAAAAGGCTTCTACTCGTCGAGTTTCCCCTTGACTCGACGAGTCCGGTCGCAGATTCAGAAAGATAAGCATTCGGAAGTCAAGATAGTTATCGGATTACGACTATTGTGAGAGGGACTCGACGAGTCACCATATGACTCGACGAGTCGGGAAGCATATATAAAGATAACTCTACAATGCGAGAAGAGAGAATTCTGGGAAGTTTCAGAAGTGTTTAGTTGCGAATAAGAAGCCAGAAGAACCCTAGAAGTCGACCAAAGAAGCTAGAATCCAATCCCGGGAGTAATTAAGGCGTAATTTCACCATCCTACTTAATTCTTTTGTTTTGTCAACATGATTAAGCAACTTGAACTTATTTGTTTGCTGTTATTTACCTTAGTTATGAACTAATTTCTTTATACTTCTGTTTGGGAATACAAAGTTGACAATATGGTTTGATTGATTGGTAGGATTAATTCTAAGTTGGTGATTAATTGTTATTTTAGCTTGCTAAAGAACCTTGTGTATGAATGATAATTTATTTTCTGTTAATAGGAAGATAATTGACTAGCATGAACATCTATTGATTATCAACCTCATATGATATGTGACCACTATATCATATGTCTAGGATTAATGAATATGAAACTAGGATTAATAAGGAAATTGAGTAAACTCATGTGCAAGCTTGTAAGATGACCATCGAACAAGAGGTTAATTAAGAATAACGAATTAATTAGCTATTGCAAGTCTAACTTAACCCGAATAATTAATCTAGTAAATATAATTAAATTAAGCACTTGGCCACTGTTTGAATTAGTTTATTTGCTAAGGATTAGGGTAGTGAACACAAACTTAATCACTTGAATCGGTAACCAACGAAAGGATTAATCCATTGCACTATTACCTTAAAATCAACCATAAAGTCGACCGAGTTGAACTAAACAGAAGTTTCTTTCCCATTATTGAATCTAGTTAATTTGTTCTTTTCTAGTCTTGCATTAGTTTTAGTTAGTAAGTTTCTAGTCTTGTAAAACTAGAGAAAAAACCCCTATTTGCTAAATTAACTTAGATAGAATTAGCTTTTAATTTAATTTGCCGTTCCCTGTGTTCGATACCCTGCTTATTTAGCTATACCACAATTGATAGGTTCACTGCCTTTTGTGTGTTATTTGATAATTAAAGTAGGATTAAAACTAAGTGAGTTTTACACACATCAAGTTTTTGGCGCCGTTGCCGGGGAACGGTTCTAAAATTAGCATTAAAATTCTAATTCAATCGATCCTTTGTGTAAGATTCATCTTACACAAAGTTAATTTCTGTTCATTTTTTGTTTAAGTTTTAGTTAAAAAAATAAATAAATAAATAAAATAAAATAAAATAAAATAATTCAATCGCTGATTTTAACTTGAACTCGCCGAGTGCATTCGCCCCGACTCGGCGAGTCTGACGCTGAATCAGATTTAATTTTTGTTCTTTTTTACGCGTTTTGTTTTGTTTTAGTTTGCAGTTGGTTCATGACCAGAGGATCTGCTACGCCTCTAGTTCCCCCTCTTGAAGATCCGGAAACCGCATTAAGAAGAAACAAGGGCAAAACCGTTGGAGAAACCGCTTCTTCAAAGAACTCACCACTCAAAAACCTCAAATCCGTTTTTAGCAAGAAGAGGAGCAGCAAAGCAGGAGCATCCAGTGCGTCGTTGACAACCGAAAATCTGATCCCAAAAGACACCGATTACGAGACCGAAGAAGAAAGCGAGCACACATCCGAGTTTGAAGACGACTTAGCCACCGCCATGGCTAATATTGACGAAATCCCCATGGGGGAATGGAAGAAAAGGATGCGTGATGACACCGGCCCGGGACTTGTGCAACCCGCAATCCCCGCTACCGCTACGTTTGAACTAAAGGGCCATATTCTCGCTCAACTCAAGGAGATACCATTTCACGGGAGAGATCATGAAGACGCCTATAAGCACTTAGATGAAGTAAATGACGTGGCGGATTACTTCAATATACCTAATGTGCCCCGCGAGGTCCAGCTACTACGCATGCTTCCTGTCACATTTAAAGGAGCTGCAAAGGATTGGTTGAAGTCACTCCCTCCCGGATCGGTTACCACATGGGCCAAAATGAAAGAAGAATTCATAGATCACTTCTGCCCACCTTCCAAGATAGCCAAGCTAAAGAAAGCCATTGCCAACTTCGAGCAACAACCCGGCGAATCTCTTTATGAAGCTTGGGAAAGATACAAGAGCCTACTTCGAAATTGCCCCCACCACGATCTCAATAGCCAACAAGAGGTCTCTATCTTTTATGATGGAGTGAATGTCACCACGAGGCAACTACTCGATTCACAAGGCCCACTCACCCGAAAGCCACCTCCGGAAATAAAGGAGTTAATTGAAGAATTCTCCAGGCACTCTAGAGAATACCACAACCCGAGGAATGAAGTGAGTCGCGGAGTAGTAAATTCGGTAAACGATGGTATGGCGGCGGTGATAGCTAAACTCGATAGCCTAGACCGAAGAATGACAAAAATGGATCAAACGATCCATGCTATTAGAGTTGGATGTGAAAATTGTGGCGGTCCCCATCTTACCAAGGAATGTGATCGAGACGAGAATGGAAATAAAAAGGCTCAAGTATTCTACTCCAGCGGCGATAGATACGATGAAGACTGGAGGAAACCGAAGAAGGAATGGCTCCCATACGAAGAGTACAGAAAAGCTAAGGAAGAGAAATATAAACAGAGGGAGAGGGGATATTATCAAAAGGAAGAACCGGTGATGGACAAGAAGACGAATTTAGAAGAATTACTTACAAAATTCATAACCGCGTCCGAGAAAAGACATAATGATCATGATGTAGCAATGCAAGAAACCAGAAATATGTTGAGGAATCAGCAAGCTTCTATTCTTAACATAGAGAAACAGCTGGGCCAACTTGCACATCAAGTAAACGAAAGAAGACCGGGCCAACTTCCGAGCGACACCCAACCCAATCCAAGAAATGAGAACGTGAGCGTAATAACCTCCAGCGGTGAAGAAGAATTGGCAGAAACATTAAATGTCTCCAAGAAGAAGGCAGAAAAGGAAGAAAACCCAGAACAAGAAAAACTCGATCCGACTCGCCGAGTCACCAAAATGGACTCGACGAGTCAAGTCGGGAATGAAGAAAATGCCAGTTTTCTAAAGCCATACAATCCTCCTTTGCCATACCCATCCAGAGCCATGCCTTCAGAAAAAGTTCAAGCCTATAGAACCTTCATGGAGCATGTTAAAGCTTTACAAGTCAATATGCCATTTGTGGACACAATGCTCCAAACTCCTAAATACTTTAACTTGCTTAAAGGCCTGTTTGCTGCTAGAAAAGATCTTGCTGAAGTCGCAGAGATATTGATGAGTGAGCTGCCTGAGAAGAAGGGTGATCCGGGTAACATAGTAATTCCATGCCAATTTGGTAATGAAGTTTCTACACAAGCATTGGCTGATTCAGGGGCAAGCATTAATTTGATGCCCTATTCATTCTTTAAGAAGCTGAATTTACCAGCACCAAAGCCGGTAAATATGAGAATCCATTTGGCAAATAAAACAATAATTCATCCACAAGGCATATGTGAAAATCTTCTTATCAAGGTGGACAAGTTTATTTTCCCAGTAGACTTCGTGGTGGTGGAGATGAAAGAAGACCCCGAAATACCAATTGTTTTGGGAAGAACATTCTTAAACACCGCAGGTGCCCTAATTGACATATGTGAGTCTACTTTGACATTAAGAGTGGGTGATGAGTCGGTGATGTTTAAAGCTAATCCAGAGGTCAAGCAAGAAGAAGTAAAAGGAATGGAGGTCCAACACGCCGATGTGGCATGCCTTGATACGATGCCATTTGGAGAAGAGTCGAGCACAAAAGAGGATGAGGACATAAATGGAAGCAGAGCGGAAGCTAATCACCAATTCACTACTAAACCTAGAGCACGGACCGCTATGAAATATGAAGTTATCAAATTTAAAGAAAAGGAGGTTCAAAAGTTGGTGAAAAAGCATGGGTTGAAAAAGAAGAAGAGGAAAAGAGAGGCCCAAACAGCTGAGGATGATACAGAGAAAAAGATAAGAGACGAATTAAAAAGGGCTTACAAGAAAAAGATTCACGCCTACAAGACTAAGTATAAACCACAAAAAGTGAAGCGTACATTCTCGATGCTTGAAGATGACAAAACGTAAATGGGAAGGAGTCTAGCTAATGACTCCTCAAAAAGAAGCGCTTGGCGGGAGGCAACCCGTCGTTAGAGTTTGCTTTCTTTTACTTTTTAGTTTTTATTATTTTTGTTTCAATTTTAATCTTCCAAATCATCGGACTTGTCTGCTTAAGGGAGCGCCTAGCTTAAGAGTGGGGGTGAAAAGATTTTGAATACATAACAAAATTTTAACAATTAGTAATGTTTTACAAGAGACTCACCGAGTCTGACCCTGACTCGACGAGTATATAATGATTTCAGAAAAAAGTTTGACTGCACGATTGGACTCGCCGAGTCTGACCTTGACTCGACGAGTCGATTTTATTTACAGAAAAATTAAACATTTTCGAAATTACTTTTACATCTAATAGGGTTTTAACCCTAAAAATTCAGTTTCCACACCACACTCGCCGGGTGCCTCTCCTTACAACTCTCTCTCAAGCATTCAAGAGTTCCTTCAACTTTTCTTCCAAATTCTCAAGGTTTAAACTCAAAACGTAACAACTTTCTTCTTGATTTCTAGATAGAATGTGATTATAAGGTCATCTATACTTGCAATTTCATGAAAAAACCGTTTTTGAAAAAGTGATTAAATTCTAGGTTTTCGATTTTGTCATGAATATTGTTGTTTTGAATGTTTATTGTGGCCCTATTACTTAGTAGGAAGTCCCTGAACAAAACCCTTGCAAGAATTTAAAGTTCTCATGGTTCAATTTTGTGAGACCCGTCGACCGACTCGTACAGGTCGCGCGACTCGCCGAGTCGGGCATGGACTCGACGAGTCCAGTCGATTTGCAGAAACAGTTCGTTTTTTTTAATTATATTCTGTGTTTTCTGGGTCTGGTTTATATGTTTTGCAGGAATCATGTTTAGAAGGGGACAATCTTCAAGGGGTATCCAAGGGGAATTTCCATGGTTAAATTTCCCGCAAATCGAATCCGCTTCAACAATGCGGAAGTGGAAGAAGAAGCTTTCCGATATCAAAAAGAAGGAGGTCTATGTACCGAACAGAATTGATTGGGAGTGGTTGCAACATGTGCGATATGAAGAAGAATTAGCTCCGTACTTAAAGGAGTTCCAACATGACGGCGAGTCAATGATATGTGATGGGTGGAGCCGGGTCTTCCGCATACAAGAGCCGGTATATTTGGAGCTTTGCTTGGAGTTTTTCTCCACGGTATCATTTACCGGTGGAGTAGATGTATATCATCCGGCAAGCTTCACGTTTTGTCTTGGGGGCGAGTATCATCAATGCTCGGTGGTGGATCTTGCTTGCCGACTAGGGATTTATGATCAACCTTTGGTTTCAACAAACCTCTTGCGGGCCTTTTTGGCAACCACTCACATGGTGTTTCCCGATGGGGTTACTAGCACGGGTTGGTGGAATACTATAGGGAATAAAGTTTATATCCCGAAGTCTGCGCAGGAAGGGAGCATCCGATCCCCGACCCACCGCCTCATTCACCGCCTTATTTCTTCCACCATCAACCAAAGGAAGGACGATGACAAGGTTTCCAACCTTGATGTTTTCTACCTATGGAGCATTATCACGCCCGGCGTATTTTGCAACATCCCGTGGTGCATTGCTTCATACCTCTCAGCGGGTGCGGTCAAAGATCGCAAAACATCTCGTATCAATGGAGGAATGTTTGTCACTCGATTGGCTAATTCATTCGGGTTGATGAACCGTGGTGCCTGGAACCTCCTGACATTGATCCCGACACCCCCATTTAATCCCATTCTTTTCCGCAGAGCACGAATCATTGAAGACTATGGTGGTGGCCATTATGCCATCCCAAATGATGACCCAGTTGTAGGTCCCGAAGCACAGGGAAGGAGGGTGAGATCGCGAAGGGAAAGGGATGTGGAGGATGAGCCGCCAGTGATTCCGGTAGAGACTGAAGACGTACCAATGGATTGGTACAATATAGAGATGAGGCGGATGCAAGACCAAATGGCTAGGGGGCTAAATTTTAGCAACCAATCCCACATACGACTTTTTGACCACTTCAATATTCCACATATTGATGGTGGGAATTATCCATACATTCCATCGTGGGACGAGAGGATTAGTGCACGCCGAAGTGGAGCTGGGGGAAGTGGAGCCAATGATGATGAGGAGGAAGATGAAGATTGATCTTTGTGTTTTTGTGTTTTTAATCAAACAATTTCAATTTTTATTTTGTTTTGTTTTTGGTGTGTATGCTTTGAGATATTATTTTGTTTAATAGTTGTTTGCTTTAGTTATTTTCAGGATTGCATTTTGATTGCTTGCTTAGGATGGTATAGAGATGTAAAGCATGGATGTTTTTGCGTGTGAGAGCGAGTCAAGGAAGCGAGTTTTTAACGTCAAAGTGTCAAGTTCGGTCTTAGGGGTATGAGCGATTGAGTCCGCATGTGAGGAAGGGTTAACGAAGTTGTGAGAGGCTAAAACAGTTGCCACATACCAAGATTTTTCATTCAGTGGCCAACTCGTCGAGTACACTAAGCTGACTCGACGAGTCCCTTTGTATTTCCAGAAATTTTTTTATACAGCGCGCTGCTACTCGGCGAGTCCATCATCAGACTCGACGAGTCATTCATTTTTTGAGCCGAACGACTGCTGATTTGATGCTAATACTTATACCACTTGCATCCTTCTGATTCCATATCCATTCTTGAAGATCTTACGCCGATTTTCGCATATTTAGAGCGACCCACACGAGACATGGAAGAGATTTTTCCATGTATCAAGTTTATTGACGTTGGAGCTTAAATGAGAGTGATCAACCTATCCACTGCAATCCCAGGGGAGTTTGTTCCTATTCCCTTTTTATTTTTCTGTTTTTATGCATAATATGCAATGAGGGCATTGCATCACATAAGTGTGGGGTAGGAGGTTGGTTACATAATAGTCAAATTTTAAAAACTTTGCATACCAAAAGGATTATTTAGGATTTAATTTAGACAATTTTGGTAAAATAATTAGGATTCCATGTTAGAATTGTGTTAATAATTGCATGAGAACCCAAATGTTTAGTTGAGCTTATACACGTTCTAGTGCATTTGTGGCTTCCTTATTTCAGTGAAATCATGAGACAAAAACACGACCTTGCTCAGCCTGAGGGATGTAATATGTTTAGCAGCCTAAACCTGAAATGTATCCAGGAAGATTTTTATCATTAGCCAATAAAGGTTGAGATTGAGCGCCCCTGCTTAAGCATGTAGGGATTTGAGTGAAAAAAAAAAGTGAGGTATACATGTAAAAAAAGAGAGAATTACAAGAAAAAGTTTGAAGAATTTTTGGAGCATCAAAGTTAAGAATGAGATATGAAGATCGAAAATTCCGAAGAAATCCAAAAGTTAAAGATACCAAAAATCAAACAACAAGGTGGTGGATTCAAAGTTATCCAAGATCAAATTATCAAGCAAGTGAAGAATTCCAAAGAGCTCCATAGTGGTATCGAAAAGTTGTAATTCTAGATTATGTATGCTTGGGTTGCTCAATTAAAAATATCTTGAGGGTAAAGAGGTTTTCTGAGGATGGATTCGGAGGGTTGCATAAAATGAGCATAGTTCGGGGTGAGTGGGCGAATGTTTATGAGGATTGTGAGTATTTGAAGTATGGGGGGTTTTTAGGAATTTTAGACACAAATGCATGCGTTGCGGTCTTGGCATAATGGCTGGGTTGGATTGGAGTTATTATATGTGATTCTAATGTGTTAAAATTCAGTTTTGCTTGAGGGCAAGCAAAAGACAAGTGTGGGGTATTTTGATATGTGCATATTTAGTGTGTTTTAAGTGTAGTTTATTATTCATATATTAGCTAAATTGTTGCATATTATGGACAAAAGGTACTTAAAAGTGTTAAATTATGTTTTTCAGTCCAAAGATGAAGCTCGGAAGCGAAAGGAAGCAAGAGAAGCGGTTAGGAGCTCAAGAGTGGAAAGAAGAAGAAAACACCCATAAAAGGCTTCTACTCGTCGAGTTTCCCCTTGACTCGACGAGTCCGGTCGCAGATTCAGAAAGATAAGCATTCGGAAGTCAAGATAGTTATCGGATTACGACTATTGTGAGAGGGACTCGACGAGTCACCATATGACTCGACGAGTCGGGAAGCATATATAAAGATAACTCTACAATGCGAGAAGAGAGAATTCTGGGAAGTTTCAAAAGTGTTTAGCTGCGAATAAGAAGCCAGAAGAACCCTAGAAGTCGACCAAAGAAGCTAGAATCCAATCCCGGGAGTAATTAAGGCGTAATTTCACCATCCTACTTAATTCTTTTGTTTTGTCAACATGATTAAGCAACTTGAACTTATTTGTTTGCTGTTATTTACCTTAGTTATGAACTAATTTCTTTATACTTCTGTTTGGGAATACAAAGTTGACAATATGGTTTGATTGATTGGTAGGATTAATTCTAAGTTGGTGATTAATTGTTATTTTAGCTTGCTAAAGAACCTTGTGTATGAATGATAATTTATTTTCTGTTAATAGGAAGATAATTGACTAGCATGAACATCTATTGATTATCAACCTCATATGATATGTGACCACTATATCATATGTCTAGGATTAATGAATATGAAACTAGGATTAATAAGGAAATTGAGTAAACTCATGTGCAAGCTTGTAAGATGACCATCGAACAAGAGGTTAATTAAGAATAACGAATTAATTAGCTATTGCAAGTCTAACTTAACCCGAATAATTAATCTAGTAAATATAATTAAATTAAGCAATTGGCCACTGTTTGAATTAGTTTATTTGCTAAGGATTAGGGTAGTGAACACAAACTTAATCACTTGAATCGGTAACCAACGAAAGGATTAATCCATTGCACTATTACCTTAAAATCAACCATAAAGTCGACCGAGTTGAACTAAACAGAAGTTTCTTTCCCATTATTGAATCTAGTTAATTTGTTCTTTTCTAGTCTTGCATTAGTTTTAGTTAGTAAGTTTCTAGTCTTGTAAAACTAGAGAAAAAACCCCTATTTGCTAAATTAACTTAGATAGAATTAGCTTTTAATTTAATTTGCCGTTCCCTGTGTTCGATACCCTGCTTATTTAGCTATACCACAATTGATAGGTTCACTGCCTTTTGTGTGTTATTTGATAATTAAAGTAGGATTAAAACTAAGTGAGTTTTACACACATCACATGTACACTATGTTTTCTAAATACTAGTCCTGCCAAGTATGCACACTATGTTTGTCAAAACATTAGTTATGCCATACACCATGTATGCATACTAAGTTTGTCTATGATCTTTACTTTGTGAAATAGATCGATTGAACATAATTCCAATGATTCTCATTTCACAGTCCCAAATCCTTAATGTAAATGCAAGAATTCCAAATTCATGTCATTTACTGAAATATTGTTAGATTTTAAACTTATATGCATTGACCCTCTTATAATGATTATGCACAAAGTCACAAAGACTTGTCAACAGACATTACAGAGTATTCCAATGGAGATCAACTCCATGGAAACATCCTTCTAGCATTAAGTTTTACTAATCTTACACAAATTGAATAACTTCCACCTATGGAAACATTTCCAAATTCCCATTTTGACTATCACTTCTGAACAAGAGTTGCCGCTTTTCAAAATATGTCAATATGGTCCTTCCAAAATTAACATTATACTTCCAACTGTCCCTGAGCAACCAATCTTTGGTAAACCTTAGATTGTCCTCGACAATTGCTTAATCATTTTAGTCATATCCAATTCTATACCTTTTCCCGTCTTAATGCCTCAGGCATTTGGAAAATTTTAGAAAGGATGAATATTATAGCACATGCAATCGATCCAATATCTGAAGCATATGGGACACGATTCATGATGTCTCAAATAAAGACATGATACTACACCAGTCTTTTTGCTATAATATTTCTATTTTCCAAGTTCTCATAATTCAGATTATGAAAAGGGATGTCATAATCATAATCAAATTTTAGAACGCAAATAATGGACCCATATATAGAATTTCTTTATGTTGAGTCATTCCAACACAAAATTCATATATATATATCCTTGACTAAATATGATTAAAACCTCAATCTAAGCTTTTAGAATTGAAATGAAGTTTAATTTCCTCTCCCTTACTTATAGTAAAACAGCTTTTCAACCCTTGTAACTTTACAAATTGAGACTTTTGTTTTCTATAATTAACATTGTTATCTTGCAATGCTAATAATAATTATCATGCTCCTACTAACAAGATGATTATTAGCATAACACTTATGCTCCCACTAGCTTTGACATGTACTCAGAAATCAGCTGAACTTCTAGAAATCAATACTTTATTGACTTTCATAGCAAATTTCAGATTTCTGATATGAGATGTTTTGATAAGACTTGATCAAAATCAGAAACCTTTCCTTAGATATCTCACATGTGTGTCTAACCAATTTTTAGAACTATGAAAAGGGATGCCGTAATCATAGTCTCAATTGTTTATACCTTTTCCATTTATCACAAATCCATGTTAGTGTGTCAGTTAACCACACACTCTCCACTAACAATTTTGAGAATGCAAATATCACAAATGTTATCTACTTAAAATGTACTTAGTGAAAGTGTTTCCTCACCATCATTTTCATGAATCGGAGAGAAACCTTATGACACTTAGATTTTATGGTGTGTGTGTTCTTATCCATGTGAATTTGTCAAATCCATAATCACAAGACAAGGATAATGAAAAATCCAAACTCATATGGACTGAACTTAATCTTAATTTCTTGCCACCTGGCAGCACAAGGGGGCTGCCATTGCTTCCAAGTTGTTATGCAACCAATTGAGAACTCTTAGAACTCATATGCAAAGCCAAATTTAATTGGAATGAGCACAGAAATAGAAATATGTCAACACGATAGGTTATAAACCTCATGTCGTGTGCTAGTGCAGGTTTTATTCTTGATTAGATCTTGAAATTCTTTCAAGATATTTAAGACTCCACTGTCCTCTTGGCATATAAGACTATCTTGCCAAATATCCAAGAGATAGTGCGGATTCTTTATCAAGACAAACACTTCACACAATTGGCCTTAGTTGGTCTTTGTTTTATCCAAAACATCACAACTTACCAATTTCAAATGTACAAGAGTGAAATATATTTTACTCTTACAGTTGACAAGTGCTATAAAACTTCTTTAAGATGTGTCACTCAAGTTACAATCTTGGAGTATGACTCTAAGACTTGTTTTGGAACGAAGTATGACTCATCTTCATGATTTAACCGTTTCAACAATTCATGACTCCTCTTCTTAGCCATAATAATGCAATAAGATGTCCTTAGAATACCAGTTGTGATGTGGTTCTTTAATCATTACGATGATCACAAAACATGATACTAAAGTACTCTCCCATCTTTTCAGATTTGAGTAACTTTTATCTTTCTACCCAATTTGATTCTTCTCATTCGTTCTGCCATACATAAACTTTTCCAATGTTTCAGTATTATACTTAATCTGGTAAGTAAAACCATATTTACTAAACTTTAGTAAATAATGACAAATAGTCTTAACGATCATTGTGGTGGACTTGATCAGTGCACAAGAATGTGTACTTGATCCCTTAGTTCTTCACTTGACTCACATATACATGTGAACAAGGAATTAGTCTTAATTTTCCAAATATGACAATTCTCATTCATCATACTATACAACATGCATAATTCCAAGTTTCGGTCCAATTAAAACTTGGGTGATGAGATTCTTTCCTTATTTGGTAAATTAGACATTACCACAAATGAAAGAAACAAATCCATTTTTCAATATTGCTTTCAATGGAATCATACAAGCAACAATTTTTCACAAATGCCATTGTAAGGTTACTTAGAATAAATAAAATCAAAAAATTTCCTTTTATTTTAAAACTTTGCGGAAAAACTTATCCTTACAGTGCAAAAGCATATGAAAAACTTGTTATCTATTCCTAAGCAATATATCATAACTCCTAAGCAACAACTCAAAATTCTAATCATTGAACCATGCGATCGAAATCCATCTTCGCGATTAGAATAAGCATATACTTCCTTTAAGTTTCTTCACTTTTCT
Organism: Lactuca saligna; assembly: GCF_052625555.1. Classification (NCBI taxonomy): domain Eukaryota; kingdom Viridiplantae; phylum Streptophyta; class Magnoliopsida; order Asterales; family Asteraceae; genus Lactuca; species Lactuca saligna. The sequence goes on from NC_136421.1 coordinate 234,955,595, forward strand.
TTTATTCTTAAAACATCAACATGTGACCCAGTCACATCATGTAATAAGAATCTCAGAATAGAAACTTAACAGAGTTAGATAGTGGACTTTACCTGAAGTAGAGTTAAACATCTTGACTTTATCAACCTTATGATCTTTCAGGTAAATAGGCAGCTTCGCAATCAATGCCCCTACCTTTGGCAAGAGAAACATATGGACTCTTTGGGAATGGTACATGGGACTATCGCATACTTAGCCATTCTCTTTACCATTTGGTCAACCGAGTTGACTATGGCCGATCCCTTTCCATTGGGAAGAGAAAGCCTTTTCTAGATATCCAATGTTACAATTGTCAATGTTCATTAGGAAGTTGATCTCCTAATAAATTTTGCTTTACTAGTCCTCAAATTATTGATGATTCAGCAACACCAAGCAAATAGATAAGATCATTAAGGGTCATGCCATAGTCTGTTTCATAGTAGTCCCAAAGGAACTCACTATGCGACTTAGAAAGTGATTGAACATCCAACTTTCTTAAGACTTTGACACCCAACTCTCCCGGCTTGTCAATATGTGAATTCATCTCCAAGATGCGATCACACATAGACCTTGGTTGCCAATAGGGCTTGAGTGACCTTGAACTTGTGGGTTAGGGAGAATAATTGAAGGAGGTGGAGGAATTGAAGTTACAAGAGATTTGGGAAGATCACAGATGTTTGAACTAGACATCTTTTGGGAGATATTCAAGATAGTTGATCTAAAGTCCTTAATATAACACCCAATATGAAATATTAAGGCTAGGACCCAACACAATACTTTTATAACTTGGAAGAGGGATGTCATAATCCAAGCTATAAAATATATGAAGGTAGGTGAATGACGAATTATCAATTTCCACCATGAAAATGAAATAATTTAATTAGGTTTTACTTGGATTTGAAACTCCTAGATCTTTTGAGATTCACTGAACTGTTTAATGGCATGTTTCAATCTTGATTGTGCCCTCTCAAATTTTGTGACAGGGATGCTGAGGATCACAAAACAAGGTATGAATAACCATGAAAATATACTTGGTACCCTTAATATGTACCCCTTAATCGATGTGCCGGTTAACCACACACACTCCACCGATACTATGATAAACATTAAGTTACCCTTTGTCTACCTTGTTAAATCCAGGTTAGTGTGCCGGTTACCCACACACGCTCCACTAACGACTTAAGCAAAGTGCAAAGTGTAATTTCATGGGTTAGCGCTAAATTCACATTTTCCTAAGTTACTAAGATTGATAATTTATGAAAGTTTAGTTACTTAGTATTTATCATTAATACTTTGAATGAAGGGAGAATTCTAGTCCTTGTCCTACCTGTTCGGCTAACGACCCTTCACCAGTTAAGGAAGTGGTGGGTGAGAGTAGACACTCATTAAACTGCCATTTTATATGCAATAACCTTATACCCCCTATAGATTGGCTTCGTGAATGTGGCCTACTAACGGTAATACTGACTTGCTCTTATATATATATATATATATATATATATATATATATATATATATATATATATATATATATATATATATATATATATTATTAACTTTTAATACTATAAACTATAAGGGTTGAATTTTAACTTTTAAAATTCTAAGAGTTTAACTTGGAATTAAAGTATTCATAAGGGAAAACTTTACAAATTCCAAAACTTGTGGGAAAGTTTTGAAATTATTTAAAACTATTAAATTCCATAACTTATGTGTTTAAAGTATTTTTAATTCAAAAAACTCTTCAAGTTCCATAACTTTAGGACAAGTTATGGAAGACTTTAAACTATTAAAAGAATATGACTTTTCTTTATTCATAACCTATGGAAATATTTATGAGTTTTATGAATCTTAAATGTGATTTTTCATATAACTTGAGGACAAGTTACAAAAACACATTTTAGAACCAACTCTTAGATTAAGTTGGATTGAAAACAACATTTTCACATAATTTTTCTATTAATCTAAGCAACTCATAAGAACAAGATAATTCAATCAAAAAATTTCATGTAATTAGCCTAACCATTAAAGTATTACAAAACATGATCTATTGACAATTATCTTTGAAATTGGATTAGCATGAACATTACCACATCAAAAACAGGTTTATAAGTTGAAAAACAGCTTAGGGTAATGTTCCTAGTCCAATTCCAGCCAAAACGGTCGAAGATATGTTGTCTGGGGGTCCAACTCGTCGAGTGCATGAACCAACCCGGTGAGTTGGATGAGTTTAGCCTTGGACTCGTCGATTCCCTTCATGGACTCGGCGATTCTACTGAGCAGACAACAACAAACTTTGATTTTTCAGCCAATTTTGCAAGTATAGCAAGAAAACAAGCCTAGCTCTGATACCACAGTTGGGTTTTGAGCATTCTAACACTCCTAAGTCTACAAGCAACCCTAAATACATTGGATCTATGTTTTTTCTATTATACATGCATATGAATATTTCAAGGTATTATCCTAATTAGCATACAAAACATGATACATATGGAATAATATAAGTTAGAAGACATACCTTTTGATGTAGCTTGATTCCATGGAGCTTAAGAGCCTAGTGCCCCAAGTGTGACACCTCAAATAGCTCACACAACACCAAATACACTTAGAATAACTTGAGAGAAATGAGACCTTGGAATCAAGGTATTTGCATGTATAATAGAGAAAACATAGATCTAATGTATTTAGGGTTGCATGTACACTTAGGAGTGTTAGAATGCTCAAAACCCAACAATAATATTGACTCATACTCAACATACTATCAACTGTTGGGATATCATATCCAACGTATTGTCCTTGGTGCCTTAGACCCCTTACTATAGTGAGGAAACATACCTCATAAGTAGTGTTGAAATACTATAAATCTCTAGCTGCTGACTCACCAGAGATCCCGAACTGCTACATAATGAAACTACTTGGTTAATACCTAAAATTATTTCCTTAACTAAGTTTCCTCATTACTCATTAAGTCCATTCCTTTTTGTTGTGCTGAAGACCGACACCAAATCCCTAACTTGATGGTCCAAGTCATAATCCACTATTTGGCCCAATTTAACAAATTGGGCCTAACCTCCTTATTGGGCCTAAACCCATGATCCACTACTACTAGTAGCCCATGACATCTTATTTGTTAAGCCCAACAAAGGCCCAAAACCCCCTTAGTCCATAAGACAACCTAAAACCCGAAGTCCAAATGTCCATGGCCCAACAAAGGTCGTACGCGGGGCGTACTCCTCTGGTACGCGAGGCGTACTCGACCAAAGGTTGACCACCATCGGCGTGGTTGACCCAGTACGCTGGGCGTACCGAAACTACACTGGGTGTTCTCTATCTCTTGACAAAACCTTATTAAGTGCTTAATAGCTTTAGCACTTATGTTCAAATCTCAGATTCAGAGACCTAACATGCCCAGGGTCCATAAAGTCATGAGCTTTTTCACTTTGGACGTCCATAAGGTCCTAAATGATTGGTTGTAATCCATTAAGACCTTATTTCTCTTTCATGGGACACTTATAGCTAATGGGACCTAAGTTTTGTCACTCAAAGTCCCCTCAAGGGCATGGAAGGACTACTCTTTATGTTCATAACACAAAATACACCACTTTATGGCTTCTGGGACAAAACATGCCTCTAATAAAGTAAAATGATTAGATCTAAGTATATGTGCATAAAGTTTAGAACTTTATACCTTTAGGATCCTCTTGAGCACAAACTAACTTCAGATCTATGAACTTGATCTTCTTCTCCAACACTTGAATGCAATGATCTTCTCTTGAAATACTCCAAAACACACACCAATCAAGCTTACGCCCACAAAGAAGAGCTAGGGTTTGGGGAAGGACGAATGTAGGCTGTGGAGGCTGAGGATAATCAGGGGAAATGATCCCTAAGTGTGTTTATATAGCCCCAAACCCTAAATATTAGGGTTTACTCCAGTCATTAGTACGCACGGCGTACATGAGTGTACGCCCAACGTACTAGGATGCGGCAAATACGCTCCGCGTACCCTTATGTACGCTCAGTGTACTCCCACTTGACTCAAAGTAAGGACTGAAGTTACCACTTGACTCAAAGTGGTAACTTCAGTCCTTATACTTCTCATGGCCCAACTCAAACATCCCAGGGGTTATAATTGGAAACTTGCAAAAAAAAATGAGGGATTTGAAATATACCTGTGAAGTCTGGGATGTTACATGTAGTTTAAAACATCACTATTGTGTCTGCTCCTACCAGTTTTAAAGAACAATATGAACATCTTCTTCAGCTTCATAGTACAAGTTTTTTCACACAATCTCCAACATCCAGCTCAATCAATTCATCGGTTACTCAAGGAGCAATGAAAAATAAAGGTAAATCCGTTTGTTTCTTAAATTTTAATGCTAATGTTTACAAGTCATATTTTATTTTACATCCACATTTCTCATGGATTATAGACACACGTGCCACTTACCACATGTGTTCTAATAGCTCTCTTTTTTCTTCCATAACAAAACTTTCTCAAACATTTTTTATTGGTGTTCCTGTTGGACATACTATATCTGTTTATTTTGTTGGTGATGTCAAGATACGTGAAAATATTACCCTTCAAGGAGTTTTCTATATGCCTTGTTTCAAGTACAACTTAGTCTTAATAACTAAGTTTATTTATCAACTTCAAACCTTTGTGCTCTTTACTGAAAAGACTTGTTGTGTACAGGACCCCTTATTGAAGAATAAGCTTTCACTTGGAATTCTTGGAAATAGAGTTAATGATCTTTATGTTTTTTTATCTCAGGACACTTAAAACTTCTTTGTAATTTAGTTTTTTAGTTTTATCTTCTCCATCCATGTTCAATAACTCAGTATTATTAAAAAAAGCTGATGTATTGTTATGGCATAGACATTTTGTTCATGTCTCATTATAGAAACTTCAAAAACTTTCACTTGTATCCACTTAACAATCTTATTCAAATCTTAATACTTGTATTGTTTCTGCAAAGGCTAAACAACATCGTTTTCCTTCTCCTAAAAGTATCATTTTTACTCTTAATGCATTTAATCTTATTCACATTGACACATGGGGACCATATAAACATACATCTTATGATGGGCACAAATACTTCATAACTATTGTGGTTCATCATACTAGGTTACATTTTTTGGAACACAATAGTTATGCCTTTTTTAGTTAAAAAAGCTTTTGTTGCTTTAGTTCAGACCCAAGACTCCAAAAGGATAAAAGTAATAATATCTAATAATGTATATGAAATGGGGTCAAGTAATCAAGCTCGAGAATTTCTTCAAAGCAAAGGCATACTTCATCAAACATCCATAACTTATATATACACCTCAGCAAAATGGTTTGGTAGAAAGAAATCATAAACATGTTATTGAGACAACAAGACCATTGTTTTTTCAATCTTTCTTGGGGGTTGCATATTAGAGTGAAGGCGTAAAAACAAATTTTCATTTAATTAACATAATCCCCTTAAAAGTCCTTCAATATCAAACTCCTTATGAAGCTTTAAACAGAAAGAAACATGACCAATTTTATTTAAGAGTTTTTGGATGTTTATGCTTTATAGCACTCCATTTGCAGGAAGAGATAAGTTTATAACCATATCTCAGTCTTTCATTCTTTTAGGCTATCTACCTGGTAAGAAGGCATACAAAGTTTTGGATCTTCACACCAAACTCATTCATGTCTCTAGAGATGTCAAATTCTTTAAAAGCATTTTCCCTCTTCAACATTTTCAAACTCCGAATACTAACCCACATCATTTTCTTCTTATTAATTCAGAAGATCACCATCCCGATATAGGTACTCACATTATTGATCCAATAACTTTTTCCACTATATCTCCAACCATTCCTTAAAGAGGGTCTTCAAGAACTTCTAGAAAAACTAATCATCTCAGTGATTACATATGTAATCATTTCATATCTCATTATTCCATAAATGTCCCTCATACTCTAAGTAATCTTTTTATTAGTCATGATATACCAACTGTTGCAGTTGCTTTGAAAAGATATCATTTTCATTTGGTCACTAATGTTCAAGAACTAGGATTTATCGTGAAGCAAAAGGGAAATCATCAGTGAGAAGAAGTTATGAACAAAGAATTCAGTGCATTAGAAGCTAATCATATTTTGGATATTGTAGAACTCCCAAAAAAAGAAACCTATCTAGTATAGATAGGTTTACAAAGTCAAATGCAATTTCGATGGAACTATAGAAAGACATAAAGAAAGATTGGTAGCAAAGGGTTTTCATAAAGAAAGGAATAGATTGCCATGAGACTTTCTCACATGTTTTCAAATTCAATACCATCAGATGGATTGTCACTTTAGCCTTGAAGAAACAATGGAAAATTCATCAATTTGAAGTGAATATTGCTTTCTTTCATGGGAAATTACATGAGGGAGTTTACATGAAGCTACCTCTAGGTCACTCAGTCTCAACTCCTTCCTTAGTATGTAGGTTAACGAAATCATTATAGGGATTAAAGAAGGCCTCTAGGCAATGGTATGCCAAACTGTCAACTACTTTGTATTCCAAAGGCTATACTAATTCAAAAAATCACCACTCTCTTTTTATAAAGAAGTAAAATGATTCTATGGTGATTGTTATTGTGTGTGTTTATGACATACTAGTGACAAGAAATGACAATGAAGAGATCCAAAGTCTTAAAGCTTTCCTAGATGCACAATTTCAAATCAAGGATTTGTGTTTCTTACATTTCTTTCTTGGTTTCGAGTTTCAATATACTAATAATGGCATCATTATTTATCAACACAAGTTTATAAAAGAACTTCTTAAGCTTTATTCTATGACTTTTTCAAAAACTATCACCATGTCATTACCATTTAAACCACAATTGTTACCAAAAATGCCACATCCTTTATTAGATCCTACTATCTACTCACTATTGATTGGCAAGCTTAATTTTTTGTTGCATAGAAGACCTGATCTTTCTTATGTTGTGCAACATTTAAGCTAATTTAATCAAAATTCATATCAAGCTCATTTTGATGATTCTCTCCATGTTTTACAATACTTACAAGGAACTTCTATTAAAGGTTTCTTCTTTAAAAACAAATCTTCTTTACAAATAGAAGCTTATTTTGATTATGATTGTGATGCTTGCCCAATCACAAGGATATCCGTTAGTAGATTCTTTATTCCTTTTGGTGACGATCCTGTTTTATGGGAATCAAAGAAACAAAAAACCATTTCTCTTTCTTCAGCAGAGGCTGAATATCATTAAATGCAGAAAGTATGTGATGAGTTAACATTGATGAGTAGATTGATTGCAGATTAGGTGTCATTGAAGTTACACTAATTCCACTTAAGTGTGATAACTTTGGCAGCTATATACATTGCAAGAAATCTAGTTTTCCACGAACGCACTAAACATATTCAAATTGATCGCCACTTCGTTCGTGAAAAGCTTCAAGAAGGGATAATATCCTTAACTCATGTTAATACCAGAAAACAACCTACTTATGTCTTTACAAAATCTTTATATGGACCCCAACATTTACAAGTTGCATCCAATCTGGGTTTATTTCCATACCCTCCAGATTGAGAGAGGGGGTGTTAGAAATAGTTTTAAAGTTAGTTAGTTAGATATTATGTCTATTTTAACTATAAGGTCATTTTCTTCATTTCATTGAAAAAGTTAGTTTAGAGGTTGTTAGATGTGGTAGTTAAGATCAGGTGTGTATATATTATTTTAGCTCATTTCTAAATTAATGAGAAATTTTGAGCTTCCATAAATCCTTTCTTTCTCATTTCTTGGATTATCTTACAACACTATCATTGGTCTTCAACCCAACCTTCATCATTGATAACCCTCATTACTTCACTTATATTATTCGTCTTATTTCTATCAAAACATTATCATAAGAAGACATGATTTCCTCTCTTTATTTTCTAGTATCAATAATCACCAGAAGGTGTTTGAAGGGATTTGTTAGTTGAGCCTCTCTCCTAAATTATGTCCTTGTCATGATGACTCTCTCTTTCTCTATCTCTCTCTCATTCTCCCTCTCTCTTTCTCTCTATGTAACATACTAAAATATGGTCCCAAAAAAATTTCATTTTAATATCAAAACAAAAACCAATGTAACGATTTTCATAAATCAGAGTATAACATCATAATAAAATCTTGGTGGTATGTGCAATGCAGTCATCCTAAGCTCTTCCCTCTAGAACTAGAAGTACCTAAAACACAAACTGAAAACGGTAAGCACGAAGCTTAGTAAGTTCCCCTAAAATACCACATACCAAATATACAGTAAACATATATTGGGCCCCACCCAGTCATCGGACCCTGCCCAGTCATCGAGTTGAGCTCGGAAAGTATATAAACACATACACAAATAATATGCATAGCATACAAATAGTCATCGGGCTCCGCCCAACATCGGACTTTATTCCACCAGCATAAAACGTAAATACATGAAAGACTCACGAAGACAACTAGCATTCCATCACCATAGCATAAAAATAGGTCGGCCTTGGTGCCTTCGACCCGCTAAACCTAGTAAGGAAACTCACCTCGAATGTTGAAAGATAATTGGATAAATCCCCAGCCCTGGAAACAGCTCTATAAAATCCCTAAACATAAATAATCCCTGAGATACCAATCTATATTTCAAAACCCCTTAAGGCCAAACTTGGTCAAATTCAAAGTCAACGCTCCGAGTTGAATAAACTCGTTGAGTTATCCTTCAACTCGCCGAGTTTCCATGAATCACAGAATCGCGATATTTCGAATCAACTCGCCGAATTTCCCTTATAACTCATCGAGTTCCTCTTTTTCTCAATAGAATTGGGACAATCGAAAACCAACTTGTCGAGTTCCCTTATGGACTCATCGAGTTCATCAATCTGCCAACACACTTAATGCATTAAGCCACTATTCTTCAAACTGAGGCGTTATATTCCAGATCTAGACTGATATTACGTTTGGAAGGGTAAAGTTTCCAACTTTACCCATGAAGAACCACTCCAAAGGCATTAATCTCAAACTCTAATCTAAAAAGGCTTATGACTTAATCCAAAAACCATCATGTCTTCAAGATACATCTTATGAACACATATATGAACCTTAAAGGCTAAAAGGTCACATAAAGTCTTAAACTTTACTCTCATGCATGGCGAAAAGAGGCTTAAAAGGCCAAAACAAGGGCTTAGAAGATGCATGGAGTTTTTAGGGCCATAAATTTGGCACCTTTATGCCATGAAAGCTCCTTAAGACCCTGGATCTGAAAGGGTTGCCTATATGGGATGACCAACTCCTAAAGACCACTTTACTTGGGCAAAAACAAGCAAAAGAACACTAGAGATGAAGATCTAAGAAACCATAAAGCAAGGTTGAGACTTTTTACCAGAAAGAAGTCGGAAATGAAGCAAAGATTTTGGATCTAGAAGCTCCTTCTTATATCTCCAAGCTTCTCCTTTCTTTCAATGGCTTCAAACACAGACAATATACTCAAAAATGGCTCACAATCTCACAACGATGCTTTAGGGTTTCGAAGTTAGGGTTAGGATAATGGAGGTTAGGAATGAGGCCAACCTATGGAGCTTAAGTTGTTTCAATATGGTGCAAAAAACCCCGAAATTAGGGTTTAATTTCTTCCAGTTAACTCGTCAAGTTGAGGCATCCCAATTTTTTGAGTTGGCCACTTAAAAACAAGTGGTCCAAACATTTCTACACAATGAGTTGGGGCTACCAAATCGTCGAGTAGCTCTATAAATTGAACAATTAAAAGTTAAAATACATACCAAGAACCAGGCATTACAATTCTCCCCCATTTGTCTTAGACTTCGTTCTCGAAGTCCGCCTCCTCGAATAATCTAGGATAATGCTCCCTTATTTCCTCCCCGGGCTATCAAGTCTACTCCGACCCTTTACGGTGCTACCACTGCACTTTCACAAGCTCCACCACCTTGTTCCTCAAGGTTTTCATCTTCTGATCTAATATTTCCCCCAACCTCTTGATATAGTTCAGGCGGTCATCCACTTGAATATCTTCCAAGGGTACAATTACAGAATCATCCACCAAACACTTTCGCAGTTGGGAGACATGGAAAGTGCTATGAATTGATTTAAGCTTGGCTGGAAGATCCAAAAAATATGTGACTCAGCCCACCCGAGCCAAAATCCTGAACAGATCGATATACCTAGGGCCCAGCTTGCCCCGCTTCCTAAACCGGATGACACCTTTCCAAGGTGACACCTTCAGGAGAACCATATCTCCAACATAGAACTCAAAATCTGATTGTCACTTGTTAGCATAGCTCTTTTTCTAACTCTGAGTTGTCTGGATTCTACTCCAGACCAGCTGAATATTCTTAGTAGTCTTAAGTACCACCTTGGTACTCCCCATGACTCGTTGACCGACCTCGCCCCAACAAATCGGGGTCCTACATTTCCTCCCATAGAGCATCTCAAAAGGAGGTCGATCAATGCTAGTGTGATAACTGTTGTTATACGAAAATTCTGCTAACTGAGGATCCTAACTCCCACCAAAATCTAATATGCATGCACACAACATATCCTCAAGAGTCTAAATCGTCCGCTCACTCTGCCCATCGGTCTGTGGGTGGGAAGTTGTACTGAAGTGGTGACGAGTACCCATCTCATCATGGAACCACTTCTAAAATCTAGAAGTAAAGCGAACATCTCTGTCCTAAACTACTGATACCGGCACTCCATGACGTGACACCACGTCTCGGACATAAATCTCGGCTAGCTTCTCAATAGAAATACTCTCTTGAATCGGAATAAAATGCGTGCACTTGGTCAATCTATCCATGATAACCGAGATAGGATCCACTCCGCACGTTGTACTAGGGTCCTTCATGATAAAATCCATCGTCATGTCTTCTCATTTCCACACGGGAATCTCCAATGTCTGCATCTTTCCATGAGGTCGTTGACGCTCGGCCTTGGCTTTCCTACAAGTCAAGCACCACTCCACAAACCACACTATAATCCGCTTCATGCAAGGCCACCAATTATCAGGGAGAAGATCCTTATACATCTTCTTTGCCTCGGGATGAATGGAGAATCTCAACTTGTGAGCCTCCTCCATCAGAACTTGGCACACACCGCTCCAATAAGGAACCCAAACCCTTCGATGCAGAGTCAACATTCCACGAATATCATAATCGAAGGAAGCAACATGACCCACAATTCGTTCACACTTCCATTGCGCTTCCTTCATAGCCTCGACTTGAGCTTCCCGAATCCACTCCAACAATGGAGTAATCACAGTCATCCTCAAACATATATCTCTGATCGGAGCTACGACCGCCTTGCAGCTGAGAACATCGGCCACCACATTGGCCTTCCCCGGGTGGTAAAGGATCTCACAATAATAATCCTTCACCACATCCAACCAACGACACCGTCTCATATTCAGGTTCAACTGATCCATCAAATACCTCAGGCTCTTGTGGTCCATGTAAATAGTATAACGAACCCCATAGAGGTAATGCCACCAAATCTTGAGGGTAAAAAACACCGCCACCAGCTCCAAATCATGTGTCGGGTAATCCACCTCATGAGGCTTCAGCTGCCTCAAGGCGTAAGAAATCACACGCCCCCACTGCATCAAAAATGCACCTAAACCTGTGATCGAAGAATCAAAATAGACCATGAAATCATCGACACCCTCAGGCAGGGTCAGAACCGACGTGTCGCAAAATCGCTGCCTAAAAGTCTCAAAAGCTTCCTGCTGCTCAGGCCGCCAACAAAATGTCACCGACTTTTTGGTCAGTCGGGTCAATAGAACAAAAATATTGGAGAAATTCTGGATGAATCTCTGATAATAACCTGCCAAACCAAGCAAACTCCGAATCTCGAATGGAGACCTCGGAACCGCCCACTATATCACAGCTTGACCGTGGCCGGATCGACCAGAATACCCTTCTAGTTGACAAGATGTCCCAGAAACTACACCTCGTGCAACCAGAACTCACATTTGAAGAACTTTATGAAAAGTATATCCCTCCTCAATGTCACCAGCACCTCCCTCTGGTGCTCCTCGTGTTGCTCTTGAGTCTTGGAATAAACCAAGATATCATCGATTTAGACTATCACATACCAATCCAACATTGTTCTGCATATGAGGTTCATGAGATACATGAATGTTGCAGGAGCATTGGTGAGCCTAAATGGCATCACCACAAATTCATAATGGCCATAGCGAGTCCAAAAAGTTGACTTCTGCACATCGTCGTCCCTGACTCGCATCTGATGATAACACGATCGTAGATCAATCTTGGAGAACCAAGATGCACCCTAAAGTTGTTCGAAAAGATCATCAATCTTCAGAAGTGGATAACATTTCTTCACCGTTACCTTATTCAACTCCCAGTAGTCAATACACATCTAATGGGATCCGTCCTTCTTTTTCACAAACAAAATCGGGGCTCCCTAAGGCGAACTGCTCGGTCTGATAAATCCCTTATCTAACAGCTCTTGCAGCTGTGCGGGCAACTCCTACATCTCGAGAGGAGCCAACCGATACGGTGCTTTTGCTATTGGGGCACACCTGGAACCAAATCGATCCTGAACTCCACCTGCCTCTCCGGTAGTACCCCAGGAAAATCTTATGGGAATACATCTAGGTACTCCTGCACAATCAGTACATCGTCCATTGTCACCTTACCCTTATCTCGGGTATTGATAACATAGGCGACAAAACCCACACAACCCTGATGAAGGTAACGTTTGGCCCTCGCTGCACAACACATGACTGGCCCATGCTACGGTCTCTCACCCTGAATCACCAACTCTCCCCCACTTGGGGTCGTAACTCATACCAACTGCTACTCATAGTCGATCACTACCCCATTGGGGCTCAACCAATCCATGCCCACGATGTTCCCACGCAAAGGAATGGGAACCAAATCTACTAGATATTGCTCACTGAACAACTGAAGAGTACAATCCCAATGAACCCTCGTGATCCTTACCGTCCTATCATCAGCATTCTCCACATCTAGAGGACGATCCAGTTCCCCTGGAACTCCAGCAAATCCCTTTCTAAGTGCAAGAGATACAAAAGATCGGGTAGCCCCCGAATCAAATAATACCAAGGTAGAGATACTGTTCACAAGGAACGATCCTAAAATGAGACACAAAAACATAAGAAACAATTCAATATAAATAAACAGATAAAGAGAAGATACATGCATGTCACAACGTCAGGAGTTTCATGTGCCTCCTCTGCTATCAGCTGGAATGCCTGCTCTTCACCGTTGGCAAATCTGCCCAGCCCTGACGGCCGTCAGTAATCCTCAATATCGCATGAGCAGGTGTTGACATCGGTCTTGCAGCAGCCAAACTCAAACAATGGGCCTTCTTGAGGCCCCTCTAATTACACTGAAAGCAAATCAAATCAGATACCGGAGTGATGGGGGTGGTAGCAGTACAATCTCTGCTAATATTACCAGTTCGACCGCACTTGAAGCCACCAGAACCACCCGCCCTGCACGTTCCCTCATGCACCTTGCCGTACCTACCACAACGGCTATGACCATGCTGGCCTTGCGGCCTGGAATCAGATACATTGGGCCTCTTGCCCAACCCCTCAACACTCACACCAGAATCTGGCTTCCTCTTCCTCTCCATCTCTAAATCAATCTCCCTTTCTCTAGCCCTCGTTATCATGTCTTCCAGCATCTTGCAGCTAGATCGGCTCACAAACGACCAGATATCACTCTTCAACATATCTTGCTACCGGTCCTTTTTCGTCTCCTCGCCCGCCACATACTACGGAACCAAAAGGGCCCTCTCCCTAAACATAGTAGTGATCTCGGTCGCCATCTCAATAGTCTGACGGAGATCCTGAAACTCTCGCGCCAGCTGCTGCACCTCAATCATCGGTGCAAACTTAGCTCGGAACCTGGTAGAGAAATCACACTAGGTCATCGAATCAATAGCATCACTTCCCACAAAATGCCTTAACTCCTCCCACCAATCATGAACCCTATCCTTTAGGAAGCAGGATGCTAGTTTGACCTTGTTCCCCTTGGGACAACAACTGGTACGGAAGGCATTGGAAACATCTTCCAACCACTTGTTGCTCGCAATAGGGTCCCTAGCCCCATGATAGTCTGGCGCTCCACAAACCCGAAACTCCATGAAGATCAGAGAGCACGTCCTAATTAAATCCACAATCTCAGCGTGAAAGGTGTTTAATCTTTCATCAAGAAGCTCTAGAATGCCCTCCTTGACCGAGCCAGAAATCACAGGAGTCTGGTCAAGGATACTGCATGTAATCTCAGATGAGATGAACTCCCTCCTTTGGTCATCAAGCTGCCCGGCTCCAGAACCCGGGCGTGATGCCTCCCCGACACCATAACTGCCCACTGGCCTGCCTCGCAATACCACCATACTGAAAATAGATCATAAAACTATTAGAACAAGCATCAATTCATATCGGGGAAATCCTAACTACACAAGATCCCATGATTCATTACAACCCTCCTTGAATCGAGTACGGATCCTATGGTTCCAGTAGTACGGGCCCATACTTCCTTCAAAATCTATTCGTACTTTCCTCAAGAAGTGCCTTCATTCAGCCAAGTTACTCTATAACCAACAGATCCCTCACATCTAGGGCTTACAGTACCAAATCTCATTCTAGGTTCTCCTAGGACAGACTCCACTCCACTCTCTGCTATCAGCTATAAAAGGAACTCTCGCTAACCACCTCTAACTAGTTCATAAATACAATTACATATTACAAAAACTAGATAATTCTTCAAATGAAGGGTCTCTCCCTACAACGGTTGGACTCAAACAAGAGCTGCGCAATAGAGCTAAACCTAACCTTATGAAATTATGTAGTTTCCATAATATGTAACTTAGCATATCCGCTTACTAACTAGCTGAGGTTAGCATGAAATCCTAAAAGCACAAAGGAACTAGCATCCGAGCATCAAGTAAACAAAACTGAGCATAACCTAATAAGGCCATCCTATCACTGACTGATCAGTACTAGCATGCAAATTATAAGCTCATATAACAGGCATACAAAGGCATATCTCCTAGATCCTTTGCCATACTCTAGCATGCAATTCACAATTTAGAATTCATATCATATATAAACATGCATGGGTATTTTGGGATAACTTACTTGAGATCATCTGATTGCATGCACCACACCCTTTTCCCTTTTGAAATCATTTTTATAAAACTATATTCCTTTGAAAATTTCCACCAAATCCTTAGTTTGAGTTCAGACACACCCGAGGATGTGCCGAATCCCTCAAACAAAGGCTCTAATACCAACTTGTAACATACTAAAATATGGTCCCAATCCCTTAGATACCAATCAATATTTCAAAACCCCTTAAGGTCAAACTTGGTCAAAGTCAAAGTCAACTCTCTGAGTTGACTAAAATCGTCGAGTTATCCTTCAAATCACTGAGTTTCCATGAATCACAGAATCGTGATATTTCGAATCAACTCGTTGAGTTTCCCTTATAACTCATCGAGTTCCTCTTTTTTTTTCAATAGAATCGGAACAATCCAAAACCAACTTGTCGTGTTCAACCCACTTAGTGCATTAAGCCATTATTCTTCAAACTGAGCCCTTATATTCCAGATCTAGACTGATATTACGTCTGGAAGGGTAAAGTTTCCAACTTTACCCATGAAGAACCACTCCAAAGACATTAAGCTCAAACCCTAATCCAAAAAGGCTTATGACTTAATCCAAAAACCATCATATCTTCAAGATAAAGCTTATGAACACAGTTCTGGACCTTAAAGGCTAAAAGGTCACGTAAAGTCTTAAACTTTACTCACATGCATGGCGAAAAGAGGCTTAAAAGGCCAAAAACAAGGGCTTAGAAGATGCATGGAGTTCTTAGGGCCATAAAGTTGGCACATTTATGCCATGAAAGCTCCATAAGACCCTAGATCTGAAAGGGTTGCCTATATGGGACGACCAACTCCCAAAGGCCACTTCACTTGGGCAAAAACAAGCAAAAGAACACTAAGATGAAGATCTAAGCAACCATAAAGCAAGGTTGAGACTTTTTACCAGAAAGATGTCGAAAATGAAGAAAAGATTTTGGATCTAGCAACTCCTTGTATCTCCAAGCTTCTCCTTTCTTCCAATGGCTTCAAACACACAATATACTAAAAAATGGCTCATAATCTCACAAAGATGCTCTAGGGTTCCGAAGTTAGGGTTAAGACAATGGAGGCAGGGAATAAGGCTAATGTATAGAGCTTAAGTTGTTTAAATAGGGTGCACAACCCCGAAATTAAGGTTTCATTTCTTCCAGGCAACTTGTCGAGTTGAGGCATCCCAGCTCACCGAGTTGGCCACTTAAAAACACGCGGTCCAAACATTTCTACACAACGAGTTGGGGCTACCAACTCGTCGAGTAGCTCTATAAAATTGAACAGTTAGAAGTTAAAATACATATCAGGAACCAAGCGTTACTCTCTCTCTCTCTCTCACACACACACACATACACATTATATACTTCCAAGACCTTAACGTTGGTGAGAGAATATGAAATCTCTCTCTCTCTCTCTCTCTCTCTCTCTCTTACTTCATCATCGCTAAAGCTTCTAAAAAATCAAAACTCTAAACCTTGTTAGTGAAATTGACATAGTTCTTAACAATAACAAACATGTTTCTCTTTCTCCCTAACAATTTCCCACCAGATGGGGTTGTCGGTAAAAAAAGAAAAAGGAAAAGGAAGGAGGATTAGGTTTTCATTGGATCTAGCTTACCCTATCACATTTTCCTTTAATTACTATTAGAAAATAAACCCATGAGGGTTGTTAACGTATTCTCTACACAACCCTCACATATTCTTGTTTCTCTCATAAATGTTGTCGGATAATCCTTCTTTATCGAAAGAGAATAATACATTGTTGAACCCCATTTAAAATACCTTTTGCAAGTCTTGTGACTTTGTAAAGGGATTTGAGCTATTATGATGGATGGTGTAGGGTTTTACCAAAGAAGACAAAATCGCGGAGAATATGATGTTTCATGGATGTGGCATTGATTCTATGACATTAGAGGGGAGGGAAATAGGTGATGGTGGGTGTAAGGGTAGGGTTGATGGTGAAACATTCTGTTTTAAAAAGTAAAATAATAAATCAAGTAGATTTTTTTTAAAGAAATTGTAATAAAAGCAAGTTAGTCCTATCATATTTATTAGGGGCCAAAGATGAAATAAACTCAAATCATAGGATCATAAGGATTGTTAGCATTACAAATGAAAAAAAACGGATTTATTAAAAAAAACACATAACCATAGGGATCATTTATTTAATTTACTTCTAAAATAATGACATTTTGTAAATACAAATTATTATTATTATTGCTCTTTACACTTTTTAAAATTGATAGTTTTTTATTAGAAAAAAGGGAATTTAAAAGTTAGATTTAACCGTTAAGGACTATCCATATGATTTTTGGAAACCATATTAGATAAAGCTGAAGAGTTTTGAAAGATATCTATCTTCAACATGCCCGTTCTTAGAAGCACATGGACCATTTCTGATATCTTATGTTAAATTAATGGTGTTTTGAGAAACTGCTCATTTCCGTGTTACAAAGTACAAACATTTTCTTGATAATTTCAAACTTCGATGACCAAATTAAAAGTAAGGACAAAATTGGTTGTCGTACTTCTCATTTAACTCTATTAAATTTAATACTTTTGATGATCAATTTAAACAAAAAGATGTAAATCGCACATGCAAATTATGACAATCATTACAATTAGTACATCCTCATCAATTAGTGTAACAAGATTCAGCCTCAACCATAGAGCCCAACTTCCCCAAGATCCAAAGAGCAATAAACTTTATAATATATAAAGAATTCATCTACATTAGAAAATCAAGATCTTATACCATTCAGTCTGGTAATCAACTGTTATGATTTCAAAGCAAACCCTATTCTTTAGTACAATGGCTTTTGATGAACAGACGATAAAAAAGATTTCAACTTTCGGTTTATTAGTTTGTTTCCTAGAGGGAAAAAAAACTAGACAAGTAACAGCCTTTTGTTCTAATGAGTTGTCTTCATCAACCTTCAAGCAATTGTCACTATCTTCATAGAAGACACTTTTTGTGTGTGTTCTAGAAAAATAATTTAATTTTTTAATTGACAGAAAGATTTGCAGGATAGGGGACCATAAGCCAGAAAGAAGTACCAAAATTTGTTAATTTTTATTGAGCCTTAAAAATTCACATAACACTGTTGATTTGGGTAGTTGGTTGTACCATTAAGTACCACTCTCATTGCACGCATTCATTTTCAATTTTCATCCATCTATCTTTTTACCTTTAGCCATCGGATCAAATTCTTGAAATTTAGCCTAAGTTTCAAGAAACAAAATCTAGAGAGAAAGACACATCCAAGAAAGGGTTTTTAGCTTTACTAAGAAAGAATCAGATTCTGGCCTTTTTCTAGCAACATGGGTTTTTGGCAAAAAGCACAATCAAAATTCTAAAACAAAACATCAACTCGATGGGCTTTTTCAAGATTTTAATTTGCACACACAAAAAAAGAAATTAATGGCACATGGATCTTTATGAAATATCATCACAATGAAATATGGATTACTACCCGAAAAATCGTTTGAAAACGACGCATCATCCAGTGTGGCTCCCAGAAATCCGAGCAACGATGGAGGTTTAATGTTAAACGACGAAACTACCCTTCCTTTCTTCATCATGTTCCATTAGGGCACACTAATGAAAAAGCATATGAAGCAAGATTGCAAGAATTGGGTAAAAAGAGAGACAAAAATTGGAGCTCTCTCTTTCAAACCCCACATTATTCAAAAATTGACAATTTTCTAAACAAAGGGAAACATCCCATTTGCTCCTCTCATCTCATGGCCTTTCAAATTTCAATCAATCACACACACAAAGAATGTGTTGATTTGGTTGATATTGAAAAGATTCTTGTTTTACTAAAGTTGGGTGAGGAACAGTGAAATTATAACCAAAACAAATCACTTGCTCCGTTTTTAGCAGAGTATTTTTGATAATTATATAGCAAAAGAAGGCAACTGGCACAGTCACATACATGGTCTAAAAACATTAAATCCAGATAATTTAAAACAGGGTTTAGAGCTAAACAAAGAGCTCGATTCAAACATGAAAGCTAAATCTTAAAAACACCAGTGATGACTGAAGAACCTGTGAATGGATTCGGTTTCTTCTACTCACTGTGTAGCAGCCATTGAAGCTTTCTCCCCTCCTCTCTTTGCTTTGAAGTACAGCGATTGACGTAATTTTTCCTGTAATTATTGACGAAATTAAGAATAGATAATAAAATCAGGCGGAATTGAGAAGCGGGTGATGGTTTTTTTTTTTTTACCTGTTTGAGAGGATTATGGAGGATGAAGGTGAATCAATGGCGAGAATCGGAGGATGCAGAGGACGGCTTATCGGAGATGCCGTCGTGTTCCTCCTCTTCACCTTGAATTCGTGCTGGAATACGAAACCCGGAAAATCCACCTAAACCGGAGGCGAATCCGGACATGGAAGATGGGTGATGGAAAGCTAGGGTTGGTTGTTGATCGATGGCGACACCGGTGAACGGTGGCGGCGGGTCGATCCATGCACGAAACGAAGGTGCGTTACTGGACTGAAGGGGTCCCCTCTGAGAATTGTTGTTGAATAACTGATTGTTTGTTGTTTGACCGAACAACGGTTGCAGAAAAGGCGTCGACGGCGACGGCTGCGAACTGAAGACAAATCCGGCGGAAACAGCGTCTCCGCCTCCTACACCACCCCACGCCACCATTCTTTGAAACCCACCAGGCTGGTTGTCGGACCAACCCGACCCGTCAAAGAATATATTGTTATTGTTATTATTACCCTGTTCGTTTTGTTGGTGGTGATGGTGGTGGTTCTGGAGAATCGGATCTTGGAATGATTGAAGAGAAAGCCTCAGATCTTGACTTCGACTACTGGTTCTTGAAAGCAAATCCTGAGGTGGAAAACTTTGATGAAATTGCATACCTGAAGAAGTATTATTTCCTGGATTTGATGAAGCACCCATCGGAAAAAATGACTTGATTGTATCAGCTATAGAGTCGGAATCAAGAGACGGAGGCAAGAAGCTTGAGTTTTGTGAATTACCCATTTGATTATCAACAATACTATCATCTGGGTGTTGCTCAAAATGACTTAGTTGATGATGATTTGAGTTTTGTTGATCTGGGTTTTGCTCAAAATCTGCAATCGAGGTTGAATTTGGGGTTGTCGTCGCCGTAGTGGCAGTGGGCTTCCATGCCGGAAGCTCCGCGAGTTCATCAATGGCAGCCTTGGCTTTTTTAATAAGCCAATCGACGGCTTTGCTTGGGCGGTCGTAACCAAGGCGGTCTTGGACGTCGTAGAATTGGATGGCGGTGTGAGCCGAGAGACGAACACGGCGGTCCCTTGGTCCTTTCGCTGTGCACACCTTGCTGTGTCGGTCTTTCCGGCCAGTGGAGCGTACAATGTGACCGCCCTGAACTTCCACAATCTCGCCACCGCCTCCGCCACCTGCGCCCCTCAATCCCAATCTCGACGACCCACTTGCTTGCTGTTGCTGCTGCTGCTGCTGCTGCTGCTGTTGGAGTTGTTGGTTGTGATACTGATAACTTTCTCCCATTTTTTCCGGCAGCCTCGGTGCATATTCTTCTCCTTCTTGGGTCAGTTGGTCCACAGAAGAAGGTAAATAAGGGCGTTTCTTCTGTGGCCGCGGCGGCTGCCTTGCCGGACCACCTAATCCTCCGTGGAGAACACGGTTGTCGGGAGGTGGGATTTCTCGATTTTGTTGAAGCTGATGATGATTTTGATGGAATCCATGAAAACCTATCTGAATTTCTTGATCTTCTTCCTTGTCTTCTTGTCTTGAATTCAATAGTTGTTGATACAGATGAAGATGATGATGATTCCTCTGAGGATCCAGAATCACACCCTTACGATGATGAACAACCTCCTCCTGTTCCAGCTTTTTCAAAATCAACATAAAAAAACTAAAAACGTAATCAAATTCCACACTCCAACCCTAACCCCACCATTCACAGACAATTCTAAATCAAATTCCATCTCCAAATACAAACCCTAAAAATTGATGACATCAAAATCCAAGCCTAACCCATCTCCCCCTCTTCTCAATAAAAGCTTAAAGAAACAAGGAGGGGAGGGGAGTGCGAAGTGGGAAGTAGTAGTAAGTTTGCACAGCCACACAACAAATTTCAAGAAAGAAGAAGGAAAGAGGTGGGGAAGAAGAGAGAAGGAGGTTTATGTAGGGAGAGGGGAAGAAAACAGTGAAAGGAGGGAAAGAAGAATATTTACTTTTGTGGGGTCTACAAGGGGTGGCAGTGTTTGGAGGCTTTTAAAGATATTTGTGATCGTAAGTCGCACGTCCGATATATTTAGGGGGTCATTTTTAGTACGACTTAGGCCATGTCTAATCTTAACCATAGCATTTCTTGTTAAAACTATTTTAGTGTAATTTTTTTTTTTTTTTTGATAAATATGATGTTATAAATAAATAAAACTAGATATAATCTTATACCAAATATAATAATAAAAATTATCCTTAAGAAATTATTTATAA
Source organism: Lactuca saligna (assembly GCF_052625555.1). NCBI lineage: Eukaryota > Viridiplantae > Streptophyta > Magnoliopsida > Asterales > Asteraceae > Lactuca > Lactuca saligna. The sequence continues at coordinate 234,977,219 of NC_136421.1, forward strand.
TATATATAATGTGATTATATTATTATAATATAATGATTATTGTGAAAATTAATGAGTTAATTAGAAAACAATTATGAGGTTTAATGTATGATCATCATTGATAGGGGAGTAAATTCGAGCATATCTATGACAATCCGATATTTCGAATCAATGTAATAACCTAAAAAGTTAAAAATTGTAATCTCTTTTGATATAATGAAAATAGCGTCAAAAATAAAATGTTCAAAAGTCTCTTTTAGGTTGCCTAAAATGATAGTTATCATGTCAAGGTTTTTAGAAATATAAAGAACACTAAGATCCGAGTTATAACGAATAAGTTATGACCAACCTAAGATTCACAACAAAACCGTCAATACGATTAAATGTAAAACGCGAAGTTTTAATAAAATACTTTTGAACCTTAACTATCTAAATGAAAGTCGTAGATGTCATTAAACCGTGAACATACATAAAAAGAACGCTCAAATCTGACTTCGTATGAGTAAGTTATGATTTTTCGAAATTTCGGATATAGCAGTAAACAGCTAAAAACTCGAAATACAGATCGATGAATTTTTGGCCGAAACAATCTAAATGAGAATCGAAGATCTCAACGATAGTAGCGCAACGGTAAAAAATCTGACGAAAACGGATGACGGATAAAGACGTTATGGATTCATAATGGACTTTTCGTGTCCCGGCATGTTAAAATGATATTTTAAAAATAAAGTCAAAATTAGCCGCCGGAGTCTAAACGAGAGTTGTAAAGTATATTCTCACATTCGCTTGCAAATAAATAACGTCGAAAACGAAGCTCGTACGCGAAAGTTATGCATTTTACAAGTTCGAGACACAAAATCCGAGACTGTCAGGTTGGCCACGACATGGCACAGAGGGCCACGACGTGGCACCATGACTGATGGGTTTTCAGGCTTGGCAGAAGACGTCTCGTCCATGGAAGAGGATAGGATCGACTCCACGATGTGGGAAACCTTCTTGTCACGACGTGGGACCCAAAAATTGGGCTATAAATAGAGCTCAAAGGGTTCCGGGTTTCATTGCTCAATTCTCTTCTCTCTCGTGTCTAAGCTCTGCATTTTAACCCTCGAAGCCATCCCGAAGCCCCGGTCTTCACATCCAAGTTCCGAAGGAAGGTTTTACACTTCCAAGATTCTCGAGAATCCCGAGAAATCAACATTCTCCTGTCGAAGTTTTGCTCGGTTTTCATCTCACCGTCTTCACTCTATCAAGTGAGTTCATACCCCTATAGCTACGTTTTCAAATGCTTTGTAAATGCTTTTATACACTTTTAAGGAGGGGGGGGGGGATTACAAGTAAACACACGATTATCCTCGTGTGAAAAACATCAATCTCTTGCTATACTTTTTGTTAAAATCAATCATATGTGATTTATAACTACCATACGAAAACATTCTCATACAACAAATCATGATAACACTTTGTCTTTTTGGAATGAAACATGTTATATAAATATCATACACTTTATTTATATTTTGAGTATAAATATTCAATAATGTTATACTTTACATACAAAGTCGACACTACACTAGGGTTTACCATACAAACGAAACATACTTTTGGGAAAACTATAATAGGTATAGCTTACTAGCTATTCAGGAGATTTTACATACTATGAGTACTATAGCAAAGAAATACTTTCATATACAAGAACTAATGGAATTTTGATACGTAAATCTATTTGATACTAAGTTTTGTGAGACATTCAACTTCACGTACTTTCAAGTATGCATTTAAAGTCTTGTATTATATACCATAATCTCTTATAGGGAGAGTGTGATATTTGTGTATAGATCTATATGGGATTGACAATCCCGCACCTAAATTGTTAGCTACAGTTAGACCGACAGGTCTAGGGTGACAAACTTCATAACATTCCAATGCCTAAAGAACGTTGTTACAGGCAGTCTAGGTCAATAGCATGGTTATAAAACTCACATGGAGTATTAAAAACACAATGATTTATGGGGTTATCAAATGTCTGAGTGATTTTATACATACATAAATCTATTATTCTAGGCATGAAAACTACTAATGCATTACAGTTTTAGAACTTTTAAAATACCACACACTCATGGAAAAATATTGGATTTTTCAGAAAAAAAAAAACTCAATGATTTTATACCAAACTTATAAATTTTTTATATAAACGCTTATGAACTCACCAACTTAATTGTTGACACTCTTTCAAAACTACTTGTATTTCTCAGGGATTCAGTAATACAGGTAAACCCTAACTTTTAGAGAAGTGACGCTAAGGCGTTAGTTTAAAACTCATTTTGTCATCATATTGTAATTTGTTTTGAATAAGTATCATTCAATAATGTAACTTTTAAATTATATATATGATGGTTGTTTTACTTTCTTCACTATGTATTCAACTGTTACGATACTACATGAAGTCATCCGCCCTCGAACGATTCTGCCGTTCTAGTTTGGGGGGGGGGGGGGGGTGACAGATTGGTATCAGAACATTGTTTATAATGAACTAAGTATATCAAACCACATAAGATATACAAACTATAAATGCATAGGGACTAAAACTCTCTAACAAAACGTTTTTTTACACATAAACCGCATTTCATTTAGCTTAAATTATTTTGGTCGTAAAAGCACAACTACATGCATACAACGAGTCATTTTCGTAGTTAGAACTATACAAGAAGTATTAAGACAAGTTGGACATTACGACTAGGCCTTGGAATATGTAATCAGATTTGGGACGAATATAGCCTGATCAACTATATTTATCCGAGATCGGACTAATGTATGTCGAGGAATGGTCGTAGTGAGCAACAAGTGAAAACTTACCAAAATTACACTAGTATCAAACATACAAACTTAAATACTATAGGGGTATTTGGTAAATACAATAGTTTAACTTACACGTCTAGATTTACATGTTAATGAAAATTCTAAACAATTCTCATACCTCTATTCTCGTAGAGACACAATGGCTGGATTCCATCCACCAGGGGATCCCTACTACCCGAATTAGGGAAATGGAGGATGGATAGAGGAGGACACGGAAGAGGATGAGGAACCTATAGAGTTAGAGGAAGGGGATGACTATATGACAGACTCAGAACCAGAAGTAATCAACCCACCAGTCGCCCAACCTCCCATAGTTAGGAGAAACTTTCAAGGACCAACTCCCATTTGGGGAAGTCACCTTCACCATTGGAGCCAACAACAAGGATTACGTTTTCCCTACGGTATGTGTCGGGACTTCTATAACGTCAGGGATGGAGATTCAGCCGACCGAGCACTCCCAATCATGGTGGGCAAACTAGCCAAGCAGTCCTATCAATTCGGGGTTCAAGCTAATCGGATTCGTGAAGTCAACGTGGTAGTACAAGTTCACACTTTCGACATCCGTCGACTGGACAAGTTGCAGGATGACACCCAACTCCGCGCCGACACATTCCAAGCACAACTGATTGCAGCCCTCTCTGAGATAAGGGAACAACAAGACGCCTTCGATAGGCGCCTTATGGAAGCAAAGCAATCAGACACGGAATCGAGCTCCAAGCGCAACCTACGTCACAAGTAGAACTTGCCCAAATCCCAAAATTTTGTTATAGAATAGGAACTCAGCTAAAAGTCTTACTTTTCATTAACTTTTGTATTGGAGACCCTTAGAAGGGTCGAAATTTTCCTAACCTCAAATGTAACTCAACGTATGTTTAATATATATGAAGAAATTCCTTTGTGTGTTAATTCTTTGAATACCACTCAGATTCATAAGTTTATCTATCACTATGCAAACTTTTATTATGAGTCAAGCTCTAAACCTTTGGTGGGTTAGTTAAATTCGAAAATTGATAAAAATAGCAAATTTATTAACACACAAATTATAATCATTAAAGACTTATGTTCTTCATTCTATTTCTCTAGCAGAACGATGCCGCCGTGTAGATCTACACGTCGTGTCAACAACGCAACACCTCCACCACCACCACCTCCATCAATAGATGACGCCGCCTTGATAGTTGTTGTGACAGCTGCAGTGTGACATCCTCAATTTCACGGCCAGAAAAGACCGATTTGTTTATGCTTTGTTTTAAAATCATAGTTATCTTTTAAAGAAAACGGTTGCGAAATTTGTCCCAAAAATAAAATATGATAACCATTTATCAAAAATATTTCTCAAAAATAATGTATTTTTATTAAATAATAAAACCTCGGGATGTCATGTTCCGATACAGATCAAAAGCATAAACAATATAAAATAGACCTTACAACAGTCATTTATAACCACTGATTTATAATCCAAAATCCTCGTCAAGTCCACCAACTTATACTCTTGTGCCATTACCTGTAATGCAAAGAAAACTGAGTGGGTCAGACTTGGGAGTCTGGTGAGTATATAGGGTTTTCAACCCACAATAATACATTTATTATATTCAATCATTAAACAATCAACCCAAATACCCATCTCCATTATCTCCTTTATTTCTTAAGGTTTTACCCTAAGAACTAATTATTCTTTATTCATTCGTTCCTAAGGATTTACCTAAGGAATTGGCACAAAGTCCATTTGCTAACAGGCACTATGTCGTATAGTCACCAGGGTTCATACAATTGGCACTACGTCTCATACTCACCAAGGTTTACACGATAGGCACTACATCTCATAGTCACCTAGATTTACACAAAAGGCACAAAGTCACATCGTCACCAAGGTTTATCAAATAGTCATGAAGTCGCATCGTCACCAAGGCTTACTCAATAGGCATGAAGTCGCATCGTCACCAACTATTCCATCTACCCATGTTCTACCCAACATTTTTGTAGATATAAATACAAACACAATTTAAATCATTTAACACCCGTATAAAAACATCAATTCCAAGTCCATCTCAAATAGATAATGAATATATAACACATAACACGTATTTCATAGCTAATACTTTATATTTATCTGTTAGAAGAAAGTAACTATTCACTCACGCATATAAACAACAATATATATATATATATATATATATATATATATATATATATATACACACACACATAACACGTATTTTATAAAATACTTCATATCTATGTCTAAGATGAAAGTGACTATACACTCACTTGATCAGAAGATGATCGGACAACACTACGACTTGTAGAAGTAGTATTCTTGGGGAGATCTGGAAGATCTTCACAAAAACCGGGCTCCTCGCGGGCAGGGCTTCGGCTCGGGAATCTCACTTCTCGGGATCTTCGGGACTTCGGAACTTGCTTCGGGGCTCGGGAATGATACCAGGGCTTCGAGATATAATTGGCACGCAAATCGAGGCAAAAAATTAGAGAGAAGAAAGAAAATGAGCAAAGAAAATGGCTGATATCGGTTTCTATTTATAGGCTGCTAAGTTTGGGATTACGTTGGGCGTAATTTCCAAGTACACTGGGCGTACGCTTCAGATAAGCTTTGGTATGCATGCCACGATCTTCAAAAATTCATAACTTTTGCATACGAGCTCCGTTTTTGATGTTCTTTGTATCCATGCGTAGGTGATATTATGCTCTACAACTTTCATTGAGACTCTGTTGGCTAGTTTTGAGTTTATTTTTATTATATTATTTTTAGTAGGTCTGGACAATAAAACTCCGTTATAAATTCACAACTTCTTCATCCAACATCCATTTTCATCTGTCTTTTTACCGTTGGAATACTATCAACAAGATCTTCAATTCTCGTTTAGATTGTTTTTGCTAAAAACCGCTCGATCTTAAATCGAGTATTCGGGCTGCATACCGCTAAGTCAAAACTTAGAAAAATCATAACTTCCTCATACGAAGTCAGATTCGGACGTTCTTTTTATGCACGCTCATGGTTTAACGAAATCTACGAATTTTGTTTAGATCGCTAAGGCTAAATATCAATCTAACGTAAATTCACTTTTTACGTCATTCAGTGTCGTGTCGGTTCTGTCGCGAAACTTCGACATGTCATAACTTCTTCGTTATAACTTGGATTTCGGCGTTCTTTATATGCACGGAAACCTTGTGACATATACTACAAATTAGTTAAGATTATCCATTCTAAATAATCTTCTATAAAAAAGTCATTTTTGACGCTTATCATCTCTAAATTGAGTAGCCCTAATCTACGGGCGTTACAATTATCTCCCCCTTACGATGATTACGTCCCGGAATCATCAACGAAACAGGGCTTGAATAATGATTCCATACGTTAACTTTCCCTACTAATTAATAACCGTGATGTTCAATCTTACATCTACTCTTCATACTATGTTGGACTTTCAATCCTAACGTTCAATTTATAAAATAAATCCTTATTGTGGACTCCTTCTTCTTCTTAGGATAAATACATTCATTTATCTATTGTAACAGACCGATGGGTCGTGTGCTGATGACCTCTCATCGTATGATGCAACGCTTAGACTCAAGTCTCATAGAGTCAAATTCCGGAATGGAATATACCTTCCTTCATATTCTAATGTGATATAATCACATTTTTTACATGTAGTGTTTCTAGCTACAAGATTCGTTAACAACGAGCGCGATGCTATCGATCACATTGATTTCAATCTTCCGACTTGAGTCAGATGCAACCTCGAAATTGGTTCTATGAACCACATAAAAAACTCGTCGTAGTCGGACTTAATTTGATATGACCGCTAGGGTCAGAATATCAATCATATTCTTAGTCACTACCGAAACAATGGTAACGACATACTTGAATGAAACGAGATCAATCACTAGCTTCTTGGTAACCTTGTGACTTTCCCTGATCCTAGTGTGAGTCATGTGCTTCCGGTAGTATATGTATCTACTACCTTTCACACCTACTCATACTCGTCCCGAGTATTATCTCTCAGACGAACCAAGTCACTATACAAGAAAATCACACAACAGTTTAACACATACAAAAGTGTCCAAATAATCATAGAAATTTCCCTAGACTCTACTAGGATTTCTTCATTGCTCTATCTACAATCATCAATTCTACTTCAACTCGATTAGTGATGGAAATTCCAAATGATGGGACAACTTCAAGAATTACACCAACCGTTCCATCTTCCTACCAATCCAAGGTGTACTTCATACGTATCGTACTCCTCTAAACGTTCCATTATTTTATCAGACATAAACTAAAGGCAAGACACCACTCTGACGATATCTTCCGATAGGTTTCATTCACTGTCATAATGTCACACCCCCAAACCAAGGATGGCGAAAACGTCCAGGGGTGGAGGACTTCATGCAGAGTATCACAACAATGAGTATAATAGTGCTCAAAGTAAATACAACCAACACAAATATAATTGAATACGTTACATCAAAGCACATGTTTACATGATTCACATCAATTACATTATGATACAAAATGAACTGTTTGACGAATTATCGTCCCATCCTCAAAACGTTGTTGATTTCCTGTTTTCACTAAATTCCTGAGAATACAAGTAGTTTTTGAAAAGTATCAACACAAAGGTTGGTGAGTTCATAAGAGATTTCGTTAGAGAAGTAAATCGTTTTCCTTGTAAAAGCGTTAGAATATGTATCCAGAAAATCCGATATTTTCCTTTAAAATCTGTGTAGTGTAGTCTTATGACTGAAGACCAAAATGTATAAGTAACCTTTCTTATTAATAGAAAATGTTATGTACTTAAATGGACATGGACGCGTTTGAATTAAATGAAATTTCTGTATGTTCTCATGTTTGTTAATACTTTATATATATGTAGTCCTAAATTAGAGGACCGAGTAATAACAAGTATTGACCATACTTAAAGGTATGAATGTGGTTTCAAATGAGGTGTAGTCGTAACTACCAAAACCAAAAGTGTACAGTAATATCTGTACTCATAGAGGTAAAAAGTGATTTAAATCGACATAAAACTCATTTAGGTTTTAAAAATAAAATCCCGTAAACTTATGGATTGTTATATCCTATGTGAGTCGCTATAATCATACTATGACTATGTGAACCTGCCACGACGTTCTCAGGCGTCGCGAAAACTGAAATGACATTTGTCACCCGTAGACCTGCAGGTCCCACTGTAGCTAGCAACAAGGTGTGGGGTGTCAAACCCAATATAGATCTATATACAAGTATCATGTTCTCCCTCAAGGAGATTCTGATTATAACTACCAGGAATTATATCCCGCACTCGGACATACGGGGAGAGAGAGAGAGAGAGAGAAAGAGAGAGAGAGAGAGAGTCTCACAATATAGGATAACAAGTTTACGTGAAATGTGTGTGAATATAAATCTTTTCTGTATGAATGTACTCTTTCTGTACGAGTGTGTTGAGTGATGTATCATAAATTATACCTATTATAGTTTATCTAAAATGTATGTAATATGTATGAACTCTTTTATGGAAATGTATTAGTGTTATGAATTTATTAAACTATACTTTTATAGTTTAATATACGTGTTCTAAAATTAATAATCAATATTTATTATGAATGACTTAGTTTCAGTTCATGATGACAAACTAACAAGGAAACACATTCAATAATTAGAACTTAGGATTATACACTTTGCTCAACATAATACAAAGTGTTATGACATTTACATGCTGTTGGCTAACTTTATCCATTCTACCCTGTTTGGAAAAATCATAGAAAAATCATACAAAGTCGAAAACTAGATCCGTAAATTCTGAGAGTTCACAAAATGTGTCTAGTTTACTCATAATTTTTATCACGATTTTTAATGACCTCCAACTTGGGTGAAAAAGTCCATAATCACAGACTGGTCCGGATTGTTATTTGAAATGATAGGCAGTTTTGTAAAAATCACCATAAATTGTAGAAAAATCGTATGGAGATGTGCAAGTAGCCATTTTAAAGATAAGAACTTTAACTATTTGCACCTTGTACAGTTTTAAAAACCAAAATGTTTAAGATGCCCAAAACAGTCCGTGAATGGAGTTGAAATTTTCTAATGAAGGCTAATAGAAAATTTTAGTTATGTTCTTAGTGTTTTAACTTGTATTCCCCCCATGAAAACTTTAGAAAACATGAAAATGTAGGGGTATGAACTCACCTTGAGTGATTTCAGTGGATGGATGATGGAGAGAAGGGGTGTTCAACTCAAGAACACTTGGGAAGATTGCTTGAAGATTTGAAGATCTAACACAAATATGATGGAGTTTGTGTAAGATATCTTTGATTTGTGTGGAAATAAGTGAGATAATCACAAGGAGAATGGATTATGCTTACCAAATGTGGAAGAACACTTGATAATCAGCCTTGAATCTCGAGTTTGGTAGAGAAAAAGTTTGAGAGAAAAGTGGTGTTTGATACTTAGTGAAATGAGAGCAAATGAGAGAAATGAGGAGATAAGATGTTTGTTCCAGCTCTAAAAACGTGAGAATGAGTGTAAATTGAGTGTAAGGGACATTGAAGTGACCTAGGTAAGGTGGGGAGGTATTGCTGGTCATAGAGTGGGTGTAAGGTGGTTGCTTGTGACATTGGATAAAGCAAAATCAACACTCCACGTTTAATAATTCACCCATTTGATTTTTATTATTTAAATAATGATTTTCATCAAAATATGTTTTAATTATGAATATTTAGAGTTTATTATGTTAAAATATAATTTCTGGAGAAAATCCCGCTTTAAAATCATGAAAAACGGGCTTAAAATGTGAAAAATATCAAAAATGGGTTAAAAGTGACCAATTTCCGAATTCTAGCCGAGGTTCGGCCTTCTGATGCTGAAACCGAGAGGAGAGAAGGCAGAAACCGAGAGGGGAGAAGAGAGAGGGTAGGAACCGAGAGGGGAGAAGAGAGAGGGTAGGAACCGAGAGGGGTGAAGAGGGAACAGAGAGTGCGCGAGGAGACAGAGAGGAGAGAAGGAGCAGAGGGGCGAGAGGACAGAGACCGAGCGACCGAGTAGAGACAGAGAGTGAGAAGACAGAGACCGAGCGACCGAGTAGAGACAGAGAGTGAGAAGACAGAGACCGAGCGACCGAGTAGAGACAGAGAGTGAGAAGCGACCGAGAGAAGGGGACAGAGACCGAGCGAAGAGAAGGGAACAGAGAGGAGAGAAGGAGCAGAGACCGAGAGGGGCAGAGACCGAGGCTCGGTCTCGCATGCCTCAGCCAACAGAGGCTCGGTTCTGGTCCTAAGAGGCCTCTCTTCTTGGTTTCGGTTCCTAAAGCCTATTTTTCTCGTTTTTACCCCGTTTTAAGCCGTTTTTGACCCGGTTAAGGGTCGGAATAACCCGAATGATTCTAAAAAGTTACGGGAAGCTTTTGAGAGAGATTTGGGAGAGATTTCACATACTTGGAGAGATTTGGGAGAGATTTGACATTCTTGGAGAGATTTCTCATACAAAGAGATATTTGAGAGGTTTCACATACTTGGAGAGATTTGGGAGAAATTTGACATTCTTGGAGAGATTTCTCATACAGAGAGATATTTGAGAGAGATTTCACATACTTGGAGAGATTTGGGAGATATTTCTCATACTTAGAGAGGTTTGGGAGAGATTTCACATACTTAGAGAGATTTGGGAGAGATTTAACATACTTATAGAGATTTCTCATACAAAGAGAGTTTTGGGAGAGGTTTCATATACTTAGAGAGATTTCAAATAGAGAGAGATAGAGTGAAAACGATTGAGAGAGGTTTCGAGTGTGGCATTTGTGAGTGTCCGGCTCCGCAATGCAAGGTCCGTAAACACTGTTAAGCCTTGTTTAAGGATCTTACACACTCCCGATGAGTATGCAACATTGTTTTATCGGTTTGGCTAGCCACGTACCATAGTTTTCGGTTAACGAGATCTAGATGTTCGCACTTTTGATTTATGATCTCTCATTAGAATAGAGAGTTGTGTAGAAATTTCATAATGTAAATTCTAGTACCCAAGGGAAAATTGAGTCAAACGGTTTGACTTGTTGACTTTAGTTGACTTTGACTTGACCGAAATTTGACAATTGTCACATCATCCCCCCGTTAGAGGGAATTTCGTCCCGAAATTTAAATTTAGGCAAGGAGTAGGCATGAATAATCAAGCCGAGAAGTGAGGATACTTCCTAATCGACTGACTCACGCGCTCCCATGTGACTCTAGGTCCTTGGTTAGTATTCCAGCGAACTTTCACTAATGGGAAGTGGCGTTGTTTCATCCGCTTGACCTCGGTCCATGGTCACCATGGTTCTTCCAAGAAGGTGAGGCTCTTGTGGAACTCGATCTCATCGAGGGGAATTGCAAGAGTCTCGTCGGATAGATACTTCTTGTAAATTTAGGACGTGTTGGGTAGGGTGTACTTTACTAAGATCGCGGGAGTAGATTGAAGTAGCGAGTTACAGGGCTGATTCTGACAAGAATCTCGAAAGACACAATTATTTGGGGTATTGGCTTTCCACGCTTTCCGAAGCGTACTAAGCCTTCCCAGAGTGAGTGTTTCTAGAGGAATTTGGTCGGTTATACTGGAGTTCTAAAGGTTTCTTCCTCTTGCTTCTCTTCCTGTCAAGGGTTGCTCCCTTTAGGGTCAAAGTTGGGAGGGGGTCCGTATTTTACGAGAAGTTCAAGAGGAATTAAGACGGTAGGTCAGCGAGACCCAGAATTTTGGCGTATTCCTGCTAACGCCTTCGATGCTGACCATTTCTCAACGGTTTTGATCAATTGGAAGGGCCCTTATGAATTTCCACCTTGATAATGATGTGTCTTGAGAATTGGACTCCTCAATTCCAAAACTCGTATCTAGAGAACTTCAAGTAATACTTCTCTGATCATATTGCTTCTGTGGTTTGTTGTAGCTGCTCTCCCTGGTTTCCTTCTTACTACGAGGGTAGATAAGTAAGTCCTTTGTAATGATAATGATGAACTGATCCTTAGCAAAAATGGCATATCCTATTTATTACGTTCATGAATCCTACGAGTGGGTTTGATCCTATCCGAGGGTATCACTACGAACTTTCAGCGTCCGCATCGATACTGGAGGGTTGTTCTTGGACATCCTTCATCAATACTCATGACTGGTGATATTCAGATCTCAGGTTCAATTCCTGAGGGGTACCTTGTTCCTTGCGGTTGGTCGGCCTATTTGTCTATGCGAGGCAGATAGTAAAGGTTTCTATTGGAGATGTTGTCGGGGCCTCTGAAATTGATGGAATTATGAGCAATTTGCTTTTCTATTTGACGAATAAGACTAGAGTTTTCCAGGGTGAAAAGCTTGGTTCTTCAATTTCATTGTTGAGTAGTTCGACAGGTTTGACCTGACAACTCTTGAAGCTCGGTAGGAAGTATGTGGGTTTGGTTTACGTGACTAGGACTTTTTGAATGGTAGGACATTTACTCGTCCTTCTGGGCAACCTTAGCCCGAAGCTCATGGCAGGACTCGTACCATATCTGTCCCAAGCTTCTATGCTTGAATCTCGTCTGCTACATGCACGACATTCCCGAAGGTCTCCTGTAAATACATATGATAAGGCTTCGGGAAGTATGACACTCCTCTGGTTCGTGTTTTGGAGTTCCACAGCGAGATATGACCCAAAGGTCCGTGCTGGATGTTTATGAGAGATGATAGTTTCGATATTCAGGGGTTAAGCGAAAGGCCCTTTTGTAGTCGTTTAATCAGGAAGACGAGGGCAATATCAATCAAAATTGGAATACGACAACACTATCTTTTTAGATAACATGAGATAAGTTGTATTCGAAGGAAGAGATCATTAGAGTGATAGAGTGTCCTGTATTTCTTTTCTGTGTGTTCCGTTTTGTTTGATGTTATGATTATTGTAGATGATTCATACCACAGTGTCTAGCACTAGTAGTGGGTGTGTTTTTTCAATAGCCAGTAATGATACTTGATATCATGATTCCTGACAGGTCTCCTCATGATCGAGCGGTATATGATCGTCGTATGTAAATTGATATCGTGCAATCATCGAGTGGGTGACCCCACTCAACCCCTAATACTAGACATGGAATCGGAGTCAGGATGGAATTATCTGTTTCAAGACTTTAGTATTTTGATTCTAAATTAACCCCGATGTATGGACAAGGTCATCACAACTTACAAGTAATGCTCCTAAGGTCACGTATGAATGACTTTGGTTTGATTTGTATGAGAGAGAAAATATTTTAGCTACTTTTTAGAAGGAAGGTTTACTTTAGAAGCGTACCAAATTCATTACAAACATATAGTACTTAAATGTTTTGTCGTTGGGAACATTACAAAAATCCTAACATGGTTCCCTTGCTGCTCCTGTTGGTGTGTTCATCACATTCCTCCTGTTCCTTCGTCGTTCTTCTCAGTTGGACATTCTCTCTTGAAGTGTCCTGTTTCACCGCATAGGTAGCATATTGGGCCTACCTTGGTGCAGGTGATTGAAGGGAAGTGCTGGGTCAGGATCTTACAGAAACGAACGGTATGCCCTTTCCTGTTGTAGTTTTTACAGTGCATCTCCCGGCAAGCCCCATGGTGATGAAAGCCACATTTGTTGCACTTTGTGAGTGATCCCTCATATGGTCTGGCAGGCATTTGGGTGGCAGACCCCGAGGCTAGTGTCGAGGCATGTGTCATGACTGCTGTTGTAATGGTAGGGGCAGCCCTAGGTTGTTGTCTTTTAGTGTATCCTTGAGATTGGTGGTGCTCTTTCATGTTCCAAAACTTTCTCTTCTTGTTCGTAGGTTCGTGGCCTGAGTTATTTTTGTTGGTAGGTACCAATTGGTGTCCCTGATTATTACCACAATTTGTATTGTTAGTACCGCTTCCACCCCTGCTGACGTTGTTAGTATTGAATTGTGCCATGATGGCTGCTACGGCTGCCGTGACTGCAGCCTGAAAAGTAGCAGCATCTATCTGCAGTGTTGGCGCCTTGCTAGTGGGTTTGTTGCCTCTTGGTGAAGACATAGCTCTTACTGTACTATTCTTAGTGTTTCTGCTAACGCTCCCGAGATGGAGTTATGGCAGTAGGTAGGAGTAGGTTTCATATGGACGTTAAGCTTTACTCCTCTTAGAATCATGTTTGTCCGAACACACTTGGCTGAGGAATTTTGATGGGATTCGGTGCATTAGTGCTGGTATGATCGCACCCATAGGTCTATGAAGAAGAAACTTCTCAACAATTGTTTAAAGGTGAGACGATAATGAGTTTTTAGAATGGCTATATGTCGCGAGTTTTCTAACTAAGTTTATCTCATATCGATTTGTATCAAAGTTTGGTTGTTTAGGGTGTTCTGAAAACAATTTATAACGAGATTCTTTGTATAATAAACTCATGTATTTTAGTAGCTCTGTATCCAAGTGAAACAGTATACTTGACCCAAGCTAGGTCCTTATCACGACCTATTGATGTATGCTTAGTTATATAATTAAGGCTAGATAGACATTCGAGTCTGATAGGTACATCCTAAGCCCATCTTGTTAATATGACCCTAGAATCCATGGTTTCAGTGAAAATTTCGACCTCGATGCAAGTCTTCTTCACATTTGTGCATGGGCGAGTTTTGATAGTAGATAGATTTCTCGATTAGTATGACCACTTAATTTGTAGTGTCGTGATTTTACTTACAATAGAGTAGCACCAGCGCATACTTATAAAGCTAATTTACCAGGTCTGGTGAGCGGCATGAACTCTACTTACGATGATCCATCCCTTGTGATGCCTGAGGCAAGGTCGATGCAATTTTGTAGCTTTGCCAATCAACGCTTGGCTACAATCATCCTTTCTTTGAATGCTGTGTGTCCTACCCTGTTACTCTCTTTCCTCTTCACGAGTAGCGATAAGGTCCTAAAAAGAGAGTTGGTCTCGGGAATAGTTGTATAATTATGAGTCACCGGTACATGAGATGGTGGGGTCTATAGTAGTGCGCAGTTTTCTGAACTCAGATTGTAGTCTTCCTGTTTTAATCCCCGATGATCGTGATCTGCCGGGTCGTTGCCGGGAGGGCTCTGTCCGTCAGTCCCCCGTGGTTGAGGTCATAGCACCCTCGTTGGTCTCCACATGGTGGTGGTTGTCATTGTTGTCGACATTCAACCCTCGATCACGATTGCCTAACGGGTCACAGGTTCGTTATAGTCGAAACGGTTCGCGGAACCCTTGCTATGCATGGAGGATCAATTTCCTCCGGTCCTGCTTATGATTCTTCTCATAACCATTCACCATTCCTCGAGTTCGGATTAAGAAAGTAAGGGTCGTACGATAAGTAGGATTTTTGCTATGCCGTATTTGCGAGAATAGAAGTGGAGGAGATAAGTATGATGCGTCTAACTCTATTATCACTTACTTATAGGGGGTGATCCTTATTAGTTACTCCTATAATGACATAGTGCATACTAATTACATATAACAAGATACGATAGACCTTTGAATAAGTGATCCCACTCTAGGTCCACATCCAAACAAGGAAAAGGAAGTAAAGTAATGACCACAAATTCTAAGTCTATAATTTCTAAGTTATATATAACCTTAAAGTATCCACTTAGGGACTATAGACCTATTATTAAGGATCTATTTAGTTTTCATATAAGTTATGATATTACAAAATACGCCTATAGTATTCTAAACTCATGTTCTGTTCTAATGTTCTCATTGTGGTAGTGTTGGTAAGTTTTAGACTTGTTGCCATATCACAACTATGCTTGGGCATGTGCTAATCACTCCTTGGACCAGCATAGTTGATCAGGCTATGCCACTCCCAGGACTGACCATACATCCCCGAGCTTACCTGTGATATTCAACAATCATTACTTTTGTTTTGTTCTAGAGTGGTGCTGACCTTAATATGTATGTATGCATGTATACCTTTAATAAGAACTATTTGTTTCTAAAAGTATAGTTGTTTTGAAACTTTAAATCAGAGACTTAGTCCCAATGCATTTATAGTTTGTATATCTTATGTGGTTTCATATACTGAGTTCACTATAAACAATGCTCTGATACCAATCTGTCACACCCCTAAACCAAGGATGGCGGAAACGTCTAGGGGTGGAGGACTTCATGCAGAGTATCACAACAATGAGTATAATAGTGCTCAAAGTAAATACAACCAACACAAATATAATTGAATACGTTACATCAAAGCACATGTTTACATGATTCACATCAATTACATTATGATACAGAATGAACTGTTTGACGAATTATCGTCCCATCCTCAAAACGTTGTTGATTTCCTGTTTTCACTGAATTCCTGAGAATACAAGTAGTTTTTGAAAAGTGTCAACACAAAGGTTGGTGAGTTCATAAGAGATTTCGTTAGAGAAGTAAATCGCTTTCCTTGTAAAAGCGTTAGAATATGTATCCAGAAAATCCGATATTTTCCTTTAAAATCTGTGTAGTGTAGTCTTATGACTGAAGACCAAAATGTATAAGTAACCTTTCTTATTAATAGAAAATATTATGTACTTAAATGGACATGGACGCGTTTGAATTAAATGAAATTTCTGTATGTTCTCATGTTTGTTAATACTTTATATATATGTAGTCCTAAATTAGAGGACCGAGTAATAACAAGTATTGACCATACTTAGAGGTATGAATGTGGTTTCAAATGAGGTGTAGTCGTAACTACCAAAACCAAAAGTGTACAGTTATATCTGTACTCATAGAGGTAAAAAGTGATTTTAAATCGACATAAAACTCATTTAGGTTTTAAAAATAAAATCCCGTAAACTTATGGATTGTTATATCCTATGTGAGTCGCTATAATCATACTATGACTATGTGAACCTGCCACGACGTTCTCAGGCGTCGCGAAAACTGAAATGACATTTGTCACCCGTAGACCTGCAGGTCCCACTGTAGCTAGCAGCAAGGTGTGGGGTGTCAAACCCAATATAGATCTATATACAAGTATCACGTTCTCCCTCAAGGAGATTCTGATTATAACTACCAGGAATTATATCCCGCACTCGGACGTACGGGGAGAGAGAGAGAGAGAGAAAGAGAGAGAGAGAGAGAGAGAGAGAGAGTCTCACAATATAGGATAACAAGTTTACGTGAAATGTGTGTGAATATAAATCTTTTCTGTATGAATGTACTCTTTCTGTACGAGTGTGTTGAGTGATGTATCATAAATTATACCTATTATAGTTTATCTAAAATGTATGTAATATGTATGAACTCTTTTATGGAAATGTATTAGTGTTATGGATTTATTAAACTATACTTTTATAGTTTAATATACGTGTTCTAAAATTAATAATCAATATTTATTATGAATGACTTAGTTTCAGTTCATGATGACAAACTAACAAGGAAACACATTCAATAATTAGAACTTAGGATTATACACTTTGCTCAACATAATACAAAGTGTTATGACATTTACATGCTGTTGGCTAACTTTATCCATTCTACCCTGTTTGGAAAAATCATAGAAAAATCATACAAAGTCGAAAACTAGATCCGTAAATTCTGAAAGTTCACAAAATGTGTCTAGTTTACTCATAATTTTTATCATGATTTTTAATGACCTCCAACTTGGGTGAAAAAGTCCATAATCACAGACTGGTCCGGATTGTTATTTGAAATGATAGGCAGTTTTGTAAAAATCACCATAAATTGTAGAAAAATCGTATGGAGATGTGCAAGTAGCCATTTTAAAGATAAGAACTTTAACTATTTGCACCTTGTACAGTTTTAAAAACAAAAATGTTTAAGATGCCCAAAACAGTCCGTGAATGGAGTTGAAATTTTCTGATGAAGGCTGTTAGAAAATTTTAGTTATGTTCTTAGTGTTTTAACTTGTATTCCCCCCATGAACACTTTAGAAAACATGAAAATGTAGGGGTATGAACTCACCTTGAGTGATTTCAGTGGATGGATGATGGAGAGAAGGGGTGTTCAACTCAAGAACACTTGGGAAGATTGCTTGAAGATTTGAAGATCTAACACAAATATGATGGAGTTTGTGTAAGATATCTTTGATTTGTGTGGAAATAAGTGAGATAATCACAAGGAGAATGGATTATTCTTACCAAATGTGGAAGAACACTTGATAATCAGCCTTGAATCTCGAGTTTGGTGGAGAAAAAGTTTGAGAGAAAAGTGGTGTTTGATACTTAGTGAAATGAGAGCAAATGAGAGAAATGAGGAGAGAGGATGTTTGTTCCAGCTCTAAAAACGTGGGAATGAGTGTAAATTGAGTGTAAGGGACATTGAAGTGACCTAGGTAAGGTGGGGAGGTATGGTTGGTCATATAGTGGGTGTAAGGTGGTTGCTTGTGACATTGGATAAGGCAAAGTCAACACTCCACCTTTAATAATTCACCCATTTGATTTTTATTATTTAAATAATGATTTTCATCAAAATATGTTTAAATTATGAATATTTAGAGTTTATTATGTTAAAATATAATTTCTGGAGAAAATCCCGCTTTAAAATCATGAAAAACGGGCTTAAAATGTGAAAAATATCAAAAATGGGTTAAAAGTGACCAATTTCCGAATTCTAGCCGAGGTTCGGCCTTCTGATGCTGAAACCGAGAGGAGAGAAGGCAGAAACCGAGAGGGGAGAAGAGAGAGGGTAGGAACCGAGAGGGGAGAAGAGAGAGGGTAGGAACCGAGAGGGGTGAAGAGGGAACAGAGAGTGCGCGAGGAGACAGAGAGGAGAGAAGGAGCAGAGGGGCGAGAGGACAGAGACCGAGCGACCGAGTAGAGACAGAGAGTGAGAAGACAGAGACCGAGCGACCGAGTAGAGACAGAGAGTGAGAAGACAGAGACCGAGCGACCGAGTAGAGACAGAGAGTGAGAAGCGACCGAGAGAAGGGGACAGAGACCGAGCGAAGAGAAGGGAACAGAGAGGAGAGAAGGAGCAGAGACCGAGAGGGGCAGAGACCGAGGCTCGGTCTCGCATGCCTCAGCCAACAGAGGCTCGGTTCTGGTCCTAAGAGGCCTCTCTTCTTGGTTTCGGTTCCTAAAGCCTATTTTTCTCGTTTTTACCCCGTTTTAAGCCGTTTTTGACCCGGTTAAGGGTCGGAATAACCCGAATGATTCTAAAAAGTTACGGGAAGCTTTTGAGAGAGATTTGGGAGAGATTTCACATACTTGGAGAGATTTGGGAGAGATTTGACATTCTTGGAGAGATTTCTCATACAAAGAGATATTTGAGAGGTTTCACATACTTGGAGAGATTTGGGAGAAATTTGACATTCTTGGAGAGATTTCTCATACAGAGAGATATTTGAGAGAGATTTCACATACTTGGAGAGATTTGGGAGATATTTCTCATACTTAGAGAGGTTTGGGAGAGATTTCACATACTTAGAGAGATTTGGGAGAGATTTAACATACTTATAGAGATTTCTCATACAAAGCGAGTTTTGGGAGAGGTTTCACATACTTAGAGAGATTTCAAATAGAGAGAGATAGAGTGAAAACGATTGAGAGAGGTTTCGAGTGTGGCATTTGTGAGTGTCCGGCTCCGCAATGCAAGGTCCGTAAACACTGTTAAGCCTTGTTTAAGGATCTTACACACTCCCGATGAGTATGCAACATTGTTTTATCGGTTTGGCTAGCCACGTACCATAGTTTTCGGTTAACGAGATCTAGATGTTCGCACTTTTGATTTATGATCTCTCGTTAGAATAGAGAGTTGTGTAGAAATTTCATAATGTAAATTCTAGTACCCAAGGGAAAATTGAGTCAAACGGTTTGACTTGTTGACTTTGCCTTGACCGAAATTTGACAGTTGTCACACATAAGCCTCCTTCATTTCCTCCATTTACTTAATTTCTCTATGAGTCTTCACCATGACCTCTTGTACATCCAAGCAGACATTCGGTGTACCAAGTGAGAATTTAAGATAAGAAAGCTTTAATTATGATAAACGTATAAATTTCTTTATCACCCCGAAACGTTTACATGCTAGATCTAATATCGTAGTCATACGCTTAGAATCCTAAACACATAAGGTTTCCAGATCCGATCGGCAACAGACCATAGATCTAAACAAATAATAACATCAATATAGCTATCACACAAAACATTTAGCACATAAAAACATTTTAGGCATCATTCCTAAAATAAAATAGTATTTGTGTCAATTTAGGTGGACTACCTAACATATTTTAGACACACTCCTCACGATCATTACTTAGCATTCTAAGTTTAAGTCTAGAAATTTCCTACAAATTCCTAGTTCTCTTAAACTAATGCTCTGATACCAACTGTGACATCCCCAATTTCACGGTCAGAAAAGACCGATTTGTTTATGCTTTGTTTTAAAATCAGAGTTATCGTTTAAAGAAAATGGTAGTGGAATTTGTCCCAAAAACAAAATATGATAACCATTTATCAAAAAATATTTCTCAAAAAGAATATATTTTTATTAAATAATAAAACCTCGGGATGTCATGTTCCGATACAGATCAAAAGTATAAACAATATAAAATAGACCTGACAACAGTCATTTATAACCACTGATTTATAATCCAAAATCCTCATCAAGTCCACCAACTTATACTCTTTTGCCATTACCTGTAATGCAAAGAAAACTGAGTGGGTCAGGCTTAAGAGTTTGGTAAGCATATAGGGTTTTTAACCCACAATAATACATTTAATATATTCAATCATTAAACAATCAACCCAAATATCCATCCCCATTATCTCCTTTATTTCTTATGGTTTTACCCTAAGAACTAATTATCCTTTATTCATTCGTTCCTAAGGATTTACCTAAGGAATTAGCACAAAGTCCATTTGCTACCACGGTTTATACAACAGGCACTACGTCGCATATTCACCAGGGTTCATACAATTGGCACTACGTCTCATAGTCACCAAGGTTTACACGATAGGCACTACGTCTCATAGTCATCTATGTTTACACAAAAGGCACGAAGTCACATCGTCACCAAGGTTTATCAAATAGGCACGAAGTCGCATCGTCACCAAGGCTTACTCAATAGTCACGAAGTCGCATCGTCACCAAGGCTTACTCAATAGGCACGAAGTCTCATCGTCACCAACTATTCCATCTACCCATGTTCTACCCAACATTTTTGTAGATATAAATACAAACACAATTTAAATCATTTAACACCCATATAAAAACATCAATTCCAAGTCCATCTCAAATAGATAATTAATATATAACACACAACACATATTTCATAGCTAATATTTTATATTTATGTGTTAGAAGAAAGTAATTATTCACTCACGCATATAAACAACAATATATATATATATATATATATATATATATATATATATATATATATATGTATATATATACACATAACACATATTTTATAAAATACTTCATATCTATGTGTAAGATGAAAGTGACTATACAGTCACTTAATCAGAAGATGATCGGACAGTACTATGACTTGTAGAAGTAGTATTCTTGGGTAGATCTGGAAGATCTTCACAAAAACCAGGCTCCTCGCGGGCAGGGCTTCGACTCGGGAATCTCACTTCTCGGGATCTTCAAGACTTCAGAACTTGCTTGGGAAATGATATCGGGGCTTCGGGATATAATCGGCATGCAAATCGAGGCAAAAACTTAGAGAGAAGAAAGAAAATGAGCAAAGAAAATGGCTTATCTCGGTTTCTATTTATAGGCTGCTAGGTCTGGAATTAAGTTTGGTGTAATTTCCATTTACGCTGGGCGTACTCAGTACGGTGGGCGTAAGTCTTGGTTAGGCTGGGCGTATGCTTCGGATAAGCTTTGGAATGCATGCCACGATCTTCAAAAATTCATAACTTTCGCATATGAGCTCCGTTTTCGACGTTCTTTATATCCACGCATAGGTGATATTATGCTCAACAACTTTCATTTAGATTCCGTTGGCTAAGTTTGAGTTTATATTTATTATATTATTTTTAATAGGCCGGGACAGGAAAACTTTGTTATAAATTCACAACTTCTTCATCCGACGTCCGTTTTCGTCTGTCTTTTTACCGTTGGACTACTATCAACAAGATCTTCGATTCTCTTTTAGATTTTTTTCCTAATAACCGCTCGATCTTAAATCGAGTATTCGGGCTGCATATCGCTGAGTCGAAACTTAGAAAAATCATAACTTCCTCATACGACGTCAGATTCAGACGTTCTTTTTATGCACGCTCATGGTTTAACGAACTGTACGACTTTTGTTTAGATTGCTAAGGCTAAATATCAATCTAACGTAATTCACTTTTTACGTCATTCAGCGTCGTGCTGGTTCTGTCGCAAAACTTCGACAAGTCGTAACTTCTTTGTTATAACTCGAATTTCGGCGTTCTTTATATGCACGAAAACATATACTACAACTTAGTTAAGATTATTCATTCTAAATAATCTTCTATCAAAAAGTTGTTTTTGACGCTTATCATCTCTAAATTGAGTAGCCCTAATGTACGGGCGTTACATGCAGTGACAGCAGCAATGGCACAAATGAGTATTAATGGGTCCGGAGGGGGAGTAAATAGCTCTACGAATGGCCAACGTCAGGTTCGTTCAAGGGATTGCACCTTCAAGGACTTCACTAATAGCAAGCCCATATCTTTTAATGGATCCAGGGGGATAATGGCTCTATCACAATGGATAGAGAAAACAGAAGTGGTTTTCGAGATCCATGCATGTCTGGAAGAGAGCAAGGTAAAGTTTGTTGCTTGTACATTCTCTGAGAGAGCACTGACCTGGTGGAATGGCCATGTCAAGTCACTAACTCTGGTAGTGGCAAATTTTACGGGCTGAGAGAATATAAAGCAAATGTTAATGCAAGAGTATTGTCCAAGGGGCGAAGTACAAAAGCTAGAGCATGAACTTTAGGGCCTTACTATGGTAGGCTCGAACATCACAACCTATACCAACAGGTTTAGTGATTTGGCAATCCTTTGCCCAGGCATGGTTGCTCTAGAGAGCAAGAAGATCGAAAGATACATCTGGGGATTGTCACCCCGTATTCGAGGAAGTGTACTAGCTTCCAAACCAGTCACTTTTGATAGCGCCAAACAGTTGGCACAAGCTCTCGTTAACCATGTAATCTGTCAAGGCTTCACAACTGCCGTCCCGGAGCAAACCATAGGAAACAACAACAACAACATCAATACCAACAATAACAACAACAAGAAGAAGTTTTGGAACAAGAGGAAGAGTCAGTTTTCACAGGAACCTTCCAAGAAGCAACAAATAGTGGCAGTCCATGCCGCTACTACCCCCCACTACTGCTCCTGTTACCTCTGCACCAATAAAGCAATACGCTGGGAACCTACCGAAGTGCAGCAAATACAATTTCCATCACAATGGAAATTGTTGGGAGATGCACTGCAACAACTGCAACAAGAAAGGGCACACTGCCCGTTTATGTAAGGCACCGACACGACCAATCACCCAAGTCCATGGATTCGGTGTGGGTCAGGCGTCTTATGGGTGTGGGGAGGCTGGACACTACAAGAGGGACTACCCTATGTCAAGGAATGTTGGCGGCATAGGACGAGTGCTAG
Source organism: Lactuca saligna (assembly GCF_052625555.1). NCBI lineage: Eukaryota > Viridiplantae > Streptophyta > Magnoliopsida > Asterales > Asteraceae > Lactuca > Lactuca saligna. The sequence goes on from NC_136421.1 coordinate 235,000,599, forward strand.
CAATAGGGCAGAACAAAGCAATAGCTGATCCCACGGTGGGTACAGGTACGTTTCTCCTCAATAACACCTATGCATGCATACTTTTTGATTGTGGTGCGGAGAGGATTTTCGTGAGTCATAAATTCAAACACATACTAAAACAGAATCCGCAATTACTCAATAAGATATTTACAGTAGAAATGGCAAACGGTAGAACAGAAAGCACAAACGCTATGTCCATAGGCTGCACACTAACTCTAAACGAACATTCATTTCAAATCGATCTAATGCCGATCACTATAAATAGCTTTGATGTCATCATCGGTATGGATTGGTTAAGCCTACACCATGCCAATATACTTTTTCACAAAAGGGACATTCGCTTAAATCTGCCAAACGGCAAAACTCTTGTCATTTATGGTGACAAACCCGGTACCAATTTACAAATCATCTCTTGCGTCAAAGCCCAAAAATACCTACGTAAGGAGTGTCATGCCTTCTTAGCCCACGTGATAGATAAAGAAAATGAAACGAAAGACATCAAAGACATTCCAGAAGTCTGCAATTTACCTGATGTCTTACCTGAAGATCTTCAAGGAGTCCCACCAGAACGACAGGTCGAGTTCAGAATCGACTTAATTCCCGAAGCTACCCCAGTAGCTAAGTCATCGTATCGTCTAGCGCCAGCTGAGATGCAAGAATTATCCATCCAATTAAGCGAACTACTCAACAAAGGATTCATCAGACCGAGCTTCTCACCTTGGGGAGCACCAGTCCTGTTCGTAAAGAAGAAGAATGGATCTTTCCGCATGTGTATTGATTACCGGGAACTCAACAAGCTCACAATCAAGAACCGATATCCCCTACCACGCATTGACGACTTGATCGACCAACTCCAAGGAGAGAGTGATTTATCAAAGATCGATTTGAGATGTGGGTATCATTAACTACGAGTCTTGGAATGAGATGTTCCTAAAAAAACCTTTCGAACTCGTTATGGTCACTACGAGTTTGTAGTGATGCCCTTTGGATTAACAAATGCACCGGCGGTGTTCATGGACTTAATGAACCAAGTGTGTCATTCATTCCTGGACAAATTTGTGATCGTGTTCATGGACGATATACTCATTTATTCAAAGAGTAAAGAGGAACATGGGAAACACCTCCGACAAATCTTGGAAACTCTCAGAAAAGAGAAGCTATACGCAAAATTCTCAAAGTGCGAACTTTGGATTCAAAAAGTAGATTTCCTATGTCACGTGGTTAGCAAAGATGAGATACACGTGGACCCTTCCAAAATCAAGGCAATAGAGAACTGGTCAACACCAAGAACCCCAACGGAAATTCGACAATTCTTGGGCCTTGCTGGCTATTACCGAAGATTTATACAAAACTTCTCGAAGATTGCTAAACCACTTACCACCTTGATGCAGAATGGTGTATCTTTCAATTGGGAAGAAAGACAAGACGCTGCATTCCAAACACTGAAGCAAGCACTATGCAGCGCACCTATTCTGTCCTTGCCATAAGGAACAAAATACTTCATGGTCTACTGTGATGAATCTAATCAAGGTCTTCGATGTGTTCTAATGCAGCGAGGGAAGGTCATCGCCTACGCCTCGAGACAACTCAAGACGCACGAGGTCAACTACACTACACAGGACCTCAAACTAGGAGCAGTTGTTTTCGGCTTAAAGATTTGGAGACACTATCTCTACGGCACAAAATGCATATCTTTACCAATCACAAGAGCCTTCAACACATCCTCAATCAAAAGGAACTCAACATGAGGCAAAGACGATGGGTTGAACTGTTGAATGAATCCGAATGTGAAATTCGTTATCATCAAGGAAAAGCAAATGTGGTGGCTGATGCTCTTAGTCGAATGGAATACTCGGGCCGCCGAGTGAAATCCATAACCATGACGATCCATTCACGCCTGTCCACGCAAATCAAGGAAGCTCAGAGGGAAGCCTTGAAATCAGAGAATGTGATGGGTGAAACCTTAAGGGAATGGATAAGAATCTTAAAATCAAGGGCAACGGAGTTCGTTACTTCATGGATCGGATTTGGACATCGAATTTTGGTGGCTTCAGAGACGTAGTCATGAATGAGGCTCATAAGACTCGATACTCCATGCATCCAGGTTCAGACAAGATGTATCTGGACCTCAAGAAACTGTATTGGTGGCCGAACATGAAAGCAGAGATCGCTACCTATGTGGGCAAGTATCTGACTTGCGCCAAAGTCAAGGTAGAGTACCAAAAGACATCAGGATTAATACAACAACCCGAAATACCCGAGTGGAAGTGGGAGTGGGCAACCATGGATTTCATAACCAAATTACCCAAGACAACAGGTGGTCTAGACACCATCTGGGTAATCATCGATAGATTAACAAAATCTGCACACTTCCTACCAATAAAAGAAACCTATAAGATGGAGAAGCTAGCTTGAACATACATCTAAGAGATTGTACGACTACATGGTGTACCAATATCCATTATCTCTGACGGAGATAGTAGGTTCACCTCGCGATTCTGGCAGTCGCTGCAAAAGTTTCTAGGAACGAGGCTAGACATGAGTACCGCTTACCATCCATAAATTGACGGTCAAAGTGAGAGGACCATACAAACCTTGGAAGATATGCTAAGAGCTTGTGTAATCGATTTTGGTAAAGCATGGGATACCCATTTACCACTAGTCGAATTCTCATACAATAATAGCTATCAATCCAGCATTAAAGTTGCTCCATTCAAATCCCTTTATGGTCGCAAGTGCAGATCACCACTGTGTTGGGCTGAAGTGGGTGACACACAACTAGCCAAGGGAGAAGTACCCGACACTGCTCTCACAAGCCCGAAAATCATAAAAGAAACAACTGAGAAGATTGTTCAGATTCGGGAACGACTAAAGGCTTCAAGAGACAGACAAAAGAGTTATGCAGACAAAAGATGGAAGCCCTTGAAATTTCAGGTCGAGGACCGAGTGCTATTAAAGGTCTCGCCCTAGAAAGGGTTAATACGTTTCGTAAAACATGGGAAACTAAACCCAAGGTATATCGGACCATTCGAGATCCTTGCAAGGATCGGTCTGGTAGCATACAAGCTTCGACTACCACATGAACTCAATAACGTACATCCTACCTTCGATGTTTCCAACTTGAAGAAATGTTTGTCCGATAAGACCCTCGTCGTCCCCCTAGACGAAATCGAAATCAACGAGAATCTCCACTTTATAGAGGAACCAATTGAGGTCATGGATAGCGAAATTAAAAGAACAAAAAAAAGTCGCATACCCATTGTGAAAGTCCGCTGGAATGCAAAACGAGGACCTGAATACACTTGGGAGCGTGAAGATCAAATAAAACAAAAGTATCTACATCTCTGTCCCTAATCTACAAATATTTATCTTACATTAAATTTCGGGATGAAATTCCCTCTAATAGGGGGATGATGTGACAACCCGATATTTCGAATCAATGTAATCACCTAAAAAGTCAAGAATTGTAACCTCTTTTGATATAATGAAAATAGCGTCAAAAATAAAATGTTCAAAAGTATCTATCGGGTTGCCTAAAATGATAGTTATCATGTCAAGGTTTTTAGAAATATAAAGAACACTAAAATCCGAGTTATAACGAAGAAGTTATGACCAACCTAAGATTCACAACAAAACCGTCAATACGGTTAAACGTAAAACGCGAAGTTTTAATAAAATATTTTTTAACGTTAAGTAACTAAATGAAAGTCGTAGATATCATTAAACTGTGAACATACATAAAAAGAACGCCCAAATCTGACTTCGTATGAGGAAGTTATGATTTTCGAAGTTTCGGATGTAGCACTAGACAGCTAAAAACTCGAAATAAAGATCGAGGGTTTTTGGCCGAAACAATCTAAATGAGAATCAAAGATCTCAACAATAGTAGCGCAATGGTAAAAAGTCTGGCGAAAACGGACGAAGGATGAAGATGTTATGGATTTTAATGGACTTTTCGTGTCCAGGCATGTTAAAAATGATATATTAAAAAAAAGTCAAAAATAGCCAATGGAGTCTAAACAAGAGTTGCAGAGTATATTCTCACCTTTCGCATGTACATAAAGAACATCAAAAATGGAGCTCGTACGCGAAAGTTATGCATTTTACAAGTTCGAGACACAAAATCTGAGGCTGTGAGGCTGGCCACGACATGGCACAGATGGCCACGACGTGGCTCCATGACTGATGGGTTTTCAGGCTTGACAGAAGACGTCTCGTCCATGGAAGAGGATAGGATTGACTCCACGACCTAGTAAACCTTCTTGCCACGACGTAGGACCCAAAAATTGGGCTATAAATAGAGCTCAAAGGGTTCCGGGTTTCATTACTTAATTCTCTTCTCTCTCGTGCCGAAGTTCTGCGTTTTAACTCCCGAAGCTATCCCGAAGTCTCGGTCTTCACATCCAAGTTCCGAAGGAAGGTTTTACACTTCCAAGATTCCCGAGATTCCTGAGAATCCCGAGAAATCAACATTATCCTATCGAAGTTCTGCTTGGTTTTCGTCTCACCGTCTTCACTCTATCAAGTGAGTTCATACCCCTATAACTACGTTTTTAATTGCTTTGTAAACGCTTTTATACACTTTTAGGAGGGGGGGATACAAGTGAACACATGATTATCCTCGTGTGAAAAACATCAATCTCTTGCTATACTTTTTGTTAAAATCAATCATATGTGATTTATAACTACCATACGAAAACATTCTCATACAACAAATCATGATAACACTTTGTCTTTTTGGAATGAAACATGTTGTTATATAAATATCAAACACTTTATTTATATTTTGAGTATAAATGTTCAATAATGTTATACTTTACATACAAAGTCGACACTACACTAGGGTTTACCATACAAATGAAACATACTTTTGGAAAAACTATAATAGGTATAGTTTACTAGCTATTTAGGAGATTTTACATACTATGATGACTATAGCAAAGAAATACTTTCATATATAAGAACTAATGGAATTTTCATACGTAAATCTATTTGACACTAAGTTTTTTGAGACATTCAACTTCACGTACTTTCAAGTATGCAGTTAAAGTCCTGTATTATATACAATAATCTCTTGTAGGGAGAGCGTGATACTTGTGTATAGATCTATATGAGATTGACAATCTCGCACCTAAACTGTTAGCTATAGTTAGACCGGCAGGTATGGGATGACAAACGTCATAACATTCCAATGCCTGAAGAACGTTTTTACAGGCAGTCTATGTCAATAGCATGGTTATAAAACTCACATGGAGTATTAAAAACACGATGATTTACGGGGTTATCAAATGTCTGAGTGATTTTATACATACATAAATCTATTATTCTAGGCATGAAAACTACTAATGCATTACAGTTTTGGAACTTTTAAAGTACCACACACTCATGGAAAAATATTGGTTTTTTCAGAAAAAAAACTCAATGATTTTATACCAAACTTATAAATTTTTTATATAAACGTTTATGAACTCACCAACTTAATTGTTGACACTCTTTCAAAACTACTTGTATTTCTCAGGGATTCAGTAATACAAGTAAACCCCAGCTTTTGGAGAAGTGACGCTAAGGCGTTAGTTTAAAACTCATTTTGTCATCATATTGTAATTTGTTTTGAACAAGTATCATTCAACAATGTAACTTTTAAATTATATATATATGATGGTTGTTTTACTTTATTTATTATGTATTCAATTGTTACGATACTACATGAAGTCATCCGCCCTCGAACGATTCCGCCGTTCTGGTTTGGGGGTGTGACAATATCAAAGAATCTCATCAGTTATAGACTTATGGGTTGTTTGATAGTTACTGATTAAGTCAGATCTGACTGAATCGAGTGTCTGACCGAATCACTTCTAACTAAAACTATTTTAATTGATTATGCATTTGACTAACTTTTTGTTATAATGAAAATGATCATTTTATCATTATGTTTAAATAATAATATATGCCAACTAATGAATTGATAAAAACAAATAACACCGTGTAATTATAATTACAAACTTCAAAGACACAATGTTATTAATTTTTGTCTAACACATTAATTATAATATATGCTAACTAATACATTGATAAAAAGCAATAAACACCATATAATTATAATTATAAACTACAAAGACATAATGTTATTGTTTTTCTCAAATCGGTTATGCACACCACTTAAAATCAGCTTAAACACTTGCAATTGTCTATTGGACAAAACCTACAAATGGAATGTAAGTAGAATATTATATGTTGGAACTTTTTAGATTTATATTAAAAGTAGAATTCAATTAAATGATAGTAAAATACAATAAATTGTTTTAAAATAAAGTTATTAACAGAGGTTAACGATGTAAAATGAAAGTAAAATGATGTAAATTTAAAGTGAAATACATTTTGAAAACTTTTTGTAGTGTTTAATCCAACTAACCTATGTTATCATTGTTTCCTTTAAATTAAAATGTTATTAACTTCTATATAGCATTCTTCACTTTCATCATGATTACATGTGATTTTTATTCCTTAAAGCCACAATGCTCAGAGGATAGAAAGAAAACCATGCGATTATGTATTTTGTATCCAATGAAAATTTATGTGATATGTAATAAATAGAGTGCAAAAGCTCTACAATGATCTATAACATATAGATTACAAAATATAGAAAACAAAAATAGGGTATCTTAATTTCAAAAATATAATTACCAAAAAAAAAGCAGAAATCAAGAAGCAAAATCAGAAATGCGAAAACAAAGTTTGATAAATGATAAATTAATGATGGGGTATTTATAATTTTCCTGGTTTTGGCTTGCTGCACTACGTTCGAGATTTCAAGGCTTTAAAGCGATGGGGAGAATTTGATTTCAGTCTTCTCATTTTTTTGAAAATTTTTCAGACTCTTACGAAGACAGAAGTTGGAAATGAAGAAATGGTGGAGGAGTTGTGGAGCAAGTCAATCTTCAGGAAAGTGTCAAAGGAAATAAAGGGTCAAATGAGGAAGATGACCCGGTCAACTTTGTTTTTTATTTGGACCGAATCAGGGGTAAACGGACTGAGTAAGAGGCGTCAATTATGTTATCAAACATTCTAATTGTGGACTGAGTCGGTCAAATCCTCTAACTAGACCTAATCAGATCAAATAAAACAACCCCTTGGTCGTTATATATAGCTTGAGAAATGAAGCATAAACCCAACTAGAATTTCAATAATCTACTAAGATTAAGTGAGAAATCATGTGAATATGAAGGATGCATCTAGCATAACAAGCTTCAGATATGACCTAACACTAACAAGGTGAGTTTTCATGTAAATTTTATGGTTGTTGCATGAAATTTTATTTCAAAAAATACTTTTAATTATATGTTTTTTTTGCTATTGTTAGAATAATTTATGTTGAATGTATAATCTATTTCAAGTAAAAATGATGGAAATGTGGGTGACACATGTAAAAGGAACATGTGTAGTAATTACACGCCCTTATTATTAGTCTTCGTACACGGTTATACGATATGAGTATGTGATGGAGAGCTTAGGCTCTGATTAATTAGACGTAAGCATATTTGTTGTGCCGGGAAAGGGACTCGTTCTCTAAAAATGATATTAGTTCCCTAAGTGTGTCACCAATGGTGGAAAGAAAACGAACAAGAGTTATACTTGATCAACTGTTGTATTTTTTTATTGACATCAATATGCATGAAAATCATGAACTCACTGGGCCCTAGGGTTACGAATTAGATACTTTAAATACACGCAACCTAAGAAATATCATAACAAGTGACAACGGGAAGGGAACCGATAAGACTCATACTTGAAGACGATGACGATATTTTGAGAAGACGTAACACTTAAAGAGTTTACGTCAATTTTATTTGCTTCTGCTATTATTACAAACGACATTAGTATTTAGAAGTTGATATTAAAAGTTATTGAGACTGTGTTGCGGATAATTTTGAATATGAAATTTGGGGTGCTACTTAATTTTTATAAATTTAAATTTAAGTTTATATACCAAAAAACCAAAACACATATCACAAGTTAACATATAATACTTAAGAGTAGAATAATGTGTCGGCGTCTAAACCACTAAAAAATCAAATTGTTTTAATTTTATATTTATATATATATATATATATATATATATATATATATATATATATAAACACAAAAGAAGCAATAAGAACATGTCCTACAATCTTTATCAATAAGGTAACGGAGATACATTGCCAATGTTACATTAAGTTTTCATACAAAGTACACCCCAAAATTTTCATTTCTCATTTAAAAGTTTTCAACAATTTTGCTATACATTAGCATTCTAGAATACAAGTAATTATCACAAGGATCATACTGGCCTCAAGTAAAGGAACGAATCGGGAGTCACACTAAATTACATGTAGTTGTCATGTCATTACCATCTATGGTCACGTCGTGACAATCAATAGATCCCAGTTTCACCACGTGTCACACTCTTCGGCCAAGTGTCTCGGTGAATTGCTTTCTTTCAGGTTGTGATGATCAAAGGTTGACCTTTGACTTGACTTCTGTTGAGTTTCTCAAAATAGCAACGTACTTTCAACTCAACTTCAAACGATCATAACTTTCTCATACGAACTTCATTTTCGATGATCTTTATATCCACAAAATCCTCTCAACAAGCTCTACAACGTTCCTCAATTATCTTTTACTAAATAGTATTCCTCAATTTAAAGTAAGTAAGTGCTTTATTTCTCCTACCCGTCTCTTACGTTATCCCCCCCCCCCCCCCCCCCCTTAAAAGTTTATATCCTCAAAACCTCAATAAGTAAGGGTATATCAAACTAAATCTCTTCTCGCACTCAGCAGTTACAATCTCACCATCTTAAATACTTTTACTCTGTTCTTATATCAATCGGTAATAATTCTCTTACTACTATCTACGATTTTTTGTAGTATTTGGCTATTCTCAACTAATAGTATCTCTCTTATTATTTGTCATTGTCTCAAACTATAATTTCTCACTCATTTTAACTCATCATTTCGGTCTCATTTAAAGACGTAATTCAACTTTTACTACAAAAAGGAATCAATATCATACCTCATTTCTCTTTATACTTAACTAAAAGTTCATCTTCCTTTTGTATTAAAAACTTTCTCTTCACTCTTATTTTTTTCATGCATTCTCTTAGTTTAAACAACTAACATATTTCTCATATATTTAGACATTTATTGCGTCTTTAATTTACTATCCTTTGTATCTTAATCTTTAGTAATTATCGATTTTAACTTATAAGGAAACTAGTCTGACCATTATAAATCAATTCTTCTCTTAATTAATATCATCTCTCAATTATCAAGATCAATCAATATTCCTACTGATATTTGGAATGTTAATTATCCTCTTCATAATTAGTAGTATTTCACATATTATCACTCAAGTTTGGTTATTTTCATCTTATCCTTTTCTCAATTATCATATGGTAGCCGACTTATAGCTCATTTTCTAAGTTACGAGTATATCACTAATTATCAAATATGTAAACTTGAAACTCATCAAGACCTTTACATAATGGGTATTGACTAAGCACCTAGCAGATTGATCTATGGTAAATCATATCTCGAATTCTATCACTAATTCCTTAATAGCTGCACTTGCCTGCATATTTCTTAAATTAATCTTCTTAATCTCTACGGTAATCATAATGTAGTTAATCCACTCGATTATTTATAAATCACTCAAATCACTCGGGTTAATCACTTATATTACTCTAATTAATGATGTATTGCTCAAATTAATTTCTCATATTACTAGGTCAGTCTCTCAGATCACATACTAAAATTAAGTACTATATTTAATCATTTCTATCAATATCAATCATTCGAACTAATCTCAATTGCTCCGATCAATAAGCGCTCATATCTAACTCTTCGATCACTATAAATCACTCGATTGAATCACTTAAATTAATAAGATCCATCAACCTTTCAAATCAATCACTTTGATCAATATTAATCACTCTATTCAGTCTCACTCAATCACTTTAAACATTATCAACTACACATATTTATTAACCAGATAACTCAAATCAATTACTCAATTAAATCAAGTTAATCCCTAAAATTAATTGGATTAATCACCCAGAGCAGTATCACTCACTCCAACTAATTATTGGAATCATTTGAATTAATAACATGTACTCAGATCAATTTCTCTGATCAGTCGAATCGCTCGAATCATTTATTTAGTTTAATCACTCTGATTAATAACTCAAATCAATTACTCAATTTAATCAAGTCAATCACTCAAATTAATTGGATTAATCATTCAGAGCAATATCACTCACTCAAACTAATTATTGGAATCATTTGAATTAATATCATCTACTCAGACCAATTTCTCTGATCAGTCGAATCGCTCGAATCAATTATTTAGTTCAATCACTCTGATGAAATTCAATCGCTTTGATCAATCACTAGGATCGGTTGAATCAATCTCTTAGTCCGTTTGGATCAATTAATTAAATCAATTACTTGTAATAATATTAATTACTCAAATTAATATTATTCGCTCAGATCAATCACTCGCATCTATTAGTTACTCAAATTAATTTCTCATATTAATCACTCTTGATGAAATTCAATCATTCAGATCAATTACTCGAATCACTTGGATCAATATCATTTGTTCAGATAAATTACTTGATCTAATATAACTTACTCATATCAGTTACTCAAATCAATCGTAATATATATTATATTGGGATTCGTCCTCATAACCTCTCGAAGACTTAATCTCAAATATCATCTACATGAGTAAACCTAATCACCTCTCATGGGTCTAAACATGTAAGTCTGAATCTTCTACATGAAATAATTTAATCACCTCTCCTAGATCAATCATGTAAGTCTATCAATCGTCTACATGAAAAAATCATGTATGTCTATGATCTCAATCAAAGTTCTCATTCATCTCAATCCTTTACACAATAAAATCCAATCACTCTCATGGATCTTATGTAAATCTCATGATCTCAATCATAGGTTCTCATCCCCAGTCTCATTGTATCTAGATCTTTCTTTCTATCTCTATCATAACTCATATAATCTCCTTCTTTAGATCAATCTTAATTATGTTGTTTCGACTTAGGAGTAGTATTATCACTTCAAATCACACTCTTATACTCTATCTCATCATATGCTATCTCTCTAACATCCCAAAACCCAAGCTATATTTTTTGTTTTTAACAAAATATAACATCCATTTTTAATTAAGTTACATTCAAGATAAGTCATTTGTTCATAAACCATTATTCACAAATCATAGTTATAATGAAGACAATCCGTAATCACGAATCAAAAAGTTGTTGAAGTGTGCATACAGTTACGCCTTCATAATATGATAAGTACCTGCAAAATATTTAATCCATAACTTTAAGCACAAAGCTTAGTGAGTTCCCCAAAATATCACATGCGGAACATCACAATAATTGGCTAAGTGTTATCAACAAACTCTGAAGACTATCAGCGATCCCAAATGGGCTATAGCAAGCCCTGTAACCCTTGACTATCAGCAGTCCCATGGACTTACAGCAGTCTAGGAGTTATCAACAGTACATTTAATACATAATAGAAATAAACAAATAAGACCCAGCTGGTCGACATGCATATACTACCACACATGCACGTATAGTGAGAAGACTCACCATGCGAATAGCAACTAGAACTACAACAACTCTCACACACATAATAGATAAGAGCAACAAGACACCTAACAACAGTAAAGACATATCATTTAAGCCTACATCCTTAAAACCCTAGCTTGACCCAAAAGTCAACCATGGTCAACTTCAGCCAACGGTTACGTCATGTCCACTTATAGGTCACATTGTGAACAGACCCGGATAAAACAGTCGTGAACACTCTCATCTCACAGTCTGACATGCTATTCCTCATTTCGTGAGATACGTTTTGGACAACTTTAAGCATTAAGCTCTTAATTCCTTAGGCCATTCCTTGAGACTTTCCAGAGGGTCTTCTCGAAACCTAAGGGCCATAAAAATCATAGCTTTTCAATAATGCATATCCAATGCTTGACTTGGACACTAACTAGGTCAATAAGAAGAAAATGGGATCAAGAATCATGCTTGGAGTCTAAAACCAACACCAAACCTCATATTTAAAACTTATACTAAAAAATGCCTCAATGATCCATGAAGTTGCTAACTTTTATGGATCACATACATGCTACCCAACCCAACCATGAAAAGAGAAGTATAAATCTTAGATCTAGAATGCATAAGAGATAAAGGAAAGAGCTTTAAGACTTACAAGTGTCCAAAAGCACTGCAAGATGATGAGGAAGGATCTTGATTGCCAAAAGGAAGAACCCAAGGAGCCTTCTTCTTCTTTAAAGAGCCAAAACCACCAAATGAGCTCTTGAAGGTCACCAATGGAGGCTAAAACGATTTGAGTATGAAGGAGGTGATAGAGTTTGAGGGTGTGAAAACCCTAGCCTCCCACTTCCCTTAAATATGGTGCAAAACATAGGTTTTGGGATAGCCTAATCTTATAACGTGAACACTTATGTGTGACTTCGCAAGCCTAAAAAATGGTAACACAGTTCAGCTTGAATGTCACGTCACGAGACATCCTCTCTCACGTTATATCCCTTTATAAATTGAGTTTTTTTATTTTTATTAAATTCCAAACATTAAAAGATTGAGTACCTGCATTAGATGTTACAATCTCTATTCTCAATCAATCTCATCTTTCTAATCTAACCATCCTTTATCTTAATATAAAGTTCTTAGTATATGTAACGCCCTGATTCTCAGGTATTGTTAATATGAGTTTTAGATTAGGCCCTACTCGACGAGTTGGTTTACCTACTCGTCGAGTAGCAGTGAGAAGGATCACGGGTTAAGCCACCTACTCGACGAGTCCATAATGGGACTCGGCGACTAGGAGCTGACAAGTGAAACCCTAATTCCGAGGGTTTGCACCCCTATTTAAAGGGACCTTAGCCTCCCTTGGACCTCCTTACAGTTCCAAAGAACCCTTGAGAGCCTTATTCGTGTGTGTGTGCCTTGTGTGTGTGTGTGTTTGAAGCTTGAAAGAGAGTTTTTGGAGGGAGAAGACTTTGAGGAGAATGAGATTGAAGCAATTAGAGTGTAGGAATCAACACTCATCTCAGGTTTCAACATCAAAAGGTACCCAATCTGTCATTCTCCCTATAGATCTCCCTTATTGGGTGAGTTTTAGGGTTTTCATGGAATATCAAGTTGGTATGATGAGCTATGGACTAGATCTGAAGTTGTAACTTCAGATCTGGACTCTCTTTGGATTCTAGAAGCATAAAGTTGCAGCTTTAGTTGTGATTGAGGTCCCCTTTGTGCATAAAGACCCATCAATAGCTTAGATTTGACATTTTGAGCCTTTAAAGCCATGCATGCATGTAAAGTTTGCAACTTTACGTGATAAGCATGCCATAGAAGCTTGGATCTGTGATTTGGAGCCACTGCATGGCTCAAAATGGATCTGTATGGAAAGAGGACTGAATGGACTCGACGAGTAGCAGGGTTGACTCGGCGAGTCGCATGAAGATGGCCATTGAACTCGACGAGTTGGTTGAACAACTCGGCGAGTCCAATAAAGATTTTCATGAGACTCGACGAATTGAAGAAAAACTCGGCGAGTCGGATGAGTTTTAACCAAGAATAATGTTCGCGAGTATATCCGTCGAGTCGTAGGAAGGGAACTCGACGGGTGGCCTTAAGGTCTAATCGGGATTCAAAGGAACTCGACGAGTCACCTCGATGTCTCGGCGAGTCACCTCGATGACTCGGTGAGTTGGATTGTGCTTCAACGGACTTGACGAGTAGCTGGGTGTACTCGGCGAGTTGAGGTGAACATGGACTGTTGACCTTGATTGAGGACTTTGACCTTGACCAGGGGTTGACTATTGGGTTATGGAGTACCTTACAGGGTTAAAGACTCATGCGTATATTGAACTATGGTTATAGGTGGTGGGGTCGGTGTCGAGTGATCCGAGAGTTGGAGTTTACCTTCAGAGTCGACATCTATGAGGTGAGTTATCCTCACTATATCGATAGGGTCTACGTCACCAAGGCCGACCCTTTAATTGTTATTGTTATAGTATGTTGCATATGGTCATGAATTGTTAGTTTGGAATCGTGGTAAATAGCATGTTATGCTTTTATGATCTGTAGGGGTTGGTGTGATAGTAACCTGCTAGGTCGGTACTCTAGTTACAGGAGAATTCTATGATTGTGATCAGTGAGATAGATATGTTTGATGTTTTAATATGTCAGTATATGATTGCTATGTGCACATGGTTATTTGCTTGTTGGTTGGGTTGAGGCGGTCCTGCTTTGTGCTGAAGGCCATCATATCCTATGAGTGGTCTGGGGAGACTGTAGGCCCACGTGGCGGACCAGTCATGCTGAAGGCTCGGGATAGATCTAGACAGGCTGTAGGCCCGGTACGGCGGTCCAGTCAGGCCGATATCCCAGTATGCATGTAGATTGATTGATTGATTATTACTATTATGGTATTGTCAGTGTGGTGTTGGTATTTTGGGGGTAGCTCACTAAGCCCTCGAGCTTACAATTTTCAGTTTACTGTTTCAAGTACTTCAGGAGATCGTGGAAAGGCGAAGGCGTGACCGTATCGCTCCTCATCCTTATGTTATGATTTTTGGGACACTCTGATGGAAAATGATTTGAAAACATTTTGTAAACAATGTTATGTGGTTTTTAATTATGATTGAAAAAGTTTAAATTTTGTGTGAACTTTATGGATGTTACAAGTTGGTATCAGAGCCGTGGTTTGAGTGAATTGGAGGAGCACTCGTGTGAATCCTGTCTCAAATCAAGGAGATTTTCGGAAATAAGTTTTAAAATGGTTTTCAAAATAAAGGATGGAGGATGCAAAGGGTACGATCAGCCGGAGCCTGTAAGTAAACCCCAAAATACCATGTAGTTATTTGATATTCTGATATGTTAGAACAGCATGCTAGTGCTAGGCTAGGGATCTTTAGGAATCACATGTTAGATTTGCCTGATTGCATGATGCCTATTAGCCTAGGGTTTCTTGTATGTGGAATTAACATCATAAATGTAGGTGTTTAGTGTACGGATCACGGTTGTGCATAATAAAGGCCTTATAGCTTGAGAATGTTGATTCGGCCTTCAGGAAGGATCGGATATTCGAAAGTCTATTGGGTCTAGTGTTATGTGCAACTAGCGTGCATTAGCGCTGCAGGGGATGATGGAAGTTTCATGAATGTGAGAGTCGTGTTAAGTAGTGAGTCTAGATGCGAGGTATTTGGTATTCCCCTAGAATGAGGGTTGAGCGCATTTCCTATGTTGATGATATTGTTAGGGAGTTGTGGTGATACTTGAGACAAATATGGGTAGGTGTCGAAGGTAGTATGGGCCCGTACTACTGAAAGCACAGGACCCATACGCGTAGCAAGGAAGTCACAACCCCTAAGGTTTTTGGGTTTTGGTCTCCCAACATTATGTTATTTATCTAATGACTTGTATATATATTTCAGTATGGTGGTGACAAGACGTGTTGCTTCGGGATCCGGATCAGGATCAGGATCGTGGTCAGGAGACGAAGGGTTGAAGGTGCCGGTAGCACCCGAGCCCATGGTTCAGATAGGGACAGAGGAGTTGGATGCCAGGATCCGGGAGATCATGCACGATGAGATTGCTGATGCATTCCAAGCACAACTGCCAGAGATGTTTGGGTCGATTAAGACCGCGGTGGTTGAGTATTTTGATGAGCGATATGCAGCTCTAGCAGAGACAGCTGCCGCTGCAGCTACTTTGGTTGTAACTGCAGCAGGGGTTGGAGGAGGATCCGGTAGGGCTTTCCAAAACCGGGACTTCGATAATACGAATCCCCCGACGTTTGATGGTACACAAGATGCTATTAGGGCTATGAGGTGGTTATCTGACGTGGAGGGTTGTTTGTTCACGTGCTCATGTCCTGCTGACCAAAAGGTTACGTGTGCCCTGAACCTGCTAAGGCTTAGGGAAAAGGACTGGTGGAGGCTGATGACTGGGTCATATACTGATGATCAGCGGGCTGTTGTTACTTGGGAGCAGTTCAGAGATATGTTCCGCACCTGCTACGTTCCACGAGTTGAGCGGGAGCGGCTTGCGCAGGAGTTTCTTACCTTGAGACAGGATGGGGAGTCTTTGATGGAGATTACCCGTATGTTCACGGAAACGGCTATGTTTTGCCTGAAGTTCGCTTCAGAGCAGTCTCAGATGACTCGTTATCTGCGTATGCTCAAGAATGATATTCGACAGTTCGTGTCTACACAATGATGTGATACCCTACTGGACCTTCAGGAAGCCGCGAGTTGGAGATAGAGCTGCAGCTGAAGGAGCAGTGTCAGGCACCAGCACAGTCTCAACCGAAGCCTAAGCGGTCTAAGACCGCTGATACATAGTCTGGGGGTTAGCAGAGCCGCACTTGTGGAAAGTATGGCAGGGTTCATTCGGGAGTTTGTAGAGCAGGAGGTGGGTGCCAAAAATGTGGCAAGGAGGGGCACTATGCCAGGGACTGTCGTCAGTCCGCTCCTCCCGCAAATATGAGGATTTGTTACCATTTTTATCAGGTTGGTCATGTGAAGACCAACTGTCTGCAGCTCACCGCCAAGTCGGCGCAAGGTTCCGCGTCAGCTGGTGCGAGGATTGGAGAAAGGAGGCTAGTAAAGGTGGAGCCTCTGAAGGCTCAACGTCGCACCTTTCAGCTCACGACCAAGGAGGCCAAGTCAGTACCAGATGTGGTTTCTAGTACGTTTCTATTCTCTATCTCAGTTATTATATTGTGCTATGCTTATTGATTGTACCTGTGATTAGGCACGTTTTTAGTAAATTCTTTGCCCGCTTTGGTATTATTTGACTCGGGGGCGAGTCGGCCGTTTGTATCTCAATCCTTCTCTAGAGGGTTCAGTATGCCGATAGATGATCTTGAGTATCCGTTGCGGGTTTCGATCGCCAACGAGCATGGGGTTTCTGCTTCTTCAGTCTATTGGGGATGCGAGTTAGAGATTTTTGGGGTGTCCTTCCTGATAGATTTGGTTTCTATCCCTATGGGGGATGTATGCGTGGTTATAGGGATGGATTGGCTTAGCCGTTTTGGCGCTATGATCGAATGTGAGGGACAGTGGGTGGTGGTTCGAACCCCAAGTGGGGGAGAATTTGTAGTGCATGGTGAGAGCACGAGGATGGGATCAGGGTTTTGTTCAGCAGTCAGGGCTCGACAGTATATTCAGCATGGGTGTGCTGATTATTTGGTGTATGTGGTAGATACACGGGTTAGAGAGCAACTCTCAGTTTCTGAGGTCCCGGTGGTGAGGGAATTTGTTGATGTGTTTCTGGCGGAGTTACCCGGAGTGCCTCCGGAGAGGCAGGTTGAGTTCGGGATCGACTTAGTGATAAGTACGGCCCCTATCGCCAAGGCATCATACGGATTGGCACCGCCTGAGATGCAGGAGCTGTCATCTCAATTGCAGGAGCTGCTGGGCAAGCCGTTTTTTTGTCCGAGTAGTTCACCTTGGGGAGCACCAATCTTTTCATCAGGAACAAGGACGATTCGCACATGATGTGCATTGAATATAGGGAGCTGAACAAGTTAACGATGAAGAACCGTTATCCACTCTCGAGGATAGATGATCTCTTTTACCAGTTGCAAGATGCGTCTTGGTTTTCCAAGATTGATTTGAGATCAGGATATCACCAGGTCAGGGTGAGGGAAGAGGATGTGGAAAAGACCGCGTTTCGGACTCGTTATGGTCATTAAGAGTTTGTGGTGATTCCATTTGGGCTCACCAACGCGCCAACGGTGTTCATGGATCTGATGAACCGGGTCTGCAGACCGATGCTCGATCGCTCGGTCATTGTGTTCATAGATGATATTTTGGTGTATTGCAAGACTCGAGAGCATCATGAGGAGCATCTTAGGGAGCTACTAGGGGTTCTAAGGTGAGAACGGCTGTATGCCAAGTTCTCGAAATGCGAGTTTTGGTTACGAGAGGTCCAATTGCTCGGATATCTCGTTAACCAGGAGGGAATTTTGGTCGATCTAGCCAAGGTGGAGGCGGTAATGCAGTGGGAGACTCCGAGATCTCCCTCAGACATCAGGATTTTCTTGGGTTTAGCAGGGTATTATCGGAGATTCATTCGTGATTTCTCCAAGATTACCGTACCCCTTACTCGTCTAACGAGGAAGGGGTGGATTTCAGGTGGGCCCTGAGCAGTAGAGGGCATTTGAGACCCTCCGATAGTGTTTATGCGAGGTACCGGTATTGACACTCCCCGAGGTAGTGGAGGATTTTGTGGTATTTTGTGATGTATCCATCACAGGCTTGGGGGCAGTCCTCGTGCAGAGGGGACAAGTGATAGCCTACGCGTCGCGACAGCTAAAGGCGCATGAGACGAGATACCCTAATCACGATCTTGAGTTGGGAGCGGTGGTTTTCGCTCTCAAGATTTGGAGGCACTATCTATACGGGGTCCGTTGTACTATATACAAGGATCACAAGAGTTTGAGACACATCATGGATCAGCCGAACCTTAACATGAGGCAGCGCAGGTGGCTGGATGTGGTCAAGGACTATGATTGCGAGGTCCTTTAGCACCCTGGTAAAGCAAATGTGGTTGCGAATGCTTTGAGCCGCAAATCATCTGTGTCCTCGACCCCAGCCAGTTGTTTGAGGATAGAAGTGGATTCCCCACTGGTAGGTTTGATCAGAGATGCCCAGATTGAGGGCATGAGGCCAGCGAACTGGAAGTTGGAGAGGATTAAGGGCGAAAGCGACCGATTTGTTCAGGATAGTCGCGGATTGTTGACCCGTTACGGTCGGGTTTGGGTTCCGATGTCCGGAGGGATCCGACAAACAGTGATGGAGGAGGCTCATAAGTCTCGTTTTTCGATTCACCCAGGAGCCACCAAGGTGTACTGTGATTTGAGTTGGAGTTATTGGTGTCCTGGTATGAAGCGAGATATCGCTTGGTTTGTTGAGAGGTGCTTGACCTGTAAGATGTTCAAGGCCGAGCATCAGAGGCCGCGTGGTAAGTTACAACCTCTGTTGATTCCCATGTGGAAAAGGGAAAGGATCGCAATGGATTTCATCACGAAGTTGCCGAAGACGGCAAGGAGGTTCGATGCTATATGGCTCATCGTGGATCGATTGACCAAGAGTGCCCATTTCTTAGCCATACGGGAGAGTTTTTCGGTAGAGAAGTTGGCCGATTTGTATGTCAGAGAGATTGTCTCTCGCCATGGGATTCCAGTTTCTATCGTTTCCGATCAAGATGCAGGTTTACTTCCCGTTTTTGGCAGAAGTTCCATGAGGAACTGGGTACACGACTGCATTTTAGTACAACGTTCCATCCGAAAATAGATTGGTAGAGTGTGTAGACCATTCAGACCCTCGAGGATATGTTGGGGGTGTGCGTTATTGATTTTGGTGGAAGTTGGGATTCCCACCTACTGCTTGCAAAGTTCGCCTACAACAACAGCTATCATTCCAGTATTGGCGCCCTGCCTTTCGAGCTGTTGTTTGGGCGAAAGTGTAGGACCCCAGTCTATTGGGGTGAGGTTGGGCACAAAGTGATGGGTCGGACAGAGGTAGTTCTGCATACTATTGAAATGATACAGCAGATTAGACAGCAACTGCAGACCGCTCAGAGCCGGCAGAAAAGTTATGCTGACCGACACCAATCTGAGCTGGAATTTCAGGTGGGTGACATGGTTCTTCTGAAGGTCTCACCCTGGAAGGGTGTGATCCTCTTAAGGAAGAGGGGAAAATGGGTCCCCGTTACATCGGGTCATTCAGGATTATTGTCATACCCCCAAACCAAGGATGGCGGAAACGTCCGGGGTGGATGACTTCATGTAGAGTATCACAACAATGAGTATAATTGTGCTCAAAGTAAATACAACCAACACAAATATAATTGAAAACGTTACATCAAAGCACAGGTTTACATGATTCACATCAATTACATTATGATACAAAATGAACTGTTTGACGATTTATCGTCCCATCCTCAAAACGTTGTTGATTTCCTGTTTTCACTGAATTCCTGAGAATACAAGTAGTTTTGAAAAGTGTCAACACAAAGGTTGGTGAGTTCATAAGAGATTTCGTTAGAAAAGTAAATCGTTTTCCTTGTAAAAGCGTTAGAATATGTATCCAGAAAATCCGATATTTTCTTTAAAATCTGTGTAATGTAGTCTATGACTGAAGACCAAAATGTATAAGTAACCTTTCTTATTAATAGAAAATGTTATGTATTTAAATGGACATGGACGCGTTTGAATTAAATGAAATTTCTGTATGTTCTCATGTTTGTTAATACATTATATATATGTAGTCCTAAATTAGAGGACCGAGTAATAACAAGTATTGACCATACTTAAAGGTATAAATGTGGTTTCAAATGATGTGTAGTCGTAACTACCAAAACCAAAAGTGTACAGTAAAATCTGTACTCATAGAGATAAAAAGTGATTTTAAATCGACATAAAACTCATTTAGGTTTTAAAAATAAAATCCCGTAAACTTATGGATTGTTATATCCTATGTGAGTCGCTATAATCATACTATGACTATGTGAACCTGCCACGACGTTCTCAGGCGTCGCGAAAACTGAAATGACATTTGTCACCCGTAGACCTGCAGGTCCAACTGTAGCTAGCAGCAAGGTGTGGGGTGTCAAACCCAATATAGATCTAGATACAAGTATCACGTTCTCCCTCAAGAAGATTCTGATTATAACTACCAGGAATTATATCCCGCACTCGGACGTACGGGGAAAGAGAGAGAGAGAGAGAGAGAGAGAGAGAGAGAGAGTCTCACAATATAGGATAACAAGTTTACGTGAAATGTGTGTGAATATAAATCTTTCTTGTATGAATGTACCCTTTTTGTACGAGTGTGTTGAGTGATGTATCATAAACTATACCTATTATAGTTTATCTAAAATGTATGTAATATGTATGAACTCTTTTATGGAAATGTATTAGTGTTATGAATTTGTCAAACTATACCTTTATAGTTTAATATACGTGTTCTAAAATGAATGATTAATATTTATTATGAATTACTTAGTTTCAGTTCATGATGAAAACTACCAAGGAAACACATTCAATAATTAGAACTTATGATTATACACTTTGCTCAACATAATACAAAGTGTTATGATATTTACATGCTGTTAGCTAACTTTAGCCATTCTGCCATGTTTTGGAAAAATCATAGAAACATCATACGAAGTCAAAAACTAGATCCGTAAATTCTAAGAGTTCACAAAATGTGTCTAGTTTACTCATAATTTTTATCACGATTTATAACGACCTCCAACTTGGGTGAAAAATTCCATAATCACAGACTGGTCCGGGTTGTTGTTTGAAATGATAGGCAGTTTTGTAAAAATCACCATAAATTGTAGAAAAATCGTATGGAGATGTGCAAGTAGTCATTTTAAAGCTAAAAACTTGAACTATTTTCACCTTGTACAGTTTTGTAAACAATAATGTTTAAGATGCCCAAAACAGTCCGTGAATGGAGTTGAACTTTTCTGATGAAGGCTGTTAGAAAATTTTAGTTATGTTCTTAGTGTTTTAACTTGTATTCCCCCCCCCCCCCCCCCCCTAAAAACTTGAGAAAACATGAAAATGTAGGGGTATGAACTCACCTTGATTGATTTCAATAGATAAGTGTTGAAGAAGAGAAGTGTTCAAGCCAAGAACACTTGAAGAATCACTTGAAGATTCGAAGCTCTAACACAAATATGATGGAGTTTGTGTAAGATATCCATGATTTGAGTGGAAATAAGTGAGATAATCATAAGGAGAATGGATTATGCTTACCAAATGTGGAAGAACACTTGATAATCAGCCTTGAATCTCGAGTTTGGTGGAGAAAAAGTTTGAGAGAAAAGTGGTGTTTGATACTTAGTGAAATGAGAGAAATGAGGAGAGAGGATGTTTGTTCCAGCTCTAAAAACGTGGGAATGGGTGGAAAATGAGTGCAAGGGGCATTGATGTGACTTAGGTAAGGTGGAGAGGTATGGCTGGTCATAGAGTGGGTGTGGGGTGGTTGTTTGTGACATTGGATAAGGCAAAGTCAACACTCCACCTTTAGTAATTCACCCATTTGATTTTTATTATTTAGATAATGATTTTCATCAAAATATGTTTAAATTATGAATATTTAGGGTTTATTATGTTAAAATATAATTTCTGGAGAAAATCCCGCTTTAAAATCACGAAAAACGGGCTAAAAATGTTAAAAATATCAAAAATAGGCTAAAAGTGACAATTTTCCGAATTCTGGCCGAGGTTCGGCCTTCTGATGTTGAAACCGAGAGGAGGGAGGGTAGAAACCGAGAGGGGAGAAGGGAGAAAGCAGGAACCGAGAGTGGAGAAGAGAGAGGGCAGGAACCGAGAGGGGGGAGGAGAGAACAGAGAGGCGCGAAGAGACAGAGAGGAGAGAAGGAGCAGAGATCGAGAGGAGGGAAGAGACAGAGAGGCGGAGTAGAGACCGAGAGGAGGGAAGAGACAGAGAGGCGGAGTAGAGACCGAGAGGAGGGAAGAGACAGAGAGTGAAGAAGCGATAGAGACAGAGCGACCAGAAGAGACAGAGAGTGAGAAGACAGAGACCGAGCGACCAGAAGAGGGACCGAGAGGGGCAGAGACCGAGGCTCGGTCTCGCATGCCTCAGCCAACAGAGGCTCGGTTCTGGTCCTAAGAGGCCTCTCTTCTTGGTTTCGGTTCCTAAAGCCTATTTTTCTCGTTTTCGCCCCGTTTTAAGCCGTTTTTGACCCGGTTAAGGGTCGGAATGACCCGAATGATTCTAAAAAGTTACGGGAACTTTTGAGAGAGATTTGGGAGAGATTTCTCATACTTGGAGAGATTTGGGAGAGATTTGACATTCTTGGAGAGATTCCTCATACAAAGAGATATTTGAGAGAGATTTCACATACTTGGAGAGATTTGGGAGAGATTTGACATTCTTGGAGAGATTTCTCATACAGAGAGATATTTGAGAGAGATTTCACATACTTGGAGGGATTTAGGAGAGATTTGACATTCTTGGAGAGATTTCTCATATAGAGAGATATTTGAGAGAGATTTCACATACTTGGAGAGATTTGGGAGAGATTTGACATTCTTGGAGAGATTTCTCATACAGAGAGATATTTGAGAGAGATTTCACATACTTGGAGAGATTTGGGAGAGATTTGACATAGAGAGAGATAGAGTGAAAACGATTGAGAGAGGTTCCATGTGTGACAATTGTGAGTGTCCGGCATCGAAATGCATGGTTCGTAAACCCTGTTAAGCCTTGCTTAAGGATCTTACACACTCCCGATGAGTATGCAACATT
Organism: Lactuca saligna; assembly: GCF_052625555.1. Classification (NCBI taxonomy): domain Eukaryota; kingdom Viridiplantae; phylum Streptophyta; class Magnoliopsida; order Asterales; family Asteraceae; genus Lactuca; species Lactuca saligna. The sequence continues at coordinate 235,024,012 of NC_136421.1, forward strand.
GTTTTATCGGTTTGGGCTCGCCACGTACCACAGTTTTTAGGTTAAGGAGATCTAGGTGTTCGCACTTTTTGCTTTATGATTTCTCATTAGAATAGAGAGTTATGTAGAAGTTTCATAATGTAAATTCTAGTACCCACAGGCAAATTGAGTCAAACGGTTTGACTTGTTGACTTTGGTTGACTTTGTCTTGACCGAAATTTGACGGTTGTCACGTCATCTCCCCGTTAGAGGGAATTTCGTCCCGAAATTTGAATTTAGGCAAGGAGTAGGCATGAATAATCAAGCCGAGAAGTGAGGATACTTCCTAATCGACTGACTCACGCGCTCCCATGTGACTCTAGGTCCTTGGATAGTATTCCAGCGAACTTTCACTAATGGGAAGTGGCGTTGTTTCATCCGCTTGACCTTGGTCCATGGTCACCATGGTTCTTCCAAGAAGGTGAGGCTCTTGTGGAACTCGATCTCGTCAAGGGGAATTGTTAGAGTCTCGTCGGATAGATACTTCCTGTAAATTTTGGGACGTGTTGGGTAGGGTGTACTTTACCAAGCTCGCGGGAGTAGATTGAAGTAGCGAGTTACAGGGCTGATCCTGGCAAGAATCTCGAAAGACACAATTATTTGGGGTATTGGCTTTCCATGCTTTCCGAAGCGTACTAAGCCTTCCCAGAGTGAGTGTTTCTAGAGGAATTTGGTTGGTTATACTGGAGTTCTAAAGGTTTCTTCCTCTTGCTTCTCTTCTTGTCAAGGGTTGCTCCCTTTAGGGTAAAAGTTGGGAGGGGGGGGGGGTTCGTATTTTTCGAGAAGTTCCAAGGGAACTAAGACGATAGGTCAGCGAGACCCAGAATTTTGGCGTATTCCTGCTAACGCCTTCGGTGCTGACTGTTTCTCAACGATTTTGATCAATTGAAAGGGTCCTTATGAATTTCCACCTTAATAACGATGTGTCTTGAGAATTGAACTCCTCAATTCCAAAACTCGTATCTAGAGAACTTTGGGTAATACTTCTCTGATCATATTGCTTCTGTGGTTTGTTGTAGCTGCTCTCCTTGGTTTCCTTCTTACCACGAGGGTAGATAAGTAAGTCATGTGTAATGACGATGATGAACTGATCCTAGCAAGAATGGCATATCCTATTTATTACGTTCATGAATCCTACGAGTGGGTTTGATCCTATCCGAGGGTATCACCACTAACTTTCATCGTCCGCATCGAAATTTGAGGATTGTTCTCGGACATCCTTCTTCAATACTCATTATTGGTGATATTCAGATCTCAGGTTCAATTCCTGAGGGGTACCTCGTTCCTTGCGGTTTGTCGGCCTATTCGCCTATGCGAGGCAAATAGTAAAGGTTTCTATTGGAGATGTTGTCGGGGCCTCTGAAATCGATGGCATTATGAGCGAATTGTCTTTCTAATTTGAAGAATAAGACCAAAGCTTTTCAAGGTGAGGAGCTTGGTTCTTCAATTTCATTGTTGAGTAGTTCGACAGGTTTTCCCTGACAGCTCTTATAGCTCGGTAGGAAGTATGTGGGTTTGGTTTACGCGACTAGGCCTTTTTTGAATGGTAGGACATTTACTCGTCCTTCTGGGCAACCTTAGCCCGAAGCTCATGGCAGGACTCGTACCATATCTGTCCCAAGCTTCTATGCTTGAATCTTGTCTGATACATGCGTGACATTCCTGAAGGTCTCCTGTAAATACATGTGATAAGGCTTCGGGAAGTATGACACTCCTCTGGTTCGTGTTTTGGAGTTCCATAGCGAGAGATGACCCAAAGGTCCGTGCTGGATGTTTATGAGAGACGATAGTTTCGATATTCAGGGGGTTAGGCGAAAGGCCCTTTGTAGTCGTTTAATCGGGAAGACGAGGGCAATATCAATCAAAATTGGATAACGAAAACACTATCTTTTTAGATAACATGAGATAAGTTGCATTCGAAGGAAGAGATCACTAGAGTGATAGAGTGTCCTGTATTTCTTTTCTGTGTGTTCCGTTTTGTTTGATGTTATGATTATTGTAGATGGTTCATACCACAATGTCTAGCACTAGTAGTGGGTGTGTTTTCGATAGCCAGTAATGATATTTGATATCATGATTCCTGACAGGTCTCCTCACGATCGAGCGGTATATGATCGTCGTATGTAAATTGATATCGTGCAATCATCGAGTGGGTGACCCCACTCAACCCCTAATACTAGACATGGAATCGGAGTCAGGATGGAATTATCTGTTTCAAAACTTTAGTATTTTGATTCTAAATTAACCCCGATGTATGGACAAGGTCATCACAACTTACAAGTAATGCTCCTAAGGTCACGTATGAATGTCTTTGGTTTGATTTGTATGAGAGAGAAAATATTTTAGCTACTTTTTAGAAGGAATGTTACTTTAGTAAGCGTACCAAATTCATTACAAACATATAGTACGTAAACATTTTGTCGTTGGGAACATTACAAAAGTCCTAACATGGTTCCCTTGCTGCTCCTGTTGGTGTGTTCATCACATTCCTCCTGTTCCTTCGTCATTCTTCTCAGTTGGACATTCTTTCTAGAAGTGTCCCATTTCACCACATAGGTAGCATACTGGGCCTACCTTGGTGCAGTTGATTGAAGGGAGGTGATGGGCCGAGGCCCTACAGAAACGGACGATATGCCCTTTCCTGTTGCAGTTTTTACAGTGCATCTCCCGGCAAGCCCCATGGTGATGAAAGCCACATTTGTTGCACTTTGGGAGGGATCCCTCATATGGTCTGGCAGGCATTTGGGTGGCAGACCGCGTGGCTAGTGTCGAGGCATGCGTCATGACTGCTGTTGTAATGGTAGGGGCGGCCCTAGGTTGTTGTCTTTTAGTGTATCCTTTAGATTGGTGGCGCTCTTTCATGTCCCAAAACTTTCTCTTCTTGTTCGTAGGTTCGTGGCCTGAGGTATTTTTGTTGGTAGGTACCCATTGGTGTCCCTGATTGTTACCACAATTTGTATTGTTAGTACCGCTTCCACCCTTGCTGACGTTGTTAGTATTGAATTGCGCCATGATGGCTGCCACGGCTGCCGTGACTGCAGCCTGAAAAGTAGCAGCGTCTATCTGAAGTGTTGGCACCTTGCTAGTTGGTTTGTTGCCTCTTGGTGAAGACATAGCTCTGTTTCATGACGAAAAACGAATTCGTTAGTGGAAATGATTGTCTTAAGTGCATCCTTACAATTTATATTTACGCATATAAATTTTTGCACATTACTATACTATTCTTAGTGTTTCTGCTAACGCTCCTGAGATGGAGTTATGGCAGTAGGTAGGAGTAGGTTTCATATGGACGTTAAGCTTTACTCCTCTTAGAATCATGTTTGTCCGAACATACTTGGTTGAGGAATTTTGATGGGATCCGGTGCATTAGTGCTGGTATGAGTGCACCCATAGGTCTATGAAGAAGCAACTTCTCAACAAAATTTTTAAAGGTGAGACGATAATGAGTTTTTAGAATGGCTATATGTCGCGAGTTTTCTAACTAAGTTTATCTCATATCGATTTGTATCAAAGTTCGGTTGTTTAGGGTGTTCTGAAAACAATTTATAACGAGATTCTTTGTATAATAAACTCATGTATTTTAGTAGTTCGGTATCCAAGTGAAACCTTATACTTGACCCAAGCTAAGTCCTTATCACGACCTATTGATGTATGCTTAGTTATATAATTAAGGCTAGATAGTCCTTCGAGTCTGTTAGGTACATCCTAAGCCCATCTTGTTAATATGACTCTAGAAATCATGGTTTCAGTGAAAATTTTGACCTCGATGCAGGTCTACTACACATTTGAGTATGGGCGGGTTTTGATAGAGGATAGATTTCTCGATTAGTATGACCACTTAATTTGTTGTGTCGTGATTTTACTTACAATAGAGTAGCACCAGCGCATACTTATGAAGCTAATTTACCAGGTCTGGTGAGCGGTACGAACTCTACTTACGATGATCCATCCCTTGTGATGCCTGAGGCAAGGTCGATGTAGTTTTGTAGCTTTGCTAATCAACGCTTGGCTACAATCATCCTTTCTTTGAATGCTGTGTGTCCTACCCTTTTACTCTCTTTCCTCTTCACGAGTGGCGATAAGGTCCTGAAAAGAGAGTTGGTCTTGGGAATAGTAGTATAATTCTGAGTCACCGGTACATGAGATGGTGGGGTTTATAGTAGCGCACAGTTTTTTGAACTCAGATTGTAGTCTTCCTGTTTTGATCCCCGATGATCGCGATCCGCTGGGTCTTTGCCGGGAGGTCTCTGTCCGTCAGTCCCCCGTGGTTGAGGTCATAGCACCCTCGTTGGTCTCCACATGGTGGTGGTTGTCATTGTTGCCGACATTCAACCCTCGATCACGATTGCCTAACGGGTCACAGGTTCGTTATAGTCGAAACGGTTCGCGGAACCCTTGCTATGCATGGAGGATCAATTTCCTCCGGTCCCGCTTATGATTCTTCTCATAACCATTCACCATTCCTCGAGTTCGGATTAGGAAAGTAAGGGTCGTCCGGTAAGTAGGATTTTTGCTATGCCGTATTTGCGAGAATAGAAGTGGAGGAGATAAGTACGATGCGTCTAACTCAATTATCACTTACTTATAGGGGTGATCCTTATTAGTTACTCCTATAATGACATAGTGCATACTAATTACATATAACAAGATACGATAGACCTTTGAATAAGTGATCCCACTCTAGGTCCACATCCAAACAAGGAAAAGGAAGTAAAGTAATGACCACAAATTCTAAGTCTATAATTTCTAAGTTATATATAACCTTAAAGTATCCACTTAGGGACTATAGACCTATTATTAAGGATCTATTTAGTTTTCATATAAGTTATGATATTACAAAATACGCCTATAGTATTCTAAACTCATGTTCTGTTCTAATGTTCTCATTGTGGTAGTGTTGGTAAGTTTTAGACTTGTTGCCATATCACAACTATGCTTGGGCATGTGCTAATCACTCCTTGGACCAGCATAGTTGATCAGGCTATGCCACTCCCAGGACTGACCATACATCCCCGAGCTTACCTGTGATATTCAACAATCATTACTTTTGTTTTGTTCTAGAGTGGTGCTGACCTTAATATGTATGTATGCATGTATACCTTTAATAAGAAACTATTTATTTCTAAAAGTATGGTTGTTTTGAAACTTAAATTCAGAGACTTAGTCCTAATGCATTTATAGTTTGTATATCTTATGTGGTTTGATATACTGAGTTCACTATAAACAATGCTCTAATACCAATCTATCACACCCCCAAACCAAGGATGGCGGAAACGTCCGGGGGTGGATGACTTCATGTAGAGTATCACAACAATGAGTATAATAGTGCTCAAAGTAAATACAACCAACACAAATATAATTGAAAACGTTACATCAAAGCACATGTTTACATGATTCACATCAATTACATTATGATACAAAATGAACTGTTTGACGATTTATTGTCCCATCCTCAAAACGTTGTTGATTTCCTGTTTTCACTGAATTCCTGAGAATACAAGTAGTTTTGAAAAGTGTCAACACAAAGGTTGGTGAGTTCATAAGAGATTTCATTAGAAAAGTAAATCGTTTTCCTTGTAAAAGCGTTAGAATATGTATCCAGAAAATCCGATATTTTCTTTAAAATCTGTGTAATGTAGTCTATGACTGAAGACCAAAATGTATAAGTAACCTTTCTTATTAATAGAAAATGTTATGTATTTAAATGGACATGGACGCGTTTGAATTAAATGAAATTTCTGTATGTTCTCATGTTTGATAATACATATATATATATATATATATATATATATATATATATATATATATATATATATATATATATAATATATATGTAGTCCTAAATTAGAGGACCGAGTAATAACAAGTATTGACCATACTTAAAGGTATAAATCTGGTTTCAAATGATGTGTAGTCGTAACTACCAAAACCAAAAGTGTACAGTAAAATCTGTACTCATAGAGATAAAAAGTGATTTTAAATCGACATAAAACTCATTTAGTTTTTAAAAATAAAATCCCGTAAACTTATGGATTGTTATATCCTATGTGAGTCGCTATAATCATACTATGACTATGTGAACCTGCCACGACGTTCTCAGGCGTCGCGAAAACTGAAATGACATTTGTCACCCGTAGACCTGCAGGTCCAACTGTAGCTAGCAGCAAGGTGTGGGGTGTTAAACCCAATATAGATCTATATACAAGTATCACGTTCTCCCTTAAGGAGATTCTGATTATAACTACCAGGAATTATATCCCGCACTCGGACGTACGGGGGGAGAGAGAGAGAGAGAGAGAGAGAGAGAGAGAAAGAGAGAGAGAGTCTCACAATATAGGATAACAAGTTTACGTGAAATGTGTGTGAATATAAATCTTTCTTGTATGAATGTACCCTTTTTGTACGAGTGTGTTGAGTGATGTATCATAAACTATACCTATTATAGTTTATCTAAAATGTATGTAATATGTATGAACTCTTTTATGGAAATGTATTAGTGTTATGAATTTGTCAAACTATACCTTTATAGTTTAATATACGTGTTCTAAAATGAATGATTAATATTTATTATGAATTACTTAGTTTCAGCTCATGATGAAGAACTTACAAGGAAACACATTCAATAATTAGAACTTATGATTATACACTTTGCTCAACATAATACAAAGTGTTATGATATTTACATGCTGTCGGCTAACTTTAGCCATTCTGCCCTGTTTTGGAAAAATCATAGAAACATCATACGAAGTCAAAAACTAGATCTGTAAATTCTGAGAGTTCACAAAATGTGTCTAGTTTACTCATAATTTTTATCACGATTTTTAACGACCTCCAACTTGGGTGAAAAAGTCCATAATCACAGACTGGTCCGGGTTGTTGTTTGAAATGATAGGCAGTTTTGTAAAAATCACCATAAATTGTAGAAAAATCGTATGGAGATGTGAAAGTAGTCATTTTAAAGCTAAAAACTTGAACTATTTTCACCTTGTACAGTTTTGTAAACAATAATGTTTAAGATGCCCAAAACAGTCCGTGAATGGAGTTGAACTTTTCTGATGAAGGCTGTTAGAAAATTTTAGTTATGTTCTTAGTGTTTTAACTTGTATTCCCCCCCTGAAAACTTGAGAAAACATGAAAATGTAGGGTTATGAACTCACCTTGAGTGATTTCAATAGATAAGTGTTGAAGAAGAGAAGTGTTCAAGCCAAGAACACTTGAAGAATCACTTGAAGATTCGAAGTTCTAACACAAATATGATGGAGTTTGTGTAAGATATCCATGATTTGAGTGGAAATAAGTGAGATAATCATAAGGAGAATGGATTATGCTTACCAAATGTGGAAGAACACTTTATAATCAGCCTTGAATCTCGAGTTTGGTGGAGAAAAAGTTTGAGAGAAAAGTGGTGTTTGATACTTAGTGAAATGAGAGAAATGAGGAGAGAGGATGTTTGTTCCAGCTCTAAAAACGTGGGAATGGGTGGAAAATGAGTGCAAGGGGCATTGATGTGACTTAGGTAAGGTGGGGAGGTATGGATGGTCATAGAGTGGGTGTGGGGTGGTTGCTTGTGACATTGGATAAGGCAAAGTCAACACTCCACCTTTAGTAATTCACCCATTTGATTTTTATTATTTAGATAATGATTTTCATCAAAATATGTTTAAATTATGAATATTTAGGGTTTATTATGTTAAAATATAATTTCTGGAGAAAATCCCGCTTTAAAATCACGAAAAACAGGCTTAAAATGTTAAAAATATCAAAAATAGGCTAAAAGTGACAATTTTCCGAATTCTGGCCGAGGTTCGGCCTTCTGATGCTGAAACCGAGAGGAGGGAGGGTAGAAACCGAGAGGGGAGAAGGGAGAGAGCAGGAACCGAGAGTGGAGAAGAGACAGGGCAGGAACCGAGAGGGGGAGGAGAGAACAGAGAGGCGCGAAGAGACAGAGAGGAGAGAAGGAGCAGAGACCGAGAGGAAGGAAGAGACAGAGAGGCGGAGTAGAGACCGAGAGGAGGGAAGAGACAGAGAGGCGGAGTAGAGACCGAGAGGAGGGAAGAGACAGAGAGTGAAGAAGCGATAGAGACAGAGCGACCAGAAGAGACAGAGAGTGAGAAGACAGAGACCGAGCGACCAGAAGAGGGACCGAGAGGGGCAGAGACCGAGGCTCGGTCTCGCATGCCTCAGCCAACAGAGGCTCGGTTCTGGTCCTAAGAGGCCTCTCTTCTTGGTTTCGGTTCCTAAAGCCTATTTTTCTCGTTTTCGCCCCGTTTTAAGCCGTTTTTGACCCGGTTAAGGGTCGGAATGACCCGAATGATTCTAAAAAGTTACGGGAACTTTTGAGAGAGATTTGGGAGAGATTTCTCATACTTGGAGAGATTTGGGAGAGATTTGACATTCTTGGAGAGATTCCTCATACAAAGAGATATTTGAGAGAGATTTCACATACTTGGAGAGATTTGGGAGAGATTTAACATTCTTGGAGAGATTTCTCATACAGAGAGATATTTGAGAGAGATTTCACATACTTGGAGGGATTTAGGAGAGATTTGACATTCTTGGAGAGATTTCTCATACAGAGAGATATTTGAGAGAGATTTCACATACTTGGAGAGATTTGACATTCTTGGAGAGATTTCTCATACAGAGAGATATTTGAGAGAGATTTCACGTACTTGGAGAGATTTGGGAGAGATTTGACATAGAGAGAGATAGAGTGAAAACGATTGAGAGAGGTTCCATGTGTGACAATTGTGAGTGTCCAGCATCGAAATGCATGGTTCGTAAACCCTGTTAAGCCTTGCTTAAGGATCTTACACACTCCCGATGAGTATGCAACATTGTTTTATCGGTTTGGGCTCGCTACGTACCACAGTTTTTAGGTTAAGGAGATCTAGGTGTTCGCACTTTTTGCTTTATGATTTCTCATTAGAATAGAGAGTTATGTAGAAGTTTCATAATGTAAATTCTAGTACCCACGGGCAAATTGAGTCAAACGGTTTGACTTGTTGACTTCGGTTGACTTTGTCTTGACCGAAATTTGACGGTTGTCACAATTATCGTCGTGGTTGGCAGGGTGGCTTATAGGCTAGAGCTTCCGGAGGAGCTTAGCCGGATCCACAACACATTTCATGTTTCGCAATTGCGAAAATGCATTATGGACCAGGAGGCACTAGTATCGTTGGATGACATTCAGGTCGATGAGCGCCTGAACTATGTGGAAAGGCCTGTGGCGATTTTGGAAAGGAAGAAGAAGATTCTGCGGAACAAGGAAATACCTTTGGTAAAGGTACAATGGGAACGTCGGAAGGGATCCGAATGGACATGGGAGCCGAAGGGGGAGATGCGCGAATTACCCAGCATTGTTGATTCCAACGGACTTCAAGGGCGAAGTCTAGTTCAAGTGGAAGAGAGTTGTAACGCCCCTATTCTCAGGTATTGTTAATATGAGTTTTGGATTAGGCCCTACTCGACGAGTTAGTTTACCTACTCGTCGACTAGAAGTGAGAAGGATCGCGGGTTAAGTGACCTACTCGATGAGTCCATAATGGGACTCAACGAGTAGGAGCTGGCAAGTGAAACCCTAATTCCCAGGGTTTACACCCCTATTTAAAGGGACCTTAGCCTCCCTTGTACCTCCTTACAGTTCCAAAGAACCGTTGAGAGCCTTATTCGTGTGTGTGTGTGCCTTGTGTGTGTGTTTGAAGCTTGAAAGAGAGTTCTTGGAGGGAGAATACTTGGAAGAGAAGGAGATTGAAGCAATTGGAGTGTGGGAATCAACACTCATCTCAGATATCAACTTCAAAAGGTACCCAATCCATCATTCTCCCTATAGATCTCCCTTATTGGGTGAGTTTTAGGGTTTTCATGGAATATCAAGTTGGTATGATGAGCTATGGACTAGATCTGAAGTTGCAACTTCAGATCTAGACTCTTTTTGGATTCTAGAAGCATAAAGTTGCAAATTTAGTCATGATTGAGGTCCCCTTTGTGCATAAAGACCCATCAATAGCTTAGATTTTCCATTTTGAGCCTTTAAACCCATGCATGCACGTAAAGTTTTGCAACTTTATGTGATAATCATGCCCTAGAAGCTTGGATATGTGATTTGGAGTCGCTGCATGGCTCAAAATGGATCTGTATGGAAAGAGGACTGAATGGACTCGGCGAGTAGCAGGGTCGACTCGGCGAGTCGCATGAAGATGGCCATTGAACTCGATGAATTGGTTGAACAACTCGGCGAGTCCGATGAAGATTGTCATGAGACTCGACGAGTTGAAGAACAACTCGGCGAGTGGGACGAGTTTTTACCAAGAATAATGTTCGCGAGTATATCCGTCGAGTCGCATGGAGGGAACTCGATGGGTGGCCTTAAGGTCTGATCGGGATTTGAAGGAACTCGATGAGTCTCGGCAAGTTGGATTGTGCTTCAAGAGACTTGGCGAGTAGCTGGGAGTACTTGGCGAGTTGAGGTGAACATGGACTATTGACCTTGATTGAGGACTTTGAGCTTGACCAGGGGTTGACTATCAGATTATGGAGTACCTTACAAGGTTAAAGACTCATGCGTATATTGAACTATGGTTATAGGTGGTGGGGTCGGTGTCGAGTGATCCGAGAGTTGGAGTTTACCTTCCGAGTCGACATCTATGAGGTGAGTTATCCTTACTATATCAATAGGGTCTACGACACCAAGGCCGACCCTTTAATTGTTATTGTTATGGTATGTTGCATGTGGTCATGAATTGTTAGTTCGGAATCGAGGTAGACAATATGTTATGCTTTTTTAATCCGTAGGGGTTGGTGTGATAGTGACCTGCTAGGTCGGTACTCTAGGTACAGGAGAATTCTAATATTGTGATCAGTGCAATAGATATGTTTGATGTTTGAATATGCAAGTATATGATTGCTATCCGCACATCGTTATTTTCTTATTGGTTGGGTTGAGGCGGTCCTGCTTCGTGCTGAAGACCATCATACCCTATGAGCGGTCAGGGGGTACTGTAGGCCCATGCGGCGGACCAGTCATGCCGAAGGCATCGGGATAGATCCAGATAGACTATAGGCCTGGTAGGGCAGTCCAGACAGGCCGATGGACCAGTATGAATGTTGATTGATTGATTGATTATTACTGTTATGGTATTGTTAGTGTGGTGTTGGTATTTTAGGGGTAGTTAACTAAGCCCTCGGGCTTATAGTTTTCAGTTTACTATTCCAGGTACTTCAGGAGATCATGGAAAGGCAAAGGTGTGAGCGTATCGCTCCTCATCCTTATGTTATGATTTTTGGGACACTCTAATGGAAAATGATTTGAAAACATTTTGTAAAATGCTATGTGGTTTTTAATTATGATTGAAAAAGTTTAAATTTTGTGTGAATTATATGGATGTTACAGTATAGTTTCTCATGTTAACTTTACTTAGGAGTTATATCATTGTTTTAATGCATACACTCATATTGTATACACTCTTGGTATTTATTCTCTTAATGCTACTCCATTTATATCTCTGTGGACCCTAACTTATTTTCCAATAAGCACCGTTTCATAGCAAGCTCCTTATTATATGGTAATTGATGGGTTTAGAGCATAACATCAATCATATGGTGTTAATGCAACCCTAATTGCATGGATCTAGTTTTTCTACTGTGAACATGAAATAAACTTCCAAGACTTACAAACCCTAAATCTAGCATACAAGTAGTCAAAGTAACATATAAATTAGGTTTTAGATCTTACCTTGATTGTTATGTAGCAATAACAATCTTAATCCTTCTTGTGATTGGCTTTGGAAAGCTTAGTGCCTCAAATGTTGCACCTCTAATGGAGTCACAAACACCATAAACAATAAGGATGAAGAAGGAGAAGAGAAGAGGCACCAAAAACATCCAGAAACCCTAGAGTAACTCTTGTCCACGTTTTTGGGGCTTATGGGTCCTTTAAATATGTAGGCTATTAGGGTTATCTAACAAGGAAACCCTAATTTAACTGCTTAAGCCCTAAGCAGCCCATGGACTCCCTTTGGAACATCCCTTGGACAAAAATCATATGGGCTTCCCATAGATTTCGTTCAACCTATATTCCAAGGTGATCCAGAACCCAATTGCAGTTATCTTATAATTACACTTCCAGTCCCCTATGTTTAATTAATCTCTTTTAGCCACAAAACTAATTCTTAATTAATTCTTGACTAATATTATTTAGACAATATGATTTCTCCTTTAATATATTATTCTTATAATATATTAATAAATCATAATTAATCCTTTATCTCCTTAATTCTTCTTACGAGTTGCTATGGTGAATGCAACCCAAAAGGACCATGCTCATAATCGGGTCAAGTACATACCAAAATAGTTATGGACTTAGACACTAATCCAATAGTAATCTCCTTTTCTCACTCTTCACTTCCACATCGTGGTGTTATCTTCACCACATTGTGGTGATCCGGTCATAACGTGTTCTCTATAGATCAGTTATTCATTATACTTGCAGTCCATATCATGGAAGACTCTAGTAGCATCACAACTACCTTAAGTACACTACCTTTATCTACTCACCCTCATAACAACGTCTTGGTTTGATTCAACCACGTCATGGTGATCCAGTCATTACATCGTGATTTTATTCTCTTGACGTTGTGATCTCCACAACTCAATTATAAAATCCTACTTTATGTTCATGTTGTGGTCATTCTCCTTGCACTTCGTGATTAGTAAAGTACATTGTCATTTATCGATCTAAGTGCATTATATTTCTCTGATCACTACACCGCATAACTCCAGTTGCCTTTCAACATATTTCACTATGGATCTCACAATCATATTCAACAACTTTCTCCAATATGCATCATAACATAATTTATAAGGACATATATATATAGATATACACACATACACACGCACGCACATATTTATCTCGAAATTCCTAAAGTATCAAATAATATATGTAACCTATAATTATCATATCAGATCAATTAGCATTTATACTCTATGGTTTAAGATTAAGATTCTACTATAAGAACCTAATTCTCTAAACCACAGACCTTATACCAACTTGTAATGCACTGGTTTTCATACCAAGTACACCTTACAAATTTAATTTCTCATTTAAAAGTTTTCAATAATTTTGGTGTACATTAGCATTCTGGAATACAAGTAGTTATCACAAGGATCGTATGGGCCTCAAGTACAGGATCGAGCCGAGAGTCACAATGAATTACCTATAGTTGACATGTTATTTGCCAAACCGTGACAATCAATGGATTTTGGTTTCACGATGTGTCACACTCTTCCACCAAGTGTCTCATTGACTTTCTTTGTTTCACATTGTGATGGTCAAAGGTTGAACCTTGACTTGACTTCCGTTGACTTTTTTAAAATAGCAACATATTTTCATCTCAACTTCAATGGCTAAAATATTCGTCCTCAGAAAAGGTGCAAATGTCTTGGTACCTAAGCATACCTAATACCAATATCGGAGAGTTTGTATCAAGCAATAGATACAAGACCTTAGAAAAGATGCAAGACCATGCCATGCAGAGGGAGATTGAGTTGGAAACTCAAGCGAAGGAAAAGAGGCAGACTCCAACTCTATCCCATCCAGCAACCAAAAGATCCAAGCACATAGCTTTAAGATATGGAGGACAAAAAAGGTCTAAGGTGTGATAAGTGTGGAAAATCACACGAAGGGAATTGCCATGTTGTAATATGCTACAATTGTAGCAAGGAAGGACATTGTAGTCAAGACTGTAAGCAAGGAGCACAGGGAGCACGCATCTGTTTCCACTACAATCAGATGGTCCACCTCAAGGCTAACTGCTCTCTTCTAAACCCAACAGGCGTAATATTAGCTCTATTACGTGTAACATTGAGGATTCTGATAGAAGACAAGATTGAGTTGAAACCCCAAGGGCCAAAGGGCGAGCCTTTCAACTCATCACAGAGGAAGCAAGGGAAGCATCAGATAACATGGCTGGTTGTTCTTCGGATCAAGGAAAAGCTCCAATATGAATGAAATCAAATACTAGAAGTTAATAGTGTTCTTAGGCTTCCACTAATGTAATAAATGTATGATGACAATATGATAATAATCATTGGATTTTTACTTTACATATGGTTGTTGGTGTCAAACGTATGTGTATTTCCAAACAGCTTATGCTTATCCTATTTTAAGGAAGTCACTTATGAAGAATACAAGTAGTAAGATAGGAATATGACAAACATGACTTTCTTCATATGACAAACATGAGTTTCTTCAAAGTCAAAAAAAGTAACTACCAACTATATAAGCAAAGCCAGCTTAAGCTTTGACTAGTGACAAGTAGTAGCAGATAATGGGTCTAACCCAAGTGGGGGAAAATCAACCCTTAAGGAAGAAGTACGAGGAGCAGCTCGACTCTTGACACCAAGGTATAGGAGTGACAACACAATTAGGTGGAGATTGTTAGTTTCATCATAAGGAATATGACCCAAGTAAATAAAAGTTTTTATTTAGGTTTAGCGTAAAGAAAGAAATAAGTCTCCTGCTAAGATTATCCATAGGCTATGAACTTTTTGCTTCTCAAGGAAAGGTTTAGTCTTTTCTTCCACGTATCATATAGGATTTAGGAAATTACTGAATTCCTGGAATTGGCTAAGACAATCAAGAGTACCCGATAGGTTCATGCATTCAAGGATGTAGAAATTATCCTTGCAACAAAGGATCAACAGATAAGAAATTCAGTAGGTCGCATAGATCACTATGAAAAGCATCAACTACTCAAGACATATACAAGACTTAGACCATAGTAAGGATTTAGTAAATCCGTTGTAGTAGTTTTGGTTAAATTGCAAGTTTCTAGGACAACCGAACTAGGCAAATAAGTTACCTATATTCTAGGATCATAAGTGTTTTAAGGGTACATTATAAAAAAATGCCATAGGACAAAAAGTCAAAATAGTACATTGTAAGCCTTTTATAAATGCACGTTCTTGAAAGTGATTTCCACTAGGACTTCATAAATAAATTTCCCTAGTTACTCGCGTTAAAAAAGTCAACAATGAATAGAAAAAATCAGCATTTCATGTATGAAGGTGACCATTCATCGTAAAATATAATTTCAAAGAGTCCCAGCCGATGAGTTTCTTGTTTTGGAACACTTCGCGAGGAGCTCAAGAGTACGTCTAAGTTAGAAAATAAAGTTCTATGAGATGTGTAGACTCAACAACATTGATAGATTTCGATAACTATGATAAGATAACATCTAGGTTTGCTGGGAGTAGGATTTCAGGGATGAAATCTTTTTAAGTGGAGGAGAGTTGTAACACACAATTTTTACTGTTCCATAGGATTTAATATAAACCATTTTTTATAAAATTTAAAGTAGAAATATATTACTCTTTAGCCCAGGTAATTATCACAAACATGTAGGAGACATCGATATGATTTCCATAGATATATAGAATGTGTAAATCCAACTTCATATGAAGAAGTTATACTTCTTTGAAGCTTCACGATTAAATAAGCACGACTCTACGTATCGTAAAAAGAAATTTTTTGATAAATTAGTTTTTCACCTATGTGATCTAAAAGAAAGTTATAATAGTCGTTAAACTGAGAGCATGCATATAGCGAACGTGTAAATCTAACTTCATTAGAGGAAGTTATGATTTTTCTAAGATTCAGCATAGCAGTATGCATCTGAGAAATTAAATTTGAGATCAGTCGATTTTTAGCCGAAACAATCTTTAGTAGAATGGAAGATATCATTAATAGGAACCCAACGATATAAGGATGGAAGAAAACGGACTCCAGATAATAAAATTTATGCATTTTATACAAAATTTAACAATCTAAGCATATGTGAAAGAAATAAACTCAAAATTAGCTGACAAATGAAAGTTATAGATCTCTTCAAGTGCTTTTCGTGGATATAAAGAACATAAAAAATGGAGTTCATATGGAAAAGTTATGCAATTTTGAAAATATGAAAAACGTTATGCGCACAGGAAAGTCACACATGGATAGCGGCCGAAATCAGCCACGCATCCCCACCCAATAGAGGACATATGTCAACAAACCAAAGGAGCCATGTCACCCATAGTGTGCGGCATGCATGCCGAATGTGTGTGGTGTGCAAGATTTTTCTTGACTATATATGGCCTACTCCACATATGCTCCGACCCACACACCCCTACAACCTCTATATCGGAGGTCTCTCTGCACTTTTATCCTATTTTCCTTAGATTTTTATACTGTGGCAAAGCCCTACGATACCCCTGGGTACTCATTTGAGTAGCAGTCATTAAGTAGGAGATCCCGAGTCAGTATTTTGCTCGCTTAGATCCTGGTTTTCATCAGTAATGCTCTATAAGTGAGCTACACTTACTCTGCCTATGTGTAATTTATAATTATAGTTATAAGTCATTACTAGGAACCTATAACTAAGATTTATTAGTAATACCAAGTCGTTATACTGATTGATCTACTTACAAGAGAGGTGACTAGGATGGTCATGTTGGCTTGGTTGTTGGATTTCAGAAAGGATATACGCTAAAATGATCTTGCCTCCTAATTGTCCTACCTGGCTAATCCTTATTTGATACAACTATCAATATTCATTGGGATTAGTGATAGTCTAGGCTATTTTACCAAATTTCCATTAGATCTAATAAGTTATAGTAATATAGGCTAATATTCGTTTGGTTCATTACTCGTCAGTGGGATCATCTGGATATCTGTTAATCTTCAGAGAAATTGTCCAAGTGAGTACATTTCAATATATTTTGTATATATCCGTGTATGTTAGGATATAGGAATCAGAAGAGTAGAGCCTATAGTATAGTTTTCTATTGTAGAGCCGAATATGTAATATCCATGTGTCTGATTATTGATATGCTTATAAGTTATTGCAAATTAGTTAAGGGACGATGGAGGAACATCAAAGAATCTAGGAACCTATATGCCCATGTGTTAACGAAATGGCATGTAGGCTGTAAGTACACATTGACACATGTTAATGAAAGTATGTGTAGGTCGTAAGTACATGTAGAATCGTGTTGAAGGCGAAATGGAATGTCGACCGTAAGTCTAAGATACACATATTATTTGTATACATGTATATGTATTCTGTATATGGTATATGTGAGAATGGTTTTATTTGGAAGAATTTAATTTGATGGTAAGCATATGGATGAGGGTATTCAAAGAAAAGGAGTTATCGTTGGAAGAAGGAGCCATCAAGAAGAAGAAAAAGAATTCATCGATGGAAAGGTAGCTGATTAGGTTTAGGATCGATTTTTGGCTGATACCATGTGAGAATGATTTCCCTTGAATATTATTGAAGTATTGATACAAATATATACACAATTACAACATGAATAAAAGGAAACAAAATAACTAATTTACATAAGAGATTTATTCCTATTTATTCCTAATAGTATATTGGGGGAACTCACTAAGCCTAGCAGTTACATAGTTGTTATAAATGTTACTCACGTATTTCTTGAGAAGATAAAGGTTCGATTGTACACATTCGCATTTGCTACATGTTTCTACACAATGTAATCACACTTTGGTATATTTTAATAAAAAAAATTTAAAATTTTGGGTTGAAATACAGAACGTTCCATAACAGGGTTTGGCCCCTGGCACTTGCATGAAAGACCATGGTTTGGCCCATGGAAGTTGTATGGAATACCAAAATTTAGCCTCTGAAACTTATACAAGTAAAGACTATGATTTGTCCAATGGAAAAAAGTAAGACTAAGATTTAGCCCATAGCATCCATTTGGTGTTGAATAGTTTTGTTATGTTATATATGGTATATGGTGTTCTGGGAAATTCACTTAGCTTTGTGCTTATAGTTTCATGTTTAAAATGTTTTAGGTACTATATTTAAAATGATTCAGGTGCTTCTAGTTCAAATGAGAATGGACCGGCTTGATCGCGCAACCTCACCCGAATATTTATTCGATGTTTTGAGAATTTTACATACATTGATTGGTTTTAAATATATGGTTGCATGTTTTTTGTTGGTTTCAAATAAAAAAAATTACTTAGTATTTTTTGGGACATTACATTTATTTTTTTTGATCATTGAAATATGAAAATGGAGAAATCTGGATTTAATTACAAAAGGCATGGGGCACCTCTTGTGGTGTGCGGTGCACCTAAATCCTTAGGTATGAATGTAATTTTAGGGTTTTAGGGGCTATTTAAGCATCATTAACCCCTAGGGTTTGCTCATTCTTAGCCCGATCACCTTATAGAGAGAAATTCAGAAACCCTGACCCTCATTCTCTGGTTTTTTAGCCTCGGTGTCCTTGTAGATCTTATTTCTCATTATTTATGGTTGAAGTTTGAATCAAGTATATCTTGTGCATTGAAGGAAGGCTCTAGCTTATATCGAACAAGTTTACACCTTTTCTTGACCATTGTGAGTATTAAGCTTCAATCTTTATGTGACATCCCCAAAATCACGGCCAGAAAAAACCGATTTCATTTATGCTTTTTAAAATAATTTCAGAGTAAATCCTTTTGATTTAAAAGTGTTATGGAATTTGTTCCCAAAACAAAACATGATAAAATAATATTTATCAAAGCATTTCATCAAGAGATGCATTTTCATTATATAATCAAAACTCGGGATGTCATGTTCCGATACAGACCATAAAGCATAAAAGATAACATTACAAGTCATTCAACAAATATATACATATAAAGACTTGTAAACAAAACAACTCGATGATTCATCCATCTTACGCCCTTGCGCCACTTCCTGTAATACAAATAAAACCGAGTGGGTCAGGCTTGGGAGCCTGGTGAGCATATAGGGTTTTCAACCCACAATAAATAAATTATATTTAATTTCACCAACCAATCACTATCCCGATTACTCATTCCCCTTATCCTCACTTTACGTCCCTAAAACAACATCTATCTCAAGGGACCTAATCTAGGATTTTCATCGGGACGAACATTACTACTAAGGGGTTTCCTTAACAATAGATATCCTAAAGGCAACCATGAGGGGGATAGAGTACACCGGTGAACACATCGTTCACAACACCTACAAGATATGAACCTGCTAGCGTTCCACAAGACTGTCTAGAAGGAGTCTGTGGTCGTTATCCATACTTCGCTAAATAACTAGGTCAACAACAAAAACATCGAGGCCTCTCATCTGTTTATTACACACCAACTATCTACCCATGTTCTACCCAACATATTAGTAGATAAAAATATAAAATTTTATACATAGTTTAAAAACCTGTATAACATGCTTTAATCAATACATATTCCACATAACAGATGAGGCAGACACACATAACACATATTTCATAGAGAATAAATCGGATCTATGAGATAGAAGAGAGTGAATATGCATTCACACATATAACAACAAAATTATACACATAACACGTATTTCGTATAAAATACTTCATAATTATGCGTTAGAAGAAAGTAACTACACACTCACTTGATCAGAAGATGATCGGACAGCACTACGGCTTGTAGAAGTAGTAATCCTCAGCAGATCTGGAAGATCTCCACAAAAATCGAACTTCTCGCGGACAGAGCCTCGGCTCGAGAATCGCACTTCTTGGGATCTTCGGGGCTTCGAAACTTGTTTCGGGGCTCGGGAATATTACCGGGGCTTCGGGGTACTTCTGGCACACAAATCGAGGTAAAACGGGATAGAGAAGAGAGAAAAAGATCAAATGAGCCGGCTGCCCTCGCATCCTATTTATAGGAGGCTGAGCCTCGCACGTACGTTGGGCGTACGCCTGTACGCAGGGCGTACACGTCCGAAATCGTCATGGCGTTCGTCATCCGAAGAACTTGAGTGCAAGGGACGTCATGCTTCACTGTACACTAGGCGTACAGCAGTACACTGGGCGTACCTCGGATAAGCTCGGTGACTCCCCTTCGGATAAGGCCGAATTTCATAATTAAATTTAAATATTAATTATTTAGTAAACTTTTAAAATTCATATCTTCTTCATACGAAATCCATTTTCGACGTTCTTTATATCCACACGTAGGTGAGACTACGATCTACAACTTTCGTTTAGACTCTGTCGGAAAGTTTTGACTTTATTTTTATTAATTATTTTTAATAAGTTGGGACAGAAAATTTCCGTTATAAATTCATAACTTCTTCATCCGACGTCTGTTCTCGCCTAACTTTTCATCGCTTTGATAATAACAACAAGATCTTCAATTCTCGTTTAGATTGTCTCGGCTAAAAACCGCTCGATCTCAAATTGAGTATTTCGGGCTGCATACCTCTAAGTCGAAACTTCAATAAATCACAACTTCCTCATACGAAGTCAGATTTGGGCGTTGTATATATATTCAGAAACCTCGTTTCAACTACTACAACATTATCCAAAGATAACGAGTTTATTTTACACTTAAATTTTGATGCTTAATTTATTCTTAATTAATCAAACCACATAATTAAGCAATTAAGCACAAAACACATAATACTCAAATAATACACTTCTATTATTTCAAAACAGGTTACAAAGGTTAACCTAGACTATTATATCAACATTAATGAGAGGCCCATAAACACAGGCGTTACAATTCTCTCCACCTTAGAATGATTCCGTCCCCGGAATCACACATCAACAAACAAATGCGGATAGCGACCCATCATGTCACTCTCCGTCTCCCAGGTGAGATTCGGCCCATTCGTGTGTTTCCATCGGACAAGCACTAAATCGACCATCTTGCGGCGCAACTTCTAAGTCTTTCAGTCAACCATTGCATCTGGTTCTTCAATCAACCTTTTCTTGTCATCGATTCTCAACTCCGAAAGTGGAATCATGTCGGGAACTTCCCCCGTGGACTTCCTCAAATAACACACATGAAAATTGTTATGAATTCCATTAAGTTCTTCTGGTAGTTCGGGCTTGTAAGCTTGGTTCCCAATCCTCTAAAGAACCTTAAACGGTCCAATAAACCTTGGACTCAATTTTCCCCTTTTACCAAATCTTATAAGTCCCTTCCACGGCGAGACTTTAAGCAAAACCGAATCCCCAACTTCAAAAGTCATTGGTCTTCGCTTTTTGTCAGCATAGATCTTTTGACGATCCTGAGCTGCTAACATTCTTTCCCTAATTATTTTCAACTTTTCAGCAGTTTGATGAACCATCTCCGGTCCCATAAACTGCTTTTCCCCAGCCTCAAGCCAACAAGACGGCGTACGACACTTCTGTCCATACAAAGCTTGGTAAGGTGCCATCTTAATGCTCGAGTGGAAACTATTATTGTAGGAAAATTCTACCAACGGTAAATGTTCATCCCTGTTACCTAGGAATTCTAGAGTACATGCTCTCAGCATATCTTCAAGCATTTGTATCGTTCGTTCGCTCTGACCATCACTCTGCGGATAGTAAGCTGTACTTAAACACAACTTGGTACCCAATTCCTCTTGTAGACTTTTCCAAAACCTCGAGGTGAAATGGCTATCACGATCCGATACAATCGTTAACGGAACAGCGTGAAGCCTCACAATTTCCTTCATGTAAGAATTCACAAGTTTTTCCATAGACCATTTCTCCTTGGCTGCTATGAAATGCGCACTCTTAGTGAATCGATCAACGACCACCCAAATCATGTCGTGACCATTCTTTGTTCTAGGCAGTTTAGTGACAAAATCCATAGCAATGTCTTCCCACTTACCCATAGGCATAGGCAATGGTTCTAAACTCCCGTACGATTTCTGATGTTGTGTCTTTACTCTCGCACAAGTCACACACTCAGCCACATACTTTGCAACATCAAGCTTCATCGTCGGCCACCAGTAGTAGGGTTTTAGGTCCCTATACATTTTAGTGCTACCGGGATGAATCGAGTACATGGTTTTGTGAGCTTCTTCCATAAGAAGATCTCTGACTCCTCCTGTCTTAGGTATCCAAATCCGATCTTGGAACACCTTCAGTCCATGACTGTTTACACCGAACACCAACGTTTTGCCCAAACATTCCTCCTTTCGGTCATTCTTCTCAGAAGCTTCGCTTTGAGCTTTTTTATACTTTCTAAAATAGTCGAGACAACTTCAATTCTCAACGCTCTTGGCCTTTTCCTTTCAAGATTGACTTTCCGACTGAGAGCATCAGCAACAACATTAGCCTTACCGGGGTGGTAAAGTATCTCGCAGTCGTAGTCTTTAAGTAATTCTAGCCAGCGTCGTTGCCTCATATTCAATTGCTTTTGATTAAAGAGATATTGGAGACTCTTATGATCAGTAAAAAGTTTGCACTTCGTGCCATAGAGGTAATGCCTCCATATCTTCAGAGCGAAAACCATCGCTGCCAACTCCAAATCATGAGTCGGGTAGTTCTTTTCATGCTCTTTCACCTGTCGAGACGCATATGCTATCACCTTTTCTCTTTGGGTCAAAACACAACCCAATCCAACCCCAGACGCATCGCTATAAATAGCAAAATCCTCAACTCCATCGGGTAGAGAAAGTATCGGTGCCTCACATAGTTTCTTCTTTAGCTTCTCGAATGCTTCTCTATGCTTATCATTCCAAGCATAAGTAGCTCCTTTGTGGGTCAAAGCTGTCAACAGAGTAGCGATCGAAGAAAAGTCTTGGATAAACCTTCGGTAATATTCGGCTTATCCCAAAAAGCTTCGGATCTCCGTGGGACTTTTCGGTTGTTCCCACTTCATCACAACTTCGATCTTCGCTGGATCAACCATTATCCCTTCTTGGTTGACCACGTGACCCAAGAATTGGACTTCACGAATCCAAAAATCACATTTGGAGAACCTAGCATACAACTTCTCCTTCTTCAAGACTTCTAACACTTCTCGCAAGTGTCTGTCATGCTCCTCTTGGCTTTTCGAATAAATCAGAATGTCATCTATGAACAATATCACAGATTTATCAAGGAACGGATTACAAACTCTGTTCATTAAATCCATGAATGCTGCTGGAGCATTGGCTAGTCCAAACGACATAACCAAAAACTCGTAGTGTCCATATCGGGTTTTGAATGCAGTCCTCTCTATATCCTACTCTCTTACTTTCAGCTGATGATATCCTGACCTTAGGTCGATCTTCGAGAAATAGCTCGAACCTTGTAGTTGATCGAATAGGTCATCAATCCTCGGCAACAGATATCTATTCTTTATTGTTGCCTTATTCAGCTCTCGGTAATCGATGCACATCCTCATGCTTCCATCTTTGTTCTTCACGAATAACACCAGAGCTCCCCAGGGTGATGAACTAGGTCTAATGAAACCTTTGTCCAATAACTCCTGAAGTTGCATCATCAACTCCTTCATCTCCGTCGGTGCTAATCGATAAGGTGCTTTTGCAATTGGCGTTGTTCCGGGCAACAAGTCAATGCGGAATTCCACTTGTCGATCAGGCGGTAATCTAGGAAGATCTTTGGGAAATACTTACGGATAATCACACACAACGGGAATATTCTGCATCACCTTCTTTTCCTTCTTAGCATTGATCACGAATGCTAAGTATGATGTACACCCCTTGGTCAAACATTTTCTGGATTTCATTAGAGAAATTATTCCAGAATTTACTCTGCGTTTATCTCCATACACCATAAATGATTCCTTCCTAGGCAGTTCACTTTCACTATCTTCTTCTTGCATAAAATTTTGGAATCATTGGCGATAAGCCAATCCATTCCAAGCACGATGTCGAAACCATTAAGTTCGATAGGCAATAATTCCTCGTGGAACTTATTCCCATTCAGATCAAATTAAGATGTTTTTCATACGATGGCTAACAGCTACAAACTTGCCACTAGCAACTTCGACTAATAAAGCATTATCTAGTCTATCAACAGGCAAAGCTAGCTTTCTACCAAATTCATGCGATATAAAGGAGTAGTTGGCTCCAGAATCAAATAAAATTTGGGCAGGCAATGTGTTTACGAGAAAGGTACCTGAAGCGACATCAACTTCATCTTTAGCGGCTTCCAGTGTCATCTAGAATGCTCTCGCCTTCGGCTTTGGCGGAATGTTGGGTCTAGCTACCTCTTTCTTCTTCGGGCAGTCCCTCCACATGTGTCCCTCCTCACCACAACCATAACAAACCTTCATTGAGAGGGTGCATTCATTGGCATAGTGCCCTGGCTTCCAACATTTGTAGCATGTGGCCGCTACCTCGCATTTTCCATGATGCTTCTTTTTACATTTGTCGCACCACTTTGCTTCGCCTCCACTTCCCCTCGAACCAGACTTCAAGAACTTGTTTCTCTTATTGGACCCTGAAGCTCCATCGAACTTCCTCTTTTCACCAACTTCTATCCTTTCCAGACCCTTTTCCTTCTACTGGGCCTCCACATTCATAGCTTCACGAACAACCATTTTCGGAGTAGTTGCTATCTTGACTGTCGGACCAAAGTCGGCAGGCAGTCCATTAGCAAACCTCTCAATCTTGGAGAGTTCCGTTGGTACTAGGTACGGAAATAACTTAATTTTCTCAGTAAATGCAGTAGCATAGTCGTCTATGCTCATCCTCCCCTTCTTCAAGTTTTGGAACTCATTGATCAGACCAATCAGATCTATCTCTGAACAATACTGCAGCCTTAGTTGTTCCAAGAACTCCTCCCATGACATTTTTAGGGCTTCCCCTCGTGGCATACTATCTGCCAACAACTTCCACCAACTCAATACTCCAGTCTTCAGTTGTCTAATTGCAAAGACAGTCTTCTGTTTGTTGCTACGGTCGCAACTTTCAAATACCATCTCCATTTCGGAGATCCAATCCGTTATCTCAACAGGCTTTGGGCTCCTAGAAAGACTTGGCGGCTTGGCGCCCAAGAAGTTCTTGTACATTCGCCCATCCTTGTTGTTTCTCCTTTCCAGATCGTTCCTTCGTTCTCCTTGAGTCCCGACTTGACTCATAATGCGACTATTGTTCCCTTCCTCCGATTGCTCGGGAATCAATTCGGGTTCCTCAATAGGTATGATAGGTTCGACCCTATTATCATGCAACATCTGTCGCATCTCATCCCTTTGTTCGGCTAACATAGCCTGAATCATGGCTTGCACCCCAGCCAATGTTATTGGTTCTGGTGCTACTGCTACAACAGGTATTTGCTCAATCACTGGCGGTTGATTCCTGTTTTCATCCGCTTTTCCAACGCCACTCCTTCTTCTCACCATTTTTGATCTACACGCCGAATAAGGTGAAATTTAGATCTTCATTCACGATAGATTTCAAATCATCCTTATCACTCCGAAACGATTACATGCTAGTTCTAATAT
Organism: Lactuca saligna; assembly: GCF_052625555.1. NCBI lineage: Eukaryota > Viridiplantae > Streptophyta > Magnoliopsida > Asterales > Asteraceae > Lactuca > Lactuca saligna. The sequence continues at coordinate 235,049,267 of NC_136421.1, forward strand.
CGTATACATACGCTTAGAATCCTAAACACATAAACCTTCAGATCCGATTGGCAACAAACCGTAGATCCGAACAAATAATATCATATATGGCAACATATAACATTTAGCACATAAAAGCATTTTAGGCAACTTTCCTAAAAATAAACTAGTCCTCGTGTCTAAAATCCAATAGACACACATCTCAAAATTCCACTTAGCAATCTAAGTTTAAGTCTAGAAATCCTACAAATTCCTAGTTCGCTTAAACTAATGCTCTAATACCAACTGTGACATCCCCAAAATCACGGCTACAAAAGACCAATTTCATTTATGCTTTTTAAAATAATTTCAGAGTAAATCCTTTTGATTTAAAAGTGTTGCGGAATTTGTTCCCAAAACAAAACATGATAAAATAATATTTATCAAAGCATTTCATCAAGAGATGCATTTTCATTATATAATCAAAACTCGGGATGTCATGTTCCGATACAGACCATAAAGCATAAACGATAACATTACAAGTCATTCAACAAATATATACATATACAGACTTGTAAACAAAACAACTCGATGATTCATCCATCTTACGCCTTTGCGCCACTTCCTGTAATACAAATAAAACTGAGTGGGTCAGGCTTGGGAGCCTGGTGAGCATATAGGGTTTTCAACCCACAATAAATAAATTATATTTAATTTTGTCACACCCCGAAAACCAAAGGCGGAAACGTCTCCGGGGTTGACTATCATGTTGTGTATCAAATCCAATGTACATAGTAATCACAGTAAACAAACAATACATTACATATATATATGAAAGTTTACATGTGTTTCAAAAGTAAAGTTATACAAATATACATATGCATCATATAAACAAAAGTTGAGACGAGTCTCCCACGCACTCCGTCTTCACCAAAAGAGATCACCGGGTACCTGTCTAACTTGGACCTGAGAATACAAGCGGTTTGAAAATCAGCATAAAGCTGGTGAGTTCATAAGCGGTTTTGTTTTGTGAAAATGTATCGGTTTCCTTTAGTTTCCGAAAAGATTTGTTATCCAAGAAAATCCCATATTTTCTTATGTGAAGCTGGTTAAGTTATCATTTGTTACCAATTCGATTATGTATTGTATTTACCTCAGGAAAATCCCATATTTTCCTAATTGTAAGATCAATGGTATATCACAAAGTATAGTTTAACACACAAAACTATATAATGAAAATCTTGGGATCACTATCCCGTAAGACATATAAGTTAGTTTGAGATATTCGAAAGTACGGTTCAAGATCATGGGACTATCATCCCGGACTAACACGAGATAAGTTAATGTATGTATGTAAATATAGATTTGAAACCATGGGATCACTATCCCGAATAAGATACAAATTTTAGAAACCATGGGATCACTATCCCGTATAAGATATAGATTTAGAAAACCTTGGGATCACTATCCCGAATAATTTATAGATTTAAAAACCATGGGACCACTATCCCGTATATATATTTAGAAAACCATGGGATCATTATCCCGTATAAGATATCGATATGAAACCTTGGGATCACTATCCCGTATAAAATATAGTTAAAGATCATGGGGAAAGACATCCCGTACAAGTTATAGACATAAAACCATGGGATCACTATCCCGAACTAGATACCAAATAGTTTAGTTAATACCATGCGATCACTATCCCGAAAGAGATATAAGGATAAACCATGGGATCATTATCCCGTATAGGACATAGATATAGAATAGTTTGATAATACCATGGGATTACTATCCCGAAAGAGACATAGAAACAATACCATGGGATCACAATCCCGAAAGAGACATAGAATATAGATACAAAACCATGGGATCACTATCCCGAACGAAATAAAGATCCTGAACCCAAACTGTGAATAAGCTGGTATTAATACATATTGTGAGTCGGGTAACCATACTAATACGACAACGTGACCTCCTTGACGTTTGTCAGACGTCGAACGATATCCAGAAATTTGTCACCCTAGGCATGCCCGCCTAACTGTAGCTAGCAGTTAAGGTGTGGGATTGTCAGTCCCGAATAGATCTATTCACAAATTCCGCGCTCTCCCTCCAGGAGACTCTGGTTACACTTCCGGAGAGGATTTACTGATCATCCATAAAGGGTAGTGACTATCTCACAAGCTAGTACTAAACTATTCACAGGGTTCTTATAAGATATTGACATACAGAAAGTTATGAAACATAGTACAGTAAAGTATAGATACATACATGAAATCATCGGATAATACATTCAAATGATACGGAGATAAACTGAACGGACATAGTTTATCTAATAATTTAGTATAGATATCAGTATACGATAGAAGGAACAGTAAAGACCCCCAAATTATTCCCATAATAACTTGATTAGTTTGATTGTTTCTTAACTAAAATCCATTTAGTTGAAATCGAGTAGTCATTCCTTATGCTCAGCATAATACATAAGGAGTAAAAGAGTTTATAGATTTGTCAAATATTGTTTGAAACACATCAATGTTGTGATTGGAAAACAGTTATAGTTTGCTTGTATTCCCCCCCTGAAAACATTGAAAACAGTGAAAAAGCCGTAGGGGTATGAACTCACCGAACGAGGTACGAGACGGTTTGGATGCTAAGAGTTGAGTCGGGACTTGTAAACGCACGAGGTTCCTAATTATGAAGTAAAGATACACATTTGTATCTAATTAGGACTTAGATTGATTGTCGGATAGGGACAATTGCTTCAGGTCGCGATAACACTCCGATACAAGTGTTTGGTGGGACCCGGGTGGCGTTTAGGGACATGAATGGCACAAGGGACTTGGGAAATGAGTTGGGACATCAAAGGAACACTCCCATTAAGGGATTTTACGGCCAAAACACCCTTCCCCATGAGTTTACGGCCGTAAACTCATGATGGGTGTTTTATGGTGCCTTTTGGACTTCCAACACTTAGGGGATAATTTCTAGACTAGGTTTAAGGACTTGGAATGATTTAAAACATCAATTTGACCCTCTTTGATGGGAGTTTACGGCCTAGCAAGATCCATGGCCGTAAACCCTTGTTTGTCCAAGAAAATGATGTTAATTGTTACTAGAACAAATCACATGTGATTGGTAGATTTTATCCAAGGCCTAACATGAGTTTGCATGGGACTTTTGAGGTGTTTGTGGAGTTTACGGCCCATGAAACTCCCTTCATGGCCGTAAACTCTAATACATGGTGCTCCAAGGTGTTTTAAGGTCTAGAACTTGCATGAAAGGACTTCTAAAATTCATCTAAGGGCCTTAGGGGTGTGTAGTTTGCATCTTATCACCAAAAATTTTGGAGTTTACGGCCCAAGAACATGTCTTGGCCGTAAACCCTTAGAAACCCCATAAATGTTGTATTTTAGGCCCTCAAAGTATTTTTGGTTGGTCCCTTGATTTATTCCAAGGCTTTTGGTGGTGTTGGATGGCTTTCTAACACCTTAGAATGGGATTTATGCCAAGTTTTGGGGAGTTTACGGCCCAAGAACTCTCCTTGGCCGTAAAATCATCTAAGTCCCCCAAAGTTAATGTTTCAAGTGTCCAAATGCAAGAATCAAAGTCCCATAATTCATATCTAAGCTATAGGGGTGATTTGGAAGGGTTTAAGGGCATGAAAACCCTCATTATGTGAGTTTACGGCCCAAGGATGATCCTTGGCCGTAAACTCCTCCAAACATCACAAAGTTCAAGTTTTACATGTTTAGATTACATATTTTAAAGTCCCATAGCCATATTCAAGGTCCAAACTAGTCAAGGAAGGGTTTAAAGGCTCAAAACCCCACTTATTGTGAGTTTACGGCCCATGCATGCTCCATGGCCGTAAACTCATGTATGTGGTCACAAATCATGTTTAATTCTCGAATTTGAAGGCTAAAGATGCTATAGATTAAGGCTAGGGAGGTACCTTAAGGATTTGAAGCCTTAAAATTGAGTTTTGGACACAAATCTTTGGATTTTGGAGAGAGGTTAGAGAGAGAGTAGTGAGAGAAGGAAAAGCTTCAAATGAAAGCTGAAACATGTTTATATAGTTCCTAAAATTTGCACACGGTGGAATTTTACCCGATACCGGCGCTAAACGCGGCTTTTGGTCGCACCCGATTGAGTTTCCGTCACCCGACGGGAACATTTTTAAAACTTATAAAATAATGATTTTGGGCGAAAAAAATATAAGTTCCTGAGTGCTTTAGACACTCATTAGGATAAAATAAACATATAAATTATACAAATAAATTTCAAAGAGAAATCGGAACGAATCCGATAACGGCGACTTTCCGGGTAGAACGGTTCTTGGCGACGAACAAATTTCGGGTTGTTACAAATTTCACCAACCAATCACTATCCCGATTGCCCATTCCCCTTATCCTCACTTTACGTCTCTAAAACAACATCTATCTTAAGGGACCTAATCTAGGATTTTCATCGGGACGGACATTACTGCTAAGGGGTTTCCTCAAAAATAGATATCATAAAGGCAACCATGAGGGGGATAGAGTACACCGGTGAACACATCGTTCATAACACCTACAGGTTATGAACCTGCTAGCGTTCCACAAGACTATCTAGAAGGAGTCTGTGGTCGTTATCCATACTCCGCTGAATAACTAGGTCAACAACAACAACATCGAGGCCTCTCATCTATTTATTACACACCAATTATCTACCCATGTTCTACCCAAAATATTAGTAGATAAAAATATACATTTTTATACATAGTTTAAAAACCTGTATAGCATGCTTTAATCAATACATATTCCACATAACAGATGAGGCAGACACATATAACACATATTTCATAGAGAATAAATCGGATCTATGAAATAGAAGAGAGTGAATATGCATTCACACATATAACAACAAAATTATACACATAACACGTATTTCGTATAAAATACTTCATAATTATGCGTTAGAAGAAAGTAACTACACACTCACTTGATCAGAAGATGATCGGACAACACTACGGCTTGTAGAAGTAGTAATCCTCAGCAGATCTGGAAGATCTCCACAAAAATCGAACTTCTCGCGGACAGAGCTCCGGCTTGGGAATCGCACTTCTCAGGATCTTCGGGGCTAGGAAACTTGTTTCGGGGCTCGGGAATATTACGGGGGCTTCGGGGTACTTCTGGCACGCAAATCGAGGAAAAACGGGAGAGAGAAGAGAGAAAAAGATCAAATGAGCCGGCTGCCCTCGCATCCTATTTATAGGAGGCTGAGCCTCACACGTACGTTGGGCGTACGCCTGTACGCGGGGGCGTAAACGTCCGAAATCGTCGTGGCGTTCGTCATCCGAAGAAATCGAGTGCGAGGGACGTCACGCTTCGCTGTACGCTGGGCATACCTCGGATAAGCTCGGTGACTCCCCTTCGGATAAGGCCGAATTTCATAATTAAATTTAAATATTAATTATTTAGTAAACTTTGAAAATTCATATCTTCTTCATACGAACTCCGTTTTCGACGTTCTTCATATCCACGCGTAGGTGAGACTATGCTCTACAACGGCAAATTTTGAATTTATTTTTATTAATTATTGTTAATAAGCCGGGACAGAAAATTTCCGTTATAAATTGATAACTTCTTCATCCGACGTCCGTTCTCGCCTAACTTTTCATCTCTTTGATACTAACAACGAGATCTTCGATTCACGTTTAGATTGTCTCGGCTAAAAACCGCTCGATCTCAAATCGAGTATTTCGGGCTGCATACCGCTAAGTCGAAACTTCAATAAATCATAACTTCCTCATACAAAGTCAGATTTGGGCGTTCTATATATATTCGGAAACCTCGTTTCAACTATTACAACGTTATTTAAAGATAACGAGTTTATTTTACACTTAAATTTTGACGCTTATTTTTATTCTTAATTAATCAAACCACATAATTAAGCAATTAAGCACAAAACACATAATACTCAAATAATACACTTCTAATATTTCAAAACGGGTTACAAAGGTTAACCTAGACTATTATATCAACATTAATGACAGACCCAGAAACACAGGCGTTACACTTTATCTTTGAATCTCTAGATCATATCTAATGTCATTAAAATGCACTTTTGGTCCCATTTTGGCTGAGAGCCGTGAGTTGAGATGACTCCAACATCTTTTGAGAACCTAGGATTTTTATATAGACCTTTTGTACTTGGAAAGTTGGTTCTTTGTGCATGTTCTCTAACCCATGCAAGGTGTGTCGGCTATTTAGATCATTTTAGTGCATAAAGTTTAGATCTTGCTTGATTCGAGTGTCTTAATAAATAAAGGTGGACACTTTATCCATTAAGACATTGTTAAGGACCAGAGATGGGAGTTTGGGGCTTTAACTTAATGGATTAAATTATTTCACCTTGTAAAGAAGGGTTGAACATGACGAGTTATAACGAAGAAGTTATGACATGTCGAAGTTTTACGGCAAAACCGACACGACACCATGTAACGTAAAAAGTGAATTTTTGATAAATTAACTTTTACCCTTAGTGATCTAAACATGAGTCGTAGTATACGTTAAACTGGGAACATGCATAAAAAGAACGTCCAATTCTGACTTCGTATGAGGTCGTTATGGTTTTTATAAGATTTAGCATAGTAGTGTGCAACATAGAATTCGAATTTTAGACAGATCGATTTTTAGCTGACACAACCTAAATGAGAATTGAATATCCCATTAGTAGGAGCTCAATGATAAAAATACAGTCGAAAATAGAGTCCGTATGTAGAAGTTATGATTTTTACACGGTCGTTAAATGGTGTAATATTCTCATACTGTTAAATTTAAAATCGGTCGATATTAGCCGATGGAGTGAAAATGAGAGTTTTAGATCTTGTAAATACCTACACGTGGATATAAAGAACGTTGAAAATGGAGGTTGTACGTGAAAGTAACAGAATTTAAAAGTCGGGATGGGCTGATGTGAACTGGGTGACATGGCACGATCTGAGCCATTGCTTCCTCCACACGCCTTGCCACCAGATGGTGACACCTTGCACCCAAATCGATGAGTTGGTGGTTCAGAACTCCCTGAGTTGAGCCATTTTTCATCCTATAAATACCATGCGAGGTGAAGTCATTTTCCTCACACCTTAACCCTTCTCTCTCTCTCTCTCTCTCTCTCTCTCTCTCTCTCTCTCTCTTTCTCTCTCTTACTTCTCTCTAAACCTCCTCCAACATCTAGTACTTCCCAAGTGCTAAGAGGCGAGTCCTGGAGCACCAGAAGGCTCCGAGAAGATGAACTTTCGGCTCCAAAGTTCTACCCCCATAGAGCTCGGTTCCTAGCCAAACCTTCCGGTAAGTGAGTTATGTTTTCCCTACTTTAAGTATAACTTATGTTTAAGTTTATTATCGCTATTATGAACTTATAAATAATATATATATATATATATATATATATATATATATATATATATATATATATATATAAAATATAATATAAAGTGCTATTATAATCTCTTATAACTATTCGCGGTATGGAGAATCTGGTTTGAAGGGCCGCATAGGTTGCTGGATTTCAGAAGTGCTATAATGCCAAAATGGTCCTGCCCTCCGGTGTTTCATGTTTGGCCCCTTTCTGTACATAGTGATTGAAAAGTATTGTTTAACACTTATAAAACAGTATCGCTCATAAATAGTAGCGATAAATATTGGACTAAAATCTAGCAGTAATAATACTAGGTTTCATCGAAGGAAATCATATTGTTAAGAAGCGAAGCCCTATCCAAGTTGGAATCACCACTTTAACAAGTGAGTGCATAGTTACTTTCATATTACACATAGATATGAAATATTTAATATAAATTACGTGCTATGTGTGCATATTATCTGTTTTCTTGATATCTATGTTGGATGAACGATTTATACATGTTTTAAATAATTTAAACTGTATATATATTTTATATCTATGAAAATGTTGGGTAAAACATGGGTAGATGAAATAGCTGATGTGTGATAAAATGATGAGAGGCCTCGATGTTTACGACGAATCTAGTCATCTAGTGGAGTATAGATGACAACCACAGACTATTCTATATAGTCAAGTGGAACACTAACAGGCTTGCAACCTATAGGTGTTTATTTGAACTACGTGTTCAACTAGTGTACTCCATCCCCCTCATGGTTGCCTTATTTGACATGTATTGCTAAGGAATCCCCTAAGTAGTGTTGTCACCCCAATGAAAATGCTTAGGCTAGGTGCCTTATATTAGATGCTCTAGGGGGTAAGGTGAGGATAATGGGAATGAGTAATTGTGTTGAATGATTTGACAAAATTAATGAAATTAATTAATGTGGGTTGAAAACCCTATGTACTCACCAGGATCCCAAGCCTGACCCACTCAGTTTCTTGTATAAAGGTAGTGGCAAAAGAGCACAAAAGTGATGATCTGATGAGAGATTAATGGTTTATAGGCCATTAGAATAAATTGACGTTGTAAGGCCTATGTTGTTTCTATTTATGCTTTTGATCTATATTGACAATGACATCCCGAAGTTTTAATATAATGAAAATATATTTCTTCATAAATTCTTTGATAAATTCTTTATCATATTTTTGGGAACAAATTCCGCAACATATTTCTTTAAAAGTATACTCTGATGTTTAGATAAAGCATAAACAGCTCGGTCTTTTCTGGCCATGAAAATGTGGATGTCACAGTTGGTATAAGAGTATTAGTTTAAGTGAACTAGGAATATGTAGGATTCCTAGACTTCAACTTAGAATGCTAAGCGATGATTGTTAGATGAGTGTCTACTATATTTTAGACACGAGTACTAGCTTATTTTAGGAAAGATGCCTAAAATTCTTTTATGTGCTAAATGATTTATGTTATAGCTATAAAGATGCCTTATAAGCTATTATTTGATTGGATCCATGGTTTGTTGCCGACCGGATCTGAAACTTTATGTGTTCAGATTTCTAAACGTTCGACTACGATATTAGAACTAGCGTGTAACATTTCGGAGTAACAAGGAAGATTTAAACGTCTATCAGAAATAAAGATCTAAATTCACTTACTTTGGTGTATAGATCGACATAGTGAGAACTCAAAGAAAAAACGCTAATGGAAATGTTAAGCAGCGGCCTGTGATTGAGCGTGCACCGAAAGTAGCAGCTGCACCTGAGCCAATCACGATGGCAGGAGTGCAAGCCATGATTCGGGCTATGATGGTCGAAAAGTGGGAATAGATGAGGAAAATGTTGCTGAATAATAGGGATAAACCTACGATACCTATTGAACAACCAAAACTAAATGACGGACAGTCAGAAGAAGGGGATTACAGTAGAACCGTTGGTCAAGCTGAACCGGCAGTGGTTAGGAGGAATAACCAAGATGAAGGAATCGAAAGGAACGGATGCAAGTATAAGGACTTCACCAATTGCAAGCCATTGGCATTCACTAGGAAGGATGATCCTGTTAGAGTTATGGACTGGATCTCGGATATGGAGTTAGCCTTCATAACATGTGGTTGCAAGGTCAAGCTACAAACCACATATGTAGTGCGCTAGTTCAGATGTGATGATGTTTGCTAGTAGAACGCTCTGGGGAAGACCATAATCCCCAATGAGCCAGTACAACTAACATGGTCAGAGTTCTTAGTACACTTTAAACGCAAATTCTGCTCGGCCCAAAATCTGCTAGAACTAGAGAGCCAATTCCTAACGTTAAACAAGGGCAGCATGTCCATTGATGAATACACCAATGCCTTCATAGACAAGAAGGAGTTCGCTTTGTACATCATCCCTGATGAGCTAATGAAAATCGATAAGTATGCAAAGGGACTTCCATGGGAGTACGCGGTGTAATTACGCCAGGCACTTACTTTTTTGAGCAACTATCTGGGCTGCCAAGTCTGTTGAGGAGATGATCAAGGGAAGAGCAACCAACAAGGTTGAAGTTGGAGAAAAAAGGAAGTTTGAAGGATCTTCAAGGCCAAACAAGAAGGGCAAATTCTTGAATTCTGATTCGAAGAAATTTGGAGGAGGAAGAGGCAAAGCTAAGTTGTGTGAGAAGTGTAACAAGAAAAACTTTGGGAAATGTAGCGAGGAGGTGACTTGCTCCAAGAATGGAAAGATTGGGCATTACGCCAACGAGTTTAAATCCAATAAGAGATTGTGCTATGCATGTAATGAGGAAGGGAACATTTCGAAAGACTACCCAAAGAAGAAGAAGGCAGCAAGGCCTAACGTTCCACCAAGGACCAAGGCGAGAGCTTTCCAGATGACACTGGAAGCCAAAAAGAATGCAATAGATGTTACATCATGTACCTTTCTTGTAAATGGATTGCCTGCCAATATATTGTTTGATTCGGGAGCAAACTACTCCTTTGTATCGCACAAATTTGGTGAAACCTGTAGATAAACTTGATAATGTTCTAGTTGTAGAAGTTGCCAGTGGTAAGTTCATAACTATTAGCAATTGCACTAAAAACATCGTCATCGACTTGAATGGGAATAAATTCCACGAGGAGTTGTTTCCCATCAACTTGAATCGCTTCGACATTGTAATGGGAATGGATTGGCTTAGTGCTAATGATGCTAAGATACTATGCAAGATGAAAATAGTAAGAGTAAACCCACCCAAAAGAGAGTCGTTTATGGTGTACGAAGACAAACATAGAACAAATTCTGGAATCATTTCCCTGATGAAAGCTAGAAACTGTTGGTCTAAAGGATGCATATCATACTTGGCATTTGTGATCGATGCAAAGAAGGAGAAGAAGGAGATATAAAGAATACTAGTGGTGTGTGACTATCTGGAAGTCTTTCCTGAAGATCTTCCTGGATTGACCACTGATAGACAAGTATAGTTTCGAATAGACTTGTTTCCAGGATCAACACCAATAGCAAAAGCACCATACTGATTATCATCTACAGAGATGAAGGAGCCTATGATGTAGCTGTAAGAGTTGTTGGACAATGGGTTCATTAGACCAAGTTCATCCCCCTGGGGTGCTTCGGTATTATTCGTGAAGAAGAAAGATGGAAGCATGAGGATGTGCATAGTCTATAGAGAGCTGAACAAGGCAACGATAAAAAAAACAAGTACCCATTGCCAAGGATTGATGAACTATTCGATCAGCTACAAGGTTCGATCTATTTCTCAAAGATCAATCCTAAGACGGGATATCATCAACTGAAAGTAGGAGAGCAAGATGTTGAGAAAACCACATTCAGAACAAGATACGAACACTATGAGTTCTTGGTTTTGTCATTTGGACTAACCAATGCTCCAACAACATTTATGGATTTGATGAACAGGGTTTGTAAACCATTCCTTGATAAATCCATGATCGTGTTCATAGATGACATTCTGATTTTCTTAAAGAGCCATCTGGAGCATGGCAAGCACCCGCGAGAAGTGTTAGAAGTTTTGAAAAACAAGAAGTTGTATGCAAAGTTCTCCAAATGTGATTTTTGGATTCGAGAAGTCCAATTCTTGGGTCATGTGGTTAACCAATAAGGAATAATGGTTGACCCAACAAAGATTGAAGTTGTGATGAATTGGGATGGCCAAAAAGTCCCACTGAGATTCGAAGCTTTCTGGGATTAGCTGGATATTACCGAAGATTTATCCAAGGCATTTCTTCGATAGCAGCTCCATTAACAACTTTGACCTATAAAGGAGCTACATATACATGGAGTGAGAAACATGAAGAAGCATTCGAGAAATTATTGAAGAAGTTGTGTGAAGCACCAATTCTTTCTTTACCTGACGAAGTTGAAGACTTCGCAGTCTATAGCGATGCATCTGGAGTTGGGTTAGGTTGTGTTTTGACCCAAAGAGATAAAGTGATATCATACGCTTCTCGAAAATTGAAAGAGAGTGAGAAGAACTACCCCACTCATGATCTAGAGTTGGCAGCGGTAGTATTCACATTAAAGATATGGAGGCTTTATTTTTACAACACGAAGTGCAAACTTTTCACTAATCATAAGAGTTTCCAGTATCTTTTTAATTAGAAGGAATTGAATATGAGACAACAATGCTGGCTAGAGTTACTCAAATATTATGATTGTGAAATAGTTTACCATCTTGGTAAAACAAATGTTGTAGCTGATGCTTTAAGTCGAAAAGTAAACTTGGAAAGAAAAAGGCTGAGAGCATTAAGAATTAAAGTTGTCTTAACGATTCTGGAAAGCATCAAGAAAGATCAAGAAGAAGCTTTAAAGAAAAATTACCTAAAGAAATAACGTATAGGCAAAACGTTGGTGTTCGGTACGAGTAATCAAGGATTGAAGGTATTCCAAGATACGATTTGGGTACCTAAGATGGACAAAATAAGAAATCTTCTGATGGAAGAAGCTCACAAGACAATGTACTCGATTCATGCCGACAGCACTAAGGTGTGTAGGGATCTGAAATCCTACTATTGGTGGCCGACGATGAAGCTTAATGTCGCAAAGTATGTGGAAGAGTTTGTAACATGTGTGAGAGTTAAGGCACAACATCAGAAACCGTATGGGAGTTTAGAACCTTTACCTATACCCATAGGTAAAAGGGAAGACATCACCATGGATTTTGTGACTAAACTGCCTAGGATGAAGAACGGTCATGACATGATTTGGGTAGTCGTGAATTGATTCACAAAGAGTGCACACTTCATAGCAGCCAATGAGAGGTGGTCTGTGGATAAGCTTACAAATGCTTATGTGAAGGAGGTAGTAAGACTTCATGGTGTTCCTTTAACGATTGTATCAGATCGTGATAGTTGTTTCACGTCAAGATTTTGGTGGAGTTTACAAAAGGAAATGGGTAGAAGTTGTGTTTAAGTACAACCTACCATCCACATAATGATGGTTAGAGCGAAATAACATTTCAAACACTAGAAGATATGGTAAGACCATGTACCCTAGAATTCTATCACAACTAGCACTTTTGGCTAGGAAATACCATCCTCAGGTAAGTAAGGACTATTGTGAGATTGTGCTAACACTCCTAAGTGTTCAATATGAGTTCTTAAGGAGCCATATAGTGTTAGAATGCAAATCTCTCCAAGTATAGTGAATCTCTCCCAAATCTCTCCAAGTATGTGAAATCTCTCCCAAATCTCTCGAAGTATAGTGAATCTCTCCTAAATCTCTCCAAGTATGTGAAATCTCTCCCAAATCACTCGAAGTATAGTGAATCTCTCCCAAATCTCTCCAAGTATGTGAAATCTCTCCCAAATCTCTCTAAGTATGCGAAATCTCTCCAAGAATAGTGAATCTCTCCCAAATCTCTCTAAGTATGCAAAATCTCTCCGTAATCTCTCCATGTATCTCAAATCTCCCTAAGTACATTCCTTTGTCGAAAACAGCTCAAAACTGGAAGAGGAAACCCCAAAAAGACCCTCTTGGTCCTGAACCTCTTGGTCGGAACCCTCTTGGTCCGGAACCCTCCTGGTCCAGAACCTCTTAGTCTGGAAGGTCTTCTAAGGAGGCCAAGAGGAAGCTCATCTCGGAAGCCTCTCATCCGGATAGGTCCGCAGATCTGGAAGTTCTTACCCCACTTCGGTTCGGAAGCACCTTGGTCCGGACCACTGATCGCTTCTGACTTCGGAACTCCGCCTGATGACTCCAGAAAGTGCTATTTACTTCGAAACTTGTCCAGCGACTCCGAAACTCCTTGCCACCCAGCTTCGGACCCTCGGAGTATTCATCCTTCCCTCTAAAATTTAAGATATAGCTCCGGAATGCTAAGGAAAGCTCCGAAAATCACCTTATGACTTCGAATTTTGGACTTTTTCGGACCTGTTTATCATTTTAAGATATTTTGAGGTCGGAAATCCCACCAAACTCGTGTTTTTCTTAACTGAGACCCCTAAAACCATTATTTTATGCTAAAATTAATTATTTTATGCGTACTCTTCATAAAAATAAATGGTTGGGATTTACGAAAACCTTATCCTAAATCAAGAAAAGGACAAAAGGATTGACCTTGTGAATTGATGAAATTCCTCATTTGCCATGCAAATCGCAGTATTCCATGCTTTACCCACCAAATATCCATGCATGGACCACCAGATCCCCATGCATCAAAGATTTCTTTCTTTTCCTTATACTCCAAAGCAACGACAGTGAGGGAGTTTAGACTCCACATCCTCTCTCACTTTTCCCATTTTCTCTCAAAAACTCATCTTCAAGCAAGCATAGGGGATCTTGCTGAAAGGAAATTTCTCAACTTCTTCCTAGGAAATTTTAAGGTAAACTCCTCCACTCATCCAATATTTTATACTATTTCAAGATGAATCCATATTAATTTATTTATAATAATATATGATGATCAACCTTAGGAAAACATCCATCCCAGGGATGTTCCTCATCTCAGCAAGAGTTTAAGCTTGAGATCTTCACTCCATAATTCCAAACAACTCCTCAACTAACTCAAGGTGAGCTTCATACCCCCATTTTTTTTAACGTTTTAATGTTTTTGGGGGAGAGTACAAGTCAAATCTAGCCTAAATACTTGAATAATTGCTTATATACATATGATTCTATGTGTGTGTGAAATATTATTAAATTAATATTTTAGTAATATACTCACAGACATAGGATTTCTCAATTTCATAAAGAACAGAGGAATCTTTGTGCAAAAGAACCTCCCAAATATTGAGTGTGCCCAACTTAACCGCTTTATCTATGCTTTCATGTCTAAAGATAAAAGTTATAAAAAGGAACCTTACTAAGTAGACACCATTTCTAGTGATTTTCGAAAATATAAACTTTGTGACTATTTAGCAAACTATAATGGAGTATTTTATAAATATCCAACATAAAATTTTGCATCAAGAAAATATACAAATAGAGTCGTTATGACAGAAACATTTGCATGTCATAAACTGCTGTCATAGAATCCCCAAGAACATAAGTAATGTTTTATATGTCATAAAACAGAACTTGTGTGTCATAACCGACGGTTATAAATTTATATAAATTGTAACTTCGACACTTTTTCTCTTGACTAAAATGACTTAGTTTTCAATAAACGAAAAGGAATAAACACGAGCACCTAGTTAACGAGCACAATCAACGATATGGAACGAGAACGATATTCCTATTCAATAAGTACGAATTTCATTATTTATCTAACAAATAATGGATCTCTAACGATTGCTCAAAAGGTTGTTAATATTCTAGTCAGACAAATCTCAAAAGTACCTAAATATAAAAATATTAGTGTACGTCTAAGTCCTGTAAGGAGTTATAGCCAGAGTCTCCTGGAGGGCGAGCGAGAATTTGTTTATAGATTTATACGGGGTTAAAACTCCGCACCTTCGTTGTTCGCTACAGCTGGACAGGGCAGTCTAGGGTGACAAATGTCTTTCTCCAAACCGTGGGCGCCTGAGAAACGCCAAAACAGGCACTCCGTGATGATTAGTATGGTTATAACGACTCACTAGAATATGTTATATTAACTAGAAATTTATGTAAGGAAAAACCTCATAAATAAATTTTGGCACGTTGTGTTGACTGTCCTATACGTGATAGGTGATGGTCCGCATTTGTTGCGTTGACTGTCCTTTCTTTTCACCGTGTAGAATGTCTACAATTGCCATGATTCTTTATCCTAACAAGCGTAGAGTCGAAATACTGCTATTTTACAAAGTAAAAAGCGTAGGACTCTATGGAAAACGATTTTCTACGCTTTTCAATAACGATAAACTAAAACACACGAGTATTTTATAACAGAAAATATAGGATTTTCTGGACAAAACGATTTTCTACGATTTTCGATAATGATAAACTAGAACACACGAATATTTTATAACAGAAAATATAGGATTTTCTGGAGAAAACGATTTTCTACGATTTCGATAACGATAAACTATAACTTACGGTTATTTTATAGCAGAAAATATAGGATTTTATGGGGAAAAAGATTTTCCTACGAATTCGATAATGATAAACTAGAACACACACTCAATTTTACTCGATGAGAGGAACAAGATTTTCAACCATATTTCCTTTTTGAAAATAAGGGATTTTTCTTGAGACGGTTGATTGTTACTATTGAAAGGAACTATTCTCGGACACAACTCGCTTTTACAAATGACACTACTTTTCAAAATCACTCCTTATAAGGACGAATAAAAGTAATGTCATGCACACATATAACCATGATTTTCAAGGCAGGACTGCAAACAATTTCATAGAAAAGAAAAACCAAAAGTAACTAAAGGTTGAACACTATAGTCAAACTTGGGTAGTTATGTAATCATATCTGGGATCAATATAGCATGGTCAACTATATTTGTTTGAGATATGACCAACATGTGCTTGGGAGTGATGGTGTTGTTGCAACAAACGTAAAACCTAATAACTATGCACACAAGAGAATACTAGAATTCGAACATCAAGTTTAAAATACTATAGGAGTATTTTAGGATACTATAAACCCTCACACCTAAACTATCCCTGTATATCTCGAGCCGCGACTCTTGCACAAACGACGTAATTGAAATTCCTCACCCAGACTTCTACAAACCTATCACGATGATTTGCGGATGGGGCAAGGAGAGACAAAAAGAATCCCAAGAGGAAAATCCAGAAATGGATCCTAAGGGATACCTAGAGATGAATTGTGAAAGGGAGAATTCTGATTAAGAACCCAACAAGGTTAAAAGCGCCAAGGAAACCCTTGATAAGCTTTGCCCAATTAAGAGTAAACCCGATACCCTTTCGCCTCTCTCTTCCCAGATACATAAACAACCTATATAAGTACTCCTGGAATAGACATACCTAGAAACAAAACGATACCCACGCAAAAACAAGTTAAGCAATTGACTCCTACCTGGTTCAGGGCGCATCTCCATAAAAGACAATCTGATCCACAATCGACGCGCACCGAAATCCGAGAGCCAACTCCCTCGCAGATCAGATGTCCGTTTGGGTCAAGAGTAACCCGAATTGACTCCCAGTTTCCAACCTTCCATCATGGAGTGATGAAGACCATATGCAAAACCCGGTGTGCAATAGTGTAAATTCGATCCCCCACAAGTAACAAGAACACCATTCCAAATGCCTTACGAAACCCACCAGTAGGACCAGAGAACTATGTAGACCATATACACCCCTTAAAAGAGGAAATGGTCATTTGGAGACTACAACTCATAGCAATCAAAGCTAGGACAGTCTTAGCAGCATAAGGAACACAAAAAGGGCACTCATAATATAAGTAAAATGGCCAAGCAGTTGGTACGCCAAAAAAGGATCACCATACTACTCACCTTAGGTTCATAATACCCTTAGTCGCAATCAGTAATAGTGAAACAAGAGGAGTACATCCTCCAAAAATCCATACAACCAAACCCGTTAACCATATTGCTAACTATGTGCTATGACGACGGACTTTACGTCAGACAATACATGTTCCCACCCTCCACCATAACTGCATCATGGGGATGTAGGTTGAACTGATTGACACCAATACGTTAGGATTATACGAGTAAACTCACTTGGGACTAACTACGAGTACTTACAAGCCCATTTTTCATGTGCCACAGAGTTATGTCTTCTCATGAAGGTAACCAGTACCCCGACCATGCGCCTATCCTCCGAATAGACTCCGCCACTTTCCAAGCCATTGTAACAGCAGTTGTGGCAGCCGTCATGGCATACTTCAATGCCAACGACACAAACGAAGTTGGAAGCAGTGTCGGTAGCTTCAACCGTAACAACAACCAAGGAAACCAATGAAGAACAACTCACCCATGCAGTAAAAAAAAGAACAAAACCTAAGAACAAGAAACGAAAGTTCGGGAACGAAAAAGGAGGTAGTTCGACTCAGAGTTTTACTAAGGCAACAAGCGGGACCAGTCCCTACCCCTACTAACCCTACTCCTCCCACACCGAGACAACCATACCTTGGGAACAATCTACCCTACCACAAGTGCAAATACCATCATTGGGGAGTCTGCCAAACATTTTTTTGCAAAAAGTGCAACAAGATGGGGCACACCTCGCGCTACTGTAGGGCCCCGGCCCCATGTGTTTCCCCGACCTGCAACCCAGAAGTAAGTTTAGTTTGCCATAAGTGTGGTGCAATAGGACATCTCAAGAGAGATTGTCCAACGGATATGAGTAACGAAGGAGTCAATGACTAGACAAGAGTTGACGACAAGGAACCCTACCACAGCTCTTGTTACGTTCCACGGTAAACTTAAGCATCAAATTATCACAAACAGTTTTGCCAACTAAAGATATAATCTAAAAACTATTGTCTCATTAGAGGAAATCCTGTAAATTACGGGAAGCTAGGGATCCTTACAAATGGACCATGATGGTTCCATATAAACGTTAGTATCACACATGGTTAGGATTCCACGAACAAAGAACGTGTGATTCCGTCTTACTTTCTGCCCCGGGGCTGAATAATGAGTAGGACAGAACCCCACAGCCAACCATCTCTAAAGATCCTAAGATCTTAAGTATGTACGGTTAGGTCACATCCATCTATAGCGAAGGGGCCTGGAAAAATTCAGATTACGAATTCCCTTGCCTTATAGAAGCACCCTTGTGTCGCTAGGACACCTAACAAACAAAAAACGAAATAGACCCAACGGTTTCAACGAAAAAGAAACTAGAAACGATAAGAACACGAACACTAGAACACCAAACAAGCAGAAACAAGATAGACCCAATGGTAATAACGAAAACGAAACTAGCAACGATAAGAACACAAACACTTGAACACCTAACAAGCAGAAACAAGATAGACCCAATGGTAATAATGAAAACGAAACTACCAACGATAAGAACACAAACACTAGAACACCTAATAAGAAGAAACGAGATAGACCGAATGGTAACAACGAAAACAAAACTAGTAACGATAGGAACATGAACATAAAATGCATTGTCTCCTCAAATTGATGTAACAGTAAGGAGTCCAATGTCATCAGTTGACACGGACATGCTTGATCCTCACCTTACAAACCTCGAGCTCTGCCAATAGACTTTCCTCCTACTCCACCGGGTAACGAAACTCTTTCAGCCGGTAATGGCAAATCCCTAGCAACTAGACACCTAAGTCCTGGTGTAAGAATTGCCACACGTCCCTAGCCCCAATAAAGATTTAAAAATCACGGAGCAAAAGGCATTAAAGGAATCCGAAAGGCTTCCAAACTTCCTCCAAAGGTTCCTAAAACATCTTGGAAACCTCAACCACGTGCTAAGCGAAAATAGAATCACCTCGACTCTTAGAGTCACCTCAATGACCTAACACCCGACACCACTTAGCATAGTCACAAGAGAATAGTGTATGATCATAAGATCGGCATATTATGTAAAGGAAACATCAGACCTAATCCCTAAACATAGGGGCACCTGTCTAACTCATAAGGGGAGAAAAATGAAATCAACATAGGTATCACCAACTATGATTAAGGTAAACAAAACCCATCCTCAAGGATCGATACTCGCTACCCCGAATTGGAGGTTTGCTCAACCAGCAACAAAGAACTGGCAGAGGCTGATCTAATATTAGGTTGGAAAGACCCTAGGGAGAAAACTCCCAAGATAATCTAAGACTCATAAGTCCAACTACATCGTACAAACTCAACCTTGGTGACCATAGTACCAACTCCTAAGACCTAGAAAACTCTACTTCTAGGACACCAGGATCCCGATTCCTAGAAGACCATTCAAAAGGTCGTGCCAAGAAAGGGCCTAGTAACTCATAGTCTCTGATTAAGCAAAGACCCAGGTTATGATATTTCTCCTTCCATGTGTTCAACACTCACAAGTGTCAGACCACCGAAACTCTAGAAAATTTCACCTATCGAGGTCAAGGTAAACAAGAACCCACACCCCAAAGAGAAGCATGTGTAGTGGACATTAACAAAGTTGGATGACCACTTGCTTATAATCAAGTATTCATATGACAACAACTACCACTCTAGCATAGTAGTTGCACCCCTCAAGGCCATGTGTGGCCAGAGGTGCAGATCATCCTCTATTAGGCTGAGAAGGGAGATACCCAGCCGAAAAGATGACAAACGCCCAATAGCACACTCACTAGACCCGAGATTATTCGATAAACCACGAAAAGGATAGTTCTAACCCAAACACGACTTCAAACATCAACAAAGAAACTATGTAGATAACACCATAAAACCTTGAAATCCCAAGTAGGGATCAGGGTAATATTTAAGAACTCCCATCAAAGAAGAGTAACTCGAATCTAAAGAAAAAGTGAACTAAACTCCTAATGCACCAGACCCTTCGAGATCCTCGCATGGATCGGCCCTGTAGCCTACCAACTCTAATTACCCTCTGAATTTAGTAACACACACCCTGCATTCCATGTATCGAACCTAGAAAGTGTCTAACGGACAACCCTCCCAGTCCCACTAGACAAGACTATGGCTAACTAGAACCTCCTAATCATTGATCCGCCTATAGAGACAATGAACGAGAAAGTTAAGAACACAAAACAAAGTTGCATCCCTATTGTGAAGGTTCGAGAGAACGCTAGGCGTGAACCGGTATTCAATTGGGAACGTGAGGACCAATTAAATCAAAAGTACCCTCACCTATTTTCGCGTTCATAACCCTACCCTTCAAAATAATTTCGGAACGAAATTCCCTCTAACAGGGGGATGATGTCACAACTAGCACTTTGGGCTAGGAAATTCCGTCCTCAGGTAAGTAAGGAGTATTGTGAGATTGTGCTAGCACACCTAAGTGTTCAATATGAGTTCCTAAGGATCCATATAGTGTTAGAATGCAAATCTCTCCAAGTATGTGAAATCTCTCCCAAATCTCTCCTATATAGAGAAATCTCTCCCAAATCTCTCCAAGTATATGAAATCTCTCCCAAATCTCTCCAAGTATGTGAAATCTCTCCCAAATCTCTCGAAGTATAGTGAATCTCTCCCAAATCTCTCCAAGTATGTGAAATCTCTTCCAAATCTCTCGAAGTATAGTGAATCTCTCCTAAATCTCTCCAAGTATGTGAAATCTCTCCCAAATCTCTCTAAGTATGCGAAATCTCTCCAAGAATAGTGAATCTCTCCCAAATCTCTCTAAGTATGCGAAATCTCTCCAAGTATGTGAAATCTCTCCCAAATCTGTCCACGTATCTCCAATATCTCTCAAATCTCCCTAAGTACCTTCCTTAGTCGAAAACAGCTCAAAACCAGAAGAGGAAACCCCAAAAGGACCGTCTTGGTCCGAAACCCTCTTGGTCCGGACTCCTCTTGGTCCTGAACCTCTTGGTCGGAACCCTCCTGGTCCGAAACCTCTTGTTCGGAAGGTCTACTAAGGAGGCCAAGAGGAAGCTCATCTCGGAAGCCTCTCATCCGGATAGGTTCACAACTCCGGAAGTTCTTGCCCCACTTCGGTTCAGAAGCACCTCGGTCCGGACCACTGATTGCTACTGACTTCGGAACTCCGCCTGATGACTCCGGAAAGTACTGTTTACTTTGGAACTTGTCCAACGACTCCGGAACTCCTTGCCACCCAGCTTCCGACCCTCGCAGTCCCTCCGAAATTTAAGATATAGCTCCGGAATGCTAAGGAATGCTCCGGAAATCACCTTATGACTTCGGATTTTGGACTATTCCGAACCTTTTTATCATTTTAAGATATTTTGTGGTCGGAAATCCCACTAAACATGTGTTTTTCTTAACTGAGATCCCTAAAACCATTATTTTATGCTAAAATTAATTATTTTAAGCATACTCTTCATAAAAATAAATGGTTGGGATTTAGAAAACTTATCCTAAATCAAGAAAAGGACAAAATGATTGACCTTGTGATTTGATGAAATTCCTCATTTCCCATGCAAATCATAGTATTCCATGCTTTACCCACCAAATATCCAAGCATGGACCACCAGATCCCCACGCATCAAAGATTCCTTTCTTTTCCTTATACTCCAAAGCAACGACAGTGAGGGAGTTTAGACTCCAAATCCTCTCTCACTTTTCCTGTTTCCTATCAAAAGCTCATCTTCAAGCAAGAACAGGGGATCTTGCTGAAAGGAAATTTCTCAACTTCTTCCTGGGAAATTTTAAGGTAAACTCCTCCACTCATCCAATATTTAATACTATTTCAAGATGAATCCATATTATTTTATTTATAATAATATGTGATGATCATCCTTAGGAAAACATCCCTCCCAGGGAAGTTCCTCATCTCAGCAAGAGTTTAAGATTGAGATCTTCACTCTGAACAACTCCTCAACCAACTCAAGTTGAGCCTCATACCCCCATTTTTTTAACGTTTTAATGTTTTTGGGGGAGAGTACAAGTCAAATCTTCCCTAAATACTTGAATAATTGCTTATATACGAATGATTGTATGTGTGTGTGAAATATTATTAAATTAATATTTTAGTAATATACTCACGGACATAGGATTTCTCAATTTCATAAAGAACAGAGGATACTTTGTACAAAAGAACCTCCCGACTATTGAGTGTGCCCAACTTAACCCCTTTATCTATGCCTTCATGTCTAAATATAAAAGTTATAAAAAGGAACCTTACTAAGTGGACACCATTTCTAGTGATTTTCGAAAATAAAAACTTTGTGACTATTTTGCAAACTATCAGGAAGTATTTTATAAATATCCAACATAAAAGTTTGCGTCAAGAAAATATACAAATAGAGTCGTTATGACAGAAACATTTGCATGTCATAAGTTGCTGTCATAAAACCCCCAAGAACATAAGTAATGTTTTATATGTCATAAACAGAAACTGCGTGTCATAACCGGCAGTTATAAATTTATATAAATTGTAACTAGACACTTTTTCTCTTGACTAAAATGACTTAGTTTTCAATAAACGAAAAGGAATGAACACGAGCACCTAGTTAACGAGCACAATCAATGATATGGAACGAGAACAATATTCCTATTCAATAAGTACGAATTTCATTATTTATCTAACAAATAATGGATCTCTAACGATTGCTCAAAAGGTTGTTAATATTCTAGTCAGACAAATCTCAAAAGTAACTAAATATAAAAATATTAGTGTACGTCTAAGTCCTGTAAGGAGTTATAGCCAGAGTCTTTTGGAGGGAGAGCGGGAATTTGTGTATAGATCTATACGGGATTGACACCCCGCACCTTCGCTGTTCGCTACAGCTGGACAGGCCAGTCTAGGTTGACAAATGTCTTTTTCCAAACCGAGGGTGCCTGAAAAACGCCAAAACAGGCACTTCGTCATGATTAGTATGGTTATAAAGACTCAATAGAATATGTTATATTAACTAGAAATTTATGTAACCAAAACCCTCATAAATAAATTTTGACATGTTGTGTTGACTGTCCTATACGTGATAGGTGATGGTCCGCATTTGTTGCATTGACTGTCCTTTCTTTTCACTATGTAGAATGTCTACAATTGCCATTATTCTTTCTCCTAACAAGCATAGAGTCGAAATACTGCTATTTTACAAAGTAAAAAGCGTAGGACTCTATGGAAAACTATTTTCTACAATTTTCAATAACGATAAACTAGAACACACGAATATTTTATAACAGAAAATATAGGATTTTCTAGAGAAAACGATTTTCTACGATTTTCAATAGCTATAAACTAGAAGACATGAATATTTTATAACTGAAAATTTAGGATTTTCTGGAGAAAACGATTTTCTATGATTATGATAACGATAAACCAGAACTTACAATTATTTTATAGCAGAAAATATAGGATTTTTTGGGGAAAACGATTTTCCTACGAATTCGATAATGATAAACTAGAACACACACTCAATTTTACTTGATAAGAGGAACAAGATTTTCAATCATATTTCCTTTTTAAAAATAAGGGATTTTTCTTGAGACGGTTGATTGTTACTATTCAAAGGAACTATTCTCAGACACAACTCGCTTTTACAAATGACACTACTTTTCAAAATCACTCCTTATAAGGATGAACAAAAGTAATGTCATGCACACATATAACCATGATTTTCAAGGAAAGACTCCAAACGATTTCATAGAAAATACCTGATTTTCTGAAAGTACAACGAGAACGATTCTAAACAAGTGTAAACGATTTTGTACAAAAATGTTTATGAACTCACCTACTTTTTAGTTGACGATTTTCAAAACAACTTGTATTCTCAGGGATCTAATAAGCAGGTAACAAGGAATACTGATGCAAGGCTATTCAGCTGTAGTCTGGATTCTTTTCTACTTATGTACCTTTTGTGTAGTCCGAAGAACAAATACAATATATAAACAATGTAGGTTTGTCATCTCAATGTATGATGTTTGGATTGCTCTGTTTTATTTATATTCAATTGTTATGATACTGCACAATGATGTCACCCGTCTCCAGACGTTTCCACCGTCTGGTCCGGAGGTGTGACAAATTCCAAGGTAACTAGGACGAACACTTACCCCGGGTAGAGTTTTCCTACAACAATAGTTACCATTCATGCATCAAGATGGCACCTTATCAAGCTTTATACGGTCAGAAGTTTCGTACACCATCTTGTTGGCTTGAGGTCAGAGAAAAGTAGTTTGTGGGCCCCGATATTGTGCATCAGACCGCCAAAAAGCTGAAAGTGATTAGAGAAAGAATGTTAGCAACTCAAGAACGTTAAAAGAGCTATGCTGACAAGAAGAGACGACCGATGACATTCGAAGTTGGAGATTTGGTGTTGCTCAAATTCTCAACGTGGAACGGACTTATAAGATTTGGGAAGAGAAGTTCCCGATATAATTCCAGTTTTAGTGTTAAGGATGGATGAAAATAAGAGGCTAATCGAAGAGCCTGAGGCAATCGTTGACCGTACGACAAATAATTTACGATGAAAGATGGTCGACTTAGTGCTTTTGCAATGGAAACATATGAATGGGTCGAGCCTAACCTAGGAAACAGAGAGTGACATGATGAGTCACTATCTACATCAGTTTGCTGATGCATGATTCCGGGATAGAATCACCCTAAGGAGGAGAGAATTGTAATGCCCGTGTTTCTAGGCTAAGCATTAGTATGATGATGTAATAGTTAGGGTCAACAACTGTAACCTAATTTGAAGTAATAAAGAGGAATTACTTGAATATT
Organism: Lactuca saligna; assembly: GCF_052625555.1. NCBI lineage: Eukaryota > Viridiplantae > Streptophyta > Magnoliopsida > Asterales > Asteraceae > Lactuca > Lactuca saligna. The sequence continues at coordinate 235,074,281 of NC_136421.1, forward strand.
ATGTGAATTATGTGATTTTATGTGCATTATACTCATTTATAAGGTACAATAAATTAAGAATGAAAATAAGCATCAAAAATAAAATAATAGATAAAACCAATATCTATGAAGAAAGTTGTAGTGGTCCTGAAAAGGATTTTGGAGATATAAAGAACGTCGGAATCCGATTTATAAGAAGTTATGACTTGTCGATGTTTTACAGCTAAACCGGCACGACACTGCGTAACTTAAAAAGTGAATTTTTGATAAATTACTTTTTAGCCTTAGCGATCTAAACTAAATTCGTATTGTATGTTAAACGGAGAATGTGCATAAAAAGAACGTCCAAATCTGACTTCGCATGAGGAAGTTATGATTTTTCTATGATTTAGCATAGTAGTGCACAACCTGGAATTTGAATTTTAGATCGATCGAGTTTTAGCCGATGCAACCTAAATGAGAATTGAAGATCTTATTAACAGCAGCATAATGATAAAAACATAGTCGAAAACGGAGTCTGTATGTAGAAGTTATGAATTTTACATGGTCGTTAAACGGTGTAATCTTCTCATACTATTAAATTTAAAATCGGTCGATAATTAGCTAATGTAGTAAAAAGGAGAGTCGTAGATCTTGTCAATACCAACACGTGGATATAAAGAATGTCAAAAACTCCTATGCAAAAGTTACGAAACTTAGAAAAAGGGATGAGTTGATGCGAAGTGGGTGACGTGGCACAATCTGAGTCATTGCTTCCTCCCTATGCCTTGCCACCAGATGGTGACACCTGGCACCTAAATCGACGAGTTGTAGGCTCAGAAGTCGGTGAGGTGAGCCATTTTCATCCTATAAATACCATGCGAGGCTCACTCATTTTCCTCATACCTTAACCCTTCTTTATCTCTCTCTAACTTCTCTCTAAACCCCCCGAACCTATAGTACTATCCAAGTGCTAAGAGATGAGTCCTAGAGTGCCAGAAGGCTTCGAGAAGAACAAATTTTGGCTCAGAAGTTCTGCCCTCGCAGAGCTCGATCCTAGCAAAACCTCCCGCTAAGTGATTTATGCTTACCCTACTTTAAGTATAGCTTATGTTTAAGTTTATTATCGTTATTATGAACTTATAAACAAGATATATTATAATATATAATATATAAAGTGTTATTATAATATCTTTTAACTACTCGCGGTAATGGAAATCTGGTTTGAAGGGCTACATAGGATTGTTGGATTTCCGAAGTGCTATAATGCCAAAATGGTCCTACCCTCTAGTTTTTCCTGTCTTGCCCCTATGTATACATATTGGTTTAAAAGTATTGTTTAAAACTTATAAAACAATGTCATTCGTAAATAGTCATGATAAATATTAGACTAAAATCTAGTGGTAATAATACTAGGTTTTGTCGAAGGAAATTATATTGTTAAGAATCGAAGCGCTGCCAAGTTGGAATCGCCACTTTAACAAGTGATTGCATAGTTACTTTGATCTTATACATAGATATGAAGTATTTAATATAAATTATGTGCTATGCCTGCATATTATATGTGTTCTTGATATATATATGTTGGATGAACGATTTATACATGTTTTAAATGATTTAAACTGTATGTGTATTTTATATCTATGAAAATGTTGGGTAAAACATGGGTATATGAAATATATGATATGTGATAAAATGATGAGATGCCTCGATGTTTACGATGAATCGAGGTATCTAGCGGAGTATCGATGACAACCACGGATTACTCTAGATAGTCCAGTGGAACGCTGGCAGGCTCGCAACCTGTAGGTATTTATTTGAACTACGTGTTCACCAAGTGTATTCCATCCCCCTCATGGTTGCCTTATTTGGCATGTATTACTGAGGAATCCCCTAAGCAGTGTTGCCACCCCGATGAAAATCCTTTGGCTAGTTCCCTTATATTAGATTCCTTAAGGACCTAAGGTGAGGATAACGAGAATGAGTAATCGGGTTGAATGATTTGATGAAATTAATGAACTTAATTATTGTGGGTTAAAAACCTTATGTGCTCACTAGGATCCCAAGCCTTACCCACTCATTTGCTTGTATATAGGTAGTAGCAAGAGAGCACATGAGTGATGATCTGATGAGAGATCAACGGATTATAGGTCGCTAGAATAAATAGATGTTGTAAGGCCAATGTTTATTTCTGTTTATGCTTTAAATATGTATTGACAATGACATCCCGAGATTTTAATATAATGAAAATACATTTCTTCAAAAATGCTTTGATAAATTTTTTATCATATTTTTGGGAACATATTCCGCAACATATTTCTTTAAAAGTGTACTCTGATTTTTAAATAAAGCATAAACAAATCGTTTTTTTTTTGCTGTGAAAATGGGGATGTCACATCATAGACTGACGGTTGACCTTTTTATTTAATGTTTAGATGATTTGTACTACCAACCGTCACATTTCTTGCAACCATTGGTGATTATTTGTTCATTTTTTAATTTATTTTTCTAAGTATACTATGTAGGACACTAGATGTCATTGGATTACCATCATATTTGTAACTCTTGCACGAATGTATGTTGGGTGAGACCCACTTATTATATTTCTGGCGAGGCTCGTTTATATGTTAACTGAGTGATACCCATTGGAAGAGGCTTATTTATATGATTTTTTTGGTTAACGCCCATTATGGTATGTAGTATCTTTGGAAACTCACCAAGCTTTGTGCTTGCGGTTTATGTTTTAAATGTTTCAGGTACTTTTGCCAACAAGGGGAAGAACTCGACCTGATTGCATCGTGTCCACTATAGATTCTAAACTATCTATTTTTTTGATTTTACTCTGATGTTTGTTTGAAACTACAACTTTATACTCTTATTTTCCTTTTGATGAAATGGTATTTGAATGGTTTTTAGGATATTAAAAAATGAAAAAAAATATTGTATGTTTTGGGACCTTACATTTTCATCGGGAAACAAGTTTTAACCTTCTATTTCCATACTGACAATGATTTATTTCTTCTACAATCCTTCTGTTATTACAACATAGAGGTATCACACCAAGATATTAGGGGTAGCAACTTAACAACTTAGCTTACAAAAAAATAATCAAAAGTTTTACACTACTTGGAATTTTTTGAGGGGTGACATATGCTACCCCTTGCTACCACATCGGCTCGTCACTACATGTCATGAAATGTGTGTCGTAAGTTTATGACATGGAAATACACGTTGTGTTCCTTTTTGACTGGTGCTTTAATGACACATATTTGGGCGCCATATGTAGCCTTTTATGACACACAGTATGTGTCATTAAAGGCTTATTTTCTAGTAGTGTTTTATTCATCGTTTCCAAAAAACCATTAACTCTACATGCCTAGGGATTTTTGTCATCTTGTACTTCATCAGGAAGGTTAAGAGGTGATTATATGTTCATTTTGGATTGTTAATCCAAAATTAAGATGTTATATTCTTTAATGATCTGACCTTAGGACTTTCAAAGGTCCAAAATCATGCTTCCAACTTGCATACACACACACACACACAGACACATACATATATGGATCCAATTTGAAGCTTTTCCAAAAAATCATGATTATTTAGACATGTATTTGACCTACCCAAGAGCCCCAAACACCTTGCATAACTTTATAGACACTAAACGACAAGTCCATGTAACCTTGTGAAAATGTATGAGTATCACTTTGACCGTTCCACTGAAAGACCAAGAGGAACCATCACATAATGTTTCCATCTTCACCCCCTTGGGCATGACATGACCATACTACTATCTAAAATGGAGACATCTTACTTCTAGTAAACATTGCAAAGTTCTTTAATGATATGTGCATAATTAACTTCATATTTAATGCATATTTATAATACTTTTAGCTATAATTATTCTTAATATGGGACACAAGATACTTAATATGTTTAAATTGTATTTTCTAGCTGCTAAGATTTGTTTGGGACAAAAAGGAAGCATACGAGGAGATGGAAGAAGGAAACAATAGTTAAAATAAAAGAAGAAAAGAAAAGGTCTAAAGACAACGTCGTGGTGCCTTAACCACGATGTGGTGATTGGAAGAATCGCGTCCCTTACGGTGACGTGGCAGATAAGAAATTAAGACACAGAACACGTCGTGGTGGTGGTCAGATTTCCTAAATTATAAAATCTCAGACATTAGGCCAAAATTAGAGGCATGCATTTAGTTTTCTGAGGTTATTTGAGACTAATAAATCCTTAGAAATCCAGAGGAAGCCGAAATTCAAGAGAGCTCAAGGATTGAATAAGATTTAGAAGACATTCAACATTGATCTAGTTGGTTTGCTTATTAAACTTATGTCTAGCTTATTATACTTAGATCTAATGTATTTTTCTGCCCCAATGAGAGGCTAATCATGTTTTACTTCTATTTGGTGAAGATGAGCTTAATACTTATGTGTTGATTTCGATATTGGATGATTATTATTGATTTTACTTGTATTTGATATATATAAACCCTAACATGTTTTAGTTCTAGCTTATATTGCTTATAAATCAGATTTTGTGTGTTAATTAATCATATTAGTTGTATGAATCTATCATAATTGTTTATGATCATGAATTAGTTCGAGCTAGGACTAATCACATATTAGTTTAAGTAATTAAAGATAGTAACTTTAACTGTGTTAGAGAGCAAAATTAGTATTAATTTGTGCTTGTTTGCTTGAACTAATCATAGGAGGGTAACTCATATTAGCCCTAGTCCAGTTGTGCTATTATCAATTTATAGTTTAACTTGTGCTTGATCATTCTTTTTCATTCACAAATTGATAGGCCTAGATATTAGATCACAATAGCTAGATAATTGGTAAGAAACTGAGCAGATCAGGCTTGGGAGCCTGGTGAGCACATAGGGTTTTCAACCCAGAATAATTAAATTCTTTTAATTATATATTTTCTTGAAAACATTCAACAGGATTACTCATTCCCGTTATCCTCACTTTTTGTCCCTAAAGCATCTAATTCAAGGGACCTATCCTAAGGGTCATCTTCAGGAAAAGCAATAATGCTTAGCAATATATGTCAATAAGATAACTAGGGGGAGATGGAGTACACCTTGTGAACACTTAGTTCAAAAACACCTATAGGTTGCGAGCTTGCTAGAGTTCCACTAGACTGTCTAGAATAGTACGTGGTCGTCATCTATACTCTATTAGACGAGTATGTCATCTTTAAGTCAAGGCCTCTCATCATCTATAGTCATCTTTTATCTACCCATCTCTAATCAATATATTTATAGGTATAAAAACACATATAAAGTTTGAATCAAGTAAAACATGTATAAATCGGTCATCTAGTATATATATATATCAGGAAAACAGATAATAGGCACATATATCATGTAATTATTTTAAATACTTCATATCTATGTGTAAGATGAAAGTCATTATGCGCTCACTTGTTAAAGTGATGAGTCGAAACTTGGGCAACCCTTTGCTTCTAACAACTTACTTTTCTTTTGACATAACCTAGTATCATTATCACTAAGTCTTAGCCTAATATTCTACATGAATAAAATAGTCTAGGCCTGTCAATTATTGCAATGAATATTGATAGTACTATCAATTAAGGATCAGTCAGGCAGGACAGTTGGAAGGCAGGACCATTTCAGTATATAGCCTTTTCGAAATCCAACAACCAAGCCAATATGATCATTCTAGTCACCACTTTCGTAAATAGATCAGTCAGTATTATAACTTGGATTTGATGAAAACTCTTGTACATACCATTTATTAATCTACTATAACTATAGCATACCCCCTTTCATGAATTGCTTCTTTTATTCGAGTGATCCACAAACGATGAAAATTGATTTTTTGCTTATCCCTATCCCGATGAGCCGAAACCAAAACTCTTATTTTTTGTTGAGTAATAGTTCGAGTAAGTCTTGAATGAGCCCCCCGAAAGCTTGATGCAAATAAACGAATTTTTGTTTTACGTCTCTAAGCGATATATCCCCGTCTAATTCAAGTCATTGAATAAATGAAACTTTCATGAATAACTAATAGATTTCATTTCTTTCAGTTATTATTTTGCTCCTTTCCTAGTATATTAATAATAAAACGGATTTTTCCAATGTATAAACTAAAAATTCCAAAAGCTTTGGCTACTATAACCTTCCCAACCATGATTTTTTTTTTTACAGGTGCTTCACCTCGAAATACGAAATTATACTAGACTAGGTATTAGGTCTAAGTATTACTCTATATTTGACACGTACTTTATTCATATTTTATTATATCATTACAAACACGTATATTGTACATAAATCACATAATACTCATATAATTCTTATTTGTTATATTACATAGGTTATAATTATTGAGTGTAACTATCATCATTTTACTAATGCCTAACGAAAAACACCAATATTTCAAATTTTTTTAAGTTGTAGTTGGTTAAAGTCTTTTATTAAAATATAAAATAGTAATTACTACAATTTGCATAATACATATACTATCCACAAATGTTTTTATTTCTTTACATTGACGAAAATTTATTATTCCTTATTTATTATGTTATGAGATTAAAAAAATAAAAATAAAATTATTTCATGGTTTAAAATATTTTGTTAGTAATGCCAATAAGCTTAAAAGATAACAGTTTCGGTACAAGCTTCTCTTTATTTAGTAAGATATTAAAGTAATGGCCAAAGATATTGTGATATTTCCACTTCTTCTTTTGATCCCTCCACTTAGCAAATTTATGGTTTTCCTTTTCTACCCTTTATAACCACCGTTGCGTTAACACAATTTTTTTCCTTATTTTGATTTTGTATCCTATTTTAATTTTGATTTTTATACTTAGAAACCAAGGTCCACCATTAACAAATTCGAATTAAAAAAATAAAAAAGTGTTGAAAATGATAAAATCAGTATCGGCCACTCATTTATGTAACGATCTGGTTTTTCCAAGGAAAATTTTCATTTTTGATAATCCAAACACATTTCCATAAATTACAAATCGCATATATAATTGTTTTCAAACTCATAAATTACAGTTTTTATATAAAATATCAGAGTGTCCCATAAAACGCTTGTGTGAGAGTGCATGTCGCACCATCAAGCCTTGCCTTTGCCCTTGCAATCCGATGTACCTGAAACAAATCCATAACCTGTAAGTTAATGCTTAGTCCCCAGAGCATACCTCGCACACAAACCACAATCTACATATCATATTAGCTATGAAGCTACATATACCACATAAGTCGAGCATACATAAACCTGTAAGGATGTCGTGGGCTCCTCCCAAGGTCTTACACCTTCGTGCCATGGGCTACCCCACATGCTATTTACCTAGGAATGCCATGGACTACCCCACATGGTCTTACATCCAACTGTCATGGGCTCCCCCGAGGTCTTTCATGCAATAACATACATAATCAACTTAGCATATCATACCATAGAAGTATCTAACATACTACATACACATACATAAACCTGTAAGGATGCCGTGGGCTCCCCCCAGGGTATTATACCATCGTTTCATGGGCTACCCACATGGTCGTTTCCTAGGAATGTCATGGGCTACCCCACATGGTCTTATATCCAACTGTCACGGGCTCCCCTGTGGTCTTCCATGCAATAACATTCAATCACTAGCATACTACATAACACAAAGCTAACTATCATACCACATATCTCTACGAATGCTAGTGTACCACATATCATAAAATGGGTCAGCCTTGGTGCCTTAGACCCATTGGTATGGTGAGAAGACTCACCTCTCTCGAATGCTGAACTGACAAGCTAGAGCCAGATATGTCCCACATGTTGCTCCAACTCAACTTCATGTAAGCATCATTAGATACACTTGTCATAATCCCAGAATTACCCTCAAAGTCAACCCTGGTCAACCTTGGTCAAAGTCAACAGTCAACAATCAAAAGTCAACAATCATGTTGACCTCAACTTGTCGACTGCATCTAGCGACTCGTCGAGTTCCTACCGAGTCCAGACAACCTGATCAAACCCTAGCCAACTCGCCGAGTTGTTTCATCCACTCGACGAGTTCGCTTGATATTCAAAAGGCGGGGAAACCCGATCCGACTCGTAGAGTTGCTAGGGCAACTCGTCAAGTCCCCCCTTCCTGTTTGCTTGTTGTGATGATACACTGAATCCAAGGACTCCAGGGGGTTAGATATGAATCCCTAAGGTGTCTAGAAGGATAAAGTCTCCAACTTTACCTTCTAGAACCGTTCAAAATTCTAAGGCCCTTATCAAAGGTTGGAAAGCTCCAAAGCTTTTCCATATGATCCAAAACTCAAGGAATCTGAAATCCTTTTTTCCAGAAAAGTTTCTAGTCCTCAAAACATTCCAAAGATGGAGGTTGTATGGACATGCATGTCCAATGCATGTCCCTAGGTCAAAATGGCTAAAAAGAGAGAAACATGCCCTAAAAACCCTTGCATGGTGTCCTTTCTAAACTAAAGGTCAGATCTAGCCCACCTTGGGACCATTTTGCTCTGGAAATTCATAAAGTAGCAAACTCTATGAACCCCATGCTTGCAATCAACAAGAAGGGTAGGAAATGAAGAGTAAACTCAATATGTAGCCATATTAAGTGATAAAAATTAAGTCTTGAAGACTTACAACAGTCCACAAGATGGTTAAGCTCAAGGATAGGTGCTTGGTTTGCTGGATCTTCTCACTATCTCCTTCTTCATAAGCTTCAAAGTCATTGTAGTTCATAAAATGTAAGAGAATGGGGATAAGGGTTATCAAAGATGTTCATAGGGTTTGGAGGCTGATGGGAGGTCAGCTATAAGGCTCTTAAGGAGATTATATAGGGTACAAACCCTAAAATTAGGGTTTTGTCATTACAACGCCTACTCGTCGAGTCGGTCTTCCAGCTTGTCGAGTAGGGTGTAGATCTTGCATCCTTGAAATGCCCTCTACTCGATGAGTTGTACTCCTGACTCGCTGAGTCCTCACACCAAAACCCTAGATCTTAAATAAATTAAGTAATACCTGGAACATGTGTTACAAGTCTCCCCCACTTGAACTAGACTTCGTCTTTGAAGTCATCTGATCCAAACAAATCCGAGCAGTGATCTCGCATCTCATCCTCCGCCTCCCAGATCCACTCGGATCCCCTGCGTTGCTATCATTGCACATTTACCAACTTTACTTCCTCTTTCCGAAGAACCTTAGTCTTCCTATCTAAGATGGCAACATGCCTCTCGATGTAGTTCAGGCTCTCATCCACTTGGATTGTCATCCAGCAAAATGACTGCAGATTTGTCAATGATACACTTCCAAAGTTATGACACATGGAAGGTGTTGTGAATCAGGCTAAGCTCATCTGGCAGGTCTAGTCGATATGCTACCTTTCTACCTGGGCCAAAATCCTGAACGGGCCGATATATCGGGGTCCTATCTTCCCTCTCTTCTGAAACCTGATAACCCCCTTCCAGGGCTACACTTTCAGTAACACAAATTCCCCCACCTGGAACTCAAGATTCGATCTCCACCGGTCAGTATAACTTTTCTGACGGCTCTGCACGACCCGGAGACAGTCTCGCACCTGCCGAATCAACCTGGTAGTCTTGACCACTACCTCTGTGCTCCCCATGACTCAGTGCCCAACCTCGTCCCAACAAACCAGGGTCCAACACCTCCGACTATAAAACATCTCAAATGGTAGTTGGTCAATATTGGCATGGTAACTGTTGTTGTTTGAAAACTCTACCAACAGGAGGTATGTGTCCTAACTCCCTCCAAAATCCAACATGCATGCTCTAAGCATCTCTTCCAGTGTCTGGATCGTCCTCTCACTCTGGCAATTGATCTGGGGTGGTGTGCAGTGCTAAAATGTAGCTGAGTGCCCAGTTCCTCATGGAACTTCTCCCAAAACCTAGATGTAAACCGGACATCCCTGTCAGAGACTACTGACACTGGCACCCCGTGTCTAGCCACCACCTCTCGCACATAAATATCTATCAACTTCTCAGCGGATATACTCTTAGAAATCGGAATGAAGTGGGCACTCTTCGTCAGTCTGTCCACGATCACCCATATGGCGTCTATGCCCCTCGCCGTCCTCGGTAACTTCGTGATGAAGTCTATAGTGATCTCTTCCCATTTCCACATGGGAATGGGTAGCGGCTATACCTTTCCATGTGGTCGCTGATGCTCGGCCTTGACCTTCCTGTAGGTCAAGCACTGCTCCACAAACCAGGTTATTTCCCGCTTCATGTAGGACCACCAATAACTCAGTCTTAAGTATCTATACATTTTCGTAGCCCCTAGATGTATAGAGAACTTGGACTTGTGTGCCTCCTCTAATATCCTCTGTTTCACCCCTCCAGTCACTAGTACCCACACCCGGCCACCCTGTGTCAAAAGACCACAACTACCCTTAACAAACAAAGGATATTATACATGAATCTGCTCTATCTTCCAATTCTCTCTCTTTACTCCCTCGACTTGGGCCTCCTTGATCATGTCTAACAATGGAGAGATCATCGTCATCCTCATACAAATGTTCCCAATTGGGGACCCCGCCATCTTGTGGCTCAAAGCATCGACCATTATGTTGGCCTTCCCTGGATGGTATAGGATCTCACAATCATAATCCTTCAACACGTCCATCCACCTCTTCTATCATATGGGGAGGTTCTTTTGATCCATTAAATACTTCAAACTCTTTTGATCAGTATAGATGGTGCATCACACCCCATACAAGTAGTGCCTCCAAATCTTGAGGGCGAACACCATTGCCCTTAATTCCAAGTCGTGAGCGGGGTAATTTGCCTCATGATGCTTCAACTGCCTCGAGGTGTAAGCTATCACGTGCCCCCTCGGCATCAATATCGCGTCTAACCCTGAAATGGATGCGTCACAGTACACCACCAAATATTCTAACCCTTTGGGTAGTACTAGGATCGGAGCCTCGCATAACCTCCATCTGAGGGTCTCAAAAGCCAACTGCTAATCCGTGCCCCACCGAAATGTCACATTCTTCTTGGCTAAGCGTGTCAATGGCACAACAATCTTGGAGAAATCCTGAATAAATCTATGATAATAGCTCGCTAAACCCAAGAAGCTACAAATATCTGATGCGTTCTTCGATATTTCCCACCGCATCACAACCTCAACCTTGGCTGGATCAACTGAAATGCCCTCCTGATTGATGATGTGCTCCAGAAACTGTACCTATCGCTGCTAGAAATTACACTTGGAGAACTTTGCATAAAGCTTCTCTGCCCTGAGAGTCTCCAGTACCTCCCTCAAATGTTGATCATGTTGCCCATTGGTCTTAGAATAGACCAAGATATCATCAATAAAAATGATCACTGACCAATCCAACATCAGTCCACACGTTCATGAGATCCATGAACGTTGCTGGGGCATTGGTGAGCCCAAACAACATCACCACAAACTCATAATGCCCATACCGAGTCCTAAAATCTGTCTTCGGTATATCCTCATCCCGAATCCTCATCTGATGGTACCCTGACCAAAGATCAATCTTGGAAAACCAAGACGCACCCTGCAGCTGATCGAACAAATCATCGATCCTTGGTAACGGATAACGATTCTTCACCGTTAGTTGTTCAGCTCTCTGTAATCAATGCACATCCTGTATGATCTATCCATCTTTTTCACGAACAGGATTGGTGCTCCCTACGGGGAACTGCTTGGACAATTGAACCCTCGGTCTAGTAGCTTTTGAAGCTGCGTCGATAACTCATGCATCTCAGGCAGTGCCAACTGGTATGGTGCCTTCTCTATCGGAGTGGAAACGACACCAATTCAATTCGGAACTCCACCGGCCTCTCCGAAAGCATTTCTGGTAAATCTTTGGGAAAAACATCCCGAAATTCTTGTATAACCGGCACACTACCCACATCAGTCGTGGTCTCAACCCTCGTATCTGAGATATAAGCCATAAATCTCGTACATCGATGTTGCAGAAATCTCCTAGCCCTCGCACCTGAATAGAGAGTTGGCCCCTGGGAGGCTCTCTCACCATGTATAACCAGTTCTCCCCCACTTGGGGTTCGAACCCTAACCAACTAGCGCTCGCATTAAGTTGTGGCCCCATTGGCCCCCAACAAATCCATCCCGACAGTCACCTTCAACCCTCGCAACGGTATTGGGAGTAGATCCACACGAAACTTCTCGCCCAACACATTCAGGATGTAGTCCTGATACACCCTCGCAACACTTACAATGCGGTCATCTGCAATATCTACCTCGAGTGGGGAATCCAAAGTTCCCGTCACGTCCCGAAACTTCTTGCTAAGCCCAAAGGACACGAACGATCGGGTAGCACCCGAATCAAACAAGACATGAGCAGATATACCATTGACCAAAAAGGTCCCTATACAAGCATAAAGTACACAAAAGTCATACAAGTAATAAGAGCAGAGAATAATAGACACGTACCAACCACAAAGTCTGGTTATGCCCGTGCCTCCTCGGTAGTCAGCTGAAATGCATGGCTCTTCACCGCTGGGGCATCTGCCTTAGAAGGGTGGCCATCGGTGATCCTCAGTGTGGCGGGTGCAGGCACCGCTACTGCTCCTCCCCCTCCCTGCAACATCGGAAAATCAGCCTTGTTATGGCCAGTCTGGTTGTAGTGGAAACATATCAAGCCCTTCTTGGGGAAATCCCTACTGACCACCAGAGTAACATCCCGATATTCCTGCTGTCTGACAAGCCCCACTGTGCGATTTACTACACCTGGCACACCGGCCCCAGCCCTACTGTCCCCTGTTGGAAGTGTTTAAGGTCTTAGGCTTCTTAGCCTGACCCACCATTGCATGCTCCTGCTCCAGCTTCTGCTTGGAGTGGAATTCCAACTCCATCTCCTGTTCCCGGACCTTCTCCACCATCTTGTTTAGGGTTTTGCACCCTGTAAATCTCACAAAATCCTCGATATCATCCCTTAGCACGAAATGATATCTCGTCCTCCACATATCCTCATCGGTAGCATATTGTGGAATCAACAATGCTCGCTCACGAAACTTGGCAATGATATCCGCCACAATCTCGGTGGTCTGCTGGAGTTCCTGGAACTCCTTAACATCCTCTGCACCTCAATGGCTGGTGCAAACTCTAAATCAAATCGTCAGACAAATTCGTCCCATGTCATCTTAGCCACACCGGATGCTCCCACCTAGCTAGTACCCTCGCCCCACCAATCTCGGGCCCTGTCTCTCAGCATACAAGAAGCAAATCCCACCTTTTTCGTATCCGGGCAAGAACTCATGCGCTGGGCGTTCTCGATATCCGCCACCCAGCGTTGGCGAACAATGGGGTCCCTGACCCCAAAAAACTCCGACGCCCCGCATGCCTTGAACTCCCAGAATGAGGGAGTTTGGGCCCCAACCTGGCCTGCAACTATCTCAGCTCTGAATGCCCTGACCCACTCCTCTATAATCTCCATCATACCCTCCTTGACCGTCCCAAATATGACTGGGGTAGCATCAAAGATGCCCCTCATAACCCTGGTTGCAATAAGCTCTCACATCCTCTCATCGATGACATCAGTAGTGTCTCCTGATCCAGCCCCGGATCTAGATCCCGATCCTGATCCCCATGCTCCAAATCGCGTCACTACCATGATGAACTGAAATGTCATTAACCATAACGATCAAGATACTCATAAAGGGGATCGTCTCACACTGGTACTCCTTGGAGTTGTCAGACCTAACATTAGTTCGGGTACAGGTCCTGTGCTTTCAGTAGTACGCACCCAATACTACATTCCACACCTACTTGTAGCTTTCCTAATGCTCTACCTAATAAATTCAATTCGTCCCAGAATTAATCACATTCCATAGACTACCGCACCTCTCAAATCCTAGGTTGTCCTAAGATTTTCTCTACCCATACCAATCATATCCAATTGTGACATCCCCATTTTCAAGGCCCAAAAAGACTGATTTGTTTATGCTTGATTTTAAAAATCTTAGTATCTTTTAAAGAAATACATTGCGAAATTTGTTCCCATAAAAACATGATAAATATGTTATCAAATCATTTTCGAGAAATGTATTTTATTCATTTTAAAACGTTGGGATGTCATCGTCAATACAGAAACATAAGCATAAACAGAACTTACATTCATTTACACTAGTGATTTTAAATATCTTTTAATCTCTCAGTGTAACGTAGCTTCGTATCGACACCTATGATTAGGGCTGTAAACGAACCAAACGAACACGAACAAGGTCTTGTTCATGTTCGTTCGTTTAAGTTAGCCGAACAACAAACGAACACGAACGGATAAACGAACGAGATTTTCTTGTTCATGTTCGTTCGTTTAACAAATTACTTTGTTCATGTTCGTTCATTTATGTTCGTGAACATGCTAAACGAACAAACATAAATGAACAAAGATAAAAAAAAAAAAAAAAAAAAAAAAAAAAAAAAAAAAAAAACACACACAATTGAACATATATGAACATAAACGAACATATAATATATAAATATAATAAAAAATAATTGAATATAGATGAATATAAATAAACTTAAACGAACGAACATAAACGAACGTAAACAAAATCATAAACGAACGTTCATGAACATAAATGAACGAACGAGACCATTGTTCATGTTCGTTCATTTAACTAAATGAACGATAATTTTTGTTCATGTTCGTTCATTTATTAAATAAACAAACATAAACGAACTTCCCGCCGAACAGTTCACGAACATTTCGCCGAAGGTTCAATTCGTTTACAGCCCTACCTGTGATACAAATAACTTGAGTGGGTCAGGTTGGGAAACCTGGTGAGTACATAGGGTTTTCAAACCAGAATAATAAAGTATTTATGTCTTATCATCAAACAATTAACCTAATTACTCATCCCCATTACCTTCTTTATTTCTTAAGGATTTACCCTAAGAATCATGTATCACTCATTCCTAAGGATTCATGCTAAGGAATAGGCACGAAGTCACATCGTTGCCAGGGTTTATACAACATGAACTAATTCCAAAGCTGTCATGGTTTATACAACATGTGCTAAGTCCATATCTCTCATTTATCGATAGTATTATTCACGAGAATCCACCTGCAATACATGTCAATGGGTTTTTAGAGTACATCTGATAAACATATAGTTCACAACACCTACATGTTACGAGCCTGCTAGTGTTCCATAGACCGTTTAGAATAGTCAATGGGTGTCATCCATACTCTGTTAGATGATGGGGTCCAATGTTTGGGTAATGGCTTCTCTCATATTTCATCCCTCTCCCTCATCTCATGATCTATATCACTGATAATCTCATTTATCTAACTCATCTTTCATCATATACCAACTATTTCATCTACCCATGTTTTACTTAACAATTTTGTAGATATAAAATACATATACCGTTTAAATTATTTAAAAACATGTATAACTCATTCATTCAACATTCATCCCAAATAAACAAACAATACATATATTCACATAACATGTATTTTATATAAAATATTTCATATCTATGTTTAAGATGAAAGTGACTATACACTCACTTAATTTAACAATATTTGGGCAGCACTTCGTCTCTTAAAACAATCGTTTCTAATAAAACCGGGATGTTTTCTTAAAAACCAGGCTTCACGTGGGTAGAGTTTCGATTTGAAAACTCTTTTTCTCGGGATCTTAGGGATTTCTTATGATGCTAGGATAGTATATTAGGGTTAGGGGTATTTAGTGTAACAAAAATAAAAGTATAGGGGTGAGAGGAGTAAAATGGTAAGCAAATTTCAGATTACTTCGGGTGCTATTTATAGGGACTAAACATTTGAGTTACGTTGGTCGTAACTCTATGGTACACGAGGCGTACTGCTACTTCAACTAGTACGGTGGGCGTACATCCAGTACGCTGGGCGTACTAAGAGATTGTATCAGACACATCAAAGCTACGATACGTGTATCTCATGCGAAAGACTCGGGGGTGACAGACTCCGGATCACTTACACGAGTACGCTGGGCGTTCTCCTTCGGACCAGCCTCAAAGTTTGTGCCCTAAACTTCAAAAATTCGTAATTTTCGCATACGAACTCCGTTTTTGACGTTCTTTATATCCACGTGTAGGTGAAATTATGCTCTACATCTTTTGTTTAGACTCAATCAGCTATTTTTGAATTTATTTTTAAAGTTATATTTTTAACAGGCCAGGACATGAAAAGTCCGTTGAAAATTCATAACTTCTTCATCCGACGTCCGTTTTTGTCTGTCTTTTTACTGTTGGACTAATATTGAAGAGATCTTAGGTTCTTATTTAGGTTGTATCGGCTAAAATCACTCGATCTATAATTCGAATTCCGGGCTGCATACTGCTATGCCAAATCCTAGAAAATTCATAACTTCCTCATACGAATTCAAATTTGGACAGTCTTTTTATACACGCTCTCGGTTTAATATGTACTACGACTTTCATTTAGATTTCTAAGGCTAAAAAGAACTTTATCGTAAATTCAATTTTTACGTCACACAACATCATGTCGGTTCTGTCGCGAAACTTCGACAGGTCATAAATTCTTCGTTATAACTCGGATTTTGGTATTCTTTATATTTTTTGCATCCTTGTTTCAACCACTACAACTTTCTTCATAGATATCAGGTTTATCTAGCATTTATTTTCGACGCTTATCTTTATCCTTAATTTATTAAATCTTAATAATTAAGTATAAAACACATAAATTCACATAATTTATTCTTATTACTTCAAAACATGTTACAATAGTTGACCTAGACTATTACATCGTCTTTAATGCTTAGCCCAGTGTAACGCCCGCAGATCCGAGCTAGTCAATTTAGAGGCAATAGGGGTCGAAAACGACTTTTCTACAAAAAGGTTATTTAGAATAAATAATCTTAACCAAGTTGTAGAATATGTCACAAGGTTTTCGTACATATAAAGAACGCCGAAATCCGAGTTATAACGAAGAAGTTATGACCCGTCGAAGTTTCGCGTCGGAACCGGCACGGCGCCCGGAAGCGTAAATAGTAAATTTATGATAGAGAGAGATTTAGCCTAAGCGATCTAAACGAAAGTCGTAGAATATGTTAAACTAAGAACATCGATAAAAAGAACGCCCAAATCTGACTTCGTATGAAGAAGTTATGATTTTTCGAAGTTTCAGATTAGCGGTGTACAACCCGAAATTCGAATTTTAGATCGATTGATTTTTAGCCGACACAACCTAAACAAGAATCGAAGATCTCGTTATTAGTAATGTAACGATAAAAATACAGACGAAAATGGACATCGGATAAAGAAGTTATGAGATTTTAACGGACCAATTCTGTCCCGGCCTGTTAAAAATATAACTTTAAAAATAAAGTCAAAATTAGCCGACGGAGTCTAAACGAAAGTTGTAGAGTACGTCTCCACCTACTCGTGGATATAAAGAACGTCAAAAACGGAGTTTGTATGAACGAGTTACAAATTATAATAGCATATTTACGTATTAAAATAAAGTATAAATCATGTATACGTACACATATATATACATATGTATATATCATTAGAAAGGTATCGATGATGCGGTCATTATAAGACTAATGTTGAGTTCTTTCGATATTAGTTTAGTACAAATATCATTAAATCCATTTAAAATAGTATTATAGAGGGGTGTTTAGTTGTTTATATAACTAAAAGGTCATTAAGTAATTATGGAGGGTAGTTTTTAAAAATTCAATTAGTATAAATAAGAGCCTTGGGCTCTCATATTTCTTGCACCATTCTCTTGATTCAAGAGTCTTTCTCTCCTTATCCCCCGAGCATTTCGGTCCTCGTGATTCGACTTCTCTTTCTGTAGTTTTAGTATAGTAAGGTGAGCGCTGAAGCGCTGCACGAATCTTTCTTAGAAAGATTCAGCGACGAAGTTCTGCCCCTGCAGAGCCCGACTCCTAGCTAAAATCCCCTTGAAAGTAAGTTATGCTTACCCTATTTTAAATATAGTTTATATTTAAAATTAGTATTGTTATTATAAATTTATAATAAATATTTGAGCTATTATAAGTGTCGTTATAATATCTTTTAACTACTCGTGGTACAGGGAATCTGGTTTAAAGGGCTGCATAGGGTTGTTGGATTTTAGAAGTGCTATACATCAAAATGGTCCTGCCCTCCGGTGTTTTATGTCTGGCCCCTGTCTGTACATAGTAGTTGGAAAGTATTGTTTAAACGATTATATAATAATAATAATAATAATAATAATAATAATAATAATAATAATAATAATAGTAATAGTAATAATAATAATAATAATAATAAGACTAATAATTAGTCACGGTAATATTAGACTAAAATCTAGTGATGATAATACTAGGTTTCGTCAAAGGAAATTATTTTAAAGTAAACGAAG
Source organism: Lactuca saligna (assembly GCF_052625555.1). Classification (NCBI taxonomy): domain Eukaryota; kingdom Viridiplantae; phylum Streptophyta; class Magnoliopsida; order Asterales; family Asteraceae; genus Lactuca; species Lactuca saligna. The sequence continues at coordinate 235,092,606 of NC_136421.1, forward strand.
CGCTGTCCGAGTACCGGGTCACCACCTTCTCAGGTAAGTGCATAGTCCCTTTCATCTTACACATAGATATGACGTATTTTAATATAAATTACGTGCTATGTGTGCATATTGTCTGAATACTTGCTGTCTATGCTGAGTGAAAGATTTTATACATGTTTTAAATGATTTAAACTATATATGTATTTTATATCTACGAAAATGTTGGGGTAAAACATGGGTAGATATAATAGATGAAATATGAGTTGGATGATGAGTTGAGAGGTGATATAGACTATAAGGTGTGGGTGAGAGGTGTACGATGTGAGAAGCATTTTTCCCAAACGAAGTCCCCGTCATTCAGCAGAGTATGGATGACAACCACGGACTATCCTAGATAGTCCAGTGGAACACTATCAGGCTCGCAACCTATAGGTGTTGTGAACGATGTGTTCACCCGGTGTACTCTAAACCTTGGTGATCATGCAAACTTGATACCTAGACCCTGGCGATCATGCAGACTTGGTGCCAAAACTTTGGCGACTATGCAGACTTAGTGCCTATTGTATAAATTCTGGCGACTATGCAGACTTAGTGCCTAAATCCCGGTGACGATGGACTTCGTGCCGATTCCTTAGGATGATCCTTAGGAATGTATGAACGAGGAATAGTTGATTCTTAGGGTAGATCCTTAAGAATAAAGCAGATAATAGGGATGGGTAATTGGGTTGATTGTTTGATTGTTTGAAAATAATAATTATATTATTGTGGGTTGAAAACCCTATGTACTCACCAGGTTTCCCAACCTGACCTACTCAGTTTATTTATATCATAGGTGTTGATATGAAGTCACATTACACTGAGAGATTTAAAGAGATGTGGATCACTAGTGTAAATAAATGTAAGTTCTGTTTATGCTTATGTTTCTGTATTAACGATGACATCCCAAATGTTTTAAAATGAACAAAATACGTTTCTTCGAAAAAGTTTTAAAAACGTATTTATCATGTTTTTCTGGGAACAAATTCCGCAACATTTTTATTAAAAGAAGTACTCTGATTTTTATAAAACATAAACAAAAATCGGTCTTTTCTGGCCGTGAAAATGGGGATGTCACACCCAGAAATACAGGCGTTACAATTCTCTCACCCTTAGAATGATTTTGTCCCCGGAATCATACATCAGCAAACAACTACGGATAGCGACTCATTATGTCACTCTCTGTTTCCCAGGTGAGATTTGGCCGATTCATGTGTTTCCATCGCACATAAATTCATACGAATTCATATTTGTACAATCTTTTTATACACGTTCTCGGTTTAATGTGTACTACGACTTTCATTTAGATTTCTTAGGCTAAAAAGAACTTTATCGTAAATTCACTTTTTACGTCACACAGCATCGTGTCGGTTCTGTCGCAAAACTTCGACATGTCATAAATTCTTCGTTATAACTCGGATTTCGGTATTATTTATATTTTTGGCATCCTTGTTTCAACCACTACAATTTTCTTCATAGATATCAGGTTTATCTAGCATTTATTTTCGATGCTTATCTTTATTCTTAATTTATTAAATCTTAATAATTAAGTATAAAACACATAAATTCACATAATTTATTCTTATTACTTCAAAACATGTTACAATAGCTAACCTAGACTATTATATCTTCTTTAATGCTTAGCCCAGAAATACAGGTGTTACAATTCTCTCAACCTTAGAATGATTCTGTCCTCGAAATCATACATCAGCAAACAACTGCGGATTGCGACTCATTATGCCACTCTCTGTTTCCTAGGTGAGATTTGGCCCATTCATATGTTTCCATCACACAAGCACTAATTCGACCATCTTGTGTTGCAACTTCTTAGTCTTACGATCAACAATTGCCTCTGTTTCTTCAATTGACCTCTTGCTTCATCCAACCTTAATGTAGAAATTGGAATTATATCGGGAACTTCTCCCATGAACTTCCTCAAATAACACAAGTTACACACTTGGCCACATAATTTGAAACATCGAGCTTCATCGCCGGCCACCAGTAGTAGGGATTCAGATTCGTATACATTTTTGTGCTTCCCGAGTGAATCGAGTACATGGTCTTGTGAGCTTTTTCCATCAGAAGATCTCTTATTCTTCTCGTCTTAGTACCCAATTCCTATGTTGGAATACCTTCAATCCTTGACTATTTGTATCGAACACTAACGTTTTGCCCAAACGTTCTTCTTTTCGGTCAATCTTCTTTAAAGCTTCTTCCTAAGCTTTCTCGATACTTTCTACATTTGTTGAGACAACTTCAATTCTTAATGCCCTTGCCCTTTTCTTTTCAAGGCTCACTTTTCGGCTTAAAGCGTTAGCTACAACATTTGCTTTACCAGGGTGGTAAAGGATTTCACAATCATAATCCTTAAGCAACTCTAGCCAGCATTGTCGTCTCATGTTTAATTTATTCTGATTAAAGAGATATTGAAGACTCTTATGATCAGTAAAAAGTTTGCACTTCGTGCCGTAAAGATAATACCTCCATATATTTAGTGCATATACTACCGCTGCCAACTCCAGATCATGAGTGGGGTAGTTCTTTTTATGTTCTTTCAAATGTCTCGATGCATGTGCTATCACCTTATCCCTTTGGGTTAGAACACAAACCAACCCAGTTCTAGATATGTCGCTACAGACTACGAAGTCTTCAACTTTGTTCTCGGAAACACTAACAAGACTAGCTTGTATAATGACTCCATACATTATCTCTTCATCCTAGGTATTAGTCGTAACTATTATGTTTCCTTCGAATGAGTATCTACTTTTGGAATTCTTGTATGAAGGTGGTGCTCAATCTTGCTCCCGCTCCCCATCCCATGTTGAACTTTCAATTGTGACCTTCAAGTTACAATCTCGATCTTTATTGGAGACTCATTCTTCTTTTTAACAAACTTAAGATAAGTTCTTTCCTTCAATTACCATAGTAGACTGATGGGTCATATCCTAATGACTTCTCATCGTATTGTGTACTGTTTAGACTCAAGTCTTTTAGAGTCGAGGTTCTGAACGTAATATACCTTCCTTTGTTTTCCAATGTGATCACATTCTAACATGTATTACTTCTAGCTACAAGTCTCTTACTTTAATAATGATTGGGATACTTCAATCTTCCCATTTGAGTGAGGTACTACATCGAACTTGGTTCTCTGAACCATATGACTAACTTATCTTGGTCGGACTCGATTCAATATAACCTCTTGGGTTTGAATAAAAATCATCTTCTTAGTCATTACCAAAACGATGGTAACGACATACTAGAATAAAACATAATCAATTACTAGCTCCTTGGTAACCTCGTGGCTTTCCCTGATCCAAGTACGACTCCTGTTCTTCTAGTAGTATAGGCCTCCACTACCATTCACACCTACTCATACTCATCCCAAGTATTGTCTCGCAGTTCTCCAAGTCACCATACAAGGATTTCACATAGTCATTCTATACATCATATTACAAAAACCAGGGTTTATATTATTTCTTGAAATGATTACACAAAGGTTCAAGTTTACCCTATACTATGCCTCTAATAGGCTACACCACATGTTAATATTCACATTGCTACTTCATAACTTGATCTTTGGATATCAAGTCTTTCCTTCTAATTCCTAGCGTTATTATTAGCTTCGTTGAGGACCATGTGGATTGCCCTTGGCCTTGGTGGTGTATCTGGCCTTGCTGCCTCGTTTCTATTTGGGCAATCTCTAGAAATATGTCCTCCTTCCCTACATCTATAACACATCCTCTTGGGAAACGTACACTCAAAGACGTAATGCCCGATCTTTCCACACTTGAAACAAGTCACCTCCCTTCCAGAGTGTTTGTTTTTGCACTTCCCACACCATTTTTCTTTGCCTCCTTGTTTGCTAGAGTTTGAGAACATGTTGCTCTTGTTGGACTTTGAAGACCCCTCAAGTTTCCTCTTCTTTCTAACTTCAACCTTGTTGGGGATCCTGTCCTCTATTTCTTCAATATATTTTGCAACACAGATGGTCGCTTCAAGAGTGGGTGTCTGGCATATTGGCATAGTAAGTTCGTCCTTACTTTTTGAAGTAGACATCTTGTCTCTACCATCTGTTGATCCAACATTATCCGCACCATTGCCTATACTCCTGCCATCGTGATTGGCTCAGGTGAAACTACTATATCTAGTGCACTTTCAATCACTTGTGGCTCAGGCTGCGGGTTACCGTTTCCAAATCCACTTTGAGTGCTCACCATGTCGACCTATACACCAAAATCAAACATTCGGTGTGTAGTGACAGGAATTTAGATGGATAAGGTTTATTTAAGAAAGATGCATAAATCTCCTTATCACTCCGAAAAGTTACATATCGGTTCTGATACCGTAATCAAAAGTTTAGAAACCTGTACACATAAAATTTCCAGATCCGGTCGGCAACAGACCATAGATCCGAACAATTAATATCATATATGGAAAATATATAGGATTTTAGCACATAAAAGTATTTTAGCCATCTTTCCTAAAATATACTAGTGCTCGTGTCTTAAATATGGTTGAAGCTCATCTCATGATCATCACTTAACATTCTAAGTTTAAGTCTAGAAATCCTACAAATTCCTAGTGTGCTTAAACTAATGCTCTGATACCAACTGTGACATCCCCATTTTCATGGCCCGAAAAGACCGATTTGTTTATGCTTGATTTTAAAAATCTGAGTATCTTATAAAGAAATACGTTGCGGAATTTTTTCCCAGGAAAACATGATAAATATGTTATCAAATCATTTACAAGGAAATGTATTTTATTCATTTTTAAACTTTGGGATTTCATCGTCAAATACAGAAACATAAGCATAAACAGAACTTACATTCATTTACACTAGTGATTTTAAATCTCCTTTAATCTCTCAGTTTAACGTAGCTTCGTATCGACACATGTGATGCAATTAACTTGAGTGGGGCCAGGTTGGGAAACCTGGTGAGTATATAGGGTTTTGAACCCATAATAATAAAGTTATTATGTCTTATCATCAAACAAATAATACAATTACTCATCCCCATTATCTTTTTTATTTCTTAAGGATTTACCCTCAGAATCATCTATCACTCATTCCTAAGGATTCATGCTAAGGAATAGGCACAAAGTCACATCATCGTCAGGGTGTATATAACAGGCACTAAGTCCATAGCTGCCATGGTTTATACAACATGTGCTAAGTCCATAGCTCTCATTTATCGATAGTATTATTCACGGGAATCCACCTGCAATACATGTCAATGGGTTTTTAGAGTACATCTGATGAACATATAGTTCACAACACCTACAGGTTGCGAGCCTGCTAGTGTTCCACAGACCATCTAGAATAGTTAATGGTTGTCATCCATACTCTGTTAGATGCGGGGGGGGGGGGGGGGGGGGGGGAACGTTTGGGTAAGGGCTTCTGTCGTATTTCATCCCTCACCTTCATCTCATGATCTATATCACTGGTAATCTTGTTTATCTAACTCATCTTTCATCATATACCAACTATTTCATCTACCCAGGTTTTACCCAATATCTTTGTAGATATAAAATACATATACCGTTTAAATTATTTAAAAACCTGTATAAATCATTCATTCAACATTCATCCCAAATAAACAAACAATATATATTTACATAACATGTATTTTATATAAAATACTTCATATCTATGTGTAAGATGAAAGTGACTATACACTCACTTAATTTAACAATAATTGGGCAACACTTCGTCTCTTAAAACAATCATTTCTGATAAAAACGAGATGTTTTCTCAAAAATCGGGTTACGCGTGGGTAGAGTTTTGACTTGAAAACTCTTTTTCTCGGGATCTTCGAGCTTTCTTATGATGCTAGGATAGTACTTTAGGGTTAGGGTATTTTAACAAAAAGAAAAGTATAGGGGTGAGAGTAGTAAAATGGTAAACAAATTTCGGATGACTTCGGGTGCTATTTATAGGGACTAAACATTCGAGTTACGCTGGTCGTAACTCAAAGGTACGCGGGGCGTACTGCTACTTCAACTAGTACGCTGGGCATACTAAGGGATTGTATCGGATGCATCAAAGCTACGATATGTGTCTCTCATGCAAAGCAGTAGGGGGTGATGGACTCCGGATCACTTACACGAGTACGTTGGGCGTAAGTTAGTTATGCTAGGCGTACTCCTTCGGACCAAAGTTTGTGCCCTAAACTTCAAAACTTCGTAGCTATCGCATACGAACTTCGTTTTTTACGTTCTTTATATCCACGCGTAGGCGAAATTATGCTCTACATATTTTGTTTAGACTCCGACGGCTAATTTTGAATTTATCTTTAAATATATATTTTTAACAGGCCAGAACAGGAAAAGTCCGTTAAAAATTCATAACTTCTTCATTCGACGTCCGTTTTCGTCTGTCTTTTTACCGTTGGACTAATATTGACGAGATCTCTGATTCTCGTTTAGGTTGTGTCGGCTAAAATCCCTCGATCTATAATTCGAATTCTGGGTTGCATACTGCTATGTCAAATCTTAGAAAATTCATAACTTCCTCATACAAATTCAGATTTGGACATTCTTTTTATGCACGATCTCTAAATTTGATTGTACTACGACTTTCATTTAGCTTTCTAAGGCTAAAAAGCACTTTATCGTAAATTTACTTTTTACGTCACACAGCGTCGTACCGGTTCTATCACGAAACTTCGACAAGTCATAAGTTCTTTCTTATAACTCAGATTTTGGTAATCTTTATATTTCTAGCATCATTGTTTCAACCACTACAACTATCTTTATAGATATTGGGTTTATCTAGCATTTATTTTTGATGCTTAGTTTTATCCTTAATTTATTAAATCATAATACTTAAGTATAAAACACATAAATTCACATAATTTATTCTTATTACTTCAAAACACGTTACAATAGTTGACCTAGACTATTACATCGTCTTTAATGCTTAGCCCATAAATACAAGCATTACATCGGTTGGCTTTATGCATGCAAATTATACATAGAAATGGATCAAATAGACTTTCGAATAAAAGATTCTACCCTAGGACCACAACCAAACAAGGAACAGGAAATAAGGCCAAATCTATCATTCTAAGGTTATAAGCTCCTACCCGTATACAATTTTAAAAGCATACACATAGCAAGTTCCGTACAATTATCAAAGCTCAAACATCAGTATAACATGGCTAACACCTTGGGGAACTACTTACTTGGCTCGGCTGATCATGCATGTTGCACTCTCATCTTTTACTTTCTTTAAAAGCTTTTTCATTTTATTTTTGAAAACAATTTTACCATTTCCTTAGTTTGAGTCCCGACACACCCAAGAGTGTGACCGAATTCCTTAAACCAAGGCTCTGATATGAACTTGTAACAACCCGATTTTACAAAGGAAAATTTTCGTTTTTGAATATCCAAACACATTTCCATAAATTAAAAATCCCATATATAATTGTTTTCAAACTCATATCAATTACAACTTTTATATAAAATATCAGAGTGTCCCATAAAACGCCTATGTGAGAGTGCACGCCGCGCCATCAAGCCTTGCCCTTACCCATGCCCTTGGGATTCGATGTACCTGAAACAAATCTACAACCTGTAAACTAATTCTTAGTGAGTTCCCCATAGCATACCCAACACACAATTCACAATCCACATATCATATTAGTTATGAAGCTACATATACCACATAAGACATACATACATAAACCTGTAAGGATGTCGTGGGCTCCCCCCAGGGTCTTACACCTTCGTGTCAGGGGTTACCCAACATGGTCTTTACTTGGGAATACCATGGGCTACCCTACATAGACTTACATCCAACTGCCACGGGCTCCCCCTAGGTCTTTCATGCAATAACATACATAATCAACTTAGCATATCATACCACAAAAGTGTATAACATATTACATAAACATACATAAACCTGTAAGCATTCCATTATCTCCCCTAATGTCTTATACTATCGTGTCATGGGCTACCCAACATGGTCTTTTCCTAAGAATGCCATGGGCTACCCCACATGGTCTTATATCCAACTGCCACAGGATCCCCTTGGGGTCTTCCATGCAATAACATTCAATCACTAACATACTACATAACACAAAGCTAACTATCATACCACATATCTCTACGAACGCTAGTGTACCACATATCATAAAATGGGCCAACCTTGGTGCCTTAGACCCACTGGTATGGTGAGAAGACTCACCTCTCTCGAATGCTGAACTGACAAGCTAGAACCAGATATGTCCCACATGTTGCTCCGACTCAACTGCCTGTAAGCATCATCAGATAGACTTGTCATAATCCCAGAATTACCCTCAAGGTCAACCTTAATCAACCTTGGTCAAAGTGAACAGTCAACAGTCAAAAGCCAACAGTTATGTTGACCTCAACTCGTCGACTGCATCTATCGACTCGCCGAGTTCCTACCGAGTCCAGACAACTTGATCAAACCCTATCCAACTCGCCGAGTTGTTTCATCCACTCGACGAGTTCACTTGATATTCAGAAGGCGGGGAAACCTGATCAGAATCGTCGAGTTGCTAGGATAACTCGTCGAGTTTCCCTTCCCGTTTGCTTGTTGTGATGATACACCCAATCCAGGGACTCCAGGGGTTAGATCTGAATCCCTAAGGTGTCTAGAAGGATAAAGTTTACAACTATACCTTCTAGAACCGTTCTAAATTCTCTAAGGCCCTTATCAAAGGTTAGAAAGCTCCAAAGCTTTTCCATATGGTCCAAAACTCGAGGAATCTGAAATCCCTCCTTTCTAGAAAAGTTTCTAGTCCTCAAAACGTTCCAAAGATGGAGGCTTTATGGACATGCACGTCTAATGCATGTCCCTAGGTCAAAATTGCCAAACAGAGGGAAATATGCCCTAAAAACCCTTCATAGTGTTCTTGCTCAACCAAAGGCCAGATTTAGTCCACCTTGGGACCATTTTGCTCTGGAGATTCATAAAGTTGCAAACTTTATGAACCCCATGCATGCAATCAACAAGAAGGGTTGGAAATGAAGAGTAAACTCAAGATCTAGCCATATTCTATGATAAAAATCGAGTCTTGAAGACTTACAGTAGTCCACAAGATGGTCAAGCTCAAGGATGGGTGCTTGGTTTGCTGGATCTTCTCACTATCTCATTCTTCTTCTTAAGCTTCAAAGTCACTATAGTTCACAAAATGGAAGAGAATGGGGATTAGGGTTAGCACATACATTCTTAGGGTTTGGAGGCTGATGGGAGGTCAGCCGCAAGACTCTTAAGGAGATTGTATAGGGTGCAAACCTTAAAATTGGGGTTTTATCGTTACAATGCCTACTCCTCGAGTCGACCTTCTAGCTCGTCGAGTAGGGTGTAGATCCCGCGTCCTTGAAATACCCTCTACTCGACGAGTTATACTCCCAACTCGCCGAGTCCACACACCAAAACCCTAGATCTTAAATAAATTAAGTAATACCTGTTACAGGTGTTACAGTTTATATATTGTCGCAAAAACCTTCCGTCGTACCCGTGCGACGGGGGGAAGGTATTATTCATAAGTGAATACAAATTTACTCATATTCATATATGAATCCACTACCTCCCCTCTCTTTCTTCCGCCACCACCTCTGACACACCGCTGTCACCACTACCACGTCAATAAGATCAAATGAGTTCTTACCCAAACCGGATGGACCCGAACCCGGAAAACTCAAAAACCGGTTAACATAATTTTGTACAATCGAAAACCGGACCGGTATATAGAATGGGTTCCGGTTCAATTCCAGGTGTGAGACTGGGTTTAGTGGGTCTAACAACGAAATATGATGTAGGTAGGGTGGATCCGGATAGAGTGGGTCTAGAACCGGAAATACTGAATATTTTTGATACTTAATGTTTTGATATCTTATGTTTAGAGGCATGTATGTCACTCAATAAATAAAATGTTTTTGGAGTCTAAAACTAAAATTGAACACTGAACTACATTTTTAAAAAATAACAACACCAATTCGTTTTAAAAATAGAACCATATCGCAAAATAACCGCACCATTTTCATTCCTAGTGATTGCTATTATTTGTGATGGCGATTCCAACTTTGATTACATATCTATGTGAGTTTTAACCAAATAAGATATATGTGGTATGGTGTTAGTATCACATCTATATGATTTTTTATTAATTTTTTACTTCAAAATTTTAAATAACTTTATTGTATATGTATAATTTATTATATATATATATATATATATATATATATATATATATATATATATATATATATATATATATATAATAAATTATACATATACAATTAAGTTATTTTTATATATTAAAATAAAATAAAATAAAAGTAAGAATAAACCAATGACAACTTGAATTGAGAAACGAAAACGATGGACGCTTGCTTTCCAAGTATAAAAAAGAAAACTACAATAGGGTACGTAATTTCAAAATAAGAGAAAAAATCATGTTAAAGGAACGCGGTTTTAAAGGGTAGAAAAGGAAAACACTAAATTTGTTAAGTGGATGGATCAAAAAAGAAATGTAAATATCACTTTCCATAATATTTATATTGTTATACTTTATTTATAGAGTAAATTACACGAATGGTCTCTATGGTTTGGGGTAATTTGCGCGTTTGGTTCCTAACTTATTTTTTTAACTCGGAAGATCCCTACTGTTTGTTTTTGTTACGCGCTTGGTCCCTAATGTTTGTTTTTGTTACACGCTTGGTCATTGTCTTACCCAAAATGACTATTATTTAAATACAAAAAAAATGATGGGGCAAGTAAGATAAAGTGAAAGGGATGGGGTTGGGGGTGTGTCTATTTAAATAGATTAAAAAATCAAAGGTAAAATAATCTTTTTATGTATGATAGGGACCAAACGCGTAACAAAAACAAACAATAGGGACCTTCCGAATTAAAAATATAAATTAGGGACCAAATACGCAAATTACCCTAAACCGTAGGGACCATTCGAGTAATTTACCCTTATTTATACGAGGGTTAAAACAATGTCTATCTTGTAAGAAATCAACTTATATAGTTTAAAAAATAGTTATTATATTTAAAAATGCTCACTAATTTTTCTCTTTTATTCATCCACCGTCATAAACTAATATTTTTTTAATTAATTGTTTCTTTTTTTATTTATTTCTAAAATCAAAATAATAGAATTTTATAAATTTAACAAAATACATAGGTTTTAGTAAAAATCATTCAATTGGACCATTATATTTTTTTGAACTTTAACGTTATAAGCTGGTTATTTTATCCTATGGTTTTAGCTAATAATAATATTTTAAATAATAATAATATTTTAAACCAACAATTGGATTTGGTGTACAATTTTTCTCTGTCATGGTTAATAACGACTTAAATATATTAATTTAATTATATAAATATATTCCCACTCAACACGAGGGATTCACCTATTACATGTATAACCTTGGAAATTATATTAACATTTTAAACAAAGGAGTATTAATTTAATTATACAATAATTATGGCAAATAATGCGTAATTTTAAAGAGAAAACTGATATCAAACGAATTAAGAATTGTAAAAAAAATATATAAAATGGATATAAAATATTTGTTGCGTACATAGATATTTAAGTTTGATTTGTGCTGCAGCTGCTGCTTTGTTGTTTATTTAAGAAATTATAAAAATATGGGTTATAGAAAAAGCGTGCCATTATATAACCGTTACAATTAACAAGTGGCATAAAAAATAGTTTAACTTTTAGCCCAATTTTTAATATCTTTCACAATTTTGTTCAAAACACTTTTTTTTTTTTTTCAAATTTTCTCCAATTCTTTTTACAAATATGTTTATTTATGGTTTTAAAACATTAGTTTTTTGAAATTGTTTTTTACAAGTTATATATATATATATATATATATATATATATATATATATATATATATATATATATATATATATATATATATATATCACACACACGTTTAGGTTTTATAAAAAACAAAAAATCATAAAAAGCATAAAAATACATAAAAAAATACTTAGAGATCACAAATATTTTTATGATTTTATATTCTTAAAATCACAACTTTTTATATAATTTCGGTGAACATTTTTTTGAAAAAAAAAACAATAAATAAATAAATAAATAATAAGAAAATAAAAAATGGATTTTTTAATTTTTTTTCAACGAATTTATAAAAAAAGTTGTGATTTTTGGGAATACAAAACCAAAAAAAAAAAAAAAAGATTTGTGATCTATAAGTATTTTTTATATGCATTTTTATGATTTTTAGAGTTTTTTTTTTGTTTTCCATATAACCCTTCCCTCTCTCTCTCTCTCTCTCTCTATATATATATATATATATATATATATATATATATATATATATATATATATATATATATATATATATATATATATATATATGGGTCTGTTACCGATGAGGACTCACAAAATTCCAAGGATAATTCTCAACCACATATTTCGTCAATGACACAGACGTCAAACCTAAAGGCTTTGTCATGGTGCATTCGCATGCGACGCACGTCCGTGATAATTAATACGAACTCAAATATTTAATCACGTGTGATGAACGTTAATTGAACGTCAATTAAGTGGGGTTTATTATTTATTTTCGTTTATTTTGTTTTTTTTTAGTTAAAAAAATTCAAAATTTTTTAAATAGGTATACTCTCGGTTTTAACGTTTTTTTTTAAACAATATTTTTTCACCTTTTTAATATCTTTACAACATATTCAAATATAATAATGTTTTTTTTTACTTTTTTTTTTTAATTTTTTGATTTATTTTTTGATGTTTTTGATTTTTAAAACTAAATATCAGTTTAAATTTTTAATGTTTAACAATTATAAAATTTTAAAGAAGAATATTAAGGATCATAATATTTTTTGTTCATACTTTTCTTGAATTATTTTATTTTTTGATTACAAAATTTTGAATCGTAGTATTTTAAATCAAACCATTTTTGAATTATATAATTTTAGATCAATAGTATATTCAATTAAATATAGTTTTTGTTCAAAAAAAATTATGGATCATTATATATTTTGAATCATTTAAATTTGCATAATAAAAGACATAATTAAGGATTATAAAATATTTTAATCTAAATATTTTTAAATTATAACAAATTAAGGATCATAAATAAGTTGAATCAAAAGTCTTTATTGAATCATAAATATTTTGAATCATCACATTTTTTATCATATTATGTTCAATATTTTTAAAAAAGAAGTTAATATTTCATATAATTAAAAATCAATAGTTCAAGAACTTGTTTTTTTAAAATTTCTTTTTTACATAATTACTAGTATATTTAGTAGAAATATCCCTTAAATTTTTATGGTTTTTGGAGAGAAAAAATTTTCTATGTTTTTTATAACAAAAATAAAAGATAATGTATTTTTTTTTCAAATTTACATCGAGACCATCGGACCTCCGGTGAACTACCTTGTTTCTGATTTCATCCCAACAACAAGGAGCTCATCGTTCACTACACCTGCCATAAGTCCCAATCAACAATATAATTCACTGGTCTCTCTTAGAGCGCACAAGAATCTCTAAATCATCATGAGTTTGGTATCGCTTCATCTGGATCATAGTACAAAGATCGATTGAAACATGTATATTTACTACTTGATGAAATGGTTTGATTTTGTTCGAATAAAGGATAAAACTATAATGAATTAATTTGATTTATTCAGATTGCGAAAATTAATTTCAGTGGTTTTTGTTTTTTCTTAAGTGATTCTTGTTGTTATTGTTGCTTCATTACTCTTTCATTTGGGGTAATTAACTTCTATCTTGTTTCATCTAATCTCATAGATATTGTGATAACTTATAGATTTTTTTTATAAACACCAAGTATTCGATGAAATACCTTAATGAAAAAACCTCCACAAATAAATAAAAAACAAGGTGGTGTATTTATTGTTGCAGTCTGTAGGTGCTTTTTGACTGTTTTTTTTTCTTTTTTGTTGATATAGCATCATTTTGATGTCTCTGTTCAATTTGCCTTTGTTTTTTTACTAGAATTTATTTCCCCAAACATATTCAACAACTTGAATGTTTGGTTGTTGAGATTATAAACTAGATTTTATATTCTTACATACTTTCCCCAAACATATTTTGATGTCTTTTTTTAATTTGCCTATGTGTAGGAATCGTTTTTCCTTCCAAGAAGTGACTTAAAGAGCTTAATGGGTTAAGTTGGCAACTAAACCCTAATAAGTGTAAATGTATCATTTTATGTGAAAATTCTTAACTTTGAACCCTCATTAAGCCAAGCATTAAGGCCCTTAGGTTAAAATAAATTTCACATCTCAATAGCCTAATAAGTAATCACCAATCATATAAAAAGTGATAAACTTAAGGCTTAACCATTAAGTCCTTAATAGAACACCAAAAGTGATTTAAAAGCCATTATGATCAATTTTCCTAAATCTATCCTCTAACTTCTAAAATTCGTGCAAGTCAATAAGAACATCTAAAAATCAAAGAGACTTGTTTTTATGGAAATCTTATTGTGTCTAGTTTCTTCAAACTTTGAATCACATTTTGAAACTCCAACTCCTTGAGGGATAAAATTGGCAATCTTCTCAAGTTGGTCCATGCTGTCACAAATTCCAGGCATCGTCTTCAAAAAATCATAATAAATTCATTAGAACTCAAAATGCCAAAATTCCAAATCCGATAGTTATATATGGGTGTATAGTTTCCTACATATAAAGGGACTAATGTAATTCTTAGTAGATTGGTACAGTTTTTTCCAAGAGAGTTGAGTGGTCCAGAAAGTGACAGCTTAAAGTTAATAACTTGTAAATTTAATATAAAATCAACCAAAAATTATTAGAACAAGATCTTTATATTTCTAAAAATATAGAAGATGAAAATTTACCGATATTATTTTATCAAAATTTAAGAATGGTCGAAAGGTAAGAAAACAGATCCCAAAAAGGGCACTACAATCAAAGAGAAAATAAAATATATACATAAGTTTTATAAGAGTAGTACAACAAAGCACAAACTAAATAATGTTATAATTGTTGTCTTCATCCTCGGAAAGGAAAGGATCCATCTTGCTCATGCTAGATGATTTTCAAGTTCAAGGAGGTGAGTTACACTAACTCTCCTATTATGTAGGCATTACTTGTTTTATGTTATTGTTCACGGATACCCTAATCCAGTAGAGTGAACAAGGAAAGGCAGAATGTAGTTTGTTTTCTATTGAGACAACCATACAAGATTCATTTCTGCATTCTCGATTCGTTAATTGTTCTCGTGTATTAAATCACATGTGATTATATGATCTAATCACATATGACTTATATACATAAGATTCATTTTTATGTTTTCGATTCAATAGTTGTTCTTTGTCCATATTACATATGTGATTAAATACATAAAATGACATACGATCCAATACATGATAACAACTATTGAATTTAGAACACGAATTTGAATATTATTTACATAAATCATATGGGATTAGATACGAATAATCACATGTGATTAAATACACGAGAACAACTATTGAATCCAGAACACGAAAATGAATATTTTCCACATAAATCATATGTGATTAGATACATATAATAACATGTGATTATGTGTACCTAATCACATATAATTGATGTGGCTAAGATTCATTTTCGCGTTCTCGATTCAATAATTGTTTTTTTCACTTTGATCATATGTGATTAAATACATTTAATCAGATGTGAGTATATGTTTCTAACAACATATTATTTTATTTGGAAAAAACAAATCTTATCTATATAAATCATATGTGATTAGATACATACAATCACATGTGATTATATACACAATATCAAATATTGAACCAAGAACACGAAACAAATGTTTATCCAAATTAATCATATGTTATTAAATGCATCTAATCACATATGATTATATGAATATAATCATATATGATTTATGTGGATACAATTCATTTTTGCTTTGTCGATTTAATAGTTTTTCTCATGCATTTTATCAAATATGATTATACGTATAATTTTATATGATTAAGTACATGAGCACAACTATTGAATCGAGAAGGCAAAAATGAATATTGTCTACTACAAATGATATGTGATTATATACATATAATCACATGTGATTAAATAAAAAAAAGTAATTATTCATCGAAATCGTAAAAATAAATATTGTCTGCATAAATCATATCTGACTAAATACATATAATCGCATGTGATTATATGTATCCAATCATATATGATTTAATTAGATATGATTCATTGTCACATTCTTGATTCGGTAATTATTCTTTGTCAACTGAAAATATGTGATTAAATACATATAATCACATGTGATTATATGTATCTAATATGTATTTAATCATATATGATCTATATAGACGAAAAATAATGATGTCTATATAAATCATATGTAACATACATATAATCACATATGAGTATATATACGAGAACAACTATTGAATTGAGAACACAAAGATAAATATTGTCCACATATATCATATGTGATTAAAAGCATATAATCACATGTGATTGTATGCATCTAATTACATATAATTTATGTGGAAAATATTCATTTTCACATTCTCGATTCAGTTGTTGTTCTTGTGTATTTAATTACTTGAGATTATATTTATCTAATCAAATATGATTTATATAGGCAATATTTGTTTTCGCATTCTGATTTAATAGTTGTTCTTGTACATTTAGTCACATACGATTTCTATACACAAGATTCATTTTCGCATTTTCGATTCAATAGTTTTTCTTTTTCCACATTAATCATATGTTATTAAATACATACAAGCACATATGATTAAATACATAAGAAAAAATATTGAATTAAAAATACGAAAACGAATATTATCAATATAAATCACATGTGATTTGACACATATAATCACATGTGCTTAAGTACATGAGCACAACTATTGAATTGTGAAAGAAATAATGAATATTGTCCACATAAATCATATGTGATTAGGTACATATAATCACATGTGGTTATATGTATTTAATCAAATGTGATTTATGTAGACAATATTCATTTTTACGTTTTTAATTCAATAGTTGGTCCTTTGTATTTAATCGCATATGATTTATATGAAAAAGATTTGTTTTCACGTTCTTGTTTCAATAAATCATAAGTGATGAAATATATATATATATATATATATATATATATATATATATATATATATATATATATATATATATATATATATATAATCACGTGTAATTGTATACACAAGAACAACAATTTAATCAAGAACATTAAAACAAATTTATGTCCACATTAATCATATGTGATTAAATACTTATAATCACATGAGATTAAATATATGAGAAAATTTATTGAAACAAAAAGTAAAAAACAAATATTGTTCATATAAATCATATGTGACTGGATATATATAATCATATGTGGATATATGTATCTAATCACATATGATTAAAGTTGACAAAAAATAATTATTGAATCGAGAACATGATAATGACATATGTGATTAAATATATCTAATCACATGTGATGATATGTATATATATATATATATAATCACATGATTTATATGGACAAAAAATAATATTGTCCATATAAATCATATGTGATTAAATGCACATAATCATATGTGATTATGTACACATAATCATATGTGATTATGTACACATAATCACATGTGGTGGTGGTGTGTAGTGATGTTTGGTGGTGGTAGGTGGTAGGTGGTGGTGGTGGTGGTGAAAGGTGGTATGGGTGACATGTAGGGTGGTGACTATAGTGGGTGGCAAGTGGCGGTGACGAGTGGTGAGACAGGTGATGGTGAGTGGGTGGGTGGTGGTTGGTTATGAGGGTGGTGATGATGTTTGGTGGTTTTGGTGGGTGATGGGTGGGATGGTGGTGGCGGGTGGTTGTGATGAGTAGTGAAGGTGGGTGGTTTTGGTGGGTGATAGGTGGAGGTGATGGTGGCGGGTGGTGGTGATGGATGGTAGTGATGGGTGGTGGAGGCGGGTAGTGGTTGATGGTAGTGATAGGTCGTGGTCATAAAAGTAGGTAGTAGGTGGATGGTAGTGATGGGTATTGGAGGTGGGTGGGTGGTGATTTTGGTGGGTGGGGGTGATGGTGTTGGGTGGTGGTGGATGATAGTGGTTATGGGTAGAGGTGGCGAGTGGTGGTGATGGGTGGTGAGTGGTGGGTTATGGTAGTGACGGGTGTTGGTCATAATGGTAGGTAGTGGCTAAGAGGTAGTGATAGGTGGTGGAGGTGGGTGGTGGTGATGATGATGGGTGGGGGTGGGTGGGGGTGATGGTGGCGAGTGGTGGTGGTCGATGGTGATGGGTGGTGGTGGCTAGTAGTGGTAGTGGCAGGTGGTGGTCATAGTTGTAAATGGGTGGTAGTGATGGGTGGTAGAGGTGGATAATGGTGGTGGGTGGTGGTATATGGGGTTGGTGGTGGTGATGGTGGTGGTAGTGGTAGTGGATGATGGTTGTGGTTAACGGTGCTGGATGGTGGTGATGATGTTGGGTGGTGGTTTTCGTAGGTGGTGGTGACAGGTGGCGGTAACGGGTGGTGGTGGTGAATGGTATTGTTTAGGTGGCGAGTGGTGTTGGTTAGTGGGTTTTTATTTTTTTGTTTTGTTTTTTTTATTTGGTATTTGTTTTTTTACTTATTTCTTGGTTTATATTAATATTATATTATGATTTTAATTGAAAAAAATTATTTGATCAAAATTTGTTCTAAAGTGTTCTCGCAATAAGAAATGTTCTCGATTTAACGTTCATATATATATATATATATATATATATATATATATATATATATATATATATATATATATGTAGGTAGGTAAGTTTATTTGAGACCATTATATTTTGTGAGACATGGGGATGCAAGCCTAGCCACTCATTTTGGAGATAAAAATATATTTTTAAAATGAATGTGGTTGTAATGAAATCGAGTATGAATTATAAGATCAGAGTAAAGTAAGATTGATGAACATGAGATCTAAATAAAGTATGTTTGGCTCAATTATACTTTTAGAATCGTACAGAGAGTTAAGACAATAAAACGAAAGTTCTTATCTATCTCTAGTACACATCCCCTATTTATAGGGATCCTGAAAGCATACAAAAAACATAAGGGACTGAACAATGAAAACTTCAATACATCAAGTGCCATTATAATAAAATAACAAACTATTGAAACTATCAATGACCTTCGACACCTCACAATTATAGTTGACATCTAAATTCTCCCCCTTTGTGAGAAGTGACGAATTAGGTCATCAACATCTGAGCAACTTGATGAAGAACTCTTCGAACTTCAACGTACCAGTTGACAATCTTCCGAATTTCATCTTTTTCTTTGTCATTATTCTCGGCACAACTATTCATCCGAACTAAGAGATTTGTATAATGAGAAGAAGTATATCTTTCAACATCACCCACTTGGAATAAAAACTTCATGTTGTTGCCCTTCTTATATTTACCAACAAACTCAATTCCTAGTGGTTTAAAACAATTCTCCCCATCTTCATAATCTTTCAAATTGACTTGGTTCTTCAACAATGATTTAGTAACAGAAATCTGATTTCCCAAAGTTGTAGCTAACTCAATATTAGTTAAAGCTAAAGCACCATAGTAGCCATCAGTGAAAATCTTTATATGTGCGAACCCAAGTAAAAATCTTCTTTATTGGTCACTTGCAGCTTCGACACATCAACATACTTCAAAATCTTCGCAACAACTAACAATTTATGAAGATTCATCAAAGGAGAGTCTACAACCGAGATATCAAAAGCAACATTGTTGGCTCGGACTGCATGATATTGAAAATGCTGCAACATATCCTCAAACAAAATGTCATTGGATACACTGAGAACTCGAATTATCTTGACTAAGGACCAGATTTCCTCTTCCATTTTTACAAGTATTACATGGAATCGATACTTTGTTTTCTTGAAAAAAACTTTATCTTTGAACTTATCAGCAATCTCAAATTGCTCATCCAAGAACATCATTTTATTGATTGGAAAGTCAAATTGATTAAAGTTAGTGTTCTCTGTATAATAACTTTTCTTCAGAGCTTTCTCAAAATCATGCATCTCTCTAGAAAAAACTGAGGCTTCAATGTACTCGTAAGTATAATGTTTCGAATGATCACCGTTGTTCATACCAGGAGGATCATTAGTTCTCTGTCAAAGAATGCTTTGAATTTGACGTTGTTTCTCCATTTCTTTTTTAATGGTTTCTTTCTTTTCTTCTTTAGTAGGCTCTATAGAAATACCCTTTCCTTTGTTAAGCATTTCTTCAGTAGAAGGAGGTGGTTTCGAAGAACTTGAACCTCCCTCAGCCGACCCAATAACAACTCCTTTGGAAATTGGTTTCGAAGTTGTTGTTGTATAGGATGAAATTGCAGACACCTTAGGAAAAGAAGTTGGAATTTGAGTAGACCAAACCTTCCCATCAACCTTCGCATCATTTGTTTTATTCGATGCACTCCCCCAACACTAACTCTCATTCCAATGCTAACACCTCCTTTATCTCCCCCTTACACTCCTGTAGAAACAGGTGGGGCATCAGTTGGCATCATGTTAATAAGCTTCGCAAGTGGTGCAAGCTCTTTTTGTATCGTAGCCTCTACCATTTTAAACTTCTCAGAAAGAAGCTCTGGAGTGATTAAAGAAGATGAGACAAAACTGGACTTCAACATCAATCCCTTCAGTTTTAACCAAAAAATTATCAATATTGCCAAAAATCTTGTTAGTTTCATCAACCTGCATTGCAACCTTCGGAAGTAGAGATTCATACAAAGTCACATACTTAGTTACAACATCAGCAATAATATCCACCATCTTGTGAAGAGAGGAATAACTGTGTTCAAATGCTGGAACCTTCTTTGCCATATCTTCACGAAGTTCTTCAATTTTCTGATTGACATCTTCACAAACCTTTTTAACATCTTGAATGAACAACACACGCCTTTCCCTTGAAATAGACTTCAAATTTGTAAGTGTTACATTAAAGGACTCTGATTGAGCTTTGATTCGTAACTCATTGCTTTTGTCTATTTGATTAAGTTTATCTTGAAGACGAGGCTCTTGAGCTTTTAGCATCACATCCACCTTGATTCCAGATAGATAATGTTTTCCCCCCTACATCTGCTTGAAGTTGTAACAACGAGTTGAGCTTCCTGTTGAGGATCTTGAACTATTTCCCAGACATCAACATATTATCTGGAATATTCTCTTCTTCTGGATCAAATTCAATTTCAGCAAAAGTACCCTCGAACTCATTATCTTCAATTTGATCATCTTCATGAATAGTTTTGTACTCAGTAGATTGAGACAAAAACATAGAAGTAATAGGTTGATTGATGATGTTTTCGAAAGTGGTTGAGTGAGTAGAATTAGATATGTTTGAGTGAAGGGTTGGTAAAGAAGTTGAAGTATTAATTATAGAAGTTTCGAAAGATGAGGAAAGAATAAGATTTGGATTACCTTGATCTTGATTAAGTTGGGTTTCATTATTTGACACTCAATAAACCATCCTGACATTTGTGTCCATATCAGATATGTTCACAAGGATGCCTGAAGTTCGAACCTCCTCAGTAACTGATTTGGTATGTGAAACTTCGTGTGTTATAACTGTTGTCTGCTCAGGAGTGGATCTCTTCGGAGGATCACCTTGATTAGTAGTTGTGTCCACATTTGATGTTGTTGGAGATAGTGTCTAAGTCCATAACTATATTTGGTATGTACTTGACCCGACCCGGCATGGTTCATTTGGGTTGCACTTCACCCGAACAATTTACGGATAATCTTTTGAGAATAGTATAAGTTATGATTTATTAATATATTATAAGTTCTAATATATAAATATAAATATAAAATCATATTATTTAATTAGTGTTGATCTATAATTAATTTAGAGATCAAAAGTATGACTAATTAAATATGGGCTATTGTATTTATATAGTGTGGGCTAATGCTTATTTGGAATGGGCTAGGCTTGTATGGAAAGTCCATGGATACTCCATGGAGCTTTAACCCATGGATCTCATGGAAATGAAAAGACATGGGTATTAGGGTTTACATGGATGTAACCATAATCCACCACACTATATAAAGGAGGCTTTGGTTCTTGAAATTGTAGTAGTTGAGGTGTGTAAACTAAGAGGGCCGATTTCAAGAAGGTTGTGATTATTCTCTCAAGTTTCCAAGTTTGTGGTGATTTGTGACTTCCATTTAAGGGATCCACATTATTGGTGATAGCTTCTCAAACTCTAAGCAATCAACTACTACTACAAGGTAAGTAATTCTACTAGCTTTATTTGATTCAAGTACCCCATGCCATGCTAGTTAGGATAAGAACCTTGTAAAAATAATTATTTGCATGTATCTTAGTCAAACATAGATCCAAGATTTCTAGGGTTGCATGTACACCATAGGAGTGTTAGAATGCTCAAAACCTATCAATGGTATTAGAGCCAGGTTACTTCATACTTGATGCAAATAACTTGAAAATCGAATTTTTTGTTTACTGCACGTATGAACACGTCGAGTCCATGAGGGGACTCGACGAGTCCATGAAGAAATGCATGCTACTCGTCGAGTCTGTTCATGCACTCAACGAGTAGAAGCTGCAGTGTCCAGATTTTTGAGTTTTGCTGCTGGAAATTGACTAGAAACATTACCTTAAACTATTTTGGTGTTATAAAACTTTTTTTAGATGGCGTAAAGTTTATGCTAATCCATTTACAATGGCTATTATAAAAAATTACAAGTTTTATATAAGTTATTTATGATTCTTGGAATTATTGATAATCATGTTCTTGAACTTATGAGATTAGATGATCATAAGAATTATTTGTAACCTCCTTGGTAGTTTAATTCTTGATCATTATTTGTTTTAATGGAAAACCAAAGGTCACAATTTAATTAAAAACCATTATAAAAGAACCTGAGTTATAAAAATGAAGAGTCTTCATTTTAATAATCAATTAACTCATAAGTTATGAGAAATGTAAAGTTTTAAAAGTTTACAAAACTTTCCCTCAAGTTTTGGAACAAGTAAAGTCATATTAAAACTTTAGTTCCAACCCTTTGAATTTTAATTATTAAAATTCATTCCTTATACTTTATAATATTATAAGTTAATAATATATATATATATATATATATATATATATATATATATATATATATATATATATATATATATATGTACAAGAACAAAGTCTTCTTACCATTAGTAGGCCTCATTCATGAAGCCGATCTATAAGAGGGGGTATAAGGTTGTTGCCTATAAAATGGCAACTTAATGGGTGTCCATTCCCACCCACCGCTTCCTTGATCGATGGAGGGCCGTTATCCGAAAAGGTAGGACACAGACTATAATTCTTGTTTAAGTATGATGAATATACTAAAGTAACTAAATCCTTATTAAATTCCCAATCTTAGTTACTTTAGGAAAATGTGAATAAGGTGCTAGTCCATGAAATTACACTTTGCACTTTGATTAAGTCGTTAGTGGAGCGTGTGTGGTTAACCGACATACTAACTTAGACTTATCAAAGTAGGCAAAGGGTGACTTAATGTTTATCATAGTATCGATGGAGCGTGTGTGGTTAACCGACACATCGATTGAGGGGTAGTACATTAAGGGTACCAAGCAATTTGCATGGTTACTTCACACCTTGTTTTGTGATCCTCGACATCCGAGTCACAAAACTTGAAGGGCACACTCGAGATTGAAACATGCTGTTGAAAAGTTCAATGAATCTCAAAGAATCTAGGAGTTTCTAAACCAATCAAAACCTAGTTAAATATTTCGTTTTTCATGGTGGAAATTGGTGAATTATCATTTACCTACCTTCAAATATCTTATAGCTTAGATTACAACATCCCTCTTCTAAGTTATAAAATATTGTGTTAGGTCCTAGCCTTAATATTACATTTGGGTGTATTATTAAGGACTATCCTTAAATCTAATCTAATCTATTCTTTCTTCTTTTCAGATGTCTTCCAATAACAATGCTTATGGCTCAAACCCTACTGGCTCCTTGTCTCTCATGAATCTTTGTAGGAGTCATCTTTGATGGATCCAACTTTATGGATTGGATCATAAACATCAGGATGGTCACTCGTTATGAGGACAAAGAATATGTCCTTGATAAGGAGCTAAAGGAGATTGATGAGTCAACTGCTACTCCAGAGGAAGAAGATACACTTAGTAAACTTCAAGGGCTTTTAAAGACTGTAGAAAGTAGTCTTAAAGGCAAGTCGGGTGTTCCTACTCCTCCTACTCCAACTTCGGCCAATGTCTTGGCAATCAGGCATGACAAAGGGAAGAAGAGAAAGAACCCTTCTAAGGGTACCAAGGGTAAGACCCCCGAAGGCTGCTCTTCAAGCAAAACCAAGAAATGTTTTGTCACTCCTTCTGCTAACCCTAATGAGGCTGAATGCTTCTATTGCCATGAAAAGTCGCACTGGAAGCGAAACTGCCCAAAGTACCAACAAGATGTGAAGGATGAGAAAGTAAAACCCAACCACGCAGGTATATACACTATATTGTCTAATAACTCACCTCATTCTAAGTCTTGGGTCCTTGATACGGGTTATGGAATTCACATATGTTCTGATTTGCAGGGACTAAAAAGAAATGAGAATGTGGAGCATGGAAAGATAAACTTGATCATGGGGAACAGGAAAGCTTTACCTGTCACCAAGATAGGAGTTTATTCCTTATTGCTAAATAGTGGGTTTACATTAGATTTGAATAAATATTATTATTCGTCAGAAATGGCAAGAAATGTTATTTGCTTTCACACATTGTATAAACAAGGTTTTACCTTTTATTTTGATAATAATAATGGTGGTATTGATGCTTTCTTTAATAATGTTATTTATTTTAAATCATTACCTTGTGATGGTGTGTATGAAACTATTATTGGATAAGGTGTCTAAGTCCATAACTATTTCTGGTATGTGCTTGACCCGACCCGGCATGGTCCATTTGGGTTGCATGGCACCATGCAATTGGGTAGACTAAATGAGAGAAATAACACTTGGAGATTATTAATATATTATAAGTTCTAATATATTAATAATATTATTTGATTAGTTTGATCAAGAATTAATTTAGAATTAATTAAGCGATCAAAAGAGAACTAATTAAATATATGGGTTGATTATGTAAATCATCCATATCTTGTATAGTGGGCTAAGAGGCTCCATGGATTATCAAGTTGGGTTCCACCCATAGGATGCTCCATGGGAGTTACAAACCCATGGGTCATGGAAATGAAGAGTCATGACACATTAGGGTTTACATGGTGTAACCCTAGATGTGTCAACACTATATAAGAATCATATTCTCCACCAAAATCGGCAACACTAAGGAAACAAGAGGGCTAGGCCGATTTCAAGAAGTGTGCATTCTCTCAAAAGTCTTTCCAAGAGCATTTGGTGTTGTGTGAAGCATTTGAGGCATCACACTTGGGGTGCTAGGCTCATAAGGTTTCAAGGAACATAAGCAACAAAAAGGTAAGTTATTCTATTTACCATTCAAGTTAAAATTGTTCCCCATGTATGCTAGATAGGAATATAGCCTTGGAATTTAACTTTGCATGATAATTAGACAAACATAGATCCAAGGTTATTAGGGTTGCATGTACACTTAAGGAAGTGTTAGAATGCTCAAAAAACCAACAGTGGTATCAGAGCGTAGGCTTGTTTGTTTGTTATTTGTGCTAAAAAGTTGAAGAAAGTCGAAAAACTTGCTGTCTGACTGCTGGACTCGTCGAGTCCATGGGGGGACTCGTCGAGTTCAATTGTATCTTCAACCTACTCGTCGAGTAGGTTAATGCACTCGGCGAGTAGGGTCGACAGAGTGCAAATTTTCGACTTTAGTTGCTGGAAATGGGTTAGAAACATTACCCTAAACTGTTTTGGTACTTGAAAACTTGTTTTAGATGGTGTAATGTCTTTGCTAATTCATTTACAACAACTAGTTATCAAAATTACAAAGTTTTAAGTGTAATTTTGATTTATGAATGTGTTCTTATTCATGTTCTTGTTCTTATGATGTTTTAGATGATCATAGGAATTATTCGTAACCTATGTGGTAGATTAATTCTTGATCATAATATGTTTTAATGGAGTCCATAACTTGTCCTCAAGTTATGGAAAACCAAGAGTCACACTTGAATTAAAACCATTAAAAGAACACAAGAGTTAGAAAAATGAAGAGTCTTCATTTTATTACTCTATTAAACTCATAAGTTACAAGAAATGAAATGTTTTGAAAGTTACAAAACTTGCCCTCAAGTTTTGGAACAAGTAAATTTCCAACCCTTAGAATTTTAAAAGTTAAAATTCAACCCTTATACTTATATTATTATAATTTAATAATTATATATATATATATATATATATATATATATATATATATATATATATATATATATATATATATATATATATATGTATAAGAACAAAGTCATTTTACCGCTAGTACGCCTCATTCACGAAGCCGGTCTATAAGGTGGGTATAAGGTTGTTGCCTATAAAATGGCAACTTAATGGGTGTCCATTCTCACCCACCGCTCGCTTGACTGGTGGAGGGTCATTAGCCGAACGGGTAGGACAAGGACTTATAAATTCTCATTAAAAGTATGATGAATATTGTAAAGTAACTAAACGTTTTATTAAATTCCCAATCTTAGTTACTTTAGAAAAATGTGAATAAGGTGCTAATCCATGAAATTACACTTTACACTTTGTCTAAGTCGTTGGTGGAGCGTGTGTGGTTAACCGGCACACTAACTTGGACTTAACAAGGTAGGTAAAGGGTGACTTAAGGTTTATTATAGTATCAGTGGAGCGTGTGTGGTTTACCGGCACATCGATTGAGTGATAAACTTTAAGGGTATCAAGTGATTTGCATGGTTACTTCACACCTCGTTTTGTGATCCTCGGTATCCCAGTCACAAAACTTGGAGGGCACACTCGAGATTGAAAGATGCCTTTGAAAAGTTCATTGAATCTCAAAGAATCTAGGAATTTCTAAGAACCAATCATAAAACCTAATATCTAATATTTCGGTTTTCGTGGTGGAAATTGGTGAATCGTCATTCACCTACCTTTCAAATATGTTATAGCTTGGATTACGGCATACCTCTTCTAAGTTATAATATATTGTGATTGGATCCTAGCCTTAATATTACATTTGGGTGTTTTATTAAGGACTCTCTTAATATCTAAACTAATCTTGTCCTTTTCCTTCAGATGTCTTCAAACAATGCTGCTTCTGGCTCTAATCCTAATGGCTCCTTTACCCTTATGAACTTGTGTGGGAAAGTCACTTTTGATGGATCCAACTTCAATGAGTGGATCAGAAACATCAGGATGATTACCCGCTACAAGGACAAAGAATATGTCCTTGACAAGGAGCTTAAGGAGATTGATGAGACCACTGCAACTCCTCAGGAGATCGCTGACTTTCAGGCACATGAAAGGGATGCTACGAAAGTAGCATGCATCATGATGGCCACAATGACAGCGGAACTCCAAAAGTCCTATGAGGATTTCTACCCTTATGAAATGCACCAAGATTTGATTGAAAGATACCATCAAAGTGCACGACAAGAGAGGTACGAAATCATCTGCTCCATGATAACAACCATGATGAAGGACGGGGATTCCGTCACGAGCCACATGTAGAAAATGCAAAGGTATGTGGATCGATTGCTGAAGCTTAATGTGAACTTCCCTAAGGAGCTTGCAATAGATATAATTTTGCGCTCCTTACCATCGTGCTATGATCAATTCCTCATGACATATCACATGAATAAGGAAGAAGTCACACTCAGCAAGACCGCAGGATCAGGTCTTAAGGGGAAGTCGGTTGTTAACACTCCTACTCTAAACTCCACTCCGGTTTTGGCAATCGGGAAAAGTCGAGGGAAGAAGAGAAAGAGTTCTTCGAAGGGTACCAAGGTTAGGACCCTTGATGGCTCTTCTTCAAGTGGAACCAAGAAAGGTTTCGTCACTCCTTCTTCTTACCCAAAAGAGGCTGAATGCTTCTATTGCCATGAAAAATCACATTGGAAGCGGAACTGCCCAAAATACCAGCAAGATGTGAAGGATGGGAAAGTTAAACCCAACCATGCAGGTATTTACACTATCATTTCTAATAACTCACCCCATTCGAAATCTTGGGTCCTTGATACCGGTTGTGGTATTCACATTTTTTGTGACTTGCAGGGACTAAGAAGAAGTGAGAATGTGGAGCAAGGAAGAATAAACTTAATCATGGGGAATAAGAAAGTTACACCTATCACCAAGATTGGAGTTTATACTTTATCGCTAAGTAGTGGGTTAAATTTAGATTTGAATAAATGTTGTTATTCGCCAGAAATGGCAAGAAATATTATTTCCTTTCATGCATTGTATAAACAAGGTTTCACCTTTTCATTTGATAATGAAGTTGGTTCGATTAATGCTTTCTTTAATAATGTTCTTTATTTTAAAGCATTACCTTGTGATGGTGTGTATGAAGCTGTATCTGTTGTAGATAACTTAGGAAATAATGTTTTGTGTATTGATTCTCCTAATAATAATAACTTGGATAAAGCATCATTATGGCATTGTCGTCTTGGACATATAAGCAAGAAACGCATAGGCCAACTCCAAAAGGATGGAGTCTTGGAGTCGTTTGACCTAAGGTCAAATGATAGTTGCGAATCATGCTTACTTGGAAAAATGATAAAGTCACCCTTCACAGGCTCGTGGACCTTGTACACACGGATGTGTGTGGACCATTCAAACATGCCACAAGGGATGCTAATTGTTATTATTTGACTTTTACTGATGATTACAGTAGATATGGATATGTCTACTTAATCAAGCATAAGTCATAGACTTTCGAAAGGTTTAAGGAATTTAAACAGGAAGTCGAGAATCAATTGGGTAGGAACATTAAGATGCTTCGATCCGATCGAGGTGGTGAGTATCTTAGTTCAGAGTTCATCGACTATCTAAGGGAATGTGGGATTGTATCACAATTGACACCTCCCAGGACACCGCAGTTGAATGGTGTGGCTGAGAGGCGTAATCGAACCTTGTTAGACATGGTTCGTTCCATGATGAGTCGAGCTTCTCTACCAATCTCATTCTGGGGGTATGCCTTAGAGACTGCCTCCCATATCCTTAATCTAGTCCCTACAAAGAAAGTTGCCAAAAATGCTCACGAGATGTGGACTGGTAAAGTACCCAAACTAGACCACATCAAGATTTGGGGTTGCGAGGCTTTCGTGAGACGCGAGACTCATGATAAGCTCGAACCTCGAAGCGAGAGGTGTATTTTCATCGGCTACCCACAACAATCCTTTGGTTACCTCTTCTACAGACCTAGTGAGAATGTGGTCTTTGTAGCAAGAAGAGGAGTCTTTCGAGAAAGAGAGTTTATAAGCCAAGGAGATAGTGGGAGGCAAATTGATCTTGAAGAAGTTCAAGAGTCAAGTGGTGAAGGAAATTCAAACTCTAGCCCTCAACTTGAGGAGGAAACTCCTGTTGAGCCAATTGACGAATCTGTACCTCTGAGGCGTTCCACGAGAGTTAGGAGTGCACCTGACTATGAATTCCATATTATTGCAGAAGGTGAGACACTTATCAGTGATGGGACACTAGTAAG
Organism: Lactuca saligna; assembly: GCF_052625555.1. Lineage (NCBI taxonomy): Eukaryota > Viridiplantae > Streptophyta > Magnoliopsida > Asterales > Asteraceae > Lactuca > Lactuca saligna. The sequence goes on from NC_136421.1 coordinate 235,122,280, forward strand.
TCAAGATGACCCTAACAGCTACGAGGAAGCCATGGCAGGCCCCGAGTCTGCTAAATGGAAAGAGGCTATGGAAAGCGAGATACAATCCATGTATGACAATCAAGTTTGGAACTTGGTTGAGAATGTACCAGGTCGTAAGACAGTAGGGTGCAAATGGATCTTCAAGAAGAAGACCGACATGGATGGTAATGTACACACTTATAAGGCTCGACTGGTCGCAAAGGAATTCTCTCAAATTCCTGGAGTGGATTATGATGAGACCTTTTCTCCAGTAGCCAAGATTAAGTCTATTAGGGTTATGTTAGCCATAGCCGCATTTCATGACTATGAAATTTGGCAAATGGATGTCAAAACCACTTTCCTTAATGGAAAGTTGGCTGAAGATGTTTACATGAGTCAGCCAGAAGGTTTTGTCAGCAACGAGTACCCTAATAGAGTGTGTAAGCTTGAGAAATCCATCTATGGATTAAAGCAAGCACCTCGCAGATGGAATCTTTGCTTTGATGAAAAGGTCTAGGAATTTGGCTTTTCTAGGAGTGAAGATGAATCTTGTGTGTATGTCAAGGCTAGTGGGAGTATAGTTAGCTTTTTGGTATTGCATGTGGATGACATACTACTCTTAGGAAACGACATTCCAACCCTGCAGGAAGTAAAGTCCTGGCTTGGGAAGTGTTTCGCTATGAAGGACCTTGGTGAAGCTGCCTACATTTTAGGGATAAGGATCTTGAGAGATCGGAGTAAAAGACTAATTGGACTTAGTCAGAGTACCTACTTGGATAAGGTGCTGAAAAGATTCAGTATGCAGGACTCCAAGAAAGGAGAGTTATCCATCCAGAGTAACGCCAAATTGAGTAAGACACAAAGCCCTAGCACTGAGGCTGAGATAGCAGAAATGAGTCTAATACCTTATGCTTCGGCTGTAGGATCGATCATGTATGCTATGATGTGTACTCGACCTGATGTAGCCTTTGCCCTGAGCATGGTTAGCAGGTTTCAGGGGAACCCTGGCAAGGCACACTGGACTTCGGTAAAGAACATTCTCAAGTACCTACGAAGGACTAAGGACTGGGTCCTTACCCTTGGTGGGAGTGATGACTTGAGAGTTGTAGGGTATAGTGATGCTAGCTTCCAGAATGATAGGGATAATTTCCGCTCTCAGTTGGGCTGGTTCTTTACTCTAAACGGAGGAGCAATCTCTTGGAAGAGTTCCAAGCAAGAGACAGTGGCTGATTCAACTTGCGCATCAGAGTATATTGCAGCGAGCGAGGCGGCAAAGGAGGCTATATGGCTAAAGAACTTCATCGGAGACCTTGGAGTTATACCAGCTATTAAAGAGCCAATGGAAATTTTGTATGATAGTGAAAGCGCTGTTGCCTTAACCAAGGAACCAAGGGATCACAGGAGATCCAAACACATCGACAGAAAATACCATTTTATTAGACATCGAATAGAAGAAGGACTCCTCGTGGCAAAGAGGGTATCATCGGATGAGAACCCAGCAGATCCCCTCACGAAGGGACTGACTCGGGTTAAGCATCTCCAGCATGCTCGGAGCATAGGGCTGAAGGATGATATTAGATTTAGTAGTTAGATAACCTCGAAATTTGTAAAGTGTAATTGACATTAGATGATGAATAAAAGGTGTTTTATTTATGAGTAAAGTGTTGCTATCTCTTGTCAATCGTTTACTATATTTCTTTTGCATGTTTTGACTTCCATAATAATTTTGTTTGGTATAACATATTATTCAAACCTCCACAGTCGGTCATATGTCGGAAGTAGGTATGAATCAAGACTGTCATGATTGGTTGCAGAGGTCTAAGGTGTTAGACAAGGCTACAACAATCATGAGTGCTCATAAGCTCTAAGCATTGGACTCAACCCACGCTCACTGGAATCACTTCATGGAATTCTATCTCGAGTGATCGTGAGACGGTAATATCATATAAGTCTTCAAACCTAGAGATATGATTTGTTACTTACAAGTTGGTTATGCATTGATTGTACGAAAACGCATTGGTAACTCGATGTTATAAATCGTGCTCTTGTGTGTAATTCAATGAGTGGTAGAACAAACATATGAGTCGAAGTTTATCTGTTTCTTCTTAGATTAGAAGCTGATATCTGGGCCCCTCGATGATTTTGTTTTGACCTATGTACCGGGCCCGGTCAGAACTAAGTCGATGTGTTCAATTAAGTTCTTTGTCAAACAAATCAGAAATCAGGAAACAAACTGTTGGACAATAAGTAAGACATTGTTCCATGTATTTGTCCGACTGATATCTAGAACAGAGGATTATATATTCACTTATCTTAAATGGCGTACCATCATCTTCTCAGTTCCGGGAAACCTTGAAAAGAGCTACGATTGCCGATCGGTTCTTGAAGTCATACTTGCAGTAAGAGTTATTAGACTTATCCAAGTGGGAGACTATTGGATAAGGTATCTAAGTCCATAACTATTTCTGGTATGTACTTGACCCGACCCGTCATGGTCCATTTGGGTTGCATGGCACCATGAAATTGGATAGACTAAATGAGAGAAATAACACTTGGAGATTATTAATATATTATAAGTTCTAATATATTAATAATATTATTTGATTAGTTTGATCAAGAATTAATTTAGAATTAATTAAGTGATCAAAAGAGAACTAATTAAATATATGGGTTGATTATGTAAATCATCCATATCTTGTTGAGTGGGCTAAGAGGCTCCATGGATTATCAAGTTGGGTTCCACCCATAGGATGCTCCATGGGAGTTACAAACCCATGGTTCATGGAAATGAAGAGTCATGACACATTAGGGTTTACATGGTGTAACCCTAGATGTGTCAACACTACATAAGAATCACATTCTCCACCAAAATCGGCAACACTAAGGAAACAAGAGGGCTAGGCCGATTTCAAGAAGTGTGCATTCTCTCAAAAGTCTTTCCCAAGAGCATTTGGTGTTGTATGAAGCATTTAAGGCATCACACTTGGGGTGCTAGGGTCATAAGGTTTCAAGGAACATAAGCAACAACAAGGTAAGTTATTCTATTTATCATTCAAGTTAAAATTGTTCCCCATGTATGCTAGATAGGAATATAGCCTTGGAATTCAACTTTGCATGATAATTAGACAAACATAGATCCAAGGTTTTTAGGGTTGCATGTACACTTAGGAAGTGTTAGAATGCTCAAAAAACCAACAACTATATCTTTTGCAGATAACCTAGGAAACAATGTATTGTGTATTGACTCTTCCACTAGCTTAGATAAAGCATCTTTATGGGATTGTCATCTTGGACATGTAAGCCAGAACCGCATAGGCCAACTCTAAAAGGATGGAGTCTTGGAGTCATTTGACATAAAGTCGGATGATAGTTGTGAATCTTGTTTGCTTGGTAAAATGACAAAGTCACCTTTTACTGGCACTTGTGATAGGGGTGAAGGTTTGTCGGACGTCATACACACAGATGTGTGTGGACCCTTCAGAACCGCAACAAGAGATGCTAATCGCTTCTATGTGACTTTTACTGATGATTTTAATAGATATGGATATGTCTACTTAATCAAGCATAAGTCAGAAACCTTTTAAAAATTCAAAGAGTTTAAGCAAGAAGTGGAGAATCATTTGGGCAGGAACATTAAGATGCTTCGATCCGATCGAGGTGGTGAGTATCTTAGTACTGAGTTCCTTGACTATCTTAAGGAATGTGGGATTGTCTCACAATTGACACCTCCTAGGACACCATAGTTGAATGGTGTAGCTGAGAGGCAGAATCAGACCTTGTTGGACATGGTTCGTTCCATGATGAGTCGAGCTTCGCTACCAATCTCATTTTGGGGGTATGCCTTAAAGACTGCCGCCCATATCCTTAACCTAGTCCCTACAAAGAAGGTTGCCAAAACACCTCACGAGATGTGGAATGGAAAAGTTCTCAATCTAGACCACATCAAGATTTGGGGTTGTGAGGATTTCGTGAGACGCGAGACTCACGATAAGCTCGAACCTCAAAGTGAGAGGTGTATTTTCATCGGCTACCCACAAAAATCCTTTGGTTACATCTTCTACAAACCCAATGATAATGTGGTCTTTGTAGCAAGAAGAGGAGTCTTTCGAGAGAGAGAATTCATAAGCCAAGGAGACAGTGAGAGGCAAATTGACCTTGATGAAATTCAAGAGTCAAGTGGTGAAGGAACCTCAACCCCTAGTCCTCAACCTGAGGAGGAAACTCCTGTTGAGCCAATTGACAAGTCTGAACCTATGAGGCCTTCCACAAGGGTTAGGAATGCACCTGAGCATTATTATGGTTTCCATATTACTGCAGAAGGTGAGACACTTATGAGTGATGAGACATTAGTAAGTCTAGTGAAACCTAACAGCTATGCGGAAGCCATGATAGGCCCCATCGGGATTAATCGGCGATTAATCGTGGATTAATCGCTTGGCGTTCTCCAACCGTCGAGGATTAGGGCATTAATCGGAAATTTAGGATTAATCGGGTTTGGCGGGATTAATCGGTCAACAAAAGTCAAAAAAAGTCAAAAAAAGTCAAAAAAAAAGGTCAAAAATTTAAAAAAAAAAATTCAAAAAACCAACTTTCTTTTTTTACTCCAAAATTTTTAAATTTTCAAATTTTCAAATAGTATACCAAAATGTTCATATATTCGTATTTCCAATTTTCCAAATTACAATTTTTCTTATATTCTAATTTTGAAGTACTTGTTTTTCTTAAAATATATTAATATTTAATTAATTTTTATATTTTATTAATAATCTATGGTCCCCGATTAATCCTCGATTAATCTCCACCAAGACCGATTAATCCCTTAGCACCAGTCGACCGTCGAGCTACCGTCAAGCGATTTTTACAACCTTGATATATATATATATATATATATATATATATATATATATATATATATATATATATATATATATATATATATATATATGTTTCGACTCATGTAAGGTTATAAATATATATAAAATTATCTTTTAAGCTGTCCGGAGTACTGACAACGAGCTATTCATGGTCTAGATAGCAATGAGCACAGACCGTGAACACTACCCTGATGGTTAGTGACCGACCGTGGTCATGGTTAATTATGGTGTACACCACGAGTTACAATGACCAATAGGAAGAAGAAGATGTTTGATATCGTCTAGGTGGTGCTCCTATGAGAAAATTTTGGTTTTCAAAACCATGGTTTTTTGATTTTCAAAATTAGGGTTTTTTGATTATCGTGTGATGAAGATGATCTCCGGATGTTATTAGTCTCCATAAAAAATTAAAAGGCATATTTATTTATTTATTTATTAAGACTTCAAATAATTGATTTTAGAAAAATCAATTAGGAATAAATATATGGATTAACTTTTTCTATCAATATATTTGTTTTTAAGTTTATGAATGATAAACTAAATTAATGTAATATTTTTATTGAATGAAAAATAGGTTTTGTTTTTCTTTTTATTTATTTATTTATTATTTTTTAAATGTATATTTTATTGTATTTTTATTGTAATTTTGAATTAAATTTATTTTTAAAAAAATGAGATGTTGTATGGGTATAATGATATCTATCTCATAGTTAGTGGTGATGAAGTGAAACCAACCATTATAATTATTAGTGGTGGATATAATGGATCATTTTATATACTATTTTCTCACAAATCAAAATTTTATCATTATACATAATAAAATTTAGAGAAAATGACAAAAATAGCCATTTACACTAATTACATTACAAAAATAGCCAAAAAATATCGAAATTACAAAAATAGCCAACGATTTCGCAGATGGAAATGCCCCATCTACGAAATCAGCATCTCATCTGCGAATGTACAAGCACCTAAAGCACAGCTGTGCTTTAGGTGCTTGTACATTCGCAGGTGGTTTTTTTTTTTAAAATCTTTTTGTGTATATATAGGGGTAATTTCGCAGATGGAGAAGGTCCACCTGCGAAATACTCTCACTCCTATCTGCGAAATACTGATTTTTTTTTTTGTATTTTTTTTGTTTGACTATGAAATGAATTGGTTTGACTACGAAATCATGCTGCTATATAAAAAGTTTTGTAGAAAAATATCATTTTGGTTGTTATTTGTTTAGGAACTTTCTCTACAATTTGCTCAAAAAATGATTGAATATTTGGTTTGTCTTGTAACCGGTGGGAGATGGTAAGTTAATGGAACTATTCTGGAATACATATGTCCACAGGGAGGTATTTCTGAACTTGCTTTGATATTTTCTGAGTATATTAGTTATAGTGATTTTGTATCTTTGGTAAGAAGCAAAATTGGTTTGTTAGACAAATATATAATTAGTCTTCGTTTCCACCATCCCGAATTAAATTATTATATAGCTATAGTTGAAGACATGGATGTTAGAATGTTGATAAATGTAATCAAATGTAGTGGAGGAAGGGTTGTGAAAGTGTTTGTGGTGGTTGATGAAGTTAATGGGGGTGGTGAAATTGGAAACCAGCTTGTTGGTAATTTATGCAGTTATAAAGGGAGCAACGATCCGATAGGTACTTTCAATACTCCTAGTGTACCTCAGTTTCACAGTGTTGCTGAAAATGTTAATGTTAGTTATTCACCTATTCACTATGTGGATCCTGAGAATTACAAGCATGTTGGTGATGATGATGTTGGTACTTATCTTGATGATGTGGGTGGTCGTTGTGATGATGTTTCCGAACAAGAAGTTAAAGTTATAAGTAGGCGTGTGGTTGATAAAACTAAAAAGAAAAAAAATTCAAGTCAAAAAAATGAAAAAATCATGTTTACGGGCATTATGTTGATGTTGGTGATGTATGTTTAGATATAACCAAGCTACAAAGCAATTCCGATAAAGATGAGTTGGGTGATGAAGTTAAAGCTAAGTTTCCCGATAACCTTTTTCACGGTATGCCCCCTGTACCAGCATGGCCAGTTGATATTAATGAAGATATCCCAACACGGATGGTAGACATGAATCTTCAAAAGATTCAATGTGAGAGTATATTTAAGAACAAAGAACTTTTAAAGCGATGTATTGGTAAAAAATATCTTTGAGAAGGTTTCCAGACGAGGACAAGTAGATCCACCAAATCAAGGTATAAAGCTGTGTGTGTTTCGAAAATTGTTCTTGGTTACTAAGAGCAAAAGCAATAAAAACTTCTGATGGATTTTTCCAAGTGAATAAATTTGTTGATGTACACACATGTTCTTCAACATTGTTGCAACCTAATCATCGACAAGCAAACAAATATGTTTTGGGTGAATATGTTGTTGATGTTTTGGCTGAAGACTATAGTAGAGTTTATCGGGGAAAAGAAATTGTTAATGATATGAATGCTCAATTGAATATCAATATCTCATACCATCAGGCATGGCGTGCGAAGCAATATGCATTGTTGTCGTTAAGGGGTACGAAAGAGGATTCTTTTACAAAGCTTCCGGCGTATTGTCACAACTTGGCCAAACATAATCCGAGTACTGTCACACATATTAAAACAGATGCTGGTGATCGCTTTGAGTTTTTGTACGTCGCACTCAGTTGCTCGGTTAGTATTATCATATTATATTAATTTTTTAATATTTGTTTTGGTGTATTTGAATAGATATACAATGTATTGTAGGTACGCGCTTTTGTCAATTTTTGTAAGCCAACCCTAGTAGTAGATGGAGCTCACCTAAAGGGCGAGTTCAAAGGTACCATGTTACTTGCAGTTACTAAGGACGGACAAAACCAAATATTACCGGTTGCATATGGTATATGCAAAAATGAGTGTACCGATTCTTGGACATGGTTTTTTCAAAAACTACGTGAGTGCATAGGAAATATGCAGGAGCTTACAATTATATCTGATAGGTCTCCATCTATAGCAACATCCGTTGCCAATATTTTTCCTCATGCTCATCATGGAATATGTGGTGTCCATTTGTATTTCAACATAGTATCTAGATTCGGCAAGAGTAAGACGGTTAAAGGAATTTTTTGGGAGGCGTGTAGGGCGTACACAGTTGATGATTTTGATGCTGCCATGGATGTTATGAAAAAGACAAAAGAACCAGTATGGGAGTACTTAAAAAGTATAAATCCAGAAACTTGGTCAAGAGCACATTTTAAAGGGAACCGATACAATCTTATGTCGTCCAACAGTGCGGAGTCTATAAATGCATTATCTAGACACGCACGTAAGGTGCCAATACTTATGTTGATCAATTTTTTTCGTGCTACAATGCAACAATGGTGGTTTCAAAGACGTAACTTTGCAGGTATTAAGTAAATTTTTAATATTAATGTTTTATTAATTTTGATGTTATTGATCTTAACTTCTTCATTTTGGCTATTTTTTTAGCGGAAGCAACAACAACACTTACCCCTTGGGTGGATGAAAATGTAAAAGAAAATAAGAAAACTTTTACGAAATGGGATGTTCGCATGATCTCAAATACGAAATGTGAGGTCAAAAATGGGGCACAAAATGTGATTGTTGATTTCAAACATATGACATGTACATGTAGGCATTAGCAACTTGATGGGATCCCTTGTGGTCATGTCATAAGATGTTTAACAGTGAACAATTACCAAGACTACTCGAGGTATGCATTAAATGCTTACTTTACCGAAACACTGAGGAAAGCATATGAGGAATCAATAAACCCTCTGCCAAAGCCATCCGAATGGGAGATACCCGATGATTTGATGATTGTTAAGCCACCAATAATGGATAAACGTCAGCCAGGCAGGCCAAGAAACACAGACCGCATTCCATCCCAAGGCGAGGGTCCAATTATAAAAGAGTGTTCTACATGTGGTCAAATAGGACACACGAGAAATAATTGTACTGGAAGGGCGTCCGGTAGCGGAGCACGTCACATAATTTCTACTGCAGAAATGACATTTAATACTGGTGGTTCAGCGAGTTGCTCACAAACCTTTAATGCTGATTTTGATATAAAACAACCTTGAAATGAAGACTAATGACAAGTTGTTAACTTATTATGTATTGTAATATTTTTATTAAATCTTACAAGACATTGCTATGCTTTCATATTTTTGTTTAGTTTGTTAATTATAACAATTAATGAAGCCTTTATTTTATAAAATATAGTTTGCAAAATTTTTTTAACAATTACAACTTGTTATTTAAAAAAAAACAACAAACGATCCTTTTGCAACCTAAGTTGTATCATGATAATATTATAACAACAATTTTGTAACTAATTTTTAATAAACTTGATCTATAAGCGGTATTTATACATACTAGACAGTAATGACAAGTCCAACTTTGAAATGACTAGACAGTAATGCCAGGTTACTGTAGTAACCTGCAAATCGTAGTGGAACCCTTAAGTGACATGACATAAATGACAGTTTGACATGATAAATCACTGCATAAAGCTGAAAATCGCATTCCAAATGTAACCATTTCATAGTCAAAGTTTTAATTCATAGTCTATTTATTTATATAAATAGATGTTTAAGATCTAAAAACCAAACACCCAAATCACCTAAACGAAACGAACTCCCATTATTAGAAATGTCGTCGAATGCAGCAAGTTCTTCGAATGAAGTACCTGGTTCCAATTCTGAAAGGCCATGGACAACAAACGAGGTGTTAGTTCTAACACGTTGCTGGCTAAGTGTTAAGGATGGTGTATCATTACTTGCTCCCCCGCATTGCCTAATTGGTGATGAATGGACTCGCATAACATCATTTGTTTAACCATGAGATGGGAAAATGACAAAAAAGAGAAAAATCAGATGTTGTTACTAAGTGGCTGGATGTAAAGGAAGAAGTGACATGGTTCAATTGAGCATGTAATTATGCGAAACGTAACAATGTTCCTTATCGGGATGAAGAAGAGTTCTTGGAAGTTGTTACAGATTTTTACATCTGTGAGCATGACGGCAGAGACTTCGAATATGAGGAAGTTTGGAAGGTTGTTAAAAATTAACAGTATTTCATGTAGACCGCTCTAAATTCTGTTAAGAATAACCCATGGACTTGTGTTTTACGTTAATGCTTTGTTCGTATTATGTCGTTGTTTTTCATGTAATTGTTGTAATGTTTGTAATGGTTCATGGAATCCTTGTTAGAAATGTATTCTGATGTATTGTGAAAACTAATGCAATGGGCATTTATTAATTCAAATTAATCATATGAGTTGCTCACATAATAAACTAATTTAGATTTTAAACAAACGAAATACATACGAAATACATGAAAATAACCTAGTACATGAAAATAACCTAGTACTCACATAATAAACTAAAATAGATTTTAAACAAACGGGATATATTTCAAAATATTCCAAGGGGCTTCAAACTGGAATTCCAACCCGTTACTTAATGACTTGTACTCCTCCTTAGCAGCTTCCAAGATGAATTCCTCAGTAGCATTTAAACGGGTGTCGTCAATTTTGGTATAAAGATCGTTGAATAATAGAACTTCGGTTTTCATTTCATACCATCTTGCTAAGATGTCTAGTTCGTCACGATCGTTTCTTGTAGCCATTTGGTTTTCAGCATTGAAAATATTGGTTAAACGGCTCCAAAACATTGGATCGTTCAACTTGCTTGTCTCGTACACATGAATATAAGCATGTGTAAGAACCAAGAACTCTTCTTTGCTCCATGATATAGAACTCATTTTGATTGAAACTAAGAGAGTGGAATATAAAAAACAATATTTGAACAGCTGTATTGGTTTATTTAATAAAGTATTTTTGTAACATAAGGTCAATTTATAGTAGTTTCTACACAAAATCGCAGTCCAATCTTCTAATATGTCTGCAACTCATAGTCAAAATTAACTGACGAATGTAGTGTACTATACTTATAACACAACAGAGCACTATTCGAGTTGACAAGTCATCCCCGGTCGAATGACAACACAATACATTGCTGCTTGAATTGAAAAGCCATTGTAGCAGGAAAGTAAGGAGTCGTTATAAATAGTTTTTAATATATGTTGTAGTTGTTTCGTATTACTTCCCTCCCTGCAATTATGGACTCACCACATACATGGAGGAACGCAGAGGAGGTTGCTTTGGTTCAAGCTTGGATTATAACTGTAGAGGAGGATTTTCTGGATCATTTTGGTCTCGTGTCTATCATTGGTTTCACCATTTAATGGGGCGTACTCAATATCGAAGAAGAAAAGATGTCAAAGCGAAGTTTCTGGATTTGAAAATGAAGGTGAAAGAATTTCAACGTATTTACAACGAGTTGGATAACGAACATGCAAATACGGATGAAGACATTCTACGACAGGTGGCTTTGGAACTATACCGTTTTGATTATGATGGTAGCGAGTTTACCCACTTAGATGCATGGAATCTTTTAAAGAATGTCCCTTATTTTTAATATGCATGTTGGTTAAGGTAATTGATTTTCGTTATTTAAGTTGCTTGTTATTGTATGTGTGTAGTCGTCACTATTTAATAAACATCCATTTCTTTTAATGTATGTTGTTTCCTCAATAGCCAATACATAATACGACATAAATTAAATAACTAATACATAATACGCCATAAAATATGAATGTGGTACATAAATAACTAATACATAATACGACATAAAATATAAACAGGTTTCACGGATAACTAATACGTAACACGACACTAAAATAAAAATGGGGTACATAAAAAACTAATACATAATACTACATAAAATATAAAGGTGCTACATGAATAACTACTGCATTGAGGGAGGTAACAGGACCACCGTTTCATTTGGTATTTCCCAATGTACATGTGATGGTATAGTATTCACCAACTCAGATCCATATGCAAGTCGATACACATAACTAGTGAACTTGTAATCAACCATTCTGTTAATGGATTCAGATGTACGGGTTCTTAGTCATGCTATAGCGTGGGCACATCATATACCGCTTTTTTGCCATTTACCACAACTACATACCCTTCGTTCAAGTTGTACATTGGTGGTGGCAAAATTGTTATCGACTTGATATGTATCCCCATACAAACGTCTTGCATTCCAATTATAAGACTTGTTGACACATTTTTGAACCTTACTCTCAACGTAAGGGGTCAACCCACCAGAAAACGTCCCTGTAAAATTTGATATTTTAATAAAAATAATAGCACATTAAAAAAACTAAATATAACAATCTCCCTTACCCGCCACATCGGCCCGTTCAACATACTTTGATTGTATCGACGTGGTGATTAACTCAATTATCATTGTTATAGGAAACTCACGTCTGGATATAATTAGCAAAATTTCAGGGACGTCAATCGATTTAACATTGTAGCGTATTTTTGGGAAAAATGCTCGTGTCCATTTTGAAATCGGTATATCGTCAAGCCAGTAAATTGGACTCCTAAGCAAGGAAAAGAAAGGTGATTTCCTACATGCAGTTTGCAACCTTTCCAAACACAAGTAAAAATCATCAACGCTATATGCATTGCATGACTTCCAAAACAACGATTCAACTTTCGTATTGTTATGTCCCACAGAGTCACGTATCTTTCGAGCTATATCTTTAGGACAATATCCATGATAGGAATCCGGGTAGGCACTCTGAACACCAAATTCTATTTTATCACACAGGTTGCTTATGAAACCAACCTCTATGTCCTCACCTAAACAATCTTTTAACCTCATCATGAACCATCTCCATGATTCTTCACACTCTAAGGTTCCCAAACCAATTGCTAAGAGTAGTGGTTCATGATTTCCATCTAAAGCCACTGCGAAGTACATTGTTTTCAGATAGCTCCCAATAAGGGGTAAATAACCCACATATATCAGCGGTATCATGCACGTAAGGAAGGTACGAATCTACATAAAAACGAACACATATTAGTGATGGGTAAAAACTAATCGAGATACATTACCATAAAATATTATATAACTCAATAAAAGAAGTATGTTATACCACGCAACCTAAAGCCACAAAACAGAATTGAAAGCGGTTGGTATCAGTTTTCTTGATGGCTGTGAAGGTATTAGGATTTGTTCTTTGAAGGTTATGCAAGAAAATTGGTAGTTGAGAAAAGCTTCTTTCGGTGTAAGTACTCATTTTCAAAACCGATGAAAGTGCTCTACAATCATCACACAAATGCAATATCAATAAAATGAGATTATAAATAGAAAATATTGTATCTCTACTGTTCACAATTCATAGTTTAACCTTTTAAATTCATAGTCAAACCAGTTCATTTCATAGTCAAATTTCACTGACCAACATGACAATACTACAGAACGTACTTGTCTGGATTTCGTAGTTCAACTTTTTGAATTCATAGTCAAACCATTTGATTTCATAGTCAAATTTCACTGACCGACATGACAATACTACAGAATGTACTTGTTTGGAATTCGTAGTTCAACTTTTTGAATTCATAGTCAAACCAGTTCATTTCATAGTCAAATTTCACTGACTGACAAGACAATACTACAGAATGTACTTGTCTGGATTTCGTAGTTCAACTTTTTGAATTCATAGTCAAACCAGTTCATTTCATAGTAAAAAAGAATTGTCTGTAATATGATTTCTTCTATAAAAGGGTGTCACTTAGTATGAAAAATGTATCTGTGAAAGCAACTCCTATTTATAAGAAAAACAAGGCTAATGGCGTACTGCAATTGCGGAGGAGAACGTATCGTTAGGATTTTGGGAACATCTAAAAACCCAGGAAGATTGTTTTACGCTTGCCCATATTTGGTATCATGTTGTTAACGTCATTCAAATTTAAACCCTCGTGTTTACATGACAAAAAATTAATTTCTTACTGTCAATGTTAAATTTAACAGGGACCAAAATGCGGGTTTATCAGTTGGGTTGATGAAGAGAAGGAACAATCATTTATGGTAATAGCTAAAGTAGCTAATTCTAATAAGCTCTTTCAATCAGAAAATAAGAAGTTGAAGATAGCGTTGATTTGTAGTTGGGTGTTGTTCTTGGCAGTTCTTGTTTACAAGTTGTAAGTTTTTTAATATTGTTTTTATGGGTTTGAAGTTGTTAGGTCAATAAATTGTTGTATTTGTACTTACGTTTACAACAGTCTACTTGTAACGTTAAAACAAATGTTGTAGTCGTTCTTATGTTGTATGTATTCATAAGTTATTAGTAGGTCATTAATTTGTTGTAATTGTCGTAACATTAAATTTTTTGCCATCCGTTCACGAAACTGAAAAAATAAACTAATAATCATATCCAACATTAATTTAGATATACAATTATATAATCCAACTACATAGGACCAAGACTAGACCCCCAAAAAATTTTTGTCATCCGTTGACGGAACTCTAAAGCTGCGCTCTTTAGGTCAATAAGAACACGTATTGGTTGACCTGAAACGAATTGCTCCATAAACATACAAACAAAAACACCGCAATCTCCCAAATGACTACTTTGTTGGGGAACATTTTCTTCATAAATGAATTGCATATTCAATGGAATCCTTGGGGTGTTCCTCCGGGCCCAATACTTAATCTTGTCCAAATAATTTGCCACCCGACGTTCAAATTTGGAAAAGATTCCTTCAGAGTAGAATTTTTCATAAGCCCCTCTACCAAGACTGTCATAAATGTGGACTTCCATTGACGCTAATCGTAGTTCCCCAAATAGCCAATGATTAGGGGATGAATGAATCGACAATAAGACCTGTATAAGGATCATAAAATAAAATTATGTTATTTTACATCACAATACAAAAACATAACAAAAATAACGATATTATTTTCAATATAAACAATTAAGTTTACCGTATCAACATCCCACCAAGCAACCATGAAGTCGGGGTACGTAGCTATACCAGACATAAACGCCCTCCAGTCCTGTCCTTCTTCCAAAGCATGAGAAACAAAAAAATTTGGAGGCATTATTGTATGCCGGTCGCTCTCAAACCGTCTCTCCATTAATAGTCGGTACCAAATGGTTATATGCTGCACACATGATACTTTTGTTATTGACTAAAAAACAATTAACTTTTAAAATAATAAATTAACAAATAATTTACCGATGACTCCAACCATCCGTCGTGTGTATGCCCAAACAATGAGCTCCAAAAATCTCTATCTAACACGAAATTTAACAAACGATGTTGGACATCATATGAATGAAATAAATAATTTTGGATGACAACCTCACCGCCTGCTACGTAAGGTTGCAGGCGCAACATGGAGAAGTCATGAGCAACACCAAAAACTGGAGGAGGAACGGGGCTTGTTGATTTGATATCAACCTTCTTTTTTGTTCTTCTTTTTGGCTTCGGTGTCGTGTGCAACTAAAATCAATATTCAAATGTTTAAATCTATATCTTTCAGATAATTCACATAAATATAAAATCATGAGTTTATAAATAAAACGAATACCTCGGTGTAAGGAGTGCACAAATATTGTGATGGTTTTCGAGTCCTCATTTTATTGTGTGAAACTTCTTTGCCATCATACTCATCAAAATAATCTACAACTGCCGTAATTCTTATTTCTTCTTCGTCCGGCACCTAATTTAATAACCAATAATCTCTAATTATAAATAAGTTTCAATATACTAAAAACAAAATATAATTTAATGTAAGTATAAGAACCTCTTTAGCTTCACTATAATCATTTACGTCAAACACCTCATCATCAAATTTGTTCCCCGTATTGTCATTCCTCTCCTCCGACTCCTACATTAAAAATAAAACTTTATACTTAATAACGAAATACACATAATTTAATAAGCAATAATATCTAATTAAATAAATGATTTAATCTACTAAAAACAAAATATAAATTAATGTAACTATAAGAACCTCTTTAAATTCAGTATAATCATTTACGTCAAACACATCATCATCAAATTTGTTCCCCGCATAGTCATTCCTCTCCTCCAACACCTACATTAAAAATATAACTTTTTACTTAATAACGAAAGACACATTATTAAAAAGTAATTATTAAAATTGTAAAGGTAATATCTATAACAACCTTGTCGTCTTGAATATCACCAAATGCATTTTCAGTTGTATTGTTTTTATTCATCACTTCATCTTGCACAACCTATATTTTCAAATATAAAATATGAACACAGGTATTCATATTTGTTAATAAAATTTAAAAAATAATGTAGCGTGTAACTAACTTCTTCATCATAATTTCTTTGTGACACTATCGGATCATCAAAAGCAATGTTGTTCCAAAATTGATCAGTATTCACTTCTTCACCAAAAAACTATGTAGGTTGTCGGTTCATAAACACATGCTGCTCCAGTGCATGTAGCCGTTTCAACACCTCGTCTAACTTGTGTTTTCCACTGCCCCTACCTCTACCATGAGAGCGACCACTGGATGATATACTAGACGAAGATTCGTCTTGTCTCCTAAAATGGTCCCGTACTGGGGATGGAACTGATTTCCCTTCACCATATACATACTCTTGAAATGACATATAATAACAAGATGTCATCTCACCATCATCCGGTAACATGTTTTGTCTTGGTGGTAGACCCTCCTAAAAAATTAAACATATTAAAAATGCATATAAAAGTATAATAATCAAGTTTATTAATAATAAACGAAAAATTTATAAACCTGCATCTTTGACCAAATCTTTTTCACGTCAACCCATTTTAATTTTTTTGTTCCACTCCATCGTTTCATCCGAGGCAAATCTTTATTTTTTTAATACAAATCCACATGCGCGAACAGCCGAAATCATCTCATATATCCATATCTACAATTTTTTACAATTACAGTAATAAAAGTTAAAATTAAAATAAAAAACTTAACAATAAAACAATTTAAATATTAGAATATTTTTATACCCTAATTGGAGCCGTAAATCCTGATACGGAGTACTTTAAAGTTTGACCACACTCAGAAAGTGATAAATAATGATGTATTTTGTTCCATGTATCCTCAAGGTCAACATAAGTAAAATCCCAAAGATAGCTACCCCAAGCGAAACTAACAAAACAAAAAAACAATATTAGTTTTTATATAAATTATAACTTTAATAAAATATAACTTTTAACGTAAACAAAATATACCTGTTCCAAAGATCCAAATTCTCAGCAAAAAAAAACCAATCTTATGGCACCCGATCATTAACTTCTTTACCCAATAAACTTTCACACAGAATGTATATCAAACATACTCTAACTGCATCAACGTCGTCAAGTGCTAGGAATGTTCGATTTAAAATTAAACGTTTAAGGTCGCCGATTTTCACCGAACTATTGGTATGGTCCGGAAATAGCCGTTCACGCAATAAACATCTTTTTTTACTGCTTAATAATTTTTCCGACCCTTTTTTCCCAATGTTTTTTGGATACTCCCCAAAATTGAAGCCGGTTATCAAATAAAACTCTTCCGGCCCGTAAACCATTTTCGTATTGCCTACTCGAAAATATAATCGTTTTATTCCATCTGGAGATAAAACAGGATCCGGCCGGATCTGATGAAGGAACATTTTATGGAACAATAATGAGTCCCCTTGTAAACGAGGGACATCAATAAAATAACCAAATACGGTATTTCTGCAAATGGCACGTCTGGCATCATCTAAAACTTCAAATACTTCTCATATGTTACCGCCAAAACCTTTTAAGTTCGCAAACGCTTTCACATTGATAAAACTAAAATCATGCTGCAAAAAAAAACACAAAAACAAATTAGATAACTAAAAAATATTTTGCTTTTAAAATATATGATTACGAACTGCAATACATAAACAATTAGTAATGCAAATACTATTTCTTAATTAATAATTATTTTTATATTTCCGATAAAAAATAATAACATACACATATATAAACAATTTTCCAAGTTATACAACAAATATATTTACGATAAAAAACAATATCATACATAATTATATAAACATTTTATTAAACATATTTTCAACTTAAACGACAAATATATAGATGACAAATTTTCAACTTAAACGACAAATACATAAACATTTTTTATCTTTCTAATTATATAAACTAACATTTTATAATCATATAAACAAACAATTTTTCAAATAAAACGACAACCACATTAACAATTTTGCAAGTTATACGACAACAATTGTTCAACTTATACGACAAACACAAACAATTTCTAACAATATATATACGATAAATTTTCAACTTATACAAATGCTATACTTATAAAACAAATATATATACAAACGACTATTTTGCACATACTATAATTTAACTATTTTTCACTTTATATAAACAATTATACGATAACAATATACAAGTTTTCATGTTATACAACAACTAAACAAACAACAAAAATAACAAATTGTAAACATTATCTACGCAGTCTCTACTTGTACATTCAAACAAACACTAACAAAATACCATTTAGGCTTCAAGTATACTAAAGAAATATTAAAACTATCAAAATACAACAAAATTATCCTTTTTTAACACTAAATAATACAATAAATGATAACAAAAAAAAAGCTTAAACATTTAAAGAGTTAAAATCTAACCATATTCGCCGGATTGTTGACATAATCCTCCATTTTCTTCAAAAACTAGCCAAAATCGCGAAAAAAGCCCAAAGATAGAGAGAGTTAGAGAGAGTTTTTGTGTAGAGAAGGGTGAAAAATGGAGAAAAAAAAACGTTTATATAGTGAAAGAAGGGGGATTTCGCAGATAGGGTATTAATTTCGCAGATGGAGTAAGCCATCTGCGAAAGTACAAGCAGCTAAAGTACAACTGTGCTTTAGCTGCTTGTACTTTCGCAGATGGCATGCTGATTTCGCAGATGGAGTATTTCCATCTGCGAAATCGTTGGCTATTTTTGTAATTTCGATATTTTTTGGCTATTTTTGTAATCTAATTAGTGTAAATGGTTATTTTTGTCATTTTCTCTAAAATTTATCATTATACATAATTAAACTTATTTTTCTATAAATTTATTGCCACGTACAATATTTTCCGAAGCAACACGGCGGATATGCATCCCGTGGTTGTGCTACAATTGCAAAAGTGACACGCTTTACACCTTTTTTGGTCCCTCATTATTTGCTTCATTTAAAAGAAACAACAGTTTGATACTTCTATACTGTCTCATATATATTATAATATTAAATACATATATGCTTAATTGAGATATTATATCATAATTATAGAGTAAAAAGAGTCTTGTATACCGAGAAAATCTATGTAGGATGAAACGAAATGTACAGATTGCTTACAAATTTAGGTTGGAATGCAAAAGTTATTTAACATGTATATAATTTTACAATGAAAAGTTCAACTACTTTTAGATACAAACATGAGGGTGGGGTTTATAGTCCAATGTTTTAATAGTCCGAGTATTTAGTTGAACCTGTCTCCTGAGTGTTTCCGGTTTAATCTGTTTGATTGCCGGCTCAACATGGTGTCCAAAATTTTCATGTTTTTTATTATATATATATATATATATATATATATATATATATATATATATATATATATATATATATATATATATATATATATATATATGTGTGTGTGTGTGTGTGTGTGTAAAATGCATATACCTTATAAGGAAACAAAATAAATATATGTTGACCTAATATTTTTTCTTTATAACCATCGACCATTCGCATACATACCTCTGTATCTCTCATCTTGCCACTGCTGTATCTTCTTCTTCTTCCCTCTCCATCGTCGACTTCGTATTCCATCACCAAAATCGGTCTATACCTGCCGCCATTTTTTATCGAATATGTTAAGCTAAACCACATACTATTTTGTTAGAATTACAATAACATGTTTATACTTGTGTTGAAATACTTTTGTAACGCCCCGATTCTCAAGTATTGTTAATATGAGTTTTTGGATTAGGCCCTACTCGACGAGTTGGTTTACCTACTCGTCGAGTAGCAGTGAGAAGGATCGCGGGTTAAGTGACCTACTCGACGAGTCCATAATGGGACTCGACAAGTAGGAGCTGGCAAGTGAAACCCTAATTTTCGGGGTTTGCACCCCTATTTAAAGGGACATTAGCCTCCCTTGGACCTCCTTACAGTTCCAAAGAACCCTTGAGAGCCTTATTCATGTGTGTGTGCCTTGTGTGTATGTTTGAAGCTTGAAAGAGAGTTATTGGAGGGAGAAGACTTGGAGGAGAAGGAGATTGAAGCAATTGGAGTGTGGGAATCAACACTCATCTCAGATATCAACTTCAAAAGGTACCCAATCCGTCATTCTCCCTATAGACCTCCCTTATTGGATGAGTTTTAGGGTTTCATGGAATATCAAGTTGGTATGATGAGCTATGGACTAGATTTGAAGTTGTAACTTCAGATCTGGACTCTCTTTGGATTCCAGTAGCATAAAGTTGCAGCTTTAGTCGTGATTGAGGTCCCCTTTGTGCATAAAGACCCATCAATAGCTTAGATTTTCCATTTTGAGCCTTTAAATCCATGCATGCACGTAAAGTTTGCAACTTTACGTGATAAGCATGCCCTAGAAGCTTAGATCTGTGATTTGGAGCCGCTGCATGGCTCAAAATGGATCTGTATGGAAAGTGGACTGAATGGACTCAACGAGTTGTAGGGTCGACTCGGCGAGTCGCATGAAGATGGCCATTGAACTCGACGAGTTGGTTAAACAACTCGGCGAGTCCGATGAAGACTGTCATGAGACTCGACGAGTTGAAGAACAACTCGGCGAGTCGGATGAGTTTTAACCAAGAATAATGTTCCCGAGTATATCCGTCGAGTCGCAGGGAGGGAACTCGACGGGTGACCTTAAGGTCTGATCGAGATTCGAAGGAAATCGACAGGTGGCCTTAAGATTGTTATGGTATGTTGCATGTGGTTATGAATTGTTAGTTCGGAATCGAGGTAGACAATATGTTATGCTTTTATGATCCGTATGGGTTGGTGTGATAGTGACCTGCTAGGTCGGTACTCTAGTTACAGGAGAATTCTATGATTGTGATCAGTGAGATAGATATGTTTGATGTTTGAATATGCCAGTATGTGACTGCTATGCATACATGGTTATTTGCTTGTTGGTTGGGTTAAGGCGGTCCTGCTTCGTGCTGAAGGCTATCATACCCTATGAGCGGTCCAGGGAGACTGTAGGCCCACGTGGCGGACCAGTCATGCCGAAGGCTCGGGATAGATCCAGACAGACTGTAGGCCCGGTAGGGCGGTCCAGTCAGGTCGATGGCCCAGCATGCATGTTGATTGATTGATTGATTATTACTGTTATGATATTGTCAGTGTGTTGTTGGTATTTTGGGGGTAGCTCACTAAGCCCTCGGGCTTACAGTTTTCAGTTTACTGTTTCAGGTACTTCAGGAGATCATGGAAAGGCGAAGGCGTGACCGTATCGCTCCTCATCCTTATGCTATGATTTTTGGGACACTCTGATGGAAAATGATTTGAAAACATTTTGTAAACAATGCTATGTGGTTTTTAATTATGATTGAAAAAGTTTAAATTTTGTGTGAATTTTATGGATGTTACAATTTTGTTAGATGTAAAGTAGATAATATCCTGTAAGAATTTTTAAGGAATTGAAGTTTAAGAAACAAACGGAAATGAAATGTTCTTTGAGAATTAAGTTAATATATGTTGTTATGTTATTTTGGTGTATTCAAACCTGCAAATTCTTTCAGAATGTGAAACACAATATTCTTTTAGAACGAGGTTAGTAACACTCATCGATTTGATGTCTATTATTCGTAAAAGAATTCACAAAAAATGTTATTTAAGTGCATTATGTAATGTATTTTGCCAGAATTTGTTTTTATAAATGCATTTTATTAGAATGTCTTTGAGAGTGTTTGTTAACAACAAGTATATTTGTTTAACATGTAATACTAACGAGCAATGTATCTTATTCTTTCAGAATTGCATGGAGAAGGAATTCAATATTGATCATACAAGAGAAATATTTGGAATCGAGTTCAACAACAAGTATATATGGGATGATCAAGTGGATATTATGTTAGCATATGTTAGAATATGTATAATTATATTAAAATGTATAAGGGTATTAGTATGTAAGAATATGTATGAATTTGTATTTTATTTCATATGTGTATTAATAATAAAATCATAGACCCAACTTGGATGTATATGAATAATATCTAGATTTCTTAAATCAGGTTACTTAACAAAAATATATGAATTGGAAATAAATTCTGCAAGAATAAAATCAAAAATATATTTACTAGTTTATGGTTGACATTATGTCATTCTGACAGAATAAAATAAGATTATTAAATTTGAATTAATTTAAAATATTCATATTTTTAAAAGTAATGAATTAATTATCCCTAAAAATCCAAAAATTTCCTTTTTTAATATAGGTTAATTGACTAAAATCCCCTTATGCTGAAATTTGTGTGATTATATGGTACATGTTATGTAACATCCCAACTCCCAAGTATTATATATATATATATATATATATATATATATATATATATATATATATATATATATATATATATATATTATATTTGTGAGTAAATTGAGCAACTCGCCGAGTGGGTGCCCCAACTCGTCGATTATATACGAATTAACCACGTGGGCTTTACAACCAACTCGAAGACTCAGAGAGACCAACTCTACGAGTTGGAGCTGTGAGTGGAAACCATATTCTTCCAGGTGTGTGTCCTATTTAAAGGGCCTTAAGCCCTCATTTCCGCCTCACCAGCCATTCAACTCCCCTATGTGAAACCCCAATCGATCATATTGACTTGTAAGAGAGAGAGAGAGAGAGAGAGAGAGAGAGAGAAAGAGAGAAAGAGAGAAAGAGATAGAGATTGAGAGAGAGAGGCTAAATTGAGTGGTTTTGTGCATCTTTGGGAGGGGATTTGGAGAGATTGGTGTGTTTGATCAAGGAGGGGCTGTAGATCCAGAGTTCTTCAGTGATTAGCTTCAGTGCAAA
This sequence comes from Lactuca saligna, assembly GCF_052625555.1. Classification (NCBI taxonomy): domain Eukaryota; kingdom Viridiplantae; phylum Streptophyta; class Magnoliopsida; order Asterales; family Asteraceae; genus Lactuca; species Lactuca saligna. Next base: position 235,145,125 of record NC_136421.1, read on the forward strand.
GGTAAAAAGCTTCTATCTTGACCTTTCGTTTGTGAGATCTTTGTTAGGGAGGTTTTTAGGGTTTTCTCCCATCTGTCTTGAGACTATGATTTATTTGAGCATATCATGAGGTTGAAACCTCAGATATGGATTGTAGGAGGACTTGAGAGCCCAAAGACCTGAGCTTTATTGAGCTAGAGACTTTCTTTTGTGCATCTAACCCTTGTTGGAGTTTGTATCGGCATTATGAGACTAATATGCCATGCATGAATGTAAAAGCTCGCAATTTTACGTGACATTCGAGCCTTGGGAGGCTAGATCTAGAGTTTGGGGTTGTAGATCTGCCTTAAAGTGTCTGAATGGGAAAATAGACCGAATGGACTCGCCGAGTCTATGAGCTGACTCGACGAGTCGGCTAGGGTTTTCCCTGATGAGTTTGGAAATGCGTAACTTGGTGAGTGGATGAGACAACTCTACGAGTTAAGTTGGATTTTCGCGACATTTCAGCAGAAACGAGGGGACTCGATGAGTCATATAGATGCACTCGGCGAGTTGGGTCAACATGGATTGTTGACTCAAGTGTTGACTTTTGTTGACTTTAGGGTTTGTTGAAGACAGGGATTATACAGACCATAGAAGGGTAAAATGGTCTTTTACCCTTTATTTAGTACTTGGTTCTTGGTACGCATTTCTTTTTATTTTTATCTAAGTATTTTTCACTTTTGGCCTTGGACTCGGTGAGTTGAAGGACCAACTCGCCGAGTAGAAGTGGGATGGGATGCGGGATTTAAGCGATGGACTCGGTGAGTCGGGCCCGGACTCAACGAGTAGACGTTGTGTGGACAAAAACCCTAATCTGAGGGTTTGCACCCTATTTAAGCAATGTTATGTCGACCAAAACATCCCTTATGTTCCCAAAACACCTATCATTGAAACACTAGTCGTTATTGAAACAATTTAAGCCTTGTTGGTGGATTTTGGTGCTTGTGGTCTTAAGAAGGAAGGACAAAAGCTTGAGGAGGCAAGTAGAGACCAAGGGAACCCGATTTTGTGCACTTTCTACAGCTCATTGAAGGTAAAAAGTTGTAACCTTGCTCATTCATTTGTTAGATCCCTCTTTGGGGAGATTTAGGGCTTTTATAAGCCATTTTTGGTGGCCAACCATGTTTGCAAACATGGATCGGGGTTAAAGTTTCTGAATCACATCATTAAAGGAGTCACTAGACAGCTTTGGGTTGCTTTTTCACCCATGAAAGGTCCCATGCACCATAGGAGCTTGTTTTATGTCTTTTTGAGCTCAAAGTCGCATGCAAGCACGTAAAGTTTGTAACTTTACGTGATAGATCGATTGTAGAAGCTTGGATATATCTTTTGATTAAAGGTTGTACATCAGAAATCAAGGATTTAGAGTGTGGACGTGACCGAGTCGGCAAGTCCGTTCTTGGACTCGACGAGTCTGAGGCTTTGAGCCCCATATCTGTTGAGGGTCAAAGGAACCTAGTTGAGTGTTAGAAGGGTTGTAACCGTACATAAAGAGTTACCCAATGCATTAGATGTGATTTTAGACCTGGAGTTCATAGGACTCGGCGAGTCCAAGGCAATCTCCTTAAGATTGTAGATGAACTCGATGAGTTGTTCATCAACTCAACAAGCCGACGACAAGACTTATTCATCAGATGAAGGTGGACTCAACGAGTTGTTCATCAACTCGTTGAATCGGATGAGGTTCATACGATGTTCATATAAGAGAGGAACTCGTCAAGTTGATGGCCCAACTCGACGACTTGGGTCATTGATGAGGACGAGTAAAGGGTGAGGGACTCGGCGAGTTGACAACCCAACTTGGTGAGTCGGGTCAACTTGAAGCTGACTTTGACTGGATATGGACTGACCCTGTTTAGGGTTGCCCGTGCTGTGTTGACTTGAAGGTTATCGTGTAGGGATTGAGGAGTCAAAGGGAGTCGAACTGTGTGCCGAGGATAATTCGAACACTACACAACATCGAGGTGAGTTACCTTCTAGTAGGGGTGGGTCTAAGCCCACAATGCTGGCCCACCGAAAAGGGGTATTTAGAAGATAATGGTCTTTGTGATAATTATCTTGGTCTGGTTATGTGTTGGTTATGAGATTTATCTGGATGATATGTTATTTGTATAGTAGGGATTAGTTTCCCTAACAGTGGTACTTAGGACACAAGGGTGTGTCAGTACCCATATATGCCTGGCTGTATGTTTATATTTGTTGATTGTATGCTAATGGTAGGGGTGAAATAGTCCGCAGTTACCGGTTGAAATATACCGATGATGGATACTGGTTGAAAGATACCGATTTTGATTACCGGTTGAAAGATACCGATGATGGTTACCAGCTTAAAGATACCGTTGAAGGTTACTGGTTGAAAGATACCGATGAAGGTTACCGGTTGAAAGATACCGAAGATATTGTATGGTATGTTGTATGATGGGGGAACTCACTAAACTTTGTGCTTATAGTTTTGGTTTTGGTTCCAGGTACCTATTCTTCAAAGGGGAAGGAGCCGGCGGTGTAGCAACTCATCACATATACACACTCATGGTTTCCGCAAGGAGTTTTTGGCACTGTACTCTGATTTTTATCACTTTTGACGTTATGGGTTGGGACACAACAATATGATTTTGCGCATGTTGTTTATTTGAAAATGTTTATGGAATTGTTAATTTAAAAATAAAATTTTCGGGCTTGAATTTTGGGATGTTAGAAGTTGGTATCAGAGCCCTGGTTTGAGGGATTCGGACACAGCCTTGGGGGTGTCTGGACTCAAACTGAGGGATTAAAAGATTTTTACAAGGAAAATAGTTTTCTAAAATCTAAATGGAAGGATTTTAAGAAAGACGAAGTGTGTGATGCGTGCGACCGGCTAGGCTCAAGTAAGTTTTCCCCAAGATACCGATACTTGCTATGTTATGTTATATGGTTTTGATTCAGAAAACTGCATGCTAGAATAGGGCTAAGGATCTAGGAGGATGCCTTGTGTGCCTTATATATGATTCTGAAAATTGCATGCTAGTTAGGGCTAAGGGTTTAGGGAGGATGCCTTATGTGCTTGTTGTATGAGCTGTATGCTAGGACTGTTTAGTCAGCAGTAGGATAGCCTGTGTAGGTTATGCCTGATTTTGGTTACCCAACGAACGAATGCTGCCTGCTTTGTGCTATGGAGGTTCTAGCCATCTTCTACTAGCTAAGGAACGAATATGTAACATTATCCGCAAGCTAGTTAGGCGGAGGTGGCAAGGACTCCTAGTGCAGATGATGGCGGAGGGTAGGTCGGAGAGTGCCATAGGGAAGCCTAGGATGAGGTCAGTTGAAGGGGTATCGGTAAAAGGAACTTGGCGAAATCAAAGCAATCCTTAAGGAAAGTACGGGTAGATGTGGAAGGTAGTATGGCCAGGGAGTTCTTGGACATGAGATAGACTATGACCTGGTTAGACTTTGTGACCAGATTCAGGGTGGAGTTTGCGCCAGCTGTGGAGATTCAGCAGATGGCCAGGGAATTCTTGGACATGAGATAGACTACGAAGACGGTGGCGGAGATCACCGCCAAGTTCCGGGAGAGGGCATTACTGGTGCCCGAGTATGCGGGTGATGAGGACATTAAGAGGACCTGCTACCATGACATGCTACGACATGACATCCGACAGCATGTCTGTTTCTCCGCTTGCCCTACCCTAGATTCCATGATTGCCAGGGCTAGGGAAAGAGATATTGATCTGGAGCACATCATGAAGAGGAAGGCAGCGGAGGGACTGACGATGGGGGCTTCACGGAAGAAGCCAAAGGGATCCGATGGTAGGCCGAAAGGCTAGTCAGGGCGGGACCGCTGTGGGAAATGTGGTCGGTCACACGAGGTAGCTTGTCGTAGTGGGCTAGGTTCAGGCTACTATAAGTGTGACAAGGTTTGACATTTTGACAGAGATTGTACTGTCCCTACTCATGCGATTTAGATATCTGACCTGATTTGCTTTCATTGCAATCAGAAGGGCCATAAAAAGGCTAATTGCCCCAGATTGACAGCGGTAGCAGCAACGCCGGCAGTGGAGCCTACTCTTGCGACAGCACGGGGTGTGGATGGTCGGAAGGCCAATTTGGAGGCTCTAGTGGTTCAGAGACGAGCATTTCAGCTGACAGCCAAGGACGCAGGCGCTGCACCTGATGTGGTGACGGGCATGATTTCTTATTTTATGCTTTTATGTTATATCATTGTGATTTTGATATATTATGTGCCTTTCTTAGGATCGTTCGATGTGAAAGGTATCCTAGTTAAGGTGTTGTTTGATTCGGATGCCACTCGATCATTTGTTGTGACAACCCAGAATTTCCATTATGTACAAACAATATCACTTCAATAGAAGTTATATCAGTCACAGTAAACTTTCAGACTTTTCCGTATAAGTTTGAGTAATTTAAGGTTTACACTTCAGGAAATATCAGATGAGTGGATGCACTAGGGTTTTGTGCAACATTGTTATTCCAACACTCTATTATATTAGAGATCATTTCGGGAATAAAATATTTTCTACCAAAAATCTCAGGACTATAAATAGAATCCTAAACCAATTTCATTCATTATTCACATTTTCAACTAGAGAAAATCCATTTTCTCTCTCACGGATCTTCGGGTTTTTTATCCCAAATCGTGAGTACCTATCTCTAGTAGTGTTATATAGCTTAAAATGTGTTCATAACATAGATTACATAGCTAAATAACTATATTTAGGAGTTTACTCCCCAAGGTGTTCTTGGGCGGTAAACTCCCGAAACAATGCCTAGCCTTTCCCCCGTGATATGCTACTACCTTAGACTCATATATATATATGTGTGTTAGGGACAAGAAAGGAACCAAGAAACACAAAAACATGGGTGTTCACGGCCCATGATGATCTTGGACCGTGAACTCCAATAACTTGGATCAAAGGGTGCTTTTAAGGCACCTAAAGCCTTAGACAATTACTAGGAATTGTTTCCACTTAAATCAAGGACCAAAACACATCAAAAACACCCCTCAAAGTGAGGTCACGGCCCTAATAAGGTTCTTGGGCCGTGAACATCAAACAAAGGCACCAAAGTGTGCCTAAGGCCTTCATATGCTTCGGATAAAAGTCTAAGACCTATACTACATGTGCAAGAGACTTGAAAACATCAAAAACATCATTCCAAGGCAGTTTATGGCAGTAAACTCCAAAGGAATTGGCCTTGGGGCTGTAAACTCCTCAAAGGAGTGTTTCTATGCCCTAAACCCATCCAAGAATTAAACCACCAAGTTGGAATACTTCTAGGAATCATTTAACACCTCAAAACAACCAAGGACATTAAGTCTTGGAGTTTACGGCCGTAAACTCAAGAGTTTACAACCGTAAACTCCATGTGTGAGGTTATATGGAGAGTAAACTCAAGTATAGGGTCCTTTGGAACCCTAAACCCCAGTGCCTTGTCCCACAATAGCTTAGATGCAATCCTTAGGGCTTATAACACTTATATAAAGTGTTTATTATGTTATAAGATGTCTTAACATTATCAATTAGTAATTTAAGACTAATTGAGTGCATATATGTGTGATTATATGTTCATTAGGATCGTAGTGTGTGTACAAGTCCTCATTTGAAACCTAACAATCCTACACCGTCCAGTTCATCCAAACCACCCTCTACAGGTGAGTTCATACCCCTAAATGAATATTTTAAATGTTTTTAAATGCTTTAATGGGGGGGGGGGGATACAAGTAGAAAACAACATGTTATTAAATCACTAATATGTATTTTATAATTGTGTTTTCATCCAGCAGATTTCACATACTACAAAATGTGATGCATGAAATGGTTTTCCATTACCTTGATAACGAAAGTATTAGTTTTGAAATGTTTATTAACATGACATCAAGTCACTCTTAATTATTATTCAAAACTCTTAGATACCTTGCAAAACCATTACATTTACCTTCTTGAACAAACAATTGCCTTTCAGTTAATTATCATAGGGATAGTTAGAAGATACAAAACAATATTCCTATTACAAGGAATCACACAAGAATTAGTTCATTCATGAGTCTATACCAGCACATTACATGATACATGAGTACATTTATCTAGGATTACATGATACATGAGTACATTTATCTAGGATTACATGATACATGAGTACATTTATCTAGGATTACATGATACATACGTACATTTTCGTAGACACATTTATCTGAATACGCTTACATGAATACCATACATGAGTACTGTTACATAGATACATTATTCTGTGTTCACTTACCTGGATACTTGTACCTAGAGTTATGAGGAAGATTTATTCGTACCTTCTGTGTAAATTTTCCTACCTATCCCTGTTCGACGGGATGGCTAGACGGGACTAACCATTCCGGAACCCAGCTGTTAGCACCATTGGGTGATGAACATCCACAGATGTATAAGGTTATCACTTATAATAGATAGATTGATATCGGAACTAACCATTCCTCCATCCTGCTGTTGCAACAGAAGATGAGATGAAAATCTTCAGATGATTATTAGGTTACCACTTATGTTAGGAGTCGGCTACGGGATTAACCCTTCCTCCAACCTACTGCTGCTACAGACGACAATTGGACAATCTTCGGATGTTCATTAGGTTATACATATCGCTTACTGCGATGGCATGTTAGTCCTGGTATCCAGGGATAACACTTACATGGTTATATTTTTCCTATTTAATTTATTTTGTGATATATTCACATAAACGATGAGTTAGACTAATTACTGTTTGTGGTAGTCAAAAAGAAGGAAAAACTATCATTTTACTTACAAAACATTCGGGTCCTTGTAGAAGACTACAGTTTCATAACAAAACATTCGGGTCTTGGTAGAAGACTACATTGTCATAACAAAACATTCGGGTCTTGGTAGCAGACTACATTTCATACTAGTAGGAAATAAGGGATTTCTTAGGGTTTTTCATACTTATATCAACTGTCTTACTTAAAGGTTTTACATGACATTCATAACAGTTTTTCAAAGCAAGAGAATGATACTTAAATGCTTATGAATTGACCAGCTTTAAAGCTGATACTCTCTTTCAAAATAACTTGTATTCTGAGGTCACCAGTAGATAGGTACGATGGCTAGGTTTTGAGAAGATGGAGCATAGACAAGTCTCGTCTTTTATTTTTATTGTATATTTTTGGTGTCTTATTACAATGAAAGAACACACATGTATTAAAACTTTACTTATAATGCAATGGATGATGTTGTTGCTTATTTACTACTTTACACTGTTGTGATACTGTACATGACGTCCTCCACCCCGAAACGTTTCCGCTGTTCTTGGTTTTAGGGTGTGACAGATTGGTATCAGTGTGTTGTTTATAGTGAATATAGTATATCAACCCATAAAAGATATACTAACTATAAATACATAGGGATTAAAACACTCTGTCTAAGCGCTATACTTCTAAATAATAAAATATTTAAGTAAGTATACACGCCCGCATTCATACTAAAATCAGTGTCACAATGCAAAGAACAACAGTATTACGATTGTTGAATATCACAAGTAAGCCTGGGGATATATGGTCAGTCTTAGGAATGGCATAGCCTGATCAACTATGCTGGTCCGAGGAGTGATTAACATATGCCCAAGAATGGTTGTGATGTGGCAACAAGTCTAAAAACTTACCAACACAACCATAAAGAAATACCTTAGCAGTATTTGGTCTTACTATAATTATCTTAGTTAGTTCGTCTGATTAGCTATTTCTCATATCCCTTTTCTCACGTAGATTTTAAATGGCTGGATTTCACCACGACGATCCATACTTCTTGAACCAAGGCAATACTGGTTGGCTAGAGGCAGAACCAGAAGATGATCACCTAATCCCTTTAGATGATCACCATGCTGAGGCTTTTTCCGATAGTTCTGACTCGGAGCTTGAAGTCAACAAGCTACCCCCAGCTGCTCAAAACCCAAAACTTGAACCCCCATCCTGCATTTCAAGGACCCACGCCACAGTAGGCCACTAACTTGAATACATGGAGTCATGAACAGGGTCAACCCATTCCCTACAATGGAGACCAAAGTTTCTACAACCTCACTGAAGGAGGTTCTGCTTATAGAGTCCTACCAATCATGGTGCGTAGGATTTCTTGGAACACGATAATGGCTCAGGTGACTATCAATCAAGTCTTGGAAGTTGAAGCCAACTTTGGTGTTAACACTGTCCACATTCACCAACTAGAGTCTACTCATGAAAGGAATCTGGTCCGCAATGCAAATTCTGCAGAGGGAACATGCTGAAACTCGAGCTGAAGTTAGAGAACTTCGAGCTCAACAAGCGAGAGCGGAAAGGCGTATAAGGGATATAGAACGTCTACTGTCGGGATCAAGAACTCATGCTAGCAGTTCTCGCCGCCGATAGAATCTCGACGACTCATCTTTTGGATATAACCTAGTTTATGTAAAACTTTGGTCTGATTTCCTGTCTTTATAAATCTTAGACCTGTTAGGTCTTGATCTAGTCTTAATTTTGTCAAAATTTTCCATCTTGGTTGATGTAAGGCCTACTTCTAGGCCATTTTTCCCGAACTTGTTAAATCTATAATTCCAGTATTATTGACAGATATCTAATCATATGGAAATTATTATCCAAATGCTGTCATATTCATTTAGTCATTCTACTCATTTGTTGTTGGGCTATGGGGAGTTAGTCCATGAAACACAGTCATTATTCATTTATTCTTAAACATTTCATCATCTTTTAAACATATAGTTAAAGATGCCGCCACGCAGAAATCCCAGGCGTAACCCAAACAACGAAGCACCAATACCACCACCACCTCCACCACCACCACAACCTCTTCAACCACCTAACCCCTTCGATGCCAACATGTTCCATGCAGCTTTCACAACAGCAGTTGTAGCTGCTGTGTCAGCAATCAACGCCCCTGTCCCTAGTGGATCGGGAACAGGTGCACCTCCCTCAAACCACGGCGAAAGCCATGGACACCCTCGGGAATGCAACTACAAGGACTTCACGAATGCCAAACCCCGGAGCTTTAATGGAACTGGGAGTGTTATGGTGTTGAGATAATGGATTGAAAAGATAGAATCCGTCTTTGAAATTTGTGCTTGCCAGGAGGGAAACAAGGTCAAGTTTGCAACTTGTACCTTCTGTGACAGAGCACTAACATGGTGGAACGGCCTTGTTAAGTATCTGAATTTGGTGGTGGCGTATTCCATCAGCTGGGAAAAGTTGAAGGACATGCTGATGAAAGAGTACTGTCCTCGAGGCGAAGTACAAAAACTTGAGCAGGAATTCTAGGGTCTACAAATGGTTGGATCCGACATCACGACCTACACAAATAGGTTCTGTGATCTGGCAAACCTATGCCCTGATATGGTTGCTCTCGAGGGCAAGAAGATAGAGAGGTATATCTGGGGACTGTCACCCCAGATCCAGTTAAGTGTGTTAGCCTCTAGGCCTATCACTTTTGATAGTGCCAAGGAACCGACACAATCTCTCATAGATCACAGGATACCTTAGAACCCAACAATCCCTACACCCGTACCACAAAAGTCCAACCCCGACCACAACAGGAAGGGGTGGAATAAAAGGAAAAAGGGGCTTCGCAAGGATCCTCCAAGAAACAACAACTTGTGGCGATCAATGCTGCCACAGTGACTCCCATTGTCCTTGTGAACCCCTTACCAGCAAAAACATATGCAGGAACTCTCCCGAGGTGCACCAAGTGTAATTTCCACCACCACGGACCTTGCAAGGATATGCAGTGCTCTAACTGCAACAGGACGGGACACACAGTCCATTTCTGCAAGACTTCAACAGCTCAGGCCGTCCAGGTTCCTAACGCCGATATGGGCCAAACTTGCTACGGTTGTGGCGAAGTGGGCCACTACAAGAGGAACTACCCTAAAGCGGGGATGGCTGGAGGAGTAGGAAGAGTTATGGCTCTCGGCCACAAGGAAGCGGTAGCTGATCCTACGATAGTTACTGGTACGTTTCTCCTCGATAACTCATATGCTTGCATACTTTTCGATAGTGGAGCAGAGAAAAGTTTCGTAAGCCACAAATTTGCACACCTGCTTAAACAAAAACCATGTGCATTAGATAATTCATTCATGGTAGAAATGGCTAACGGGAAAATGGAGAGTACTAACTGCATATACGTAGGTTGTACTATAACTTTAGATGACCATACTTTCAAGATAGATCTCATGCCAATCCAAATTAAATGTTTCGATGTTATCATCGGCATAGATTGGTTGAGTCTTCTTCGCGCCGACATCATGTGCTTTGAAAAAGCAGTTCGTCTTAACCTTCCTAACAAGGAAACCTTAGTTATCTATGGTGACAAACCTAGTGTGAGCCTTCGCATCATTTCGTGCGTTCAAGCCCAGAAGTGCTTGTGAAAGGAATATCATGCATTCCTCGCACACATCATCGATACAAGTCAAGAAGTGAAAGACATCCAGAACATCCCAGAGGTACGCGACTTTCCCGACATCTTCCTAGAAGAACTTCCCGGTTTACCACCGCAACGCCAAGTCGAGTTCATAATCGACTTAGTGCCAGGAGCTACCCCAGTAGCCAAATCTCCTTATCGTCTGACACCGGCCGAGATGCAGAAACTTTCCAGTCAACTTAACGAACTTCTAAAGAAGGGATTCATTAGGCCAAGCTTCTCACCATGGGGAGCACCGATCTTGTTCGTCAAGAAGAAAGATGGATCGTTTCGTTTATGCATCGACTATAGAGAACTCAACAAGCTTACAATTAAAAATCGTTATCCTTTGCCCCGCATTGACGATTTTTTTGATCAACTTCAGGGAGCTAACTACTTCTCGAAGATAGATCTACGATCCGGATATCACCAGCTACGAGTTTTAGAGGACGATGTTCCCAAGACAGCCTTCCGAACTTGTTATGGACACTACGAGTTTGTATTAATGTTGTTTGGATTAACTAACGCACCCGCAATATTTATGGATCTGATGAATAGGGTGTGTCGTCCTTACTTGGATCCGTTCATCATCGTCTTCATTGATGACATACTAATCTACTCTCGAAGTAAGGATGAACATAGTCAACATCTCCGTAGAATCTTAGAAACATTGCAAGCGGAGAAACTCTATGCGAAGTTCTCCAAATGCGAATTTTGGTTCCGACGAGTTGAATTTTTTGGCCATGTTGTTAGCAAAGATGGAATACATGTGGACCCCTCCAAAATCAAGGCCATTGAGAACTGGTCAGCACCGAAGACGCCTACAGAAATTCGTCAATTTCTAGGTCTCGATGGCTACTATCGCAGGTTCATTCAGAACTTCTCCAGCATAGCGAAACCTCTAACAACCCTGACCCAGAAAGGCATGGCCTTTTACTTGGAAGAGAAACAGGAAAGAGCGTTCCAAACGCTCAAACGAGCCTTGTGCACCGCACCGATACTATCCCTCCCCGAAGGGATATAAGACTTCATTGTCTATTGCGGTGCATCCAATCAAGGACTCGGATGGTTCTGATGCAGCGAGGTAAAGTCATAGCCTGTGCCTCGAGACAGCTGAAGACACATTAGGTTAACTACACCACCCATGATCTTGAACTAGGAGTAGCCGTATTTGCTCTAAAGATCTGAAGACACTACCTGTATGGTACAAAAAGCACGATCTTTACAGACCACAAGAGTCTACCACACATCTTCGACCAAAAAGAGCTCAACATGAGACAACGACGGTGGGTAGAGCTACTCAGTGATTACGAGTGCGAAATTCGTTATCATCCGGGTAAAGCCAATGTAGTAGCCGACGCCCTGAGTCGGAAAGAATATACTGGTCGTAGAGTCAAATCTTTGACTCTAACTATCTATTCACACTTGTCCACGCAAATTAAGGAGGCTCAGCTCGACGCTTTGAAACCTGAAAACGTGGTAGGTGAATCCCTTAGAGGGATGGATAAGAACTTGGAAGTCAAGGGTGGCGAAGCCTTATACCTCATGGATTGGATTTGGACACCGAAACACGGTGGCTTCAAAGACTTGGTCATGATCGAAGCTCACAACACTCGTTATTCTGTCCACCCAGGTTCAGATAAGATGTATATGGATCTTAAAAAGTTATACTGGTGGCCTAGCATGAAAGGAGATATTGCTACCTTCATAAGTAAGTGCCTTGCTTGCGCAAAGGTGAAGGTCGAATACCAGAAACCCTCCGGTCTTCTACAACAACCGGAGATACCAGAATGGAAGTGGGAGCGGATCACTATGGACTTCATAACCAAGTTTCCCAAGATGACGGGTGGACTTGATTCCATATGGGTCATCGTTAATAGACTGAACAAGTCTGCACACTTCTTGCCAATCAAAGAAACAGACAAGATGGAGAAACTCACACGAACATACATTATGGAAATTGTAAGAGGGCACGGTGTTACTATATCCATTATCTCAGATAGAGATAGTAGATTCACTTCGAGGTTCTGGCAGTCGTTACAAAGTTCCCTAGGAACTAGGCTGGACATGAGTACGGCCTACCATCCACAGACCGACGGGCAAAGTGAGAGAACTATCCAGACCTTAGAAGATATGTTGCGTGCCTGTGTAATCGACTTTGGAAAAGCTTGAGATACCCATTTACCCGTCGTCGAATTTTCCTACAACAACAGCTATCATATGAGCATAAAGGCAGCTCCATTCGAGGCCCTCTATCGCTGAAAGTGCAGATCCCATCTGTGCTGGGCTGAGGTGGGTGATACCCAGTTAGCTAAGGGACGAGTTCCCGAAAGCACTCTCATGGGTCCGGAGATCATTCGGGAAATGACAGAGAAGATCGTTCAAATTCGTGAACGATTGAAAGCCTCTAGAGACCGACAGAAAAGCTACTCTGACAAGCGAAGGAAACCGTTGGAATTCCAGGTGGGTGACCGAGTCCTACTAAAGGTCTCACCCTGGAAGGGATTAATACGCTTTGGAAAGCATGGGAAACTCAATACAAGATACATAGGGCCTTTCGAGATCCTCGCGAGAATCGACCCTGTAGCTTACAAACTTAAGCTACCGCACGAACTCAGTAACGTACATCCTACCTTCCACGTCTCGAACTTGAAAAAGTATCTGTTCGACGAGACTCTTGTTATTCCACTCGATGAGATCGAGATCAACTAGAGCCTCAACTTCGTGGAGGAACCAGTAGATATCATGGACCGAGAGGTCAAGCAAAAAAAGCAGAGCCGTATCCCGATAGTGAAGGTTCGCTGGAACACAAAGCGTGGACCTGAATTCACTTGGGAACGAGAGGATCAGATGAAATTGATATACCCTCATCTTTTCGCTTAGTTAATTATAACTTCTTATTTTCTTAAATTCTAATTTCATGACGAAATTCCTTCTAACGGGGGGATGATGTGGCAACCCAGAATTTCCATTATGTACAAACAATATCACTTCAATAGAAGTTATATCAGTCACAGTAAACTTTCAGACTTTTCCATATAAGTTTGAGTAATTTAGGGTTTACACTTCAGGAAATATCAGGAGAGTGGATGCACTAGGGTTTTGTGCAACACTGTTATTCCAACACTATATTATATTAGAGATCATTTCGGGAATAAAATATTTTCTGCCAAAAATCTCAGGACTATAAATAGAATTCTGAGCCAATTTCATTCATTATTCACATTTTCAACTAGAGAAAAGCCATTTTCTCTCTCGTGGATCTTCGGGTTTTTATCCCAAATCATGAGTACCTCTCTCTAGTAGTGTTATATAGCTTAAAATGTGTTCATAACATAGATTACATAGCTAAATAACTAGATTTAGGAGTTTACTCCCCAAGGTGTTCTTGGGCGGTAAACTCCCGAAACAATGCCTAGCCTTTCCCCCGTGACATGCTACTACCTTAGACTCATATATATATGTGTGTTAGGGACAAGAAAACAACCAAGAAACACAAAAACATGGGTGTTCACGGCCCAAGATGATCTTGGATCGTGAACTCCAATAACTTGGATCAAAGGGTGCTTTTAAGGCACCTAAAGCCTTAGACAATTACTAGGAATTGTTTCCACTTAAATCAAGGACCAAAACACATCAAAAACACCCCTCAAAGTGAGGTCACGGCCCTAATAAGGTTCTTGGGCCGTGAACATCAAACAAAGGCACAAAGTGTGCCTAAGGCCTTCATATGCTTCGGATAAAAGTCTAAGACCTATACTACATGTGCAAGAGACTTGAAAACATCAAAAACATCATTCCAAGGCAGTTTATGGCAGTAAACTCCAAAGGAATTGGCCTTGGGGCTGTAAACTCCTCAAAGGAGTGTTAATATGCCCTAAACCCTTCCAAGAATTAAACCACCAAGTTGGAATACTTCTAGGAATCATTTAACACCTCAAAACAACCCAGGACATTAAGTCTTGGATTTTACGGCTGTAAACTCAAGAGCTTACAACCGTAAACTCCATGTGTGAGGTTATATGGAGAGTTAACTCAAGTATAGGGTCCTTTGGAACCCTAAACCCCAGTGCCTTGTCCCACAATAGCTTAGATGCAATCCTTAGGGCTTATAACACATATATAAAGTGTTTATTATGTTCTAGGATGTCTGAACATTATCAATTAGTAATTTAAGACTAATTGAGTGCATATATGTGTGATTATATGCTCATTAGGATCGTAGTGTGTGTACAAGGCCTCACTTGACACCTAACAATCCTACACCATCCAGTTCATCCAAACCACCCTCTACAGGTAAGTTCATACCCTTAAATGAATATTTTAAATGTTTTTAAATGCTTTAATGGGGGGGGGGGGGGAATACAAGTAGAAAATAGCATGTTATTAAATCACTCACATGTATTTTATAACTGTGTTTTCATCTAGCAGATTTCACATACTACAAAATGTGATGCATGAAATGGTTTTCCATCTTAAAATACCTTGATAACAAAAGTATTAGTTTTGAAATGTTTATTAACATGACATTAAGTCACTCTTAATTATTATTCAAAACTCTTAGATACCTTGCAAAACCATTACGTTTACCTTCTTGAAAAAACAATTGCCTTTCAGTTAATTATCATAGGGATAGTTAGAAGATACAAAACAATATTCCTATTACAAGGAATCACACAAGAATCAGTTCATTCATGAGTCTATACCAATACATTACATGATACATGAGTACATTTATCTAGGATTACATGATACATGAGTACATTTATATAGGATTACATGATACATAAGTACGTTTTCATAGATACATTTATCTGAATACGCTTAATGAATACCATACATGAGTACTGTTACATAGATACATTATCCTGTATTTACTTACCTGGATACTTGTACCTAGAGTTACGAGGAAGATTTATTCGTACCTTCTGTGTAAATTTTCCTACCTATCCCTGTTCGACAGGATGTCTAGACGGGACTAACCATTCCGGAACCCAGCTGTTGGCACCACTGGGTGATGAACATCCACGGATGTCTAAGGTTATAACTTATAATAGATAGATTGATATCAGAACTAACCATTCCTCCATCCTACTATTGCAACAGAGGATGAGATGAAAATCTTCAGATGATTATTAGGTTACCACTTATATTAGGAGTTGGCTACGGGACTAACCCTTCCTCCAACCTGCTGCTACTACAGAGGACAATTGGACAATCTTCGAATGTTCATTAGGTTATACATATCGCTTACTACGATGGCGTGTTAGTCCTGGTATCCAGGATAACACTTACATGGTTATATTTTTCCTATTTACTTTATTTTGTGATATATTCACATAAACGATGAGTTAGACCAATTACTGTCTGTAGTAGTAAAAAAGAAGGAAAAACTATCATTTTACTTACAAAACATTCGGGTCTTGGTAGAAGACTACATTTTCATAACAAAACATTCGGGTCTTGGTAGAAGACTACATTGTCATAACTAAACATTCGGGTTTTGGTAGAAGACTACATTTCATACTAGTAGGAAATAAGGGATTTCTTAGGGTTTTTCATACTTATATCAACTGTCTTACTTAAAGGTTTTACATGACATTCATAACAGTTTTTCAAAGAAAGACAATGACACTTAAATACATATAAATTCACCAGCTTTAAAGCTGATACTCTCTTTTAAAATAACTTGTATTCTCAGGTCACCAGTAGACAGGTATGATGGCCAGGTTTTGAGAAGACGAAGCACAGATAAGTCTCGTGTTTTATTTTGATTGTATATTTTTGGTGTCTTATTACAATGAAAGAAGACACATGTATTAAAACTTTACTTATAATGCAATGGATGATGTTGTTGCTTATTTACTACTTTACACTGTTGTGATACTGTACATGACATCCTCCACCCCGGAACGTTTCCGCCGTTCTTGGTTTTGGGGTGTGACATTTGTATCTCTTGCGCTTAGCAAGAAGTTTTCGTAGTCTTCCGGCATGTTGGATTGCCCTCTAGAGGTTGAGATTGCGGATGATCGGTCGGTACGAGCATTGAAGATCTACCGGGATTGTGTTTTGAGGCTGTTCGAGGAATGTTACTTGGTGGACTTGGTTCCCATACCGTTGCGGGGGAACAAGGTCATTATTGGGATGGACTGGCTGAGCCCCAATGGGTCAGCGATCGACTGCGCATAGCAATCAGTGCGGATTAGGACCCCTAGTGGGGGAGAGCTGGTGGTTCAGGGCAAAAGGCCACAACGAGGACCAGCTTTATGTTCCGCAATGAGGGCTAGGCGCTACCTTCAGCAGGGTTGCGGAGGTATGTCGTCTATGTTATGGATACCCGGGAGGCGGGTAGGGCGACGGTGGGCGATGTGCCCGTAATACGGGAGTTTGAGGACGTATTCCCCGAGGAGTTTCCCGGGGTACCTCCAAAGAGGCAAGTGGAATTCATAATCGACCTGGTCCCTGGTGCGGCTTTGATAGCCAAGGCACGGTATCGGTTGGCTCTTACTGAGATGCAAGAGTTGTCTACACAGCTGCAGGAGCTGTTAGACAAGGGATTCATTAGACCGAGCAGTTCACCCTGGGGAGCCCCGATTTTGTTTGTGAAATAGAAGGACGGGTCGCATTGGATGTGTATAGATTATTGGGAGCTGAATAAGGTAATGGAAAAGAACCGTTACCCACTCCCGAGGATTGATGACCTCTTTGACCAGTTATAGGGAGCATCTTGGTTCTCCAAGATTGATTTGCGCTCAGGATATCATTAGATGAGGGTCAGAGAGGAGGATGTATAGAAGATGGCGTTACGGACGCGCTATGGCCACTATGAGTTCGTGGTGATGCCTTTCGGGCTCAACAATGCTCCCGCCGCATTCTTGGATCTCATGAACCGTGTGTGCAGACCGATGTTGGATTGGTCCGTGATAGTTTTCATCGATGACATCTTGGTTTATTCCAAGATGCAAGAGGAGCATGAGGACCATCCGCAAGAGGTTATGGAGACTTTAAGAAGGGAGAACTTGTATGCTAAGTTCTCTAAGTGTGAGTTCTAGTTGCGCGAGGTGTAGTTTCTTCGGCACCTTGTCAACCAAAACGGGATTTCGGTAGATCCAGCCAAAGTGGAGGCCGTGATGAGATAGGAGGTTTCGAGGTCTCCATCTGAGCTTCAGAGTTTCTTAGGGTTAGACAGCTACTATCGAAGATTCATCAAGGATTTATCCAAGATAGTCGTACCCCTGACCAGGCTAACGAGGAAGGTTGTGGTCTTTCATTGGGGGCCTGAACAGCAGGCTGCATTCGAGACATTGATACAGAGATTGTGCGAGGCGCCTATCTTAGCCCTGCTAGAGGGCATGGAGGATTTCTTCATGTACTGTGATGTGTCCATCTCGGGTTTGGGCGCAGTATTGATGCAGGGAGGGCATGTCATTGCTTACGCTTCGAGGTAGCTAAAACCTCACGAGGCGAATTACCCGACGCATGATTGGGAGCTGGGGGCTGTTGTGTTCGCCCTCAAGATTTGGCGTCATTAGCTCTATGGGGTTTGTTGTACGATTTACACGGACCACAAGAGCCTGAGGTATCTCATGGACCAGCCAAATCTAAATATGAGGCAACGTCGGTGGCTTGATGTGGTAAAGGATTACGATTGCGAGATCTTTTAATATCAGGGAAAGGCCAATAAGGTGGCCGACGCGCTTAGCCACAAGGTAGCGCTGATCAGGGATATCTGTCTAAGGATGACAGTGGTGACTCCACTTTTGGAGCGGATTCGGGAGGCCCAGAAGGAGACCATGAAGGAGGAACATCAGAAGAGCGAGCAAATTGTGGGACAGGTTTCTTTCTTCAACTATGACAGCCGAGGGTTATTGACGCTACACCGTAGGGTGTGGGTGCCGTACCACGGGGGTCTGCACCAGGTTCTGATGGAGGAGGCGCACAAATCTCAATTCTCCATTCAACCCAGGGCAACGAAGATGTATATGGATCTTCGCCTGGACTATTGGTGGCCCTACATGAAACGGGATGTAGCATGGTATGTGGTGCGGTTCTTGACCTGCAGGAAGGTCAAGGCCGAGCACCAAAGGCCACATGGAAAGATACAACCATTGGACATTCTGTTATGGAAATGGGAGGACATTACAATGGATTATATCACAAAGCTTCCCAGGACCGCGAGAGGGGTGGATTCGATTTGGGTCATCGTTGATTGATTGACAAAGAACGCTCATTTTATTCCAATTTAGGAGAGCATCTCGGTCGAGAAGTTGACCGACATCTATATAAGGGAGGTGGTGGCGCGGCACAGGGTGCCAATGTGGGTGATTTCAGATCGAGATGTGCGGTTCACTTACAGGTTTTGGATGAAATTTCACGACGAGTTGGGTACACTTGTGCATTTTAGCACCGCCTTTCACCCTCAGATGGATGGTCAGGGCGAGCGGACCATCCAGACTCTGGAGGATATGCTGCGAGCATGCGTGTTAGAGTTTGGAGGTAGTTGGGATACATACCTCCCTTTGGCGGAGTTCTACTATAATAATAGTTATCACGCGAGTATCGATCGTCCTTCCTTCGAGATGGTGTGCGGGAGGAACTGCAGGACCCCGATATGTTGGGGCGAGGTTAACCAGAAGGTAATGGGGAGCACCGAATTAGTTCTCAAGACAACAGAGAGGATTCAGTAGGTTCGGAGCAGGCTTCAGACTGCTCAGAGTCGGTAGGAAAGTTATGGCGATAAGCGTCGATCAGACCTAGAATTCCAGGTTAGGGATATGGTTCTCCTGAAGGTGTTGCCATGGAAGGGCGTTATCCGATTCAGGAAACGGGGCAAGTTGGGACCCAATTACATTGGACCATTTAGGGTTATAGCCCGGGTGGGCAAGGTGGCTTATAGGCTGGATCTGCCAGCCGAACTTAATCAGATCCACAACACTTTCCACATTTCCCAGCTGCAAAAGTGTCTAGTGGACGACTCGACAGTGGTGCCCTTGGAGGACATTTAGGTTGATGGCAGCCTGAACTACATTGAGCAAACTATGGTGATCCTCGATCGAAAGTTGAAGGATCTAAAGAACAAGAGAGTAAAACTCGTGAAGGTGCAATGGCAACACCAGAAGGGCTCGGAATGGACTTGGGAGCCGGTGGACGAGATGACGGAGCCCTACCCAGAGCTATTTCATGAATGAGCAGCAAAGTTCGACGACGAAGTCTAAAATAAGTGGGGGAGATTTGTAGCACCTGGTTCTTGGTACACATTTCTTTTTATTTTTATCTAAGTATTTTTCATTTTCGGCCTTGGACTCGGCGAGTTGATGGACCAACTCACCAAGTAGAAGTGGGATGGGACGCGGGATTTAAGCGATGAACTCGGCGAGTCGGGTCCCAGACTAGACGAGTAGACGCTGTCTGAACAAAAACCTTAATCCGAGGGTTTACACCCTATTTAAGCAATGTTATATCGACTATAACATCCCTTATGCTCCTAAAACACCTCTCATTGAAAGCCTAGCCGTTATTGTAGCAATCTAAGCCATGTTGGTGGATTTTTGTCTTAAGAAGGAAGGAGAAAAGCTTGAGGAAGCAAGTAACGACCAAGTGAACTCGATTTTGTGCACTTTTATAGCTCATTGAAGGTAAAAAGTTGTAACCTTGCTCATTCATTTGTTAGATCCCTCTTTGGGGAGATTTAGGGCTTTTATAAGCCATTTTTGGTGGCCAACCATGTTTGCAAGCATGGTTGGGGGTTAAAGATTCTGAATCACATCATTAAAGGAGTCACTAGGCAGATTTAGGTTGCTTTTGCACCCATGAAAGGTCCCATGCACCATAGGAGCTTGTTTTATGTCTTTTTGAGCTCAAAGTCCCATGCAAGCATGTAAAGTTTGTAACTTTACGTGCTAGATTGATTGTAGAAGCTTTGATCTATCTTTTGATCAAACGTTGTACATCAGAAATCGAGGATTTAGAGTATGGACATGACCAACTCGGTGAGTCCATTCTTGGACTCGACGAGTCCGAGGCTTTGAGCCCCACATCTGTTGAGGGTCAAGGAACCTAGTTGAGTGTTAGAAGGGTTGTAACCGAACATAAAGAAATACCTAATGCATTGGACCTGATTTTAAAGCTGTAGTTCATGGGACTCGACAAGTGCTAGAACAAACTCGGCGAGTCCAAGGAAATCTCCTTAAGATTGGAGATGAACTCGACGAGTTGTTCATCAACTCGGTGAGTCGAGGACAGGACTTGTTCATCAGATGAAGGTGGAGTCGACGAGTTGTTCATCAACTCAGCGAGTCGGATAAGGTTCATATGATGTTCATATAAGAGAGGAACTCGTCGAGTTGATGGCCCAACTCGACGAGTTGGGTCATGGATGAGGACGAGTAAAGGGTGAGGGACTCGGCGAGTTGAAGGCCCAACTCGGCGAGTCGAGTCAACTTGAAGTTGACTTTGACTGAACTTAGACTGACCCTGTTTAGGGTTGCACATGCTGTGTTGACTTGGAGTTTGTTGTGTAGGGATCTAGGAGTTGAAGGGAGTTGACTTGTGCGCCGAGGATAATTCAAACACTGCACGATATTGAGGTGAGTTACCTTCCAGTAAGGGTGGGTCTAAGGGCACAATGCCGACCCACCGAAAATGGGTATTTAGAAGATAATGGTCTTTGTGATAATTATCTTGGTATGGTTATGTGTTGGTTATGAGATTTATCTCGATGATATGTTATGTGTGTAGTAGGGATTGGTTTCCCTAACAGTGGTCCTTAGGATACAAGGGTAGGTCGGTACCTGGATATGCCTTACTATATGTTTATATCTGTTGATTGTATTCTAGTGGTAGGGGTGAAATAGTCCCCGGTTGCCGGTTGAAAGATACCGATGATGGATACCGGTTGAGAGATACCGATGTTGATTACCGGTTGAAAGATACCAATGATGGTTACCGGTTGAAAGATACCGATGATGGTTACCGGTTGAAAGATACCGTTGAAGGTTACCGGTTGAAAGATACCTATGAAGGTTTCCGATTGAAAGACACCAACGATATTGTATGCTATGTGGTATGATGGGGGAACTTACTAAGCTTTGTGCTTACAGTTTTGGTTTTGGTTTTAGGTACCTCTTCATCGAAGGGGAAGGAGACGACGGTGTAGCAGTGCATCTCACACACACACTCATGGTTTCCGCAAGGAGTTTTTGGGATTGTACTCTGTTTTTAATACTTTTTACGTTATGGTTTGGGACACAACAATATGATTTTGTGACGTGTTGTTTACTTGACAATATTTTGGTAAAAATGTTTATGGAATTGTTAATTTAAAAATAAAATTTTCGGGCTTGAATTTTGGGATGTTAGAAGTTGGTATCAGAGCCCTGGTTTGAGGGATTCGGACACAACCTTGGGGGTGTCTGGACTCAAACTGATGGATTAAAAGATTTTTCCAAGGAAAATAGTTTTATAAAATCTAAATGGAAGGATTTTAAGAAAGACGAAGTGTGTGATGCGTGCGACCGGCCAGGCTCAAGTAAGTTTTCCCTAAGATACCGATACTTGCTATGTTATGTTATATGGTTTTGATTCAGAAAACTGCATGCTAGAATAAGGCTAAGGATCTAGGAGGATGCCTTGTGTGCCTAATATATGATTATGAGAATTGCATGCTAGTTAGGGCTAAGGGTCTAGGGAGGATGCCTTATATGCCTGTTGTATGAGCTGTATGCTAGGACGGTTAAGTCAGCAGTAGGATGGCCTGTGTAGGTTATGTGTAATTTTGGTTACCCAACGCACGAATGCTGCTTGCTTTGTGCTATGGGGGTTCTGGCCATCTTCAACTAGCTAAGGATCGGATATGTAACAGTATCCGCAAGCTAGTTAGGGGGAGGTGGTGGGGACTCCTAGTGCAGCTGATGACGGAGGGTAGGTCGAAGCGTGCCCTAGGGAAGCCTAGGATGAGGTCAGTGGAAAGGGTATAGGTAAAAGGGACTTGGCAAAGTCGAAGCAATCCTTGAGGAAAGTACAAGTAGATGTGGAAGGTAGTATGGGTCCTTACTATTGAAAGCAGAGGACCTGTACTCGAATCAAGGAGGGCCTAGATGGAACCTAGAAACTTGGAAAGTGTGTGAGACCTCTAAGAGGTATATGTGATCCTAACAATCGTATGTTTATTTTCATAATGGTGGTCACACGACATGGTGCAGGTGGTTCAGGATCTGGGTTAGGATCAGGCTTGGGCGCAGGATCCGAGCATGTGGATGATGGGTTACGCGAGTTCATCGTGTCCTAGATGACGAGGGGTATCCTTGATGTGACGCTAGTTATCTTCGGGTCGATCAAGGAAGGGATCATTGGGCTGATGGAGGATCGCCTCAGGGCGTTCAGGAGTGACATTGCGACCAACCAGTTAGGGCCACACACACTGTCCTTTAAGGATTTCAGAGGGAGTGGTGCGCCAGATTTCCATGGGGTGAAGGACCCCATTCCTGCAAACCATGTTGCAGTGCCATGGGTGAGATTCACTTAGTTTTTCCTGTTGGGTTTAAGCACTATAGCACTTCTATGGTGCACATGCTACCTTAAATGCTTTGGAACTATGTTTTCTCTAATAATATATGCATTTTTCAAATTTCCAAAGCGTACAAATTAACTAGCATACTATTGAATATAACAACTAGTTAGATGGCTTACCTCTTGTGTAGCTCTTGGCCTTGGAAGCTTTAGCACCTCAAATGTAATGCCTCTAATGTGTTACAAACACCAAATGAAATGAGGCTTAAGTGAATAAGACTTGTAAGCTCAAAATCGTTTCTACACTCTTAGTGTATATGCTTCACTGATTTTTTTGGCTATAGGGGCTTCTTTATATAGTGTTTAAAACTCTAGGGTTTCATCCATGTAACCCTATTGCACAATGACCATCCGTATCTCTTAAGTTCCATGGGTTAAAGTTCCATGGACTATTTAGCCCATACTAATGTATCATTGGCCTATACTATAAGAATGATTAATTTACACAATCAACCCCATATATTTAATTAGTCTCTTTTTACCACTAAATTAATTCCAAATTAATTCTTGACCAATACTAATTAAATAACATGATTTCTCCATTAATATATTATTTTTATAATATAGTAATAAATCCTCAGTTCCTTATTCTTAAAATTTCATCCTATCAAATTGCACTGGTGAAGGCAACCCAAAAGGACCATGCTAGAATCGGGTCAAGTACATACCAGATATAGTTATGGGCTTAGACACCAACATTCCCCCACTTGGATAAGTATAATAACTAGAACTGCCAATGTAGCTTCAAGATACGATTAGCAATCGTAGCTTCCAAAATTCGTTGTCGAACTCTGACACAGTTAGTGACTGTCCTTAGATAAGTGATCATATATTACTCTGTTCTTCAAGATATCAGCTGAAAAATACATGGAACATAGTCATACTTATTGTCCTGCAATTAGTTTCTCGATATCCGATATGTTTGACATAGAAAAAAATTGAACACATCAATTTTTTTCTCACTAGGCTCGACACACAAGTCAAAACAAATCATTGAGGGGCCCATATATCGTTTTTAATCCTCTTATGATAAAAGGAATAGATAAACTTCGACATTATATTCTTGTACTAACTACTTGTCAAATCATACACAACGATACGTTTTATAACATCAAGTTACTAATGCATTTTTGTACCATCAATGAACAACCAATTTGTAGTCAACAACTCATATATCTTGGTTTGAAGATTATATGATATTATCATCTCACAATCACTCGTGATAAATTCCATGAAGTGATTCAGGTGAGTGCGGGTTGATCTAATACTCAACTCTTATTTCAGAAGTACTCATGAATGGTGTTGCAAACCAGTTGCTATGTCTAACTCCTTAGAAAAATCTACAAACCAACTCATGACAGTCTTCTTTCATACCTATTTCCAAAGTATGATCGACTGTGGATAGTTCATATAAGCTTATTATTCTGGAAGTCAAAACTTATATATAAAAAACACCTTTTATTCAATCATCAAAATGTCAATTACAATTTATCTATTACAAGTTTCTAATTTATCTAATCACTAAAAGTAATATCGTCCTTTAGCCCAATGCCTTTTGCATGCTGCAAGTGCTTAACCCTACTCAGTCCCTTTGTAAGGGGATCCGCTAGGTTATCCTGTGATGATATCCTCTTCACCACGAGGTCTACTTCTTCTACCTAATGTCTTATGAAGTGGTACTTTCTGTCGATATGCCTGGATCTACCATGATCTCTCGGATCCTTGGTTAAGGAAACCTCCCCTTCATTATCGCATAAACCATCTATAGGCTCCTTTATGGATGGCATAACTAAAAGGTCTTTGATGAAGTTCTTCAACCATATGACCTCTTTCTATGCTTCACTCGCTGCAATGTACTCTAATTCACACTTTGAACCAGCCACTGTCTCCTGCTTGGAACTTTTCCAAGTTATTGCTCCTCCATTAAAAGTAAACACCCAACCCGACTAAGAATGCATATTATCTCTGTCGGTCTGAAACCCGAAATCACAATACCATGTCACTCTTAAGTCATCACTCCCAACGAGGGTAAGGATCTAATCCTTAGTCCTCAGCAGGTACTTAAGAATGTTCTTAACTGCAGTCCAGTGAGCTCTACCAGGATTCCCTTGATATCTACTAACCATGCTTAAAGGAAAGGATACATCAGGACGAGTACAAGTCATAGCATACATGATTAAGCCAACCGCGGAAGCATACGGTACTCGACTCATTTATGCTATCTCAACCTCTATACTCGGAATCTGAGTCTTACTCAGTTTGGTGTTGCTTTGGATAGGTAAGTCAGCTTTGTTGGAGTTTTCCATGCTGAAACGCTTCAGCACGTTGTCCAAGTCGGTACTCTGTCTAAGTCCTACCAGTCTCTTAGTCATGTCTGTTAATATACTTATCCTTTGGATATAGGCAGCTTCTCCAAGGTCCTTCATAGCAAAGCACTTCATAAGCCAGGAATTAACCTCCTACAAGGTTGGGATGTCATTTCCTATGAGTAGTATGTGATCCACATACAACACGAGAAAGCTAACCACACTCCCACTAGCCTTGACAAAAACACATGACTCATCCTCGGTTCTCGAAAATCCAAATTGTTTGACTTTCTCATCGAAACAAAGATTCCAACTTTGAGATGCTTGTTTCAATACATAAATGGATCTCTCAAGCTTACACACTCTATAAGGGTACTTTGCATTGACAAACCCCTATGGCTAACTCATGAAAACGTCTCCAACCAATTTTCCGTTAATGAAAGCGGTTTTGACATCCATCTACCATATTTCATAGTTATGAAATGCAGCTATGGCTAACATAACCCTTATAGATTTAATCTTCGTTGCTGGTGAGAAGGTTTCATCATAGTCAACTCCCGGAGTTTGAGTAAAGCCCTTCGCAATTAGTCGCGCCTTATATGTGTGTACTTTACCATCAATGCCAGTCTTCTTCTTGAAGATCCATTTGCACCCGAATGTCTTTTGTCCTGGAATGTTGTCAACCAAGTTCCAATATTGATTGTTATAAATGGAATGAATCTCATTGTCCATAGCCTCTTTCCATTTTGCAAAATTGGGACCTGTCATGGCTTCCTTGTAGTTTTTAGGTTCATCCAGATTTATCAATATACTATCACTGATAAATGTATCACCCTCAGTTTTCATATGAAAACCATATAACAGAGGTGGAACACTATCTCTACTGGAACATCTCAGAGGCACAGTCTCGTCAATTGGTTCAACATGAGTTTCCTCCCAGGTTGATTGCTAGTGTTTAAGGTTCCTTCACCGCTTGACTCTTAAATCTCTTCAAGGTCAATTTACCTCCCACTGTCCCATTGGCATATGAGTTCTCTCTCGAAAGACTATTTTCCTCGTAATGAAGACAACATTGTCACTCGGTCTATAGAAGAGATATCCAAAGGACTTCTGTGGGTAGCCGATGAAAATACATCGCTCACTCTGAAGTTCAAGCTTGTCGCGAGTCTCGCGTCTCACGAAAGCCTCGCAACCCTAAACTTTGATGTAATCCAACGAAAGCCTCGCAACCCCGAACTTTCCCTATCCACATCTCGTGAGGTCTTTTGGCAACCTTCTTAATAGGGACTACATTAAGGATATGGGCGGCAATCTCTAAGGCATACCTCCAAAATGAGATAGGTAACGAAGCTCAACTCATCATAGAATGAACCATGTCCAACAAGGTTCAATCATGCCTTTCATCAACACCATTCAACTGTGGTGTCCTAGGAGGCGTCAATTATGAAACAATTCCACATTCCTTAAGAAAGTCGTGGAACTCACTACTAAGATACTCTCCTCCTTAATCGGATCGCAACACCTTTATCTTCCTCCCCAGTTGATTCTCCACTTCTGAATTAAACTCTTTGAACTTTTCAAAAGTTTCTAACTTATGCTTGATTAAGTAGATATACCCATACCTACTGTAATCATCGACAAAAGTCATATAGAAGCGATTAGCATCCCTTGTGGCAGATCTGAAGGGTCCACACACATCAGTGTGTATGAGATCCAACAAACCCTCACCCATTTCAGAAGAACCAGTGAAGGGTGATTTGTTCATCTTTCCAAGTAAAAAAGATTCGCAAGTGTCATCCGATTTCAGGTCGAATGACTTCAAGACTCTAACCTTCTGAAGTTGGCCTATGCGCTTCTTGTTGACATGTCCAAGACGAGAATGCCACAAGCATGGCTTATCCAAATCATTGGATGAATCAATATGTAACATATTATTTCCTGAGTTATCTATAACCATCAAAGTTTCATATATACCATTGCAAGGTAATGTTTCAAAATAAAAAACACTGTTATAATAAGCATAAATACCACCATTCTCATTATTAAAAGAAAAGGTAAAACCTTGTTTATACAAACTGTGAAAGGAAATAATATTTCTCGCCATATCGGACGAGTAGCAACAATATTCAAATCTATTTTTAACCCACTACTAAGCAATAAAGAGTAAACTCCAATATTGGTCACATACGACACTTTCCTATTTCCCATGATTAAGTTATCTTCCCGTGCTCCATATCCCTCCTTCTTTTTAGCCCCTGCAAATCAGAAAAAATGTGAAATCCACAACCTGTATCAAGGACCCAAGAATTAGCATGTGATGAGTTATTAGATTGAATAATGTAAATACCTGCAAAGGAGGGCTTGATCTTCCCATCCTTTATGTCTTGCAAGTACTTGGGACTGCTTCGCTTCCAGTGCCCCTTTTCATGGCAATGGAAGCACTCTGCTTCCTTTGGATTGATAGATGGCATAGAAAAACCAAGTTTAGTTCCACTAGAAGAAGACCCATCCCGGGATTTTCCCTTTGGAGGAGCCTTCCTCTACTTTCCCTTACCATGTCCAATTGCCAGGACAGGGGTAGTCACAGTAGGAGTAGGGGTGGTAACAATAGATTTACCTTTCAAATTGCTTTCAGCAGTTTTGAGGAGGCCTTGAAGCTTGCTAAGAGTGACCTCTTCCTTGTTCACATGATAAGTAATATGAAACAAATCATAATAAGGAGGTATAGAATGAATAATAATATCAATGGCCAACTGTTCATCAAAGTTGACATTCAAATTTAGCAAGCAGTCAACATATCTCTACAGTTTCTGCAAGTGGCCCATGATAGACTCTCCATCCTTCATTTTAGTGGTAATCATGGAGGCGATGATCTTATACCTCTCCTGCCAAGCACTTTGATGGTATATTTCCATCAAATCTTGGTGCATTTTATAGGGCCAGAAGTCGTCATAGGACTTTTGTAGCTCAGCAGTCATGGTAACTATCATAATACATGACACCTTTGTTCATCAAGTCCCTCTCATGAACCCGATACTCCTCAATTTCCTCAGGAGTAGAAGTTTGTTCATCAATTTCCTTCAGCTCTTTATCTAAGACATATTCTTTGTCCTCATATCGAAGGGCCATACTAATGTTTCTGATCCAATCATTAAAGTTTGACCCATTGAAGATAGTTCTCCCTACAAGGTTCATTAGGGAGAAAGAGTCTGAAGGGTTGGAGCCTGAAGCATTTTTTGGGATAGACATCTGTAAAAGAAAAGAAACAAAGTTTAGATTAGATGAGAATCCTTAATATAACACCCAAAATGAAATATTAAGGCTAGGACCCAATTCAATATTCTACAATTTCGAAGAGGGGTGTCGTAATCCAATTGTAAAATATTTGAAGGTAGGTAAATGACGATTTACCAATTTCCACCATGAAAAACGAAATTGCTTATTAGGTTTTAAATGGATTTGACATTCCTAGATCCTTTGATATTCATTCAACTTTTCAATGGCATGTTTAAATCTCGATTGTTCCCTTCCAGTTTGTGACTGTGATGCTGAGGATCACAAACAATGTGTGAATAACCATGCCAATATACTTGGTACTCGTAATGTTACAAATCACCTAATCAATGTGCTGGTTAACCACACACATTCCATTGATCTATGATTAAAATTAAGCTACCCTTTTCCACTCTTATTAGTCACAAATTAGTGTGTCGGTTAACCACACACGCTCCACTAATGACTTAATAAAGTCCAAAGTGTAATTTCATGGATTAGCACATTTTTCACATTTTTCCGTAAAGTAACTAAGATCGGTAATTTAATAAAATGTTTACTTACTTTATGTTTCATTATACTTTGAAGGAGAATCAATGTCCTATCCTAACCGTTCGACTAACGACCCTTCGCCCGTCAAGGAAGCGGTTGGTGACAATGGACACCCATTAAACTGCTATTTTATAGGCAAACCTTATACCCCCCCCCCCCTTATAGACTGGCTTTGTAAATGAGGCCTATTAACGGTAAGACTGACTTTTCTTATATATATATATATATATATATATATATATATATATATATATATATATAATAACATTATACACACGTCCACACAATAGTTGTCTATCCATATTATAACCTAGCCCTATATATATATATATATATATATATATATATATATATATATATATATATATATATATAGGGCTAGGTTATAATATGGATAGACAACTATTGTGTGGACGTGTGTATAATGTTATTTTATGAAAATTACTAAGAGAATATGTTTTATAGTAATGTAAATACGTTCAATCTCATAGAACTATTGTTATTTTAATGGATTCTCACAAATTCTAATTCATTTTTGTTCTCATTCATCATTATTTATTTATTTTAATTATTACAGAATACGACTCAATAAACATCCTGATGACATTCTGACAGAATGAGAATAATTAAAAAAAAAGTGTATAATAACCTTATAGACGATTTAATTAGTGAAAATTCTTAATAATTAAAATAATTATATAAGATTGAATGTATTCATATTATCAAACAATATATTTTCTTTGTAATTCTCACATTATAGCATTATCCACACGTCCACACAATAGATGTCAATCCACATTTGAACCTAGCTCTCTCTCTCTCTCTCTATATATATATATATATATATATATATATATATATATATATATATATATATAAGTATTAACTTTTAATATTATAATAGTATAAGAGTAGAATTTTAATCTCTTAAAACTCTAGGGTTTTGGAATTAAATGTCTTAATAGTGTGACTTTACAAATTCCAAACTTGAGGGAAAGTTTTGAAACTTTTCAAGACTTTTCATATCCATAACTTATGAATATTTATGACTTTTGAAGTTCATGAAGAGACCTTTCATATAACTTTAGGACAAGTTACAAAAACTCATATGATAAACACTTTTAAGATCAATATTGATTAACAACAATTATCATATAATTTTTCTATTGATCTATTCTAACTCATTGCAAGACAATTCATATCAAATACTACAGAATAATTACTTTATTATCTAAACATTTGAGAATTGCCTTTAAAATGGATGAAGAATATCATTACCAATTCAGAAAATACAATTTTTATGATTACAAAATGGTTTGTAGTAATGATCCTATCCATTTCTAGCCAAAAACTCGAAATTCTGCACACGTGGGCACCAAGTCGTCGAGTACATGAACTGGACTCGCCAATTTGATGCTTTACTGAGTGGACTCGGAGAGTCTGTTCATGGACTCGTCAAGTTCATCTGTCAGAGTGCAGAAAAATCGATTTTCCAGCTTTGAAAACAAGTGAGCATGAGATATAACAGAAAACAATCCTCGGCTCTGATACCACTATTGGGTTTTAAGAACTATAACACTACTATCGCGCACATGCAATCCTAGATGCTTTGGAGCTATGTTTTATCTAATTATACATGAATTTTTTTAATTTCCAAAGCATACAACTTAACTAGCATACTATTGAACATAACAACTAGTTAAATGGCTTACCTCTTGTGTAGTTCTTGGCCTTGGAAACTTTAGCACCTCAAATGTAATTCCTCTAATGGGTTACAAACACTAAATGAAAAGGAGGCTTAAGAGAATAAGACTTGTAAGCTTAAAATCTTTTCTACATTCTTAGTGTATAGGCTTCACCGATTTTCTTGGCTCCAGGGGCTTCTTTATATAGTGTAACACTCCAAATCAGGTATTGCCTTGAAACCCTTGAAGAATTCTAAATTTAGCGTAATAAGTCCCTTAAGTACGCTAGGCGTACTTATGATTACGCTTAGCATACTTGGCAAAGAGGATCGCGGAGGGGCAACACGTATGTTGGGCATACCAGGAGTACGTTGGGCGTACGTGCCGAATGGCCAAAACGCTAATTTTTGGACTTGATGCCTATTTAAACGTTCTTAAGCCTCTTAGACCTAACCATAGACAATCTCCATAACCTTATTTCTCCCTTCTACTCAAGAGAGAGTTGTGAGATCATTTTTGAGCTTAGAAAGTGCATTTGTGGCCATTTTTAGTATCCATTAAAGAAGGAGAAGTTGTCAAGCAAGCTTAGAGTGACTTTAGGCTTCAAGAATTTGCATCTAGATCAGCTTGAGGAGCTTCTGGAGGTGTAAATCTTGGATCTTTCCATCTTATTCATTAGATATAGTTAGGGTTTTCTAGTTTGGTCCCTTTTGTTGGTTTTAGATCTCCTCTTGTGAGTTAAGAAACTCCAGAGGTTGGAAAGGTTAGATCTGAGGTCCTTTAGTCCATTTACAACATCAAAATGAAGTCTTGATGGGTGTTGTGACCTCATGAATGGATTAGGAACCTTAAAAAGGTCTTCATGGGGTTGTTGGGAACATATCAGACATGCAAAGGCATAAAGTCGCCAACTTTACACCCTAGGTCATCTTAATAAGCTTAGATTTGACTTTTGGACATGAGAGAATCGAGCATTAAGCACTTAATGGAGAAAGTGTTTAATCTGTTAGTACGATGGGTGTAACCTAGCGTACGCAACACATAAGGCCCAGAGACTCAGTACGCTGTGCATACCAGGGTGGTACACTAAGCGTACGCACAACAGATGGGCTTGGATTTTGTTTTGGACCTTTGAACCGTTGGGCCTAAATTGGTCACTGGGCTTGGTCGTATTTTGGGCCACTTTATCTGTTTTGGGCCATAGATGTTATGATTGGGTCTTATTGGGCCATGAGGCCTATTAATGATTTTTGGACATGGATTTTGGGATGATTAGCAAAGGAAGAATATTTGGGCCTTTATGGAAGGACTTAGGGTTTGGGTTTCCCTTTGATTAGGGAAAGTTCTAACATTGGTTAATATTATTATTCAATATGGGTAGTTATGGACAGTTTGGAGAGCGGCTTTCAGATTCTTCTGTCAGATTTGAGTCCTCTCACAATACCCATGGGTCTAAGGCATCATGGTCGGCCCATTATGTGATTGTGGCATATGTGTTAGTAAAGACCATGTGGTGTAGCCAATGACACAATGGTGTAAGAACCTGGGGGAGCCCACAGTATCCTTACAGGTTTATATGTATGCATGTAGGATGATAGTCATTTCTATGATTTGATATGCTATATGATTGTGTGTTAGTGCATGAAAGACCCCAAGGGAAGCCCGTGGCAATTGGATGTAAGACCATGTGGGGTAGCCCATGGCATTCCCAGGTAAAGACCATGTGGGGTAGCCCATGGCATGTGGACGTAAGACCATGTGGGGTTAGCCCATGGCATTCCCAGGTAAAGACCATGCGGGGTAGCCTAGGGCACGATGGTGTAAGACCCTGGAGGAGCTCATGACATCCTTACAAGTTTATGTATGCATGGCTTATGTGATATGTAGCTTTAATAGCTAATATGATATGAGATATGTGGATGGTGTGTGTGATATGCTCTGCGGAACTCACTAAGAAACTACCTTATAGGTTGTGGATTTGTCTCAGGTACTTCAGATCCCAAGGGCAAGGGCAAGGCATGATGGCGCGAAGTGCACTCTCTCTCATGCATTTTTACGGGACACTCTGATGTTTGGAATAAAAGTTGTATTTGACTTGTGGTTTGAAAAAAATTAGAATTGTATTCTTTAAATTATGGCAATGTGTTTGATTATTCAAAAATGAAAATTTTCTTTGAAAAATTGCGTCGTTACAAGTTGGTATCAGAGCCTTGGTTTCAGGGATTCGGGCACACTCTTGGGTGTGTCAGGACTTCAACTATGGAAATGGTAAAATTGTTTCCAAAATAAAACCAATTAAAATCTTTCAAAGGAAGGAAAAGATGATTGTGTAATGCATGTTATCAACCGAGCCAAGTAAGTAGTTCCCCAATGTGTTAGCCATGTTATACTGATATTTGAGCTTTGATAATCGTATGGAACTTCCTATGTGTATGCTTTTAAAATTGTATAAGGTTAGGAGCTTATAGCCTTAGAATGATTGATTTGACCTTATTTCCTATTACTTGTTTGGTTGTGGTCCTAGGGTAGAATCTTTTATTTAAAAGTGTATTTGATACTCATCTGTGTATAATTTGCATGCATAAAGGAAACATGTTAGGATTGGTCTGATTGATGTGAGTAGAGAACATCTTAGGGCATCCTAGGATTTGAGATATACGGTAGTATGTGGCATATGACTTCTTTTGGGACGAATTGGAGTTACCAGATAGAGCTTGGGGAAAGGTACAATTAGGTGTGGAAGGTAGTATTGGCCCGTATTACTTGAAGCACAGGACTTGTACCCAAACCAACGTTAGACTTGGGAGCTCTAAGGAGGACCAGTGTGTGAAGATCTCTGTTATGTATATCCCGATCATTATGTTTTATGGTATTGTAGTACAGTATGGTGGTGACACGACATGGGAATGGGGGATCAGGATTGGGATCTTCATCCAGGGCTGGATCAGGCGACACTACTGATGTCATTGATGAAAGGCTGCATGAGTTAATTGTCGTCGAGGTTACGAGTGGCATCCTTGACGCTACCCCAGTCATCTTTGGGATGGTCAAGGAGGGTATGATGGAGATCATGGAGGAGAGGATCAGGGCATTCTGAACCGAGATTACTGCAAGCCAGGATGGAGCCCAAACTCCCTCATTCAAGGAGTTCAAGGCGTGCGGGGGGCCAAAGTTTTTCGGGGTTAGGGACCCCATTGTTAGTCGATGTTGGGTGGTGGATATCGACAACGCCCAGTGTACGAGTTCTTTCTCGGATGCGGGAAATGTTGGATTTGCTTCTTGCATGCTGAGAGACAGGGTCCAAGATTGGTGGGGAGAGGCATGTGCGAGCCGATATCTGAGCATACTGAGGAGGAATATATGAGAGTTCATGGTGAAATCGTCATACCGGACATTGGCAAAGCTTCAGACTAATGCCAGGCGGAGGGAGATTAAGCTAGAGTTACAGACCAGGGAGGAGGAGGAGGAGTCTCAGGGTAGGGAACGAAGACCAGTACAGTCGCAACCAATAACGAAGCGGCTAAGCCCACTGATACGAGAGCTGGGGGCCAGAAGGGCCGCACTTGTGGCAAGTATGGCAAGAGTCACGAGGGGACATGTCGGGTGGGGATTTGCTACAAATGTGGCAAAGAGGGGCACATGGCAAAGGATTGCCCCACTCAGTTTGCAGTTTGCTTTCACTACAACCAGGCCAGCCATTGGAAGGCCTAGTGCCCTCAGCTCATTCAGGGATCTGCACAGGGTTTTGCACGTGCTGCTTTATGTGCTACTGAGAGTCAGCCAGCAAAGGTCGAGAGACCAAGGATTCGTGGGAGAGCCTTTCAGCTGATATCGGAGGAGGTCCACACAGCACCTGACGTCGTGGCCGGTACGTATTTCTTTATTTATATTATTTTGAGATATCTTGTGCTTATATTGTCTTGTGTATAGGTACTTTTCTTTTGAGTTTTGTACCTGCTTTGGTGTTATTGACTCGGGTGCGAGTCGATCCTTCGTTTCTTTAGCTTTTAGTCATCACATCAATATCTGACGTGAGGCGTTAAGTCGACCTCTAAGGGTTTCTATAGCCGACGAGCATGCAGTTTTTGCTACAAATGTGATTCGGGGATGTATACTAGAGATTTTTGGTGTTGAGTTCCCGATAAACCTAGTACTAATTGTGGTGGGTGATGTCTGTGTCATAGTGGGCATGGACTGGTTGAGTCGGTTTGGAGCTGTGATTGTCTGTAAGCGTCAGATGGTGACCATACAAGACCCTAGTAGAGGAGTACTTACTGTGTATAGCGAGGGTACCAAATCTGTATCAACTTTCTGCTCTGCTGCCAGAGCGAGTCAGAGTCTACATTAGGGTTGTATGGGATTTTTGGCGTATGTGATGGATACGCAGATTGCTACAGAGAGGCTGAGTTCTATCACTGAGATTACGATAGTGTGTGAGTTTCCAAATGTTTTTCCCGAGGAGTTGTTGGGTGTGCCTCCCAACAGGCAGGTGGAGTTCCGGATTGATTTGGTTCCGGGTGCGGCACCTATTGCCAAGGCACTTTATCGCCTTATGCCACCAGAGATGCAAGAGTTATCCTCACAGCTCCAAGAGCTACCGGGGAAGGGTTTTTATCAGACTGAGTAGCTCTCCGTGAGGAGTGCTAATTTGTCAAGAAAAAGGATGGTTCACACTGAATGTGTATTGATTACCGGGAGTTGAACAACTTAACGGTCAAGAACCATTTTCCACTACTGAGGATCGATGATTTGTTCAATCAGTTGTAGGGGGAGTCTTGGTTCTCCAAGATTGATTTGAGATATGGATATCATCAGATGAGAGTTTTCGAGGAGGATATCCAGAATACGGCCTTTAATACTTGTTATGGGCACTACGAGTTTGTGGTGATGCCTTTTGGGCTCACCAACGCACCAGCAACATTCATGGACCTCATGAACCGGGTGTGCAGGCCTATGTTGGATTGATCAGTGATCGTGTTCATCGACGACATTCTGGTGTATTCGAGATCCAGAGAGCAGCATGAAGTGCATCCTAGAGAGATTCTTTGAGTATTAAGGACAGAGAGACTTTATGCCAAATTCTCCATGTGTGATTTGTGGTTATGAGAGGTCCAGTTCCTGGGACACCTCGTTAATCAGAATGGGATATTGGTCGACCGAGCCAAGATTGATGCAATTATTAGATGGGAGGTGCCAAGATCCCCGACCGAGATCAGGAGTTTTCTATGTTTGGCCAGTTACTATGGGAGGTTTATCAGAGATTTCTCCAAGATTGCCTTCCCTCTCACTAGATTGACCCGAAAGGGTGTTACTTTTGCCTGTGGGCCCGAGCAATCGGCCTCATTTGAAACTTTTCACCAAAGATT
The DNA here is from genome assembly GCF_052625555.1 of Lactuca saligna. NCBI lineage: Eukaryota > Viridiplantae > Streptophyta > Magnoliopsida > Asterales > Asteraceae > Lactuca > Lactuca saligna. The sequence continues at coordinate 235,181,325 of NC_136421.1, forward strand.
ATGCGAAGCCTCGGTGTTAGCCCTTCCCGAGGGAGTGGAGGACTTTGTAGTTTATTGTGATGCTTCTATATTCAGGATAGGTGTGGTGTTGATGAAGAGGGGGCACATGATAACATATGCATCGAGGTAGCTGAAGCCCCATGAGACGAGGTATCCCACCCATGATTTGGAGTTGGGGCGGTGGTGTTCGTCCTCAAGATTTGGCGCCACTATCTGCATGGGGTCCTATGTACCATATATACGGAGCACAAGATCCTGAAGTACCTCATGGATCAGCCCAACCTGAATATGAGACAGAGGAGGTGGTTGAATGTAGTGAAAGACTATGACTGCAAGATCTTGTATCATCTGACATGTGTGTATGAGGATGACAGTGATGACTCCAGTCTTCGATACCATTTCATAGGCCTGGGTGGAGGCCATGAGACCGGAGAACCGCAAGAGGGAGCGGGCCGTTGGGCAGGTTTTTGAGTTTGAGACGGATAGTCATGGGCTTATGACTTTCCGTGGGTGGATTTGGGTGCCCTGTACAGGTGGAGCTCGTAATATATTGATGGAGGAGGCACATAGATCGAGATTCTTGATCCACCCGGGGGCCACTAAGATGTATTTTGATCTGAAGAGAGATTACTGGTGGCCGTGTATGCAGAGGGTTGTGGCATGGATAGTTGAGAGGTGCTTGACATGTCTCTGGGTTAAGGTGGAGCATCAACGTACACATGGCCCATTACAGCCTCTAGAGATTCCTCAGTGGAAGTGGGAAAAATTTTCTATGGATTTTGTCACCAAGTTACTGAGGACTATGCGTGGGGTTGACGCAATATGGGTGATTGTAGACCGGTTGACGAAGAGTGCTCACTTCCTCGTTATTAGTGAGAGCTCTTCTATATAAAAATTGGCCAAGATTTATGTGAGAGACGTAGTAGCACATCATGGAGTTCCGACCTCGATAGTGTCATATCGAGATGTAGGCTTTACTTCCAGGTTCTGGACGAAGTTTCATGGGGAGTTGGGTACCCGGTTGCATTTCAGTACCGCCTTCCACCCACAGACAGACAGCATAGTGAATGGACGATTCAGACGCTTGAGGACATGTTGCGTGCATGTGTTATGGACTTCAAAGGAAGTTGGGACACCTATTTTCCCTTAGCTGAGTTTTCTTACAACAACAACCACCATTACAGTATTGGTATGCCTCCCTTCGATCTTATATGGTAGGAGGTGTCGGACTCCCATCTATTCTGGAGAGGTAGGGCAGCGAGTGATGGGTAGCACTGAGATAGTGCAAAAGACAACCAAACAGATTCAACAAGTCAGATAGAGGTTATTGATAACCTAAAGTCTCCAGAAGAGTTACGCAGACCGGTGACGATCTGAGCTAGAGTTCCAGGTTGGAGATTTTGTCCTCCTGAAGGTATCCCTATGGAAAAGGGTGATCCGATTCAAGAAATGGGGCAAGCTGGGCCCTCGATATATTGGTCCGTTCAGAGTGACCACCAGAGTGGGTAAGGTAGCTTACTGGTTGGAGCTACTTGCAGAGTTGATCCAGATTCACAAACCTTCCACGTGTCTTAGTTGAGGAAGTGTGTAGCTGATGAGGCGACGGTGGTAGCATTAGAGGACATTCAGGTGGATGCGAGCCTGAATTATATTGAGAGGCCGATAGCAATCTTGGATCAGAAAGTGAAGTTTCTAAGGAATAAAGAGGTGCCCTTGGTTCAGGTCCAGTGTCAACATCGGAAGGGATCCCAGTGAACTTGGGAGCCGGAGTCCTAGATGTGAGCGTAGTCACCACAGTAATTTTTGGAGCATGACTTCAAGGGATAAGTCTAATTCCTGTGGGGGAGAATTGTAACATCCCAACTCCCAGGTATAATATTTATATATTATATTTATGAGTAAACTGAGCAACTCGACGAGTTGGTGCCCCAACTCATCGAGTAGAGACGAATTAACCACGTAGGTTTTACAACCAACTTGACGGGTCAGAGAGACCAACTCGTCGAGTATCCCCATGGAAAAGGGTGATCAGATTCATGAAATGGGGCAAGCTGGGCCCTCGATATATTGGTTCATTCAGAGTGACCACCAGAGTGGGTAAGGTAGCTGACCGGTTGGAGCTACTTGTAGAGTTGAGCCAGATTCATAACACCTTCCACGTGTCTCAGTTGAGGAAGTGTGTAGCCAATGAGGCCGTGGTGGTAGTATTAGAGGACATTCAGATGGATGTGAGCCTAAATTATATTGAGATGTCGATAGTAATCTTGGATCGGAAAGTGAAGGTTTTGAGGAATAAAGAGGTGCCCCTAGTTTAGGTCCAGTGGCAACATCGGAAGCGATCCTAGTGGACTTGGGAGCCGGAGTCCTAGATGCGCGAGCAGTCTCCACAGTTATTTCTGGAGCATGACTTCGAGGGAGAAGTCTGATTCTTGTGGGGGAGAATTGTAACATCCCGACTCCCATGTATAATATTTTTATATTATATTTATGAGCAAACTGAGCAAATCGACGAGTGGGTGCCCCAACTCGTTGAGTAGAGACGAATTAACCATGTGGGTTTTACAACCAACTTGACGAGTTAGAGAGACCAAATCGGAGAGTTGGCGCTGCGAGTGGAAACCCTAATCTTCTGGGTTTATGTCCTATTAAAAGGGCCTTAAGCCCTCATTTCCAGCTCACCAGCCTTTCAACTCCCCTAAGTGAAACCCCAATCGATCATATTGACTTATGAGAGAGATAGATACAGAGAGAGAGAGAGAGAGAGAGGGAGGCTAATATGATTGGTTTTGTGCATCTTTGGAAGGAGATTTGGAGAGCTTGGTGTGTTTGATCAAGGAGGGGCTGTAGATCCAGAGTTCTTTAGTGATTAGCTTCAGTGCAAAGGTAAAAAGCTTCTATCTTGAACTTTCCTTTGTGAGATCTTATTTTAGGGAGGTTTTTAGGGTTTTCTCCCATCTCTCTTGAGACAATGATTAATTTGAGCATATCATGAGGTTGAAACCTCAGATCTGGACTGTAGGAGGGCTTGAGGGCCCAAAGACCCGAGCTTTATTGAGCTAGAGATTAGCTTTTGTGCATCTAATCCTTGTTGGAGTTTGTATCGGCATTATGAGCCTAATATGCCATGCATGAACATAAAAGCTCACAACTTTACGTGACATTCGAGCCTTGGGAGGCTAGATCTAGAGTTTGGGGTTGTATATCTGCCTTAAAACTTCTGAAAGAGAAAATAGACTGAATGGACTCATTGAGTCAATGTGATGACTCGACGAGTCGGCTAGGGTTTTCCTCGATGAGTGGGTAACTCGACAAGTAGATGATACAACTTGATAAGTTAAGTTGGATTTTCGCGACATTTCAGAGGAAGCGAGGGGACTCGACGAGTCATATAGATGCAGACGGCGAGTTGGGTCAATATGGACTGTTGACTCGACTGTTCACTTCTGTTGACTTTAGGGTTTGGTCAAGATAGGGATTATGGACACCATGGAGGGGTAAAATGGTCTTTTACACATTCCAAGAGTTTGAGATAGAAAATAACTTAGTCAATTTAAGATTCGTGATTTAAGTGTTAGTAAGATAAACTTATCCTATGTGTTAGGCGGAGGCTAGTTCGGTATTCGTGTATGAGATCATTTGCTTTCTTACTTACGTGGTGAGTCTTCTCAATATACTTACCTAGAGTAGTAATCCTTGTGTGACCAGACGGTCATATGTGTTTATATTATGAATTGTGATATCCTGCATTATGTCTTTATGATTTATGATGTGTATTATTCTTAGCTTAGTGAGTTAGGACTGGAGGGTCCACCCGAGTTGTGGGACCAGAGGGTCCCACTAAGACACATTGATCAGATGGTCTTATTCGAGCATATCCATGAGAGGCTAATGAGATATGTGTGGTATTTTGGGGAACTCACTAAGCTTTGTGCTTACCGTGTTATGTATTATGTTTTTTAGGTACTTCTCGGGCTCACAGGAAGGCACCGGCTTGATTGTATAGAGCTTGGCAATGAACCCTAATAAAGGGTTGGCTTATTGCAACCATGGAGAAAGACATTTGAAACAGTGTCAAATATGCCAAAACCTCAAAGGAGATCTGGGATGATCTTGAAGAAAGATTTGGAAATGAGATTGAACCCCATGCTTACGAATTGAAGCGCGCACTAACAACGCTCAGAAAAGACATTGATTCCGTTTCCATGTATTTCACAAAGATGAGGGAAATCTGGGATGAAATCCTATCTGCTTCATTAACACCAAGTTGTACCTATAGCAAGTGCACCTACGATATCGGAGAGAGATTAACAAAATTTCAAAGACAAAGAATGGGTTTATGAGTTTCTAATTGGTCTCGAGGACACATTTGGAACAATAAAAATGCAAATAATTAGCACCAAACCTATGACATCACTTGGATCCATCTATCTCTAGGTCTCTGAAGACAAATACCAGCGGAACATATCTGCAGCAAGAAAAGTGAATGTAGATTCTACAACATATAAGATACGTGCTCAGAGCGTTGTTGTTAAGAACCAGTTTGAGAAAAAGAGCACTAGTAAAGAAGGAGTGAAGTGCAAGTATTGTGGGAAGAATGAACACACTATTGACGGATGCTTTGAGAAGATTGGATGTCCGCATTGGTGGGATACACGTCGAAAAACTGATGGTGATCATAAAAGGCCAAATCGTCGCAAACCAAAGTTAGGAAATATCAAGGTGGAATCCATCCCCATACCAGGTGTTAGCCTGGAATAGGGGTGGCAACTCTCGACCCAACCCGTAACCCGACACGAAAATAAGCGGGTTAGGGTTGAGATTTCTGACCCGCCAACCCGCCAACCTGCCAACCCGTTTATTTAATGGGTTGGGTTGGGTTATGTGTTTGGGTTCGCGGGTCAACCCGCCAACCCGCCAAATTTATTTAATTATCTATTTATTTTAATTTTTAACAATCTAATATTATACTATTATTTTCCATTTTTCATATCCTTAAAAATTAGTGTGGTATTCGTTGGTATCATCAGCCATATTAATATTAGAGTTGTACGTTTTGGAAATGTGGCATTGTGTGCTTGTGTTGTGGCTCATGATCCACAGATCCAATAATCCATCCTTCACTCCTTGAGTCCATGTGCTAATGTGCAGCCAACATTGCGTACCCTAATAAAAAATGCCTCTCTTTCCAGTATCCACATTCACGAATCACGAACGGTTGAACGAAGGCAGAAACATCATGATCAAGAACTCACGATTCAATCACTCATCGGGCCACTCCTCATCCACTCAACGCCGTTCACACATCGCACTCGCTTCTGATCAGCTTCGACGTTCAACACTTCGACCCACCTTCCTTTCTCTCTACGGTAAGTAACAATCTATAGTATATACAATCTATAGATTAGTAAATTACAAAATTACCACCCGATTTTGACGTTCGCTCATGATCCAGTTATCCATGGACGTTCGACACTTCTGATTTTGATTGTAAATCCCATCGTCATCATCCAAGTTTGTTCGTTAGACGACGTTCGGTAAGTGTTGTTTAATATAAAGTTAATTCTTTAACTTTTGAGTTACATCACGATTTATCTGGTAATTAAAGTTAATTCATAAGTTTGTTTAATATACTAGTATCTTCTAAACAAAAAAATGTATACGGCCCCCTCAACAATGCATCACAGTGAAGTAGAACTCCCAAATAAAATAAAGGAAAATCAATAGAGTTATTGGGATATAAGTGGTACTGTGGTAGCTCCACTTTGACACAAATATCGTCTATTTGACACAAGACAAACAAGTGGTGTTGACTTAGATAGGGCTTTTTCTTTGACCTTTTTCTTGATGTTACTGCACCATGGAATATGTTAATATTATCACCCACTATGTTAAATGAAAATATGATTTTGATTAGTGCTTCTTTTTCTGTTAAATACTAGCGTTATTGTTGACTTGTTAAACTGATTTTGAACCTGTTTTACATTGATTTTGACTTTTTTTACCCATTATTTAATAATCAGTAGTGCTTCTTTTTCTGTTAAAAATTAGCGTTAAATTGTTAATCATTATATTGTTTGTGTAGGTCGATATGGAAGATGTTATTGTTGACAATCATGTTGAGGTTGACAATGAAGAAAGTGAAAGTGATGATTCAATTGAAGAAGTTGAAGCACCAAATGAATCACTAGGAGTTGAGAGTACTTCTTCAAAGAAAAGGAAAACAAGGACATCAACTTCAGATGTTTGGAAAAGCTTTACTAAATTACCAAGAAAAACACCAAATGAAACCCTATATTGTGTGTGCAACAAGTGTGGTCAAAAATATAAAGCAGGAAGTGAAAGCGGTACCGGTAATCTACATCGCCATCGAAGGAGATGTGAAGATAATAATAGTAGAGACATTGGCCAATATATGATTTCCGATAGCCAAGGTGTAATGGATTTGCGAAATCCAAAGTTTAGTCAAGAAAGACTAAGGGAATTGTTGATTGAAGCTATTATTAGACATGACTTGCCATTCTCCTTTGTTGAGTATGAAGGAATTAGAAATATTTGCAAATATTTGGAACCAAATTCCAGTCATATTTGTAGGAACACAGCAAAGGCAGACATTAAAAAAGTTACATGCAAGTCATTGTGTTAGACTTCGTGGCGAGTTGCTTAAATGTCCAAGTAGAATATGCTTAACTTCTGATGCTTGGACATCAATTGTTACAGATGGTTATTTGAGTTTGACTGCACATTATGTTGATAGCAAGTGGGTCTTACAGAAGAGGATTTTAAATTTTTCTGAATTCCCTCCTCCACATAATGGTGTTGCTATTGATGAAAAGCTTAGTGGCTTGATCAAAAGTTGGGGGATTGAAAGGAAGTTGTTTTCTATCACTTTAGATAATGCATCCTCTAATGATGTTTGTGTCAGATTGCTTAAGAATCAATTTCGTTTGATGAATTCTTTAGTATATGATGGTAAGTTGTTTCATCTGAGATGTTGTGCCCATATTCTCAATTTGATTGTTCAAGATGGGTTGAAACAAATCGATGTGGCTGTGGAAAAAGTTAGAGAATGTGTGAAGTATGTCAAAGGATCTTCAGCAAGAAAAACAAGGTTTTCTCAATGTTGCTCACAAAATCTTTTGGACACTAGAAAGGCTTTGATGCAAGATGTTCCTACTAGGTGGAATTCTACTTATATGATGCTTTCTTGTGCAGTTTATTATCGACTAGCCTTTTCACATCTTAGTTTGAGTGATTCTTACTTTCAAGATTGCCCGTCCTCTGATGAATGGGAAAGAGTTGAGAAAATGTGTAGCTTTTTGAAAGTGTTTTATGATGCAACTCTTCAGTTTTCAGGATCACTTTATCCTACTTCAAATTTGTATTTCCCTCAAATATTTGGAATACATTTGAAGTTGGTTGAGGAGAAGAAAAGTCCCGATGAGTATATGAAAAAAATAGCTACCCAAATGTGGAATAAGTTCAACAAATATTGGGCTGATTTTAATGTTCTGTTAGCTATAGCCATGGTGTTTGATCCTAGATATAAGTTTTCGTTGATTGACTTTTGCTATAAAAAACTCTACGGAGAAGGTTCATCACAATTTAAGGCTATTGAGAGTGCCCTTTATGAACTTTACGATGAATATGTGCAAGCTTCAAAAAATGCAACAACATCCGACTCGACATCACATCAAGGGAGCAACGACAACATTAGACAAAGTAATGTTGGGGGAGAGTCTAGTCAAAACAACATTCTTGAGGTAAATCATATTTTCTAATTACTATTAAATTTTCTTTTATATTTGTTTAGTTTTAAAATATACTAAATTGCTAATTCGTTTTTTATATATATTATTTTTTATTATAGGAGTTTGACGAATATGATAATGATGATCCGGGTTCCAACACCACAAGTCAATTGCATGTATACCTTCTTGAGCCAAGAGCTAAAAGAACTTCTTCCATTAACATGCTTGAGTTTTGGAAAGCCCAACAATATAGGTATCCTGAATTAGCTAAATTAGCTATGGATATACTTTGTGTTCCCGTTTCAACAGTAGCATCTGAATCGGCTTTTAGGCTTGGTGGAAGAATTTTGAATGAATATCGAAGTTCCATGAAACCCGATGTGGTTGAAGCTTTGGTTTGTAGTCGGGATTGGTTGTTTGGAGAAAATGGTAATATTTCATAATTTTTGGTTGTATCGTATTATTCAAAATTTTGTATTAATTTCTTTTCTTTTCCTTATGCAGTTGATTTGAATGTGGCTATTGACAACCTAACTCAAAATGTAATGAATTTGAACATCAATGAAGACAATACGGAGGTTACAAATTCGAACATACTTTAAGGTGTCATTTGGTGAGTTCTTTTAAGTACAAATATTTATGTAGCTTTCAAAAGATCATAAATTTGATTGTTCATATTGTTTATATTTGAAGGTTATCTTGAAGAAGTTGGTGTTGGAGGAAGAAATGGGAATTGTAGCATGAATGAGTTAGAGTTTGATTTGGATGTTTATGACTTTATGTTTAATGTTTATTTTGGATGCTTATGACTTTATGTTTAATGTTTATGACTTTTAGACTTCATTTTATTTGGATTTTTTAATTTCATCTTAAAATGTGTTGCTTATTAAATGGGTTATACGGGTTAGGTTCGACCCACTAACACGTGAACCCGCCAACCCATATACTTATACGGGTTATGTGGGTTGGGTTGGGTTGATGTTTCCAACCCGTCAACCCGTGACCCGCCAACCCTCCAACCCATATATTATATGGGTTGGGTTGAGTTTCTGAATTCCAACCCGCCAACCCGTGACCCGCCAACCCGAACCCAACCCAATTGCCAGGCCTAGCCTGGAACAATACAAGAAGAAAATGAACCAGTTGAATGATATGCAAAAACTGAAATCAACATGGTAGGTAAAATGGATTTTTGGTTGCCTTGGGCAATTGATTTAGGGGAAACAGAACATGTTGCATGTCAAAAGTTGAATTTCACTAACCTAACAAACCCAAAGGATGGAATTTTAGTTAGCATTCCTAATGGTGGTAAAGTTCCTGTTCAAGGAATCGGAGAAGTTTAGTTACCAAACAACATGAAAATAAAGGATGTTTTGTAAATTCCAAACTATATATGCAACTTATTACTAGTCAGTAAAATTACCAAAGATTTTAATTGCTTCATGACCTTTTTCTCGGATTTCTATTTCGTTTAGGACTTATGCTTGAGGAAGCTGACTATCTTGGGGAGATGTGAGAATGGTCTTTATAACATTGAAAGAACAAATAAAAGGGTGGCAACTATGGCAATCAAGATTGATTCAGAGATATGGCATAAAAGGTTGGGGAATGCTTCAAATATTAAGCTTCAACATATTGACTCGATGGATAGCAGTGTTAGTATTGAAAATTGTGACTCATGTATACGAGCAAAACAAACTCACCTTCCTTTTACCGATAGTTCAATAAAACTAGTTTTGGTTTTGATTTAATTCACTATGATATATGGGGAGGATATCAAGTTCCCTTTACATCTGGAGCTCATTAGTTTCTCACTATCGTTAATGATTTTAGCAGATCAACATATGTATATTTGATCAAAAAGAAATCTGATGCAAGTACTAGTTTAATAACACTTCATAATATGGTTAATACTAAATTTGAAAGAAGGATTAAGAGAATTAGAAGTGACAATGGTGGTGAGTTTGTGTCAAACCAAATGTTGAAGTTATATAAATATAATGGAATTTTGCTTGAAACTTCATTTGTCCATACCCCACAACAAAATGGGATAGTTAAGAGAAAACATAGGTATTTGCTTGAAATAGCTAGGGCTCTTAGGTTTCAAGTGAATCTGCCATTAAAATTTTAGGGTGAATGCATAATGACATCCACCTATATTTTGAATAGGCAGCCATCAAGAACCATTGAAAACAAACCCCCTACGAAATATTACTTGGACACAAACCGTATTATGGACACATGCATGTTTTTGGCTGTTTGGTTTATATCAAAGAAAACAAAGCGGGAAAGGACAAGTTTGAAGAGAGGGGGAGATCTTGTGTATTTCTTGGTTATCCTCAAGGAAAAAAAGGTTACATAATTTTTGATTTAAACAAAAAAAGAATGGTTGTGTCAAGAGATGTAAGGTTTGTTGAGTGTCATTTTCCTTTCCATAATAGTGAATCTGATCATATCAAAAAATAGCCTTCTTAATTAACAAACTGCCGGTTTGAGCCCATTTTCGATGAGAAGTTACAACAACCCAATATCGAAGGTTCTGTCATGCCCATGACAGATCAATCTGGGCCACAAATTTTTTATATAGACAAGTCGATTTGCAGCAACAACAATGATACCAAACCTAACACAAATAACAATTCTAATGTTGAACAAACACGAAGATCTAAAAGAACTCGAACTCACCTTCTATGGTATGATGATTATGAAGTTGACTTGCCATTTTCCATTGGCCATTCTCTCTCCAAGGCCACTTCAGCAACCTCGATGGTACACCCTTTGTCTATTTTTATGGCTTATATTTTTTTTCTAATGCTCATAAAGTTTTTTTGGTTGCTATAACTGCACAATAAGAGCCTAGACCTTTTCTCAGGCAGAAAATATCCCTAATGGAGATACGTAATGCAAAAGGAAATATCGGCTCTTGAAAATAATAATATTTGGACGTTGGCCAAACTACCTCAGGGAAAGAAAGCAATTGGCTTGAAGTGGGTATACAAAATAAAATACAAAACTTTAGGAGAAGTTGAGTGATATAAACACATATTGGTTGTCAAAGGTTTCACGAGAGTTGAAGGCATCGATTTCCATGAGACATTTGCACCATTTTCCAAATTGGTGATGGTCAAAACCATTCTTGTTGTTGCAGTACAAAAGAATTGGTATGTCCACTAGTTAGATGTTAACAACATGTTTTTGCACATAGATCTTACAGAAGAGGCATACATGAAGGTTCCACAAGGATTTCCAAGAGAAGGGGACTCATGTGTATGTCGTCAATATAAGTCTTTGTATGGCTTAAGACAATCATCACACAAATGGTACAACAAATTTACTAATATACTTTTAGACATTGGTTTTCGATAATCTCGAGTGGATCATTCTCTTTTCATCTTCAAATCCTATACCATTTATGTTTCAACTCCTATTTATGTCAATGACATCATACTTCTTAGGAATGATATTGAAAAATTTGCCAAGGTCAAGTCCTATCTTAATAATTAATTTAGTATCAAGGATCTCGAGCCTTTAAAATATTTTCTTGGTATTAAAGTGACCCTTACATCTAATGGCATGGTTCTTAGTCAGAGAAAATACACTTTAGAGTTTTTAGATGATAGCAGATTTCAAGGATGTCGACCAAGCTCCTTTCCAATGGAGCAAAATGCTAAAATAAATGATGCTACTGATTCCCCAGTTGTCGATGTACGGCAATATTGTCGCCTAATTGGTGTCTTTTGTATCTATAGGTGACTAGACAAGACAATACATTTGATGTAAATACACTTAGTCAATTTGTTTCCTCTCACAAACAACAATATTTGGATGCTGCACAATGTGTTCTGTGTTTTCTCAAATCTACTCCATGTCAAGTCATTTTTCTTCCATCTAAAGGAGATTTAACCTTGATTGATTTTTGTGATTCTAAGTGGCTTGGTTGTCCACTCACTCGAAAATCCAAGATAGGTTATTTAATAACTTTGGGAGAGGTTCCTATCTCTTGGAATACAAAAAAGCAATATGTGGTTTCTCGCTCCACTGAAGAAGCTGAATACTGGGCTATGGCCACCACAGTTAGTGAACTTTATGGTTATGTTGGCTGCTATGAAACCTTATAGCTTCTCAAACCGATCCAACGTCTATTTATTGTGATAATCAAGCTACTCGACACATAGCTAATAATCCCGTTCTTCATGCAGGAACCAAACATGTAGAAATTGATTGTTATTTCGTCCGCAAGAGAGTAGAGTCTGGTGACATCAAGCCATATCCTATAACAACTGCTAATGAAGTTGCAAATATTTTTACCAAACTGCTTGACACAGATCGTTTTCCGTTTTTTTGTGGCAAGATGAGCATTCATAACCTTCACGAGCCAACTTGAGGGGGAGTAAAGGAAATAATGGGTTTTGTAAAAAAAAAAAACTTATAGGTTATCCCATTATATTTAGTAGATAATTGTTTCCTTGTATTTATCTTTTCTTATTCTTAGCTTAACAAGCTCCAACTGTAATTGAGATCTATTTATATCTCTCTTCCTTCGTTGAATAAAAGTAACGTGAAAAAAGTTGTTTTCTTCTTGTTCTTTGATTTCTTCAAGACATAAAACTTGTGTTAGTTGAACTGTTCATTTTCCCACCTCTCATCCAACTGGTTCGAACTAGTTTTTAAAACATTGCATGAGTCGCTTATCTTAACTTCGTCAAATAGACTACATCAATTTTCATTTGCTGACTTAAATGATATTTAAGAGCATATAATGATTTTACCTAAAGAAGACGTAGTATATTATATATATATATATATATATATATATATATATATATATATATATATATATATATATCATTACCTATATGTTAAGCTTTCATTTTTGAAGCCACGTCTCCTGCCGTCCTTCTAAACCAATACCATCTGTTTCCTTCTTCTCCAATCTTCTAAACCATGAGCTAAAAAATTACCTTCAATCAACTGCCTCCTCTTTTGTTTCAATTAAATTATAATCTTTTCTACCCAGCCTCCAATAACATTTGTCGCAATCTTCCAGGTGTTTGTGTGTCTGTTTCAACATCTTGACTGCCTGCTTCACCATCCATTGAAGCCACCTCCTGCTGAATTACGTGCGGAGTCACACCTCGTTTTTGTGATAAACGACTATCTCCTTCTTCTCTTTTTACATTCCTTTTCTCTTGAATTTTATTTTTAGGTTTTTACCACTGCCCTCCTTCTCCAGTCTTATTCTCCGGCCTGAGGTATGTCTTTGTACTTCATGTTGTTTCCAATTAAACAAAGTTATATTCTTTGGTATTTAAGACTCTCCTTTTAGGTATTTTAATTTTCTTTGAACAATGAGATGTCATTGAGATTTAGTTTGTATTTTGAAACCTAATCTTTTATTTTTTGCAAATCTCTCTCCAGCATAATGGTATTCATTTTCTTTGGCGACGATTTAACATTATCGGAAGCTTTTTGCTGCCCTCTGGACCATGTTTTTGTCGCCGCTTGACTGGTATGTTTACGAGTTTGGGTAAAGCTCTAGCTCCCTACCTAATTCGTCTTAAGTTGTATGAATTGTCTACTTGATTGCAGTTGAGTCTCTTCAGGCCATGGATAGGGACACGTTTATTCATGCCTTGCCACCCTACTATTTACCTTGTACAACATCCCGCTTGATTGAAGGTTATAGTTGCTGATGGATTTTATTTGATTCTTCATATCCCTATCTCCTCTCCACTTTTTAACCATAATCTTGTCCGGTGAGAATCGTCAGGTTTGAACTTGTTTAATTATTCAGTCGATTAACGTCAGGGAGCATGAAATTTCAGTTTATGATCTGAATTGTATTTGCTTTTAGTCTCTTATTTGAATTGTTTTAGCTTGAATCCAGATTGACTACTTTTTAATTTAGGAAATTGAATAGCCAGCAACACCTTCTGATGGAGTATTCTTGTTGTTCTTTGGTTCGAATTTTGGAATTCTAATTAAGTTGTTGTTTTCTGGTTGAATAAATTCAGATGATTGCTAAGTTGGAGCAGTGGTTTTCTTCAGCCAAGGTAACAAGACTCTAAAATGGTAATTGAATATATGTATGTTATTACTGTGTGGCATGTAAACCAAGTGCTAGAGCCATTCTTTCCACGTAATTTTAAAGATGCCTATCCCCCACCATCCTCTAACTCATTACCATGAATTGCTATCACTTTAATCCATGTTTTGTAAACTGATGTAGTCTATTAACAGTTGGCAATAAAGAAGGCCTACATCATGCTAATTGCTAAACCAAGAGATTGAGGCTAAAACGGCCGGTTTGTTTGGATTAGGTAAGTTTGAATTATATGAACATGTACATTAGTTTTTTTCTTCAATTTACTTTTTTTTTTATAAATATTAAGTAGGTCACTTATAAGGGTTTCTAGAGATATAATTTTGGTTTTTGTAATTTGTGGATTTTTATTGTTTATGGATGTTCTGATGGTTTTGTTGCAAGGTTGAGTTTTTCAGAATTAGAAAGTTGCAACTGAAAGACTATTGGGGTTTTTCAAGTTAAATTAACATAACCTAGGTCGGGTTTAGTATTTCCCCTGGGATTGTGTTTGATGTAAGAAACGGTTTATGGTAGCCTTTGGGATTGTTTCCCCCTTCCGTTTCTCTTGGAGCACCTGCCCTACTCCGACTCACGTCTTTATTTCTAACATATTACCAAGGTATGAACTTTTCTTCTTACTGGCTGTTTGTGTAAGCAAAATCACATCATCTCCATGTTTAAAGATCTCCATTCTTTACTTTAAAGTATGAAATTTTCTGCAATTAGCCATTCATGTCACTAGATGAATTTTTCAGTTCCTTTTTAATATGCTAGGTGAAGAGGGTTGAAGATGAATAATTTAATTTGTGTTTATAAAGTAAGCTACAGATAAACTACAATATAACTTTCTCTTTGTTTTTGTCGATATTAGTAGCTGTTTAAAAGTAATAATCGAGTTAAAAAGAAATATCGGTTATCAGCTTAGGTTTCTATTTTTTTTTGTGTTTGTGGGTGGATTACGAAGTAGAGGGGAGAATTATCCGTTTCTATTTAAATTGTATGCATATATGTTCATGTGAGCACAAAGTTTATTTCGAAATGTAATTGGGTTTAGTGAAAGATAGTTGAAGATTTTGATCTAAATTGATTTGCTTTTGAATTATTATTCCCCTTTTCTAGACTGAATTGGTAAAATATAAACCCATTAAATATACAGAAAAATGCATGATTGTTTTTTAGTTGTACTTAAGGTAGGTATCAATTAAACAAGGCTAAATTCACCTAAACCCCAACCTCAACAGTTCATTTAAAAGAAACTCACATTTTTGTCTCCTATAATGAAGCTAAGCAAAGGAAGCAAGAAGGGCATTCATCATATTTTATGTAGTCTATGGCATCAATAAAAGTCGCAAAAAGGTACCCTATTATCTGACTTTTTTGTTTAGGTTTTGTGGCTTCTAGAGATATGATTGTATGTAATTTGGTTAGTAAGTATTGATGATCATTTACAGTTATACAACTACCCGTTGTAAGCCCATGAAAGTGAGAAAAAATGGAACCTGCAATTAGGATTTTAAGTATCCTATTGAATTCTTTTGTAAAGGTACTATTTTTTTAATTAATTTTTAAACATATGAAAAACTAAATCTTGAATCTTTTTATAAAAAAATACAAGGGTTTTTTCTTGTTTCTTCGTTAAGATATAGACAAATACATATTGTCTAAGCAAATTCATGGATCTTGTACATAACATTCAAAATGTTCACTTATTACCATATTACCATGCCACATGTGCATCAACATCCGGATATCATATGGAGTTGATTTTTTTCTTTTCAAAAACAATAAATCGTCTCTCATTAAAAAAAACGATTACAAAGATGTGATTTTATTATTAGAGTTGCATTCTCTTAAAAAACAACAAAAAGCGGATTACAATAATAGTGTCCTAACGTGTTTATTACACGTACCCTCTTGGGATTTTCTTTGGTACTCAATCTTGGTGTTTTATGGCTCCAAATCATATATGGTTTTAATAAAACAGATACCAAGAGAGGTACTTTTTGCTTAAAACAACCAAAATGGTTCAAGATTAATTTTTTTATGTAAGAACACAACTTGAAATTTAAAATGAGACAGAGCATTTTCCGTAGTCAGATGTAGGGTGAACCATAAGGTAGACAACAAGATAGTTTAATTGACTACATTTTCACTTTTAACCTACGGTTTATCCATATATTAATCATTAATGAACTTATTGTTTTGAATTTGTGTTGGTTAGAAATGAGAGGGGTTAATTGTCCAACGAATTGCAAGACCATGTTATCACTCTTTAAATACAGTACAACTATTAAAGTGTCCTCAAAGTAATAATGATTAATATATCATTTTTCTTCAACAAATTTTATTGTTTTAGCTATACTAACTCACCGGCTACCTTGTTTCTAGCATAAGTTTTTTTTTTTTTTTTTTTTTTTTTTTTTTTTTTTTTTTTTTTTTACATTTAAAGAAAGATTATGTCATTCAGAGGCAGATTTGTTGCATGTTTTTGAACATTACCACTTTTTTATGATTGTATCTATAACTTTTCTAAACCTTTGGGGTCTAATGATCTATTATTTATTTATTTGTAAATTGTGGTTACTTGGATAGGGTCTCTTCACAATTCGAAACATGATGCTAGGAGAACTAGTTACAGTTTTGGAATTTTCCGACTTATCAAGGGTATTGGAGTATCGTGATGAACAAGTGAGAAAGAATGTGGTTTATTTAAGGGAAGCACGATGCGAGAAGTCCTATGAAACTATGATGTAAGGACCAAAATTTCAAAAGATCATTATTCAGACTGAAAGCAATTTTTTTTTTCCGGCTAGGTTTGGAACAAAATTTAAAACTATCTTATTATTGATATTTAAAACTAAAGTGGGTGTCTGGAAGAATTTGTAATATAACTTATTAGCTTATTGATTTTTCAAATAATCAATAAGTTAAAAAGATTTTTGGTTAACACTAAAAAATAGATTATCAAAAAGTCATGAATTTCTGTTTTTTCTTTTCTTCAAAAACTGAATAGACATTTTGAGAAGTAATCCCAAATGTGCCCTAATGAAGATTTTTTTTTTTTTTTTTTTTTTTTTTTTTTTTTTGATCAGTAACAAGCTTCAGCTACTTAACAAGTTTCAACTACTTGCATATCTCAACGAGAATCAAGTTCTTTTGTATTTGACGGAAATGAGGTAGCTTTCGAACAAATAATTCAGGACATTCGAGCTTTAAATTTGTATCAAAGTTATTCAAAAGATCCAAAATTAAAAAGATGACTATTCACAAGTTTATCGCAACATATTTAAATATTTTAAGCTCAAAAGTGGTCTTAAAATTAAAATACAATGATCAAAACGACCTTTATATTCATTTAGTGGTAAGCTATAAAATGAAGGGAACAAAAAATCGATGAAACTATACATTGAGATAATTCTTATTTAGTTTCTTTGATGTCGACATTTTGATGACGTAGAAGAGAAGGACATCTATGTCCTGTATGCAAACATTCATCATCAATTTGTCTTCTTAGAATCATCATCTATTTTGGTGATTTCTTAGATATCCTCAATTTTTTTTTGCCACTAGGAACTTATGAGTTAGTCATTTACACCTATTGCAACCATTCTTTTAGCCGTGCCCCTTAGCCAAATCTTAGATCTTCAAGTAGAATAGGCAAAATTCTAGAATCAATAGTAGGATGTATTGTAGGGTCGGCTAGAATTTCATCATAAAGAATGGAACTGAACATGGGTACATCAACTATCGCAAAACATTGTTCTATTACCTAATCATATAACATACGAAGAATCTTAAATAAATTGCTGACATTTGTTTCTTACATTTATGTTTATAAAACGTAACTTCTAAATCAATTAATCACGGCCCTCATCAGTTTCCTAGTATATATATATATATATATATATATATATATATATATATATATATATATATATATATATATATATATATATATATATATATATATTCATGCAGCTATGTGTTAATAATACATGCAAGAACCTTGTTTTTATGATATTTTTAACCATATGATGATATGAAGCTATTGGTGTGGAACTATTATAATGTTAGATTCCAATGCATGCGGTGATGCCACATCGATTAGTTGAAACCACTGCTAATTAAAATGTATAACTTAGCGATAGTATAATACAAATTTTGAGAGACGAAAAACGATAAAGTAGTAACTTTAATTTCAGCATCAAATTGTTTATAAGGTCGGTGTGATTTTACGCCTAGTGAAAAAGTATGGTCTTATTCATTCAAATAATAATCAAGTTGGCTAGTTAAACCTTCATTTTTTTTTAAATAAATAATAAAAAAATTATGAATCTCTTTAGAAGAAAATGGGACCAAAATTAATAATCAAGTTGGCTTTTTACATAACATTTATTTCAAAACATACATAGTAGCTTTATTTTAAAGTTTTCTCGAAATCGTGATGATTTTCTTTGCAATATATAGACAAATAATATTTCATTAAGTATCTAAGATATTAGATTTTTATAAATATAGTGATAAATAATTTTTGGGCAAGGAGATGTAGCCTAACAAAGTTTGTTTTCTAAATATTGCATTTGGTATTTTTATTAATAGCAATAAATATTTATTCAAAACATGTGTATTTGAAAAGCATAATTATTTGTAATAAAACATCAAAATGTTAAATTACCCGACCCACAAAATTCATTATTTTATGGGAATGTGACACTTGTGGAATGTGAGAAGTTATGTGTGAAAAATTGTTCGTGTATGGCGTATGCAAATGTATTTAAAAAAGGATTCGGGTGTATGATTTGGATGGGTGATTTGGTTGATATTCAAGAAGCTTCATCTTATACTTTTGAAGTCTATATCAGGGTAGCCTTTTCTGAATTAGGTAACATTATATGATTATGCAATATGCACTACAATTTATTTTTATATATATTCTGATTGGTTGAAAGGTGTTTCAGGTTCTCATAAGAAGAAGTAGAAAGTAATTTCATTGATCATGGCATTAGTTGGTGGGTTGTCGATAATTTTGGGTTTGATTTTATTTATTTGGAGAAAATTGATGAAAAATTCAGTGCCAAAGGGTGAAGGTAAGAAATATCAAGCTTAAAAAATAGGCAAATACCATAAAAGCCTCGATTTTTACACACTTAATTGACAAATGCCATATATTTAATTTTTCGTTACTTGTGGTCTCAATAATTATGCTGAGTTATCAATTAAAACCTAATAGTTGGTTAAAAAACGATAACCTTTTTCAGTCGGTCACCTCTTTCGTTGAAACAACATTTATCACATTTCTCTCAATAACTATTCATTTTTTAGAATTGTCACCCTAAAAAAGGGTTTCAAGCATATAAACGTTGGCTAAATAGATTTGAAAAGGTATTGTAGAAATCACCAATCGTTGTGCTCGAGAATCCATTGCTGAGAGACACCGCATGTACAAGGTAAGTAAACGCTAAGATGAAATTGAAGTGTAGGTGGGTTTTTTTCCTCACGTAATGATAAGTAACAAGTTCATTTTTACACATTTAACAAATGGATTCTACTTCTAGTACTAAGAAACACAAAAACAAAGGCCCTGAAAAAGGTTTACGTTGAAGACTCAGACTCAGATGATGAAGTGTTTAACTTCCATTTCTTGGATTTTTCACAAGAAACCTTTAAACCCCCATGCAACATCTGTGATGACCATTTTCTTAAGTTATTGTATGATGAAAATATGTTAAAGATGGGTATAGACGGGGTGGGGGATGATCAAAATCGACCTGGTGTCGAGGAGGCTAAACATGGCTACATACCAAAGGTAAATGATGAAGAAGTTGATGTTGAGGTATAGGTTCCATGGTCCTAACCAAATTTTGGAAAGAAATAACGCCTGAATTGGGTGAGTGTTATGAGTCCACTGCTCAACTAAGGTTTGCATTAAAAAACTATGCAGTCCATAATGGATACCAAATTTACTTTGAGAAGAGTGATAAAGTTGGCGTTATTGCTAGGTCTAACAACAATACTAATGATCGAAAGCCATGTACTTTTAACGAAGCAGCTGGTTGGAAGTATATTGAAAGGACGTTCCAAATTAAATCCATTGTTAAGACTCATCTTTGTGCTAGGACTTACAACTTTGGAAACTTACATACTTCTAACTGGTTAGCCAAATAGTACTTGCAATTAGGAAGCTCAAGATGACATTGAATGATATGAAATAAGATGTTTTGAGGAGGTTTTTAGTGAATGTATCCAAGGGGAAATATAAAAGAGGAAATTCACAAACTATAGAGATGATAGAAGTAAGGATTGAGGAAAACTACAGTAGGGTTTGGGACTATGCTGATAAAATCCTTAGGGTGTGGGACAATACAAATGAAATCTTCAGGACTGTGAGATGTGGAAAATGCCAAGAGCTTGGGCATAACAAGATTTCTTGCAAGAATGATGAAGGTCCAAAAGATCCTATTCCAAAAAGGAAGATTGGAAGACCAAGGAAATATGGATGTGGTTAACCACATTTTGACCAATTCCCACCTAAAAGAACCATAACAGGGATGGATGCTGAAGGGACAAATAATAAAAATGTTCAACATGAAGATATTCAACCTACTCAAAATCAAGGAAAGAATATGGCTAATGAAACTGCTCAAAATGATGATGAATACGTTCAACATACTCAAAGGATCTTAGTTAATCCAAAGAAAAGGATAAACATGAAGGAAATGAGGGGAAAAAGAAGTGGGACAAGGGAGAAGACTGTGGTTAAGGTCAATGAGACTGAGGTGGGAGGAGGGCCATAAAATATCTACCTTACTTATGAAGAATTCCTTAATGACATCTTAATGAATACACCTCATGTTGAAGAGAAAGATCTTGTAGTTGAGGAAAGGATGACTAAGGTTAAGGAGAAGGTGGGTGAGGTTGAGGTGAAGGAGACTAAGGTTGAGGAGAACATGACTGAGATTGAGGATAAGGAGAATGATGTTGTGGACATAGATCCTGAGCTTAAGGTGAAGGGGACTAAGGTTAAGTACATGGAGACTGATATCTAACAGAAGGAAAATGATGGTGAGGACATGAAGACTGATGTCCAACACAAGGAGACTAAGGTTGAGGACAATAATGATGATGTGGACCTGATAAGAGGCATGGTTGAATCTGGATATGCACAAGCTGAAATTGATTTAACCATGTAAAAGTTATGTAATTCACTTTTCACTCTCTATATCTCCTTGTTATTTATATCATAACACTTATTTTCTTACAAGTGAGAATGGACAGACATAACATGATGGCTAAACAAGCACCTGTTTCAGTGCTAAATAGGAGGAAGCCTTTTGAAATAATCCAAACGATAAAGATAAGCAAAAGGGAACATGTTGCTTATGCTTCTAGGAAGGAAAAGATCTAGTGTTTGGATTAGCATGTTAGCATAATATAGGGGTAAAATGGGTTTTGGCATTTAGTCTGCCCTTTTTGTACACATATCTTTTGGTAACATGTTTCATAGTGTTTGGGTTAACATGTTTAATGGTATATGGGTAAATGAGCATTGGTATTTAGTCTACACTTTTTGAACACATATCTTTTGGTAACAGGTTTCCAGTTCATGTCCAATAAGTTTGGCTGAATTGGAACCTTGGTTCTAATTGTTATTACCTTGCTGTGTAGTTATGTTGGTATCTTGGTGAGAGTACATTGTCTTTTTGGGTTGTTAATGTTGACTAATTATAATATCACTTCGTATTACCTTTGTTTGAAAGTACATTGTCTTTTTAAGTTCATTTCCATTAGAATGTTGTTAATTACACTTGATATTATCTTGATTGTTGTTAATTTTTATTAATATTGTAAAGTAAATTTCCACATCAGTTCATTGACATTGGAAACCGCATTTCCTTATCGGATCTTTAGTATTTAAACATGTTTAGGAAAAATGTGAAAATAATAACCATCATATTCATTTGGAAATACACTATGACATGACTTGAATTACATTCCAAAACATTAAATTACACTAATACCCTTATACTTACAAAAACTACATAAACAACAAAAGAAGCACCTTCACCTTTCACAAAACACTAATGCCCACATCTTCAACATGTTTGAACCATAACTTTGTGAACCATGAAACACAATAAAATTACCACCACTAGAAAAAACATAAGCATGATCATCACCACCTTCAAAAGTTTCAACACTATTTTCTAACATTCTTTAGCTTCATTTGCCTGTTCTAACTCTACATACAACTTCTACATGGTATCCTTGTAGTGATTGTTTGTAGTGGTGGATTAAGCCACAAAAAATCACATTTTTTTTGTTCTGCACATTATGAAAATGGATTTGTCTTAGTTCAATAGAAACAAATCATAGAAACATGCCACTTTTACCAGAAAGTTAGGGTACCCTCTGAATTTTCTGGCTAAATTTTTAACTGTTGTGGAGATTGAGAAAGTGGAAAGTTCATCACAATCACACCTAAGGTCTTCATACCACCGATTCCTTGTTGCCCATGTCTTATAGTTACCAAATTTTGAAGAGGATACCATCGTTTACCAGTGGGAAAGGAAAAGGTGGAGCATGCCCTACTTGTTAAAGATGATAACTCTTCATCATTCATAAGTTGTGTTTGAAAGCTTAATGACCTGCTCAAATTGGTGAAACCAGCTAACAGTGCTAAGCCCAATACTTTTACAGAAACAAATGGCCACAGTGAATGAAAATTAAATATAGGGCTTTTGCCAATTAATTGTGTAAAAGCTAGGGCTTTTATGTTATTTGCTCAAATAATATTTAGTCTTATATTTAAAAATAAACCCACATTTATAGGTAAATTTGCACTAAATTCCCATTATTTGACACTAATTTATGAATAAGTCCCAAATTAAAGTTTATTTACGAAAAAACATGAACTACTAGTAAAAGTGATGATTTGGCTATTTTTTCCCAGTGTACTAGACCTAGCAATATGTGTATGTGTTTCATGTATACGTGTCAGACACAAATTTGGAAAACAAGAACACAACACGAATTATAAAACGTGTATTAGGTATCAAACATGGACACGACACATAATTGATCCGTGTGACGTGTGACACAACACGAATAGACACATTTTTAATTGCGTGACATGAAAACATGGATAAACATGAATTTACACGAATTTATTTTGATGTCTATACTATATATGTGTTTTATACATGTTTATACGTGTTTATATATGTTGCTTGTTGTGTTCTTATTCGTGTCGCTTGTCAACACAAATTTAATTCATGTTTATATGTGTTTAAACACGTAAATTCATGTTTGACACATGTAAGACACAAAACACAAAATTAAAATTCGCATTAAGATGAATAGACACAAAACACAAATTTCTAAAACCCATAGAGGAAAAAATCGTGTCGTTTATCAACTTGCCAAGTCTATGGTTTACAGGTTTCATTACGGACCTAGATGCATTCAAGTTCCATTATTTTACCCTAATATATAAATAAGTCCAAAAATATATTTTTTTAAGAAAATGGATGAATTACCAGTACAAGTGATGATTTTACTATTTTCTCCCTTTAACACACATTTTACCGATTTAATTGTTGACCTGAATGCTTATGCATTAAATGAATTGATGAGATGTATACAATGAGTTATATAGTTCTAACTTTACCGTAAAACTTGATATCCATATCACTAGCTCATTAATGACTACACATCCAAGTCGATAACAAAACCGGTAAAATGCATGTTACCAGGAAAAAAGTGGAAAATAAGTTGATGAGATGGATATAATGGGTTACATAAAAGATAGTTACATAATTTGAAATTTCTTATGAACGTCCAAAATAATGATGTTTTTGCTTGTTTATGTAATTATGAAAGTCTTTTCTGGATGCATTTCTTAAACATCCCAAATTTCAACCATACTTTTTCTTTTTTAAAGATGTGATTAAAACAATCATTTTCATAAAATTGAAGTAGCAATAGTTCTAAAATCCCAAAATCATATCAAGTGAAACCCATTGTATCAAATCATCATAAATAGTGGGGTTCTAGAACATAAACACAAGAGATGCGTTGCGTTACGGCTTAGCTGGAGCTTTTTCACACCCAAAAGCACAAGCTAAAAACATTTAATCCACAACTATAAGCACAAAGCTCAGTGAGTTCTCCAAAATACCATATACCACAATATATGTACAATATATACAAGTAATGAATCATGATATCTCACAATTTCAAAAATAACAAACAAATCAGCGCTTACGACCTCTTCTCATTTGTTAATAACATGTTTACCTGGAGTTATGACATCTCATCATTCCTGTTGTTAAAACATTTCTAGAAGCTTAGGCCTCTCACCGTTTTCCATAAACTCCTCATACGAAAATATGGACAAATCACACAACTAGATATACTAACATACTGCGGACTATACTAGTCTACTTATATAACTCTACTTGAATAGTACCTATATCCTAGAACATAAGGATCCATATTGTCCACATAGTATAGTGAAAAAACTCACTTGAAATAAAAACTAAAGAACATAACTACAAATATGAATCTTCCATGATAAAGTCTCATAAACCGCTTAAACATCAGAAAGAGACCAAAACTCAATCTACAAGTCAACTATAACACCCGTTGATTTGATCTAGAACATTAAAATATAATAAACGATAAACGACATTCTTATAAAAGGTTATTTAGGATAAATAATCTTAGCCAAAGTTATAGTAGGTGTGATGAGTATCCAGTACACATATAGAACTCTGAAATCCGACTTCATATAAAGAAGTTATGCTTCTTCAAAGTTTTGCAATTAAACCGACTCGACTAATCGCATCGTAAATAGTGAATCGAAGATAGGTTGGTTATTATCCTAAATGATCTAAACGAAAGTTGTAGTAATTGTAAAACCAAGAGCGTGCATATAGAGAAAATCTAAATCTGACTTCATATGAGGATCTTATGATTTTTCAAAGCTATGTTAGCACATAAATCTTATTTTAGATCAGTTAATTCTTGGCAAAAACAATCTAAATGACAGTTGAAGATCTCGTTAATAGGAGTCATTCGATGTAAAAATAGTCGACAATGAATATCATATGCGAGAGTTATGATTTTATACGGACTTTAAAAGTCTAAGTCTGTTAAAAATATAACTTTAAAAATGACGAGAGAATTAGTCGATAGAGTTTAAACAAAAGTTGTAGATCTCGTTGATAGCTACATGTGGATATAAAGAACGTCAAAAAGGAATTTGTACGAAAATGATAAATGAAGAAAGTAATTTTTATATCAATCTATTACAACTCAATTGGTGCAGAATCCCAATCAAGTTGATTAGCAACAAATCGATTAAGAACACGGATGAATAATCTCAATGCACACTATATTCGATAATAGTCAAGTATGATGAAATCTCACACACTCTTCATTCTCTCGAGCTCCTTCTAAATTATGAATCAAAAACCTTTACAATGAACTGAGGAGCAACTATTTATAGATAAACCTAAACCCTAATGCAAAGCCCAGCCTACATACCAAAATCTATTAAGGCCTACCGAGATCTCTTTGAGATTTCAGTCGAGACACAACCGCAATCATGCACATTTCAGTCCTAGACCTAGAACACTAAATTCCATAAAAAGCAAAGTATAAACCAATGATTATGTCCTAACAATCTCCCCCTTGGTTTATAGCTTTTTTTTTCAATCTTCTCTTAGTTCTTGACCTTCAGTGTTTAACTTTTCTTTCTTCATCACTTCAAGATGAAAATATCAATTTCCACATGAATGACTTCAACTTGAATAGTTGGACTTCCTTTAAAATTTGACTTCGGAAACACATTGGTTGCAGGGGCTTCTTGAATAGGTTCTTCAGTATCAGCACATTTAGAAATGAAAAACAAACTTTAGAGATAATTATAGAGAGATCGATTCATCTTGGTCACTTCAGTAAGTTTATAGATAGCAGAAAATTGATTGAGTAGGTTTGAACACAATTCATCACATAACTTCAAATACAGCTTCACCGTGCTTGTGGGGTTGAAAGATTTTGTGTTGATAAATGATCTTCACTTTCTGTTCCTTTGAATGAATACTCTTCTTCGATCATAGATGCGTCTTAAAAGTAACTGAGACTAAACAAAAAACCTTGTGGATCACAGAATCATGAAGACACTTCTCACCACAGTTGTTCAATGACCCAGCCTTAGCTCAGATGGAGACTACTCGCAGTATCTGTGTGAACAAGGAGGAATGCACTGCGATTTGTTGAGTATTGAAGAACTACTCGTGGCTAGTTTTGATGTTAGCCCATGTATATCATTGATCAAAGATCTCAATATAGTTTTTCAACTTAACAAGTTAACTTGGCCCTTGGCGAGACGTTCAATGATAATCGTGCCTTGCTAGGTGCCTCGCCCTGGTGCCATGACAGTTTGTCACACCCCAAACCAGAACAGCAGAAATGTTTGAGGGCGGAGGACGTAATGTACAATATCACAACAATTGCATAATAGTAATCATAGTACAACAACGATGATATTAATAATGTATAGTTTTTACATCTGTGTTCAAATCAATGTATACTTGACACCAAAATGTATAGAAAAAACTAAATATATGACTCTATGAAGCTCCATCTTCTTAAAAACCAGTTTGGGTACCTATCTACTGATTCTCTGAGAATACAAGTGGTTTTGAAAAGAGTGTCAACAATTAAGTTGGTGAGTTCATAAGAATATTTATATTTGAAATTTGTCATTTTTTCCTTCAAAAATGTAAGTCTGTTCTTCCAGAAAATTCTATATTTTATATTGCAAATGTATCGTAGTCTTAATACCATAAGACCAAAATGTATAAGTGTTGTTGTACTCTGAAATAGTATATCGTAGTTTTATTATTAAATAAAACCATATGGAAATGAATGTTTCTCTGAAATGTAAGTTTCTTTGTACTGGAAAATAGTATGCTGTAAGAGCACTTGTACGAAACTCTGTAAATGTATGTGACTTGATCCACCAGCTGTAATGTAAAATAATGTATTGTAGTTTTATTATTTAATAAAACTATGTGAAGTTGTTTACTTATTCGTACACTAATCGTATTGTTCAATACCAAATTGTGAGTTATCATAACCATGTTTGATGACCTAAGATGGCCTGAACACAACGTTCTTCAGGCGTCGAAATCGGTATGACATTTGTCACCCCAAACATGCCGGCCTAACTGTAGCCAACACTTAAGGTGCAAGATTGTTAGTCCCGTATATATCTATACACAAGTGTCACGCTCTCCCTCCAGCATACACTGGTTATAATTTCAGGGCTTTTGTTGGTACTTAGATAAGTACGTGAAGTATGTCTCACAAAGCTATATTGATGGTTACGTATAGAATAATGAAAAGTTCTTTTTGTAATGAATAACTATTTGTATATCTCATAAACTATGTTTATTATAGTTTATGTGTTTGTTTTCTGTAATGTATTCTGAACTTGGTAATATAGTGCATATGATCCATAAACTATACGTATTATAGTTTATATGTTTCTTCCTGTATTGTATCTTGAACTTGTTAAAATGATCTTTAAGTTCCATAAACTATACCTATTATAATTTATAATCTGTATTCTAATGTGATGAAAAACCTTTGTATTAGTAACGACTTTGTAAGTTTGAAATCGTAAATCTGTGATAAAGATATTCCGTGAAATTTAACCTTTATGTATAAATGGTAATAAAAATGGATAGCAAAAATATTTCGTGAAATTTAACACAATATTTTTTGTGTTATACTTGTGTTCCCCCTCCCCCCCCCCCCCCCCCCCCAAAAAAAAAAAAATAGTGAAAAATCATGAAAACATAAGGATATGAACTCACATCGAGTGCATGTTTTTGGTTGGGTACAACTTGGTCGTGATGATCCTCGGGATAGAATACGTGTAAATAACCGTATCCTAATTATATTATACACATAATTATATGTGTAAATTAGATAAACTAAAAATTTAACATGATAAATAACATTAGTTTGTATAAATTGCTTACTAATTGTGAAGAAGTGCATGAGAATTGATTTGAATGTTCTTATGAAAGTTTGAACGTTTAAAGATGATCTGGGTAATTGCTTGAAGATATGGATTATTGAATATTGGTTTTGAGAGCTAATGTACTCATCTTAAGAGTGAATAATTGAAATTATGAAGGTGTTTACGGTTGGCATATATATATGGGTAAATGTTGATGGGATGTATGCATTGGAATGTGGATGATATCACATTGGTAACTTAAATGGTATAAATATCTTAGATATTTATGAAGGATTTCGGCCATAAACTTCACATAAGGGGTTGATTTCGGTCTAAGCTTCCAAAAAGGAAGTGATTTCGGTCCAAGGTAGTCCTAGGTTGGAGTTTTTGGCCTAGTCATGAACCAAGAAAAGGGTTTTTGGTCCTAAGTCGTCCTAGCCTTTAGATTTCGGTCTACACACATGGATTTGGTCCCCCACAAAACTGAACACCTATTGTTTCAAGACGCTAAATACCGAAATCACATATGTAATACATTAATTAATGGTTTTAACTGAACATTTTGACTTATGTTGACTTGTATTTAACTTATATAAGCATGGTTTCCAATATATAAGTATATATAACTTATATAAGTTTTGTTTTCAAAGTAGAATATATATATATATATATATATATATATATATATATATATATATATATATATATATATATATATATAAGTATGTATTCTTGGCATCCAAAATCCTTATTATATTAATGTTATGGTGTTAATTCACTTCTACACGGTTGTAGTTTAGATGTTTATTTGAATAAGTTTGGCTTACATTGACTTAAAATAATGGGTTGTTACACAGTTCTTAGGTAAAGACAATTGACAAGACCAATTTTGACAATTTGTACAATTTCAGACTTTCAATTCTTTAAATAGGACAGTTCTTAGAAAGAAACTGCCTAACTGACAGTTTGTACAGATTCAGGCGTTTAATTCCTCGTCAAAATTTCTTTTCCTTGCTAAGACAATTCCAATACAGTCCAATATAATCTCCTTGAGTCTCTTCTTCTTTTGAATTCGCTTTTTAAGACAAATCAAATTTTGAGATAAAAAATAAAAGTAAAAATAAACCTAGCAATAAAATAACTAACAATAAAATTAAAATTAAAATGCGCTCAAAAAAATGTTTTTGGATTTTTGATTTTTTTTAAAGGAATAAAAATAGAACTAAACATATTTTTGGATTTTTTTTAATTTTTTGATTTTATATTTTTGGATTTTTTTTGTTAACTTTTGATTTTTTTTTTTTTTTGTTTGTTCTCCTAAATTTGTGCATATTGGGAAAATATGAACAAATTTAACAAAAACAAAAATAGAACAAAATAAAGCAAAACAAACACATTTAAGTAATTATATTTAAAACATTTTGGGATCAAAAGTTGTCAAGTAATTTAATATTTCTGGTCAATCACCAATATTGTGGTCTACTTAAACACAAATGATATTTTCAAGTTGGACAGATTATAAGTGACAAGACATAACAATTATATTTCTAAATAGACCATTTAGATGATGACGACCAATGATATTGTTTTCCACTTAAATTTAGTAGCGAGATCTACAGTCAACCTTTAGTCATGGATCAATTCAATTTTAAACGCACTAGACTATGTTCCCTACTTCACAACACACCCTAGCAATCAAGGAATTCGAAAGAGCTCTTTAATTTAGGTGGATGTTCAATTATTTGAGATAGAATATAGTCATAGAGATGCATATGTTGTATCCCAAGTCGGATCTCTTCCAATCACACAGAGGGACAACATATGACTAACACAGATAGGGGCATACAGAAGTAGAAAGGTGCATCTGTTGTGTCCCAAGTCGGATCTCTTCCAATCACGCAAATGGGACAACATATGACTGACATAGATAGATAGAGAGATGCATAGATAGAGATGCATATGTTGTGTCATAGGTTGGATCTCTTCCAATCATGTAAAGGGGGCAAAATATAACTGACATAGAGGATACGAAAGAAAAATAATTTTACACAGACCTACTTTATCAGAACTCCCCTATCACCCCATCAACACCATAATTAAAGACCTAAGTCCGTATGTCGAAGAAGTGTTGAGCCATAGTTCTAAATGATAAATAGTTTAATGTATCTCGCAGGCTCCCTTGTTTATCTCACTGCTCAATCTATCCGAGCATCGTATGATGAGTCCAAATGTAACTATCTAAGTCCAGATGAGTTATCATTGTCAAGTCCTTTCATTATCAACAGTGTCTAGTCCTTTTATTTTGAATCCTTCGTGCCTACTAGCACATTGAACACATAGTCTAAACAACTTACCTTTAGTGCATTACATGTATTTCAGATTGCCTTTTAACACTAAACTTCATATCACTTCCTAAGAACACTTACCAAAGAAGACATATTTTGGAATTTTAATTTTATAAGTTAATAATTTTGATATCTCCCCCTAAATTTGTGCACGGGTAAGAAAGGAAATGAAATAAATGTGCCAATTTAAACAAAAAAAAAGTTAGTCTTTGAAACAAATTATTTTAAGAAAAACTCAGGAGTATCGGGAAAATTCAAGTCGTAATTCAGCAATTGAAGTTGCATCCAGATGACCTGAGAACAACAAGCGGATGCAACAGTGTATTCAGCCTAATCTGTTTTTCAATGCTGGAACAAAGTAAATAAATTCTAGATTCAACACGCCGTTAAATACGATCCCTATTTGTGATCCTTTCTTTCTTCCTTCCCGCAAACGACACATACCTTCACTTAAAGTTTTGAATGTTGTGCAGTTGAGAGATGTCTCCTATAATGTGTCTGGAACAATCACTATCAACCTACCGAAGTCTGTTGATATTGGCCTCCATAGCTGCTCCAGCACAGAGCACAGGTTTAGTTGGTCTTTGGAACCCAGTTCATTTTAAAGCTGGGTCTACCATTACTATCTACACAAGATACTCTTTCCCATGACATATCTTGTTTATCATATACAACAGATGAAGAAATGTTAGAATTATTAGATGATTTAGGTGTGTGAACTTTTAGTACCCATCTGTAGTCCGGTTTAACCCATTTCTTATTTGATCGGATGAATGCCTCATCACTCATTTTAGAACTTGAAACTGATCGCCGAGATGACTTCGACCTAACCGATATCTATTTAGTTTAACCATCTCTTGAATTTGGCATCTTGTCCAACATTACCTTCTTGTCCGTGGGAGTCTGATTCTTGGCCTTTTTAACATTCCGGTCTCCATTGCGAGAACGTGACCTCAAAGGCTTTCTCTTGAAAGGTCTCCCTCTTGATATATTCTGCCTACCTTGTGCATAGTAGGGAACATATGCACGATTAGGACAATTTCTGGCAATGTGTCGAGGTGTTCCATAATGGAAGCATATATGTTTCTTCACGTGGAAGTTTTTTCTATTGTCCCTCATTGTGTGCTCATGCCTTGTCTCTGGTTGTATCCATAAGCACACTTACAACAATTACAATGTTTCGCTTGTTTTGGTGCCTTATATCTACTAACGACAGGTTCATTAGTAGAATTAACAGAATT
Source organism: Lactuca saligna (assembly GCF_052625555.1). Lineage (NCBI taxonomy): Eukaryota > Viridiplantae > Streptophyta > Magnoliopsida > Asterales > Asteraceae > Lactuca > Lactuca saligna. Next base: position 235,212,779 of record NC_136421.1, read on the forward strand.
AGAAGCAACATATTTAGAATTCCAAGAGACATTACTTAGACGATCAATAGAATACATAGAAATAGAATTATTTTTTTTCTCATTGTTCTCATCTTCCATTATTTTACCTGCACATGAAGTAGAAGAATTAGTATTGCTCACCTGAATATTCTCAGTTGGGCCGGATTGTTCAGTCTTAACTAAAGCTAGTGTGGGGGGCTGGCCATAGTGAGCAGGTGTCTCTACCTCATTGGTTTCAAGGGGTGGGGTATAATTATCATTGAAGAGAGGTGGAACACCGTGATACCCTAGACCCTTATTCTAATTATCTTTAAATTTTAACTATTTTTCGATCATGGACACCACTACCTCACTTGACATGTCAAATTTCTTAAAGTTAAATTCTGTATCTTTAAATTTAGCTTTTAATGTATCAAGTTCGTCAGTTAATTTGACAATTTCCTCTTTGGCATAATGATGATGGACACATTTGGTGCTATATTCTTCCCTCATTCTAATTAAATCTTTATTTTGAGCATATAGCTTTTCTTTAAGAGGCTTGTTGACTTTCTTAATTTCATAAATTCCATTTTTAAGGTCAAAAACTTCTCTTACTAATAACTCATTATGCTCACGATATTATTAACTTTATCTTCACAGGACTAAGAGAATGGGGTTTCACTTACCTTCTTGGTATTGTTGTAGGAACTCGTTATTTACCAATAGAAGAAATCTGATTGTGTACATGGTTTTTGACCGAAAACCAAGAAAATAAATGCCCTTTGACTTGTAACCTTAAAAGTCAACCTTTTTGTCCAAGAATAAACTTGACCGAGGATAAGGCTTTAGGACCGAGAACAAAAATTTCTAGACTGAATACATTGCTTCTTGACCGAATACCAAGCTTTAAGAACCAAAACTGATGCTTCAAAAAAACTTGCCCGAAAACGAGGTTGTTGGACCAAATATGTGGCTTCTAAACCGAAAACTAGATTTTGGGCTGAGAATGCGAGGCCGAAGTTGTGTAGACCGAGAACCCTGAATACTGGGAAGTCAGATCGTATACGAGGCTGAAAACTAAAGGCGTGGACCGAGAATGCGAGGCCGAAGACTACTTAACCGAGAACCCTAAGAACCGAGAAGCAAGGCTGAGAACCTTGAGAACCGAGAAGCGAGGATGAGATCCTTAACCGAGAAGCAGTTGACCGAGAACTGCGAGGTTGCGGACCGAGAACGTGTAGCTGACCGAGATCTTCACAAACTCAAAATAAAATCAGTTGTTGGCTGCCAGGTACTGGCAACCCTAACAGAATACAAGGTTGCTGCCGAGAACTCCGAATGTTGTGACCAAAGACCTAAAAAATGCTAAAAATACAAAAATTTTAGATTTTTAATGCCAAACTCGATCAAAACTCTAAAATAATGAAGAACATGAAGAACAAACAGCCAAAATTTCGTCCAAAATAATTCAAAAACGTTCGAAACTCCAAGAAAAATTTCAAGAAATAGTTAAAATCTTGCCAATTCGATTGACACCAATCCAAGTTCTGATACCAATTGGAAAACCAAATTTGTATATTAATCTATTACAACACAATCGGTTCGGAATCCTAATCAAGTTGATTAGGAAAAAATCGATTAAGAACATGTATTAATAATCTCTATGCACACTATATTCAATAATAGTCAAGTACATTGAAATCTCACACACTCTTCGTTCTCTCGAGCTCCTTCTAAATTCTGAATCAACAACCTTTATAATGAACAAAGGAGAAACTATTTATAGCTAAACCTAAACTCTAATACAAAGCCCAGCCCGCATATCAAAATATATTAATGCCCAACAAAATCTCTTTGAAATTTTGGTCGATACACAACCGAAATCATGCAGATTTCGGTCCTTGACCGAGAAGACTAAATGCCATAAAAAGCAATGTATAAACCAATAAATTATGTCCTAACAATAAAAAACTTTTGAAGTTTCCCAGAATGTGCCACATGCAAAATGGCACGATACACAGGCTTTTAGAAGCTACCACATCGTACCAACCATTGTCGGACATATGTAAGCAAGTAAGAGGGCTGACCAGGCCATGACGCGGCGTAAACCTAGTCGAGGCGTGACACTCACATCAAGTGTTTTTCTATATAAAGGCCTTTATCCCTACATTAGATCCCTACACCTTTCCAACCATCTCTATCGATTTTCTACATTTGGCCCAAACGTTCTTTAGTATTTAGGATATTTTGGAAAGATCTGAGGTCCATGAGTGCCCAATATTTGTACCTATCAACTCGAGGTTCTACAAATGCAATTTTCGGACTATTGTCAAGAAAATATTGTAAGTTAAGTTACAATTTTATTTCTTTTGGTGTAACTTATATTTGTATTTATAGTCATTATGAATGTATAAATAAGATTTATCAGTGATTCCAAGTCATTATAATGATTGATCTATTTATGGGGATGACGTCTAAGCTAGATTCAGTGAGGTGTTTAAAGTGAGATTTCTAAACACTATACTTTATATACCAAATAGAATTTACCTTCGATATGATCTTACCTGGTTGCTCAATATTTGATATATTTGAGGGGTTTTTAGGTAAAACAATTAAAATAGAAAAACAATTCCTAAGTTCACATAAAACCTATGATATGGGCTTATTTAGTTATAAAATTGATGCATTATCAAATAATACTTTATGTTTTTTTATCTCATTTAATGAACAAAAGGTGCTTAATTATCTAAAATATTTCATTTTCAACAATAAAGACATGCTTGGAAGGAAAAGGAAGCAGAATTGGCGATTGAAAGCTTGGATCTTGAATTTTGAAGGAAGAAGGATGTTGTTGGACAGCTTGGCCCCTCGTCAGTGTTTTGGCCATCTCTCATGAACCGTAACTCCGATTGACGAGATTCAAAATGTTCTGAAAAACTAGACATAATTTCGGACGACTTTCATGTTTTAAGAAAATGTTGATTCTGAAAAAACTCGACGAGTTGGGCCTAAACTCGATGAGTTGGTCAGAATGTTCCAGATTCGAAGATGCCTTGCCGTACACGCTGTATACGCGGATTACTGAAAAAACTTGACGAGTTATTCTTAAAAACTTGTCGAGTTGGTGATGTTTTCGGAATTTATATATAGAAACTCTTCTCATTCGAACCCTAATTTTTGTTGGAGGCTAGCTGCGATTATTGAAGACCAGAAAGGTTCTTGAAGCTTCAGATTTTGAGAATTCAACAGAAGAAACAATTTAGAAGAGAATCAAATGAAAATAATCATTCTTCTTTTCTTAATCTTTGTTTTGAACCATGTTTGAATCATTAGATTTTAATTTTAGGTTATTACTTGCTTTAGATATGAGCTAAAAGTTTTTTACTTTTGTTTGGATGAGATGATCTTATGAACATGGTTTGATTAAGTGGTTGAATTGATATTAATTTTGTTATTCATCTTGAGAAGATTGTTAAAGATCCTTATGTATTTATGATAAATGTTTTTAGTTAACAAATAAGTGATTGAGTTGCATGAATATCTTCTTGATTACTTGATTCATATAGTTATATGAATATCAGATTGTATGCCTAGGAATAGTGAATACAAAACTAGGGTTAACTAGAAAATGTGTAAATTAATGTGTGAGCATGTATGATGAACAACCATACATGAGTTGATTGAATTGAACAAATTTGATTAGCTATTATTACAAGTCTTACTTGATACGAACTAAACACTAGGAAACTTGTTAGTTTAATCAACTGGGCATTGTTTGCATTAACTTGTCTACTAAAGGATTGGTAGTAATGAACATGAACCCAATCACATTACGAATCGGTAATCATTGACATACTGATCCATTGCATTCGCCACAAAATCAACCATAGGAATAAGTGAATCGAATCTGAACAAAAGTCACTTTTATCATTGAATCTAGTTGTCTTTTCTTGTTCTTCTTAGTTATTAGTTGTCTTTTTTTGAAAGTTAATTGAGTGTTTAAGTTTCTAGTCTTGCAAAACTAGAGAAAACCCCTTTCTTTTATTAATTCTTTTTAATTAGATAATACTAGTATTTAATTTGATGGTTACTGTTCCCTGTGTTCGATACCCTACTTGCTTGAACTATACTATTAATCGATAGGTTCACTGCCATTCATGTGTTTAATTGGTGTTTGAAGAAATAGGATTAAAACTAGTGCGTTTTACACACATCAAGTTTTTGGCGCCATTGCCAGGGAACGGTTGTAATAGTTAATTTTTTTTGCTAGTGTTATCGCTCCTTTGTGTGAGATTTGCCTCATAGAAAGTTACGAGTTTTGTTTTGTTTTAATATGTATTAGGTATTTTCCAAATCTCGATACTTTTGATGCTTTTCTTGAGGAAGTAGTACAGGAAATTGAGAAAGAAGATGAGGAGTATGACTCAGATGATGATTTGAAGAAATTTGGAAGATGGTTAGATGACATCTTGCCTAATAAACAAGAGAAATCTGAGTTACAAGAGCTAGTGTTACAAGATGAACAATGTAATCCAGAAAGAGATTTGGAGGAGCTGGAAAGATTTCTAGCAGAAGGTCATATGAAGAACAAGAACAAGCTGAGTCCCAGGAACCAAGTCGTTGTTTGACCATTACCACGACGTGGCCCCCTATTTTTCCGGTTTATGTTTCAAAGCGTGGGGTGACGACTCCAACTTTGGAGAAAGTTCTGAATCACGGTCTATTTCTGATTAGTACCCGACAGGTTCCAACCCTTGTCAAGATTCTTGGGTTACATGAATTAAAGCTCGTTTGGCCAATTTTAGAAGCAAAGATCCATATTTTACAAATTGGTCCAAAGAAAATATTCAATGCAACGGATGGATTGGCATTGAGTCTATTGGAATTTTATTAAGTTGAGAGTCCAGCTAAAGACTCGCACAAAAAGAAGCGCTTGCGGGAGGCAACCCGTCATTAGAGTTTGCTTTTCTTTTTCTTTCTAAACTCCTAGTATTTAGGGATAATTTAGGATTTTTTTTATTTTGATGTTATTATTATTATTATTATTATTACTTGGTATTTGTTTTGATCTTGCAGAATTTAGGGTGAGAGTTGATGAATTAATTAAAAGCGTGAGAGAAATAAAGTGAGGGGTCGAGTCTAGACGAGAAGATTTGAAGATTTGAGTAATTGTATGAGTCTGATGCTTAAAATGGTTAAAAAGGAGTATCGTCACTGAAGAGTATAAGGATATTATTTTCCGAGCATTTCCAAGAGCCTTTTCCTGAATAATTGGAGCTGTACCACACGAGATTTGACACCCAAGGCGTGGATGAGTTGTTCCCATGTCTAAAGTCAGTTGAAGATGGAGCTTAGTATGAAGAATATCAACCTCGCAACATCTATCCCAGGGGATTCTATTTCAATTCTCTCTTTACTTTTGTGTTCTTTAATTGTTTTAACATGCAATGGGGACATTGCATAACTTAAGTGTGGGGTACGGGGTTGATTACATTTAATCAAAATTAGAATCCTTGTTTGGTTTGAAAAATATTGTATAAAAAGTACTAGGGTTAATTTAGAAAATTATGGTAAAAGCAATTAGGGTTCCACGCTATTATTGTGTTTGATTATTCTATGAAGACCCAAATGTTTAGTTGAGCCTATATACGTTATAGTGCATTTGTGGCCCCCTTTATTCTAGTGAAATCATGGGACAAAAACACAACCTCGGTTAGTTTGAGGATCGCAATACGTTTAGCATTGTGTACCAAAAATGTATCCAGGAAAGCTCAAGTAGTCATTGCACACTAGACTAATGCTTTGAACCAATAAAGAATGAAGTTAAACTCCCTTGCTTAAGCATATGTTTTTCTAGGGTTTTAGTTTTGAATGGAAAAAGTGTGTTGAAAAAAAAAGAGAGAAAAAAAAAGAAAAAAGAAAAGAAAAAAAAAAGTTGAAGAAAAAGGGTGATGAAATGTTTGAATAAATAATCTACAAAGCTATGAAGACAAAGAAGAATATCATGAAGAAAAGCTACAAAGTATAAAAGATTCAATCAAAAGTTGTATTTGTAATTTTCTTTTCTAGGTTATTTTATCGTATGTATGCTTGGGGATTTAACCAAAAATGACTTGAGGTTAAGAAAGTTTTCTGGGGATGGATTCGGAGGGATGCATAAAATGAGCGTTGTTCAAAAGAAGTGGGCGAGTGTTTATGAGGTTTGTAAGTATTTAGAATTGAGGGGGTCCTTAGGAAAAAGTTTAGACACAAATGCATGCGTTGCGGTCTTGGCATAATGGCTATGTTCGATTGGGATTGTCTTATGTGGTATTAGTGTGCTAAAATTCAGTTTTGCTTGGGGGCAAGCAAAAGTCAAGTGTGGGGTATTTTGATATCACTACTAGAAAAAAGGCCTTTTACGACGCACAAAATACGACGCTCATTGATCTATGTTACGCAAAGGAGAGTGACATTAGAAAAATGTCATCTCTTCAAAAAATTTAAGGATAGAAGACACGCATTATTGTGCGCCCTTAAATCAGTGTCTAAAAAAAACACGGAGGGCACCTATAATAAAATGCGCGTCGTCTAAGGATGTCGCTTTATAATTTTTAATGGAATGCGCGTTCCATCCTTTAACAGTAGGGGAAATGAAATTCTGAAAAAATTAAAAATCCCGCCTTAATTCCTTTTTTTTCTCCTTTCCCTCTTGCCCAAATTATGGACGCTCCTTCCTTCCCCTCCCGACATTGACTGCTGCCTACTTCTTCCCTCACTTCTACCTACTGGAACCACCATATCTCCCACTCAATGTTGAAATTGTTAGAAAAAGCCCTAATTATACTCTCAAGTCTAAATACAGAAAAAATAGAAGATGGTGAAGAAGTAGCAGTAGAGGAAGTGGAGGATGAACAGTCGAAAATGGAAGGAATGGCATCAATAGCGTTGTTACTAGATGGGTCAATCTCGGGTCATTTTGTTCAGCTTCTCGAGTCCGTTTATTACCAGATGGGTCAATCTCGTCTTTTTATCTCGACTTCATATCTCTCTGTAAAGCAACCGACGACCCCCACACCACCATCTGCAAACCCTAAGCCATCGTCACTACCATTGAACCCTAAAAACTCAGTCACACTCCATACTTTTGTGATTTTACTCTTGGTCTCTCATTCTCTCCTCTTGGGCTCTCCAATCTCTGATTTTACTCTGAAACGTCGATCGACATCCCCACTTCACCTACCATCCACCCAAAATCAATGCTGATTGTAACCACCTTCAAGCATGATGCCATCTCTGCTATAAAGTAACTGAAGCTTACATTCTCATCGATTCCACTTTCTCTCTCTGAACAAAAATATCTCATATTCTCTAAAAGCCCTAAACCAGCCACCGCCGGCTATCACCTCCACCATCGTTCACGTCGTCCTACTTCCTAGATGGTGTTTGTGTGTGCACGACAAGACTGAACAGAAAATGGGAAAGAAAAGAAAAAACGAGCAGAAAGATAGAGAAGAGAAAGTGTTGATAGCTCTGTTAACGAATGTGGAGTCTCCAAAGCTGTTGATATCATAGAAAGCATCATAAAGGATTCTTCAAGGGCACAATTGCTAAAGTTTTTCATGTCTGATGGAGATCTTTCAAAAGAACATGATGACAGATTTGGCTCTCAGTGTGGGGATATTTTGGTCTTTTTCGATGCATTGGATAATTGCAACTCTGAATCGGTTAATGTGAAGGTCCTTACTGTAACGCCCGCAGATCCGGGCTAGTCAATTTAGAGGCAATAGGGGTCAAAAATGACTTTTCAACAAAAGATTATTTAGAATGAATAGTCTTAACCAAGTTTTAGAGTATGTCACAAGGTTTCCGTACATATAAAGAACGCCAAAATCCGAGTTATAACGAAGAAGTTATGGCCCGCCGAAGTTTTACGGCAAAACCGGCAGGACACTGGAAGACGTAAATAGTGAATTTACGATAGAAGACTTTTTAGCCTTAGCAATCTAAACAAAAGTCGTAGAATATGTTAAACTAAGAGCGTCGATAAAAAGAACGCCTAAATCTGACTTCGTATGAGGAAGTTATGATTTTTCTAAGATTCGGCTTAGCAGTGTACAGCCCGAAACTCGAATTTTAGTTCGAGCGGTTTTTGTCTTACGTGAAATAAATGAGAGTTGAAGATCTCATTAATAGGAACTCAACGGTAAAAAGACAGACGAAAACGGAGTCCGTATGAAGGAGTTACGAATTCTTCGCGGTCATTTAACAGTCTAAACGCCTCGTACTGTTAAATTTAAGATCGGTCGAGAATTAGCCGACGGAGTCAAAATGAAAGTTGTAGATATTATTTTTACCTACGCGTGGATATAAAGAACATCAAAAGCGGAGGTCGTATGTGAATGTTACGAATTTTAGAAGTCGGAAGTGTGTTGTGCGAAAATGGGTGATGTGGCACAATCTTGGCCATTGCTTTCTCCCCAAGTCTTGTCACTAGATGGTGACATGTGGCACCAAGTTCAGCCATTTTCACCCTATAAATACCACCTCTCCGACCCTCATTTTCTTCACACCTTTCCCATTCTTTCTTCTCTTTACTCTCTCTCTAGAACCTCTCTCTAGCCCCGAAATCCCCCGAAAAGCCTAGGGAAGCTCCCTAGCGCGAGGCGGAAGCCCCAGAGTGCTCGACGGCTCCAAGAAGAAGAGCTTTTCGGCTCGGAAACGCTGCTCCAAGCAAAGCCTGGTTTTCTATAAAACCCGCTGTAAGTGAGCTACGCCTACGCTATTTTTAATATAGTTTTTATTTAATTATATTAACGTTATTAAGAACATATAATAAATACTTGGGCTATTATAATGGGTTATATAAGTATTTTTTTTAACGCTTATATAATAGTAATAATAGCTAGACTATTAATTAGTCTCGGCGAATACTAGACTAAAATCTATTGGTGATAATACTAGGTTTCGTCGAAGGAAATTATTTTAAAGTAAACGAAGCGCTGTCCGAGTATCGAGTCACCACCTTCTCAGGTGAGTGCATAGTCCCTTTCATGAACATGATTTTAATACAAGTATTGATTGAAGTATTAATTATATGTTTATGTGCGAGTTAATTGATGTTGCTTGAAATTCGTGTTAAAGAACATACCTGATTATATTTGATAATTTAGGATAAAGAGTAGACCTAAATTAAAAATGAGGAATATTGGGTAGTATATTCTTACGAGTACAAGTGAGTAGAACTCAGAGAATAGAAGTTAGTATATGTCACTTATCCGGGAGTATGGATTAGACATAGTCATTGTCCCTAGTCCGAGAGTATGGATTAGGCATAATCATTCGTCGTTAATCCGAGAGTATGGATTAGCTATTGTCCCTAGTCCGAGAGTATGGATTAGGCATAATCATTCATCTTTAATCCGAGAGTATGGATTAGTCATTCATCCCTAGTCCGAGAGTATGGATTTGGTAAATTCGTTCATTTCTGATCCGAGAGTATGGAGTAGGTAAAACGACTAATCTTAGGTCCGAGAGTATGGATAGCCTCGTTGCGAGGATCGACGGGGTGGGATAAGAGTTGTTTATATATATGTATGGTGAAATTGTATATTTTGTGAATTTTAAACTATATATATGGTATAACATTGTGGGATTGAAATCCCTATGTGCTCACCAGGTTTCCCAGCCTGACCCACTCAGTTTATTTATATCACAGGTGTTGATATGAAGTGACATTACACTGAGAGATTTAAAGAGATGTAGACCACTAGTGTGAATAATTGTAAGTTCTGTTTATGCTTATGTTCCTGTATTAACGATGACATCCCAAATGTTTTAAAATGAAATAAATACGTTTCTTCGAAAATGTTTTAATAACGTATTTACCATGTTTTTCTGGGAACAAATTCCGCAACCTTTTTATAAAATGAAGTACTCTGATTTTTATAAAGCATAAACAAAATCGGTCTTTTCTGGCCGTGATTTTGGGGATGTCACAGTTGGTATCAGAGCATTAGTTTAAGCGAACTAGGAATATGGATTTATTTCTAGACTTAAACTTAGAATGCTAAGCGATGATTGTGAGGTGTGAGCACTAGATTATTTTAGGAATTGTGCCTAAAATGTTTTTATGTGCTAAATACTTGTGCCTGATATGCTGTTAGTTGTTCGGATCTATGGTCTGTTGCCGACCGGATCTGGAAACCTTATGTGTTTAGGATTCTAAACGTACGACTACGATATTAGAACTAGCATATAAACGTTTCGGAGTGATAAGGATGATTTAACCGTCAATCCTAAGTAAAGATCTAGATTCACCTTATTCGGTGTATAGATCAAGATGGCAAGAACCCGTAGCGGAAACGTGAATGCAAATGGGAATAGAAACCAACCCCCAGTGATTGAGCAAATACCGGTGATGGAAGCCGCCGCTGAGCCAGTCACAATGGCCGGAGTGCAAGCGATGATCCAAGCGATGTTGGATCGTCAAATGGAGGAAACTAGACGTTTGCTCCAGCAAAATCGTGAGGAAGCCACTATTCAGATCGAACAGCCCGAGTTGAACGAAGGGCAGACTGAGGAAGGAAACTACAGTGGGACTGTTGGTCAAGTCAACCCACCAATAGTTCGATAAAACAACCAAGATGACGAGGTCAAGAGGAATGGACGCAAGTACAAGGATTTTCTAACTTGCAAGCCATCAACTTTCACTGGAAAGGAGGATCCGATTGGGGTCATGGATTGGATCTCGGAGATGGAGTTAGCCTTCATGACATGCGGTTGTAGAGGGAAGCTACAGACCACATTTGCAGTGCGTCAGTTTCGAGGAGGCACTGTACGTTGGTGGAATACCTTGGGGAAGACTCTGAGCCCTAATGAGCCTCTGCAACTGACATGGGTAGAATTTCTGGTGCGATTCAAACGAACGTACTGCTCAGCTCAAAACCTGCTTGAGCTAGAGAACCAGTTTCTAACCCTGAAGAAGGGAAGCATGTCAATCGATGAATACACCAACAACTTCACAGAGAAGATGGAGTTCGCCTTGCGTCTTGTTCCGGATGAGCTGACGAAAATCGACAAGTACGCAAAAGGACTTCCATGGGAGTACGCGGTGCCAGTGCGTCAAGCACCTACTCTAGAGGCAGCTATCTGGGCTGCCAAGTCTGTCGAAGATATGATCAAGGGAAGAGCCTCCAGCAAGATGGAGGTTGGCGAGAAGAGAAAGTTTGAAGGATCTTCAAGGTCCAGCGAGAAGAGAAAATTCTCGAAGTTTGAAGAAGGAACGCAATGGTGTGACAAGTGTAGAAAGAAGCGCATCGGGAAATGCTCTAAATATACGACATGCTTTAAATGCGGGAAGACTGGTCATTACGCCAGCGAATGCACAACCAAGAGAGAAGTCTGCTTTAAGTGTGGAGAAGAAGGACACTTCAAACAAGACTGCCCAAAGAGAGAAGGGGCTACAAAGCCAAATGTGCCACCAAAGCCAAAGGCGAGAGCATTTCAAATGATCCTTGACGAAGCAGATGACAATGCAAGGATTCAAGAGTGAAGGCTTGACATCCGAGGATCGAGTTATGGAGTAATCGTGTAGATAGTACCTCACGATGTAGCCCGTTAGAGGCATAGTCTAGGGTGAACTTGAACACCTATGTAATAGTTTCAAGAAATAATATAAAACCTTTGTTTTGTTATCTGATGTGTTAAGTTGTTGTATGGTTTTCTTGTATGGTGACTTGGAAAAACTGTGGGACAATACTTGGGACGAGTATGAGTAGGTGTGAATGTTAGTAGAGGCCTATACTACCGGAAGCACAGGACTCACACTTGGATCAGGGAAAGTCACAAGGTTACCAAGAAGCCAGTAATTGATTTCATTTTATTCAAGTATGCCGTTACCATTGTTTCGGTAATGACTAAGAAGATTGTTGTTATCCCGACCCTAGTGGTCATATCACCTTGAGTCCGACTACGATGAGTAGGTTACGTGGTTCAGAGAACCAAGTTTGATATAGCGTCCAACTTAAACCAAACGATTAAAAATCAAAGCGATCAATAGAAGTATCGCGCTCGTTGGTAGCTAGAAATGCTACATGTTAAAGTAAGATTATATCACATTAGAACATGAAGGAAGGCTTAGTCTGTTTTAGAATTTAAGAGACCTGAGTCTAAACGTACATCACATGATGATAGGTCATAATTTGGAGTCTAATATGAGGTAGAGAGCAGGTGCACGATCAAGTACTGCTTACAGTCAATAAGTCTAAGAGATAGACTTGAAGGAATAAAGAAGTTATAATTATTACCTAGGATGAAGAGATGACGTATGGAGTCATTATACGATCCTTGTTTCGTTGATGATTCTGGGACGTAATCATCCTAAGGGGGAGATAATTGTAACGCCCGCAGATCCGGGCTAGTCAATTTAGAGGCAATAGGGGTCAAAAATGACTTTTCGACAAAAGATTATTTAGAATGAATAGTCTTAACCAAGTTTTAGAATATGTCACAAGGTTTCTGTACATATAAAGAACACCGAAATCCGAGTTATAACGAAGAAGTTATGGCCCGCCGAAGTTTTACGGCAAAACCGGCACGGCACTGGAAGACGTAAATAGTGAATTTACGATAGAAGACTTTTTAGCCTTAGCAATCTAAACAAAAGTCGTAGAATATGTTAAACTAAGAGCGTCGATAAAAAGAACGCCCAAATCTGACTTCGTATGAGGAAGTTATGATTTTTCTAAGATTCGGCTTAGCAGTGTACAGCCCGAAACTCGAATTTTAGTTCGAGCGGTTTTTGGCTTACGTAAAATAAATGAGAGTTGAAGATCTCATTAATAGGAACTCAACAGTAAAAAGATAGACGAAAACGGAGTCCGTATGAAGGAGTTATGAATTCTTCGCGGTCATTTAACAGTCTAAACGCCTCGTACTGTTAAATTTAAGATCGGTCGAGAATTAGCCGACGGAGTCAAAATGAAAGTTGTAGATATTATTTTTACCTACGCGTGGATATAAAGAACGTCAAAAACGGAGGTCGTATGTGAAAGTTACGAATTTTAGAAGTCGGAAGTGTGTTGTGCGAAAATGGGTGATGTGGCACAATCTTGGCCATTGCTTTCTCCCCAAGTCTTGCCACTAGATGGTGACATGTGGCACCAAGTTCAGCCATTTTCACCCTATAAATACCACCTCTCCCACCCTCATTTTCTTCACACCTTTCCCATTCTTTCTTCTCTTTACTCTCTCTCTAGAACCTCTCTCTAGCCCCGAAATCCCCCGAAAAGCCTAGGGAAGCTCCCTAGCACGAGGCGGAAGCCCCAGAGTGCTCGATGGCTCCGAGAAGAAGAGCTTTTCGGCTCGGAAACGCTGCTCCAAGCAAAGCCTGGTTTTCTATAAAACCCGCTGTAAGTGAGCTACGCCTACGCTATTTTTAATATAGTTTTTATTTAATTATATTAACGTTATTAAGAACATATAATAAATACTTGGGCTATTATAATGGGTTATATAAGTATTTTTTTTAACGCTTATATAATAGTAATAATAGCTAGACTATTAATTAGTCTCGGCGAATAGTAGACTAAAATCTATTGGTGATAATACTAGGTTTCGTCGAAGGAAATTATTTTAAAGTAAACGAAGCGCTGTCCGAGTATCGAGTCACCACCTTCTCAGGTGAGTGCATAGTCCCTTTCATGAACATGATTTTAATACAAGTATTGATTGAAGTATTAATTATATGTTTATGTGCGAGTTAATTGATGTTGCTTGAAATTCGTGTTAAAGAACATACCTGATTATATTTGATAATTTAGGATAAAGAGTAGACCTAAATTAAAAATGAGGAATATTGGGTAGTATATTCTTACGAGTACAAGTGAGTAGAACTCAGAGAATAGAAGTTAGTATATGTCACTTATCCGGGAGTATGGATTAGACATAGTCATTGTCCCTAGTCCGAGAGTATGGATTAGGCATAATCATTCGTCGTTAATCCGAGAGTATGGATTAGCTATTGTCCCTAGTCCGAGAGTATGGATTAGGCATAATCATTCATCTTTAATCCGAGAGTATGGATTAGTCATTCGTCCCTAGTCCGAGAGTATGGATTTGGTAAATTCGTTCATTTCTGATCCGAGAGTATGGAGTAGGTAAAACGACTAATCTTAGGTCCGAGAGTATGGATAGCCTCGTTGCGAGGATCGACGGGGTGGGATAAGAGTTGTTTATATATATGTATGGTGAAATTGTATATTTTGTAAATTTTAAACTATATATATGGTATAACATTGTGGGATTGAAATCCCTATGTGCTCACCAGGTTTCCCAGCCTGACCCACTCAGTTTATTTATATCACAGGTGTTGATATGAAGTGACATTACACTGAGAGATTTAAAGAGATGTAGACCACTAGTGTGAATAATTGTAAGTTCTGTTTATGCTTATGTTCCTGTATTAACGATGACATCCCAAATGTTTTAAAATGAAATAAATATGTTTCTTCGAAAATGTTTTAATAACGTATTTACCATGTTTTTCTGGGAACAAATTCCGCAACCTTTTTATAAAATGAAGTACTCTGATTTTTATAAAGCATAAACAAAATCGGTCTTTTCTGGCCGTGATTTTGGGGATGTCACACTTACTTTCTTTGTTGATCTTTTTTCTGGAGACACATGCCCTAATTTCAATCCAGATATACAGAAGAAATTCCTTGACCTGGATTTGGTCCACAGAAGAAGGATTTCTTGAAAGTCCTACGCCTACAGGGTTTAAGGTATGCTTTGTTACAATGCTATTTATGTTTTACTTTTTTTGTTTGACTTGATGGGCTTTCTTGGTTAACCACTTAATCTGGACAGCTTAGTGTATCAAAACACCAACCCTTCCCCTACTTGCCCTTAATATTTTTTCCACCAACTTCTCTCATGTTAAAATTGATGATGATTATGAAATTTTTTTGTTGGGGTGTAAGGGTAAAATGGTCATTTGGTCTTAGGGGCTGTTTTATAGTTGCTAACAATTCAACCACTTTACCATACAAGACTTGATGGGAAAATAAAAGAAAAAAGAAACAGCCCCTGAATTATTTTTATTGATTCATGATTGATACCTTGTGTTTTCCCATTCCAGGTAACAGTTTCCAATTCGAATCCAAACATAGTAATGGTTGGATTTCGTGTCCATGTGGGGAACACATTAGCAAACAATATACCCTCTGAGATAACAATTTTCCAAAGAGTTATAAAACTAGACGAAGGCATGAGGTCATGGTATGACATCCCATTTACAGTTGCAGAATCCCTTCTAGCTGATGAAGAAATTACAATCTCCATAGGAACAACTTTCAACAGATCAACTTTACCAAGAATAGACACTTTAGAAATTTATGGTAGAGTAAAGGATGAATTTGGTTGGAAGGAGAAAATGGATGCATTACTGGACATGGAGGCACGTGTGCTTGGTAGCAGTTCTTGGGTTTCAGGATCTTGGAAAAAACGTTGCATTGGTCAAGTTACTCCTATTGAAGAACAGGTTGTTGCAGATGGACTTAACCTTTCCTCTAGATTATACGCGTTGTGTAAGCTAAATTGATCTTCTAATATGGAGGAAGTAAAAACAAAGCTGAACAAACTAAAATGCAAGCAGTTGTTGGAAACCATATTTGAAAGCAACAGGGAACCTATGTTGCAAGCTGCTGCATGTCGCATTCTTCAAGCCGTTTTGCCTAAATGAGGAATATATTATCAAGTACAGAAGTCACTTCTCTACTTCAGTTTTTTATATTATGCTTTTACTAATTTACAATCACAAGGACAACAGATGTAAATGAGGAATCTTCACGATCACATGCCATTCTTCATTTTTAAATCTTGCAGGAAATGAAAGAGGTGCAGATACAACTGATAATGATAAGAAAACAAGGTAAAGGTTGGAATATAGAATGGAATGGAATGGAATGAGTCATTCCATTCCATTTCTTCCCTCTCTATTTTTCTCTCTCTTTTTTTCTAATGATCAAAGTTCTTGTTTTTAATATCAGTTTCCTGTTCTCTTTTATACTTGATGCAATTTTTATTTGCAGGCTTGGCCTGTGCATACTCCAAGGCCTGTTGCTTTCAAGCTTGTTGCTGATACCCCTCTTCTTACTGGACAGGTAATTTTCAAATCTTTTTGTTGTGGATTTCTTATAGTTTCTTTTTGTTGTGGATTTCTTATAGTTTACTTAGCTTCTTAAATCAAAGAGTATAAAGCTTTCCTAATGTGTTCTAATAATTAAGAAGATGGTCTTTTTTTGAAAAATGCTTCTCAATTTATCTTATTAGGAAGAATGGAGAACAGGCCTCAAATCATATGTTTTTTTTTTCCAGTAAGTTCCACTTCCTTCATGGGTTTGTAACAATACTGATGGACTCTGCTATTTTGTTGTATGGTGTATTACCTTGGATATAATTTGTTTTTACAGTTTTCTCTTTTTATTTAATTTAAATTTGGATATAAGTTTGTAACACATGGGATTTATGATTGCAGCAAACAATCTTTCTTTTCTTTCCATACATGATTAAAGGCATGTTTTTGGCTGTAGTTATTGGAACACCTGTTGTGGTTGCCATCATTTTAATAGTACAGGTATTATTCTATCTCTGAGAAATTTCATTTGCCATGTCATCAAAAGCTGCCAGATGGACTATTATCTTTCATGTTTGAGTTGGTTCTCAACTTGTAGAAGAATAACATAAAATATTTTGGCATCTGAGTGTAAAAAATAATATTTGAAATCATAAGTTCCTTAATAATACTTTATTGTGTTACATGTACTTTATTACTTACTCATAATATATAATTCAATCTGATTATTGCTTATGTTTGGTGAGATCATGTTCTCTGTTCTTGATGCTGCATCTGATAGGGAACCAAAAGTGAGGACTTTTTTTCCCCTGACACTTGAAATAACAGGGTAAGGAGAGCATTCTAAACATTCTGGAAACTTTAAAAGAAGAGGGAAATAGGGTCTTGTTCAATGCTTTAGCAGTGTTTGCTCTAAGGGAGATCAACTTATCAAAAGTAAGTTACTGTTTCACCCTTTTATTTAATATTTTTGTGATTGAATGAAAGTCTTTATGAAAGTAATTGACACCCCTTTCTCTGTAAATGATGTTGTGATTGTGGGAGAGGTGTTGTGGTTTTCTCTGTTGCTAGGTAACCTTCTCAACAACAACATTCTACTTAAGCAGGTGAGTAATCAAGATTAAGGGAGACTTGTAATCATGTTTGACATTCCTTTCCAGTAAGAAACAAAGTTGTATGATTATTTGTTAGTTTTATAGGAATGTATAACCCATGTTAGCAATGTATTATTTTTGTTTAACATTTAAATGATTCTTTGTATGACATTACAATTTGTGCAATTTATTTTATTTTTTGAGTATGAAATTTTATTTTATATTATGCAATGGATTGTACTTTTTGTATATGGTATTTTATTTCTATTATGAGAAAATAAATGCAAATTTAATTTAAAAATTAATAAATATATAAATTTATTTTTTTAAAACATTTAAATTTACGATACGCAAAAATGTGTGTCATCTTCATTTATGACATGGCCTTTCTTGACAGGGGCTTTCTTGATACGCATTGCGTGTCATTAACACGCGCATCGTAAGGTTACGACATGCGAATGCGTGTCAACTTCCTTTATGACAGGGCCTTCCTTGATACGCATTGCGTGTCGTAAACGCGCGTCGTAAATGAGTGTCGTAAATGCGCGTCGTCTCTCTTTATGATAGGGCCTTCCTTGACACGCATTTGGGCATCGTCTGAGCCTTTTACGACGCGCAATGAGCGTCATAAAAGGCCTTTTTTCTAGTAGTGTATGGGCATATTTAGTTAAAAAATTCATGCATTATCTTAATACTTTATGTTGTTTCTATCTCATTTAATGAACAAAAGGTGCTTAGTTATCTTAAATATTTCATTTTCAGCAATAAAGACATGCTCGGAAGGAAAAGGAAGCGAAATTGGCGATTGAAAGCTTGGATCTTGAATTTTGAAGAAAGAAGGATGTTGGTGGACAGCTTGACCCCTCGTCAGTGGTTTGGCCATATCTCATGAACCGTAACTCCGATTGACGACATTCAAAATGTTCTGAAAACTAGACACAATTTTGGACGACTTTCGTGTTTTGAGAAAATGTTGATTCCAAAAAACCTCGACGAGTTGGTCAGAATGTTCCAGATTCGAAGATGCCTTGCCGTACACGCTGTACACACGGATTATCGAAAAAACTCGACGAGTTATTCTTAAAAACTCATCAACTTGGCGTTGTTTTCAGAATTTATATATAGAAACGCTTCTCATTCGAACCCTAACTTTTGCTGGAGGCTAGCTGCGATTATTGAAGACCAGAAGGGTTCTTGAAGCTTCAGATTTCAAGAATTCAACATAAGAAACAATTTAGAAGAAAATCAAAGGCAAATAATCATTCTTCTTTTCTTAATAATTGTTTTTAACCATGGTTGAATCATTAGATTTTGATTTTAGGTTATTAATTGCTTCAGATATGATCTAAAAGCTTTTTATTCCGTTTGGATGAGATGATCTTATGAATATGGTTTGATTGAGTGGTTGAATTGATATTAATTTGGTTATTCATCTTGATAAGCTTGTTAAAGATCCTTATGTATTTATGATAAATGTTTTTAGTTGACAAATAAGTGATTGAGTTGCATTAATATCTTCTTGATTACTTGATTCATATAGTTTTATGAATATAAGATTGTATGCCTAGGAATAGTGAATATGAAACTAGGGTTAACTAGAAAATGTGTAAATCAATGTGTGAGCATGTATGATGAACAACCATACGTGAGTTGATTGAATTGAACAAATTTGATTAACTATTATTACAAGTCTTACTTGATACGAACTAAGTACTAGGAAACTTGTTAGTTTAATCAACTGGCCATTGTTTGAATTAACTTGTATACTAAAAAGGATTGGTAATAATGAACATGAACCCAATCACATTAGGAATCGGTAATCATTGACATATTGATCCATTGCACTTCCCACGACATCAACCATAGGAATAAGTGAATCGAATCTGAACATAACTCTCTTTTATCATTGAATCTAGTTGTCTTTTCTTCTTCTTCTTAGTTGTTACTTGTCTTTTTTTGCAAGTTAATTGAGTGTTTAACTTTCTAGTCTTGCAAAACTCGAGAAAACCCCCTTCTTTTATTAATTTTTTATTAGATAATACTAGTATTTTATTTGATTGTTACCGTTCCCTGTGTTCGATACCCTACTTGCTTGAACTATACTATTAATCGATAGGTTCACGGCCTTTCATGTGTTTAATTGGTGTTTGAAGTAACATGATTAAAACTAGTGCATTTTACACACATCAACCTACTTTCGATCTATGTTTTAATTATTGAACATATAACATTAATTTGCAAAACAAGAACCCTAAGGGATGAAGCTATTTTCAAAAATAACTCAAAAGGTTTTAGAATTATATGCCTTTCAATTCTTACAGAAAAACAATTGATAATCCTTAGATCTTGATATTCTTGGAAGCCTAGAACCACAATTGTTGTGCCTCTAATGGAATCACACCCAAGAGCTAGCAAGAAGGAAACTATAGAGAAAGGAGAGGAAGGATGCAATTTTCGGCCAGGATTTCTCCAAGAGTGTGGATGTCCGAAATCAGGAGCTAGGAGGCTCCATAAATAATCAAGGAAACTTAGCCCCAAAGCTAAGGTTTAAGGGATAACCCTAGGATTCCCCTTCTTAGGGCCTACGAAATCCATTAGCCTTATCCAAGGCTTTGTACGAATTCATTAGGGTTTCCCTTATGAATTTCATCTACCTCCTCCAAAGAGGTTTTGGAACATTCCTTCCAACTATTTAATAACTACAAAATAGTCCCTATACTTTACAATTAATACAATCAACCCCAAAATTAGCTCAAATTAATTACTGGCTAACTATTAGTTAAATATTATGATTTTTAATTAATACATTATTTGCATAACACATTAATAAATCATTAATATTAATTTATTAATCTTATAATAATTTAATTTCTCTCCTTTCATAATATCCTTGTCCAAGTGCTAGGTTTGAAGGCAACCCAAAAGGATCCTGCTGCTATCAATTCAAGTACATACCAATTATAGTTATGGGCTTAGACACCTAATCCAACAGTCTCCCACTTGGATAAGTCTGTAACTATAATTTCTAGTATGACCTCTAAACCAACCAACAAACTGTAGCTTCTAATAGCTGCTGCCGAACTTTGACCCAGTCAGTTACATGTCCTAAGATAAGTGATCGTATAATCCTTCGTCCTGCAATATATCCCCGGATGTAAGACATGGAATACAATCAATAATTTTATCCACAATCTATGTTTCCCGATTTCTGATTTGTGATGATATAGGACTTCTAATTGAACACATCAATTTAGCCATGGTTGGGCCCAACACATACGTCAACAACAATCATCAAGTTACCCACAGATATTGCTTTTCCTGTTAGGAAAAAGAAACGAATAAAGTTTGACTCATATGCTTGCATCTTTTATTTATCAAACCATACATGATGTAATGCCTATTCTAGGTATCCTTTAACTTTCTAAGTTTTGGGGTCTTGTGCTAAGAATTGACGAGTTGTGGAGCTCCAACTAGTCGAGTAGAGATCATTTATGAGGACACGAGATTTAGACAAGGAAGGCCTAGCTATTCTTTTATACTTCTTTGTGTTTGTGAAGCTAAGAGAGTGTTCTTGGTGCATTTTTTTGAAGAAGTTTGAAGGTTGAGACGCTTGGAATGGGAAGGAGCTTGTATATCCAGCTTCTACATCGTTTTAGCTTCTATTTGAAGGTAAAAAGTTGTTACCTTGATCATTCTAGTGTTAGATCTCCTTATTCTTGGGTTTAAGGCCACTTTTAGTGTATTTGTGGATCATTTCGGGTCTTGGGCATGAACTGAAGCTGTAACTTCAGATCTAGACTCCTCTAAGTTCTTATAGTTTTAAATTTACTGAATTTATCAAACTTTGTACCTTCCCTTTGTCCTAAAGCCCTCCCTTAGCTTGGTTTTGGCATTTAAGATCTTGCATGCAAATAATGTTTGCAACCTTACGTGGAATCAATGCCCTAGGAGGCTAGATCATTAAGTTGGATCTTTGGGGTAGCTTAAAAACGTCTGAACACAAAAAGGACGGAAGGGACTCGACGAGTGGCTTAGCCAACTCGACGAGTCGGGTAGGGTTTATCAGTTTCCGGGATTCAGAGTGGCTTCGGTGTCAAAATAGAGTTTTTGGTCTACATGAGTTTTCGGTCTTCTGGACATTAAGGAACTCGATGAGTTACTCAAGTAACTTGACAAGTTAACTCGGTATTTCGGTGGTATGGACTCTGAAGGAACTCGGCGAGTTACTGGAAGCACTCGACGAGTTTAAGTCAAGATGGACTGTTGACCTTGACTGTTGACTTGGACTTTGACCATGTTTGACTATAAGGGTATTTATAGTATTTTGGGATTTTGACAAGTTAACCACATGATGGTTATTGGCAGTTGAGTTAGAGTTGTGCATTGGGACTTATTGGATATTATCTTATCAGTTCAACATTTTGGGAATGTGAGTCTTCTCACCATACTAATAGGTCGAAGGCACCAAGGCCGACCCATTTCAATATATATGGATTGATAGTTGATTATGTGATATGTTGCAATGAAATTTGTATGGAAGTACATGGGCGGTTCCCATGGCAATATATTAAGACCATGAGGAGGTTCATATAAGTCCTTGGAGGGTTTCCACAACTACCTAGTATGTTTACATGTTTAGTTCGTATGATATTTCTATGATTAGGGAAGACCATGTGGAGGTTCCCATAGCAGTGAGCCAAGACCACGTGGGGGTTCTAGTGGTGGCTAGTAAAGACCACGTGGGGGTCTCCCATGGCACTTGGTGTAAGAACTTGGATGGTTTATACGACATCCCTATATGTTTATATGCATGGCTTATGTGGTTTATGTAGCTTTTATAGCTGATATGATTAAGTGATTATGTGGATTGTGTGGGGTATGATTTGGGGAACGCACTAAGCATTAGCTTATAGTTTGTTAGTTTGTTTCAGGTACTTCTGAGCCTAAGCGCAAGGGCAGGGTGTGATGGCGCGACATGCACTCTAACAGGCATTTTTATGGGACACTCTGATATTTGAAATAAAAATTGTTGATGTGAGAATTTGGAAACAATTGTTCTTGAAATTTTATGGTTGATTGGAAATGTTTATGACTATTTAAAAATGAAAATTTTCTTTTGAAAGTTACAAGTTGGTATAAGAGCCTTGGTTTGATGGATCCAGGCACACTCTCGGGTGTGTCAAAACTCAAAATAAGGAAATGGTAAATTTTTTTTCAAAATAAATAAATAAATAAATAAAAAGTTAAAAACTTATCAAAATGGAAAAAAGGAGAGTGCAATGTGTGTGATCGGCTGAGCCAAGTAAGTAGTTCCCCAATTTGTTAGCCATTTTATACTGATATTTGGATTATGATAATCGTATGAATCTTGCTATGTGTATGCTTTCAAAATTGTATACGGTTAGCGTCTTACAGCCTCAGAATGATTGATTTGGCCTTATTACCTGTTCTTTGTATGGGTGTGATCTTTGGGTAGATTCTGTTATTCGAAAGTCTATTTGATCTTGTTATGTGTATAATTTGCATGCATAAGAAAACCTATTATGATTGAGTTCTGATTTGAAATGGATGGAGTAAATCATAGGTTAGCCTAGGATTTGAGCTATGCGGTAGCTTGTGAGATATGATTTGTTTTGGGACAAATTAGAGTTATCAGGTAGAGGCTTGGAGAAGGTACATGTAGGTGTGGAAGGTAGTATTGGGCCTGTACTACTAAAAGCATAGGACCTGTACCTGAAACAATGTTAGATCTGGAAGCTCTAAGGAGAACCGGTGAGGGATGATCCCCTCTATGGATATCTTGATCATTATGTTTTATGGTATTGCAGTACAACATGGTGGTGACACAGTTTGGAGCAGGTGGATCAAGATCGGGGTCAGGGACTCCATAGTTAGCCGATGTTGGGTGGTGGACATAAAGAATGCCCAATGCACGAGTTCTTTCCTTGATACGGAAAAGGTGGGTTTTACTTCATGCATGCTAAGGAATCGAGCATGGGATGGGTGGGGAGAGGTGACTAGCTAGGTGGGAGAAGTCGGTATGGCTGAGATGACGAGGGCAGAGTTTGTCAGACGCTTTGAACTCGAGTTTCACCATCTATTGATGGGAAACGGTTGGCAAGGGAGTTTCAGGAGCTCCAACAGACCACCAAGACTGTGGAGAAGATCATCGCCAAGTTTCAGGAGCAAGCACCATTGATCCCGCAGTATGTTGTGGATGAGGACATGAGAAGGACGGGGTATCATTCCATGCTGATGGATGATACCCAAGAGTTTGTGAGTTTTACAGGGTACAAAACCCTGAATGAGATGGTGGATAAGTCCCACGAGCGAGAGATGGAGTTAAAGCTTTGCACTAAGTGAAAGCTTGAGTAGGTTCAGGCAGCTGGGGGTCAAGCTAAAAAGCCTAAGACCTCTAATTCTTCGGGTATGGGCCAGCAGGGCCATGGCTGGTGTACCAAGTGTGGGAACCCGCACAGTGGAGTTTATCAGGGGTCTGGCCCAATATGTTATACATCTGGTCAACCGAGCCACATAAGCATGGATCACCCCAAGAAGGGCTTGATATGTTTCCACTGCAACTAGGTTGGCCATAAAAAATCCGATTACCAAAGGTTGTAAGGAGGAGGAGGAGCAATGATGGTGCCTGTGCTTGCCACAATGAGGATTACTGATGGCCACTGTATTAAGGCGGAGGCTCCAGCGGTGAGAGCCGTGCATTTCATTTGATTACCAAGGAGGCTCAGGCAACACCATATGTTGTGTCAGGTACGTATTTATCTTTCCTGCTTGATATTAATTTGTATTACTTATGTGTATATAAATATACTCGTGTATAGGGACCTTTTTGTTGAACGATATGTTGGCTCACATTATCGGATGTTACTTGATCATTTGTATCTCTTACGCTTAGCAAGAAGTTTTGGGATGCGTCGTGGACTTTGGATTCCCCGCTTGAGGTTGAGATTGTGGACGACCACACTGTGAGTGTTGCGATGGTGTATCGGGACTATGTCCTGAATGTTCTTGGGGAGAGGTTTTGTGTTGATCTAGTCCCTATACCATTGCGAGGGCTGAAGGTGATCGTCGGGGTGGACTGGTTGGGGGTTAATGGGGCCATGATAGATTGTGAGTGCCATTTGGTAAGGGTTCGAACCCCAAGTGGGCGAGAACTGATTATTCATGGAGAGAGGGCCTTGCAGGGGCCAACCCTCTATTTAGCTGTAAGGGCTAGAAGACTACTACACCAGGGTTGTTCGAGATTTTTGGCATATAAATCAGATACGAGGGTTGAGACCCCGATGGATTTATGCATTGTATCAGTTGTACAGGAGTTTCAATATGTCTTTCCTGACGAGTTACCTGTAGTGCCTCCAAAGAGGCAAGTGGAGTTTTACATTGATTTGGTGTCGGTGCCGTTCCGATAGCCAAGACACCATACCAGATAGCTCCACCCAAGATGAAGGAGTTCCTAGACTGAGGGTTTATCCGTCCGAGCAGTTCCCTGTGGGGGAGCTCCGATCCTGTTCGTGAAAAAGAAGGACATGTTATACAGGATGTGTATTGATTATCAAGAGTTGAACAAACTAATGGTGAAAAACAATTATCCGCTACCAAGGATCTGTTGGGTTTTGGTATATATACTACAACATCCTGTGGTACACATACAACCCTAAAAGCTTTGGATCTATGTTTTCTCTAATTATACATGCAATATTGTTTCCAAAGCTTTAAGCCTACAACTAACATATAATTGATATAAACAACATAGAATTGAGTTATAAAGTTACCTCTTTGTTGTAGCTTGTAGTTTTAGCCTTTAAGAACTTAGTGCCCCAAATATTACACCTCAAACAATTCACAACACACCTGGGACAAAGGAGAACTTGAGAGAGAGGCTACTTGCACACAAAATGGCTACCACTCTTCTTGGAATGCATGCGATAGATTTTTGTGACTAATGCGTTCCTTTTATAGTAAGGAAAGGTATAGGGTTACATTCATGCAAACCCTAATACCTATGACCTTTCGTATTACTTAGGCTCCATGGGTTAGACCTCCATGGACTACCATATTCGTTTAGCCCATCCTAAATAACCATTGGCCCACACTATAAGAATGATTAATTTACCAAATCGATCCCCATATATTTAATTAGTCTCTTTTGATTACAAAATTATTTCCAACTTAATTCTTGATCAAATACTAATTAAATAATATGATTTCGTATTAAAATATTAGAACTTATAATATATTAATAAATCATAAGTAACCTCTTACTCAAGTATCCATCCTATCAAATTGTCGTGATGATATGCAACCCAAATGGACAATGCTACTCTTGGGTCAAGTACATACCAATTATAGTTATGGGCTTAGACACCTAATCCAACAGTCTCCTACTTGGATAAGTCTAATAACTATTATTACAAGTACAACTACAAAAGCCCGACTAGCAAACGTAGCTCTTAAAAGCCATTGTCGATCTCTGACATAGTCAATGACGCATCCATTAGCTAAGGGATCATATATTCCTCCATTCTAGATATCATATGGACTGAGAGATGGATTATAATCATTCTCTCTGTCCATATGATGTTTCCCGATTTCTGATTTATGACGACCAACTAATTGAATAAATCAAATCAGTCCAGGATTAGCCGAGCACTTAGGGGTTATCATCACTAAATCATCGAGGGGCCAACAGATATCGCTTTTATCCCTCTAAGGGTAAAAGGAACATATACATTTCGACTCATAGGATTTCTTGTACTTACTCTTCAAATCACACATAACAATATGTTTATTAACACCAAGTTACTGGTGCGTTTACATATGTCAATATGCAACCGACTTGTAAATTACAACTCATATGTCTTGGTTTCAAGAAAACAAGATATTATCGTCTCACAATCACTCATGATAAAATCCATGAAGTAATTCAGATGAGCGTGGGTTGAATCCAATACTCGAATCTTATTCCAGGAGTACTCATGAACACTTCAACAAACTTTGTGATGTCTAAAATACCTCGACAAACAACAGACCCATTCATGACAGTCTTGACTCAAGACCTACTTCCAAAGTATGATCGCTTGTGGATGGTTTAAATAACCTAGTTATTTAGGAAGTCAAAACATGGAAAGTGAAAAACAAGAACAATACTAATGCTATATGGCCCCAAAACTTTTGAGTGTCATATTGATTATTCATTATTCATTGTATAATGTTTCATATAATCAACTTAATACTTGAATTAAAATAATAGTTATGCCACTCTCCAAGCATGCACACTGTATTTGTCTAAAAAATAGTTATGCTAGGCTCCAAGCATGCACACAATGTTTGTCTATGGTCCTTACTTTGTGAAATAGATCAATCAATTATAATTCCAATGATGCTCATTTCACAATTCCAAATCCTTACCGTAAATGTAAGAATATCAAATTCTTTCCATTTATTGTAATATGTAAGATTCTAAACTTGTATGCATGGATCCTCTTGTAATGACTATGCACAAAAGTCACATAGACATGGAAACATACATTACAAAGTATTCCAATGGAGAGAAATTCCATGGAAACAAAGTCTCAAATTGAAATTACATTCCTTTGAACATCCTTATTGCATTAAGTTTCCGACTCTTACACATATTTAAAGAATAACTTCCACTTATGGAAACATTTCCATGTTCCCATTTTGACTATCACTTCTGAACAAGAGTTACCTCTTCTAAGAGTGTGTCAATATGGTCCATCCATTTTTATATTTCCAACTAAAAGTGAACTTTAGATTTCCCTTAACATTTGTAAACCACTTTAGTCATATCCGGTTCTAGTCCTTTTTTTTCCTCTTAATGCCCTTGGGATTTGGAAAATTTAGAACGTATAATACATGTAATTGATCATATACCCGAAGCATATTGGACACGATTCATAAAGACATGATACTTGACCAGTCTTTGGCTACAATATTTCTCATAATTCGAATTATGAAGAGGGATGCCATAATCATAATCAAAGTTTGAGAATGCAATTAACATTTCCATATATACAATTTCCTTATAGTAAAAAAAATTCAAACCCTCCAACTTTGCGAATTGAAACTTTTTTTTTCTATAATTAACATTGCTAACTTGCAACTCTTACCAAAATAATTATGCTCCCACTAGCATAATAATTATTATCTTACTAGCATAACAAGTATGCTCCCACTAGCTTTGACATGTACCCAGAAACCAGATGGACTTCTAGAAATAAATACTTATTGACTTTCATTAACAAAGTTTAGATTTCTTATACGAGATGCTTTGATAAGACTTTATCTAGGCTTCTCAAACTCATACACCTTTCCTTAGACAACTTACATGTGTGTCTAAGCAATTTTAGAGCTTATAGCAATAAGTCTCAAATGTTTAGACCTTTTCCATTTCTCACAATTCGAACTATGAAGAGGGATGTCGTAATCATAATCGAATTTGAGAATGCAAATATCACAATTGCTAACTATTAAAATCTATTTAGTGAAAGCGTTTACTCACAATCATTTTCTTGAATTGGAGAGAAACCTTATGACACTTAGATTTTATGGTGTATGTGTTCCTATCCATGTGAATTTATCAAACCATAATCACAAGACAAGGTTAGTGACAAAGCCAAAATCATATGGACTGAACTTGTTTAATCTTAATTTATTGGCACTTAGTAGCATAAGGGCCTACAATGTCTTCCAAGTTGATAAGCAGCTCACCCATAATGATTAATGAAACTTCCATTGATCTAGGTGATTTGCTTTATACAAACAATTGTGAACTCGTATAACTCACATGCATGGTCAACTTTTAACTGGAATGAGCACAAAAATAAGAATATGTCAGCACAATAGGTTACAACCTCAAGTCGTGTGCTAATGATTAGCATTAGGTTTATTCTTAATTAGTTCTTAAAGCTTGTCAAGATCTTTATGACTCCCACTGACCTCTTGAAATATAAGATTCTCTTGTCATGAACCGTTCCTTGAAAAAAAAATATTCAAGAGTTAGTGCTGATTCTTATTAAGATAAACACTTCACACATTATGTCTTAGTTGGTCTTTGTCCTTACCAAGACATCACAACTTACCAATTTCAATTGTACAAGAGTAAGAAACATTTTACTCTATATTTGATGAGTGTTTTAAACCATCCTTAAGATTATGTCACTCAAGGTTACAATCTTGGAGTATGGCTCCAGGACTTGTTTTTGGAACGAAATATGACTCATCTTCTTGATTTAACCATTTCAGCAATTCACGATTCCTCTTCTCAGCCATAGAAATGCACTAAGATGACCTTAGAGGATCAATTGTGATATTATTTTTCATAATCATTAAGATGATCATGAAACACGATACTAAAGTACTCTCCATCTTTTTAGATTGGAGTAACTTTTATCTTTCTGCCTAATTTGATTCTTCTCATTCGTTCTGCCATACATTGAAACTTTTTCAATATTTCAAAATTATACTTAAGCTTGTAAGCATAACCATATTTACTTACTTTTAGTAAATCATGATGAATAGTCTCATCGATCTTTGTGGTGGACTTCACCAGCGCACAACCAAGTGTACCCAATCTCCTAGTCCTTCACTTGACTCACATATTCATGTGAACAAGGAATTAGTCTTAATTTCCCAAAGACAAAGGTTCTTATTCATCACACACTACAAGTAGCATGATTCCAAGTTTCTATCCAACTGAAACTTGGGTGATGAGAATCTTTCCTTATTTGGCGAATTCTCGACACTACCACAAACAAAAGAATCAAATTCATAATGCTAATATAGAATACAAACATCAATTTTCACAAATGCCATTGCAAGGAGATATAATTGAAATAAAAACAAATTTTTATTTATTTATAAAATATGGAAAAACTTTCCCTTATGAAGCAATTACAAATGAAAACTATGTTACTACATATTTTTAAGAAATCTATCATAACTCTTAAGCAACAACTCAAAAATCCGATCATCGAATAACGCGATTGAAATACATCTTCACGACCACATTCAACATACTCTTCCTTTAAGCTTCCTTCCTTTTGCATGATCCTACAAAATATCATAATGCAACTTTGTCACATCATGTATTAAGAATAAAAAAATTAGGAACTTAATAGAGTTAGACAGTAGACTTACCTAAAGTAGAGTCAAACTTTTTCATTCTACCTTCTCTCAGATGTATCAGGTAGTCAGGTTAGCTTCGCTTCTAATGTCCCTTCAAATTGCAGTAGAAACAAATGGATTCTTTTGCAATGGCACATGAGACAATCTCAGACTTAGCCTTTCTCTTTACCATTTGGTCAACCAGGTTGACTATGGTCGATCCCTTTGCATTAGGAAGAGAAACCTTTTCTGTACTTCCAATGTTGCCATTGTAAATGTCCATGGAAGTTTGAGAAGTAGATCTTCCAATCAAATTTTCTTTTCCAGTGCGCCAAATCATTGTTGATTCAGCAACAACAAGCAAATAAGTAAGTTCAATAAGATTCATGTCGTGGTCTGTCACATAGTAGTCCATAATGAACTCACCATATGACTCGGGAAGTGATTTAAGAACCCAGTAAATAGCCAACTTCCTCGAGACAACGACACCCAATACTCTCAGCATGTCACTATGTGACTTCATCTCCAAGACGTGAGTACACACAAACCTTCCATCTTGATGTTTCATTGCAAGTAGGGCTTGAGTTACCATGAACTTTTCAAGTCTTCGAGCTTATGGGTTAGGAAGAATAATTGGAGGAGGTGGAGGAAGTGAAACATGATTTCCATTTCCTCGATTCAATCGTGGAACATAATCTTCATGAGTAAAGCTTATTCCAAAAGATTTGGGTAGACCATAGTTGTCTGTACTAGACATCTACAAGGGAGAAATTCAAGTTAGTTTATTCAAGTCCTTAATGACACCCAAATGAAATATTAAGGCTAGGATCAAACACAATATTTTACAATTCAGAAGATGGATGCCGTCATCCAATTGTAAAATAAGTGAAGGTAGGTAAATGACAATTTACCAATTTCCACCATGAAAAACGAAATTGATTATTAAGTTTTAAATGAATTGAAATTACTAGATCTTTTGAGATTCATTGAACTTTTCAATGACATGTTTAAATCTCAATTGCGCCCTTCAAGTTTGTGACTGAGATGCCGAGGATCACAAACAAGGTGTTAATAACCATGCAAATTGGCTTGGTACACTTAATGTTACAACCACCTAATCAATGTGTCGGTTAGCCACTCGCGCTCCATTGATCTATTATTAACATCAAACTGCCCTTTGCCACACATTGTCAGTCCCAGATTAGTGTATCGGTTAACCACACACGCTCCACTAACGACTTAACAAGGTGCAAAGTGCAATTTCATGGGATAGCACCATATTCACATTTTTCCTAAAGAAACTAAGATTGGGAATTTTAATAAAGTTTAGTTACTTTATAGTTATCATTATACTTATAATGAGAATTAGTATCCTATCCTACCCGTTCAGGTAACGACCCTCCACCAGGCAAGAAAGCGGTGGGTGAGAGTGGACACCCATTAAACTGTCATTTTATAGGTAGTAACCTTATACCCCCCCCCCCCCCCCCTTCTCTTATAGACTGGCTTCGTAAATGAGCCCTACTAACGATAAGACTGACTTCTCTTATCTTATATATATATATATATATATATATATATATATATATATATATATATATATATATATATATAATTATTAAACTTATAATAATATAATTGTATAAGGGGTTGAATTTTAAGTTTTGAAACTCTAGGTTTTAATTTGGAATTAAAGTATTCATAAATGAAACTTTACAAATTCAAAAGCTTGAGGGCAAGTTTTGAAACTTGTCAAAACTTTTGGTTTCCATAACTTACGAGCTTAATATAGTTTTTATGAAAAACTTTTCAAGTTCCATAACTTGAGGACAAGTTATGGAAGACTTTAAAAACATTTAAAAGAAAAACTTTTCATTTTCCATAACTTGAGGACAAGTTATGGAGTTCATAAACATCAAACTTATGTTTGTTCCATCTGAAGATGAAATTGATGATGTCTTTACTAAGTCATTAGAAGAAACCAAATTTAATGGGTTTCTGAACAAAATGGGTATGATGATGCCTGATCCACAATTATTCTAAGAGGCTTGTACACTATAATGGAAACATCATAAAGTGAAATAATTCTGAAGTCAAAATCTTTTCATCTCGGAATCATTTCTTCTCAGAAAATATATGATCATTTTACGTGTCTTTTTGTCTAACCTATTCTTCTAGTGTTAAGTTGTACAACTCTCCTCGTCTCTTGAAGATTATGACCAATATAGTTACAATGGTGTTTGTGTATTGATCTCAACTCAAAATTTATCTTAATGAAGTGTTTTGAAGTTCACCTCAGAACTCAACTCCGAAACGGTAAGGTGCATTCACCTCTTATCCCTATCCGAGCTCTAATCCTTCATGTCTCGGAATCTCATTTTGTTTAGAATTGTCCTCTAAGATCTTTATGCATAATACCTCTGATATTAAGTTTAAGATTGTGCCATCTTGAACTCTATATCATGTACTAATGATGTGTTCATGTTCTCTTCAAAGTATCTTATGACATCTCATCTCAGAACTTTCTTATTCGGGGATCCTCTATTGCAAAAGGAAGTTCAAAGGTTTTCATTAAAGTTTTTTAATTCCAAAATGTTTTTCTTAATTAAATTAACGGTAATTTTTTTAATCATTATCCTTAACCCCTCAAGAAAGATGCTTTTGACACATCTCGATAAAGTGGACATCATCTCACACTGTAACGACGGTTTTCTCCTTTTGCATGTATGACCATCCCATCTTTCGCTCTAGTAGTTTTTAAGCATGCTAATTTAGGAAAAACATTAAATGAAACCCATTTTTCAATCGGGTTTCATCATTACTTAATTCCAACCCAACCCGAAAATCCTACCTATAATAGGTTTTCAAACTCCAACTATTCATTTTTTATACTTTATCCATCTTCTTCTCTATTATTCTTTCTACAACTGTTCTTCAAGCTCCCAAACCTGCAAAAATGGCTTCCACTCAAAACATCCCTGAAATATTAAGGCTTGCCACAAAGTAGAAATCATCGAAAGTTCATCCTCATCTTCATGCACTGAGCTTATCTTACGTGAAACAACTCAACTATTTTCACTAGATCCTATGGATTACGATGAGTCCATTCAAGTGATGATAGAGTTCATCTCCTATCACCCCATTGCCATTCCACTGACCAAAACCCCAAACCCTCACATCCCATTATGCATCATTCACACAACCTTTGAGAGAATCAAAATCCAATATGGTGTTCTGGAGACTAAAATCATAGGAAATAGGATTTTTAATGTAATAAACCATATATTCCTCAAATGTATTAGCACTCCTGAAAATCCCAAGCATTTTAAAGTTCAAGAACCCATGTATGAAGAGTTTTAGAAGTTTTTGAATGAAATTGGGTACAATGATGAGTTCAAGGCGAATAAATTTAAGAAATCAGCGGTTCCTGGACTTTGGACCATGTTGATGCACCTTATTCTTCAAGGTTTATCCGGAAAGCAAGGCGGAATGGACACGATAAGAAAGGATTGGCTATACATCTAAAGAATCTACTCCGATAGGAACAATGTAGTCGTTCTTACTGAATTTATATGGCAAGACGTTCGAAAGTTTCCCATCAAGAGCAAGCCAAACAAGATTTCCTGTCCGAGGTTTTGGGCTCTCACAAGTCAACAACTCTACAAGGAAAGATGAAAGCCAATTCTTATCAACACCGAACCAAAACACATATTTATTTCTTTCAAAACTATTAAAATTTATAGGCTTCCGAAACAATCCACTTTCGGACCTATTTGTAGCTTACCACAACATATGTGAGTAGTTCTTCCATTCGATTACTTTCTCTAAATCATTTGGAGACTTCGATTGTGTTTGTCCCAACACAGTCTGTCCTAGTCTCGGATAAACATCAACCCTCAGATTTGAACAAACCTACCTCTACTGGTAGTAAAAAGAAAATGATGGCTAAAAGAAAAACTTCTCATTCCAAAGCTCCATCCAAAAAGAGAACCAAATTCAGTGGTTCCTCTAAAAAGGAATCACATAATGACATTCTGTATGACTTTGGATGTCCAATACCCCCACCTGATCACTCTTATGAAGGACCATTCACAATTTAAAAATCACCGGCACACACTCACAAGGAGTCTCCGCACAATCCATCCCCATCTTCCCAAAAAGATGGTGTAGGTGTTGATAAAAGTTCCTTGCATCCCCTAGAAAGAACCCACATGTCTCTTCATACATCTATTCTTTCTACATAAGCACAATTCCGGGTCCCTGCCTCATATTTTAATCTCCCAAAAGCTGGAGCAGTCCCTCCAAATTCTAGATCCCCAGCTAGTCTGATACATGGTTCAGGAAAAGGACAAACGTGTTCTACTGACGATAATTGGAATGAGTTTATTGACAGGGCACATACTAGACAGCCAGAGTTTACCTCTTTAGATCTAGCACAAACTGCTGCCTCAGGAGAATCTCGTAACATAATAATCATCCTAGATGATTCTCTAAAGTCACCACATGATGTTGCCTTTCATCCACCCTCGAATGAAGAACACTCAACTAAGTTTATGTTTCATGATGATAGCCAACCATTGGAATTCTTCCACTCTTCTACACTTTCAATTCTATACAAAAACCATCTTCATCAAAGCTAGTTTATGACTTTGGCTTTTTGTAATCCTCCTCGTAACATGTAAACGAGGAAATCCAGATTGATGACAATGTACAAGCAACTCAAGGAGGTAAAACAAAAACAAATCTTCCTCAAGGCAATCAAACAGAAACTAACTCTTATCCTTTCGAACCTCAAGTCGATAAAGGTGGTTATGATGATATGTCCAAGAGTTCCACCTCGGACACTAACTCATTAGATGAGAACATTGCTGATCCATTTCCCCTCCTGGAACTCCGAGACAACGTAGCAACAACTATCTCCAAGGTCGACTCCTTTGAGAAAACTATGACACAACTAGACTCCAAGCTTTATTAAAAAGTCTCAAACATCGAATCAAAGCTCAATGTCATTCTCAAATCTCTTTCTGAGATTAAACATGTTGGGCCCTCGGAAAATAAAATAGCAGATCAACTTGATCAACTCATCTCTCTAAGATTCAATCACACCCTATAAAAAGTAAAACAGAAGTACAACGATAGCCTGAATCACCATATCTCCACCACCACCATCATCCTGTAGATCCATGATGACATGATCAAAGCAACAAACAAGTTGATCCAGCAAAATCATGTATGTAATGAAAAATACATCTAGCGGTTGGAGAAAGAGATAAAGAAGAAGGAAGAACTCAACCTCATCATGCAACATGTCCTAATCAAGTTCCTTCGAGATTTTTGGAACATCGTTGACATTTCGAACAATAAGTTTGATGAAATGCTCTCCATATTAGGTACCTTGTTCATTTGAAATCCCATGCCACCATTGTTGAAGCATATAATGATCTCTCTAAGAAAATCAATATGAGATTTCATATAATGTTTAAAAGATTATATAAAGCCCAAGCCACTACTACACTTGCTGCAGATTCTTTTCCTTCCGAAGTAAGAAGGAGATCAGGATCTAATCGCAGGGGTTGTTCAATCTAATTGAAACTTGCCTCAAAGTTCACTCTTTGAGATGAATCTAATGATGAAGACTTGATCCATGTTGTATCCATGGACCCTCCTGCTAAAGAAGAAGAAGAAGAAGAAGAAGAAGAAGAAGGAAACCAAATCATGAATGCCATTTTATGACTTCAAGCTCCTCGAAAATATTCGGTCAAGTTTCTTTCGGATGAAGAAAGAAGGATATGGTCTGCTGTCACTTGGCTATCATCCTTGGTAGATTTACTTCAAAGAAGTCGTGAGATTTCGAAAATCAAGACAAAGCTCACCGTTGATGCATTCAGAGCTTCTCAGTCTATGATGCCTCCTATCCCTTCTCCGGGAATCATCCCAATTGATGAAGGTTCTCCTAATCAGAAACCAGATGATATTCCAGAAGTGCCTCTGATAACTCCTCCTTAAGATTTTATTATTTTTGAAATGCTACAACGAGTCATCGTGGACTTATACAAGCCTCCACAAGACACAGGGAAGAACGTTTCCTCGAAACCAAGCACCTCTCAAAGGACCTTTATAAAGTACGAAGGTTGGTCTTAAGCTCAAATAGATCAAGCACTTGAGGAAAGCAAACAGATTCAAGCGTTGAAAGATAATCCAAATCCAACGATGGTCATATCCTCACTCACGGATCATTCATGATCAAGATATTATGCCTTTCATGTAGATCGATCTGCCCACGCAAGACTCCGACCAGATCGATCTTCCAATCTCACCTTTTGGAAAATACTACATCAAGTTCGCTCCCCTTTATCCAAATGATGATCTTCCGACTATCATCAGAACTAAGCGAGAGAGGTTGAATACGTTCTATTCCGTTAACGCACGTCCTTAGAAAGAAGTGTGGTCTCGGAAGCGAACCACAAAGATTGTTAGATTTGGAAATAAGGTTCAAAGAAAGTTAGACATGAATTGTATGATGTACATATATCAAATTTCTCGGAGCAAACAAGCCACCATTACTATCATGGACACAAATTTTCCATCTATCAACCCCAACAATATTCTCACAATTGCAGCTCATGTCCGAAATGGTTAAATTGATCAATTGAGCATCAGATCCTATAGTGTTGCAATGAACTTCTTGAAGGATTATTTAGTCGAATTCTACAAATCTAACATTGAATTCGCACACTTGTTTGGAACAGAAAAAGTGTCGGTGAAAATTTCTTATCAGCTGGCTGAAGCCCCAATCCTGGCAGAAGGTCCGACCGAAGAACCTGAACTCGAATACATCTATTTGAGAAAGAAGACCAATAGGAAAGAATTTTTCCGAGTCTTGGATAAGAATCTCATTCCTTCAACCGTTCTGCAAAAGTTCATCGCCAATACTGCCAAGAGTGATGCTCCTAAGCATGTGAAGAAAAAGTCTATCAATCATCTCAAATGGTATTTTGAAGTCCGAAGTTGGCTCTATAGTGCTTACCTTTTCATATTTGAAGATGCCAAATATGTTGACTAATTGCTAAGTTCACTTAGGGGAGATTTTTAATACATGAAAAGTGAACCTCTAGCAATCCGAATCAATGAAGATCTGAAGTCAACCTGTGTCTGAGATGTGAAGTGTTTTGAAGCAAGATCGAATCCGAGATGAAGATATTCAGAAGTCAAAAGTCTATACAAGAATTTATTTCTTTTTTTCTTTTTATTGATGTAATAGTTCTTAGGACTAAATTGTGTGAATCTTTTAAGTTTCAGATTGTCAAAGACTTAGTTGTAACCAATCCTTAGAATGTGTCAACGGTTTGTACCAAGTTCCTCCTTTGCTATTTAAGGAATGAATGTTTCATGAATTATTCACCAAGAATAGAACCATTAATA
This sequence comes from Lactuca saligna, assembly GCF_052625555.1. Lineage (NCBI taxonomy): Eukaryota > Viridiplantae > Streptophyta > Magnoliopsida > Asterales > Asteraceae > Lactuca > Lactuca saligna. The sequence goes on from NC_136421.1 coordinate 235,249,535, forward strand.
TTCTCTTCACATCAATTCAAAATCTCTTGGAAGTCAAACATCTTTCATTTACATTCTACTTGCCTTAAATTGTCTTTGCATTGATTATACTCAATCTTACTTCATTTAGTACTTGAGTACTTTGTTGATTATTTATCTGCGAGTCTTGACTGGTTTACCAGACTTGATTGGAACAATTTACTAAGAGAAGATGTTGATCTTAAAGATTAACTCAAGGTTTGAACTTTTAAACCTTATGCTCGCGAATTAATTCTTGTTCTCACACCAAACACTTCCAAAAATCATATCTTCTGAGCATAATAATTTATGTTCATTCTTTTACCCGACGACCATATGTTTATCTTTTTTAAAATACCTTTTTACATGGGATAAAAAGATCATACACCACCTTTTTTTAAAAGGACTTCGTATTCTTCAGCAAAAAATATTTTTCTCCATAACTTAGATTTCAGAGCAGCAAAATGTTTGAACAGAAGCGGCAAAATATTTATTTTTCTAGCAACATCACCAACAAAACAATAAATAACTCGCAGAAGATATTTAGTTGTGAAGGCTGAGAAATGCTTCATAAATGACAAAAATCTTCAAGATAGTAAACCAATTGGGATCGTTCCCTTAAACTAATAGTGAGATGTTCAAGGTCTAGCTCTGATACTAATTGTAGGAACCCATTTTGCTGATTGGATTGGTACGGAATAATAATATCAAGAAGATAATCATATGGACAATAAAGAACATAATATATGAGTAAACTGATAATGAAGAGATAGAGAGATGAAAATGTTACATGAAAAACTTTCATGGCTAGGGAGAGTCCCCGACCAAACACACATACACACATACACACTCTATTTCTCGCTCCCTCTCTCTCTCTCTCTAAAGTCTACATGGGTGCACTAATAATAAAATGACCACTCACCTGCACTTTATATACTAGTAGAGGGAATATGTTTTCCATACAATGGAACATTCTAACCTAATAAATCACTCATCATTATAAAGCATTTTCATGCTCCAACATGGGTTGAAACGGCATGATGACTAGGTAGAAACCTATCAGTCTTGTCGTTTAGCAGCCAAGACATGGCCAAGGATGGCCACGACTTGCCAAACAGCTGAAGTTGACTTTTGACTTTTAACTGTTGACCAAGTTTAACTTTAGGTCATTTGGGATATTTTGAGTAGTAGATTGAGGCTTGGTTCCTGTACCTTGTACATGTAACCTGTAGAGTTGATATTAAGAGCAACATTCAAATCAGTTATCTTTTGGACATTGAGGTGAATTTCCTCATTGTACTTTTGTGTTGAAGGCACCAATGCCGACCGAATAAGTTATGTATCATAGTATATAGGATGTTGTTGTATTGTGGTAATCTGTTTGATCTGTATGATTATTTGTTTACTGTTATATGTTTTATTTGTTGCGTATGTTGACATAGTGCATTTTGAGTTGAGGCTTTATTGCTCTATACGTAAGCCAACAGACCAAGGATTTTCAGTCCGATGAATGATTGGCCCGATGCAATATGGTCCGACAAATGTGGGTCAGGAGTAATCCAGTCTGATGACTGTGGACCCGAGGGTAATCCAGTCCGATGATTGTGGACCGAACATGCATGATAGTATTTGTTCTACTGTGTGGGGTATTATGGAGGACTCACTAAGCTTTGGCTTACATTTTGATTGTTATGGGTTTAGGTAATTCAAATGATAGAGGAAATGCGAATGCTTGATCGTGCACATCGTCCTGGATTTTATGAAATTATAATTTTGGTAATACTCTTATTCTTGTTTTATGACTTTTGAAAACTATGATTTTATGATATTTTTGGTATTTGGATTGGTTTGAAAATGAAAAATTTTGCCTTGATTTTGAGATATTACAAGTTGGCCTAAAAAATCCTTTATTTTTTCTAGGGTTAGTTGGTTGTGTAACCCTACTATAGCTTATTCTAATTTGTAATAGTATTGAAATTTTGCTAGCTACTTGTTAGTTTTATATTAAAATCCTGTCTTTTCAATAAAAAAACCTATTTATGACAAATATATAAATAACAACTCGAATTGATTGAGGTCTATGAATAGCAAATGAAATGACCCCCTTCTACAAAACCAAAGCATGACGGTGTAAATGGGAGAACACAAACCATATGTAAATGATATATATATATATTTTTTTTTGTAAAATACTAAATCTAGTGATTATTTTTATATATTTATGTTTGATTTAGGGTTATTGAACATTGCCATGATAAAGATGAACTATAAACATTGTAATGGAAAAGTAGGGGTGTAAGTGAGCCGAGCTACTCGTGAGCTACATCGACTAGTTAAAAGCTCGACTCGAGATCGAATTAAACGAGCCTGAGACGAGTTCGAGCCTAAATATGAGGATTTTTTATTAAACGCGCACGAGCCGAGCTTCAATTATTGGGCTCGTGAGCCTAAATGAGCCTATATATATATATATATATATATATATATATATATATATATATATATATATATATATATATATATATATATATATATATAGAGAGAGAGAGAGAGAGAGAGAGAGGTTCAGATTTTACTCATATTTATTGTGTGTTAGAATAAACTGATAACAAATTAGTAAAAATTATATGTATATTAAATGATATCCATACTTATAATTTATTTTTATGGAAACAAATTATTTTCATCATTAATGTGAACAATAATATTCCTTTAGAATGAATTCGTATCTAGAAAAATGAGAGTGTATTCTAGTAGAATAAACTTTCGTTTTTTATATTCCATGCAACTTTATTGTATTTTAAGTGACTAAGTCATGAAACAAAAATCGAACCCATACATAAAAACTTAGATGCGAATCTATTCCGAAAGAATGTTATTGCTGACATTAAGAGCATCAACATCGATCATTGCAAAGCTCGTGCAAATGGGTTTGACATGCCACATATGTATTTATCTTTCAACTTTTGCAAGTTCATTTGCAAGTCCATATCATCATATTTATATTATTTTAAGATAATAGTTATTAATATTATACATGATGAAGTTATATATTATATATGTATGATTAATTACTTATATATATATATATATATATATATATATATATATATATATATATATATATATATGTATGTATGTATATATATATATATAGATGAGTAATTAATCATACATATATAATATATAACTTCATCATATATAATATATAACTTCATTATATATATATATATATATATATATATATATATATATATATATATATATATATATATATATATAATGATGTTTTTATTAAAATGTAAAAGGTGGTTTGTAACAGCCGGATTTTATCAGGTATCTTGTTTTTTTTATTATTTTGTTGTTTTGTGGGAGGGACTTGGCGAGTTGGAGCTCAGGACTCGCCGAGTAGGGACGCGGATTGGATGCGGGATCGCGCCTGGACTCGGCGAGTCTGCGCTGTGTAATGAAACCCTTATTTAAGGGCCTTATGGCCGTCATTTGTGCTCACCCAACCCTTAGAGAGAGACCCTTGAGAGCTGGAACGTTTTGAGAGAGAAAGGAAGCCTTATTGACCTTGTGTGTGTGATCTAGCAAAGAAGGAGAAGAATCTAAGCAAGAGGAAGCAAAAGAGGTTGCTATTCAGTGGATTTGAAGCTTAGAGCATCGATCTAGAGGTATGAATTCGATCCATTTTCTGGTTTGTGGAGTATAGGGAGATCTAGGGTTTCTTTTGGACATTTATGGAATGAGTTGATGCCAAATAGCCCCCTTCTTGTGTTAAAACTCTGGATCTGGATCCATAAAGGTCCAGAGTGTCCCTTTACCCAAGCTTTTTGGGAATCAATGGAGGCTTTGGATTGGAATCCTCATGCCTTAGGTCAAAAACTCCATTATTGAGCTATAGGGGTGTTATGAGCTCCAAGATAGGAGCTTTACGTGATGAATCAGTCGAGGGAGGCCAGATCTATAGTTTTTGGAAGAAGATCTGACCTTAGAAGCGAGTTGGAGTGGTTGCATGGCATGGACTCGCCGAGTCTGTTCATCCGACTCGGCGAGTAGCTTGAAGATTGCCTTGGGACTGCTCAGCGAGTGGTCCAATCGAGTCATGGGTAGACTCAGTGAGTCAAGGTGAGTTGGAGAGGGATGACGAGTGGACTAAGTCAAGCTTGGACTCGCCGAGTTGTCCTTGAGGCTCGGCGAGTTGAGTCGGGGTGGCCCCACGATTCATTCGGGAGAAACTCGTCGAGTAAAGGGGGGGATACTCGACGTGTAGTAAGGGGATTTCAAAGGGTTGTTGAAAACATCTAGACTCGCCGAGTCGGTATGGTACTCGTCGAGTCCGGTCAGAGTTGACCCTTGACTGTTGACCAGAGTTGACCTGTGATTGACTTCTTAAGGATAGTCAACTTTAGAGATATAAAGTGTTAATTAGAAACATAATGTTATAGGAGGATTAGAGCTCGGAGGATCGAGCACGAGGGATTGCCAGGATTCGTGAGATACCGAGATACGCGAGGTGAGTCTTCTCACTATACTATATTGCCTTGAGTAGGTAACCAGAGTTATGTGATAGAATGTTTGTATGCTATGTATGTTATGTGTTGTACTGCATTATTTCTATGTGATTTATGTAGTGCATGTTTATCAGAGCTAGAACCTGAGGGTTCACAGAGTTTGGGTGCACGGACCCACAGAGTTATAGCCTCGAGTGGCTAATATGTGTTATGTGTGGTATTTTGGGGAACTCACTAAGCCTTGTGCTTACAGTGTTTGATGTTTTATTTCAGGTACTAGTGATGACCGCGGGAAGGAGCCGGCTTGATCCGTACACACACACTCGGAGTTTTTACATTATGATCTTGGGATTTGTATTAACTTATATTGGATAATTAATATGGTTGTTGATGAATATTAATCGAATTATGTTTCATAAGAAAATCGAAAAAAAAATTGTTTGAAATTTACGGTGTTACAATTTGGTATCAGAGCCTTGGTTTGAGGGATTCGGGTACACCTTCGGGAGTATTTGAACTCAAACTGAGGAATTGGAAAGATGTTTTCAAAAGAAAAACCTAACTTTTCTAAGAGTAAAAGATTTTCTTGAAAAAGAAACAAATTCAGGAAGAAACGTGTGTACGATCAGTCAGTGCCCGAACGGTGAATTCCCAAAATACCTTTATATTACGTGATATTAATACTGATATGATGTATCTGCATGCTAGAGTAGGCTAGGTATTGCTAATAGGACTAGAGTGGCCTGATTTGTGATGCCTTAGTCTAGGGAGGGGTGAGCTGCTATGAGATGCTGAGAGTGAGAACGTAGCAGTAAGGGGTTTATGAGAGACATATTAGAGAGTGATGTATGCATGATAGAGTACTTGGGAATTGGGATCCGAAGAGGAAGGTTTGGGGTGTGTACTGAGACGGTGTGGACAGTAGTATTGGGCCCGTACTACTGAAAGCACCGGGGCGGTACATAGTCCAAATAAGAATCTTGGGATACCAAGAATCAAGGAGGGGTGGATTGTCGAGTGTAAGAATGTTCGAGTGAATTCTAATTTATCACATGTTGTATTTCAGAGGTTGATCATGGTGAGGACACGTCATATGCCGGAGGGTGCCGGAGCAAGTGATGAGGAGATTCGACAGATCATTCATGAGGAGGTGGCTGCGGTCATCAGAGCTGAGATACCAGAGATGTTCGGGTCTATTAAGACCGCGCTGATTGAGACATTTGACGAGCGTTATGCCGCTCTTTCTGAGGCTGCTGTTGCAGCGGCTACCGCAGCGATCGCTGCGGCGAGACCCTAGGGAGGTGATACGTCACTGTTTCGGGAGTTCAGCAACACCAAACCACTAGAGTTTGATAGTACACAGGGTCCGGTGGCAGCTATGAGGTGGATATCAGATATGGAGGGGTGCTTCTTCACTTGCTCATCCCCTGAGCATCTGAAGGTTCGGTTCGCGCTGAACCAGCTTCGCTTGGGAGCGAAGGACTGGTGGAAGTTTGTGACGGCGCATTTCACGCATGCTGAGCTTTCGGCGGTGACCTGGGAGACGTTCACTACCATGTTCCGAGATGAGTACGTTCCCCAGGTGGAGAGGGAGCGTTTGGCACAGGAGTTTCTGACCCTCAAGCAGGGTACTGAGTCAGTTACAACGATCACGAGGATGTTTCACGAGAGGGCGATGTTCTGCCCTGAGCACGTGTCCACTGAGCAGGCACGTATGAGCCGCTACCTGAGCATTTTGAGACGGGACATTCGGGAGTTCGCCGCGAACTCCTCGTATCGGAAATTTGCTGAGCTTCAGGCAAATGCCCGGAAGAGGGAGATTGAGCTTGAGACTCAGGCCAGGGAGGAGGCGGAGTCTCTGGGGAGGGATCGGCGGCCGGCACAGCTCCAGCCGGCAGCCAAGCGGGCCAAGCCCGCTGATCCCAAACCCGGGAGCCAGAAGGGCCGCACTTGCGGAAAGTGCGGCAAGGGTCACGATGGAGTCTGTCGAGCAGGTTCTTGCTACAAGTGTGGCAAGGAGGGGTATATGGCCAAGGACTGCCCCAAGGGGTTTGCAGTATGTTTTCACTGCAACCAGACCGGACACCAAAAGGCGGAGTGTCCGCTGCTGCGTGGAGCATCTCATGGATCTGCTCCCGCCGCCATCAGAGCTACAGAGAGTCGGCCCGTGAAGGTCGAGGCACCGAGAGCTCGAGGGAGAGCCTTTCAGCTGACTGCGGAGGAGGTCCGCGCTGCACCCGACGTTGTGGCTGGTACGTTTCCTTATATATATATTTATTTTTGGTGTTGGGATATTATGCTTATATTATGCTATGCATAGGTACCTTCCTTATGAACTCTGTGCTTGCTTTAGTGTTATTTGACTCAGGTGCGAGTCGGTATTTTGTATCTGTGGCCTTTAGTCAGCATATCAGTGTTAGTCGTGAGGCATTGAGTCAGCCTCTGCGGGTTTCCATAGATGCCGACAGAGTGTTTTGTGCCACGGAGGTCCTCCGGGGATGTGTGTTAGAGATTTTTGGGGTTGAGTTTCCGATCGATCTGGTTCCTATTGCGCTGGGTGATGTCTGTGTCACAGTGGGCATGGACTGGTTGAGCCGATTCGGCGCGGTTATCGACTGCGAGCGTCAGCTGGTGACCATACGAGATCCTAGTGGGGGAGTTCTTTCAGTATACGGCGAGGGTACACGTTCGGGATCAGCCTTTTGTTCGGCCGCTAGGGCGAGGCAGTGTTTACAGCAGGGCTGTAAGGGTTTTGTGGCGTATGTGATGGATACGCGGGTGATCTCCGAGAGACCGAGTTCAGTGGATGAAGTTCCGGTGGTGCGTGAGTTTCCAGATGTATTTCCCGAGGAATTACCAGGTGTGCCTCCCGTGAGGCAAGTGGAGTTCGGTATCGATTTGGTTCCGGGAGCCGCGCCTATCGCTAAGGTGCCTTATTGTCTTGCACCTCCAGAGACGCAAGAGTTATCCTCGCAGCTTCAGGAGCTGCTGGGGAAGGGGTTTATTCGGCCGAGTAGCTCGCCGTGGGGAGCACCTATTCTGTTTGTGAAGAAGAAGGACGGCTCGCATCGAATGTGTATTGATTACCGAGAATTGAATAAGCTAACGGTCAAGAACCATTACCCGTTGCCGAGGATCGATGATTTATTCGATCAGTTGCAAGGAGCATCTTGGTTCTCCAAGATCGATTTGAGGTCGGGCTATCATCAGGTGAGAGTGCGGGACGAGGACGTCCAGAAGACAGCATTTAGGATGCGTTATGGTCATTATGAGTTTGTGGTGATGCCTTTTGGGCTCACCAATGCCCCGGTTGTGTTCATGGACCTCATGAACAGGGTATGCAGGCCGATGTTGGATCGGTCGGTGATTGTGTTTATCGATGATATTCTGGTTTATTCGAGATCTAGAGAGCAGCATGAGGAGAATTTGAGGGAAGTTCTTGGAGTTTTGAGATCGGAGAAACTCTAAGCAAATTTTTCCAAGTGCGATTTCTGGTTGCGGGAGGTCCAGTTTCTGGGGCACCTCGTAAATCAGAAGGGGATATTGGTCGATCCGGCCAAGGTTGACGTGGTGATGAGATGGGAGGTGCCAAAGTCACCCTCTGAGATCAGGAGCTTCCTTGGGTTGGCAGGGTACTATCGGAGGTTTATCAAGGATTTCTCTAAGATCGCAGTGCCACTCACCAGATTGACACGGAAGGGTGTTACATTTTTATGGGTTCCCGAGCAGCAGACCTCCTTTGAGACGCTTCGCCAAAGGTTGTGAGAAGCTCCGGTATTAGCTCTTCCAGATGGGATGGAAGATTTTGTGGTATTCTGTGATGCATCGATTTTAGGGCTGGGAGTGGTACTGATGCAGAAGGGACATGTGATAGCATATGCATCGAGGCAGTTGAAGCCTCATGAGACGAGATATCCCACACATGATTTAGAGTTGGGGGCAATGGTGTTCGCTCTCAAGATTTGGCGGCACTACTTGTATGGGGTTCGTTGTACGATATACACGGACCATAAGAGCTTGAAGTACTTGATGGATCAGCCTAACCTAAATATGCGGCAGAGGAGGTGGTTAGATGTAGTCAAGGATTATGATTGCGAGATCTTGTACCACCCGGGCAAGGCTAATGTGGTAGCCGACGCATTGAGTCGTAGGGCGGAGAGTACTCCACTACAAAATGTATGCTTGAGATTGACCGTGATAGCTCCAGTTCTGGACGCCATTCGTGGGGCACAGGCCAAGGCTGTGCATCCAGAGATGCAGAAGAGAGAACGGGTCGTTGGTTTGGTTTCTGAGTTTGTGTCGGATAGTCGAGGGCTTATGACTTTTCAGGGCCGGATTTGGGTACCGTTTGTGGGTGGTATGCGTACTACATTGATGGAGGAAGCTCATAGATCGAAATTCTCGATCCATCCCGGGGCTACAAAAATGTATTTGGATTTGAGGAAAGAGTATTGGTGGCCTTGTATAAAGAGGGACGTCGCATGGTTTGTCGAGAGGTGTTTGACCTGTCGAAGGGTGAAGGCCGAGCACCAGAGACCGCATGGCAAGTTGCAGCCATTGGAGGTTCCCGAGTGGAAGTGGGAACAGGTCACTATGGATTTCATCACCAAATTGTCGAGGATTGCCAGAGGGGTTGACGCAATTTGGGTGATTGTGGATAGGTTGACAAAGAGCGCTCACATTCTTGCCATCAGTGAGAGTTCTTCGGCGGAGAAATTGGCGGAGGTTTATGTGAGAGAAGTAGTATCTCGGCATGGGGTGTCGATCTCGATTGTTTCGGACCGTGATGTGCGCTTCACTTCCCGATTCTGGAAGAAATTTCATGAGGAGTTGGGTACTAAGCTGCATTTTAGTACCGCATATCACCCCCAGACAGACGACCAGAGTGAGCGAACGATTCAGACGCTTGAGGACATGCTTCGAGCATGTGTATTGGATTTTGGGGGTAGCTGGGATACGTATTTACCCTTGGCAGAGTTTCCTACAATAACAGCCATCATTCGAGCATCGGTATGCCGCCCTTTGAGCTGTTGTATGGTAGGAGGTGTCGGACTCCCATTTGTTGGGGTGAGGTTGGGCAGAGAGTGATGGGCAGTACGGAGATCGTGATTCAGACGACAGAGCAGATACAGCGGGTCAGACAGAGGTTATTGACCGCCCAGAGCCGACAAAAGAGTTATGCGGACAGGCACCAGTCCGAGCTTGAATTTCAGGTCGGCGACTTCGTTCTCCTGAAGGTTTCTCCTTGGAAAGGAGTGATTCTGTTAAGGAAGAGGGGCAAGTTGGGGCCCCGGTTTATAGGTCCATTTCGTGTGATTGCGAGGGTAGGCCGGGTAGCCTATCGGTTGGAGTTGCCGGCAGAGTTGGGACAGATTCACGACACTTTCCATGTGTCGTAGTTGAGGAAGTGTATAGCCGATGAATTGGCAGTGGTTCCGTTAGAAGATATTCAGGTGGATGCAAGCCTGAATTATGCCGAGAGACCAGTGGCCATCAGGGATCGGAAGATCAAGGTTTTGAGAAACAAGGAGGTACCTCTGGTGTTGGTTCAGTGGCAACAATGGAGGGGATCAAAGATGACCTGGGAGCCAGAGCGTTTGATGCAGGAGCAGCATCCGGAGTTGTTTTTAGAGCGAGACTTCGAGGGTGAAGTCTAGTCCTAGTGGGGGAGAGTTGTAATAGCCGGATTTTATCAGGTATCTTGTTTTTTTTATTATTTTGTTGTTTTGTGGGAGGGACTCGGCGAGTTGGAGCTCAGGACTCGCCGAGTAGGGATGCGGATTGGATGCGGGATCGCACCTGGACTCGGCGAGTCCAGGATATGGACTCGGCGAGTCTGCGCTGTGTAATGAAACCCTAATTTCTCGGGTTTGAGACTAATTTAAGGGCCTTATGGCCATCATTTGTGCTCACCCAACCCTTAGAGAGAGACCCTTGAGAGCTGGAACGTTTTGAGAGAGAAAGGAAGCCTTATTGACCTTGTGTGTGTGATCTAGCAAAGAAGGAGAAGAATCTAAGCAAGAGGAAGCAAAAGAGGTTGCTATTCAGTGGATTTGAAGCTTAGAGCATCGATCTAGAGGTATGAATTCGATCCATTTTCTGGTTTGTGGAGTATAGGGAGATCTAGGGTTTCTTTTGGACATTTATGGAATGAGTTGATGCCAAATAGCCCCCTTATTGTGTTAAAACTCTGGATCTGGATCCATAGAGGTCCAGAGTGTCCCTTTACCCAAGCTTTTTGGGAATCAATGGAGACTTTGGATTGGAATCCTCATGCCTTAGGTCAAAAACTCCATTATTGAGCTATAGGGGGTGTTATGAGCTCCAAGATAGGAGCTTTACGTGATGAATCAGTTGAGGGAGGCCAGATCTATAGTTTTTGGAAGAAGATCTGACCTTAGAAGCGAGTTGGAGTGGTTGCATGGCATGGACTCGCCGAGTCTGTTCATCCAACTCGGCGAGTAGCTTGAAGATTGCCTTGGGACTGCTCAGCGAGTGGTCCAATCGAGTCATGGATAGACTCAGTGAGTCAAGGTGAGTTGGAGAGGGATGACGAGTGGACTAAGTCAAGCTTGGACTCGCCGAGTTGTCCTTGAGGCTCGGCGAGTTGAGTCGGGGTGGCCCCACGATTCATTCGGGAGAAACTCGTCGAGTAAAAGGGGGGATACTCGACGTGTAGTAAGGGGATTTCAAAGGGTTGGTGAAAACGTCTAGACTCGCTGAGTCGGTATGGTACTCGCCGAGTCCGGTCAGAGTTGACCCTTGACTGTTGACCAGAGTTGACCTGTGATTGACTTCTTAAGGATAGTCAACCTTAGAGATATAAAGTGTTAATTAGAAACATAATGTTATAGGAGGATTAGAGCTCGGAGGATCGAGCACGAGGGATTGCCAGGATTCGTGAGATACCGAGATACGCGAGGTGAGTCTTCTCACTATACTATATTGCCTTGAGTAGGTAACCAGAGTTATGTGATAGAATGTTTGTATGCTATGTATGTTATGTGTTGTACTGCATTATTTCTATGTGATTTATGTAGTGCATGTTTATCAGAGCTAGAACCTGAGGGTTCACAGAGTTTGGGTGCACGGACCCACAGAGTTATAGCCTCGAGTGGCTAATATGTGTTATTTGTGGTATTTTGGGGAACTCACTAAGCCTTGTGCTTACAGTGTTTGATGTTTTATTTCAGGTACTAGTGACGACCGCGAGAAGGCGTCGGCTTGATCCGTACACACACACTCGGAGTTTTTACATTATGATCTTGGGATTTGTATTAACTTATATTGGATAATTAATATGGTTGTTGATGAATATTAATCGAATTATGTTTCATAAGAAAATCGGAAAAAAAAATTGTTTGAAATTTACGGTGTTACATGGTTGTTAATGTGGTAATGAGGATCACTTTTGAATGTGGAAGATGAACGTGATTCATATATTCGTCAATTTAATTATACATATAATGATGTTAATTTTAATATAGTTAGACCTGAAATTTCCCGAAGTCGTCTTCCTTCATATGAAATGTATATTTAGAGTCATGCAAAAATTCGTAACAGATCCATAAATCACCAACTACAAGCGGATTTGATTGAAGAGATTTGGAAACGATTTGAAGACGAAGAAAATGAGGAATAATATTGTAATATTTGTTTTATAATTCATGTTTTTTTTGTAACGGCTTAATATTTAAATAATTAATAAAGTAAAATAAATTTAATTTTATTATTATTTTGTTATTTTGTTTTAAAAATATTATTTTAATTATAATAATAAAATTTATGTTTATTTATTATTAGTTATATATATATATGTATATATATATATATATATATATATATATATATATATATATATATATATATATATATATATAAAATAATTGTTGATGTGGCAGTAGGGACCACTTGTGAAAGATGAATGTTATTGCATTGATGTACGTAATCATTGTAAAGCTGATATGTCACAATTGAAAGATTAATAGCATTGCACTGATGTGGATGACCTAATAACAAATTTTATTAGTTTCCATAAAAAGAGAATTATAATTACGGATGTCTTTTAATATATATATAGTTATGGAAATTACTTAATATTTATATTTATTTAATTAAATAATTATTTAACTTTACAAAATTTCTATTGATACATTTTAACACATAATAAATATAAGAAACACATTAACCTAGCCTTATATGTATATATATATATATATATATATATATATATATATATATATATATATATATATATATATATATATATATATATATATATATATATATAGAGAGAGAGAGAGAGAGAGAGAGAGAGAGAGAGTCATTTAGGCTCGCTAGACCATTAAGTTGTTCTCGAGTCGAGCTCGAGCTCGAGTTCGAGCTTCCTCATAATTAAACAAGTTGAGCTCGAGCTAATTGGTCAGATTTGGGCTCGGTTCGGCTCGACTCGTTTACACCCCTATGGAAAAGAACCAATTGGAGAATAATGGAACAAAAGCGTTATAGAATTAAGCATATAAGAAATATTTTTATAGGTTTCAATAAAGAAGATATGGATGAAGGCCCATTAGTCATTGTAGTTAAAGTTGATATTCATTTTCACAACGTTTGGTTAGACATAAAATGTGTCGTCAATCTACAATTAAGGACGGCCCACGGAACAAAGCAATCTTCTAGACTAAAAGAATAACTTTTCAATTACCATAGGGAACAAAATTGTAATTTATTTCATATTAAAAGAGCTTTTATTGAGACAAAGTTGTTTTACACTTTTATTTATAAAATAAAATATTAAATTCTGAAAGATATTTCTTAAAAAAAAAAGGTAGAGGTGTGGATGAATAAATAGACCATGATGGATTGATGGTGAGTCTTTTTCTCAACATAAATGCACAAGCACGCATGCCTTAAAAGCAACTTTCTTAGACCAAACTTTCTCATTATTGTCCGATATAAGGATTCCATCAAATTGTTTTCTTTTTGTTAATTTGTTTATAAAAAAGAAATTGACCGTTATTAATTTAATGAATGAGATAATCAACATAATATATTTTAATTTTTTAGTTCGTTCATTTGCGTGTTCATTGAATTATTTCTTTTGTTCATTTTGTATTATGATTATGCATTATTTACAATCTTGTTACTTATATAATTGACTACGATTCATCTATTTTTCGTGTCAGAGGATGTTATCTGCCTATTAACCATTAGTAAGTACAACCATCTAAAATATATACAATTAACATCATCAAAAGAAAGATTTTATAAAAGCCATATAAAATTATAAAAAAAATGCAAAAATCCTAATTTTTTAAAAACATGTAAAATGAATTTGTGAAAAAATATTTTAGAAACATTATGTGATAAACGTTATTATATAAAAAAATGGCTTTTCAGAATCAAAATAAAAGAAAAAAATAGTAAACATATTAAAAAAAAACCAATGACCAAGTTTGCAATTAAGAGTAAAATCTATGTAACACCACATAATTTGTACGTCGAGAATAAGGATGAATAGGGAAATATAAAGGCATCGAGAATTAGAAAATATAAAGGCATTATGTACGATAATGTATTGTCTTGCCCAATTTTTTTTTTACAACAAGTCAACTACAAGTCTACAAGGGTTACAACTTAATGCAAACAAAACTGTTAGAAGGCCATTCATCATTACAGAAGGTAAGTTCAAACGTATGAAGTCTATCTATTCGACGTTCACTCCATCTAGGAATATTAAAATAGAGCATGAAACTATTTTCCATGTCTATATTTTGTTTTTAAAGTCCTTCATGTTCCCAGTTTAAAATAGAGTGTTGAAGTCCTTCATGTTCCCAATTTGCTCTATACGAGTCATCAAAAACGTATGACAACGATTTTGTGGGAAATGCAGTACTTCTTCATCTGTAAACTCCGATCAACCATACACGACATCGATTAAGGTATATTCATCTTCAAATTTGTATAATGTATGAACTTGGAAAGCCTGATCTTAAGATTAAAGATTGATTCATGCAGGATGACAAATTCCATTGGTGCTGATGATGTCGACAATTGACATACATTACATATGTTTATTTATTTAATTAATTTAATTAATTATTTATTTATTTCTTTATGTTTTTTTTTTATCCCAAACCCCTAACGTATGTAGAGTCGACGATATTTACTTACAATCATGTAGAGTTCATGAATATGAACCACAATGAATTTCTTGCTTTTCCGTACCAATTTGTATTGGCCTGACACTCTTGAAGTAACGAGATTCTTCTTGGGAATTCATAGCCAATTGTATTGAGATTTTTTTTTGTTTTTTTTTGTTTTTTTTTTTTTGAGAGGGTGGGGTAAGTGTTTGTATTGAAGAAGGGTAGATTTTGTGAAGATATTTCAACCGAGGCGTAGTTGATGGTCAAATAGTGGTCAATGGGCTAATATGAACTCAATTCCTAATTACAAATGGTTATGAAGTTATATTGGGAGGTCTAAATCATGGATCCATAGTTAGGTGAGATATGAACTCAATTCCTAATGGTATTACTTGATCCGTCATGTTTTATGTGTGTTTTAAGAGTGGAAGGGTTGATGGACTGAAGGGTATAAAATGGTTAGTGGATTGGATGGATGCATCTTATAGGAAACTTGAAATTCTGAGTTACTATTTACATGGTTAGGGTTGGTAACAACGGTATTAATTTAATTGATTGGGAAAGTCTATAACGTTGAACATAAGGATACATGCATATGGTTCTTGGAAACTGTTAATGTAAAATATTAATATGGGTATTGGAGTAGGACTTACTATAATAATAAATCAATATAAGACGCATATCTAGCTATTTGCATTATTTGTTATTTCATATGCTAAGCATCGATAATTTTTAAAAGCTATTTTGGGGTGATGTCAAGTGAACACCTTTGCAAGGATTCACAAGTTATATGGAGAAAATGAAGTCCCTTAACATTGATGCCCACACATAGTCTATACAGAGGGATCCAAAGAAATGGTTAAATGGTTTTATTTAAAATGGGTAGGAGTTGTGATTATATGGAAATGGTATCTCTAAAAGTTTTAACTCAGTAATTATGCATGCTAGGAGAAGACCTATCATCACTATGTTAAAGGAGATACATTTTAATGTGATGAAAAGGATGAACCACATGAAGATCAAAAGGGGTACATTGGATGCAAACATTTTTCTTTCATTTGTTCATAAAATTGAGAAGTTAAACTATAACCAAAGGTAAATGTAGTGGGTTCTTACATTTCCTTGAAAGCATATGAAATTAGTATCAATAAAAAAAGAAAAAAAAATCTTCACAATTTATAAAAACATATTAGTTCTCGAATTTGGGTATTACTAAAATCTTTTCCTTGTCACTAATGTTGTCCACTCTTTGAATTTTTTAGAAGATGCTTTTAATGAGTCGTCAATACTCATCCAACCACTTGGGTTGTGGTGACTTGGTAAGGCATGTGGAAGATATGGTGGATAACCTATTGACCCATGTTCAAATCCTGGCACCACTTAGCTCTTGTGGTCATGGAGGTTCGCCTGCAGTGACTCCAGGGCATGAGGCAAAGCTTTATGTTTGCAGCGGGGGATTAGTCGGTACGCGAAAGCTGATCCGGAAACCCTCGTTAGGGAAGTTCCCTTTCCAAAAAAAAAAATATCAAACTCATCCTGAAGGGTCCGTTTGAACTCAAAACATGAAGATATGCCTTTCCTTGTGCATTTTATGAATTAGAACATTACTATCAACAATGCTCTTTCCATGTTATTTGGAATTAAATTATCTCACGTGAATAAGATAGAGGCATGAATTGAAAAAATGTTAAGGAAAAGATTAGTCAATGACATAATCATAAACAATATCCAATTAAGTTATTTATATTAAAATAACAGTTATAATACCTTCAAATTTTTAGTATCTTGTGATTTAAATTCAGGAAAGGTAACGTTAAACAATTATGATCCAACTGCCTATAGAATTCAAAATAAAAAGTTATATTGGGAGGATATAATAATAGGTAAATACAAATGATATTATATTAATTATAACATGGTGTATATTATTCCTTTCCATCAACTTGTAGCACCCGTTTCCGAGGATATCAAATTCTCATTTTGAGGATTTCAAGATTTGGAGGTTTTTAGAAAAATTCACAGTTGCGACATATATATTAGAGTATGGCGCCATGAGCTATGTTGCAAGTGGCAACACGATGAAGGTATATATCACAATGTGAAGCCACAATCAGCCTATTGTCTCTCATATCACTCCCAAGTGCTCCAAACCTCTTCCAGGTGCACCAAACCCCCTTTTGTATGATCCATTCCTTTGGCACTTGATTTCTTCCTTTGTCAGACGATCTATTCTTTTCTCAGATGATCCATTCATTTGTTAAATGCTCAATGAACCCCAAGTGCTCCATTGATTCCCAAGTGCTCCAAATGCTCAATGAACATGATTTAAATGCTCCATAAACTTGATCCAAATGCTTGAATCACATTTAACAATCTCCACCTTGACTTGAGCATCCTCTAAACTCCTTTCGAGCAAGAACATCCTCTACCTTCCTGCTATTCATCCCCGAAGGGACCTACCTTCTCTGAACATCAACCAAGTCCATGCAAAATTGAACTTCTCAGTGGCAACGACTTTGTCAACATATCTGTTGGGTTAACCTTGGTATCAATCTTCAGTATTAAGAACTTGTCTCCTTCCAGAATATCCCGAATGAAATTCTGCTTAACATCAATGTGCTTTGTCTTATCGTGATACATCGGGTTCTTTGAAAGACTTAAAGCACTTTGACTGTCACAATATAGGACATGCTTCTCCACCTTCAGACCAAGACTCTAAATAAGCCCTTGCAACCATATATTCTCATTTAATACTTATGTTATGGACATGTACTCAGGTCCAGTTGTAGACAAGTCAACATTATCTTGTAAAGTCGACTTCCAACTGATGGAACATCCAAATAAAGTGAATATGTATCACGTCCATGACATACGCTTCAACAAATCACAACCATAATCAGAGTCAACATATCCCACTAAGTCACTCTTCGTATTAGCTCCATACACTAAGAAAACATCATTTGTTCCCTTCAAGTATCACAAGATCCACTTTACAGCTTCCCAATGAGTCTTCCGTGGATTGTTATAAACCTACGAACCACACTAACTGCATTAGCCAAATCAGGTCTTGTACATACCATAGAATACATGAGACTTCTAACAACACTTGAGTATGAAACCCTTCTCATGTACTTCCTTTCTTGATTAGTAGTGGGTATATTATTTGGACCAAGTTTAAAGTGAGTCGCCAAAGGAGGTCCAACTGGCTTGGACTGATCAAAATTGAAGGATTTTAGAACTTTCTTAATGTAATTCTATTGAGAAATACATAACCGCCTTCTTTTTTATCCCTTTGTGTCTCCATTCCAAGTATCTTCTTTGTTGCTCCCAAATCCTTCATTTCGAACTCATTCTTTAGGTTCGATTTCAATTAATTTATTCCAACCATGTCCTTAGCTGCGATGAGCATATCATTAACATGTAGCAACAGATATATGTAGGTATCTAGTGACAATTTCTTTGAGTAAACATAGTTTTCAAACCAGTTCCGAGTGTAGCAATTTGAGATCATGAATGAATCGAATCTATTGTACAATTGTCTTAGAGACCGCTTCAAACCATATAGGGATTTCTTCAGCAAACATACGTAATCCTTCTTAGAATTATGGATCCCTTCCGGTTGGGACATATAAATCTTCTCTTTTAATTTCCCATGAAGAAATGTGGTTTTCATATCAAGATGTTCAAGCTCTAGATCCAACGCCCTTACTATGGCCAAAAGAACCCAAATTGTTTTGTGCTTCACGATCAGTGAGAACACCTCGTGATAATCAATTCCTTCTTTATAAGAAAACATTTTACCACCAACCTTGCCTTGAACCTAGTTGGTTCAACTCCTGGTATCCCTTCTTTCTTCTTAAAGATCCATTTGCATTTCACTGGCTTTGCTCCGTCTGGTAATGAACAAGATCCCATGTTTCATTCTTCTCTAAAGAGTGAATTTCTTTATTCATGGCCATCAACCATTCATTTGCTTCTTTACTTGCCATAACCTCTTTATATGATTGAGGTTCTTCAGTATCAACGTCTTCTCTAGTTGCTAAATCAAAAGCAATTGAGTCAAGTTCATCTGAATTCACACATCCCACATATCTATCCAGTAGTCGAATGAACCTTTTTGATCTTCTCTTTGCTATAGCTTTAGACACATCATCCTTCTCGACATCAGCACCACAAGACAAAGATCCCATGGGTTACTCCTGGGTTTCATCTTGTCCAGGTTGTTCACTGTTGCCTTGCTCTTTGTCAATTATAACAACTATGTCTAGGGTTTGAGTTGCAAACTACACCTTCTGGCTAGCACTCTGATCTTTGTTCCCTGCTTGACTTGTTTAAACTTCTCCCTGATTACCCATGCAAACTTCATCAAAGGTTACATGTATTCTCATGATAATTTTAGGAGTTCTTATTCTGTGCACCAGAGTCGATAACCTTTTACTCATGTCATATATCTTAAAGATATCCACTTCATTGCGCTTGGCTCAATTTCACCATCATTCACATAAGCATATGTAGGACATCTAAATATACATAAAGTAGAATCATCAGGGGTTTTCCGGACCATACCTCTTGAGGAGTCTTCAAGTCTATTGTAGTTGATGGTGATTTGTTCATTAGATAGCAAGCGATGTTAATTGCTTCCATGTAGAATTACTTGGATAAGTTAGAAAATATTCGCATGCACCTTACACACTGCATGATTGTTTGGTTCATCTGTTCTGCCACTCCATTCTTTTGTAGTGTGTATCGTACAGTACAGTGCCTCATTATACCTTCTGCCTAGTACAAATTGTCAAATGGAGCATTGCAAAACACCAAAGCATTGTCAGTCCTCAAAGTCTTGACCTATTTTTCATTCCTTTTTTCCACTATGGTCTTCCACTCCTTGAACTTCCCAAAAACCTCATCTTCGGTATTCAGAATGTACAACCAAACCTTCCTTAAATAATCATCAATAAATGTCATAAAGTATGAGCATCCTCCTTGAGACTTCACTGGTGCAAGAACCCACATATCTAAGTGAACATACTCTAGAATTTCCTTGCTTGTATGTTGACTGATACTGAACTTCACTTTGTGATGCTTTCCTTTAACACAAGCTTCACAGAACTTTATCTTTCCAGTAGCCTCTTCACCAAGTAGTCCTTGTTTACTTAGAATTGACATGCCCTTCTCACTCATGTGCCCCAACCTACAATGCCACACATCCGTCTTGTGATAACCTTCATTCAAGAATTGGGAGATTGCCACTGTTCCCATAACCGTATTCTCTTCTAGGATATAGATCCCTCCACAATTCATCTTCCCTTTCATTATAACCAGAGAACCTTCGGTCGGTTTGACACAGTCACCTTCACCAGTGTACCTCATCCCATTCTTAGTCAATGTGCTAAGAGAAATTAGATTCTTCCGAAGTTTTTTAATAAACCAACAATCTAACTACCTAACCATGCCATCGTGCATCTTGACTTGCACTGTGTCACTACCTTTGATATTGTTCACCAAATCATCACCCATCTTGAATGTGTCACCCCACTCTTTGAAGGAGTCGAACCAGTATTGATTATAAGTTATGTGATAGGATGCTCTATAATCCAAGACCCAAGCATCAACAGATTTTGATGTACTCACATCAATATATCACCATCGTCCCCTTTATCAGAAGTTTCCTCAACCATAGCAGCAGTGTTATTACTACTTGATTCACTGATGGACTTCCCATTCTTCAGTTGTGGAGAATTTTGCTTGAAGTTTCCATTGTCCTTACAATTATAACACTTGGCATTCGATGAACCTTTAGATTTTGACTTAGAACATGATCTACCTCTAGTCCCCCTTTCCTCTCTTCTACCCTCCCTCTCCCTAAAAACAAAATAGAAATGGGCATCTCCTCTCTAACTCAAACTTTTCTTTTCAGTTCTTTAGACATCAGAGAGTCCATCACGTCATTCACAGTGATCGTTGTCCTACCATAGAGCATAGTATCAATGAAACTCTCATATGAGTTAGGAAGAGAACATAAGAGAGTGAGTGCATGGTCTTCATCATTAATATTCACATCAACACCTTGTAGATCCAAGATGATATGACTGAAGTTATCCAGATGATCTATCACTTGGGTATTTTCAGACATTCTAAGAGTGTACAACCTTTGCTTCTGATACAACCTGTTAGCCAGTGAGTTGTTCTGGTACTTGTCATAAAGTTTATCACATAGCCCAAAAGCAGTTGTTTGATCTACAAAATCCCTCGATACTTAATCTTTCATGCTCAATAGAAGGGCACTATATGGCTTCGTCAGAATATACACCTTCTTTTCGTCCGCCATATCCTTTGGAAGTTTTTCTTCTCCTTCCAGTGCTGTTACACATCCTTGTTGAACAAGAAGAGCCTTCATCTTCACTTTCCACAATGTGAAGTCATTTGAACCATTGAATTTCTCCAAATCAAACTTGTGAGCAAACATCTTCAATCACAGAATACAAACCGCGGATCTGATACCACTTGTTAGGAAGTAAAGCGGATAACAAGCAAAAACAAAAGCACACAAGACACAATGTATAGAATGTTTGGTGAAGGTGACCTACATTCACAGGCAGAATGGGGGTATTCGTTTTTTTACAGCTCTCAAACAGAGGTTACAAGTACAATTACACAAATATTTTCCTATCACTCTAGAATTCAAGATAGAAAATGACCTATCATGCATCCCTATTTATTATTTAGGGATTAGACGTAAAAATCTAATGGTATAAGCCTAAGAAAGGTGTCAACCAATCACAATATGTCATGCATCATCTTCTAGAACATTCATCCATGTCATACAACCCATGAGCATCAACAACACACATGATAGACCACCTTGTATCATAATGGAGCATCATGATGTATAAGTGGTGCATCATGAACACTAATGGCCCAACATCCGTCATGTGACACAACATGGTGTAATCCTTGAGCAATACCAACTTCTAAGCATTCTTGAATAATCTTGAGCATCATAGAGGAATTCATAGCATACTTGGCTCATCAAGGACCAAGACGGTCCAACTTGCACCATGATGGTGTAACAAGTGTATAGATGGTGCAACAGGCTTCAAATATGGAACAAGAACATCAAAATTGGAGCAACGACACCACCTTGGCACAATAGGAACAAACATGGTGCAACAAGGCCATGCATTGAACAAGAGCATACTCCATGGCATAATAGGAGATCCCCATGGTGTAATAGGGATTCTCATGGCGCAAGAGGAACCCCTCATGGTGCAAGAAAGAATTCCCTTAGTGCAACAACATACTTATTGGCCCATCTCTTAAAAAAAGGCACAACAAGGTCCCCTTGTTCCTCCATATCACTCCCAAGTGCTCCAAACCTCTTCCAGGTTCTCCAAACACCTTCTCTATGATCTATTCCTTTGTTACTTGATCTGTTCCTCTGTCAGACAATCTATTCATTTCTCAGACGACCTGTTCATTTGTCAAATGTTGCATGAACCCCAAGTGCTCCATTGAGTTCCCAATGCTCAAAATGCTCCATGAACATGATCCAAATGCTCGAGTCACATTTAACAAAATAATTCTGTTGTTTGATGAATTAACAATTTTGTTTATTTTTATTTTAGAAATCATTATGTTTAATTATTATATATAAAACTCTTTAGGAATCATGTCATCACAGTCATCTTTATATTCGATTTACATGTGATTAAACCTAAATCAATTTTTGATTTAAAATTATTTTTAACTATTGTATGGTTATGTTCAATTTATTTCAGCAGTCTACAGACGTTAAAAAATAAACAAACTTCTTATTGCAATTTGTATACGTTTGGTCCAACTATTATGTTGCAGAGGGTTACTGATGTGGTCCATAGACAACATATATTTTAGATTCGAAAAAACAAACAAAACCTACGTCATTAAGTTCCTACATTTAAGGCGTTTGCATGCTAGATCTAGGATTTCAAGTTTGGTTGGTCCCTTTTTGTCTTGATTCCTTACAGTTTGGGTAACTCTAGGATAAAAGGTGCTCTTAGTTGATGTTCTGAACCCTTGGTGGTGTTTTGTGGATGTATGCAACCTTCCATTTGATGCATGCATAAAGTTTGTAGCATCTTGGTCCCATTTTCGACCTAGGTTAGAGAAATGTGTGATTAAGGCATGAAAATGGATAATGTTTCATAAAATTAATCCATTAATACATTATTTTGTTGTGATCTAGAAATTTGGAGTCTTATTCTTATGGGATTGCGTGCTTCATAAAAGAAGTAATCTCCCTCAAAGATCGTGACGCAACCAAGGAAGGTTGACATCAAGAATATAGGTTTGATGTTGCGTTTGCTTTATCACATGGTGGTAAGGATGCATTAATCGTTGAATTTTAACAAGTTTAACTTTTGGTCAAACTTTAAGGGATTGGACCATAGATTGATGCTTGACCTCTGATTTTTATTAAAGTGGTTGTGTTTGTTGTTTCCTTTATAAAGTCTACCTTTGGGATTCTACTGTTTGGCTCATTCAAATTTCTCATTATACTTTGTGTGACATCCTATATTCTTTATATAATAGGATATATATATATATATATATATATATATATATATATATATATATATATATATTTTTATGGTAAGATTATACCACTAGACTAGGTAGTTTTTTTAGGTATGTAACTAACTGATTATATGACACTGTTATATGTCACGATTAGATGGGTATTTCTAGTATTGGTTGATCGCTAAGGGAATTTCATAGGGTATTGTACATAGTTTGAATTAGATAACCCACGAATCCCTGGCTAAATCTATACAATAATACTTAGTTAGAAAATCAGATAATCTTGCTTAGGGTAGAATGACTATTTTACCCTTGGCAAAACTCAACACTCTGACTGACTCGACTTACCGAGTCTGCCTATCGACTCACCGAGTCCTAAGTCCTAATAAGCCTGATTCCGCTATCCAAATCACTAAGTCAACCCCCTGACTCGCCGAGTCCCCAGGCTACTACTAATCACAATTTAGCGAATCAACTCGCCGAGTCACCCTCAGACCCGTCGAGTTCTAGCATGCTCAGAAACGGGTCAATACGACTCAACTCATCGAGTTCCTCTATGGAATCGACGAGTCTCTCTGTCTCTTTGGCAATCTTAACTAATTAAGCCATTGTTCTCTAGATCCAAGGTCCATACTTAGCTTGTTCACTGGAAATGATCTTTCTAAGGGTAAATCTTCCAACTTTACCCATTGATAGCCTTTCTTGAAGGGTTTAGCTAAAACCCAAATTCCTTTATGACATATATCTTGTCCAAAAAGCCTTAGTATCCCAAACTAAAGCATAAAAACATAGATCTAGGGCCTAGATACCAGTTAACCACGTAAAGTCTCGAGCTTGCTTCCATGCATGGCCTTTTAGGGCTAAAAAGGCAATACAAATTGTTAAAAGCTTGCATGGGTCTTCCATGGTCATAAAGTTTGCAACTTTATGCCATGGAACCACTTTTAGATCCCAGATCTAAAATATAAGTCACTTGGGACGTCCAAATCCCAAAGACTAAGGTTCTTGAACCAAAACCCTCATAAAATGGAGGTAAATAGATCTAAGAAAAGAATGATCAAGTTAGATACTTGATTACCAGAAAATGTAGCAAATGGAGTGTAGCTTTTGGCTCTACTCCTTCCCTCTTAAGCCCTCTATCTTCTTCTTCTTTCACAAGCTTCAAAAGTGAAAAAAGATCACTGAAAATGGCTCACACACTCAAGGAAAGCTCTAGGGTTTCGTGGATTAGGGTTTGGGATAAGGAGGCTGTAAATGAGGCCGAGGGGTGGGGATTAATATGCTTAAATAGGGTGAAAAACCCCGAAATTTGGGTTTCACTTTTTCCGAGCTACTCATCGAGTCGGGGATCTCGACTTGCCGAGTAGATAAATCAAACCCCGCGCATAATTTTCCCTCTACTCGATGAGTTAGGGACACCAACTCGTTGAGTCCTTTTTTCAAAATAAGTAAATAAATGAGTTAAATGCGTACTAGGTACCAAGCGTTACAATTCTCCCCCACTTATCTTAGACTTCATCCTCGAAGTTTGCTGCATCTGGAAACAACTCCGGGTAGTGCTCCCTCATCTCCTCCTCGGGCTCCCATGTCCGCTTCGAACCCTTACGATGCTGCCACTGCACCTTCACTAGCTTAACCCTATTTTTCCTCATCTTCTTTGTCTTGTGATTCAGAATCACCACCGGTCTCTCAATGTAATCCAGGCTGTCATCAACCTGAATATCCTCTAAGGATAAAACCTCTGTGTCATACACTAAGCACTTATGTATCCAGGAAACATGAAAAGTGTTGTGGATCTAGCTGAGCTCTGTTGGAAGATCCAATGGGTACGCTACCTTTCCCACTCAGGCTATGACTCTAAAGGGGGCGACGTACCTAGGGCCCAACTTTCCCCGCTTCTGGAACCGGATGGCACCCTTCCAGTGTGACACCTTCAGGAGGACCATGTCGCCCTCCTGAAACACCAAGTTTGAACGCCGCTTATCGGAGTAGTTCTTTTGCCGACTCTAAGTAGTCTGGAGCCTGCTCCGGACCTGCTGGATTCACTCTATGGTCTTCAATACTACTTTAGTACTCCCTATGACCCTATGATCGACCTCACCCCAACATATTGGTGTCTTGCATTTCCTCCCATACAGCATCTCGAAGGGAGGTCGATCTAGGTTGGCGTGGTAGTTATTGTTATACGAAGAATTCCGCTAAAGAAAGATACGTATCCCAACTGTCACCAAAGTCCAAAACACAAGCACGAAGCATGTCCTCGAGAGTCTGAATCGAGCTCTCGCTCTGTCCGTTTGTCTGGTGGTGGAAAGCGGTGTTGAAGTGGAGAGGAGTACCCATCTCATCATGGAAGCGCTTCCAAAATTTGGAAGTAAAGCGAACATCTCGATCTGACAACACTGAGACAGGCACTCATTGACGTGCCACTACCTCTCACACATAAATCTCAGCTAACCTCTCGACCGATATGCTCTCCTGGATCGAGATAAAGTGGGTGCTCTTGGTCAATCGATTCATGATGAACCATATCAAAACAACCCCACATGCGATCTTGGGAAGCTTAGTGATAAAATCCATAGTAATGTCCTCCCACTTCCACACAGGGATGTCTAATGGTTGCATCTTTTCGTGAGGCCTCTAGTGCTCTGCCTTGACCTTCCTATAGGTCAGGCATCTCTCTACATACTAGGCTACATCCCACTTCATGCAGGGCCACCAGTAATCGGGTCGATGATCTCTGTGCATCTTCGTCGCCCCAGGATGGATGGAGAACCTAGACTTGTGGGGCTCATCCATCAATATCTTTTGTACTCCACCCCAGTACGGTACCTAGACCCTCCCATGCAGGGTCAACAAGCCACAACTAGTGTAATCAAAGGAGGCCATCTGGCCTATGATCCGCTCACACTTACGGTGCTCCTCCTTCAGGCCCTCAACCCGCGCTAGTAACGATCGTCTTCCGATGTATAAATTTATTTAAATTCTCAAGTTTTATTTTGGGCTATAATAGAATTGTATTTTGGAGTGGGCCTCTTTGTTTTGGCCGAGTCATAGCCTGCCTATAAGACATACGCGGGGTGTAACCCGTTGTACGTTGGGCGTAATGATTAAATGAAGCGCGGGGAGGAGAAGCATACGCATAGCGTACGATATGGTACGCCCAGCGTACGCGGCCAGAGGAAAAACCCTAATTTTAAGGGTTTAAGTCTATATAAACCCCATTATAGCCTCCTTCCCTATTTCCCCATCATCCTCCTTACTCTCAAGAAAACCCTAATTCTTTCTTATTCTCTCTTTGTGTGTGAAGAAGCTTTTGTGAGTGTTTCAAGGAAAGGAAGTAGTGAAGAAGGAAGGGAAGAAGTTGGAGAAGAAGCTTGAGCTCAAAGATTTGGACTTAGCACCCTCTTGGTCATCAAAGGAAGGTATAAAGTTCTGAACTTTCTTCCTCTTTCCTTCTAGATATAGGTTATGAAGTTTAGACCTTTTTAGGTCCAAAAGTTGAGTCTTGATCTTGTAAGTCGGTTTTGGAGCTTGGGTTGCCATCCTTAAGGCGCAGAAACATCTTCCTTCAATCTTTGTGGCTTATATGGAACCATGCATGAGATCTAGTTAGCTACATGGAAGTAGAATGTTATTTACGGAAATTTGAGCCTTTATGAGACTTGTAAGCCATCAAGTAAGCAACTTTATGGCTTAAGACATGGAACAAGCTTAGGATCTGGATTTGTAGCTTCTGGATCGGAGTATTAAGCACTTAATGAGATTTTGTCTTAACAGGGTTGTACGCCGGGCGTACAAGGAGGTACGCGTTGTGTACAAGCCATCAACCAGTACACTTAGCGTACCTAGGTGTACACCCCGCGTACGCTGCCAGTTTGGGCTTCGAGTGTTTTTGGCCTCGGTGTGGGCTGAGTTTCAGGCTTAGGGTCCTTGGGCCTTAATGGCCCATCAGAACTCAGTTGCTAGGGACCAAGGATTTAGTATTAGGCTTGAGTAAGGCCTAATAAAGGGTTTTGGGCACAATATAGCAAATTGGGTCATTAATGGGCCAATAGTAAGCTTCGAATGCCTATCTTGCTATTGGACCTCTAGAAGTTAGATTTTGGGCCAAGTTTATTGTGGGCTTAAGTAGTGCCCAAATGAGGAGATAGGTCCAATTTAGAAAATTGGGCCATTAGTGGGCCTATGGTGGGGCCATGGACACGCTTAAAAGGAATTGAGGGTTTTGGCCCATGTTGTGACCCATGCCATAGCAGTGGTAAAATGGTCATTCTACCCATAAGAGAATCCCTATTCTGATTTAGTATTTTATTTCCCATGATAGTTGGGAAGCAGCCGAAGCAGCAGTCAGGGATTTCTCATTCAGGAGTTCACCAGACAGCATCACGAGGTGAGTTTCCTTCCAGTAGGAATGGGTCTACAACCACAATGCTGACCCGTTTAGTTAGTAGTCAGTTTCGGACCTCGGTCTGATGCAGTAGTTAGATTGCTTGATGTCTTTGTGATTCAAGCATGTTTTGTGTTATGTGTTCCGGACCTTGGTCCGATGTAGTATGCAATATCAATGTTTGTGTTTGCTATGTTATGCTATGCTATGTATAGCCAGTTAGTTCCTGACTTCGGTCCGATGTAGTGCCGAACCTCGGTCCGATGCAGGGGGCAAGGCCCCAGATAGTTTTGGACTTTGGTCTGATGCAGTTAGTTCCAGACTTTGGTCCGATGCAGTTTCCGGACTTCAGTCCGATGCAGAGGGCAAGGCTCCAGATTGTTTCGGACTTTGGTCCGATACAGTTTCCGGACTTCAGTCTGATGCAGAGGGCAATGCCCTGGTTAGTTCCGGACTTCGGTCCGATGCAGTTTCCGGACTTCGGTCCGATGCAGTGGGCAAGGCCCAATATATGTTTATATGTTATTGTATGGTATGTGGTAGTTTGGGGGGGAGGGGGGAGCTTACTAAGCTTCGTGATTACAGTTTTGGTTTTGGTTTTAGGTGCTTCCGCAAGTAAAGGGAAGAGCTTGGGATGATGGCATCACACACACCACAACTTCAGTTTTTGTCCTGGGATTTGATTTAGCTTTTCATAGATATGATTTGATACAGTCTTGATACAGTTTTCTCGTGATACTTTCTTATGGTTTTGAGATATTGATGTATGGGTTTTTATTTTATGGTATTGATCTAATGATTTTAGTAAGGATTAAACAAAAAAATTTGGGTCGTATTTTGGGATGTTACAGCGCCTCTGAGATCTACTCTAGCAGTGGAGTAATCACTTTCATCCTCAGACAGATGTCTTGGATCAGGACCGCTGTCGCTTTGCGGCTCAGGGCGTCGGCGACTACGTTGGCCTTGCCCGGGTGGTAAAGGATCTCACAATTGTAGTCCTTCACAAAATCTAACCACCGATGTTGCCTCATGTTCATATTCGGATGATCCATGAGGTTCCTGAAACTCTTGTGGTACGTGTAAATGGTACAACGGAACCGAAACCATACCCCTAGCTCTAAATCAAGCGTCATATAGTTAGCCTTGTGAGGCTTCAACTGCCTCGAATCATAAGCTATCACGTGACCTCGCTGCATTAATACCGCCCCCATGTCGGTGATCAAAGTATCACAATAAACTACGAAGTCGTCGACTCCCTCCAACAAGGTCAGAATCGGTGCCACACATAACCGTTATCTGAGAGTTTCGAAGGTTGCCTGCCGCTCAGGCCCCCAGCGGAAGGTCGCCGACTTCCTGGTAATCTATACACATGTGATGTGACCCGTCTTTCTTCTTCACAAATAGGATCAAGGCTCCCCATGGAGAACTGATCGACTTGATAAATCCCTTGTTTAGCAGCTTTTGCAGCTGCATAGACAACTCCTGCATCTCGGGAGGAGGCAATTAATATGGTGCCTTGGCTATTGGAGCCGCACCAGGGACTAGGTCAATCCTAAACTCAACCTGTCTCTCCGTAGGTACCCATGGTAAATCCTTCGGGAATACGTCCGAGTACTCTCGCACTACCGGTTCATTATCAACTATCGCCTTACCCTTATACCGGGTATCCATGACATAGGCGACATATCCTGTGCAACCCTGCTGAAGGTGGCGCCTCGCCCTTGCTGATGAATAGAAAAATTGTCCGCATTGTAGCCACTCGCCTTGGATCACTAGCCCTCCCCCACTGGGAATGAGAACCCTCACTAGCTGTTGCTCGCAGTCAATCACTTCCCCATTGGGGCTCAACCAGTCCATACCCACTATAACGTTATTTCTACACAAGGGAATAGAAACCAGATCTACTGAAAACTGTTGGTTGGATAAATGTAGTGGGTATTCTCAGTGAACCCTTGCAACCCTGACGGTCCTGTCATCTGCTATCTTCACATCCACTAGGCAATCCAGCTCCCCTGGAGCTCTTATAAATCGCTTGTTGAGTGCGAGCGACATAAAGGATCAGGTGGCACCCAAATCAAATAGTCCCGAGCAGATATACCGTTCACATGGAATGATCATATAACAAAACACATAAACATAAGCAACAATCAATTTAAATAAAGAAATAAAGAGAAGTTACATACCTATAATGACATCACGAGCTGCACGTACCTGCTCTGTTTTCAACTGGAAGGCTCTGCTCTTCGCCACTGGCGCCTCTGCATAGCCTTGACGGCCATCTCTAATCCTCAATGTAGCAAGAGTGGTGTTGCCACCTGTCCTGCTGCGGCCAAGCTCAAACACTGGACCGCTTGTGGCCCCTCTAATTGTACTGGAAGCAAATTAGATCAGATGCTGTAGTAATGGTGGTGGTGGTTGTACAGTCCCTACTCACATGACCAGTTCGACCGCACTTAAAGCAGACCAAACTACCCACCTTACACGACCCATCGTTCCCCCAACCATACTTGCCGCAGCGGCCTCACCCCTGCTAGCCCTTCTCTTAGGAATTTATCTTGGGCTTCTTGCCTGAACCCTCCATACCATATGTCGCATCTGGTTTCCTCTTCCTCTTTATCTCTAGGTCAATCTCTATCTATCTCTCTCTCTCTCTCTAGCTTTGGTAATTATATCCTCTAATGTTTTGTAGTTGGATCGACTCACAAACTGCCGAATGTTACTCCTCAACATCTCATGATATCGGGCCATTTTCATCTCCTCGTTGAATGAGTAGGGCCCTCTCCCTAAACTTAGTTGTGATATTCATCACTGTCTCAATAGTCTGCTGCAAATCCTGGAACTACCTAGCAAGTTGTTGCACCTCTATCATAGGTGCAAACTCGGCTCTAAACCTAGCCGAAAAATCATCCCATGTTATAGCATCAAGAGTTGCATCATCACTAATGTCACGTCCGACCTCCTCCCACCAGTCATGTGCCATGTCCTTCAGAAGACAGGACGCCAGTTGAACCTTGTCCCCCTCGGGACATCTGCTAGTGTGGAATGCGTTCCCAACATCCACTAACCATCTGGTGCTTGCAATGGGATCTCGAGCCCCATGGTAGTCGGGAGCTCCACAAGGCATGAACTCCCTGAAAGTCAGTATGCGTAACCCCATCATGGCCGCCACCTCAGTTCGGAAAGCTCTCAACCTCTCATCCAAAAGCTCTAGAATACCCTCCTTGATCGTACCAATGATCACAGGAGTCTAATCCAAGATACTGCACATGATCTCAGAGGAGATGAACTCCCTAGTCTGGTCGTCTAGCTGCCCGACTCCTAAGCCTGAGCCTGATCCCTCACCGGCACCTGAACTGCCAATTGGTCTGTTACGTAAAATCACCATTCTAAAAAACACATCATAACAAACATTAGAATACGAATCAATTCTCGAGGGATCACATACACTGCAAGTTCCTTGGATTCATCTCAGCCTTCCTTGACTCAAGTAGGGATCCTCTGCTTTCAATAGTACGGGCCCATACTTCCTTCCACATGTATCCGTACTTTCCTCAAGAACTGTCTTGACTCCACCGAGTCCCTTCTACTACTACTGCTTCATACGCTACTCTCATCCTAGGCATGTCCTAGGGTAATCACCATCCCACTCTTTGCCATCAACTTCATAAGAAGTCCCTGCTTTTTTCCCCTAACTAGCTGGTGAATACTCTTACATATCACTCAAACTAGATAATTCTTCGAATGAGAGATCCTACACTACAACCATTGGACTCAAACAAGAGCTGGGAAATAGAGATAGACCTAACCTTCTGAAATTATTTAGTCCTCGCAATATGTGACTTAAGATATTCGTTTACTAGTTAGTAAAAGACAACTATAACTCCTAAAGCACAAAGCAAGCAGCATTTGAGCATCAAGTACAAATAATGAAACATATTCTAATCAGACCATCATACTGACTAATCTGTACTAGCTTGTAGTTCATAAAGCTGATATACATATAGCAGGAACATAAGGCATCCTTCCTATTTCCTTATTCCTAATCTAGCATGAAGATCTCATAAACATATCATAACATCAACTTGCATGGATAATTTGGGAGTACTTACTTAAGGTCGGCTGATTGCATGCACCTTTTTTTATTCTCAAAATTCTTTTCTCTTTTCAAAATTCTTTTCTTTTCGATTTTCATACCAAGTCCTCAATTTGAGTTCAGACACACCCAAGAGTATGCCTGCATCCCTCCAACCAAGACTATGATACCAATTTGCAACATCCCAAAAATACGATCCAAAATTTTCGTTTTTAAAATCATAAATAATCCATAAATATCATCATCATATAAAAATCATAAACCATGTATCTCAAAAAATGTCATAACAACTGTCAACATATCAAATATCATACTAAAATATCCCAAGCTAGAAGCGGTGGTGTGTGCCATGCGAAGACCACGAGCCCTTCCCTTTACTAGTGGAAGTACCTGAAACTAACAACGAAAACTATAAGCACGAAGCTTAGTGAGCTCCCCCAAACTACCACATACCGTACAAATAACATGCAGCTAGGAGATACGGGTCGCGCCCACTCTCATGGAGATTCGGGCCCTGCCCACACTTCGCTGTCTAGGAGATTTGGGCTCCGCCCACACTTCGTTGTCTAAGAGACTCGGTCCCTGCCCACACTCCACTACTAATCATGCATACAAGTATCACATAGAAAACTAGTATATCTATCAAACAGTCACACAAATATACTCAAATAATACTACAACTTTCGAGGCCCGCCCACACCTTACTGCTATGAGATTCGGGCCCCATCTACACTCAACCACTAACATATCACATGTACGGGCCGAACTTGGTGCCTTAGACCAGTTCCTACTAAAGGAAAACTCACTTCTCAATCTGTATGTTGAACTCGTGCATGAGGAATCACTGATGGTTGCTCCCATGACTCCCCGACTAACTCTATACAATAATACATAGTCAGAAAATATGATAATCTTGCTTAAGATAGAATGACTATCTTACCCTTGGTCAAAGTCAACAATTTGATGGACTCGAATCACCGAGTCAGCCTATCGTCGATCCCTAAGTGATAATAACACAGATTCCAATATCCAACGCGCCGAGTCAACCCCCTGAATCGCCGAGTCCCCAGGCTATTATTAATCGCGATTTAATGAATCAACTCGTCGAGTCACCCTCAAACTTGTCGAGTTCTAGCATGCTCAGAAATGGGTCAATACGACTCAACTCATCGAGTTCATCTATGGACTCGACGAGTCTCTCTGTCTGTTTCGCAATCTTAACCGATTAATCCCCTGTTCTCTAGATCCAAGGTCCATACTTCGCTTGTTCACTGGAAATGATCTTTCTAAGGGTAAAGCTTCCAACTTTACCCATTGATAGCCCTTCTTGAAGGGTTTAGCTAAAACCTTAATTCCTTTAGGACATAGATCTTGTCCAAAAAGCCTTAGTATCCCAAACCAAAGCATAAAAACCTAGATCTAGGGCCTAGATACCAGTTAACCATGTAAAGTCTCGAGCTTGCTTCCATGCATGGCCTTTTAAGGCTAAAAAGGCCATATAAATTGTTAAATGCTTGCATGGGTCTTCCATGGTCATAAATTTTGCAACTTTATGCCATGGAACCACTTTTAGATCCCATATCTAAAATATAAGTCACTTGGGATGTCCAAATCCCAAAGACCAATGTTCTTGAACCAAAACCCTCATAAAATGGAGGTAAATAGATCTAAGAAAAGAATGATCAAGTTAAAGACTTGATTACCAGAAAATGTAGCAAATGGAATGTAGCTTCTGGCTCTACTCATTCCTTCTTGAGCCCTCTATCTTATTCTTCTTTCACAAGCTTCAAAAGTGCACAAAGATCACTTAAAATGGATCACACACTCAAGGAAAGCTCTAGGGTTTTGTGTATTAGGGTTTGGGACAAAGAGGCTGTAACACCGTAAGTTTCAAACAATTTTTTTTTTTGATTTTCTTTTAAAACATAATTCGATTAATATTCATCAACAACCATATTAATTATCCAATATAAGTTAATACAAAATCCCAAGATCATAATGTAAAAACTCCGAGTGTGTGTGTACGGATCAAGCCGGCGCCTTCCCGCGGTCGTCACTAGTACCTGAAATAAAACATCAAACACTGTAACCACAAGGCTTAGTGAGTTCCCAAAAATACCACACATAACACATATTAGCCACTCGAGGCTATAACTCTGTGGGTCCGTGCACCCAAACTCTGTGAACCCTCAGGTTCTAGCTCTGATAAACATGCACTACATAAATCACATAGAAATAATGCAGTACAACACATAGCATACATAGCATACAAACATTCTATCACATAACTCTGGTTACCTACTCAAGGCAATATAGTATAGTGAGAAGACTCACCTCGCGTATCTCGGTATCTCACGAATCCTGGCAATCCCTCGTGCTCGATCCTCCTTGCTCTAATCCTCCTATAACATTATGTTTCTAATTAACACTTTATATCTCTAAGGTTGACTATCCATAAGAAGTCAATCACAGATCAACTCTGGTCAACGGTCAACGGTCAACTCTGACCGGACTCGATGAGTACCATACCGACTCGGCGAGTCTAGACGTTTTCACCAACCCTTTGAAATCCCCTTACTACACGTCGAGTATTCCCCCCTTTACTCGACGAGTTTCTCCCGAATGAATCGTGGGGCCACCCCGACTCAACTCGCCGAGTCTCAAGGACAACTCGGCGAGTCCAAGCTTGACTCAGTCCACTCGTCATCCCTCTCCAACTCACCTTGACTCACTGAGTCTACCCATGACTCGATTGGACCACTCGCTGAGCAGTCCCAAGGCAATCTTCAAGCTACTCGCCGAGTCGGATGAACAGACTAGGCGAGTCCATGCCATGCAACCACTCCAACTCGCTTCTAAGGTCAGATCTGCTTCCAAAAACTATAGATCTGGCCTCCCTCGACTGATTCATCATGTAAAGCTCCTATCTTGGAGCTCATAACACCCCCCATAGCTCAATAATGGAGTTTTTGACCTAAGGCATGAGGATTCCAATCCAAAGCCTCCATTGATTCCCAAAAAGCTTGGGTAAAGGGACACTCTGGACCTCTATGGATCCAGATCTAGAGTTTTAACACAAGGAGGGGGCTATTTGGCATCAACTCATTCCATAAATGTCCAAAAGAAACCCTAGGTCTCCCTATACTCCACAAACCAGAAAATGGATCGAATTCATACCTCTAGATCGATGCTCTAAGCTACAAATCCACTGAATAGCAACCTCTTTTGCTTCCTCTTGCTTAGATTCTTCTCCTTCTTTGCTAGACCACACACACAAGGTCAATAAGGCTTCCTTTCTCTCTCAAAACGTTCCAGCTCTCAGGGGTCTCTCTCTAAGGGTTGGGTGAGCACAAATGACGGCCATAAGGCCCTTAAATAAGTCTCAAACCCGAGAAATTAGGGTTTCATTACACAGCGCAGACTCGCCGAGTCCATATGCTGGACTCGCCGAGTCCAGGTGCGATGCCGCATCCAATCCGCGTCCCTACTCGGCGAGTCCTGAGCTCCAACTCGCCGAGTCCCTCCCACAAAACAACAAAATAATAAAAAAAACAAGATACCTGATAAAATCCAGCTGTTACAACTCTCCCCCACTAGGACTAGACTTCGCCCTCGAAGTCTTACTCTAAAAACAGCTCCGGATGCTGCTCCTGCATGAAACGCTCTGGCTCCCAGGTCATCTCTGATCCCCTCCGGTGTTGCCACTGAACCAACACCAGAGGTACCTCCTTGTTTCTCAAAACCTTGATCTTCCGATCCCTGATGGCCACTGGTCTCTCGGCATAATTCAGGCTTGCATCCACCTAAATATCCTCTAACGGAACCACTACCGATTCATCGGCTATACACTTCCTCAACTGTGACACATGGAAAGTGTCGTGAATCTGTCCCAACTCTGCCGGCAACTCCAACCGATAGGCTACTCGGCCTACCCTCCCAGTCACACGAAATGGACCTATAAACCGGGGCCCCAACTTGCCCCTCTTCCTGAACTGAATCACTCCTTTCCAAGGAGAAACCTTCAGGAGAACGAAGTCACCGACCTGAAATTCAAGCATGGACCGGCGCCTGTCCGCATAACTCTTTTGTCGGTTCTGGGCGGTCAATAACCTCTGTCTGACCCGCTGTATCTGCTCTGTCGTCTGAATCACGATCTCCGTACTGCCCATCACTCTCTACCCAACCTCACCCCAACAAATGGGAGTCTGACACCTCCTACCATACAACAGCTCAAAGGGTCTGAATCCCAGCTACGTATCCCAAGTACTCCCTCAAAGGGTCTGTTATTGTAGGAAAACTCTGCCAAGGGTAAATACGTATCCCAGCTACCCCCAAAATCCAATACACATGCTCGAAGCATGTCCTCAAGCGTCTAAATCGTTCGCTCACTCTGGCCGTCTATCTGGGGGTGATATGCGGTACTAAAATGCAGCTTATTACCCAAATCCTCATGAAATTTCTTCCAGAATCGGGAACTGAAGCGCACATCACAGTCCGAAACAATCGAGATCGGCACCCCATGCCGAGATACTACTTCTCTTACATAAACCTCCGCCAATTTCTCCGCCGAAGAACTCTCACGGATGGCAAGAAAGTGAGCGCTCTTCGTCAACCTATCCACAATCACCCAAATTGCATCAACCCCTCTGGCAGTCCTCGGCAATTTGGTGATGAAATCCATAGTGACCTGTTCCCACTTCCACTCGGGAACCTCTAATGGCTGCAACTTGCCATGTGGTCTCTGGTGCTCGGCCTTCACCCTT